>NC_056077.1:20000000-21250000 GCF_016772045.2 Ovis aries
ATAGCAATACATATTAAAAGAAATGGACAAATCCAAGATATTTTCCACAGAATGGAGACTATTGGGGAATAAGTGGGCACTGAAGGAAAAGAAGGAAACTAGATAACAAACTATTAATAGAGCAATTAAATGTTAAATAACATAGACCTTTGCTGTTCTTACCAAGTTATAGTAGATTTTCTTAAATGTTTCTCCATTTGCTGTATTTTCTCAGATCAGTTTCTGGAGGCTTTAAATGGTTGTTTTTTGTTTTTTGTTTTTTGTTTAATTTCATTTTTTTTTCTTTTTTTCAGTTCTGAACTTATTTATTTTATTATTATTTTTTAACAATAATAATAAAAGGATAATGTAAGGATAATTGCTTACAGAATTTTGTAGTTTTCTATCAAACCTCAACATGAAACATGTTTGTTTGTTTGTTTTTTACCAGAATTTCTTGTTCCACTGTGGAGTGGGTCTACAGTGCTCTTCATGCTTACTTCCCAGAAATGAATCTTTTTATTGTCTTTTTTAATGGATTCAATTTTCTTAAATTTTGTTTAGAGTGTTTTTAATTAGGATTTTTATCATAAATATTGGTCTCTTTTCTTTTGTTGTAAGGTATTTCTCTCATTTTAATACCAGGATAATGATAGCCTCATATAGTGAGTTGGGAAGTATTTCCTCCTTTTCAATTTTCCAGAAGAGATTTTGTACATGTATTATTTTGTATCTGATTACTTGGGGATTTTTCTGAGATCTTTTTTGTAATTAATTTCTAATTTAACTCTGATTATGGTCAAAGAAAGACACTTTGTATGACTTAAATTCCTTTAAATGTGTTGATTCTTATTTGTTTCAGTCAATCATCTGTCTAAATAAATTTTATAAGTACTTGAAAATAATGTATAATCTGCTCCTGTTAAGTGAATTAATAAAAAAATGTCAATTAAGAGAAGTTCATTGTTAGCTCTTCAGGTATTCTATATCCTTACAGATTCTACATATTCTAACAATTATTGAGAGGAAAGTATCAAAGTCTTTGAAAATAGCTGCATTTTCTATTTCTGTTTGTAGTTCTATTGATTGTTGCCTCATGTATTTTGAATTCGGTTTTGGGTATATAAACATTTAGTAATATTATGTCTTCTTGAAAAGCTGATCTCATTATGATTATAAAATGACATTCTTATCTTTGACATTATTTTCCTCTCTTAAATCTACTCTAATTGTTGTTTATGTAACCACACCACTTAACCTTTTATTATTATTATTGGATTCTGTTTTACTGTAATAACACTAAGACTTTCAGGTTATTGATTTTAATTTTAAAATTAAAATATTTTCTGAATGTTTGTATAATTTATTGTATTTGAAAAGAACAGCATCAACTAGGGAATATCCATGTGTTTTTTAAAACCACACTGTTGAGCTTTGATTAATATCCAAAAAGCTAATTATCCTACTTAAACATTGCCTGATTAATATATGTGTATACTATGGGGGCTTCCCAGGTGACATTAGAGGTAAAGAACCCACCTGCCAATGCAGGAGGCATGAGATGTGCATTCGATCCCTGGCTTGGGACAATCCCCTTGAGGAGAGCGTGGCAACTCACTCCAGTATTCTTGCCTGGAAAATCCCATGGACAGAGGAGCCTAGTTGCTGCAGTCCATGGGGTCACAAAGAGTCAGACACGACTAAAGTGACTTAGCACACATGTATAAATGTACATGTCAGTTCAGTTCTGTTCAGTCACTCAGTCTTGGCCAACTCTTTGTGACCCCATGGACTGCAGCACACCAGGCTTCCCTGCCCATCACAAACTCCTGGAGCTTGCTAAAACTCATGTCCATCAAGTCAGTGATGCTATCCAACCATCTCATCCTCTGTTGTCCTCTTCTCCTCCTGCCTTCAATATTTTCCAGCATCAGAGTCTTTTCCAATGAGTCAGTTCTTCACATTGGGTGGCCAAAGTATTGGAGTTTCAGCTTCAGCATCAGTCCTTCCAATGAATATTCAGGACTGATTTCCTTAAGGATTGACTGGTTTGATCTCCTTGCAGTCCAGGGGACTCTCAAGAGTCTTTTCCAACACCACAGTTCAAAAGCATCAATTCTTCGGCACTCAACTTTCTTTATAGTCCAACTCTCACATCCATACACAACTACTGGAAAAACCATAGCTTTGACTAGACAGACCTTTGTTGGCAAAGTAATGTCTCTTTTTAATATGCTGTCTAGGTTGGTCACAGCTTTTCTTCCAAGGAGCAAGCTTTGTTTAATTTCATGGCTTCAGTCACCATCTGCAGTGACTTTGGAGCCCCCCAAAATAAAGTCTGTCTCTGTTTCCATTGTTTCCCCATCTATTTGCCATGAAGTGATGGGACCAGATGCCATGATCTTCGTTTTTTATTTTTTTTTTTTATTTTATGTAAAATATTTATTTATTATTTTTTTTTTAGTTTTTTATTTTTTAAATTTTACAATCTTTAATTCTTACATGCATTCCCAAACATGAACCCCCCTCCCACCTCCCTCCCCATAACGTCTTTCTGGGTCATCCCCATGCACCAGCCCCAAGCATGCTGCATCCTGCGTCAGACATAGACTGGCGATTCAATTCACATGATAGTATACATGTTAGAATGTCATTCTCCCAAATCATCCCACCCTCTCCCTCTCCCTCTGAGTCCAAAAGTCCGTTATACACATCTGTGTCTCTTTCCCTGTCTTGCATACAGGGTCGTCATTGCCATCTTCCTAAATTCCATATATATGTGTTAGTATACTGTATTGGTGTTTTTCTTTCTGGCTTACTTCACTCTGTATAATCGGCTCCAGTTTCATCCATCTCATCAGAACTGATTCAAATGAATTCTTTTTAACGGCTGAGTAATACTCCATTGTGTATATGTACCACAGCTTGCTTATCCATTCATCTGCTGATGGACATCTAGGTTGTTTCCATGTCCTGGCTATTATAAACAGTGCTGCGATGAACATTGGGGTACATGTGTCTCTTTCAATTCTGGTTTCCTCGGTGTGTATGCCCAGAAGTGGGATTGCTGGGTCATAAGGTAGTTCTATTTGCAATTTTTTAAGGAATCTCCACACTGTTTTCCATAGTGGCTGTACTAGTTTGCATTCCCACCAACAGTGTAGGAGGGTTCCCTTTTCTCCACACCCTCTCCAGCATTTATTGCTTGCAGATTTTTGGATCGCAGCCATTCTGACTGGTGTGAAGTGGTACCTCATTGTGGTTTTGATTTGCATTTCTCTAATAATGAGTGATGTTGAGCATCTTTTCATGTGTTTGTTAGCCATCCGTATGTCTTCTTTGGAGAAATGTCTATTTAGTTCTTTGGCCCATTTTTTGATTGGGTCGTTTATTTTTCTGGAGTTGAGCTGCAGAAGTTGCTTGTATATTTTTGAGATTAGTTGTTTGTCAGTTGCTTCATTTGCTATTATTTTCTCCCCATTCAGAAGGCTGTCTTTTCACCTTGCTTATATTTTCCTTTGTTGTGCAGAAGCTTTTAATTTTAATTAGATCCCATTTGTTTATTTTTGCTTTTATTTCCAGCATTCTGGGAGGTGGATCATAGAGGATCCTGCTGTGATTTATGTCTGAGAGTGTTTTGCCTATGTTCTCCTCTAGGAGTTTTATAGTTTCTGATCTTACATTTAGATCTTTAATCCATTTTGAGTTTATTTTTGTGTGCGGTGTTAGAAAGTGATCTAGTTTCATTCTTTTACAAGTGGTTGACCAGTTTTCCCAGCACCACTTGTTAAAGAGATTGTCTTTACTCCATTGTATATTCTTGCCTCCTTTGTCAAAGATAAGGTGTCCATATGTGTGTGGATTTATCTCTGGGCTTTCTATTTTGTTCCATTGATCTATATGTCTGTCTTTGTGCCAGTACCATACTGTCTTGATGACTGTGGCTTTGTAGTAGAGCCTGAAGTCAGGCAAGTTGATTCCTCCAGTTCCATTCTTCTTTCTCAAGATTGCTTTGGCTATTCGAGGTTTTTTGTATTTCCATACAAATCTTGAAATTATTTGTTCTAGTTCTGTGAAAAATGTGGCTGGTAGCTTGATAGGGATTGCATTGAATTTGTAAATTGCTTTGGGTAGTATACTCATTTTCACTATATTGATTCTTCCAATCCATGAACATGGTATATTTCTCCATCTATTAGTGTCCTCTTTGATTTCTTTCATCAGTGTTTTATAGTTTTCTATATATAGGTCTTTAGTTTCTTTAGGTAGATATATTCCTAAGTATTTTATTCTTTTCGTTGCAATGGTGAATCAAAAGCTTTACAGACAAGCAAAAGCTGAGAGAATTCAGCACCACCAAACCAGCTCTCCAACAAATTCTAAAGGATATCCTCTAGACAGGAAACACAAAAAAGGGTGTATAAACCCGAACCCAAAACAATAAAGTAAATGGCAACGGGATCATACTTATCAATAATTACCTTAAACGTAAATGGGTTGAACGCCCCAACCAAAAGACAAAGACTGGCCGAATGGATACAAAAACAAGACCCCTCTATATGCTGCTTACAAGAGACCCACCTCAAAACAAGGGACACATACAGACTGAAAGTGAAGGGCTGGAAAAAGATATACCACGCGAATAGAGACCAAAAGAAAGCAGGAGTGGCAATACTCATATCCGATAAAATAGACTTTAAAACAAAGTCTGTGAAAAGAGACAAAGAAGGCCACTACATAATGATCAAAGGAACAATCCAAGAAGAAGATATAACAATTATAAATATATATGCACCCAATATAGGAGCACCACAATATGTAAGACAAATGCTAACAAGTATGAAAGGGGAAATCAGCAATAACACAATAATAGTGGGAGACTTTAATACCCCACTCACACCTATGGACAGATCAACTAAACAGAAAATTAACAAAGAAACGCAAACTTTAAATGATACATTAGATCAGTTAGACCTAATTGATATCTATAGGACATTTCACCCCAAAACAACGAATTTCACCTTTTTTTCAAGTGCTCATGGAACCTTCTCCAGGATAGATCACATCCTGGGCCATAAATCTAAACTTGATAAATTCAAAAAAATCGAAATCATTCCAAGCATCTTTTCTGACCATAATGCATTAAGATTAGATCTCAATTACAGGAGAAAAACTATTAAAAATTCCAACATATGGAGGTTGAACAACACACTTCTGAATAACCAACCAATCACAGAAGAAATCAAAAAAGAAATCAAAATATGCATAGAAACTAATGAAATGAAAACACAACAACCCAAAACCTGTGGGACACTATAAAAGCAGTGCTAAGAGGAAAGTTCATAGCAATACAGGCATACCTCAAGAAACAAGAAAAAAGTCAAATAAATAACCTAACTCTACAACTAAAGCAACTAGAAAAGGAAGAGTTGGAGAACCCCAGAGTGAGTAGAAGGAAAGAAATCTTAAAAATTAGGGCAGAAATAAATGCAAAAGAAACAAAAGAGACCATAGCAAAAATCAACAAAGCCAAAAGCTGGTTCTTTGAAAGGATAAATAAAATTGACAAACCATTAGCCAGACTCATCAAGAAGCAAAGAGAGAAAAATCAAATCAATAAAATTAGAAATGAAAATGGAGAGATCACAACAGACAACACAGAAATACAAAGGATCATAAGAGACTACTATCAGCAGTTGTATGCCAATCAAATGGACAACGTGGAAGAAATGGACAAATTCTTAGAAAAGTACAGTCTTCCAAAACTGAACCAGAAAGAAATAGAAAATCTTAACAGACCCATCACAAGCACGGAAATTGAAACTGTAATCAGAAATCTTCCAGCAAACAAAAGCCCAGGTCCAGACGGCTTCACAGCTGAATTCTACCAAAAATTTCGAGAAGAGCTAACACCTATCCTACTCAAACTCTTCCAGAAAATTGCAGAGGAAGGTAAACTTCCAAACTCATTCTATGAGGCCACCATCACCCTAATACCAAAACCTGACAAAGATGTCACAAAAAAAGAAAACTACAGGCCAATATCTCTGATGAACATAGATGCAAAAATCCTCAACAAAATTCTAGCAATCAGAATCCAACAACACATTAAAAAGATCATACACCATGACCAAGTGGGCTTTATCCCAGGGATGCAAGGATTCTTCAATATCCGCAAATCAATCAATGTAATTCACCACATTAACAAATTGAAAAACAAAAACCATATGATTATCTCAATAGATGCAGAGAAGGCCTTTGACAAAATTCAACATCCATTTATGATAAAAACTCTCCAGAAAGCAGGAATAGAAGGAGCATACCTCAACATAATAAAAGCTATCTATGACAAACCCACAGCAAACATTATCCTCAATGGTGAAAAATTGAAAGCATTTCCCCTAAAGTCAGGAACAAGACAAGGGTGTCCACTTTCACCGCTACTATTCAACATAGTTCTGGAAGTTTTGGCCACAGCAATCAGAGCAGAAAAAGAAATAAAAGGAATCCAAATTGGAAAAGAAGAAGTAAAACTCTCACTGTTTGCAGATGACATGATCCTCTACATGGAAAACCCTAAAGACTCCACCAGAAAATTACTAGAGCTAATCAATGAATATAGTAAAGTTGCAGGATATAAAATCAACACACAGAAATCCCTTGCATTCCTATACACGAATAATGAGAAAGTAGAAAAGAAATTAAGGAAACAATTCCATTCACCATTGATCTTCGTTTTTTAAATGTTGAGTTTTAAGCCAGATTTTTCACTCACCTCTTTCACTTTAATAAAGAGGCTCTTTAGTTTCTCTTCACTTTCTGCCATAAAAGTGCTGTCATCTACATATCTGAGGTGTTGATATTTCTGCTGGTAATCTTGATTCCAGTTTGTGCTTCATCCAGCCTGGCATTTCACATGATGTACTCTTCATATAAGTTAAATCAGCAGGGTGTCAATATACAGTCTTTACTTACTCCTTTCCCATGTCCATGTTGATTGTTCCATGTCCAGTTCTAACTGTTGCTTCTTGACCTGCATACAGGTTTCTCAAGAGACAAATAATGTGGTCTGGTATTCCCATCTGTTGAAGAATTTTCCACATTATATTGTGATCTATACAATCAAAGTCTTTGGCATAATCAAGAAAGCAGGAGTAGATGTTTTTCTGGTATTCTCTTGCTTTTTTGATGATCCAGTGGATGTTGGAAATTTGATCTTTGGTTCCTCTGCCTTTTGGTAATGCTAGCATGTGAGATGAATGCAATTGTGCAGTCGTTTAACCATTCTTTGGCATTGCCTTTCTTTGGGATTGGAATAAAAACTGACCTTTTCCAGTCTTGTGACCACTGCTGAGTTTTGCAAATTTGCTGGCATATGGAGTGCAGCACTTTCAGAGCATCATCTTTTAGGATTTGAAATCCTAAAACAACAATCCTTCCAATGAATATTCAGAGCTGACTTCCTTTAGAATTTACTGATTTGATCTCCTTGCTGTCCAAGGGACTCTCAAGAACTTTCTCCAGCACCGCAGTTCAAAAGCATCAGTTCTTCAGTGCTCAGCCTTCTTTGTGATTCAACTCTCAAATCCGTATATGACTACTGGAAAAACCATAGCTTTGACTACACAAAACTTTGTGGCAAAGTGATGTCTCTGCTGTTTATTATGCTGTCTAGATTTCTCAAGATTTCTCATAGCTTTTCTTCCAAGAAGCAAGCGTCTTTTAGTTTTGTGGCTGCAGTTACTGTCCACAGGGGTTTTGAAGCCCAAGAAGATAAAGTCTGTCACTGTTTCCACTTCTGTTTGCCACGAAATGATGGGACTGGATGCCATGATCTTAGTTTTTTGAATTTTAAGTCTTTAACATCTTTTTCACTCTCATCTTCCACCTTCACCAAGAGGCTCTAGTTCCTCTTCACTTTCTGCCATTAGTGTGGTATCATCTGCATATCTGAGGTTGTTGATATTTCTCCAGCAGTCTTGACTCCAGCTTGTGCTTCATCCAGTCCAGCATTTCACATGATGTACCCTGCATATAAGTTAAATAAGCAGAGTGACAATATACAGCTTTGATGTACTCCTTTCCCAATTTTGAACCAGTCCATTGTTTCTTGTCCGGTTCTAACTGCTGCTTCTTGACCTTGATACAGGTTTCTCAGGAGACAGGTAAGGTCATCTGGTAGTCCCATCTCTGAAGGATTTTTCAAAGTTTGTTGTGATTGACACAGTCAAAAGCTTTAGTGTAGTCAATGAAACAGAAGTAGATGTTTTTCTGAAATTCTCTTGTTTCTTCTATAATCCAGTGGATGTTGACAGTTTGATCTCTTGTTCCTCTGCCTTTTCTAAACCCAGCTTGCGCATCAGGAAGTTCTCAGTTCTTGTACTGCTGAAGCCTAGCTTAAAGGATTTTGAGCATTATCTTGCTAGCATGTGAAATGAGTGCAATTGTGTGGTAGTCTGAACATTCTTTGACATTGCCCTTTTCTGGGATTGGAATGAAAACCAACCTTTTCCAGTCCTGTGGCCACTTCTGAGTTTCCCAAATTTCCTGGCACATTGAGGGCAGCACTTTCACAGCATCATCTTTTAGGATTTGAAATAGCTCAGCTGGAATTCTATCACCTCCACTAGCACTAGCTTTATTTGTAATGATGCTCCCTAAGGCCCTCTTAACTTTGCACTCCAAGATGTCTGGCTCTAGGTGAGTGATCACACTATCGTGGTTATATGGATCATTGAGATGTTTTTTGTATAGTTCTGTGTATTCTTGCCACCTCTTAATATCTTCTGCTTCTGTTGGGTCCATACCATTTCTGTCCTTTATTGTGCCCATCTGTACTTGAAATGTTCCCTTGGTATCTCTTATTTTCTTGAATTGGAGGATAATTGCTCTACAATATTGTATTGGCTTTTGCCATACATCAATCTCTTCTATGTGGATATTTTTCAGGAGTAAATACTGTAGTACTATGCAGTCTATGGTTGGTTGAATCAGTCAATGTGCAGGAAGCAGAGATATGGAAGACCAACTATAAATTATATGTGAATTAACCCCCATGTTGTTCAAAAGTCAACTATAGTAGGAATTTTCAAAAGACCCTTCTGAAAGTTTGCCAAATAAATAAATCAAATAAATATTTTAGGCTCCATGATCCGCATAGACTGCCTGTCACATATTCTGTTTTGTGTTTTTTACCAAGTCTTTAAAAGTATAAAAAGCTGTTCCTAGTTTTTTGGTGTTGTTTTTTTTGGGTTGGGTTTTTTTTTTTTTTTTTTTTTTGCCATACAAAAACAGATAATGGACCATATTTGAGCTGCTGTTTGGAATCTTAAGAATTTCTGGACATGCTTTTGAAGTGAAGTGAAAGTCGTTCAGTCATGTCCGACTCTTTGTGACCCCATGGACTATACAGTCCATGGAATTCTCCAAGCCAGAATACTGAAGTGGGTAGCCTTTCCCTTCTCCAGGGGATCTTCCCAATGTAGGGATCAAATCCAGGTCTTCCGCATTGCAGACAGATTCTTTACCAGCTGAGCCATCAGGCTTTTATCAATAACTAAACTTCTGGCTGAAATCGTGGCATCAACTTTTCCAATCATTGGTGACAGTTTCTGTGAGCTTTCCTAGATCCTACTACAGTTTAGTAAACCCATAATTACAATATGATGTTCTTTATACATAAAATATTAAAAAGTCTCCATTTTCCTTACCAAGTGTAAATAGATATACATAGCACCAAGACTTCATATTTATTTTGACTAGTATAGAAACTCAATGCACCTACATGTATTGTTCCTTGTTGGCAGTATCATCTTCTTTATATAATGTGAGTATGATGATAGGATGTTTCTTCTAAGGATAGGATATAAGTGTCTTTCATAAGTGATGAGTAACAAATATCAAGTTATTCTTTTCTTTATTCCACAGGAATTAGGTGACAAAGTAGTAATAAACAATATGTCTTTGAATTTATATAAGGGGCAGATCACTATTCTCCTAGGACAAAATGGGGCAGGAAAAACCACAGCCTTGTCTATTCTCACAGGTATGTATTTGGCTCTATCCAAAGCAGCAGTCAGGTTCCTTCTAAACTGTAAATCAATCAACAACTTTTAGTGTTAAAGTATGTTGTCATTTCAGTGTTGTAGTTATTATTACAGTTTCAATTATTTAAAACCAAGATGCTTACGTGATATAATACATTAATTTAATCAATTAAAAATGTGCTGGCTCTTTCCTAGGAATAGATATCACAGTGGTGATTTCAAAGTTGTCACATTCAGTTTTATACTCTGGTAGAGATACAGACAAAAATATGAAACATGCAACACCATAATGAAAAAGAAGATGTAGAATCCAAAAGAATGACACCTAACCTGTTTTGGGCATGATGAATGGGGTAGTGACATCAATATGAGGCAAACAAGAGATATAAAAAGCTATGATGGAAAGGAAAGAAGAACATTATATAAGCAAAGACTAGAAAACTGAAGAGCAGGGAACAGATATATGACTAGACTATGAAAGGAATGTAAATAATGGCAAAAGATGAAGATGGATGAATAATCAAAAGGTCAAATCATGAAAGAATTGGGGGAAGCCATCCATTAAAGTTTAGAATTTATTCTGAGAGCAATGAAAGGTCATGAAAGGATATTTCGTGAAGGTTTATACTTTAGAAATATTGCACTCACTAAAAAGAAAGAATGGATAAAGAATACTAGGGACCATTAGAACAATGAACTCTATGTTGAGTTTAAGTCCTAGAGGCTAGAGCAGGGCTGAGCCTCATACTCAAGATAAAAACAGCCTCTGTTTGTTACAAAAGTGATGTCAAAACTAACAGGAGGGGCAGACACTACTCATATTCTCTGCTGTTTTGTGTATTTGAACTGACTTCCTCTATGTCTGTTAAAACTTTTCTTAAAAGAATGACTGCCTAGCTAACACAAGGTCATGATTCAAGTTATCATTACCTTCATGATAATATTAATATAGGCATAATATATATAGTTAATATGCTTTACATAATTTGTCCTGGAATATACACCATGCTTTATTTTTCTTTTTTTATGGTGAGAACATTTTTTTACAAAATATTATTTTAGTTTCAATCATATGACATAGTGATTCAGTGTTTTTATACATTATGAAATGGTCATCACAATAATTCTAGTAACCACAGGTCACCATACAAAGTTTTTGCAGTATTGCTGACTATATTCCGTATTCTTTACACTTAGCTTCATACCCTCTAATGGTTCATATTGTTACAAATGGAAAGATAGGTATAAATATAGATATATGTATCACATCTTATCTATTCATCTCTCAGTGGATATGTGCTTCCATATCTTGTGTGTGCTAGTCACTCAGTCTTGTCCAACTCTTTGTGACTCCATAGACTGTAGACTAACAGGCTCCTCTTATTCATGGAATTCTCCAGGCAACAATACTGGAATGGGTTGCCATTCCCTTCTCTAGGGGATCTTCCTGACCCGGGGATCAAACTCTGGTCTTCCACATTACAGGCAGATTCCTTTACCATCAGAGCTACCAGGGAAGCTTCCATATATTAGATATTGTAATTAGGATTCCACATTTGCTCTGCCAAGGGCATGGATTCAGTCCCTGGTTGGAGAATTATGATCCTGCAAGCTGCAAGGTATGGCCAAAAAAAATGCTACAGTGAACATGGGGAAGCATATATATCTTTGGATTTAGTGTTTTCATTTTCTTTGGATAAATGTGCAGAGGTAGAATTGCTGGATTATATACTAGGTCTGTTTTTAATTTTTTGAGAAACCACCATAATGTTTCATAGTGGTTGTACCAATTATATTTCCACCAACAGTGCATAAGTTTTTCCTTTTCTACATCTTCACCAAAACTTATTTCTTCTCTTTTATTTCTTCTGACAGAAGTGAGGTTCCATGCTTTACATGTTACTTAAGAACACTTGTCATACACTTTCCCATCTACACTGGGAATGCCTAATGTAGGCATCACAGTTCAGTTCTTGTTATGAATAGGATTTCAATAGGTGAGAGTCAACTGGCACCTATTGAAATCCTATTCATACACAAGAGATAGATCAAAAGCAACCGTCCAGTGAAAACATGGCAGAGGAGGTGGCTCCAACCTTCAGTCCCTTCACAAACTAAACTGATGAAGAAATACAGAATGTCAACACCAATCTTGGCAGAGGTCTGGAAGCAGGCGAAGCCTTATAGCAATAGAGCAATACCAAATTAAGAAAAAGGTAAACTGGATGATTGGTGAGAGTGACACAGCAATTTTGGAAGCTTCAGGCCCTGTTCATCCCAGAGACACTGGGATGACAACAACATACAGGGATGAAATACCTTTCTGAGAATTCTAGAAACCATTTTGGAAGCTACAGCACACAAATGACTACTTAGTGAGTACCATAAGGCATATGAAGTTTGTGTCATTTTCTCACCTAATCTGTCCCTCCAAACGGTATGGCAGAGTCAGAAGGAATCTTTACAATGCATAAATTTTACCTTGGGACAAAAGGGAAAAACTGGGATTTCCATTTAGTGATCTTGCTTGTCTGGGGCTGCCTTTGAGACTGGTTTCTATCTTCCCTAATGGAGTACTTGTGGGAGAGGCAGTGTGATATGGATGCAGTTTGGAATCCACAGGAAAAAAACAGGCCAACTTGAGGCACTTTAAAGTGCTTAAAAGCCACAGAAAATTTGCAGTTCTGCAGGCAGGGAGCAAGATAGGACAGGAAAAGGAATATAATAGAACCTGAAACCAAAAACTCCAAGCTGCTTAAGAAAATTAATACGTATAAAAACAGATACTGATGGCTGCAATCACTGTCCACAGTGATTTCGGAGCCCAAGGAAAAGAAAATTTGTCATTGCTTCCACTTTTCCCCCTTCTATTTGCCATGAAGTGATGGGACCGGATGTCATCATCTTGGTTTTTGAATGTTGAGTTTCAGTCCCGCTTTTTTCACTCTCCTTTCACCCTCATCAATAGGCTCTTTAGTTCCTCTTCACTTGCTGCCATTAGTGTGATATCATCTTCATATCTGATGCTGGTATTTCTCCCAGCACTCTTGATTCTAGCTTATGATTCATCCAGCCCAGCATTTCTCATGATGTGCTCTGCATATAAAAGTTAAACAAGCAGGATGACAATATACAGCCTTGTCATACTCCTTTCCCAATTTTGAACCAGTCAGTTGTTCCATGTCTGATTCAAACTGTTGCTTCTTGACCTGCATACAGGTTTCTCAGGAGACAGGTAAGATGGTCTGGTATTCCTATCTGTTTAAGAATTTTCCACAATTTGTCATGACCCACACACTCAAAGGCTTTAGCGTGGTCAATGAAGCAGAAGTAGATGTTTTTCTGGAATTCCCTTGCTTTCTCTAGGATCCAATAAATGACAATTTGACCTCTGCTTCCTCTGCCTTTTCTAAACCCAACTTGTACATCTGGAAGCTTTTTATTCATATACTGCTGAAGCCTAGCTTGACAGATGTTGAGCATTACCTTATTAGGATGTGAGATGAGCACAATTGTATGGTAATTTGAACAATCTTTGGCATTGCCTTTCTTTGGGATTGGAATGAAAACTGACCTTTTTCAGTCCTGAGACCACTTCTGAGTTTCTCAGACTTGCTGATACATTAAGTGCAGCATCTTTTAGGATTTTAAATAGCTCAGGTGGAATTCTGTCACCTCTACTAGCTTTGTTCACAGTAATGCTTTCTAAGGCCCACTTGAATTCACACTCCAGAATGCCCCGCTCTAAGTGAGAGACTACACGCTCATGGTTATCCATTAGGACCTTTTTTACATAGTACTTCTGTGTATTTTTGCCACCCCTTCTTAATCTTGTCTGTTTCTATTAGGTCCTTACTGTTTCTGTCCTTTATTGTGCCCTTCCTTACATGAAATGTCCTTTTAATATTTCCAATTTTCTTGAAGATATCTCTACTCTTTCCCATTCTATCATTTTCTTCTATTTCTTTGCACTGTCCATTTAAGAAGGCCTTCTTATCTTTCTTTGCTATTCTTTGGAACTCTGCATTCAGTTGGGTATATCTTTCCCTTTCTCCCTTGCCTTTTGCTTCCTTCTTTCCTTAGCTAGTCTTTTGGACTCTGTGGGAGAGGGCGAGGGTGGGATGATTTGAGAGAATGGCACTGAAACATGTATATTATCATATGTGAAACAGATCACCAGTCCAGGTTCAATGCATGGGACAGGGTGCTCGGGACTGTTGCTCTGGGATGACCCAGAGGGATGGGATGGGGATGGAGGTGGGGGGGGGCGGGGAATCAGGATGGGGAACACATGTACACCCATGGCTGATTCATGCAATGTATGGCAAAACTACTACAATATTGTAAAGTAATTAATCTCCAATTAAAATGAATAAATTTATATTTTAAAATAAATTAATTAAAAATAAAACCAGCAAAAAAATAATGTTAAAAAATAAATAAAACATGATATTGTGCTAAATGCAAATAAATAAATAAATAAATGCCCCCCCCCAAAGAAAAAGAAAAGAGAAACCTCTTCAGACAACCTGCTTCACATCTTGCATTTCTTTTTCTTTGGGATGGTTTTGGTCACTATCTCCTGTACAATGTTACTAACTTCCATCCATAGTTCTTTAGGCACTCTGTCTACCAGGTCTAATCCCTTGAATCTATTCATCATCTACACTGTATGTAGGGGTTTAATTTAGGCCTAATTATCTTCTTGATTTCTTCAATTCAAGCCCTGAATTTTGCAATAAGGAACTCATGATCTGAGCTACAGTCAGCTCCAGGTCTTGTTGCTGATGGTATAGAGCATCTCCTACTTACACTGCAGAGAACATAATCAGTCTGATTTTGCTATTGCCCATCTGGTGATATCCATGTGTACATGTGTACAAGTTGTCTCTTGGATTGTTGGAAGAGTGTGTTAGCTATGACCAGTGTGTTCTTTTGACAAAACTGTTAGCCTTTGCTCTGCTTTATTTTGTACTACAAAGTCAAACTTGTCTATTATACTGCGTATCTCTTGACTTCCACTTTGGCATTCCAATCCGCTATGATGAGAACGACATCTTTTTGTTCTAGAAGATGTTGTAGGTCTTCCTAGAACAGGTCAACTTCAGCTTTTTCTACATCAGTGTTTTGGGAATAGACTTAGAGTACTGTGATTTTGAATGGTTTACCTTAGAAAAATCTGAGATCATTCTGTCATTTTAAAGGTTGCACCCAGGTATTGTATTTTGAACACTTTTGTTGAATATGAGGGCTACTCCATTTCTTCTAAGCGATTCTTGCACACTGTTCAGTTCAGTTCAGTCACTCAGTCATGTCCAACTCTGCAACCCCATGAATCACAGCATGCCAGGCCTCCCTGTCCATCACCAACTCCCAGAGTTCACCCAAACTCATGCCCATCCAGTCAGTGATGCCATCCAGCCATCTCATCCTCTGTCATCCCCTTCTCCTCCTGCTCCCAATCCCTCCCAGCATCAGTCTTTTCCAATAAGTCAACTCTTCGCATGAGGTGGCCAAAGTATTGGAGTTTCAGTCTCAGCATCGGTCCTTCCAATGAACATCCGGGCCTGGTCTCCTTTAGGATGGACTGGTTGGATCTCCTTGCATTCCAAGGGATTCACAAGAGTCTTCAACACCACAGTTCAAAAGCATCAATTCTTTGGTGCTCAGCCTTCTCCATAGCCCAACTCTCACATGCATACATGACCACTGGAAAAACCATAGCCTTGACTAGACAGACCTTTGTTGGCAAAGTAATATCTCTGCTTTTTAATATGCTCCTAGGTTGGTCATAACTTTCCTTCCAAGGAGTAAGTGTCTTTTAATTTCATGGCTGCATTCACCATCTGCAGTGATTTTGGAGCCCCGCAAAATAAAGTCTGACACTGTTTCCATTGTTTCCCCATCTGTTTGCCATGAAGTGATGGGGCCAGATGCCATGATCCTAGTTTTCTGAATGTTGAGCACATTGTAGTAGATAAAGTAGTCGTCTGAATTACATTCCCATCCATTTTAGTTCACTGATTCCGAAGATGTAGATGTTTACTCTTGCCATCTCCTGCTTGACCTTGTCCAATTTACTTTGATTCATGGACCTAACATTCCAGTTTCCTATGCAATACTGTTCTTCACAGGATCAGACTTTGCTTTCACCACCAGACACGTCTACCACTTAGCATCATTTCTGCTTTGGCATATCCACTTCATTCTCTCTGGAGCTATTAGTAATTGCCCTCTGCCCTTCCCTGGGAGCATATTGGACACCTTCCAACCTGGGGAGAGGGGGATGGGGGCTCATCTTCCAGTGTCATATCTTTTTGCCATGTTACTGTTCTTGGGGTTCTCCCGGCAAGAATACTGAGTGGGTTACCATTTCCTCCTCCAGTTGACCACATTTTGTCAGAACTCTTCACTATGACCTGTCTGTCATGGGTAGCCCTGCATGGCATGACTCATAGCTTCATTGAGTCACACAAGCCCCTTCACCACAAGAAGGCTGTGATCCAAGTGTTGTGTACTGCTAACCTAAAGAAATGAAAAAGACTTATGAGAGAACATTGTGAACAATCATATGCTAACAGGTTAAATAATCAAAATAAAATGGAAAAATTCCTAGAAACATATGAATTACCTAAACAGATTCATGAAGAAATAGAAAATGGAACAAAACTATAACAAGTAAAGCACTTGAGTCAGTAATAAAAAGCCTTCTGTATTTATTTGCTAGGGCTACCATAACAAAGTACCACAGATGGGGTGAATTAAAAAATAGAAATTTATTTTTCCTCACAGTTCTAGAGGCTAGAAGTCCAAGTTTAAGGTATTGGCAGGTTTGATTTCTTTTTCTTTTTTTTTGAGGCTTTTTGCTTAGCTTAAAGAAGGCCATCTTCTTCTGCGTCTCCCCTTGGTCTTCCTTTTGTTCACAGCTGTGTCCTAATTCTTATTATAAGGATACCAGTCATATTGGATTAGAGCCCACCCATATAACTTCACTTTGTCTTAACTACCTCTTTAAAAGCCCTACACTGAAATATGCATTCTGAGGTACTAGGGGTTAAGACTTTAACATATAAATTTGTAGGGATACAGTTTCACCTACAACACCTCCAAGCAAAGAAAAGTCCAGTTCAATGACTGTACTGTTGAATTCTACCAAACATTTAAAGAATTAATATCAAGCTTTCTCAGACTTCCAAGAATAATAGAAGAGGAACACTTTCTGTTCTATTTGGCAACCATTTCTGTTCTATGAGGCCAATTACCCTCCAGTCAAAACCGGATAAAGACATCACAGGAAAAGAAAGTACGGAAAAATATTCCTTCTGAATATAGTTTTTTAAAAATCATCAACAACATACAAGAACACATTCAGTTCAGTTCAGTTCAGTTCAGTCACTCAGTCGTGTCCGACTCTTTGTGACCCCATGAATCACAGCACACCAGGCCTCCCTGTCCATCACCAACTCCCAGAGTTCACTCAGACTCATGTCCATTGAGTCAGTGATGCCATCTAGCCATCTCATCCTCTGTTGTTCCCTTCTCCTCCTGCCCCCAATCCCTCCCAGCATCAGAGTCTTTTCCAATGAGTCAACTCTTTGGATGAGGTGGCCAAAGTACTGGAGTTTCAGCTTTAGCATCATTCCTTCCAAAGAAATCCCAGGGCTGATTTCCTTCAGAATGGACTAGTTGGATCTCCTTGCAGTCCAAGGGACTCTCAAGAGTCTTCTCCAACACCACAGTTCAAAAGCATCAATTCTTCGGCCTCAGCCTTCTTCATAGTCCAACTCTCACATCCATACATGACCACAGGAAAGATCGTAGCCTTGACTAGATGGACCTTAGTCGGCAAAGTAATGTCTCTGCTTTTGAATATGCTATCTAGGTTGATCATAACTTTTCTTCCAAGAAGAGATAAGAAAGCCTTCTTCAGCAATCAATGCAAAGAAATAGAGGAAAACAACAGAATGGGAAAGACTAGAGAGCTCTTCAAGAAAATTAGAGCTACCAAGGGAATATTTCATGCAAAGATGGGCTTGATAAAGGACAGAAATGGTATGGACCTAACAGAAGCAGAAGATATTAAGAAGAGGTGGCAAGAATACACAGAAGAACTATACAAAAAAGATCTACACGACCCAGATAATCACGATGGTGTGATCACTCACCTAGAGCCAGACATCCTGGAATGTGAAGTCAAGTGGGCCTTAGAAAGCATCACTACGAACAAAGCTAGTGGAGGTGATGCAATTCCAGTAGAGTTATTTCAAATCCTGAAAGATGATGCTGTGAAAGTGCTGCACTCAATATGCCAGCAAATTTGGAAAACTCGGCAGTGACCACAAGACTGGGGAAAGTCAGTTTTCATTCCAATCCAAAGAAAGGCAATGCCAAAGAATGCTCAAACTACCGCAGAAATGCAAGAGCACATTAAAAGGATATAAATCATGATCAAGTGGATTTTTCCCAAGAATTCAGCAATGTTTCAACGTAAGAAAGTCAGTCAGTGCAATCACTACTGCATATTAATAATACAACAGAATCTACATGACCATGTTAAGTATGCAAGAAAAAACATTTGATAAAATCAACAAAAATTTCTTGTTAAAAACAAAACAAAACATTCAGAAAATGGAATAGAAGGAATTTCCTTGACATAATATCTATTTAAAAACACAACCAAAGTTATACACAATGGTGAAAGTCTGAAATCAGCTTTCCTCTTAATATTACAAACAAAGCAAGGATATATTCTGCCACCACTACTACTCAACATTGTATGGAAATTTCTAACAAAAGCAATTAGGCAAGAAAAAGAGGAAAGCTATCCAAATTGGAAAATTAAACTAAATTATCCCTATTCACAGATGGCACGATACTGTATATGGAAAGCCCAAAAATCCACAAAAATTTACTAGGGCTAATAAATGAATTTTGTAAAATTACAGGTTATAAGATTAACACAAAAAACTATTTCTATACGCCATAAGTGAACAACTTGAAAAGGAAAATATAGCATCAAAAGGATAAATTTAACCAAGAAAATGAAAGACTTGTACACACAAATGACAAAACATTCAGTTCAGTTCAGTTCAGTTCAGTTGCTCAGTCATGTCCAACTCCTTGCAACCCCATGGACTGCCACATGCCAGGCTTCCCTGTCCATCACCAACTCCCAGAGCTTGCTCAAACTCATGTCCATCGAGTCAGTGATGCCACCCAACCATATCATCCTCTATTGTCCCCTTCTCCTCCTGCCTTCAATCTTTACCAGCATCAGGGTCTTTTCCAATGAGTCAGTTTGCATCAGGTGGCCAAAGTATTGAAGCTTCAGCTTCAGCATCAGTCCTTCCAATGAATATTCAAGATTGATTTCCTTTTGGATTGACTGGTTTGATGCCTTTGCAGTCCAAGGGACTCTCAAGAGTCTTCTCCAGTACTACTCTGCACCTCAAAATATTACTGAAAGAAAAAAGTTAAGACCTAAGTTAATGGAAATATTTCATATGTTCATGTATCAGAACATTTAAAATTGTCAATATTACCAAAAGCAATCTAACAATTTAACAAGTCTTTATAAAAATTCCAACTGCCTTTTTTGCAGAATTGGAAAAACTGATCCTACAATTTATATGGAATTACAAAGGTCACCAAAAAAAATCTTTAAAAATAAGAATAAACTTGATGTCAAAATTCTAGATTATAAAACTCTGAAGCTACATAAATCACAAAAGTCAAAACAATGTGTTGCTGGCCAAAGGATAAACAAATAGACCAATGAAATAAAATTGAGAGACCAGAAATAAACTCATACATCTATGACCAATTTAGTTATTTTTTCAATTCTAAAGACTTGATTTATTTCTAGATTTTCTTTGAGACATTGACATTAATTTAGTGAATCCCTTAAAGTTTCTGTTTTGTCATACAAATACAATTTTGCTAAAAGGAGCATATTCTTTTTTTCTGGGTTTATTGGGATATACCTGACATATAACATTGTGTAAGTTTAAGATATACATGTTGATTTGATATACTTTTATATTGCAAAATCATTACCACTGTAGCATTAGCTAACACCTCCATCACATGTTATAATTACCTTTTATGAGCTGGGAACATTTAAGATCTACTATATAGCAGCTTTCAAGTATGTAATACAGTATTGTTAACCATATTCACAATTCTGTGCATTAGACCCCAGAATTTATTCACCTTCTGACTTGAAGTTTGCATCCTTTGACATCTCCCCCTCTTTCCTATAGCAGAATTTACAAGGTCTCCTTTGTCCTTAAGGTGTGCCACCTTGGAGAAAGGGTGTTGCTGGCAAACAGTTGTTCCCAGTACCCACTCTAATGTCTCCAGACTTGTTTTCTGCTCAACTGGAGTACTGGAACTTCTCCTTTGGAAACTTAAGCTTTCATAAAGGCTCTCTCTTCTGTGGGTGACTGCCTAAGTCAGGATTTTCTAGATGCTACCAGACGCCAGCCAATAGGGGTTGAAGGAGTTTTCACCACCAGTCTTGAGATCTGACTCAATACTGACTCAAATCTGACTGCCTTCTACCTGATATCCAGGTGGGTAAGACTCTTCCCATATCCCTTGGCATATGGTGCTGGATGCCATAGCTCCCACAGAGGCATGCTTTTTCCCCCGTCTTAAAGTTTTTAATTTGTATTGGGGTATAACCGATGAACAGTGTTGTGATAGTTTCAGGTGAACTGTGAAGGGACTCAGCCATCCATACACATTTCCATTCACCCCAAACTCGCCTCCCAACCAGGCTACCATACCATATTGAGCAGAGTTACATTGGCTATAGGGTAGGTCCTTGTTGGTTATCCACTTTAAATATAGCAGTATGTACAGGCAACCGTTAAGTTCATTCTCTAAGTCTATGAGTCCACAGATGGATTTTGTTCATGAATAAATGCCAATCTTGTGATTGTGGAGTATGTGTGTCCTCAGTCATGTCTGACTGTTTGTGATGCCATGGACTGTAGCCCACCAGGCTCCTCTGTCCATGGGATTTTCCAGGAAAGAATATAGGAGTGAGTTGCCCTTTCCTACTCCAGGGGATCTTCCCAACTCAGGGATCAAACCTGTGTCTCTTGTGTCTCCTTCACTAGCAAGCGGACTCTTTACCACTGCACCACCTGGGAAGCCCTATTGTTGAGTAGGAGGATAAAAATGAGAGATATCTTATGTCACTATGATGCTGACATCATTCCACCTATCCTTTTTTAAAGGCTGGATAATATTCTATTGTGTGTATATACCACATTTTCTTTATCTACTCATATGTAGGTGGATATTTAGGTTGTTCTGAATCTTGGCTATTATACATAGTACTGCAATGAATATAGCAGTGAAATATCTAATCTAAGAATCTTTTCAATATTCTAATCTCAGTGCTTTTTGATAAATAGAAGTGAGACTGCTGGATCATATGGTAGTTCTATTATTAAATCTTTGAGGAATTTTCATATTATTTTCCACAGTGGCTACACCATATTACATTTTTACCAATAGTATACAATGGTTCAAATTACTCCATATCCTCGCCAACACTTGCTATACTTTGTTTCAACAATGGCCATCCTAACAGATGTGAGATGCTATCATATTGTGGTTTTGATTTACAATTCCCTAATGATTAGTGATGCTGAGAATCTTTTCATATACTGTTGGCCATTTACATATCTTCTTTGAAGAAACGTCTGTTCACTTACTTTGACTATTTTTTAAAATGATGATGCTGTTAAAGTGCTGCACTCAATATGCCAGCAAATTTGGAAAACTCAGCAGTGCCCACAGGACTGGAAAATGTCAGTTTTCATTCCAGTCTCAAAGAAAGGCAATGCCAAAGAATGTTAAAAGTAAAGAAAGTGAAAGAAGTGAAGTCGCTCAGTCGTGTCCGACTCTTTGTGACCCAGTGGACTGTAGCTTACCAGGCTCCTCAATCCATGGGATTTTCCAGGCAAGGGTACTGGAGTGGGTTGCCACTTCCTTCTCCAGGGGATCTTTATGACCCAGGGATCAAACCCAGGTCTCCCACATTGCAGGCAGACACTTTACCATCTGAGCCTCTAGGGAAGCCACAAGAGTGTTCAAACTATCACAGCTGCACTCATCTCACATGCTAGCAAAGTAGTGCTCAAAATTCTCCAAGCCAGGCTTCAACAGTACATGAACTGTGAACTTCCATATGTTTGAGCTGGATTTAGAAAAGGCAGAGGAACCAGAAATCAAATTGCCAACATCTGCTGGATCATATAAAAAGCAAGAGAACTCCAGTAAAACATCTGCTTCTGCTTCATTGAGTACACTAAAGCCACTGGCATTCCACAACAAACTGTGGAAAATTCTTAAAGAGATGGGACTACCAGACCACCTTACCTGCCTCCTGAGAAACCTGTACCCAGGTCAAGAAGCAACAGTTCAAACTGGACATGGACTGGTTCCAAAATGGGAAAGGAGTACATCATGACTGTATATTGACACCCTGCTTATTTAACTTACATGTAGAGTACATCATCATCGGAGAAGGCGATGGCACCCCACTCCAGTACTCTTGCTTGGAAAATCTCATGGACGGAGGAGCCTGTTAGGCTCCTTCACTGAGCGACTTCACTTTCAGTTTTCACTTTCATGTACTGGAGAAAGAAATGGCGACCCACTCCAGTATTCTTGCCTGGAGAATCCCAGGGACAGGGGAGCCTGGTGGGCTGCCGTCTATGGGGTCGCACAGAGTCAGACACGACTGAAGTGACTTAGCAGCAGCAGCAGCAGAGTACATCATGAGAAATGCTGGGCTGGATGAAGCACAAACTGAAATCAAGATTGCCAGGAGAAATATCAATAACCTCAGATATGCAGATGACACCACCCTTTTGGCAGAAAGAGAAGAGGAATTAAAGAGCCGCTCGATGAAGGTGAAAGAGGAGAGTGAATAAAACTGGCTTAAAACTCAACATTCAAATAACTAAGGTTGTTACAGAAACTGTGGCAAAGGAAAGAGACAAGTGGCACTCAAAGATGGAGAACAGCAGGGTTTTTTCAGCACCAGTGCTGGCTCTGCGGAGTTGCCTCTGAAGGCTGAGCACCCAGGCTTTGTTCTGGGTATCTTTTATACACCATAAGCTTCCCACTCAAACAGCTCAGATCCCTCCCCTCCCCAGGTAGTCCAAGTTTCCACGGATATAACAAGCAAGCTGTTAACACAAAATAATGGAAGGGAAAGCAAAAGGTTGTTACTTTAATTGGCAGCTTTATCTAGCTCCCATCTCATCCCCATCTCTTGATGTTTAGGGTGCATCTGCAGCCATCTGAGAACATCATCTTCTGGCACTTGCTGGTATCCCTTGAAAAGCAACAACTAGGTGGCCATCCTCCGTTCGACAACTGTCTCTATGAAACCTGTTACAACCCTGATTAGGAGGGGTATGAAGCAGGGAATAAGCAGACATCCAGCGAGCATGACTACGATCATCCCAATCATTTTTTTAAACCAACCTAGCCAAGAGAACCATCGTAGCCAAGAGAACCATCCTAGCCAAGAGAACCATCCTAAAAGAGGCCGTTCACTGTGAGAGCTCTAATTTTTCCCTTCCAGTAATTTTCCCTTCCCATGGACAGGGAGGCCTGGCGTGCTGTGGTTCATGGGGTCAGAAAGAGTCGGACACGACTGAGCGACTGAACTGAACTGAGTGCATAGGGAAGCTGAACTATAACATGCAGCCAGTTGGTATACAGAGTAAGTGAATCCTCGGACCCGTTTCCTTTATTGGTAGAAAGATTCCATACATTCAGAACAATCATCCTGGCTCTAAGATGAGGAGGGGATTTTACAACTTAACAGAGCTATAAGACAAAAATATGCTGTTTTCATATTTAAGCTGATCGTAGTAGGAGGAGATTCCAAAAAACGAGAACTATAAAGAAGTAGGCGAAGCAGAGGGAAAGTTTTAGGATACAAGTCCACTCTTGGGGAAAAACAGAGTAAAGCCCAATTCTGAATAAGATGAATAGGGGGAGTCCCAGTCCAATTAATAACCAATATGGCCTTTTGTCCATCCTGTTGGTTCCTCAAGCTTCAGCCTTGCGTTGACTGACCAGCTTCTGATGTGGCCAGAGTAGGGCTTCAGGATGGTGGTTTCCTTCTTTGCAAGGTCAGCCACAGGGATTGCTCTGGACTGAGGGCCATTTGCCAATTCTATCAGCTATCAGACGAACTTTCAGGTTTGACTCTGGAGTAATGGATCCAAGTTGTCTGTGCCTGCCACCTTGAAAGCAGTGGGAGTAGTTAAGATTACAGAATAGGGCCCTTTCCACATGGGTTTTAAAGGCTCTTTTTTCCAATCCTTTACCCATTCTTGATCCCCTGGTTGGTGGGGATGTACTGTTATACCTAAGGATATGGGTATTCTATCAATTGTCCATTCATGTATTTGAGAGATTGGGTGTCCTAACCCTTGTAGCTGCCTATATAAGTCCAAGTTCCCCAGTTCTCTGGTGTACCCCCTTAAGTTGACTAGCGAGAGTGGTCATCCATACAGGATTTCAAATGGTGAAAACCCTATCCCTGCCCGGGCTGAACACCTCACCTTTAAGAGGGCCACAGGTAACATGTCTACTGTAAGCTGGTCAACATGTCAACATGTAAGCTGGTCTCCTGGCAATTTTGCTAGGGTTTGTTTGAGAGTTCGATTCATGCTTTCCACTTTCCCTGAGCTCTGGGGACGGTAGGCAGTATGCAATTTCCACTGGATTTTCAAAGGCTTTGCCACCTGTTGTACTGTCTCAGCTACAAATGCCAGTCCATTGTCCGACCCTGTGGTCAGAGAGGTTCCATACCTGAGGACAATGTCTTTCAGGAATGCCTTGGATACTTCTCTTGCTTTTTCATTTCGGGTAGGAAAAGCTTTCCCACCCAGCCTGAAAAGGTGCAGATAAAAACTAAAAAGTACCTAAATCCTCCACTTGGGGTGATTTCAGTGAAATCTACTTCCATATCCTCAAAGGGGGATAGTCCACAATGTTGTGTCCCTGCTGGCCTACTAGGCCCCTGGCAGGCATTACTTTGTAAACAGGTTACACATTTCTGGGAGACAGAAGAACAGAGTGTGGAGAGGCAAGCAATGAGATAGTAGCAGCCTAGCAAAGTCTCTAAGGTGGTCTTGCCCATATGAGTCAGTTTATGTTGCTGGTGGACCAGCTTGTAGGCTAGCTATTCTGGAGCATAGACTTGGTGGTCCTGTGTGACCGACCATTCCATCTTGGCCTTGGTTCCCGCTTCCTTTTTTATCCATTTTTCCTCCTCAGGAGAGTACCTAGGGGCAACTCATATCTTCGGGGCTAGCAGGACTTTTGGTTTGTCTGGCAGCTGTCCCCAGGCCGCCTCCTTGGTGGCTGCATCAGCGTGGCAGTTCCCTTTGGCCACCAGGTCACCTCCCTTCTGGTGGTCTTTGCAGTGGACAACTGCCACTTCTTTTGGTTCCCATACTACTTCCAGAAGTTTCAGGGTTTTTGGTTTGGTTTTTAATGCCTTTTCCTTCTGCTGTAAGGAGTCCTCTTTCCTTGTATAAGGCTCCGTGGACACGTAGAGTAACAAAAGCATACCACAAGTCAGTATAGATATTGACTCACTGGTCTCTCCTGAGTTCCAGTGCCCTGCTGCTGCTGCTGCTGCTGCTGCTGCTGCTGCTGCTAAGTTGCTTCAGTCGTGTCCGATTCTGTGTGACCCCATAGACGGAAGCCCACCAGGCTCCCCCATCCCTGGGATTCTCCAGGCAAGAACACTGGAGTGGGTTGCAGTGAAAAGTGAAAGTGAAGCCGCTCAGTCGTGTCCGACCTTTAGCGACCCCATGGACTGCAGCCTACCAGGCTCCTCCGTCCATGGGATTTTCCAGGCAAGAGTACTGGAGAGGGCTGCCACTGCCGTCTCCTCCAGTGCCCTGATTAATGCCCATAACTCCACTCTCTGCACTGACCATCCTTGAGGAAGCACCTCTGCTTCTGCCACTTCAGAATCATACACCACAGCATACCCAGCCATCTTCTTCCCATTTTCCATGAAGCTGCTACCATCAGTATATAGGACCAGGTCTGTGTTGTTGAGTCGCTTGTCAGTCAGGTCTCAGTTCAGTCACTCAGTCATGTCTGACTCTTTGCGACCCCATGAATCGCAGCACACCAGGCCTCCCTGTCCATCTCCAACTCCCAGAGTTCACTCAGACTCACATCCATCGAGTCAGTGATGCCATCCAGCCATCTCATCCTCTGTCGACCCCTTCTCCTCCTGCCCCAGGCCTGATCTAGTAAAAAATGCTTCATCTAGTATTTCCAAGCAGTCTTGGCCCAAGGGCCCTGCTTCATCTGGTAGGAACGTAGCTGTATTTAGAGTCCGTACAACTTCCAGTTTTACCCATGAATTTTCACATAGTAACCCTTGATATTGAGTCATCTGTGCATGCATGAGCCAATGGTGGCCTCAGCTATGTCCATCAGGATTACAGCTGAGTGCGGGACCTTAACATTCAGGTTTTGCCCCAACGTTAATCTGTCAACCTCCCTCACTAGCAAGGTAGTAGCTGCTTGTGCTTGGAGGCAGAGTGGCCATCCGGCCACAAACGAATTGATCTGTTTAGACAAGTAGGCCACCAGCCTTTGCCAAGGTCCGAATTCTTGGGTCAAGACTCCCAAGGCCATTTGTTCTTGTCATGAACAGAGATTGAACTCTCTGGTTACATCAGGAAGCTTTAGGGCTGGGACCTCAGAGATTTTTGCCTTAACTGTTTGATATGCTGCCTCTTGGCCTGGTCCCATTCAAGGGAAGCCTTTTCCTCCCCTTTCAGAGCCTGATATAGGCACCTAGCCAGGTCTGAAAATCCAGGAATCCATATCCTGCAGAATCCTGCTGCTCCCAGGAACTCACGGACCTTCTGGCGAGTGGTAGGGGTAGGGATGGAGCAAACTGCTTCTTTCCTTTCAGTTTTGAGCATTTGCCGGCCTCGCATAATGTTGAAACCTAGATATTTGACTTGTCTTTTACAGATTTTTGCCTTTTTATTTGATACCTGGTACCCAGCTTCCATTAACAAGGAGAGGGGGGCCTTTGTTCCTTCTAAGCATCAAGCCTGAATTGTGCTGGCCAGTAGAAGGTCATCGACATATTGCAGCAGGTCACTGTGTAATTTATCCAAGTCGGCGGCCAAAGCTCCACTGAAGAGAGTAGAGGGGTTCTTGAGCCCCTGAGGGAAGCCTTGTCCAAGTGAGCTGTTCCTTGTTTCCTGTGTGTGGTTTTTTCCCATTCAAAGGCAAATAGTGGTTGGCTGACAGGTGCAACTCAGAGGCAGAAGGCATCTTTCAAGTCCGCGCAAGTAAATCATTCGGCTGTGGAAGGGATCAGTCCTAGCAGAGTGTATGGATTAGACACTGCCAGGTGCAGACTAGTTGTTGCCTTGTTTACCGCTGTTAAGTCCTAAACCAGATGGCAGTCATGCATCCCTGTCTTCTTCACGGGTAGTAATGGGGTGTTCCAGGGTGACTGGCATTTCATCTGAAGTCTGTGTTGGAGTAGTCTGTCTCAATGAGCCTGGATTCCCAATCAGGCCTCCCAGGGCATTGGATACTGTCACAGTTTTACAGGCTGAGCTCCCAGTTTCAGATAAATCAGGATGGGAGCATAGTGTTTTGCCAGACCTAGAGGATTTTTCTTGGCCCAAACTAGTGGGTACTCAGTCTCTAATTCAGGAGGAATGGTCCTTTCTCCTGGAGGGGAAGAATATAGGTGCTGTTCTTCTCTCCTTACAGCGAGAGTCATAATCAAGGAGGAGGGCAGTCCTACTAGCTTTAGCTGTCAACAGAAAAGGAAATCTGGGCCTCCATCTTAGCAAGCAGGTCTCTTCCCATCAAGGGAACAGGGCAGTTGGGCAGGTAGAGGAATTCATGCACTACCTCACGGTCGCCCAGTCGGCATTGTCAAGGACTGCAAAACAGCCTGTGGGTCTGGGCACCTGTGGCCCCGATGATGGTAGTTTCTTTTCCCAGGAAGGGGCCTATCTACTGGGTGACACTGAATGCTCAGTGCCTGTATCCACCATAAAGTCCATTGGATGGCCCCCTACTTTAATTCTGATCATGGGCTCTTGGGGGCCCAGTTGAAGAGAGCCCAGTCCCCCGTACTTGGATTCTGCTCCAGCTAGCCCAATCAGATTAGTGCTGGGTGGCTCAGGTTGATATCGGCTTGGGGGGGCAGCAGCTTTGGTTTTCTTTTCAGGGCAACTGGGGCACTCATTTTTCCAGTGTCCCTTTTCCTTGGAATAGGCACACTGATCTCGGCTGAGAGGAACTCTCCTTTTCGGATCTGGACCCCTTGCCTTATGGGGTGGTCCGGCCAGGGGGTGCAGTCTTTGACAGCGCACCTGCCAAGAATGTGGCTTCTTGCTTCATCTTCTTTTCTGCTTCTCAGCATGCTGTTTGGTCACAATTGACAAAAGACTTTGATGGCTATTTCTAGCAGTTCTGTGGCATTTTTACCTGCAAACCCTTCTAACTCTAATTTTTTTTTCAGATGTCTGACTGGGCCTGTCCCACAAAGACTGCATTTATCATCCACTGATTTTCAGGGGCTTCAGGAACAAAGGGGTGAAGACCCAAAAGGCCTCACACAACCTTTCATAGAAAGTGACTGGGCTTTCATCTGGCTTTTGCAGCACCTCAGTGATCGTAGCCATGTAAATAGGCTTCTTGCTGCTAAGCTGCTAAGTCGCTTCAGTCGTGTCCGACTCTGTGCGACCTCATAGACGACAGCCCACCAGGCTCCACCGTCCCTGGGATTCTCCAGGCAAGAACACTGAAGTGGGTTGCCATTCCCTTCTCCAGTGCATGAAAGTGAAAAGTGAAAGTGAAGTCGCTCAGTCATGTCTGACCCTCAGCGACCTCATGGACTGCAGCCTTCCAGGCTCCTCCATCCATGGGATTTTCCAGGCAAGAGTACTGGAGTGGGGTGCCATCCGTCTTAGCCCAAGCTTTTACCCTCTGTAGGAAGACCTGTTGATACCTCTCCAACTGGTTTCTTACCCTCTCAGTGTTGGGGTACCAGTGAGGCTCTTCCTTCAAGAAGTTCTCCAGAGCCCAGTTGTCCATGTCTAACTGACCCCCTGGGGCATTGGCCTGGAGCCATTTTCTGACTCGTTGGTGCTCTCTGTATTGAATAGAGTGAAAAGAAGCTGCTGGCAGTCTACACAGGTTGGGCAGTGGATCTGGAAGATGGATTCTAAGAGATCAACCATCGCTTGGGGCTTTTCAGAGTACAAGGGAGTGTGATGTTTCCATTTAAGGAGATCAGTCGTGGAAAAAGGCTGGTATTAAAAAAATGGCTCCTCCCTCTTGTAGGGCCCATCAGCAGCAAAGTGCTACAGCCCTTAATTCTCTCATAAGGACATTTGTAGCACTGCTGAGGTAGACTGGAGGCATCTACCCATTGGTTTTGGGGTGGCATGCTGTGGGGACACAATAGCTTCAGGAGCATCAGGAGGAAGAGGTAAAACGGAAGGCAGTGGACTGTCTGGTAAATGTAGATCTGCTGCTCTCGGCAAGGGAGCCATGAGGATTTAAGGTGGGGGCATTGGAGGCATTTCTTCAGCCTCACCCTAGAGGATAGGTGGTTCCTTCTTGGTGCAAGGTCCTTTGCTTTGGTTGAGCTACTAGGACCTTACACTGTCTCTAACCTGTCGCATAGAATTGAACCCAAAGGAGCCTTAACTGGGCAATATCTCAACATTGATTGATATATGGGAATTGGTGCAGGCGGCCAGGGTCTCCCATTATGACTATGTACTGCTCAGACTATGGGCACATCTAAGATCCTTCCTGAGGGCCATACAACCCCGAAGGAGGCCCACTTCAGGGTACAAAGAGTGTGCAGTTTTTCAGGACCCAATTTTACACCATAATCCCCAGAGAAAAGGGAAAGTGAAGGTCACTCCGTTGTGTCCAACTCTCTGTGACCCTATGGACTATAGAGTCCGTGGAATTCTCCAGGCCAGAATACTGGAGTCAATAGCCTTTCCCTTCTCCAGGAGATCTTCCCAACCCAGGGATCGAAGCCAGGTCTCCCACATTGCAGGTGGATTCTTTACCAGCTGAGCCACAAGGGAACTCCAAGAATACTGGAGTGGGTGGCCTATCCCTTCTCCAGCAGATCTGCCCTACCCAGGAATTAAACAGGGGTCTCCTGCATTGCAGGTGGATTCTTTACCAGCTGAGCTACAAGGGAAGCCCCAACAATCCTTTCTTAAAATTCTTCACCATATACTCTAAAAGACAGTGGGTTTAGAAGTCAAGTTGCCCATTATGTGAAAGTTCCCACCCTGAGGCAATGTTGCACAACAAAACAAAGGGAGACACTCACTTTCGCACACCTGGCTGCTCCCCTTACAAAGATTTAGGCACCTCTTAGCACTGGGAGGTCGGTATAAACACCAGACCTGAACCAGCCTCACAGGGAGGGATTAAATCCCCCAGAGGCTGGCACTGCCCTGAGCCATATGAGGTCACCATGGAAGCACGGGTTAGGATCCACTCAGGCTCCGTAGTTGGAGGATGGTGGAAAGCTGGCTTTCAGCTCATTCACTCTCCACCCCCCACACACACACACCAGAATTGACAGACCACCCAAAGGAACAAACCTTATTCTGAGTGACTCTCCTGTCACTGGGAGGTGATCAGGCCCCCCTTCCACCATACGGTGAGTCCTGACTCTGTCAGATATCCCCGGGACACTCACTCGTCTGACGTGCTGTCCTGGAACCCACTTCTACTCTCCTGAGTCAGTTCAGGAAGAGGCAAGGGCCGAGGCTGGCGCATCTCAAGTGAGTTGGGATCTGGCAAACGGCCTGGGCAGCATCTATTCATCTGTCACCATGCAGCAGCTCCAGCTTTCTCCAGTTCCCCGACAATGGTAGTGCAAGGGGCCAACTCAGTTGTCAGCTTCCCGGCCCTTGAGACAAGTGGCACTCAAAGATGCAGAGCAGCAAGGTTTATTCAGCACTGGTGCAGGCTCAGTGGAGTCACCTCCAGAAGCTGAGTGCCCTGGCTTTGTTCTGAGTATCTTTTATACAGGGTAAATTTCCCTCTCAAATAGCTCAGATCCCTCTCCTCCCCAGGTAGCCCAAGTTCCCATGGATGTAAACAGCAGGCAAAATCACAGAAGTGGAAGCAGTGATTGATGAGCAGCAGCTGTTAACACAAACTAACAGAAGGGAAAGCAAAAGGTTGTTACTATAATTGTGACTTTGATCTCGCTCCCATTTCAAGATCATGGCACCCAGTCCCATCACTTCATGGCAAATAGATGGGGAAACAATGGAAACAGTGGCAGACTTTATTTTGTTGGGCTCCAAAATCACTGCAGATGGTAACTACAACCATGAAATTAAAGACGCTTGCTTCTTGGGAGAAAAACTATGACAAACCTAGACAGCATTTTAAAAAGCAGAGATATAACTTTGCCAACAAAGGTTTGTATAGTCAAAACTATGGTTTTTCCAGTAGTCATGTATAGATGTGAGAGTTGGACCATGAAGAAGACTGAGTGTGGAAAAATTGATGCTTTGAACTGTGGTGTTTGAGAACTCTTGAGAGTCCCTTGGACTGCAAAGAGATCCAACTAGTCAATCCTAAAGAAAATCAGTCCTGAATATTCATTGGAAGGATTGATGCTGAAGCTGAAATTCCAACACTTTGGCCACCTGATGTGAAGAACTAACTCAATGAAAAAGACCCTGATGCTGGGAAAGATTGAAAGCGAGAGAAGAAGGGGATGACAGAGGATGAGATGGTTGGATAGCATCACTGACTTGATGGACATGAGTTTGAGCAAGGTCTGGGAGTTGGTGATGGACAAGGAAGCCTGGTGTGCTGCAGTCCATGGTGTCCTAGAGAGTCAGACACGACTGAGCGACTGAACTGAACTGATTGTGTAACATGGCAGTTTGTGTTCTGCTTTTTAGAGCATAATTTCACGTTAAAATTCTCTAATATCGCTATAGTCCATGTACTTGTCTTTTCCAAGGTGACATGGTATTTCTAATTGTTATATAATGTTCCTTTTAATAGCCATATGGTAATATGCTGTAATTAACTTGGTCCTTTTCTTTTCTTTTTTTGAGTCTTCAGTTAAATAGCCCTATTTAGGTGTCTTTGAATATAATTTTCCATTTTGGAGCACATAGTTTTAATCATCCAAATAGATGAAGAAAATCATTGAGCATCCATTTATGATATAGACTCAACAAAGTGGGTAAGAGGGAAATGACCTCAACATAATAAAGTCCACATATTGCACGCCTACAAGTCATCTCATCATCACCAGAGAAAAGCTGAATGTTTTTCCTTTAATGTCAGGAACAAGACAAGGATACCCACTTTGCCACTCTTATTCAGCACAATACTGGAAGTGTTACCTACAGCAGTTAGGCAAGAAAAAGAAATTTAAAAGCATCCAAATCATTAAAGAAAATTTGTCGCTATTTGCAGACAACATGGTTATATATGTGAAACTCTAAAGACACCTCAAGAAATGACTAGTACTGATAAAAAAAAAGTTAAGTTTTAAGATACAAAATCAATGTATGAAAATCTTCTCTGGAACTTCCCTGGTGGTCCAGTGGCTAAGATCCACACTCCCGATGCAAGGGGCCTGGATTTGATCCCTGGCTGGTGAACTAGAGCCCACATGCTGCAACTAAGAATTTGCATGCAGCAATGAAGACCTGGCACAGTCAAATAGTTTTTTAAAATCTGTTCTGTTTCTATACACTAATAACAGACTATGAGAAAGGGAAATGTAGAAAAAAAGACAATTACGTCAAAAAGAATAAAATACTTTTGGAATACATTTAACAAAGAAGTTAGAACACATGTACAATGAAAAGTATAAGACATGATTAAAACAGATTGAAGAAGACACAAATAAATGAAAGATATTTCATGCTCATGGATTGGAAGAATTAATACCATTAAAATGACCATATTAACGAAAGCAATCTACAGATTAACTGCAACTTTATCAAAACTCCAGTGACACTTTTAACAGCGACAAAACAATCTTAAAAATTGTATGGAACCACAAAAGATCGCAAATATCTAAAGAAGTCTTGAGAAAGAACAAAGCTGGAGACATCAAGCTTCCTAATTTCAAACCATATTACAAAAATATAGTCATCAAATCAGGATGGTATTGGCATAAAAATGGACATATAAATCAATGGAACAGAATAGGGAGCCCATAAATAAGCCCACATTTATATGGCCAGCTAATTATTTATGACAAAGGAGCCAACAATAAACTAAGGAGAAAGCACAATGTCTTCAATAAATCGTGTTGGAAAAGCTGGACAGCCACATGCAAGGGAATGAAAAAACCACTATTTTACATCATACACTAAAATCAACTCAAAATCATTAAAGACATGAACATAAGACCTGAAACCATAAAACTCCCAGAAGATAGAAGAGGCAGCAAGTTCCTTGACATTAGACTTGGCTATAATTTTTCTATTTGACTCCAAAAGCAAAGGCAACAAAATCAAAAATAAGTGTATCTATGTCAAACTAAAAAACTTTCACATAGTAAAGTGAAAAGGAACCTACCAAATGAGAACATTTGCAAAATGTATTTCTGACAAAGTTAATATCCAAAATATGTAAAGAATTCCTTAGCAAATAGAATTTGCTAAGGAATTCCATTAGCAAAAAAAAAAAAAAAAGCAATTAAAAATGGACAGAGGATCTAAAGAGACATTTTTTCATAAAGACATACAGATGGCCAACAGGGACATGAAAATATGCTCAACATCACTTGTCATCAGGGAGATGCAAACCAAAACCACAACGACATCACTTTACATCTGTTAGAATGGCTATTATTAAAAATACAAGAAATAACAAGTATTGCCAGAGATGTGGAGAAAAAGGAACCTTCAGGGTGGAAATGTAAATTACTGTAGCCACTATGGAAAATAGTATGGAGGATCCTCATAAAATAAAAACAGAACAACCATATCACTCAGCCATTCCAATTTTCATATATGTCTGAAGGAAATGAAAACACTAACTCAGAAAGATGCACACCCCCCACATCAACGTTTGTTGTAGCATTATTTACAATAGCCAAGACATAGATGAAAAACCTACATATTCTTTGATGGATGATTAGATAAGAAAAATGTGGAGTTGATCTTCCTACCAACTTGGATAATTCATCTTGGAATTATCATATGAATGCAAAACTTCTGTCTTATTTAAGCTTTTTTTATGTCTCAGTTGCTTAATCATGTCTGACTCTTTGTGACCCCATGGACTATAGCACACCAGGCTCCTCTGCCCATAGAATTTTCCAGGCAAGAATGCTGGAGTGGTGTGCCATTTCCTACTCCATAGGATCTTCCTGAGCCAGGCATCAAACCCATGTCTCTTATGTCTCCTGCATTAGCAGGCAGATTCTTTACCACTAGTGCCACCTGGGAAGCCTTTAAAATTCTTTGCAGCCTCTTTTATAAACCAAGTTAGCCTTTACCCTAATTTACTGTCTGGTCCTCTGACTAGCAGCATCACCAGCATCACCTGGGAATGTGTTCAGAGTGCAAATAGATGAATGAAGTAGTATATTATACAACAAAATATTATTCAGATATAAAAAAGAAAAAAATCTGACCATTTGTGATAGCACGGATGGACCTCAAGGGCATTATACTAAGCATAATAAATGAGATAAAGACAAATGCTACGTAGTCTCACTTTTATGTGGAATCTTAAAAAAATAAAACAACTTAAGCCACTCATAAATACAGAAAACATATTGGTAGTTCTCGGAGACAGGAGATGGGGACTAGGCTGAACAGATGAAAGGGGACAAAAGTACAAACTTCCAGTTATAACATGAACATGTCATGGGATTGTAATGTATAGCATGATGACTACAGTTACTGTACTATAAATTTGAAGGTTGCTAAGAGAGTAAACGTTAAAGTTCTAACAATAAGAAAAAATTGTAACTGTATGGTGCTGAATGTTAACTGTAATTAACTCTAGTTTTTGTCTTCATCATTTCACACTATATACAAATGTCAAATCAGGTTGTACACTTGAAATTACTATGTTATATGTCAATATCTCAATAAAAGAATATATTCTTAAATAGGATAAATGATTCAAGTGTTTTAAATGGTTTTATAGTTTCTTTATTTACATATTATCAAATAATTTCCCACAAGACCTGAACTGATTGTTATTAATATTTAAATTTCTTCAGGACAAAAGTTACATATTCCAGATCTTATGTTTTCCTTAGCATCTACACAGTACCTAATATGGTTCACATATATAGTAATTGACCAATTGCAATGCAAATACATTGAAATATAGCAAATTATTTAAATGTTTTACTACCAATATAACCCAATCCATTGTAGAAAATTAATATATTTAAGCAAAAATGAAAAGAAAAAGAAATTTAAGACAGCTAATCCTGCCACTGAGTTGTAACTATTGATACTTTCCTGTAACTATTCTTTTACGAGAGACAGTGTTAACTCTTTTGAGTAATTCACAAATAGACTGAATTTGAGATGCTAACTTGCAACATCTTATGCTTTCTTACCAAAATTCAGTTCTGTCATGTCTTTGGCTTGTTTGCAGGTCATTACCCTCCTACCAGAGGAGAGATCTTTATTGATGGATATGACATCACGGAAAATAAAACTGAAATTCGAGAAAATCTGGGCTTTTGCCCACAGGGTGACTTATTGTTTAATGACCTGACACTATCAGAACACCTTTTCTTCTACTCTATGGTGAGTCAAATTTTTAAAAATTATACAGTAAATTTACCTTTTTAAATATACAGATCTGTGAATTTTAATTCATTTAACCATCAGCACAATCACGATACAAGAAGTTTCATCACCCCAAAACACTCCCTCACACTATTCCTTTATAGCCATCCCTCTCACACTCCCCTCACCCCCCACCTGCCGATAACTACTGGGAAAGTCTAGTGGTCTATTCTTTATCACTGTTGTTTTGTCATGTTGAGAATATTATATAAATGGAATCAAATAGTATATAACCTTTAGAGATTATCTACTTACACAGAGCAGAGTGTCTTTGGGATCTTTTTTATGCTGTTGCGTGATCAGCAGTTTGTTTCTTTTAATTCCTTAATTTCAGGTTTAGAGGTAACACAGTATACCAACTGAAGGACACTGGGTTGTTTCCAAGCATAATGAATATAAATAAATGTGTTCTGAGTTTCATGTACAAACATAGGTTTTATTTCTCGCAGAATAGGATTACTGCATCATATTTTAAGTGTTTATAAGAAACTGCTAAACTGCTCTCCAGGCTGGCTGTACCATTTTGCACTCCAACCAGCAAAGAGAATTTCAGTTGCTCCACATAATTGCCAGAATTTTATATTAATACTTTTTAAAAATTAACCATTCTAATAGATCTGTATTTTAACTGTGGTTTCAATTGTCATTTCATGGATAGCTAATGATGCTGATCATTTTCATGTGCTTAGTTGCATTTTTACAATCTTTTTGATAACATATTTGTTCAGACCCTCTACCCTCTTTTAAAAATATGAGTTGTTTGTTTCCTTATTATTGAATTTTTGAGAATTCTTTATATATTCTGGACAAATGTCTTTGATGGATATTCTTTGCAAATGTTTTTCCCAGACTGTAACTAGTCTTTTCATTTTCTTGACAATGTCTTTGGCAGAGAAGAAGATTTTAAATATTAAAATCAAATTTATCATTTTCTTAATGTTCCTACCCTTACTAGCTTTTCTGGAACTCTGTGCCTGACTCCAAGACATGATTTTATTTTATATTTTCTTCTAAACTTTTGTAATTTTGCATATTACATGTATCTATGATCCATTTTGAGTTACTCTTTGTATAAAGATATAAAGTTTAAATCTATATTAATTTTTGCCTATAGATGACTAATTGTTCTAACAACATTTTTTGAAAATACTACTCTTTCATCTTTCAATTGCCTTTTGTGCATTTGTCAAAGGTCAAGTGGTCATACTTCTGTCAGCTTATATCTGAACTCTTTTCTGTCCCATTGACTTATGTGTATATCTCTTTACAAAAGGTCTCAATATAGATAGTGCTATTCATTCAACTATATTCTTCTCCAAAAGCATTTTATCTTTTAAGCTGTCTGACCTTTCCTGAAAATCTTTTGTATTATATTTTATATATCTACAAATTTTGCTGTGATTTTTATCAATATTACATTAAATCTACATATCACTTTGGAGAGAATTAACATTGTTATTATGCTGAGATTTCAAATACTTAAACACAGTATCTCTTTTCATTAAATTAGATCTTTGATTTTTCCTAGTGTAGTATAACTGCTTTTCAGTGTTATGTTAGTTTCTGCTGTACAATGAAGTGAATCAGCTCCATGTATACATATATCCCTTCCCTCTGAACCTCCCTTCCACCTCCCCATCCCATCCCTCTAGGTCATCACAGAGCACCAAGCTAAGCTGCATGTGCAATACAGCAGCTTCCCACTAGCTATCTGTTTTATGCACAATAGTGTATATATGTTATCACCATTTTTAGGTTTCATTATACAGATCCCATTGAAGAAGGAAGTGGCAACCCACTCTAGTATTCTTGCCTGGAAAATCTCATGGGCAGAGGAGCCTGGTGGGCTACAGTCCATGGGTCTGCAAATAGTAGGACACAACATAGTGATTGAGCACATACAGATCCAGTACCTATTTAAATGTGTGTGTTTGAGTTTCATTTCATGATCTGGAACTTTAAGGAATTTTTATTTCTAGTTGTTTATTAATTACACATAGAAAAATGATTGATATTTGTATGTTGACCTATTATCCTCTGACCCTGCTAAGCTCACTTGTTAGGTTTAGGAGTGTTTTGTAGATTCCTTGGTTTTATACATAGACAATCAGGTCATCAGAGAATATGGATGGTTTCTTTTGTGAGTGCCAATCTGTATGCCCTTTATTTCTTTTTCTTAACATGTTTCACTGATTGGGACAGTATAATACTGAATATGATTATTGAGAATGGACATTCTTGACTTGTTCCTGATCTCATAGGGAAAGCATTTGGTCTTTCTTCATTAAGGCTTTTTTTACATATATAATCTTTATCACCTTGAAGAAATTGTTTCTATTTTGATTTTGCAGGGAGTTTTTATTGTTTGATCAGAGACGCTTCCTGCATCTATTAATGAGTATGTGGTTTTTCTTCTTTTAGACTATTATTATACATGGTGGATTGATTGATTTTCAAATATTGAGCTAGCTTTACATTCATAGGATAAATTTCACTTGGTCGTGGATTTTTCAAATATATAATTCAATTGGATTGATAATATTTTGTTCAGAACTAAGTTTATGAGGGATGTTCACCTATAGTACCCTCTTTTTGATTTGCCTTTGTCTGTTTTTGTATCAGAGTAGTACTGGCTTTGTAAAATGTGTTGAGAAGTGTTCATTCCCCTTCTATTATATGGAAGAAATTGTGTAGAATTTTTTATTTTTATTTAATTAAATAATTAATTTTAATTTATTTATTCTTTAAATGTTAGGTAAAGTTTAGTAGTAAAATCATCTGAACCTGAAGATTTACTTTTTAATTTTTTTCTTTTTTTATTATAAATATATTTATTTTAATTAGAGGCTAATTACTTTACAATATTGTATTGGTTTTGCCATATATTGACATGAATCCACTACAGGTGTACATGTGTTCCCCATCCTGAACCCCCCTCCCACCTCCCTTCCCATCCCATCCCTCTGGGTCATCCCAGTGCACCAGCCCCAAGCATCCTGTATAATGCAATGAACCTGGACTGGCGATTCATTTCACATATGATAATATACATGTTTCAATGCCATTCTCCCAAATCATCCCACCCTCACCCTCTCCCACAGAGTCCAAAAGACTGTTCTATACATCTGTGTCTCTCTTGCTATCTTGCATACAGGGTTATCATTACCATGTTTCTAAATTCCATATATATGCGTTATTATATTGGAGAATCCCAGGGAGAGGGAGCCTCGTGGGCTACCGTCTATGGGATCGCACAGAGTCGGACATGACTGAAGCGGCTTAGCAGCAGCAGCAGCAGCAGCAGGTGTTTTTCTTTCTGGCTTACTTCACTCTGTATAATCAGCTCCAGTTTCATCCACCTCATTAGAACTGATTCAAATGTATTCTTTTTAATGGCTGAGTAATATTCCATTGTGTATATGTACCACAGCTTTCTTATCCATTCATCTGCTAATGGACATCTAGATTGCTTCCATGTCCTAGCTATTGTAAACAGAGCTGCAGTGAACATTGGGGTACACGTGTCTGTTTCAATTCTGGTTTTCTCGGTGTGTATGCCCAGCAGTGGGATTGCTGGGTCATAAGGCAGTTCTATTTCCAGTTTTTTAAGGAATCTCTACACTGTTCTCCATAGTGGCTGAACTAGTTTGCATTCCCCCCAACAGTGTAAGAGGGTTCCCTTTTCTCCACACCCTCTTCAGCATTTATTGCTGGTAGACTTTTGGATAGCAGCCATTCTGACTGGAGTGAAATGGTACCTCACTGTGGTTTTGATTTGCATTTCTCTGATAATGAGTGATGTTGAGCATCTTTTCATGTGTTTGTTAACCATCTATGTGTCTTCTTTGCAGAAATGTCTGTTTAGTTCCTTGGCCCATTTTTTGATTGGGTCATTTTTCTAGAATTGTGCTGCAGGAGTTGCTTGTATATTTTTGAGCTTAATTCCTTGTCAGTTGCTGCATTTGCTATTATTTTCTCCCATTCTGAAGGCTGTCTTTTCACCTTGCTTATAGTTTCCTTTGTTGTGCAGGAGCTTTTAACTTTAATTAGGTCCCATTTGTTTATTTTTGCTTTTATTTCCAATATTCTGAGAGGTGGGTCATAGAGGAACCTGCTGTGATTTATGTCAGAGAGTGTTTTGCCTATGTTCTCCTCTATCAAACTATAGATTCAATTATATTTAAGAACTAATCAGTGATCCAACAATAACACTTTCATATGTATATCTAAAGGATACAAAATCAGGATGTTGAAGAGATACCTGCACTCTTATTCATGATAACCAAGATAAAAACAACCAAAATGTCTATCAGCAGATAAATGGATAGAGAAAATGTTATGTATCTACGTGTGATGGTGGTTTAGTCGCTAAGTCATGTCCGACTCTTGCGATCCCGTGGACTGTAGCCAGCCAGGTTCCTCTGTTCATGGGATTCTCCAGGCAAGAATACTGGAGTGGGTAGCCATTTCCTTCTCCAGAGAATCTTCCCAACCCAGGAATTGAACCCAGGTCTCCTGCATTTCAGGCATATTCTTTATCAACTGAGCTATGAGGGAAGACAGCCATTTAAAAAAAGAAGAAAGTCCTGACAGTTGTGACAACATGAATTAACCCAAAGGACATCATGCTAAGTAAAATAAGCTAGATACAGGATGACAAATACTGCATGATCTCACTTTTATGTGGGATTTAAAGTAGTCAAACTCATAGGAGCAGAGAATAGAATGGTCATTACCAGGGGCTGGGGATGGAGGGGCAGTGCAGAGATGTTGGTCAATTGATTGAACAAAGTATTAGTTAAGGACAAAGAATAATTTCTGGAGATCTAATGCACACCAATGAGACTATAGTTAACAATACTGTGTTGTATACTGGAATTTTCTAAGAGGTTTGATCTTAACTGTTTCTCACTACAGGGAGAAGAAAGGAAGAAATGAAAATTATGTGAGGTGATGGATGTGTTAATTATTAGCTTGATTGTGGTGATAATTTCTACATAATATACATGTAAAATTATACACCTTAAATGCTTACAGATTTATCAATTATATCTCCATAAAACTGGGAAAGAACAAATTTAATTTACTTAATATTTACAGGAATATTCAGAGGTTATCTATTTCAAATTAGGCAAGCTATGGTACTTTGTGATTTTTGAGAAATTGTTGTATTTCTTCTAAGTTGAAATCTTACGAACATTTGCAGGATTTCCTTATTACCCTTTCAATGTCTCTCTTATTCCTGATATTGACAGGTTGTAATTATCTTTTTATCTGTAATTCTAACTAAAATTTTATTCCTTTTTAACTTTTCAAAGAACCTGCTTTTATTTTATTCTTTTCTATTACATTTTGCTTTTTATTTTATTTATTAATGTTTATATATTTATTATATTCACACTTAAACTTCATTTGGGGTTTTTACTCTCCTTTTTTATGTCAGTGCATAGGTGTTAATAATTGATTTGAGAATTATTATATGCTTAATAATGTAAGCATTTATTGATGTGATTTTTTTCCTTCAAGCTCTCTTTTAGCTACATCACACAAATTTTGATATGATTTGTTATATTTTCACTTATATTCAATCCAAAATATTTTCTGTGTTTCTTGAGACTTCTTCTATGGCATAGATCATTTACATGCATATTCTTTAATATCAAGTGATGAAAAGTTGTTCTATTTTCTTCCTGTTATTTTAGTTTCATTCTCTTCTGGTTAGAGATCATACTTTTTGTAGTTTCAAATGTTTTTAAATTGCTATATTTTTATGACCCAAGAAAAGATCTGTCTTGGTGACTGTCATGTGTATTTGAGAAGAATGTTTCCTGCTATTTGGTTTAAATTCCCTATAAACATAAATTAGATTAAGTAACTTGAAATTAACATTGAGTAACAATGGAAACAGTGACAGACTTCATTTACTTGGGCTCCAAAATCATTGCAGATGATGACTGCAGCCATGAAAATAAAAAATAAAATTACTTCTTGGAAGAAAATTTTGACAAACCTAGAGAGCATATTAAAAAGCAAAGACATCACTCTGCCAACAAAGGTCCATATAGTCAAAGCTATGGTTTTTCCAGCAGTCATGTATGAATATGAGAGTTGGGCCTTAAAGAAAGCTGAGCACCAGAGAATTGATGCTTTCAAACAGTGGTGTTGGAGAAGACTCTTGAGAGTCCCTTGGACTCCAAGGAGATCAAACCAGTCAATCCTAAGGGAAACCAATCCCGAATATTCATTGGAAGGACTGAAGCTGAAGCTCCAATACTTTGGTCACCTAATGCAAAGAGTTGACTCATTGAAAAAGACCCTGATGCTGGAAAGATTGAAGGCTGGAGGAGAAGGGGAGGACAGAGGACATGATTGGATGTCATCACTGACTCGAGGGACATGAGTTTGAGCAAGCTCTGGGAGATGGTGAAGGACAGGCAATCCTGGTGTGCTGCAGTCCATGGAGTCGCAAAGCACTGGACATGAGTGAATGACTGAATGACTGAACAACAGCAACAGACTTGAAATTGTTGTCTAGCTGTGCTGTATATTTGCTGATTTCTGCTTAGTAGTTCTGTTATTGAATGAGAAATATTGAAATTTTGAACTATTGTTATATATTTCCCTAATCATGTTTAAATTGATCATTTTTGTTATCTCCGATTTAAGTTCTGTTGTTAGGTGTATACACATTTAGGATTGTTAAGTCTTCTTTGTGAAATGATTCTTTGATAACATTGTTACCAATCCAAGCCCACTTTGCTTGCTGCACAACCGGCCAATAAAATCAAAGATTAGTTGTCAAGACAATGAATACGACTTTACTTGGAAATCCAGATGACAGAGAAGGTAGCAGACTAATGTCTGAAAATAACCGTCTTGTCAGGGTCTGGATACCAGTTTCTTTCACAGAGCACAGGAAGAGAGGAGGTAAAGAAGAAAAGTAAAAAACCCATTTATATTGAAAAATAGAATGGAATCTGTTCATTTCTTCTTTTCTGCATCCATTTACTTGTGAGATGGGTTTGTCTCACTGTGAGCTGAACAAAGGCATTTTACCAGTCAGACAGAGGGGCAGGGTCCCCTAGGCAACCCATTGTATATGATTGTAACAAAAACAACAAAAAACAAAGATTAGATTCAAAGAAACAGATCCAGGATGGAGTCAGAATTGGCTCTTCCCTGTAAGAATGTAATGTCCCTCTTTTATTTCTGCTAGTTTTTGCTTTGAAGTCAATTCTATCTGACATTGGGTCTTCCCAGGTGGCTCAGCGGTAAACCATCCACCTGCAATAGAGGAGATTGGCTGCAAGGCAGGGCAAGAGATGCAGGTTTGATCCCTGGGTCAGAAAGATCCCCTGGAGAAGGAAACGGCAACCCACTCCAGTATTCTTGCCTGGGAAATCCAATGGACAGGGGAGCTTGGCAGACTACAGTCCATGGGGTCACAAAAGAGTTGGACACAACTTAGCAACAACTATCTGACATTAATATAACCGTTCCAACTTTCATTTTAAATATTTATTTGGCTGCACTGGATCTTAGTTGTACAGATGGGTTCTTTCATCTTCATTGTACAAGTGGGATCTTTTAGCTGTGGCATGCAAACTGTCAGTCACAGCATGTGGGATCAAGTTCCCTGGCCAGGAATTGAACCCAAGCCCCCTGCATTGTGGAGGGTGGTGTCTTACCCACTGTACCATCAGGGAAGTCCCTCATCTTTCTTTTGATTTCTGTTTGCATGGTATGTCTTCTTCAAATACTTCACTTTAAACCTACCTATATAAATAAAATTAAAGTGAGTTTCTTTATACACATCTGTGTCTCTTTCCCTGTCTTGCATACAGGGTCGTCATTGCCATCTTCCTAAATTCCATATATATGTGTTAGTATACTGTATTGGTGTTTTTCTTTCTGGCTTACTTCACTCTGTATAATCGGCTCCAGTTTCATCCATCTCATCAGAACTGATTCAAATGAATTCTTTTTAACGGCTGAGTAATACTCCATTGTGTATATGTACCACAGCTTTCTTATCCATTCATCTGCTGATGGACATCTAGGTTGTTTCCATGTCCTGGCTATTATAAACAGTGCTGCGATGAACATTGGGGTACATGTGTCTCTTTCAATTCTGGTTTCCTCGGTGTGTATGCCCAGAAGTGGGATTGCTGGGTCATAAGGTAGTTCTATTTGCAATTTTTTAAGGAATCTCCACACTGTTCTCCATAGTGGCTGTACTAGTTTGCATTCCCACCAACAGTGTAGGAGGGTTCCCTTTTCTCCACACCCTCTCCAGCATTTATTGCTTGTAGATTTTTGGATCGCAGCCATTCTGACTGGTGTGAAGTGGTACCTCATTGTGGTTTTGATTTGCATTTCTCTAATAATGAGTGATGTTGAGCATCTTTTCATGTGTTTGTTAGCCATCCGTATGTCTTCTTTGGAGAAATGTCTATTTAGTTCTTTGGCCCATTTTTTGATTGGGTCGTTTATTTTTCTGGAGTTGAGCTGCAGAAGTTGCTTGTATATTTTTGAGATTAGTTGTTTGTCAGTTGCTTCATTTGCTATTATTTTCTCCCATTCAGAAGGCTGTCTTTTCACCTTGCTTATATTTTCCTTTGTTGTGCAGAAGCTTTTAATTTTAGTTAGATCCCATTTGTTTATTTTTGCTTTTATTTCCAGCATTCTGGGAGGTGGATCATAGAGGATCCTGCTGTGATTTATGTCTGAGAGTGTTTTGCCTATGTTCTCCTCTAGGAGTTTTATAGTTTCTGATCTTACATTTAGATCTTTAATCCATTTTGAGTTTATTTTTGTGTGCGGTGTTAGAAAGTGATCTAGTTTCATTCTTTTACAAGTGGTTGACCAGTTTTCCCAGCACCACTTGTTAAAGAGAGGGAGAGGGTGGGATGATTTGGGAGAATGACATTCTAACATGTATACTATCATGTGAATTGAATCGCCAGTCTATGTCTGACGCAGGATGCAGCATGCTTGGGGCTGGTGCATGGGGATGACCCAGAAAGATGTTATGGGGAGGGAGGTGGGAGGGGGGTTCATGTTTGGGAATGCATGTAAGAATTAAAGATTTTAAAATTTAAAAAATAAAAACTAAAAAAAAAAAAAAAAGAAAAAAAAAGAAGAAAAAAAAATAAAAAAAAATAAAAGATAGAATCAAAATAGATAAAAAAAATAATAATAAAGTGAGTTTCTTATAGACATTGTATAGCTAGGTCATGTTTTTTAATACAATCTGCCAATCTCTATCTTTTCATTGATGTGTTTAGAGCATTTATATTTTATGTTTGTATTTAAATCGACCATTTTATTAATTGTTTCCTGTTTGTTCTCATTGCATTTTCCCCTCTGTTTCCCCTTTCCAGTCTTATTTTGGGTTATTTGAATATTTTTAATATTATAATTCAAATTGTCTATTGTGGTTTTTACTATATCTCTGGACATTTTTAATGGTTGCTCTAGGGACTTACAAAATATAGACAGTTTTCATAGTTGTGTAGAAACGATATTCTCCAACTTTTATGTGGAATGTAGAAACCTTACCACATTGTAGATATTTTATCCTCCTTTCTTTTTGCTATAGTTGTCATATATTACACCTACATATATTGAAAACATCATTAAATAGTATTATATTTTTTCCTTAAAACCATGCAGCATGTTTAAAGAACCATGAGAGAATAATAGTTTTTTTTATTATTTACCATTTCTGTTGTATTTTTATCATTTATGATGTTCCAAGTTTTCAATATCATTCCTTTTGTTTGAAAAACATTCCTAATCAGTTGTTTTAGATCAATACTCTTAGCTATGAATTCTCTTAGCCTTCCTTCACCTGAGAGTATCTTTAATTCACCACATTCCTCAAGCATATTTTTGTTTGACATCGAAATCTGGGTTGACAGTGCTTTTCCTTCAAGACTTAAATGTTGTTTCACTGCTTTCTGGACACCACGGTTTCTGATGAGCAATCCACAATCATCTGAATTGTTTCCCTGTAGGTAATTAGGTTGTTTTCTGGGTTTTCTTTTTTTCTGGATGATCTCAGTACTTCTTTGTTTTTACATTTTAGCAATCTGTTTGTGATCTGTCTGGTTTGGATTTCTTTTTATCTTTCTAAGTGGGATTTGGTCAGCTTCTTCAATCTGTACCCTTGTGTTTCTTGTCAAACTTGGAAAGTTTTCAGTCATTATTTCTTCATGGTATCTTTTTGTCTCCTTCTGGAACTTCAAAGACATGAACTGCCGGGGTCCAGCCCCGGTGGATCCAGGGAATTCGAAGGGTGGACGGCGTTGGCGTGGAAAGACTTGTTTATTTATTAATATAAGATTAGATTAAGAAACTATAGTGTAGTAAGAAGATTAAGTGGAGGAAGAGGGCTGAATAGCTTGGTTTACGCAGAAGACCAATAAAATTCCAGACAAGGAATTTGCACCATCTATGTTGGGCCACTGGCGCCCGCTTGAATATCTAAGGGTGCCTCGCCTTAAGCTCCCTTTCGTGCGGGTCTTAACAGCCAGGGCAAGTAAGTAGACCTGGCGAGCCTCCGCTCCCCAGGTGGAGATTCAGCCTGAAGTTAAAGTAAAGAGCAGAGAGAGGGAAAGGGAAAGAAGAAGAGACAGAGAAAGAAAAACACGGGGGGAGCCAGAGTCCCAAGAAACCAGGCCGAGAGACTAGTCCCAAAAACTGGTCCAAGAAGCTGGCCCCATCCTTTATTGTTCAGAAGGCCTTTTATACTTTTGATAAAACACGGAGATCAATGGGTAACACAAAATTATGTAGCATTCACAGCTCAGACTCTTTCTGTACATCATTTTGTATACAAAAGGTCTCAAGTGATTTACATTATCTTCTGGCCAAGAGGCTTGTTAACACTTTTGGCTCTCTTCCTTAATGAATGTTAATTTTGTTTCCCCTGAAGTGTTTTTCTTTAATCTGCATCTCCTTAAAGCATTAAAGTTACATCTCTATAGAACAAAGGTGCAGTGGGATATAACAAAGAAGGTACTTAACTCAAAGATCTAATGTTGCTAATACAAGGTCTACTACTTGTTTTTCTATATACCAACTATATCTAAAAATAAAGGATATGAAAATTTGGCAGCAAGCATTGACTCAACAAATGAAATTTTTAATCAGTCCTATTCTAAAGATTTTGACTCTTCGGAAGCCCCTACATTCCTAGGATGTTTTAAGCTTCCTGTGCCTCCTGCGGTCAGGAGGCCTCAAACAATCACATGCGCAGCTGTACGAGTCCTGCAGGCAGGCTAGAAAGCCATCAGAGGGGTTTTTGGATTGAAACACTTTCAAATGCAGAAGACTAAAGCCCTGAATTGACTTTTTCCAGAAAATGTCAGAAGAGTGGAAAAGCAGAGCACAAAAGCCGGCAGATTTTTGTTGGGGTACATGCTTAGGAATTTCCAGAGGTGTCCCTGAAGTCTGAGCACGCCTTGCATATGTCAGCTTCCTTCCTCATGACCTTGTCATGGGCGGGATTCCTCACACTGGCTCCCGGCAATGAACATTAGACATTTTTTTGTCCCCCAAATCCTTTGGGCTTTATTTTTCTTATATCATTTTTTCTCTCAGTTGTTCAGATTGGATAATATCTATTGATCTATCTTCAAGTTCACTAACTTTTTACTCTATTATTTATTCTACTATTGAGTATATCTTCTTTATTTTGATGGCACTTTCTTTTTTAACATTTTATTAAGGTCAGCTACCTGCCAGGACCAGGACTACAAAGATTGCTATAGCAATCTGTTCCCTTAAGAAGTGAAAATGTAGAGAATAAAAGATATAAATGCATAATTAAAACACCAAGGAGTATTACTTAACAGTAATTGAGATGTATGAACAGTGTGAAGTGTATGCCCAACAGAGTTTAGGGGAAATTAGAAAATATTTTCTGAAGAAGCAAAATCTTGAAGTATAGTTAATTTGTAATGTTGTGCTAGTTTCAGGTATGCAGCAAAGTGATTTATAGGTTAATAAAAGATTCTGAATATAGCTTCCTGTGCTATACATTAGGTCCTTGTTGTTATCCTATTTTTTATATAATAGTGTGTACATGCTAATTACAAACTTTCTATTTATCTCCCCCTCCACTATCCCCTTTTATAACTATAAGTTTGTCTTCTATGTCTGAGTCTGTTTCTTTTTTGTAAATAAGTTCATTCATGTCTTATTTTTAGGTTCCTCATGTAAGTGATATCACTTATCTTTCTTTCCGTGGCTTACTTCACTCAATATGATAATCTCTATGTCCATTCATGTTGTTGCAAATGGCATTATTTCATGCTTTTTGTGGCTAATATTCCATTGTGTATATATGCCACATCTTCATTCATCTGTCAATGGACATGAAACTTGGGGATTGTGTACCTTTTCAAATTAGAGCTTTCTCTAAATATGTGCCCAGGAGTGGGCTTGCAGGATTATATGGTAACTCTATTTTTAGTTTTTAAGGAACCTCCATACTTTTTCCATAGTGAAGTGGAAGTTGCTCAGTCATATCTGACTCTGCAACCCCATGGACTATAGAGTCCTAGGAATTCTCCAGGCCAGAATACTGGAGTGGGTAGCCTTTTCCTTCTCCAGTGGATCTTCCCCACCCAGGGATCGAACCCAGGTCTCCTGTATTGCAGACAAATTCTTTACCAGCTGAGCCACAAGGGAAGCTGCACCAATTTACATTCCCACCAGCAGTGTAGAAGGGTTCTTTTTCTCCACACATTCTCTATCACTTATTATTGATAGACATTTTAGTGATGGTTATCCTGAACTGCATGAGGTGGCATCTCATTGTAGTTTTTATTTACATTCCTCTAATATTTATTGATATAGGGCATCTTTTCATGTGGCTGTTAGCCATCTGTATGTCTTCTTTGGAGAAATGTCTATTTAGATCTTCTGCTCGTTTTTTGATTGGGTTTTTTCTTGGTATTAATGATATGAGGTGTTTTTATATTTTGGAAATCATTAATAATCGCTTGTCAGTAGCAAAGTTTACTAATATTTATCCCCATCTATAGGTTGTCTTTTCTTTTCTTTCTTTTTTTTATGTTTTCCTTTGTTGAGTGAAAGCTTTTAAGTTTAACTGGATCTGATTTGTTTATTTTTGTTTTTATTTCCATTATTCTAGGTAATGGATTCAAAAGAATATTGCTATAATTTATGTCAAAGTGTGTTCTGCCTATGTTTTCCTCTAGGAGTTTGACAATATAGTCTTACATTTCAGTCTCTGATCCATTTTGAGTTTATCTTTGTATGTGGTATTAGGGTTCTAATTTCATTGTTTTATATGTACCTATTTGGTATTCTCAACACTACTTATTGAAGAGACCTTCTTCCATTTTGTATTCTTGCCTCCTCCATCATAGGTTAATTGATAATAGTGTGTGATTGGTTTCTGGGCTTTCTATCCTGTTCCATTGATCTATGTGTCTGTTTTTGTACCAGTACCATGGTGGCTTAATTATTGTAGCTTTGTAGTATAGTCTGAAGTCAAGGAGCATGATTTCTCCAGCTTCACTCTTCTTTCTCAAGATTATTTTGACTATTCAGTGTCTTTTGTGTCTCCATACAGATTATGAAATTTTTTTCTAGTTCTGTGAAAGATGAAGGATGTAGTTGGTAATTTGATAGGGATTGCCTTTGAATCTGTAGATTGCGTTGGGTTATATGGTCATTTTAACAATGCTGATTCTTTCAATCCAAGAGTAACATATATATTTTCATCTGTTTATGTCCTCTTAAGTTTCTTTCATCACCATCTTGACTTCCTGGAGTACGGGTCTTTTGCTTCATTAGATAGGTTTATTTCTAGGTATTTTCTTTTTTTTTTTTGATGTGATGATAAATGGGATGATCTCTGTACTTTCTCTTTCTGATCTTTTGCTGTTAATGTGTAGAACTGAAACAGATATCTGTATATTAATTTTGTATCTGGAAACTTTAGCAAATTCATTGATGGACTCTAGTAGTTTTCTGGGAGCATCTTTAGGATTTTCTATGTATAGCATCATGTCATCTGCAAAGTGACAGTTTTACTTCTGTTCCAATTTGGATTGCTTTTATTTCTCTCTCTTCTTTGATTGCTGAGACAGTGAACATCCTGTCTTGTTCCTGATCTTAGAGGAAATGCTTTCAACATTTCACCATTGAATATGATGTTAGCTGTGGGTTTGTCATATATGGCCTTTATTATGCTGAGTTATGTTCCCTCTATGCCCGCTTTCTGAAGAGTTTTTATCATAAATGGATGTTGCATTTTATCAGAAGTTTTTCTGCATCTATTGAGGTGACCACATGGCTTTTATACTTAAATTTGTTAATATAGTATATCACATTGATGGATTAGTGGATATTGAAGAATCCTTGCATTGCTGGGATAAATCCCATTTGATCATGGTGTATGATCCTTTTAATGTATTGTTGCATTCATTTTGCTAGTATTTTGTTGAAGATTTTTGCATCTGTTTATCAGTGATACTGTTTTGTAATTTTTTGTGATATCTTTATCTGCTTTTCATACCAGATGGCTTCATAGAGGGGCTTCTCCGGTGGCTCAGTGATAAAGAATCCACCTGCAGTACAGGAGGCACAGGAGACACAGGTTCAATCCCTGGATTGGGAAGATCGCCTGGAGAAGGGCATGGCAATCCACTCTGGTATTCTTACCTGGAGGGTCCCTTGGACAGCAGAGCCTGGTGGACTACAGTCCACAGGGCTGCAAACAGTCAGTCATGACTGAAGCAATTTAGCACATGCACAGCCTCATAAAATGAATTCAGAAGTGTTCCTTCCTCTGCAATTTTTTTTTAATAGTTTCAGAAGGTTAGGTACTAACTTTTCTTTAAATGTTTGGTACAATTCACTTGTGAAGAGATCTGGTCCTGGACTTTTGTTTATTAGGAATTTTTAAATTATGGATTCAGTTCTAGTAGTTGGTCTGTTCATATTTTCTATTTACTCATTGTTAAGTCTTGGGAGATTGCTCATTTCTAATAATTTATCCATTTCTTCTAGCCTGTCCATTTTATTGACATATAGTTGCTTGAACTAGTTTTTTATGATCCTTTGTATCTTTATGGTACCTGTTGTAACTTCTCATTTTTCATTTCTGATTTTATTAATTTGGGCCCCCTCCCATTTTTTCTTGATAAGCCTGGCTATAAGCTTATCAATTATGTTTACCTTTTCAAAGAACTAGCCTTTAGTTTTACTTATCTTTTCTATTTTTTTCTTAGACTCTATCTCATTTATATCTTCTCTAATCTTTATGAATTCTTTTCTTCAACAAACTTTGGGTTTTGTTTGTTCTTCTTTCTCTAGTTGCTTTAGGCATAAGGTTAAGTTGTTTACTTGAGATTTTTCTTGTTTCCCAAGGTAAGCTAAAAACTTCCCTTTTTAGAACTGCTTTTGCTGCATCCCGTAGGGTGTGGGGGCTTCACTGGTGGCTCCAACAGTAAAGAATTTGCCTGTAATGCAGGAGACCTGGATTCAGTCCCTGGGTCAGAAAGATCCCTTGGAGAAGGACTGGCTACCCACTCCAGTATTCTTGCCTGGAAAATCCCATAGACAGAGGAAACTGGCAGGCTACAGTACATGGGGTCACAAAGAGTTGGACACAACTGAGCAACTAACACACACACATAAGGTATGGGTTGTCATGTTTTCACTGTCATTTGTCTCTAGGTATTTTTTATTTCCTGCTTAACTATTATAGTGATCCATTCATTATTTACTAGCCTATTGTGTAGCCTCCAAGAATTTGTGGGGTTTTGCAGGTTTTTCTCTTTTAGTTTATTTCTAGCCTCATATTTTCAGACAAGATGCTTGACATAATTTAAATTTTCTTAAATTTACAGAGGCTTGCTTTGTGGCTCATGTGATCTATCCTGGAGAATGTCCCACGTGTACTTAAAAAGAATGTGCATTCCACTGCTCTTGGATGGAATGCTCTTTTCAGTTCAGTTCAGTTCAGTCTCTCAGTCGTGTCTGACTGACTCTCTGCGACCCCATGAATCGCAGCACGCCAGGCTTCCTTGTCCATCACCAACTCCCAGAGTTTACTCAAACTCATGTCCATCAAGTCGGTGATGTCATCCAGCCATCTCTCCTCTGTCGTCCCCTTCTCCTCTTGCCCCCAATCCCTCCCAGCATCAGTCTTTTCCAATGAGTCAACCCTTTGCATGAGGTGGCCAAAGTACTGGAGTTTCAGCTTTAGCACCATTCCCTCCAAAGAACTATCACTAAAGTCAATCTGATCTAAAGAACACCCAGGACTAATCTCCTTTAGAATGGACTGGTTGAATCTCCTTGCACTCCAAGGGAGTCTCAAGAGTCTTCTCCAACACCACAGTTCAAAAGCATCAATTTTTTGGCTCTCAGCTTTCTTCACAGTCCAACTCTCACATCCATACATGACCACTGGAAAAACCATAGCCTTGACTAGACGGACCTTTGTTGGCAAAGTAATGTCTCTGCTTTTCAATATGCTGTCTAGGTTGGTCATAACTTTCCTTCAAGGGAGTAAGTGTCTTTTAATTTCATGGCTGCAATCACCATCTGCAGTGATTTTGGAGCCCAAAAAATAAATTCTGACACTGTTTCCACTGTTTCCCCATCTATTTGCCATGAAGTGATGGGACCATATGCCATGATCTTCGTTTTCTGAATGTTGAGCTTTAAGCCAACTTTTTCACTCCCCACTTTCACTTTCATCAAGAGGCTTTTGAGTTCCTCTTCACTTTCTGCCATAAAGGTGGTGTCATCTGCATATCTGAGGTTATTGATATTTCTCCTGGCAATCTTGATTCCAGCTTGTGCTCTGTCAGTTCAGTTCAGTTCAGTTCAGTTCAATTCAGTTCAGTTGCTCAGTCGTGTCCGACTGTTTGCGACCCCATGAATTGCAGCACGCCAGGCCTCCGTGTCCATCACCAACTTCCGGAGTTCACTCAGACTCACATCCATCGAGTCAGTGATGCCATCCAGCCATCTCATCCTCTGTCATCCCCTTTTCTTCCTGCCCCCAATCCCTCCCAGCATCAAAGTCTTTTCCAATGAGTCAGCTCTTCGCATGAAGTGGCCAAAGTACTGGAGTTTCAGCTTCAGCATCCTCCCTCCAAAGAACTATCACTAAAGTCAATCTGATCTAATATGTCATTTAAGGCCTGTGATTCCTTATTGATTTTCTATTTGGATGACCTGTTCATTAATGTAAATGAGGTGTTAAGAGTCTCCCACTATAATAGGGCTGTCCTGGTAGCTCAGTGGATAAAGAATCCGCCTGCAATGTGGAGACATGGATTTGATTCCTGGATTGGGAAGATCCCCTGGAGAAGGGAACGGCTACTCACTTCATTATTCTGGCCTGGAGAATTCCATGGACAGAGGAGCTTGGCAGGCTACCATCCACAGGGTCACAAAGAGTCAGATACAACTGAGTGACTTTCACTACTCCTACTGCTAACTGTGTTACTGTCAGTTTCTCTGTTTATATCTGTTAACATGCATCTTATGTGTTGTGATGCTACCTTAGATGCATATATATTTTAAATTATATCTTTTTCTTGATCCTTTGATCATTATACAGTGTCCTTCTTGGTCTCTTGTGACAGTCTTTATTTTAAAGTCTATTTGTCCAATATAAATATTGCTACTCCAGCTTTCTTTTGATTTCCATTTGCATGCAATACATTTTTCCATTCCCTCATTTTTTTTCTTTTTAATTTAGATCAGAATTTTTTTTTAAATTCCTTGCTGATTTAAAATGACTAATCAGAATAAAAGTTAAAAGTCTGTCTAGAGGTTGGAGTGTCTCCTATTTATAAAGGTTAGAATTCAGGTATCCCCTCTACCTATCACCATACTGAGGTGGACCCCCAAGGAACACCTGGAGGGGCCTAGGTCTACCACTCCTTCTCTATCCCATTTTTGGCATGTGTCCATCCCCTCACTTTCAGTCCATATGTGTCTCTAGATCTGAAGTGAGTTTCTTATGCAGCATATATGTGGGTCCTATTTTTGTATCCATTAAGCCACCTATGTGTTTTGTTTGGAGCATTTAGTCTATTCACATTTAAGCTAATTATTGCTATGTATGTTCCTATTGCCATTTTGTTAATGTTTTAAATTTGTTTTTCATGTTCTTTTCTCCCCTTCTTTTGTTCTCTTCACTTGTGATTTGATGACTGTCTATAGTGTATGTTCGGAGAAGGCAATGGCAACCCACTCCAGTACTCTTGCCTGAAGGATCCCGTGGATGGAGGAGCCTGGTGAGCTGCAGTCCATGGGGTCACTAAGAGTCAGACACGACCGAGCAGCTTCACTTTCACTTTTCACTTTAATGCATTGGAGAAGGAAATGGCAACCCACTCCAGTGTTCTTGCCTGGAGAATCTCAGGGACGGAGGCTGCCGTCTATGGGGTCGCACAGAGTCGGACACGACTGAAGCGACTTAGCAGCAGCAGCATAGTGTATGTTTGGATTCCTTTTACTCTTTTGTGTGTATATCTATTACAGATTTTTGTTTTGTTGTTACCATGAGATTTTTGTATAGCAGTGTGCGTAGAGACGTGTGTATGTATACACACATCTTCCCTTGTGGCTCATTTGGTAAAGAATCCGTCTGCAATGTGGGAGACCTGGGTTCGATCCCCGGGTTGGGAAGATCCCCTGGAGAAGGGGAAAGCCACTCCAGTATTCTGGCCTGAAGAATTCCATGGACTGTATAGTCCATGGGATCGCAAAGAGTCAGACACAGCTGAGCCACTTTCACTTTCACTTCACTTCATATATATGTATATGTGTGTGTGTGTATGTATATGTGTGTGTGTTTGTGTGTGTGTGTGGTTTAGTCACTAAGTTGCGTCCGACCCTTGTGACCCCATGGACTGTAGCCCGCCAGGCTCCTCTGTCCATGGGATTTCCCAGGCAAGAATACTGGAGTGGATTGCCATTTCCTTCTCCAGACAAATACACAGGCCATTATAAAGGGTCATAAGTTTCATTAAAAAAAGATTCTTAATTGAAAACAATGCCAGCATGTGCGTGTGTCTGTGTGTGCCTGTGAGAGAGAGGTGCCAACTTTGGATGGCTAGAAGAGGTTTCTCTGAGAAGATGACATTTGATATGAGACCTGAAGCAGCTGGACAAGAGCTCCACGGGCCATGGGGCTAGAGAGGGAATGCACAAGGAGCATTCAGAGTCAAAAGAAGGCCTGGGTGATATGGGGTAGTGACTGAGCAAGAAAGGGGTGAGAAGTAGGTGGAAGAGGCCCACAGAATAAATACATATATATATACACACACATATATATACACACACACTTGTTGTAGGTGTCTGCTCTCTTCATTTCAAATGCATTTTAGATACCTTGCATTTGTACTCTTGTCCCCTCATGATTACTGTTTTTGACATTATATTTTGTGTCTGACTGTTTCATGTATCCCTTAACTGCTTATTGTGGATATAAATGATTTTACTACTTTTGCCTTTTAGCCTCCCTGTTAGCTTTGTGTGTGGATGATTTCCCACTTTTAGTGTATGTTTGCCTTTACCAGTGAGCTTTTCCATTCATAACTTTCTTGTTTCTAGTTGTGGCCTCTTCTTTTCTGCCTAGAGAATATCCTTTAGTGTTTCTTATAAAGCTGATTTAGTGGTGCTGAATTGTTTTAGCTTTTCCTTGTCTGTAAAGCATTTTATTTCACCATCAAATCTGAATGAGAGTCTTCCTGGGTAGAATATTCTAGATTGTAGGTTTTTCATTTTGAGTATGTCATGCCACTCCCTTCTAGCTTGCAGAGTTCATGCTTAAAAATCAGTTGATAGCTTTATGGGAGCTCCCTTGTATGTTGTTTCTTTTCTGTTGTTGCTTTTAATATTCTCTCTTTATTTTCCACTCTTGTCAGTTTGCTTACTATGTGTCTTGGTGTGTTCCTCTGCAGGTTAAACCTGTATGGGACTCTCTGGTCTTTTGGAAGTTGGGTGACTGTTTCCTTGCCCATTGGGGCAACTTTTCAGCTATTACCTCCTCAGATATTTTCTCAGGTCCTTTCTCTCTCTCTTCTCCTTCTGAGACCCCTATAATATGAATATTATCACTCTTGTTGTTGTCCCAGAGGTCTCTTAAGCTGTCTTCATTTCTTTTCACTTTTTTTCTTTTTCTGTTCAGCCACAGTGATTTCCACTACTCTGTCTTCCAGCTCAGTTATCCATTCTTCCTCATTTAGTCTACTATTGATTCCTTCTAGTGTACTTTTCATTCAGTTATTGTATTCTTCAATTCTATTTCATTGTTCTTTATATTTTCTAATTCTTTGTTTAAAAAAAAACTAATTTATCACTCTGTGCATACATTCTCCACCTGAGTTCTTGGATCATCTTTATAATCAATACTCTGAACTCTTTCCCAGGTAGATTGCCTATATCCATGTCACTTAGTTTTTCTTCTGAGTTTTTGTATTGTTCCTAATCTGAAACATATTCCTCTTTCACCTAATTTTGTCAAAATTGCTATTTGTATGTTTATGTATGTGGAAGATTAGTTATGTTTCTCACCCTTGCTGGCCTTCTGTCCCAGTACTGCACTTTTCAAGGGCCAGGGGCCAGCTGTTCCAAGGGTAGTGCCTGGCCTGCATTCACAGATTAATTTTGTAGACTTCAAGACCATAATTTTCTTGCTTCTGGTGTCTGCTTCCTGGTAGGTGAGACTGGTCCAGAGGCTTGTGCAGACTTCCTGGTGGGAGGGGCTCTTGACTGCCCACTGATGGGTGAAGCTGAGTCTTGGCCCTCGGCTGGGCAGAACTGTCCAAGTGCTTGTTTATAGTTGTCTGTATGTTCAGAGAGTCTTTAGGCAGCCTGTCTGCTGATGAATGGGAATATAGCCCCAATGACTTAGTTGTTTAGACTGAGGCATTTTAGCACTGGAGCCTTGACTGTTGGGTGGGGCCTGGTCTTGGTGTTAATGACCCAAGCAAGATGTCAGCCTCCAAGAGAATTCATGCAGAAGAATACTCTCCCCTATATGTACTCTTGCCTGGAAAATCCCATGGATGGAGGAGCCTGGTAGGCTGCAGTCCATGGGGTCGCTAAGAGTCGGACACAACTGAGCGACTTCACTTTCACTTTTCACTTTCATACATTGGAGAAGGAAATAGCAACCCACTCCAGTACTCTTGCCTGGAGAATCCCAGGGACGGGGGAGCCTGGTGGGCTTCTGTCTATGGGGTCACACAGAGTTGGACACGACTGAAGCGACTTAGCAGCAGCCTATGTCCATAACCAGTGTCTATTCCCCCAGAGTGAACCATGTCCAACCCCTGCTTCCCCAGGAGACCTTGCAAGACTAGCAGGTACGTGTGGCCCAAGCTCTTATGAAATTACTGCTTTTGTCCTTGTTCCTGGTGCATGTGTTTTTTTGTATGCCCTTTAAGAGTAAAGTCTCTTTTCCCCCTATGCTGTGGAGTTCTTGCAGTCTAAGCCCGCCAGCCTTCAAAGTCACCTGCTCTGGGGACTCCTCTTCCCTGTGCCAGATCCCCTGGCTGAGGGATTTGACATGGGTTTCTGAACTCTCACTTCTCTGGAAGAACCTCTGTAATACAATTTTCTCCAGTCTTTGGGTTGCTCACTGAGGGATATGGGGTTTGATTATATTGCAAGACCACCCCTCATACCTGTCTCACTGTGTTTCCTTCTTTATGTCTTTAGTTGTAAAAGATCTTTTCTGGTAGGTTTCAGACTTTTTCTTTTTTTTAATATTAATTTCTTTATTTTAATTGGAGGCTAATTACTTTACAATATTGTATTGGTTTTGCCATACATCAACATGAATCTGCCACGGGTGTACACATGTTCCCCATCCTGAACCCCCCTCCCACCTCCCTCCCCATACCCTCCCTCTGGGCCATCCCAGTGCACCAGCCCCAAGCATCCTGTATCCTGCATTGAACCTGGACTGGTGATTCATTTCATATATGATATTATACATTTTTCAATACCATTCTCCCAAATCATCCCACCCTCTCCCTCTCCCACAGAGTCCAAAAGACTGTTCTATACCTCTGTGTCCCTTTTGCTGTCTCTCATACAGGGTTATCATTACCATCATTCTAAATTCCATATATATGCATTAGTATACTGTATTGGTGTTTTTCTTTCTGGCTTACTTCACTCTGTATAATAGGCTCTAGTTTCATCCACCTCATTAGAACTGATTCAAATGTATTCTTTTTAATGGCTGAGTAATACTCCATTGTGTATATGTACCACAGCTTTCTTAACCTTTCATCTGCTGTTGGACATCTAGGTTGCTTCCATGTCCTGGCTATTATAAACAGTGCTGCAATGAACATTGGGGTACACGTATCTCTTTCAATTCTGGTTTCCTCGGTGTGTATGCCCAGCAGTGGGATTGCTGGGTCATAAGGCAGTTCTTTTTCAACAATGATTGTTCTGCAGGTTGTTGTGATTTTGGTGTGCTCATGAGAGGAGGTGAGCTTAGGATCCTTCTATTTCACCATCTTAACCTACTTTAGGTTAAATTTGGAGCCAGATTCCAGCAGCAGGGACTTTAGCAAGGATGACAAAGCTAGGAATCCATCACAGCATGACTGGTAGGAAGGTCGGCTCCCAGCTGCTGATGATACTTTCTGATGTTAATCCCAACATCTGTGCCACCTAATCACTAATGTCTGTTGACTATGTTTTCCTATATGAGTTGAGGCTTTTGTGATTCTTTGTGTGCCAGTTAATTTTTATTTTTATCCTTGATATTTTCAACAATACTTCATGAGACTCTCCATCTTATTTATATCTTCTCTGTGGGTTGTGGGTCCAATGTCAGGTATAAAGTCTTTGCAGTACTATTACAGTCCCTCTGTGTATATGTTATCATATACACAGCTCACACCTGGTTAGGAATGTACTCATTAGCATGGTAAAGAACCTGCCTGCCAATGCGGGAGACATAAAGAGATGCAGGTTGAATCCCTAGGTCAGGAAGATTCCCTGGAGGCGGGCATGGCAACCAGAATTCTTGCCTGGAAAATCCCCTGGACAAAGGAACATGGCAGGCTACAATCCATAGTGTCACAAAGAGTCAAACATGACTGAAGCGACTTAGCCCTCACCTATGCACATACTAATGAGATCCATATGTGCAAACAAGAGTTAACACAAGGGATAAACACAAGAGTTCATAAAAAACTTATGGTATCACTTTCTTGTTCCTCTCTGTTATTATCTCCCAAGCATTCTGGTTCCCTATGATTCCAATTTTTAGTCCTCCTTCCGGAAATCACCTGCTTTCATGACTGAGCCACAACCAAGTGGCAGGAAGACAGAGTGGTAAAAAGCAGTTGAGTTTGGTTATGTCTTCCCTGGTGGCTCAGAGGGTAAAGTGTCTGCTTGCAATGCGGGAGACCTGGGTTCGATCCCTGGGTCATGAAGATCCCCTGGAGAAGGAAATGGCAACCTACTCCAGTACTCTTGCCTGGAAAATCCCATAGACAGAGAAGCCTGGTAGGCTACAGTCCATGGGGTTGCAAAGAGTCAGACACGACTGAGCCACTTCACTTCACTTCATGTCTATTTTGAAGCATGAATCCATTGAATTGAGAAGTTTCCCCTCCTCAGAGGAAAAACTGGGATTGCCCCTACTACACTTTCTCAGAGCTTTAGGGATTTTCCCTTTTCCACTCTTCAAGCCAAAACTGGAAAGTTTTTCTTTAATCTTATTCTGTCTGCTATGCAGTGCTCAGTTGAATGCTTTGGATTGCTTTTCAGTTCAGACTATGGGATACATAGGAGAAGGCAATGGCACCCCACTCTGGTACTCTTGCCTGGAAAATCCAGTGGATGGAGGAGCCTGGTAGGCTGCAGTCCATGGGGTCGCGAAGAATCAGACATGACTGAGCGACTTCACTTTCCCTTTTCACTTTCATGCATTGGAGAAGGAAATGGCAACCCACTCCAGTGTTCTTGCTTGGAGAATCCCAGGGACGGCAGAGCCTGGTGGGCTGCCATCTTTGGGGTCTCACAGAGTCGGACACAACTGAAGCAACTTAGCAGCAGCATGGGATACATAAGTGAAAATGGTAAACTCAACCATTTAAAGTTCAGTGGCACTTTAAATTATGGTGTTCTTCCTGTTCCAACTTCTGCTGTTTACCTTTTAGTAGTTTTACAGGTTTAATAATTGAGTTCAGTAGGAGATAATGGGTATGTGTGCTTATTTCATCATATCTGGAAGCTAGAGATGTGTTTCTTTTTTCCCTCTGTTCATGAGCTTCAGCTATGTCTATTAATTATGAAAAAAAATTTTTTAATTTAGGAACTCTACTTTAAACATAAAGGTAGGCAATGGGAAGAAGACACTATATAGCCAACATAAGAACAGAGCTAGTATAAAATGTTTTAAGGATATAGTTACAAGAAACATTATTTATCTGTGTAAATATATAAGAAAACTTAAGATATAAGAAATTTCTAAGGATAAGGCTAAATGCATAGTGTAAATTCTGGCTCCTCTTTCTAGGTAAAAAGTATACATCAAAAGATGTCTCCTAATGAAATCAACCATATACTGTCTACTTTTGACCTGCTAGGAAAGCGTGATACATTTTCAAAGTCACTGAGTGGAGGAATGAAGCGCAAACTCTCCATCATTATAGCACTTTTAGGAGGCTCCAAGGTATTAAGGAAGAAAGAATAGGGGAGGGCAGGGAGAGGGGACACTAAAAATGGATTTCTGACAACCGGTCTAGAAAGCTGACAAAAACCTGAGAGTTGGTATGAATCGTAAAGGAACATTGGCAATAATGATCAGAGGAAATTGGCAGTCTTGGCTCAATTGTTTAGTTTGGGATTGCTTTTACTACTATTTTTAGTCTAGACTTTGTCTTCACTTAAAAGTGTTCCCCTTAAATAGTAAATTATCCGATGCGTACTATAGCATCAATTTTCAATGGTTATGAAATTGTTCTTCTGGCTTTTAGGTAGTGATACTTGATGAACCAACATCTGGAATGGACCCAGTCTCAAGGAGAGCCACCTGGGACATCCTTCAGCAATTTAAACATGATCGTACAATCTTACTGACCACTCACTACATGGATGAAGCTGACATCCTGGGTGACCGAATTGCCATCATGGTCAAGGGGACCCTGCAGTGCTGTGGCTCTTCAATCTTCCTGAAAAAAACATATGGTCTCTCTCGCTTTGATTATTCTTAGGATATTGATTCCTTAAAAATATTCCTCTAATGAGATTTTAATGATATTTTTCTAAACACCAAAACACTTCAATGACTTCCTCTGTCTTATTAATTAGATGGCAACTATTTTAGTTAGTTTTTCTGGCCCTTTACAATCTACATATTCCTAATACATTCTTACTTTTTCCTCAAATACATAGCTTTAGACTCAGGAAATGCTTTTATCAACTTATAAAGGCCATGCTTATTTCTCCCATTTTGCATGTACTAACAGTTTTCTTTGTCTTTAAAATGCAATTGTGTGCTCAGATGTATTTCTTTCATTGAGTGATTGGTTGAGAAGAGAAACTAGAGCAATCAGTTGTTTATGAGCCTCGTTTCTCATTTGCCAAACCAATATCAAATCCCCAGTGTGACAAGATAACTCTGGATGTAGTGTAGAATGAAAGAATCATGTCAGTGTAATAATACAGTCCTTGACTTTCATAAAACTTTTTTAGGAGATAAAATTGATAATGAAGGCTAAAATTACAGTCCTAGGGTATAGGGTATAATTGTAGGGTATAAATATAAATGAAAATAATTAGGGATGAATTCCTTCTTCATTTATTCACTATTTAATTCATTTAACTAACCTTAACTATTTCCTCTACACTGGTTACTATGGTATCCAGTTTATGCAGTATATTTGATACTCAAAACAACAACTTCATTTTATAGAATTAAAAAACTGTGGCCCAGATAGTCATAGTTATATATCCATTTAGTTCAAAGTTTATGATCACCTTATAGGTTTGAGTTCTATAAGGATTACTATATCTAGGCCCTTCCCTGATGGCTCAGATGGTAAAGAATCTACCTGCCAATTCAGGAGACCCAGGTTCAGTCCCTGGGTCAGGAAGATCCCCTGGAGAAGGAAATGACAATCCACTCCAGTATTCTTGCCTGGAGAATTCCATGGATAGAGGAGCCTGGCAGGATACAGTTTATGGGGTCACAAAGAGACAGACACAACTAAGCAAATAACACTAGGGACCTTTATCACAAGTGGGGGAAGGGAAGATATCTAATATTAGATTTATGCCATTTGAATTGGTGATGGCTGAGTTAAGATCCACATGATTTAAACAGTATGCTTTTGATAATTTATAATGCTTTCTAATAGCATTCACTAATTGTACTAGTTATTGTAAAATAATACATAGTATGTAACTAGATATTTTAAAGATATAATACTTTGAGACATTCAGGTCCCTTCTTATAGTTAATGAAGTGAAATGATGTGAAAGTCATTCAGTTGTGTCTGACTCTTTGTGAACCCATGGACTATACTGTCCATGGAATTCTCCAAGCTAGAATACTGGAGTGGGTAACATTTCCCTTCTCCAGGGGATCTTCCCAATCCAGGGATCAAACCCAGGTCTCCCACAGGTCTCTTGCATTGTAGGCGGATTCTTTACCAGCTGAGTCACAAGGGAAGCCCAAGAATACTGGAGTGGGTAGCCAATCCCTTCTCCAGCAGATCTTCCTGACCTAGGAATTGAACCGGGGAATCCTGCATTGCAGGCAGATTCTTTACCAACTGAGCTACCAGGGAATCCCCTTCTTATAGTTGCTAAGCCTTAAATAAACTTAAACTGAACTTACATTTTACTCAAAAACCTAGTATTTGTATTCAGTTCTTTGATAGTATAGGAAATTCCATCAAAAATCAGCATTCAACTCTCACTAATTACCTTGCATCTCTTCAGAAGAAGATATTTTCTGTTGATTCAGGTCCTAAGAGGACAAGACAATTGAGAAATTTATTGAGTCATGATTCCTGAAAAGTGAAAAATAATGTTATTTGCATATGATTTTTGTAATAGCTTTGGTTTCTAAAGCTAGTAAATAATGGATAAGTTTATTTTTTTATTCTAAATACAACCTTTCATCTGTTTTATTTTTTTAACTTTTTATTTTGTATTGGGGTATACTTTATTAACAATGTTGTGATGGTTTCAGGTAAACAGAGACGGGACTCAGCCATACATGTATCCATTCGCCCCAAACTCCTTTCCCATGTCTTAAACAGTAGGTCCTTGTTGGTTATCCATTTTAAATATACAGTGTGTACATGTCCATCCCCAATTCCCTAACTATCCCTTCCCCTTAGCAATCACAGGTTCATTCTCTAAGTCTGTGTGTCTCAGTTTTGTAAGTAAGTTCATTGGTATCATGAAATGCATACATACAAAAGTGATGGTATTTTCCTCAAATTCCAAAAAAATAGTTCTTCTATATAGGCAAAGCACTAATGAAGAATAATAGTTCTCTGATTTTTTAAGGTTTTCTCAGGCGTTCCATGGATCTCTGTCTACAATTTAACAACATTCCTTCAATGTTTCCTATCTTCCTCTCTGCTTTATTTTTTATAATACCATATATATTTCAACTTAGTCCTCTTAATTATCTGTCTCCTTTGACTAGAAAGTAGCTCTTATGAAGGCAGGAATTTTTACCTGCTTTGTTCACTGCTCTATCCCCAGGTTCAAGATTAGTGCTTAATACATGATGGACAGTCAGTGATAATAAAAGAATATTTATCAGGATAACAGTTTTAAAACTAAGTAGCCACATAACAGGGGCCTTTCTTCATATATCTACTATATCTGGTTGTATACACTAGATTATTATTATTCACTGAGAAAGTGATTGAAATTATAGAGGAAGTTGCTGTTTATTCAGTGTCTTAGTTCTTAGAATAACATTTAGAAGTTTTAGGTGTGAGGCTCCTCTGAGTCCTAACAGAATGTCTGTGACATATCATATCTTCTTCCTTGTGGACCTAGGTAACTGAATCATGGAGAGCAAAATTTGCTCTTAAAAGGAGATGAAAAGTATAAAACTACTTCATTTGGTCTTCTAAATGGTTTCTCTCAGGTGCTGGATATCACATAGTCATGGAGAGGGAATCACATTGTGATCTTGGAAAGATCTGTGCAATTATTGAGTCTCATATTCCAGATGCCATTTTGGAGAGCTCTATTGGAGCTGAATTATCATTTATCCTACCCAAAGAGCATGCACACAGGTATAGTTTTAGAGAGTCCTAGATGAATGGTTTGGGTGACCAGAAATCATTTTAATTTTTAGGGTTTAGTAAGTTTAGTGAATCAGGCTACAGTTCATGGAGTTGCAAAGAGTCAGACATTACTTAGCGTCTACACAACAACAAAAGCTTCACCAGTAGTATTTTACTAACAAACCAAGTATCCAGTTTATAGCTGTCATTTGCCAACTACAGTTGAGTTCACAGCTGAAGATTTCTCTCACTGTACAAAAGATTGCTTTGTAAGTTCAAGTTCATTCAAGATATTAATATTTTTCTTTCCATTTTTCTTTTGTGGGGGGCACAGTGGGAGGAAGGTTTACAACCTAGTATTTATAACTTCTTGGTTAATAAGGGATAACTAATGGTATGGTCCTTATGGTATATAAATTTTATGTGCGGTGAATAAAGTCTAGGGAAATATTAAGGAGATGAAAAAAAGCAGCTTAAACAGCAACTCTTGGAGCAAGGGTGACAATAACACTGAAAAAAATAGGAATTTGATCACAGTAGATAGCCAAATTAATTATAGAGAAGAGACACACTGATGATAATTCTACCTGGGATTCCCATCTGTGTGTCTCTCCTCTATAATTAATTTGGCTAACTACTGGGAAATGAACAAATAGTCACACAGATTAATATCAACATATATGATGTGGGTTTCTGGGCCATGGACAGTGAGTTTATCTAACATATAAAATATGTGTCATGAAGTTAGGAAAGACTATGTTTGTTCACAATAAAGTTTTTTTTTTTAATAAGATAATTATAGACCAACTATTGAAAGAAAAAAAAAAAAAACTACCAGAATTAGATGTCAGTAACCTGTGTAATTGACAGAATAGGTCACTATAGTAGGAAAAGAATAAAAATGACATGGAGTCACATGACAAATCATCATAGGAAGCAGGGTCAGACTGAACTGAGAAGCAAGAATAAAACTGATATCCAAGCTGGGTAAAGTTAAATGGAAATAGAATTTAACTAAAATACAGAGGAAATTTAGCAGACGGAGAGTGTTTAGTCCACCGCCTCCAAGGCTGATCATTTATATTCTTGACAGTCCTTCACTGTGAATGAGAGTATTTAAGAAGTGGATGGGTTTCTGGAGATCTTTTGAACCAAAGAAAGTGAAAGCGAAGTCGTGTCTGACTCTTTGCGACCCCATGGACTGTAGCTTACCAGATTACTCCTTCCATGGGATTTTTCAGGCAAGAATACTGGAATAGGTTGCCATTTCCTTCTCCAGGAGATCTTCCCAACCCAGGGATTGAACCCAGGTCTCCCACATTGTAGGCAGACGCTTTACCATCTGAGCCACCAGGGAAGTCTTTGAACCTAAAACTTCATTCTTCCTTGGTAATACTGTTCTTTAGGATCCTTAATATAACTACTCCACAAGTAGCAAAGCTTCCATACAATTCACCTACCTATTTGATTAAATCTTTCTTTCTTGTTACCCAGTTTGTACTTCAGTAACTGCATTTTTTGTCACGTAGTGACTTACACCTCCTGTAATTTGAACTCTTTTCCCATTTGATGCAGGAACCACATGTGAATAAATTAACTTTTATCAACTAGCTGTAGTCCTTAATAGTTATGGAAAATAAGTTGATAATATTTTTAAAAAGACAAAAGAATTTATATCAAAGATCAAGTTTTAGTGCAGAGAAATTTGATAAAGTAAATATCTCTTTGTTATTTCCATCTGTTTCACAATAAGCATTACAGAATAGAGAGCTACTAAATATCTTTCCCATGGCCAACCAGAAATTATTATGGAACAAAACAATATTGAAAACACATCTAAAAACAAAAAGCTCTAATATCTTAATTTTAATTTACCCAAGGGAAATGTACAATTTGCCAATAAGCACATGAAAAGATGCTTGACATAACTACTCAGTAGGAAAGGCAAATTAAAAAAAAACAAACACAAAAAAAACACAAATATTGGTAGCGATGTGGAAAATTGGAAACTCGTGTGTTGCTATTAGGTATATAAAATGGTATGTCTGCTATGGAAACAGTATACTAGTTTCTCAAAAAGTTAAACATAGACTTACCATGTGATCACAGCAATTCCATTTCTAGCGTATACCCAAAATATTTGAAAGCAGGAACTCAAGCAGACATTTGTACACCAATGTTCACAGCATTATTCACAAAATCCAAAAAGTAGAAACAACCCAAATGCCTGCTTATGAATGAATGGATAAGCCACATGTTATATCTTCATACAACGAGTATTCAGCCTTAAAAAGAAATTAAATTCTGATACATGCTACAACATGGATGAACCTAGAAAAACATTATGCTAAGTGAAATAAGCCAGACACAGAAAGGCAAATAGTGTATGATTCTAACTTATGGGAGGCACATAAAATAGGCAAATTAATTGAGACAGAAAATAAAGTGAAGTTGAGAAAATGGAGGAAGGGATGTATTTTAGGATTATAAAATAGTTCTGGAAATGCATAGTGGTGATCATTGTGCAACATTGTGAGTGTATTTAATGCTGCTTGGATTTAAATTTAAATGAATTTAACACTTAAAATGGTAAATTTAATGTTTTATACATTTTACCACATTAAAAAAATTTTTTAAAAAATAGGGAAGAATACAATTGGACATAAAGTTATATATTAATTGGGAAAAAAGTAAGTGTTCATTTTTTTTTCCTGATTCCATTTAATAGGAACTGTGATGGCGACCCACTCCAGTACTCTGCCTGGAGAATCCCATGGACGGAGGAGCCTGGTAGGCTGCAGTCCATGTGGTCGCTAAGAGTCAGACACGACTGAGCAACTTCACTTTCACTTTTCACTTTCTTGCATTGGAGAAGGAAACGGCAACCCACTCCAGTGTTCTTGCCTGGAGAATCCCAGGGACGAGGGAGCCTGGTGCGCTGCCGTCTATGGGGTCGCACAGAGTCGGACACGACTGGAGCAACTTAGCAGCAGCAGCAGCAGTGATAGTATTTTCTAGACTTGTACTAATATTTTCCTTTCCTCTTCCTTCTCTCTTTCCAGGTTTGAAGCTCTGTTTAATGATCTGGAAATGAAAAAAGAAGAGCTAGGCATTGCCAACTTCGGTGCTTCAATCACTACAATGGAAGAAGTCTTCCTTAAGTGAGTGATAATGACCTTAAAAAAACTTACAAAACTTCTACCTCTAAAATCTTGCATCAGTTTGAGAGCAGACGCCACCCAGTTGGCATTGGAATAAAGTCATTGCAGTTACGGCTGTTAATATATATATATATATATATATATATATATATGTATATATATAATGCTATTGCATTTCTGTATTTTCAGGTGAGCCTATATGATGATGTTGAGCTTGGGCCCTGTTGTTTGTGGTAAAAGATTTAGGAGTTAATCAAGAAAAAAAGTCTTCCCCTACAGCTCAGTCAGTAAAGCATCTGGCACACAATACAGTAGTCTGCCGGTAATGCAAAAGTCCACCCATAAAGCAGGAGACCTGGGTTGATTCCTGAGTGGGGATGATCCCCTGGAGAAGGAAATGGCAATCCACTCCAGCATTCTTGCCTGGGAAATACCATGAACAGAGGAACCTGGTGGGCTACAGTCCATGGGGTCACAATAGTCAGACACGACGTCACAAATAAACCACCCCCACCAAGAAAAATAAAAGATTAATATGTCTATGTCATCATAGGAAAAGTTCTAGTTTTAACTTTAAATGACTTTAAAATTAACTAGAAAAATAAATAAATAAAATTAAATTAACTAGAAATGACTAAAATTTTGACCTAAGCATGTTTCTGTTGGGGAAGAAGAAATTTTCCTCTACCTTTCTAAGTGCTTCTGACTGATCTAAGAATTAACTTGATGTGACATAGAGCAGGAGAAAATCAAACAAAAGTTTAATAACATATATACATGGAAGAGACCCAGGAGCACTAAGTAACTAACTAAAATGGCTGAAACCCTCACCTTAAATACCATCTTCAGCTCAAGACAAAAGATGTTGGGAGTAGAGGTTTTGGAATTCAAAAGGGAGGAAGACAATTCAAATGGAGCTGAAAAAAGCAAATGTTTGGTAAAAATACATTTGCTGGGCCAGGCAGAAACCATGGGACACAGAATAGACTCTAATCTATAGTCCCTGCCTGAGTTTCCTCCACACAACTAACCTGTATTCTTTGCAGATAGCTCTCATAATAGCTCTATTCCTAGAAAAGGCCCTTTTTCAAAATATTTCAGGTAGCTTAGATGAAAGTATAAAGAAAGACTTCCTGAGTCTTTTAGGCTCAATTGTTTTCAGCTTGCCCACATGGAAAGAGACATTTTGGGGTGGCAAATTTTCCTCCCCTACATTTCTATAATTTATTTAATTTGTACGCAGTTTGTTCCTTGCACTGTGCAGAAGTGCAAAATGAAAATGCTCAGAGAATTCAGGCTGTTACCTAGCAAAGTCAGATGGTTACCAACCAAAGGTTTTACAACATGCCCTTTTTTTGATAGGGTAATGACATAATTACATCTACATTTCATTCTCTCAGACTCAGGGATTTAAAATTGTCAGTGTCTGAGAGCTGACAGGATAAATAAGTTCACAGAAGACTAATGTATATAAATTAAAGGCTGTTTCATTAATTTATAATGAACCATAATAAGAATGATTTATAATGATCATGGCCTGTTTGCCATTTAATGTCATCTTGTGGGTCTCTAGGCAAGCTGCATAGGGAGCAAAATGATAATAAGAAAGTTATTTTGTAAGACCAATTAGATCAAGCATCAGAAGGGCAGAGACCATGTCTGTTTTGCTCGCTAACTATACTTGGGACCCCAAACAATACCTGCCACAGAATTTGATACTGCTCTTGAATGAATAAATGAATTAATTAATGTCATTTAAAACCATTATCCCACAATAGATACTCTACCACCTTCTGGGAATTCCAAATTAAAACCTTGGACCATGACACCTAGGTTGTCTCTTCTATGGGTTAATATCATAGTCTGTTACAGTCTCCTTTCCAGTACAATTGTATCCTTTTGATACAATAAAGTTCAAATAAATCAGTTCAGTTCAGTTCAGTCACTCAGTTGTGTGTGACTCTTTGCGACCCCATGGAATGCAGCATGCCAGGCTTCCCTATCCATCACCAACTCCCAGAGTTTGATCAAACTCATGTCCATCGAGTCAGTGATGCCATCCAGCCATCTCATCCTCTGTCGTCCCCTTCTCCTCCTGCCCCCAATCCCTCCCAGCATCAGGGTCTTTTCCAATGAGTCAGTTCTTTGCATCAGGTCGCCAAAGTATTGAAGTGTCAGCATCAGTCCTTCCAATGAAAAATCAGGACTGTTTTCCTTTAGGATTAACTGGATTGATCTCCTTGAAGTCCAAGAACTCTCAAGAGTCTCCTCTAACACCGCAGTTCAAAAGCATCAATTCTTCAACTCTCACCTTTCTTTATGATCCAACTCTCACATCCATACATGACTACTGGAAAAACCATTGCCTTGACTAGACAGACCATTGTTGGCAAAGTAATGTCTCTGCTTTTTAATATGCTGTTTTAACTTTTCTTCCAAGGAGCAAGCATCTTTTAATTTCATGGCTGCAATCACCATCTGCAGTGATTTTCGAGCCCAACAAACTTAAGTCTGTCACTGTTTCCACTGTTGCCCCATCTATTTCCCATGAAGTGATAGGACCAGGTGCCATGATCTTTATTTTTTGAGTGTTGAGTTTTAAGCCAGCTTTTTCACTCTCTTCTTTCACTTTCATCACGAGACTCTTCAGTTCCTCTTCACTTTCTGCCATAAGGGTGGTGTTATCTTCATATCTGAGGTTACTGATATTTCTCCTGACAATCTTGATTCCAGCTTGTGCTTCATCCAGCTTGGCATTTGGAATGATGTTAAAGCTGAAACTCCAGTATTTTGGCCACTTCATGAGAAGAGTTGACTCATTGGAAAAGACTCTGATGCTGGGAGGGATTGGGGGCAGGAGGAGAAGGGGACGACCCAGGATGAGATGGCTGGATGGCATCACTGACTCAATGGACATGAGTCTGAGTGAACTCTGGGAGTTGGTGATGGACAGGGAGGTCTGGCATGCCGAGATTCATGGGGTCGCAAAGAGTCACACACAACTGAGTGACTGAACTGAACTAAACTGACTCTGCATATAAGTTAAATAAATAAGGTGACAATATTCAAACAAATAGAGGGAAATTATGTTAATAACTTTGATGATATTATGTTATATAAGGAGTTCAGTTCAGCTGACTTCTGTCACTCATTTGTGTCTGACTCTGGGACCCCATGGACTGCAGTACACCAGGCTTCCCTGTCCATCACGAACTCCTGGAGCTTACTCAAAACTCTTGTCCATTGAGTTGGTGATGCCATCCAACCATCTCATCCTCTGTTGTCCCCTTTTAATCCGGCCTTCAATCTTTCCCAGCATCAGAATCTTTTCAAATGAGTCAGTTCTTCCCATCAGGTAGCCAAAGTATTGGAGTTTCAGCTTCAGAAGTAAATGTTTTTCTGGAACCCTCTTGCTTCTTCAATGATCCAATGTTTATTGGCAATTTGATCTCTGGTTCCTCTGCCTTTTCGAAATCCACCTTGAACATTTGGAAGTTCACGGTTCAAGTACTGTTGAAGCCTGGCTTGGAGAATTCTGAGTATTACTTTGCTAGTGTGTGAGATGAGCACACTTGTGCAGTAGTTTGAGCATTCTTTGACTTTGCCTTTCTTTGGGATTGGAATGAAAACCGACCTTTTCCAGTCCTGTGGCCACTGCTGAGTTTTGCAAATTTGCTGACATATTTGAGTGCAGCACTTTCACAGCATCATCTTTTAGGATTTGAAATAGCTCAATTGGAATTTCATCACCATTAGCTTTGTTTGTAGTAATGTTTCCTAAGGCCCGCTTGACTTTGCACTCCAGGATGTCTGGCTTTATGTGAGTGATCACACCATCATGATTATCTGGGTCGTGAAGACCTTTTTTATATAGTTCTTCTGTGTATTCTTGCCACCTCTTCTTATCTTCTGCTTCTGTTAAGTCCATACCATTTCTGTCCTTTATTGTTCCGATCTTTGCATGAAAATTTCCCTTGATATCTCTAATTTTCTTGAAGAGATCTCTAGTATTTCCCATTCTATTGTTTTCCTCTCTTTCTTTTCACTGATCACTGAGGGAGGCTTTCTTATCTCTCCTTGCTATTCTTTGGAACTCTGCCTTCAAATGGATATATCTTTCCTTTTCTCCTTTACCTTTTGCTTCTTTTCTTTCATAGCTGTTTGTTAAGGCCTCAACCATTTAGCCTTTTTGCATTTCTTTTTCTTGGGTATGGTCTTGATCACTGCCTCCTGTACAATGTCACTAACCTCCATCTATATAAGGAGTTAATATTTACCAAAATTCTCCAGAAGGACTGAGGGCATGCAAAACCTAAATGGGTGAAGTGATTTTAATTAAATACATCTGGTAAAGTACATTAAGCTAAAATATGTATAGATACAATCATACTCTCCAAGGAGACAAAATACTGAATACCACTAGAAAAATGAGTCAAATGCTAGTATAGGCACTCCATAAGAAAGGATAAACGGTTACTCTGTGAATCTTCTTTTACAACTGTTCAGTTCAGATCAGTTCAGTCGCTCAGTCGTGTCCAACTCTTTGCGACCCCATGAAACACAGCACACCAGGCCTGCCAGTCCATTACCAACTCCCGAAGTTCACTCAGACTCACATCCATCGAGTCAGTGATGCCATCCAACCATCTCATCCTCAGTCGTCCCCTTCTCCTCCTGCCACCAATCCCTCCCAGCATCAGAGTCTTTTCCAATGAGTCAAAACTTTGCATGAGGTGGCCAAAGTATTGGAGTTTCAGCTTTACCATCATTCCTTCCAAAGACAACCCAGGGCTGATCCCATTCAGAATGGACTGGTTGGATCTCCTTGCAGTCCAAGGGACTCTCAAGAGTCTTCTCCAACACCACAGTTTAAAAACATTGATTCTTCGGCGCTCTGCCTTCTTCACAGGCCATCTCTCACATCCATACATGACTGCTGTAAAAACCATAGCCTTGACTAGACGGACCTTAGTTGGCAAAGTAATGTCTCCGCTTTTGAATATGCTATCTAGGTTGGTCATAAATTTTCTTCCAAGGAGTAAGCGTCTTTTAATTTCATGGCTGCAGTCAACATCTGCAGTGATTATGGAGGCCAAAAAATAAAGTCTGACACTGTTTCCACTATTCCTCATCTATTTCCCATGAAGTGATGGGACCAGATGCCACGATCTTTGTTTTCTGAATGTTGAGCTTTAAGCCAGCTTTTTCACTCTCCTCCTTCACTTTCATCAAGAGGCTTTTGAGTTCCTCTTCAATTTCTGCCATAAGGATTCAGTTCAGTTCAGTTCAGTTGCTCAGTCGTGTCCAACTCTTTGCGACCCCATGAATCGCAGCACGCCAGGCCTCCCTGTCCATCACCAACTCCCGGAGTTCACTCAGACTCACATCCATCGAGCCCGTGATGCCACCCAGCCATCTCATGCTCTGTTGTCCCCTTCTCCTCCTGCCCCCAATCTCTCCCAGCATCAGAGTTTTTTCCAATGAGTCAACTCTTCTCATGAGGTGGCCAAAGTACTGGGGTTTCAGCTTTAGCATCATTCCTTCCAAAGAAATCCTAGGGTTGATCTCCTTCAGAATGGACTGGTTGGATCTCCTTGCAGTCCAAGGGACCCTCAAGAGTCTTCTCCAACACCACAGTTCAAACGCATCAATTCTTCGGCGTTCAGCCTTCTTCACAGTCCAACTCTCACATCCATACATGACCACAGGAAAAACCATAGCCTTGACTAGATGGACTTTAGTCAGCAAAGTAATGTCTCTGCTTTTGAATATGTTATTTAGGTTGGCCATAACTTTTTTTCCAAGGAGTAAGCATCTTTCAATTTCATGGCTGAAATCACCATCTACAGTGATTTTGGAGCCTAAAAAAATAAAGTCTGACACTGTTTCTACTGTTTCCCCTTCTATTTCCTATGAAGTGATGGGACCAGATGCCATGATCTTCGTTTTCTGAATGTTGAGCTTTAAGCCAACTTTTTCACTCTCCTCTTTCACTTTCATCAAGAGGCTTTTGAGTTCCTCTTCACTTTCTGCCATAAGGGTGGTGTCATCTGCATATCTGAGGTTATTGATATTTCTCCCGGCAATCTTGATTCCAGCTTGTGTTTCTTCCAGTCCAGCATTTCTCATGATGTACACTGCATACAAGTTAAATAAGCAGGGTGACAATATACAGCCTTGACGTACTCCTTTTCCTATTTGGACCCAGTCTGTTGTTCCACGTCCAGTTATAACTGTCGCTTCCTGACCTGCATACAGATTTCACAAGAGGCAGGTTAGGTGGTCTGGTATTCCCATCTCTTTCAGAATTTTCCACAGTTTGTTGTGATCCACACAGTCAAAGGCTTTGGCATAGTCAGTAAAGCAGAAGTAGATGTTTTTTTGGAACTCTCTTGCTTTTTCCATGATCCAGCAGACGTTGGCAATTTGATCTCTGGTTCCTCTGCCTTTTCTAAAACTAGCTTGAACATCAGGGAGTTCACGGTTCACGTAGCTGAAGTCTGGCTTGGAGAATTTTGAGCATTACTTTACTAGCATGTGAGATGAGTGCCATTGTGCGGTAGTTTGAACATTCTTTTGCATTGCCTTTCTTTGCAATTGAAATGAAAACTGACCTTTTCCAGTCCTGTGGCCACTGTTGAGTTTTCCAAAGTTCCTGGCATATTGAGTGCAGCACTTTCACAGCATCATCTTTCAGGATTTGAAACAGCTCCACTGGAATTCCATCACCTCCACTAGCTTTGTTCGTAGTGATGCTTTCTAAGGCCCACTTGACTACAGATTCCAAGATGTCTGGCTCTAGATTAGTGATCACACCATCGTGATTATCTGGGTCACAAAGACCTTTTTTGTACAGTTCTTCCATGTATTCTTGCCACCTCTTCTTAATATCTTCTGCTTCCGTTAGGTCCATACCATTTCAGTCCTTTATCAAGCCCATCTTTGCATGAAATGTTCCCTTGGTATCTCTAATTTTCTTGAAGAGATCTCTTGTCTTCCCCATTCTGTTGTTTTCCTCTATTTCTTTGCATTGATCGCTGAGGAAGGCTTTCTTATCTCTTCTTGCTATTCTTTGGAACTCTGCATTCACATGCTTATATCTTTCCTTTTCTCCTTTGCTTTTCGCCTCTCTTCTTTTCACAGCTATTTGTAAGGCCTCCCCCGACAGCCATTTTGCTTTTTTTCATTTCTTTTCCATGGGGATGGTCTTGATCCCTGTCTCCTGTACAATGTCATGAACCTGATTCCATAGTTCATCAGGCACTGTATCTATCAGATCTAGTCCCTTAAATCTATTTCTCACTTCCACTGTATAATCATAAGGGATTTGATTTAGGTCATACCTGAATGGTCTAGCGGTTTCCCCTACTTTCTTCAATTTATGCCTGAATTTGGCAATAAGGAGTCATGATCTGAGCCACAGTCGGCTCCCGGTCTTATTTTTGTTGACTCTGTAGAGCTTCTCCATCTTTGGCTGTGAAGAATATAATCAAATTGATTTCGGTGTTAACCATCTGGTGATGTCCATGTGTAGAGTCTTCAGTATTCTTGCCTTGAGAACCCCATGAACAGTAGGAAAAGGCAAAATGATAGGATACCAAAAGAGGAACTCCCCAGGTCAGTAGGTGCCCAATATGCTACTGGAGATCAGTGGAGAAATAACTCCAGAAAGAATGAAGGGATGGAGCCAAAGCAAAAACAATACCCAGTTGTGGATGTGACTGGTGATAGAAGCAAGATCTGATGCTATAAAGAGCATATTGCATAGGAGCCTGGAATGTCAGGTCCATGAATCAAGGCAAATTGGAAGTGGTCAAACAAGAGATGGCAAGGGTGAACATCGACATTCTAGGAATCAGCAAACTAAAATGGACTGGAATGGGTGAATTTAACTCAGATGACCATTACATCTACTACTGTGGGCCGGAATCCCTCAGAAGAAATGGAGTAGCCATCATGGTCAACAAAAGAGTCCAAAATGCAGTACTTGGATGCAATCTCAAAAACGACAGAATGATCTTTGTTCGTCTCCAAGGCAAACCATTCAATATCACAGTTATCCAAGTCTATGCCCCAACCAGTAACGCTGAAGAAACTGAAGTTGAACGGTTTTATGAAGACCTACAAGATTGTTTAGAACTAACACCCAAAAAAGATGTCCTTCTCATTATAGGGGACTGGAATGCAAAAGTAGGAAGTCAAGGAACACCTGGAGTAACAGGCAAATTTGGCCTTGGAATGCGGAATGAAGCAGGGCAAAGACTAATAGAATTTTGCCAAGAAAATGCACTGGTCATAGCCATAAGGGTGGTGTACTGTAAATCTTATGAAGTCTCAATTCAGATCAAGATAATGGATCAAAGTTAACTTTTGCATTAATTCTATTTTTAACATTTAAGGAATGTCATTTCTCTGCAGTGGCTCTACCATTTTACATTTCTACCAATAGAGCACAACAATTTCAATTTCTTTACTTGTTACCCACATTTTTTTCTGTTGATTTGATAGTAGCCATGTAATGGCTGTAAAGTGGACTCATTACAGTTTCAATTTACATTTCACATCTTTTCATGTGCTTATTGCCCATTCGTACATATTTGGAGAAATGTCTCTTCAAATCCTGTGCCCGTTTTTTTAAACTTTTTATTTTGTATTCAGTTCAGTTCAGTCTCTCAGTCGTGTCCGATCTTTGCAACCCCATGAACCACAGCACGCCAGGCCTCCCGGTCCATCACCAACTTCCAGAGTTCACTCAAACTCATGTGCATCGAGTCGGTGATGCCATCCAGCCATCTCATCCTCTGCGGTCCCCTTCTCCTCCTGCCCCTAATCCCTCCCAGCATCAGGGTCTTTTCCAATGAGTCAACTCTTCGCATGAGGTGGCCAAAGTATTGGAGTTTCAGCTTTAGCATCAGTCCTTCCAATGAACACCCAGAACTGATCTCCTTTAAATGGACTGGTTGGATCTCCTTGCAGTCCAAGTGACTCTCAAGAGTCTTCTCCAACACGACAATTCAAAAGCATCAATTCTTTGACGCTCAGCTTTCTTCAGAGTCCAGCTCTCACATCCATACATGACCACTGAAAAAACCATAGCCTTGGCTAGACAGACCTTTGTTGGCAAGTTGGTCACGACTTTCCTTCCAAGGAGTTTAGCGTCTTTTAATTTCATGGCTACAATCACCATCTGCAGTGATTTTGGAGCTCCCAAAAATAAAGTCTGACACTGTTTCCACTGTTCCCCATCTATATTCCCATGTGATGGGACCAGATGCCATGATCTTAGTTTTCTGAATGTTGAGCTTTAAGCCAACTTTTTCACTCTCCTCTTTCACTTTCATCAAGAGGCTTTTTAGTTCCTCTTCACTATATACTCACTAGCAGTCTGTTAGTGAAAGAAAGGATTGTTTTAAAACTCAGAATGGCACCAGGCCCCTCATCCATAAAATGTATTTTGGGATAATCCTGGCACCAGACAAGTCATCCTGGGTGATAAAATGATTGACTTGAATCTTTTAGAAGGGCAGATTACCATACAAATAGTTTCATTTACATAGATTAGGGGAACAGTGTCTGAGTATAACAAAATGGTTTGTCAAGTCAGTTCTGAGCCATTAGGCAGAACCGATTTGAAGACAGAGTCTGGGGTACATTAATATAGCTTAAAACAAACATTTCCATAAGAGGAATGCATTGGTTAACTCAAGGTTTGAGAATAGTTAACTTCAGGTGGAACCAGGTGTCATTATGTCAACACAGTATTTAAACAGAAACTCTTTTTAAATTTGTATAGAGAAGGGAAAAATAAATAACATATATATATATATATATATATATATATATATATATCTCACTAGTTTGTTTCCTCTTGATGCTTAAGAGAGAGATTTAAAAAATGTCTGACACTTGCAGCCTATTTCCTCCATTTGGAGACCCCTGGCCTTCCTGCCTGTTACCCTCTCACATATGTACCACATCCTCTTTATCCATTTCTCAGTCGATGAACATTTAGTTTACTTTCATGTCTTGGCTATTGTAAACAGTGCCTCAGTGAACATTGGAGTGAATGTATCTTTTCAGATCATGTTATTCTCTGGATATATGCCCAGGAATGGGATTGTAGAGTCATATGTTTTGTTTTGTTTTTTTTATTTTTTAAGGAACCCTATGCTGTTCTCCATAGCGACTTTACCAATTTACATTCCCACCAGCAGTGTAGAAAGGTTTCCTTCTCTCCACACCCTTTCCAGCATTTATTGTTTGTGGATTTTTTGATGATAGTCATTCTGACTGATGTGAGGTGATATCTCATTGTAGTTTTGATTGGCATTTCTCTAATAATTAGCAGTGTTGAACATCTTTTTTTTGTACCTGCGGGCCATCTGTATGTCTTTTTTGGAGAAAGGTCTATTTAATTCTTCTGCTCATTTTTTGAGTGGGTTGTTTTCACGCTGTTCATGAGCTCTTTGCAAATTTTGGAGACTAATCCTTTGTCAGTCACATCATTTGCAAATATTTTCTCCCAATCTGTGGGTTGTCTTTTCATTTTGTTTATTGTTTCCTTCACTGTGCAAAAATTTTTGAGTTTAAATAGGTCAGATTTGTTTATTTTGTTTTTATTTCCATTATTATAGGAGCTGGATTTTTAAAAGCTGTTGCTGTGGTTTATGTCAGTGAATGTTCACCTATGTTTTCCTCTAGGAGTTTTATAGTGTCTGGTCTCATATTTAGGATTTTAATCCATTTTATTTTCGTGTCTGGAGTTAAATAATGATCTATTTTTATTTTTTACATGTGGCTGTCCAGTTTTTCCAGCAACATTGAAGAGACTGTCTTTCCAACATTGTACAATCTTGCTTCCTTTGTAATAGATTAATTGGTCATCAGTGCATGGGCTTTTTTCTGGATTATCTATCCTATTCCATTGATCTATTTTCTATTTTTGTGCCAGTATCATACTGTTTAGATGACTTTAGCTTTGTAGTATAATCTGAAGTCAAGGAGCCTGATTCCTCCAGGTTTTTTTCTTTTTTAAGATTGCTTTGGCTATATGAGAGTTCCATAAAAACATCTACTTCTGCTTTATTGACTACGCCAAAGCCTTTGACTGTGTGGATCACAATGAACTGTGGAAAATTCTGTAAGAGACAGGAATACCAGACCACCTGACCTGCCTCCTGAGAAATCTGTATGCAGGTCAAGAAGCAACAGTTAGGACTGGGCATGGAACAATAGACTGATTCCAAATTGGGAAAGGAGTACGTCAAGGCTGTATATTGTCACCCTACTTAATTAATGTATATGCAGAGTACATCATGAGAAATGCTGGACTGGATGCAGCACAGGCTGGAATCAAGATTTCCAGGAGAAATATCAGTTCAGTTCAGTCGCTCAGTCGTGTCCAACTCTTTGCAACCCCATGAATCACAGCATGCCATGCCTCCCTGTCCATCACCAACTCCCAGAGTTCACCCAAACTCGTGTGCATCAAGTGATGCACATGGATGGTGATGCCATCCAACCATCTCATCCTCTGTCCCCTTCTCCTCCTGCCCCCAATCCCTCCCAGCATCAGGGTCTTTTCCAATGAGTCAACTCTTCACATGAGGTGGCCGAAGTATTGGAGTTTCAGCCTGAACATCAGTAATTCAGAATTGATCTCCTTTAGGATGGACTAGTTGGATCTCTTTGCAGTCCAAGGGACTCTCAAGAGTCTTCTCCAACACCACAGTTCAAAAGCATCAATTCTTTGGCACTCAGCTTTCTTCACAGTCCAACTCTCACATTTATACATGACCACTGGAAAACCATAGCCTTGACTAGATGGACCTTTGTTGGCAAAATAATGTCTCTGCTTTTGAATATGCTATCTAGGTTGGTCATAACTTTCCTTCCAAGGAGTAAGCGTCTTTTAATTTCATGGCTGCAGTCACCATCTGCAGTGATTTTGGAGCCCCCCCAAAATAAAGTCTGACACTGTTTACACTGTTTTCCCATCTATTTCCCATGAAGTGATGAAATATAAATAACCTCAAATATGCAGATGACACCACCCTTATGGCACAAAGCGAAGAAGAACTAAAGAGCCTCTTGAGGAAAGTGAAAGAGTAGAGTAAAAAAGTTGGCTGATACTCAACATTCAAAAAACAAAGATCATGGCATCTGGCCCCATCACTTCATAGCAAATAGATGGGGAAACAGTAGAAACAGTTACAGACTTTATTTTATTGGGCTCCAAAATCACTGCAGATGGTGATTGCAGCCATGAAATTAAAAGACACTTGGTCCTTGGAAGAAAAGTTTTGACCAACCTAGACAGCATATTAAAAAGCAGACACATTATTTTGCTGACAAAGGTCTCTCTAGTCAAGGCAATGGTTTTTCCAGTAGTCATGTATGGATGTGAGAGTTGGATTGTGAAGAAAGCTGAGTACCAAAGAATTGATGCTTTTGAATTGTGGTGTTGGAGAAGACTCTTGAGAGTCCCTTGGGCTGCAAGGAGATCCAACCAGTCCATCTATAAGGAAATCAGTCTTGGATATTCATTGGAAGGACTGATGCTGAAGCTGAAACTCTAATACTTTGCCCACCTGCTGGGAAGAACTGACTCATTTGAAAAAAACCCTGATGCTAGGAAAGATTGAAGGCAGGAGAAGAAGGGGACGACAGAGGATGATATGGTTGGATGTCATCACTGACTCAATAGACATGAGTTTGAGTAAATTCTGGGAGTTCATGATGGACAGGGCGGCCTGACCTGCTGCACTCCATGGGGTCACAAAGAGTTGGACACAACTGAGTGGTGAGCTTGGCTGTATGGGGACTTTTGTGTCTCCATACAAATTTTGAGATTTTTTTTTTGTTCTAGTTCTGTGAAAAATGCCATTGGTAATTTGATAGGGATTGTACTGAATTTGTAGATTGCCTTGGATAATATAGTTTTTGACAATATTTATTCTTCTAATCCAAAAACATGGTATATCTTTTCATATGCTTATATCTCCTTTGATTTCTTTCATCAGCATCTTATAGTTTTGGAGTCACAGGTCTTATTTTGTCTCCTTAGGTAGATTTATTCCTAGGAATTTTATTCTTTTTGATCTTTGCCCATTTTTGAGTCAGATTCTTTTTTGTTGTTGAGTTTTAGAATTTATATATATTAGTCTGGTGTAAATGTAATTTTGATTTCAGACCATGAATTTTAAATCATAACTAGACTCAAACACAACTTTATAAATCAAAATAAGAACCATTACAATCAACACACTTTTGCCAATGAGAAATAAGTTTGTTTATTCCTGTAGCATAAAAATCCACGCTTCGGGATTCAGTGAACTCTTGGAAAGCATTTTCTGCATCCTGCTTGTTTTGGAAGTGTTTTCTCTGCAAAAAGTTGTTGAGATGCTTGAAAAGTGGTAGTCAGTTGGCAAGAGGTCAGGTGAATATGGCAGATGAGGCAAAATTTTGTAGCCCAATTCGTTCAACTTTTGAAGTGTTGGCCGTGCAATATGCTGTTGGGCAGGGCCATGGAGAAGAATTAAGATCCTTTCTGTTGGCCAATGCTGGTTGTAGGCATTGCAGTTTTAGTGCATCACATCAATTTGTTGAGCATGCTTCTCAGATGTAATGGTTTCATCAAAATTCAGAAAGCCATAGTGGATCAGATGGGCAGCAGGCCGCAAAACAGTGGACATGACCTTTTTTTGGTGCAAGTTTTCTTTGGGAAGTGCTTTGGAGCTTCTTCTTGGTCCAACCCCTGAGTTGGTCATCACTGGTTGTCTTACACAATCCACTTTTTGTTGCACGTCACAATCTGATCAAGAAATGTTCATTGCTATTGCATAGATTAAGAGAAGACAACACTTCAAAACGACATTTTTTTTTTTTTTTTTGGTCAGCACATGAAGCATTCCACTTATTGAGCTTTTTCCCTTTGCCATTTGCTTTAAATGCCGAATTACTGTAGAAGGGTCAATGTTGAGTTCTTGGGCAACTTTTTATGTAGGTGTAAGAGGATCAGATCATTAACTCCTTATTACCAAATTCAGACTCAAATTGAAGAAAGTAGGGAAAGCCACTAACCATTCAGGTGTGACCTAGATCAAATCTCTTATAATTATACAGTGGAAGTGAGAAATAGATTTAAGGGACTAGATCTGATAGATACAGTGCCTGATGAACTACAAAATGAGGTTTGTGACATTGTACAGGAGACAGGGATAAAGACCATCCCCATGGAAAAGAAATGAAAAAAAGCAAAATGGCTGTCTGGGGAGGTCTTACAAATAGCTGTGAAAAGAAGAGAGGCGAAAAGCAAAGGAGAAAAGGAAAGATATAAGCATGTGAATGCAGAGTTCCAAAGAATAGCAAGAAGAGATAAGAAAGCCTTCTTCAGTGATCAATGCAAAGAAATAGAGGAAAAGAACAGAATGGGAAAGACTAGAGATCTCTTCAAGAAAATTAGAGACACCAAGGGAACATTTCATGCAAAGATGGGCTTGATAAAGGACTGAAATGGTATGGACCTAACAGAAGCAGAAGATATTAAGAAGAGGTGGCAAGAATACACAGAAGAACTGTGCAGAAAAGATCTTCATGACCCAGATAATCACGATGGTGTGATGACTCATCTAGAGCCAGACATTTTGGAATGTGAAGTCAAGTGGGCCTTAGAAAGCATCACTATGAACAAAGCTAGTGGAGGTGATGGAATTCCAGTGGAGCTATTTCAAATCCTGAAAGATGATGCTGTGAAAGTGCTGCACTCCATATGCCAGCAAGTTTGGAAAACTCAACAGTGGCCACAGGACTGGAAAAGGTCAGTTTTCATTCCAATCCCAAAGAAAGACAATGCCAAAAAAATGCTCAAACTACCGAACAATTGCACTCATCTCACATGCTAGTAAAGTAATGCTCAAAATTCTCCAAGCCAGACTTCAGCAATATATGAACCGTGAACTTCCAGATGTTCAAGCTGGTTTTAGAAAAGGCAGAGGAACCAGAGATCAAATTGCCAACTTCTGCTGGATCATGGAAAAAGCAAGAGAGTTCCAAAAAAACATCTACTTCTGCTTTATTGACTATGCCAAAGCCTTTGACTGTGTGGATCACAATAAACTGTGGAAAATTCTGAAAGAGATGGGAATACCAGACCACCTAACCTGCCTCTTGAGAAATCTGTATGCAGGTCAGGAAGCAACAGTTAGAACTGCACATGGAACAACAGACTGGGTCCAAATAGGAAAAGGAGTACGTCAAGGCTGTATATTGTCACCCTGCTTATTTAACTTGTATGCAGTGTACATCATGAGAAACACTGGACTGGAAGAAACACAAGCTGGAATCAAGATTGCCAGGAGAAATATCAATAACCTCAGATATGCAGATGACACCACCCTTATGGCAGAAAGTGAAGAGGAACTAAAAAGCCTCTTGATGAAAGTGAAAGAGGAGAGTGAAAAAGTTGGCTTCAAACTCAACATTCAGAAAATGAAGATCATGGCATCCGGTCCCATCACTTCATGAGAAATAGATGGGGAAACAGTGGAAACAGTGTCAGACTTTATTTTTAGGCTCCAAAATCACTGCAGATGGTGACTGCAGCCATGAAATTAAAAGACGCTTACTCCTTGGAAGAAAAGTTATGACCAACCTAGATAGCATATTCAAAAGTAGAGACATTACTCTGCCGACTAAGGTCCATCTAGTCAAGGCTACGGTTTTTCCAGTGGTCATGTATGGATGTGAGAGTTGGACTGTGAAGAAGGGTGAGCGTTGAAGAATTGATGCGTTTGAACTGTGGTGTTGGAGAAGACTCTTGAGAGTCCCTTGGACTACAAAGAGATCCACCCAGTCCATTCTGAAGGAGATCAGTCCTGGGATGTCTTTGGAAGAAATGATCCTAAAGTTGAAACTCCAGTACTTTGACCACCTCATGCAAAGAGTTGACTCATTTGAAAAGATTGATGCTGGGAGGGATTGGGGGCAGGAGGAGAAGGGACGACAGAGGATGAGATGGCTGGATGGCATCACAGACTCAATGGACGTGAATCTGAGTGAACTCTGGGAGTTGGTGTTAGACAAGGAAGGCCTGGCGTGCTGCGATTCATGGGGCCGCAAAGAGTCGGACACGACTGAGCAACTGAACTGAACTGAAGAGGATCAGCTTCAGTGATGGCTCTCAATTTGTTGTTGTCAACTTCTGATGGCTGGCCACTATGCTTCTCATCTTCAAGGCTCTCATCTCCTTTGCAACACTTCTTGGACCACAATTGCACTGTACATTCATTAGCAGTTAGTGGGTCAAATGGACTGTTGATGTTGTGAGTTGTCTCTGCTGCTTTTATGACCCATTTTCAACTCAAATTAAAAAAGCTCTTGAGTTTACTTTTTGTCTAACATCACTTCCATAGTCCAAAATAAATATAAAATAAAGAGTAAGGAATAAGTCATTAGCAAAAAAGCATATAGTGAGAAATGTGCATTAAAATGATGTGTAACATAACCACATTTATTTAGAATGTATTCTAATATCAAACAGCAAATTTCAACAATGCAAAACCACAATTACTTTTGCACCACCCTAATATATTCTTGACGTTAATTCTTTACTAGACATATGACTGGCAGATACATTATCCTTTTCTATAAATTGCATTTTCACTCTGTGGAGATTGTCTTTGATGCATGAAGGTTTTTCATTTTTGTGAAGTACAATTTGCTTATTTTGTCTTTTGTTACTTATGCCTTTAGTATCATAAACAAGAAATCATTAGCAAATACAATGTTGTGAGTCTTTTGTCCTATGTTTTCTTCTAAGGGTTTTATAGTTTTTGGTCTTTGACCTATTTTGAATGGTGTTAAGTAAGGGTCCAAATACCTATATCTCCCTCTCTTTTCGGAGAAGGCAATGGCAGCCCACTCCAGTACTCTTGCCTGGAAAATCCCATGGATGGAGGAGCCTGGTAGGATGCAGTCCATGGGGTTGCTAAGAGTCGGACACAACTGAGCGACTTCCCTTTCACTTTTCACTTTCATGCATTGGAAAGGAAATGGCAACCCACTCCAGTGTTCTTGCCTGGAGAATCCCAGGGACGGGGGAGCCTGGTGGGCTTCCGTCTATGGGGTTGCACAGAGTTGGACATGACTGAAGCGCCTTAGCAGCAGTAGCAGCCCTCTCCTTTGGACCTCCTTCCATCTAGGTCACCACAGTGCATTAAGTAGAGTTCCCTGTGCTATACAGCATAGAACATGATGTTCTTATATGTGTATACATTGTGAAATAGTAACCACAATAAAGCTAATTAACATATCCATCACCTCATACAGTTACCATTTTCTTTTTTGGTAAGAACACTTGAGATCTACTTTTCTACATCATTTCAAATTTACAATACAAAATTATTGATTATAGTCACCATTCTGTACTTGTGGAAAACTGTAGAACGTACTTAACACCATTCAAACTGGATCGAAGACCGAAATGTAAGAACTAAAACTATAGGTTGTGTTTTTACTCTGTGGATATTGTCTTTTGATGCATGAAAGTTTTTAATTTTCATGAAGTACAATTTGCCTATTTTGCCTTTTGCTACTTATGTATATGTATAATCTATTCATTTTGCTATACAGTAGAAACTAGCACAACATTGTATAGCTACTAAGAAAGTGAAAGCGAAAGTCACTCAGTTATGTCTGAATCTTTGCAACCCCATAAACTACATAGTCCATGGAATTCTCTAGGCCAGAAAATGGAATAGGTAGCCTTTCCCTTCTTTAGGGGAATCTTCCCAACCCCAGGGATCAAACCCAGGTCTCCCTCATTGCAGGAAGATTCTTGACAAGCTGAGCTACAAAGCTAATATACTCAAGTAAAAACTTTTTGAAAATCATATTCTGTACCTTTAATATTTATAATTTTCACTTGTCAATCACACTTAAATTGGAAAATAAAAAGAAGATAAATAGAAAGTAAATGGCAAGATGTTAGATATAAACTCAAATATATCACTAATTACACTACATGTAAATAGACTAAAAACAATTCATATGCTTGTAAGAGAGTATGTCTATGTGTGGGGAAGAATTTTTCATCAGGGTTGTCTCTAGGTATTGGAACTATTTTTCTTTCATTTTTTTATATTTTGTAGTGTTTTCCTAATTGAAATTATTACCAATAAATAAAATATGAAGAATAAAAAGTTTAGAAAAATGACAGAATTTTTTTCCTTAAGTTATAATTACTTGTGTATATTTTTTCATTCTTCTTAAGCATCCATACCAAAAGACACAGCTTTGGACATAGGCACTAAATGGAAAATGTAAGGATTTTAAAAAAAAAAAAAACCTACTATCCAAAGTCCCTGTCATTTTATAACATAAAGAACACCTTAACATCCAAAGGAGAGTTATTATCTTTGATTTAAGATAAGTGCTTTAACTTGAATAAATTCCATTTAATGAAACACAATATGTTATAATTGTGTTTCTCATCTTACCACAGAATGGTAGAAACTTTACCATGAATTGGCATCAGTCCTCTGACTGGTTTATTGAGAGCCATTATTATTATACTTGGACTTCCCTGGTGGCTCAAATGGTAAAGAATCTGCCTGTAATGTGGGAGACCAGGGTTCAATCCCTGGATGAGGAAGATCCCCTGAAGAAGGGAATGGAATCCCACTCCAGTATTCTTGCCTGGAAAACCCCATGGACAGAGGAGACTAGAGGGCTACTGTCCATGGGGTCACATAGAATTGGACAGGACTGAGTGACTAATACTTTCACTTTCACATTATCATACTGCTTTTATACAATATACTTAAAAATCAGTAAGAAAGATCAAGGAATCCTCCAAATTTGGAAATTTGTTTGCTATTTGACAAATAAAATAGATTGAAGGTATAGTCAAAGTAAAATATTTTGTGCTTTTTGTGTGTATATATGTGTATTTAGGGTCAATAAGCTGGCAGATTCTGAAACGGAGATTCAAGCTACTCAGTCTTCTGTTTCGATAAGCCAAAGAGAACAAAACAAGAATAAGAGTAGGAGCATGTTCAGAAATTATGAAGGATCAGTTATTCCCAGATTAAATGAAATTGCTAACATTAAATTTAATACTGGGGTGAGTATATTCACTAAAAGGTAAAACTAGTATATTTGGCTTGGGTGTATATACTACCTGAATTTAAAAGATGTTTGGAGTATGGCCATAGGAGAGTCAAGGAGATAAGGAACAGTCTGTACCACAACTCCATTAGTTTCCTGATTCAGGAGAAATGGGTTTTAGATAAAGATCACAGCTATGTCACTTTCACCATAGTTATTTCTCAGAATCACTGAGAGGTTCTCTTCATTTTCTAATAAATTTTCCCTTTATTTGGTTCTAACAAGGCCCAAGAGTTACTTTTAGAAGATATTAGTTGATCAGATTAGGGGCATTTTCTCACTATGAACCATTGTTAGTATACTAAATAAAGGAAAAGATAGTAGTTGTATACAAGTTTTATGGGGATATTTCCCTTAAAAAAGAGAGATGGAAAGATTATGGTTTGATGTTAAATTAAATAAATAAATATAATTTTTCCAATCAGAAGTAATACAAATATATTAATGAATAAAATCACCTTGACAAGACTTTCAGTGTAGTTAGGTAAGAAACCAGATGTTGTCTTTTCCCTTACTACCTTATACAAATAAATTTTCCATACCATTTTGTTTTCTTTGGTTAAATTCAAGAATATATTTGTATAATATGTGTTTATCTTTTGCTATAAAAATTTTGAGCATTGAATTTCAGTTTGAATATCTTCCTTGGATCACGAGTAATTCTGATGCTATGTTCTTCTCCTCTTTTTAGTTTCCACTTTACCGCCAACAATTTCATTCCATGTTTTTAAAGAGAGCACTATTCAATTGGCGCAGTTGGAAGTTGACATTGCTACATATATCAATAATTTTGTTTGTCACTACTTACCTTTTAACAACTCTAAACTTGTATTATATTATGCCTGCCAGAGAAATGGACTTAAGTCAATATGGTCAAACAATTGTACCTTACTCAATTTCTGGGAATTCTGTTTTGGCTCTAAATCTCATAAAGAACCTTGAGATTTTTTTAAAGCTTAAGAATCAAGAACTTCGGGAAGTACAAGGTAAGACCTGTAGGAAAAAAGAGACCGCTGCTATATGAAGACCTATGTGTATCACTTGCAAAGAAGGAAGTTAACTATGCTATCTAGCTGCCCATTTCTTTCTTTTCCTACTAACTACCAGTATCTTCAGTTTAGTCACTCAGTCATGTCTGACTCTGCAACCCCATGAATCATAGCATGCCAGGCCTCCCTCCATCACCAACTCCCGGAGTTTACTCAAACTCTTTTCCATCGAATCATTGATGCCATCCAGCCATCTCATACTCTGTTGTCCCCTTCTCCTCCTGCCTCCAATCCCTCCCAGCATCAGGGTCTTTTCCAATGAGTCAACTCTGCATCAGATGGCCAAAGTATTAGAGTTTCAGCTTTAGCACCAGTCCTTCCAATGAACACCCAGAACTGATCTCCTTTAGGATGGACTGCTAGGATCTCCTTGCAGTCCAAGGGACTCTCAAGAGTCTTCTCCAACACCACAGTTCAAAAGCATCAATTCTTCAGCACTCAGCCTTCTTCACAGTCCAACTCTCACATCCATACATGACTACTGGAAAAACCATAGCCCTGACTAGGTGGACCTTTGTTGGCAAAGTAATGTCTCTGCTTTTTTTTTTTTTTTCCTAGTTTATAATGGGTTTTATTTATATGCTTTGCAGTAATAAATTCATTTCATGCTCAATTTATACCAGAGTTAGCCACAGAATTCTTTATAAAGTCAAGTTATATTTAATCCATCTTTTAAGCTGTATCAGCATGACATTCTGTAAAACTGGAAGTTACTAATGCAGTGTGCCAATAAAATATGGACAAGAGATATTTTAGGTCTCTAGTGGAAGAAAAGATTACTTCATTTACCATACACATATATTTTGATATATTCAGCTTGTATAGATCTCTATTATCTGATTGATGTATGCTATCTAGGTTGGTCATAACTTTCATTCCAAGAAGTAAGCGTCTTTTAATTTCATGGCTGCAATCACCATCTGCAGCAATTTTGGAGCCCCCCAAAATAAAGTCTGACACTGTTTCCACTGTTTCCCCATCTATTTCCCATGAAGTGACTGGACCAGATGACATGATCGTTTTCTGAATGTTGAGCTTTAAGCCAATTTTTTCACTCTCCTCTTTCACTTTCATCAAGAGGCTTTTTAGTTCCTCTTCACTTTCTGCCATAAGGGTGGTGTCTTAGAGGCAGCTAAATCAAAGATCAAAAATGTACACTTTACGGCAGCTGGGCACAAAGTTCAGTTCAGTTCAGTCACTCAGTCGTGTCCGACTCTTTGCGACCCCATGAAACACAGCACGCCAGGCCTCCCTGTCCATCACCAACTCCTGGAGTTCACTCAGACTCATGTCCATCGAGTCAGTGATGCCATCCAACCATCTCATCCTCTGCCGTCCCCTTCACTTCCTGCCCCCAATCCCTCCCAGCATCAGAGTCTTTTCCAATGAGTCAACTCTTTGCATGAAGTGGCCAAAGTACTAGAGTTTAGCTTTAGCATCATTCCTTCCAAAGATATCCCAGGGCTCATCTCCTTCAGAATGGACTGGTTGAATCTCCTTGCAGTCCAAGGGACTCTCAAGAGTCTTCTCCGACACCACAATTCAAAAGCATCAATTCTTCGGCGCTCAGCCTTCTTCATAGTCCAACTCTCACATCCATACGTGACCACAGGAAAAACCATAGCCTTGACTAGATGAACCTTAGTCGGCAAAGTAATGTCTCTACTTTTGAATATGCTATCTAGGTTGGTCATAACTTTCCTTCCAAGGAGTAAGCGTCTTTTAATTTCATGGCTGCAATCACCATCTGCAGTGATTTTGGAGCCCAAAAAAATAAAGTCTGACACTGTTTCCACTGTTTCCCTATCTATTTCCCATGAAGTGATGGAACCGGATGCCATGATCTTCATTTTCTGAATGCTGAGCTTTAAGCCAAGTTTTTCACTCTCCTCTTTCACTTTCATCAAGAGGCTTTTGAGTTCCTCTTCACTTTCTGCCATAAGGGTGGTGTCATCTGCATATCTGAGGTTATTGATATTTCTCCTGGCAATCTTGATTCCAGCTTGTGTTTCTTCCAGTCCAGCGTTTCTCATGATGTAAGTTGATAATTAATGGAACCATTCTGGCTATTGGTCTTTCAGCTAATTGTATCACCTTTCAAAGGATGAGTAAAAGAGCCAAAATACTATGTTGTTGTGAAATTTAGCATACAAATCTATATTCTGAGCAGGATATAAAAATGCTTCTCTAAGCTCTCACAGGGTAAAATAGTTCCAAGATCTGAAGGTGCTCCTTTACAATATTGATCTTTCTAAAAACAGATGGCTGAAGACTTAATAGATTGATTTTTCAGAACTACTATTTTGAAGATAGTACAAATAGCTGTACTCATTTGTTCAATGTTTACTTTTGGTCAGAACTGTGAATATACTGAACAATTTTTCTGCATTATGTTTCTAAATGCTAAAAGCAACCCTTTTATGTAGCTTTTTTTTTTTTTTTGGTCCATTTATGTGTAAAGCATGTGTGCTCAGTCATGTCCAATTCTTTGTGACCCCATGGACTGTAGTGCACCAGGCTCCTGTGTCCATGGAATTTTCCAGGCAAGAACACTATAGTGCGTTACCATTTCTTATTCCAGGGAATATTCCCAGCCCAGAGATCAAACCGTAAGCCGAGTGTGGAGAAAAAGAGAATGAGCTGGGCAGTCAGGCAGAGAAAGATTTATAATAGGAAGAAAGCAAGTTACTGGCTTTAGAGAGAAACCAGTGTTCTCCCTTTACAGCCAACCCTTCTTATACCTTATCAATGGGAAATTGTGCCCTGAAGGGAGGGGGCCTTTGTTTATCTTTAGCACAAAGCTGGGGTCTTGTGATCATGCAGAGAGGTCTCGTGGTCAGGTGGTCACGTAGTCTTGAGAAACTGGCACCAGCAGGGAAAAACAGGATATCACTTTAAGGAAAAAACAGGATGCCACAGGGCAATGTGGCCACTGTGACTTCATCCCTTGTTTGTCAGGTAACCATAATGGGCCATTTTTAAACAATATACTATAGTCCCTTGTTAACCCTAACACAAACCTGCACCTCTTGCATCTCCTACATTGACAGGAAATCTTTTTTTACCACAGGACCACCTAGAAAGCCCATAAATTAGGCCAAAACCTAGTGGATGGAGAATTTTGAATTCTTTGTATGATTGAATGGTCCACTCTTCCACAAAAGCAACAGAAATACTTAGAAAATAATTCTTAAAAATCAACCAACTTACAATATTGGAAATTAAGCAAAAGCACAGAACAAGCTAAAAAGTGTCTATTTTTAAAACTACTGAATCTCTATTAAAAAAATAATAGTAAAATCTGTAGCATTTTAACTATTCCTAGCTATGGGTTTTCTAGCAGTTATGTACTGATGTAAGAATTTAGACCACTAAGAAGATTGAGCACTGAAGAATTGATGCTTTCAAACTATGGTGCTGGAGAAGCCTCTTGAGAGTCCATTAGACAGCAGCAAGGAGATCAAACCAGTCAGTCCTAAAAGAAATCAACCCTGAATATTCATTGGAAGGACTGATGTTGAAGCTGAAGCTCCAATACTTTGGCCACCTAATGTGAAGAGCCAACTCACTGGGAAAGACCCTTATGCTGGGAAAGACTGAGGGTAAGAGGAGATGAGGGCAACAGACGATAAGATGCTTGGATGGCATCATTCACTCAATGGGCATGAGTTTGAGCAAACTCTAGAAGAAAATGAAGGACAGGAAATCCTGGCATGCTGCAGTTCATGGGGTTGCAAAGGGTCGGACAGAACTTAGTGACTGAATAACAACAGTTCCTATGGGTCTCCCTCCCCTCAGTGGTGTGGTATCCATGAAAGCCGGAACCTCACAGTTGATGGAAAGAACTGATCTCTTCAGAGCCCTGTTAAAAGTCCCATTTATAAGGATTGTCACGACTTTGACTGAAATAGAAGCTCTTTGAAAAACTATATTCCCAAGGCATTATTCTTATTGAATTTAAATTAGGGCTCAACTCTTTAGGAAAATCCCTAACTCCAGGGAATTATTTAAAGCAATAGAAATCCGCTGGTAATAGCACCACAGGTAGCTAAGGCTGTGCTTTCAGTTGGGCCAAATAAGAGCTTACCCAGAAAGCAATTTTAAAGGAATACCTGGAGAGCTAGATGACCACAGTGGACTTTAAAGTCCTGATATTCCTGCAGACCTAGAAAGCTCAGAATGGTAGTATGCATGGCCAGAAATAACCTAGGAAATGAGAAGAATCCAGTCACTTACTTCTAGTTGATGTTGAGGCCCTACACAGGCAAGCAGTGAAAGTTGAGGCTGAGTTGTAAGCTGCCTGAAGTTGGAAGGTGTGCCTTTGTTCAAAGATCTCCTTGGCCAAGGGTGGTAGACTTACTGGCTCTAGACATTTAAAAGAATCTTTTAGCTAATTGCTAAATTATATTGATTTAAGACTGACCCCTAGAAGCCAGGCTTAAAGGCCAGAATTTTTTTTTTAAGTTCATCAGAGAAATAAGTGGCTGCATACTGTAGAGAATACTGAATCTACAGAACTGTCCACAGAAGTCATTAAGCAAATGAGTAGCAGCAACAACAACAAAATTAACAGTAACAATACACAGGGAAGTTCAGATACCAGAATTGATACACTATCCTATATGCCCAGTTTTCAACAACAACAGAATGAGAAGAGAAAAAGTAATGGGCTGAATTGTGTCCCTTCAAAATTCATATGCTAAGCCCTACCTTCAATATCTCAAAATGTGACTATATTTGGATATTAGATCTTTTAAAAAGTAATTAATTTAAAAGTCTTCAAGAGTGGTTCCAATGTGCAGATGAGGTTAGAACCATAGAATCAGAGGAACTCTGGATTCAGGGATGCCAGGCATAGATGTGGGAGGAAGTAAGGGGCTCCTCTAAAAACAGGGAGATTGAGAAAAAGGTGGGCTTCTGGTTCAAGACTGCAGAGTATAAGGATGTGAACTCATCTCCTCCTTTAAGAGGACCAGAATCACAACTAGTTGTTGAACAATCATTGACAGGAGGGCATGGGAACCACCAGAAAAAGTCATCCATGTCCAAAGACAAGAAGCCACAAGATAGTAGGAGGGGCACAATCACAATAAAATCAAATCCCATACCTGCCAGGTGGGTGACCCACAAACTGGAGAACAATCCCCAAAAAAACTTTCCCACTGTTGCAAAGGTTCTGAGCCCCACATCAGCCTCCACAACCTGGGAATCTGACAAAGGAACTGGGAATCAACAGGGAATTTGACCTTGAAGGCCAGAAGAATTTAGTTATAGGATTTCCACACAACTGGAAGAAATAGAGACTTCACTCTTGGAGGGAAAAAACAATTTTGCTGTAACCAAGACACAGGGGAAAGGAGCAGTGACCCCACAGGAGACTGACCCAGACCTACCTGCTAGTGTTGGAGGTTCTCCTGTGGAGGCATGGGTCAGTAAGTGCTCACCACAAGGATGGAGGCATCGGCAACAGCAGTCCTTTAAGGTCCTGCTTGGTATAAGAACTCCTGGAGATCACCATTAACCCTACCATAGAGCCCATAGACCCCAGGGCTGGGTCGCCCCAGGTCCAACAACAAACAGAAAGGGAATACAACCACACCCATCAGCAGATAATTGTGTTAAAGCTTTATTGAGAAACACCCACCAGAGCAACACCCAGTTTTTCCTACCACCAGTCTCTCCCATCAAGAAGCTTACACAACCCTCTTAGCCTCATCCACCAAAGGGCAGACAGAAGAAGCCAAAAGAACCACAATTCCACAGTGTTAGAACAAAAACCACATTACAGAAGGTTAATCAGGATGAAAAAGCAGAGAGTTATGTCCCAGGTGAAGGGATAAGATAAAACCCCAGAACAACAATTAAATGAAGTAGAGATAAGCAACCTTACAGGAAAAGAATTCAGAATCATGATAGTGAAGATGATCCAGGATCTCAGAAACAGAATGGAGAAGATGCAAGAAATGTTTACCAAAGACCTTCAAGAACTAAAGAACAAACAAACAGAGATGAACAATACACTAGAAGGAATCAACAGCAAAATAACTGAGGCAGAAGAATGAAGTGACCTGGAGGACAAAATGGTGGAAAACACTGCCATGGAACAAATAAAGGGGGAAAAAAAGGAAAAGAAATGAAACAGCTTATGAGATGACTGGGACAACATTAAATGCACCAACAATTACATTATGGGGATCCCAAAAGAAGAGAGAGAGAAAGGACTTGAGAAAATATTTGAAGGCATAGTAGCTGAACACTTCCCTAACATGGGAAAGGAAATAGTTAACCAAGTCCAGAAAATGCAGAGAGTCCCAGGCAAGATAAAACCATGGAGGGAAACACTGACACATAGTAGTCAAACTGACAAAATATAAATACAAAGATAATATATTAAAAGCAATAAGGGAAAAACGATAAATAGCATACAATGGAACTCCCATCAGGTTAATAGCTGATTTCTCAACAGAATCTCTATAAGCCAAATTGAATGACATATATTAAAGTGATGAAAGTGAAGAAGCTACAACCAACAATATTCTACCCAGCAAAACTCTTGTTCAGATTTGATGGAGAAATCAAAAGCTTTCCAGACAAGCAAAAGTTAGAAGAATTCAGCATCACCAAGCCTGTTTTACAGCAAATGCTAAAGGAACTTCTCTAGGCAGAAAACACAAGAGAAGGAAAAAACTTACACAAAATAAACTCAAAACAATTAAGAAAAGTGTAGTAGGATGATACTTATCGATAATTAGGACTTCCAATGTCATGCTAGTTGTAAAGAACCCACCTGCCACTGCAGGAGGCATAAGAGACATGGATTTGATCCCTGGATCAGGAAGATCCCCTGGAGTAGAAAATGGCAACCCACTCCAGTGTTCTTGTCTGGAGAATCCCATGGACAGAGGAGCTTGGTGGGCTGCAGTCCATGGGCTTGCCAAGAGTTGGACACATTTGAAGCAGCTTAGCACATACCACATCACTCTACTTAACCCCCAAATTGTATGTAATTATTCTATATCATTAGGTTAATCATGTTCCCATTATGGCTTGCAATATAATTATCTTTTATTTTTTTGGTCTGGCTATTGATTGTGGAAGCTGATAAACATCTTTTATTATTGTGATTATGTCACTATTAATATTATTTACTTAATACAATTGTATCATGATTGGTCAATAAAAAAAAATAGAATTGTATATCACCAAAAAAAAAACTGTAATAGAAAAACCTGTAATCACTTTTTAAAATCCAGATGCACAGCAGAATTACCTTGGAATTTTTTGAAAAATACAAATGTCCAGATATTGCTTTTGTCTCCAAAGATCCTGATGTGTTTCTAATGAGCAGCTATGTATAGCAAAACTGGACTATATGATTATCTTTTATTTTCATCTAGTTTGTTCCACTTTTTCTATTTCATATTCAGTGCTCCCATTTCATTTCATTTATGTTTTCCAATTTCTTGATCTCTTATCTCTTTTTTTGATGCCCTTTCTTATGCCTTTATCAAGCATAGTAGAAAAGCTTTTGCATTCTTGTAACACACACACACACATACACACACACACACACACCCATGGGAGTTTCCAGGCAAGAGTGCCAGAGTGGGATGCCATTGCCTTCTCCAATATGTATATATATATATATATATATATACACATATGTGTATATATATACACATATATATATACACATATATATAGTATATATAATATATGTATTTTATAAAATATTAATTTCTGCCTAGCTAAAATATTTAACATTTTTATTCTACTTGTTTGCCTTACTATGAATAGAAAGGTAGATTTCTAATTTTAAAAAAAAAATAGATACACAACAAGCAAGGAATGTTTACTGTATAGCACAAGCAACTGTAGTCAATATCTTGTAATAACCTATAATGAAAAATAATATGAAAAATAATATATGTGTATATGTACAACTGAATCATTTTGCTGTGAATCCAAAACATTGTATATCAACTAAACTTCAATTAAAAATATATATATATTAAAGAAAAAAAAGAAGTAATTAAAGTGAGATTATTAGAGCAGACCTTTATCCAGTGATTGGTCTCCTGTTAAGAGGCTGAAATTAAACTCAATTTTAGCCAAAGGCTGTGAACCAATAAGGACACGAATATACATACATAGAGGAAAGACCATGTGAAAGCACAAGGACAAGAACGCCATTTATGACCCCCGGGGAGAGATTGCAGAAGAAACTCACCCTGCCAACACCTTGATCTTGGAAATAGCCTCTAGAACTATGAAAAAACACTATGCTAAGTCACCCAGGCTATGGTACTTTATTTTGACAGTCCCAGAAAACTAAAATAGAGAGAAACAGAAGAGTGTTACCCATATGCTGGGGGAAAGAAAGCCAGTAGAAAATGCACTTGAGGAAAGGCAAATGTTGAACTTAGTATACAGAGACTATTTGTTGTGCAGTCAGTCATGTTTAACTCTTTGTGACCCCATGGACTGCAGCACACCAGGCTTCCCTGACACTTACTATCTCCAAGAGTTTGCTCATGTCCATTGAGTTGATGATGCCATCCAACCATCCTATCCTCTGTCATCCCCTTCTTCTCCTGCCCTCAGTCTTTCCCAGTATCAGGGTCTGTTCCAAAGAGTCAGCTGTCACATGAGGTGGCTGACATATTGGAGCTTGAGCTTCAGCATTAGTCCTCCCAATGAATATTCAGAGTTGATTTCCATTACAACTGACTGTTTTGATCTTGCTGTCCACGGGATTCCCAAGAGTCTTCTCCAGGACCACATTTTGAAAGCATCAAGACTATAAATCAGCTATTACAAATATTTTTGACATACTAAAGGAAATATGTTTAAAAAATAAAGGAATGTATGGCAACTTCATCTCTCCGAGAAGAGAATTTTAATGAAGAAATATAAATAAAAATTTCAAATGGAAATTCTGTAGCTGGAAAACATAACTGAAATGAAAATTTCACCAGAGGGACCCAATGATCGATTTGAATTAGCAGAAAAATGAATTGCTAAATTGAAGATAGTTAATAAAGATTATCTGATCAGTGAAACAGAAAGATGGGAAGGAACAGCTTCTGATACATGGAACAACATCAAGCATGCCAACACAGGTATAATGGGAGAACCAGGAGGCAAAGAGATTGATAAAAAGGCAGGAAAGTATTTGAGGAAATAATGACTGAAGACTTCCCCAATATAATGGAAAACATTAATCTTCACCTACAAGAAGTTTAATGAATTCTAAGTATGGTAAACTGAAAAATCACACCTAACACAACATAATTTAACAGATAAAAGTCAAAAAGGAAATCTTGAAAGCAAAGGAGGAAAATAATATCAACTAAAAAAAGGTCATTAAAAAGAAAATTTTTAAATTTGGATATATTCACATGATGACATATCATATAGTAATAAATAAAAATGTAAAATTTACCCAAAACAGCATGGATGAATATTAGAAGTAGAGTGTTGAGTTGGCAAAAAATAATAAAAAGACTACTTAAATTTTTATATTCTTTTCAGATGGCTCAAAACCAAACACCACTAAACAACATATTGCACTGGAAGTAGGAGGTGCTCTGTACAGTCAGCAATAAGACCTAGAGCTGACTGTGGGTCAGACCATGAGCTTCTTACTGCAAAATTCAGACTTAAATTGAAGAAGGTAGGAAAAACCACCAAGTCATTTGGGTATGACCTAAATCAAATCCATTGTGATTACACACTGAGGGTGATGAATTTGATTTAAGGGATTAGACCTGGTAGACAGAGTGCCTAAAGAACTATGGCTGGAGGTTCATAACATTGTACATGAGGCAGTGATCAAAACCATCCCAAAGGAAAAGAAATGCAAGAAGTCAAAGTGGTTGATTGAGGAGGCTTTACAAATAGCTGAGGAAAGGAAAGAAGAGAAGTGAAAGGCAAGGGAGAATGGGAAAAATAACTGAATGAAGAGTTCCAGAGAATAGCAAGGAGAGATAAAAAGGTTTTCTTATATGAACAATGCAAAGAAATAAAGGAAAACAACAGAATGGAAAAGACTATTGATCTCTTCAAGAAAATTGGAGATATCAAGGGAATATTTCATGCAAAGATGGTCATGATAAAGGACAGAAATGGTAAGAATAGAACAGAAGCAGAAGAGACTAAAAAGAGGTGACAAGAATACACAAAAGAACTATATAAAAAAGATCTTAATGACCCAGATAACCACGATGGTGTGGTCACTCCCCTAGAGCCAGATATCTTGGAGTGTGAAGTCAAGTGGCCTTAGGAAGAATTACTACAAACAAAGTTAGTGGAGGTGATGGAATTCCAGCTGAGCTATTTCAAATCCTAAAAGATGATGCGGTTGAAACACTACACTCAATATGTCAGCAAATTTAGAAAAATCAGCAGTGGCCACAGGACTGGAAACCATCAGCTTTCATTCCAATCCCAAAGAACAATGTCAAAGAATGTTCAAACTACCACAAAATTGCACTCATCTCACATGAGACCAAGGTAATCCTCAAAGCTAGGTAATGCTTTAAGCTAGGCTTCAGCAGTACATGAACCAAGAACTTTCAGGTGAACAAGCTGGGTTTAGAAATGGCAGAGGAACCAGAGACCAAATTGCCAACATTCGTTTGATCAGAGAGAAAGCAAGGGAATTCCAGAAAAACATCTACTTCTGGTTCATTGACTATGCTAAAGCCTTTGACTGTGGATCACAACAAACTTTGGAAAATTCTTAAAGAGACTGGAGTACCAGACCACCTTACCTGTCTCCTAAGAAACCTGTATGCAGGTCAAGAAGTAACAGTTAGAACCGGAGATAGAACAACTGACTGGTTCACACTGGGAAGGGAGTACATTAGGGCTGTATATTGTCACCCTGGTTATTTTCTTCTATACAGAATACACCATGTGAAATGCCAAGCTGGCTGAATCACAAGCTGGAATCAGGATTGCTAGGAGAAATATCAACAACCTCAGATATGTAGATGATACCACTCTAATGGTAGAAATTGAGAGGTGCTAAAGAACATCTTGAAGAGGGTAAAAGAGGAGAATGAAAAAAACTGGCTTGAATTCAACATTCAAAAAAATATAATCATGGCATCTCTCTCATCACTTCATGGCAAATAGGAAAAGTGAAATAGTAAAACAAAAAACAGAAAAAGTGAAAGCAGTGACATATTTTATTTTCTTAGGTTCCAAAGTCACTGTGGATGGTGACTGCAGCCTTGAAATTAAAAGACGTTTGCTCCTTGGAAGGAAAGCTATGATAAACCTAGACAGCATATTAAAAAGCAGTGACATCACTTTGCTGACAATGGTCCGTATATTATTGATACCAACAATTGGTACACTATAAAATATAGATTTAACACAAAATGCATACTTGCACAATAGAAGAACAAAAAGGAGATAAGACATATAGAAAACACAAAGCAAAATGTCAGTTATAAATACTAGAATATCAGTAATTATATTAAATATAAATGCATTAAACAATCCAATCAGAAGGCAGAGGTTTTTCAGACTGGAATTTTTTAAATCTAACTTAGATGAAAGATTAAAGGGGTGGGGTGAGGACACAGATTACCAAAACTCACTTAACAGCATCAAAAAGAATAATGTACATACAAATAAATGTAAGAAGAGGTGCAAGACTTGTACACTGAAAGTTATAAATACTTCTGAGGAAAATTAAAGCTCTAGATACATGAAGAGATATTCCATATCATGGATTGGAATACTGAATATCATTAAGACAGAAAATTTCCCCAAATGGATCTATACAGTCAATGCAGTTCCTATCAAAATTTCAGCAGACTTTTTTGCTGAAATGGACAAGTCAATCCTCAAATGTATGAGGAAATGTAAATGACCTAGAAGAACCAAAACAATTTTGAAAAAAAAAAACTATGCTTATTTTAGACAAAAATAGAGCAAGAAATTCCTAGTAGTTTACTGTTTTTCAAGTTGTAAACTTATAGTAGGGATTACTGAAGTGCAGAATTCTTGAGATTTGAAGTAATCATTGTAGGAATTGGAAAGGGAAGAGACAATGGGAAAAAATTTTGGTCTTTCCACTTTGACATAAGTAGTAGGTGACTTATCACATACTGACTAATCAATTTCTTTATTTATTCTAGGTAATGTAATAAAATACATAAAGGAAAGTAAAGAGTATCGTGACTTCTCCCTGACGGCATTTTCCATTGAGGTTGAGAAAAACAATACAGTATTTACTATTCTTTTCAATAATGAGGCATACCATTCAGCTGCAACATCCCTAGCGGTGTTCGACAATGTTCTTTTCATGTTACTTTCTGGCCCCAGTGCTTCCATTAAAGTCTCCAACAAGCCTCAACCTCTCCCTCATTATGGTTCTAACATAGTGTATGTATGATTGACTTTCCTTTTACTGGAATTGAGCCTTGATATATAGCCTTGTTAAGTGGCAATGTATATTTGAAAATAACTACTGAAATTAGCATGTTATACTTTTATTTCTTTATTTATTCCATCTTTTATTTCATTTTCCATAGGCCTACAAATGGATCACAAGTAGTATTATGTTTGGCTTTTGGCCTGGCTGTTGTGATTGGTAGTTTTTGCCTTCAGACAGTGACTGAGAGAGCCACCAAAGCAAAGCACATCCAGTTTGTGAGTGGAGTCTATTTACTGACTTACTGGCTCTCTGCTTTGCTCTGGGATCTCATCTACTTCTTCATTACCTGCTGCTTCCTACTGGTGAGTGTCAGCTGAATTTGTACAAAGGCTTAAATTTTTTTTTATGTCTCCCATAGGAAATTTCTATTCAATTAATTGTATCCTGAAATAAAACTTAAAGAAATTTGAAACTACTTTGGCTTATTATGCCAGAGAATAATATATTGTGAAAACCTCATTATGGAAATGTACTACCTTATGTTCTTTCAATTGGAAAAAAATACTTTTCTTTGAAAAGTCTCTCTTGAATTGGCTTCCCGTGTAATTGCTCAGCATAATGCCCAGGGCCCAAAACTGAAGGGAAAAGAGCTATTACTTGTAATTTGTCCCTCACTAATCATATAGATAAGTCATTGCCACTAATTCCCAATGCTGAGCTCTCTGGTAAAACTGGACTGTAGCACACAATTTAGAATCATGACTTAAGCGAGGGTTTCCGTTACTATTCACAGTCTCCCATTCATGCCGCAAATCCAAAATGGCTAGATCTGCAAAGCAAAACTAACTTTGACTCAGACACCCAATTTTAGATATTGAAACTAAAGAGCAAGCATGTAAGGATGTTACAGTGTCCTTTAAGGTAATGATTTTCTCATTAGTGAACTTGGCAATGTCTTTTACTTTGTATGCATATCTGAAGGTGAGGTAGATGTGAAGTTGTATAGTTACTAAAGGGATAGACACATGAGTAAAGGAGGTAAGGGTTTTTTTATGTACAAAAGTTATAAAAGAAAGTGAAAGCGTTAGTCACTCAGTTGTGTCTGACTCTTTCCGACCCTATGGACTGTAGCTCACTAGGCTCCCCTGTCCATGGAATTCTGCAGACAAGATACTGGAGTGGGTTGCCCTTTTCTCCCCCAGGAGATCTTCCCTACCCAAGGACTGAACCTGGGCCTCTTGCACTGCAGGCAAATGGTTTACTATCTGAGCCACCATAGCGAGTGGCTACAAGAGATTTGGTGTACTTAAATATGAGTAAGACAATGTCTCAGCCCTCAAATAGTTCACTGCTCAGCAAAGGACATATAAAATAGGTGGCTAATTCTACTATAAAAGATGAGCTAACAAGTCCTAATTCAAACTATATACACCGTGGAAAGGTAAAATTAGTTTTTTGAGGAAAAAGGAGAAACTTTTGATCAGTTTGGAGCCCTAGGCTTAGGTATGAAGGAGAGGTGCATCCCACCAGGTATAACAGCTCCTCAGCAAGGACCAGAGGCTAGAACAGTTGAGGCATAGATGGTAGTGGTGAGAAAATAGTGTGTACAGCGATGCCCCAAAATTGAAAGAGCAGAGCAGCACTTTCTTGTCACAGTGCAAGACTCTGGCTGGTGTTCTCAGTGCCAGTTTCTTCTCACAGCTAACTAGCCAACTAGCATAACTAGGGAAGACCACCATCCTTTTTGAGGACCACAATTCTCATCTTTTGCCACAAGAATAGGGGAGTTGATCTAAGCACAATCTCTTTACTATCTCCCCTCTATGCAATGCAGTATTGAAATCAATAAGAATAAAACCCTGCATATTTTCATCTCCATGCCAAGGATCCATTCTTTCTCTGGTTCTTTAAACTTGACTAGCACACCTAGCTGTCATTTTCTGGTTAATATATCTATAAATAAGACCATCCATTATTAATACTTATAGCAATATTGCCATTTATGGCTCATGAGAAGTTATTTGCCATATGTTTTGTGTGTGTGTGTTATATCATTCAAAAACATTCAAGTCAACATTTAATTCACCATGTTTGTAGTCAAGGAAATTAAGACTCACAGATCTAATTTACTTACCCAATTTCACCCAGCTAGTACAATTTCAGAACCCTGGTTAGCCTTACTTCAGTGCATTGTAATTTATATATTCAAAGTCATCCTGAATAACATACTTTAAACTTATTTCTACTCTTATATTTGTAGTTCTCTCTGTCTTAGCATCATACTTCACTTTATATCTTCTGTATCCTTTTTGCCTGGTAGTACTTGTTCTCTGTGTGTGTGTGTGTGTGTGTGTGTGTGTGTGTGTGTGTGTGTTTCTCTCTCTCTCTCTTTCTCTCTTCTCTTTCTGTCTTGCTCTCCCCCTCCCAAATTCCTTTTCGTTCTCAGATAGAGTTCTCCATGGGTTCTCAGCTTTGCTTATTTATCTGACTTGGCTATCCCTTTGTTGTTTTAAATGAGACACTCCCTCACTCTGCTCTGGTTCTGTAAAATGCCTCCAGCTAGATTTGTCCTTGGACCCAACAAGAGGAGGCAAGATCCTATAATGTAACAATATTCAGTATCTTAGGGCTTCCCTTGTGGCCCAGCTGGTAAAGAATCTGCCTGCAATGCAGGAGTTCTGGGTTCAATCCCTAGGTTGGGAAGACCCCCTGGAAAAGGGAAAGGCTACCCTCTCCAGTATTCTGGCCTGGAGAATTCCATGGGCTGTATAATCCATCAGGTCACAAAGAGTCAGACACACAACTGAGCGACGTTCACTTTCACTCTCCCTTTGTATGATGTGTCTATAATATGCCACTACAAATCTGTTTTAATTATGGCAGTTTTATAATATATTTAATTATTTTTATGGATTGACCTTCCTCACTTCCCTCTTTAACCTTCTTCTGTAGAATTTCCTGGCTATCTTGATATGTTTTGTTTGTTTACATGTAATCTGTAAAATCAACTTATCTAATTTTTTTAAATCCTGTTGCTATTTTTATGTAGAGTAATTTGGGGAGAATTTTCTTTCTTACTATGTTGGGTCAGATTCTATTTAAAAGTAGGGTATGTCTTCATATTTCCAAGTAGAAATTTAAATTTTCTTTGGAATAGTTCTAATTTAAGATGTCCCTAAACATTATAAGCCTTGGAATGAAGCTGCTTGTAGGTTACCTGTGGTTTCCTGCTGACTATACTCTTTTTACTTCTCTTACTTGGATTAGGGGAAAACCAGCTATAGCTAAAGCTGGTTTTCACCCAAGATTGCTGATCCTCTTCATATATTTTCTTTAAACATTATTGCTTAAGTATAAACTACTTCCAAGAGCATCACAGTGTTGTAATGTGGCTATTCTTAGTTAACTTTTTCTGTTTACTAGTGGCCCTGCTAAATAATTTTGTAATTGCTTAAAAGGGCCAAACTTGCTATCTTTAGAGAAATTATAGTTACCAATGATTATAAGTTACTAGAAAATAATCTTCTTTAATAATTCTAGAGGTTCCCTTCTTCCTAATCTGCCCACTCTAAATTTATGCTTCCCTGACTGATTCTCAAATGGAATGAGAACTGATTGAAAGAGGATGTCCTTGAGTTCCTGAGATAGATGTCAAGGAGACAGTCTAAATGTGAGGTGTGATGCAAAGAGACTGCATAATACTACAGCAGCCACAGAGAAAATCTTTTTTTAATATATTTATATATTATGATTGTAATGTAATATGTTATACATGTTTATATATATATATATATACAACAGCTTTTCTACTACACTTGATAAAGGCTGAAAAAGAACATCAAAGAAAAAAAAGAGGTGGAGAAACTGGAGACATAAACTAAATGAAATGGGAGCACTGAATATGAAATAGAGAAAGTAAAACAAACTAGATAAAAGTAAAAGATCATCATATAGTCCAGTTGGTTTTAAATATGACTGCTCATTAGAAACATATCTGGAGTTCTGGAGAAAAAAAGCAATACCTGAGCATTTTTATTTTTCAAAAAAATGTTAAGATAATTTTGATTTGCATCTGGATTTTAAGAAGTAATTACAGGTTTTTCTAGTAGATCCTAGTTTTGGTGATACAGAGTTCTATTATTTTTCTGTTGACCATTCATACAATGGTATTAAGTGAGTAATAGTTACATAATTACAATAGTAAAAGAGGTTTGTCAGTTTCCACAATCAATAGCCAGACAAAAAATAAAAGCTAATTACAATTGCAAGCCATAATAGGAACATGATTAACTTGACAATATAAAATAGTTGCATACAATTTGGGAGGAGGGAAGGCATCAAGCAGAGTGATGTGGTAGGGTGAGAGTGCATACATGCACATGTTTTCATCCCAAGAAAATCTTTAGAGAAATCATCTATGCACTAGATCACTTTTTTTTCTGGAAAAATTCAGAGTTGGGCTTACTGTAGACACAGTTACTTTAATTTTAATCATGAGAGTGCTACAAAGTGATGCTCTTCCAAAAGAAAAAAAAAAAGGAAATATAGTCATTCTGTTCATGAAAGTCCTCTATTGAAAAAAAGATTGCTCACCTCAGGCTTATTTTTAATGGGTAAAATTATTTAAGTAGTGAATCTATGCACTAATGAAAGCAGTGCTTGCTGTTTTCTAAGTTTTCTGGCTTGGCAGCTTGTTACACAGTGTCCTTCACCTTGCTCTTTACCTCTGCACTCTGTCTCAGGGAGTGTTCATGTACTGCGGAATGGATGCATTTGTCACAGATTTCCATTTTCTGGACACAGTGATGATCTTTATGCTGTACGGTTGGTCTGTTGTTCCTCTCATGTATCTCGGAAGCCTCCTGTTTTCTAGTAGTACTGCTGCCTACATCAAGCTCACCCTCTTTAACTACTTTTCAACTGTTTTCAGTATCGTCATTCACATCATAATGAAATTCTATGGTAAGGACTTCACACAATTTTTCCTTTCTCCAGAAAATGCATTAAATAAATGATGATGAAAGAGCTGGAGGATAAAAATATTCATTACTAAACACTTACTTTCCAGGAATCTGAAAACTTGTGCTCTTTGGAGTCAGCAAATACTTATTGAACATATATGTGAGAAACAGAGGTTGAGAGAGAGGGGAAGGGAAAGAAAGTGGGCAAGAGGACGAGAGAGACACTAAGCCCTCTGAAGGTGATGGATTCAGCATCATTCTAGCCTCATGACAAAAATAAAAGAAGATTAAAAGATTACAGTGCACCTGTGCCAAATTTTATGTCCTTTGAAAGATCACCCCCCACACATCATGTTCTTGAGACTTGATCCTTCAGTTTTAACATCTTAAGAGCACTTTGGAGCAAGGTGGTGAGACTGGAGAGTGGAAGGTGCTATGGTATGCTGCTGCTGCTAAGTCGCTTCAGTCGTGTCCAACTCTGTGCAACCCCATAGATGGCAGCCCACCAGGCTCCCTCGTCCCAGGGATTCTCCAGGCAAGAACACTGGAGTGGGTTGCCATTTCCTTCTCCAATGCATGAAAGTGAAAAGTGAAAGTGAAGTCACTCAGTCGTGTCCTACTCTTAGCGACCCCATGGACTGCAGCCTACCAGGCTCCTCTCCATGTGATTTTCCAGGCAAGAGTATTGGAGTGGGCTATGGTATAACTCCTCCTAATTTAATGAAACACATAATCTTGAACCGCCTAATGAGTGTTTTTCAGAAGGAAACAATTAAATAGCCAACAAATGTAGTCATCATTAAACCAGTTTCTCTGATTTTAAGAGTATCAGGAGTAGGTTCTCCCTTTTCTGGTTATGAAATTTAAAGACATGCTGTTGCTCATGGTGGCTATCACCAATAAGATTTGTTTTGTTTGCATCTAGAATATCCCTTTGTTGAATTTCTCTATAAGCATGAAATTTTGAACTGTATTAATCAACTCAGCCCTCCCTGCTAATATGGGATTTATGAATTCCAGTTTCTAAGAATGAAGACTCTTCTCCTGGAGTGTGATTTTATGGACTGTCCCTGTTACTTATTGTGGTAATGGTTCCTACCTTGCTTGTAATAGTTAAGTTCTGCCACCTGACTTCTACTTTGTAGAATTCCATTATTCCCAAAGGTGTCAGGGAACCGCATCCTATTGCAACATACTCTATCATTATATTCACCCTACAGAGGACTGTAAGCACAGAGCTCTTCAAGAATGTATTTCTCATATTTACTTTTTATTGAAATATAACTTGCATTCAGAAAAGTACAGAGACCATAAATGTATAGCTTGATAAATTTTCACAAAGTGAATATACTAGTGAAACCTTCCTCTCTCCAGTCAGGACTTGCTATGGGCCTTGCTTAGGCCAACTAAGAGCCAGAGAGCAAAGAAGTCCTTTGATTTATACGACACAGATAATCTGCCCAGGGCAGAAAATACAGTGGAGAAGGGTAGAGTATTGGTTCAAAGTGAAAAATAAAAGAAAATGTGACAAAGAGGCTATTGAACTTGGCAATGAGAAATTCAGTGGAGACTGCCACATCCAGAAGGATGGAGGATTCTGGAAGGCAAATTGCCCTCCTACATAAAATAACAATGTATGTTGGACAAAAAATTATTCAAACTTTTTAAATGCATCATTGATCTCTCAAGAAATTTCAGGACACAGAGGCCAACAACAAAGTAATATTTACAATCTCATGATTTTCCATTTTTCAGGCTGCACAGGGAACAAAGGGAGAGTCTAGGCCAAGCCTTAGACTTGGATGCAATCTCAAAAACAACAGAATGATCTCTGTTCATATCCAAGGCAAACCATTCAATATCACAATAATCCAAGTCTATGCCCCAACCAGTAACACTGAAGAAGCTGAAGACCTACGAAACCTTTTAGAACTAACACCCAAAAAAAGATGTCTTTTTCATTATAGGGGACTAGAATGCAAAAGTAGGAAGTCAAGAAACACCTGGAGTAACAGGCAAATTTGGCCTTGGAATACAGAATGAAGCAGGGCAAAGGCTAACAGAATATTGCCAAGAGAACACACTGGTCATAGCAAACACCCTCTTCCAACAACACAAGAGAAGACTCTACACATGGACATCACAAAATGGTCAACACTGAAATCAGATTGATTATATTCTTTGCAGCCAAAGATGGAGAAGCCTACTCAGTCAGCAAAAACAAGACTGGGAGCTGAATGTGACTCAGATCATGAACTCCTTGTTGCCAAATTCAGACTTAAATTGAAGAAAGTAGGGAAAACCACTAGACCATTCAGGTATGACCCAGATCAAATCCCTTATGATTATACAGTGGAAGTGAGAAATAGATTTAAGGGACTAGATCTGATAGACAGAGTTCCTGATGAACTATGGACTGAGGTTCGTGACATTATAAAGGAGACAGGGATCAAGACCATCCCCATGGAAAAGAAATGCAAAAAGCAAAATGGCTGTCTGGGGAAGCCTTACAAATAGCTGTGAAAAGAAGAGAGGCGAAAAACAAAGGAGAAAAGGAAAGATAAAAGCATCTGAATGCAGATTTCCAGAGAATAGCAAGAAGAGATAAGAAAGCCTTCTTCAGCAATCAATGCAAAGAAATAGAGGAAAACAACAGAACGGGAAAGACTAGAGATCTCTTCAAGAAAATTAGAGACACCAAGGGAACATTCCATGCAAAGATGGGCTCGATAAAGGAAAGAAATGGTATGGACCTAACAGAAGCAGAAGATATTAAGAAAAGGTGGCAAGAATACACAGAAGAACTGTGCAGAAAAGATCTTCATGACCCAGATAATCACAATGGTGTGATCACGCCAGACATCCTGGAATGTGAAGTCAAGTGGGCCTTAGAAAGCATCACTATGAACAAAGCTAGTGCAGGTGATGGAATTCCAGTTGAGCTATTTCAAATCCTGAAAGATGATGCTGTGAAAGTGCTGCACTCAATATGCCAGCAAATTTGGAAAACTCAACAGTGGCCAAAGGACTGGAAAAGGTCATTCCATCCCAAAGAAAGGCACTGCCAAAGAATGCTCAAACTACCGCACAATTGCACTCATCTCACATGCTACTAAAGTAATGCTCAAAATTCTCCAAGCCAGGCTTCAGCAATACGTGAACCATGAACTTCCAGATGTTCCAGCTGGTTTTAGAAAAGGCAGAGGAACCAGAGATCAAATTGCCAACATCCACTGGATCATCGAAAAAGCAAGAGAGTTCCAGAAAAACATCTATTTCTGCTTTATTGACTATGCCAAAGCCTTTGACTGTGTGGATCACAATAAACTGTGGAAAATTCTGAAAGAGATGGGACTACCAGACCACCTAACCTGCCTCTTGAGAAACCTATATGCAAGTCAGGAAGCAACAGTTAGAACTGGACAACAGACTGGTTCCAAATAGGAAAAGAAAGACGTCAAGCCTGTGTATTGTCACCTTGCTTATTTAATTTATATGCAGAGTACATCATGAGAAATGCTGGGCTGGAAGAAGCACAAGCTGAAATCAAGATTGCCGGGAGAAATATCAATAACCTCAGATATGCAGATGACACCACCCTTATGGCAGAAAGTGAAGAGGAACTAAAAAGCCTCTTGATGAAAGTGAAAGAGGAGAGTGAAAAAGTTGGCTTCAAACTCAACATTCAAAAAACAAAGATCATGGCATCTGGTCCCTTCACTTCATGGGAAATAGATGGGGAAACAGTGTCAGATTTATTTTGGGGGCCCCAAATCACTGCAGATGGTGATTGCAGCCATGAAATTAAAAGACGCTTACTCCTTGGAAGGAAAGTTATGACCAACCTAGATAGCATATTCAAAAGCAGAGACATTACTTTGCCAACAAAGGTCCGTCTAGTCAAGGCTATGGTTTTTCCTGTGGTCATGTATGGATGTGAGAGTTGGACTGTGAATAAAGCTGAGCGCTGAAGAATTGATGCTTTTGAACTGTGGTGTTGGAGAAGACTCTTGAGAGTCCCTTGGACTGCAAGGAGATCCAACCAGTCCATTCTAAAGGAGATCAGTCCTGGGTATTCTTTGGAAGGACTAATGCTAGAGCTGAAACTCCAGTACTTTGGCCACCTAATGTGAAGAGTTGACTCATTGGAAAAGACTCTCATGCTGGGAGGGACTGGGGACAGGAGGAGACAGGGACGACAGAGGATGAGATGGCTAGATAGCATCACCGACTCAATGGACGTGAGTTTGAGTGAACTCCGGGAGTTGGTGATGGACAGGGAGGCCTGGCATGCTGCAATTCATGGGGTCGCAAAGAGTTGGACGCGACTGAGTGACTGAACTGAACTGACTGAAGGCTAAGCCAAGGTAGAGATTTTAATAGCAGACCCACCCATAAAGATGGTGGAAGACAGACCCTAGGGAAATACTGTTACCAAAAGTCTGCTTTTAATATCTGTAACTGACAAATCCATACTACAAACTATGAAGATGATGAAGCTTCATGACTTAGTAACTAGTGCTTTCTCAAAGATGATCTGCTAGACTGGTAATTGTCTGATCATCTTAGGAAAGTTTGTTGTTATGGGAGGGTCACTGCTTTCTAACTGAAAGCTAATCTATCATCTTTTTAATCATAGATAATGACACTACTCATTTCACAAGAACCTTAATGAATAATGTATTAATGGTGCTTCCTAGTTACAACTTTGCAATGAGTATCAGCAAATTCTTTGATGACTATGAGGTGAAAAAACTGTGTGCCGAGCAATTTCAAAACATCTATGTGGACTGCAGTGATTCATGTGAGTATATGCAGTTTCCCCAAGTCCTTAAAAATCTTTCTAGATTTCCACATTCAAGCCTGGATTGTGGAAGATTAAAGAAAAACCTGTCCTTCTTTCAACAGAGACAGTAAGACTTGCTGATTTGAGTGTTTTCCTGTACCAAAGTAATTTTCACTGTGTAGGGGGGGCGGAAAAAATGAAGCCTCAAAATAAAATCCCCAATAAATTTCATGAAGCCATTCCCAGATGTAACTTAGAATGAGTTACTACTCACCTATGATGTAAAAGGAGCTTTACATACATTATGTTGAATCTTTGCAGTACCCTACAAGTTAGCTACTATTATCCTAATCTAATAATGAGGAAACTGAATGTTTTACTTAAACTGAAGATTAAATAGTTCCTTGGGACTCTAGGTTTTAAGTATCAAGATAAAGGTAAATGTACAGCCAGATCAAAATCAGGGAAAAATAAAAGCATTATATTAAATTTTCCATATTTTAGGCTGATTTCATATTCAGATTGATTCTAAGAACTGACAAATAACGAGTCCATTTACTATTTACTCTAAAAATTGAGAAGTAATTAGCATATTTCCTGTTTGTAAGTTTGTTTACTGTGTGTGTATGCAGTTTGTTCTGGAACCAAATAACTTATATGCAACCACAAAAAGGAAAATGTAATGGTATTTTACTAAATCAGTAAAAGATTAAATATAATTATTAAAATCACTCTGGACAGTGACTGCAGTCATGAAATTAAAAGATGCTTGCTCCTTGGAAGGAAAGCTGTGGCAAACCTGGACAGTGTATTAAAAAGTAGAGACATTACTTTTCCAACAAAGGTCTGTAGGGTCAAAACTATGGTTTTTCCAGTAATTATATATGGATGTGAGAGTTGGACCAGAAAGAAGGCTGAGGGCCAAATAACTGATGTTTTTGAATTGTGATGCTAGAGAATACTCTTGAGAGTCTCTTGGATTGCAAGGAGATCAAACCAGTCACTCCTAAAGCAAATCAACCCTGAATATTCATCAGAAGGACTGATGCTGAAGCTCAACCCTCCAATGCTTTGTCGTCTAATGCGAGGAGCCAATCATTGGGAAAGACCCTGATGCTGGGAAAGATTGAGGGCAGGAGGAGAAAGGGACAATAGGAGGATAAGATGATTGGATGGCATCATTGACTCAATGCACATGAGTTTGAGCAAACTCCAGGAGATAGTGAAAGACAGAAGCCTGGCATGCTCTAGTCCAGGGAGTCACAAAGAGTCAGACTTGACTTAGCTACTGAAAAACAACAACAAAGACAAATTGATTATGTTTTCTTACAATTTCTGAATAACAGAAATTATGTCACATTTTAGTTTGTATCATATTTGCACTATAGATTCATCTCCCTGCTTTTTAAAAACAGCTCTATTGAGCTATTATTTACTTACCAGTCATCAGATTTAATTCATTAATTAATTTCATATTCATTGCTTTTAAAAAGTTTATAAAGTTGTGTAATCATTACCACAGTCTAATATTAGAATATTTCCATCATCTGAAAAAGATTTGTCATGTCTATTTATAGTCAAGCCTCATTTCCATGTCCAGCCCAACATCCGCTAATAAACCTACTGCCTGAAAATATCTGGCATTTCTGAATATTTCATATATTTATATCATTATGTATTAATTTATATCATTAGAATTATTTTGTGTCTTTGTTCTTTCATTTATGATACTGTTTTTGAGGTTTATCCAGGTTATAGCATATCTCAGTATTCTTCACTGTGGCTGAATAGTATTCCATTGTATTGATATACCACATTTTTTTATCTGTTCATTAGTTGATGGACATTTGTTTCGACACAAGTTGTTAATGGTGTCTTTTGAAGCTTGAAAGTTTTAAATGTTGATGGAATCCAGTTTATCCACATTTTCTTCTATTGATGGTGTTTTTTTATATCATATTTTAAAAGTCTGCCTAAACCAGGGTCAAGAAGATTTTCTCCATGCCTTCTACATGACTAGATCTATATTCAGGTTACAACGTGATTTGTCCCAGAACAGTTTGTCAAAAAGGATATCATTTCCCCATCAAATTAACACTTTTATTAAAAATGAATTCACCTGAGTTATTTCTGGAGTATAAATTCCGTTCCCTTGATTGGTATTTCTATCCTATACCAGTACCACACTATTCTGGTTACTTTTGCATTTTAGTAAGTTTTAAATTGAGAAATATAATCCTCCATCCTTGGTCTTTTTTAAATTTAACCATTTATTTTGCCTGCGTTGAGTCTTAGTTGAGGCATGTGGGATCTTCTGTTGCAGCATGCAGGATCTTTGTCGTGGAGCACAGGCTTCTTTCTAGTTGAGGCACATAGGCTTAGTTGCTCCATGGCAGGTGGGATCTTAGTTCCCCAACCATGAATCAAACCCATGTCCCTTGCTTTGGAAGGTGGACTCAACCAGTAGGCCACCAGGGAAGTCCCCATCCTTGATCTTTTTAACACTGTTTTGACTCTTGTGGATCCTGTGGGTTTCTCTACAAATTTTTGGTATTGGCATGTCATTTACTGGGGAAAAAAAAGACTCCTGGAATTTGAATAGATACTGCATTGATACTACTAATCAATTTGGGAAAATGAGTCATCTTAAAAATATTGAGCCATACAATCCATGAAAAAGAATGGCTGTCTGTTTATTTAGATCTTTCATTTCCCTCAGCAATGCTGTATAGCTTTCAGTGTACAGGTCTTGCATTTCTCTGCTAAATTTATTTCTAAGATGTTTTTGCTATTATTGAAAATGGAATATGTTAATTTTCTTCTGTTCATTGCTAAGGTATAGAAATCCAGTGACTTTTTGTAATATTATATACTATGAACTTATATGATTTGTTTATCTTCTATCCTATAAACTTAACTCATTTATGCATTTCAATAGTTTTTATGTGGATTTCTTAAGATTTTCTATTTGCAATATTATGTTGTTTGTGAATACTCTTCTTTTCAAAATCAAGATTTCTTTTTTCTTAAACATTTTTATTTCATTTCACTGACTAGAATTACCAGTACTGTACTGAATAGTAGCCATGGCAGTAAACACCTTTGCTTATTCCCAGGCTTAAGAGGAAGGTATTCAGTTATTCTCCATTAAATATGATTTTTAGCTATGAGTGTTTTTATAGTTCCTCTTTATTGGTTTGGGGAAGTTCCATTCTATTCCAAGTTCATTGACAATTTTTGTAATGAGTGAGATTAAATTCTTTTTCTGTGCCTTTGAGATCATGTGGGGATTTTGTCATTTATTCTTTTAATATGGTGTATTAAGTTTATTTTCTGATGTTAAACTATACTGGTTAAGAAGACTCAGGTTAATCTGATTTTGATTTCTTTGCAAATAGCCTCTTTATTACTCTAAAAACTTCTGTCTTCCAAAAATTGTTATCCTTAGTGTTGTGAAATTTTTCCATGAGCTGTCTGCTGCTGCTGTTGCTAAGTCGCTTCAGTTGTGTCCAACTCTGGGCGACCTCATAGATGGCAGCCCATCAGGCTCCACAATCCCTGGGATTCTCCAGGCAAGAACACTGGAGTGGGTTGCCATTTCCTTCTCCAATGCATGAAAGTGAAAAGTGAAAGGGAAGTCACTCAGTCGTGTCAGACTCTTAGCGACCCCATGGGCTGCAGCCTACCAGGCTCCTCTGTCCACGGGATTTTCCAGGCAAGACTACTGGAGTGGGGTGCCATGGCCTTCTCCGATGAGCTGTCTAGACTTAGATTTTTCTCCTCTATATTCTGTTTATCATTTGATAGCAATTTCAACCCAAAGGCTCTTGTCTTCATTTAGTGGTAGGAAAACATCTATAATTTCACTTATTATCACTTTTCCTGATCCCTTCTGTTTTCTCTTTCTTGAACTCTTACTCTATGACTGCTGTACTTCCTACACTTGTCTATAGAAGAAGATAGACAAGGTCCCTGGTTTCATGGAGTTTATAATGTGAGTTGTGGCAAGTGGGAAAAAAATTTGAAAGTAAGTAAATAGACACAATAGTTACAGTTTGAAGTAAGACAGTAAGAGAAATAAATGAGGTAGTTAGTAACTTACGTCACTTCAGATAGAATACTTACGGTGGTCATTACTGCAGAGTGTGATTAGATGACTAAAAGAATGAGACTGATCTAGCCAGTGAAGAATGAGAGGAATAATATTTCACATTGATGGAAGACCAAGAGAAAAGCCTCAAATCAGGAAAGGATCTCATATATTTAAAGAATAGAATGGAGGCTTGTTTGGAACATATGAGTCCTAAGTCACTTCAGTTCAGTTCAGTCGCTCAGTTGTGTCCAACTCTTTGCAACCCCAGAGACTGTAGCTTGGGGTCCTATGTCCATAGGATTCTCCAGGTAAGAATACTGTATTGGGTTGATATAGATATATATCAAGATATATATATATAATTAAGTTATTTATATGTAATTAAATATTTTGGTTCAAGGTTTAAGTTTTCTACTTTGTCAATTTCAGATATTCTGTTTATAATTTGCTTTTGCTTTACTTAGTCTTATTGCATATGGTTGCAGTATTTGGCATTTAACTATACTGGAGCTATTTATTAAGGTTTTCTTTATGACCATAAACATGGTGATCTCATTATTATTGTTCTTTAGTCACTAAGTCCTATCTGACTCTTTTGTGATCCCATGGACTGTAGCCCTCCAGGCTCCTCTGTCCATGGTGTTACCCAGGCAAGAATAATGGAGTGAGTTGCCATTTCCTTCTGCAGGGGATCTTCCTGATCCAAGGACTAAACCTGTGTTTCCTGCTTTAGCAGTCAGATTCTTTACCACTGAGCCACCAAGGAAGCCCTCGTTGTAATTGGTGTTGTTGATCTCTCACTAATTTACTATGATGTTTATATAAAGGCAGTATAGTAAAAGGATGGCCTGGAGTCATATGGCCTGAGTTGAATCCTGGCTCTGCAACTTGTTGGCTCTACACCTCAGTAATTTCACTGTGGAACATGATGCTTGAATATTTATGTTCCTTTTTTAGGTTAGAGAGTGCTATGTACGAGACATTTTATTTTAAATATGTTTTATGACTATATGAGATCACCATGTGGCTTTGGCCATTAGTGTATCAATGTGGTGGTGGTGGTGGTGATTTAGTGGCTAAGTCATGCCCAACTCTTGTGACCCCATGAACTGTAGCCTGCCAGGTTCCTCTGTCCATGGGATTCTCCAGGCAAGAACACTGGAGTGGGTTGCCATTTCCTTCTCCAGGGGATCTTCCCGACCTAGGAATCAAACCTGGGTCTTCTGCATCAGATTCTTAACCAACTGAGCTTTGAGGGAAGCCATACAACTATATTAATATATTTTTAAAATATTAAACACTTTGCATTCTTAAATAAACACAATTGTCTGTGTATCTATCTATTCCATTTGTTAATATTTCATGTGTTTTTATCTTTATTTTTCAAAATTAAAAACATAAACAATATTTACAAGCATCTTAAATACCAGCTTATAATACTTGACAGTTTTTAATCATTTCAGATTGAGTTTTCCATGAGCTTTTAAAATGCAAGATTATTCATCACTGAAGTAGATGAATAGTCCCATGAGTTTTTTAATCCATGTTTATGAGAAAGATTGACCTGCTATTTTGTTTTTTCATAGTGTGCATGTTTGCACTGTATATGGAGTTTATACAGATAATGAACCATGGAGTATTTTCTAGTTTTTTATTCAGCAGACTAGCTTATGTAAAACATCTCTTTGCTCAATATTTAGTAAAATTTACTTTTAAAACAAGACTTGATATTTTCTTGCTAGGTGCCTTCTCAGGTATTTGTTTAATTCCCTAAGATCTGAAATGTAAATATTTGTAACATAATGACTTATAAGACATATAGAGATAGAAGTAAATGGACAATTAGATTAAAAGGGAGCCCTCAAATATGCCAAGGCATGTATGGAATTTTGATGTATAAAGGAGACGGCATCATATATTATTGGGCACAAATATGGCATTTAATAAATGCTAGTAAGTGTATTTCCAGAAAAGGGAAAAACAGGTGGATCCATATTCCGTACAGTTCAGTTCAGTGAAGTAGCTCAGTCATGTCCAACTCTATGCAACCCCATGGTTTGCAGCACACCAGGCTTTGCTTACTCAAATTCATGTCCATCAGGTTGGTGATACCTTCCAACCATCTGATCCTCCCTTATCCTCCCGCCTTCAATCTTTCCCAGCCTCAGGGTCTTTTCCAATGAGTTGGTTCATTGCATCAGATTGCATCCAAAGTATTGGAGTTTCAGCTTCAGCATCAGTCCTTCCAAAGAACACCCAGGACTGATTTCCTTATGGATAGACTGGTTGGATCTCCTTGCAGTCCAAGGGACTCTCAAGAGTCTTCTCCAACACCACAGTTCAAAAGCATCAATTCTTCGGCACTCAGCTTTCTTTATAGTCCAACTCTCACATCCATACATGACCACTGGAAAAGCCATAGCTTTGACTAGACGGACCTTTGTTGGCAAAGTAATGTATCTGCTTTTTAATATGCTCTCTAGGTTGGTCACAGCTTTTCTTCCAAGGAGCAATCGTCTTTTAATTTCATGGCTGCAGTCACCATCTGCAGTGATTTTGGAGCCCAACAAATAAAGTCTGCCACTGTTTCCACTGTTTCCCCATCTAAGTGCCATGAAATGATGGGACCAAATGATGCCATGATCTTAGTTTTTTGAATGTTGAGTCTTAAGCCAACTTTTTCACTCTCTTTCACTTTCAACAAGAGTCTCTTTAGTTCTTTGCTTTCTGCCACAGAGGTGGTGTCATCTGCATATCTGAGATTATTGATATTTCTCCCAGCAATCTTGATTCCAACTTGTGTTTCATCCAGCCCAGCATTTCTCATGATGTACTCTGCATATAAGTTGAACAAGTAGGGTGACAACATACAGCCTTGACATACTCCTTTCCCGACTTGGAACCAATCTGTTATTCTATGTCCAGTTCTAACTGTTGCTTCTTGACCTGCATACTGGTTTCTCAGGAGGCAGATAAGGTGATCTGGTATTCCAACCTCTTTAAGAATTTTCCACAGTTTCTTGTGATCCACACAGTCAAGGGCTTTGGCATAGTCAATAAAGCAGAAATAGATATTTTTCTGGAACTCACTTGCTTTTTCGATGATCCAATGGATGTTGGCAATTTGATCTCTGGTTCCTCTGCCTTTTCTAAATCCAACTTGAACATCTGGAAGTTCACAGTTCATGTATTGCTGAAGCCTGTACAGGCACACACAAAAAAATCTAAGTGGAAATAGAGAGGGTAAGTTCAAGAATTTTATAAGAAAATATGTTAAAATAGTTTTATGACATCAAGTACAAAATAAGAAAATAAGTACAAAAATCCCCGAATTATAAAGAAAGGATTTATAAATCTGACTACATTAAAATTAAAACTGTTCATTTAAAACCATTCTAACAAAATAAAAGCCTCAGAAGCAAGTATATTTGTTAACACATGTATATATATATATATATATATATATATAAACATATATATATATAAAACATATATAATGAACAAAGCATTACTATCTGGAATAAGCATGATAAATTAAGACCAATTATGCTATCTAGAATAAAATGGGAGAATAAAGACATGAAGAATTTCACAGAAATAAAAAAAGAATTAAAATATGGTTCAAAAATTGCCTATATGGAGTTGTCATAAACCTCATTAGTGATCAAAGAACTACAAACTTGGACCACAGTGAACTATCACTAAGCAAAAATTTTAAAGTCTGAGGTCAAGAAGCATTATAATGTAGAGAAATGGAAATACACACATATTGTGAATGAAATTAATTTACTACTATGAAAAATGAGTTAGCACTAACCAAGTCTGACATGCCAATTACCAATATTTTTACTCCAAGATGGAAAACCTTAATATTTTCTTCAGCAATATCTGTAATTGCAAAAAGAAATGGAAATAGCTTATGTCTATTAACAGCAGAATGTAATGACAAATTAAGGCTTTTCTCCCTACATAATGGAGTATCATAGAGGAGTGGAAATGTATGAACTTCAGCTGCAAACAACAATATGAATAAATCTTAAAAACACACTGAATATTTTTTAAACCTTGCTGTGATGACTACAAACAACATGATGCCATGTATATAAATCTCATAAACAGACTATTACCAACAACATAATATTTATAGAAATGCATGTCTCTGGAAAATTTCCAAAGAAATAAGACAATTATATCTGGAATATAGATAGTAGGGATAAAATCAAGGAGAACATAGTTAGAAGGAAGCTATTAATAATGTTTTGGTTATTTTGTTAAGTGAGAGGCTCCTGAGAGCTCATTTTATGTTGCATTTTTTAATAATTTTCAAGTATGAACACTGAGATAAAGTAATATTTGAAATTCTTTATATATATATATAGCATGAACTATTTAAAACTCTACAGATAAAATACTAGAATATTTAGAATCTTTAGCTAGATTGCTGAATTAAAACCAAAAATCAGTATATAGAAATAAATTGAAACTGAAAGTGACAGAGTAGGTATCTCCAAGGATCTATCCCTCCCTTGAAACAAGGATTAAGGTGGCAAAAACTGTCAGAATCAATTCTCTGGAACTCTGAAATTTAATTAAAAACTTACAAAAAGCAGGGAAGTAGAAAATGAAGAAAGAAGCTGCTCAGTTTTGCCAAGAAATCAATGTAGAGTTTTAACTTACCTACTTACCTTCCCATTTTCCAGCCAGGCAGCAGTAACTGTGATGATAGTAATCTGCATTCCTGGTGTGTTTTCTTACATCAGAAGGGGCAAAGAACAATTCCTGTTCTCAAAGAATTGTGCTTATGTTTTTAGATCTGTCTGGCAATGACCCAGTGGATCAGTTCAGGAGGTGCACTGTTTAGCTCTGCTTGGAACTTTCTGAGGGCTGGCCAGCTTTGTCAGAAACATTTAAAGGGATATGCTTACCACAGCCACCTAAGGGCAAGTGACAAGAAACAGAAAGCAGGTGGCTGGGGAAAGTGACTGAGTGTGAGGGGATTAATCAATTACAAAAACTCCCATTTGCAATGGATAATTCAGATTGCCACATGCAGAGTCAAGGCTGAAACCTGATAAGACTTTATGAATAAGCTCTCTGATCTTTAGGCCCTGCATAAGCAAGATGTGTGGACTAAATAAAAATTGTACATGGACTGGTTAACCATTTTAAGAGAGCCCCAACTCACAGCTAATCTAAAAAGGATAGGAAAAGTTTGGTTTGTGTGTGTGTGTGTGTGTTTTGCTCCAAACATTTAAGGATATTTCCATCAAATCGCAGCTAATAGCTAAGTTAGCAGAACAGAAACTCTGGTGATCAAAAACAACAAAATACAGTCTTTACAAAAACAGTTTACAAAAGTTACTAAACAAATAAGTATAACCCACAAAAACGAAAAACAACAGAATTCTTGGCAATTAAATAAACAAAATAAAGGTATTTATGGTATTTTTAGCTATTATTGTAGGTCATGCCTACTGTCCTTAAAGTCCTTCAGAGTGAGAAGACATTTTCTTCTATAAGTGGGAAAAGAGTATTGATGGCAACACTTGTGAGGAAGAAAAGAACAAAGTTTAGATGTAAATAGGTAATAATTGATATTTCCTGATTTTACTACACAGAAAATTAGCTAACACAAACATCTAAATTCTAGATATGCAAATAGGAGTCATCTTTGAAATGTGAAGATAATACAATCACTCTTTTTTAAATAAGAATTGCATTTTCTGTGCCAGTATGCCCAAACACTAATTTTATAGTAATAAAATACACATAACATAACATAAAGTTTACATTTTAAAGTGTACATTTCAGTGGTACTGAGTACATTCATAATGTCGTGCAATCATCATCACCATCTAGATCCATAATAATTCTGTTTACAAAGGCTCAGCCTTTGAAACTCACTGAGTATGTAGTAAGGCTGTTGCCTATCAAAACCGGGTAAAAAAGAAAAAGTATTTGCAGGGGAACTGTTATAATAATCATAAATACCAGTGAAGATTAAATAAGAGAGACAAATAAAATGTTAAGACAATTGCTTGTTTTTCATATCTATACTTCTCTAACTCTAACTTAACATTCATTGTATCCTGTATTTCTTAACATTTGGTGTCATCTTAGACTTTGTACAAGTTTTTAAAGTAAGGCTATCTCTTTTATCACCCTCAGTTAAGAAGAACAATGTCTACAGTTTTGGCGAACGTGGGATTGCAAACTTTTTGATTTCATCAGCTGCCTTGGGCTTAATTTTTCTGCTTTTGCTTTTTTGTCTGGAAAGTACATTCTGGAACCTGAAAAACTTTGTCTTTCATAAAATTGTATTTAACGTCTGTAAGATATGTATGAACGACAAGAAGGTGAGTAACTAATACAGACTCTAGATACAACTCAAAGAAAGCTCAGCATTAGATCAGAATGTATAAATTAACATATTCCTACCTTTATTACTTAATAAAGAAGATATCATTCAATTATACCAGGACCTAACTGGGGCTAATTCGAATCACCTGTCTTTCATCTTAGTTTGAATTTTCAGTTCTAAATTTTGAATCCTCTGCCTACAAGAAGATAATCCATAATAATGAAATGACTATGACAGAAAGTGCTGCCTTGTGCCTGTACAGTTTTTGAGGTGTATTTGGTTGTAGTTATAGAATTGACTTCTTTAAAGCTGTGTAGAATTATAGAGTTTCATGGTCTCTACCCGTCAGGATTTTTTCCTATTGCCTAAGATTAAACATACAAATATTGTGTTGAGATTTTTTTTTTTTCCTGCTCTTTCTTAGTTTCAAACTTTAACATTCTTAGGCTGAGATGGGTCTCTACCAGTCAGATTATTAACTATTGCTTTACATAGGTCTCATAGTTCACACAATCTCAGAGTTTTGCCTTAGGATTTTTTATTTTAATTGTTCATTCATTCAGTAATTGAACTCTCACTGATCTACACTAGAATAGAACCAAAAATAAATAAATAAATCTTTTTAAAAAAATAATATAGGAATATATGGAAGAAATGAACAAGTAGGGTTTATTCCATGAATGTAAAATTAGTTTAGTATTTGAAAATAAATCAATGTTACAATATTGATCATCTCAAGAAGAAACGGAGAACGCAATGGCAACCCAATCCAGTATTCTTGCCTGGAAAATCCCATGGACAGAGGAGCCTGGTAGGCTGCAGTCCATGGGGTCACTAAGAGTTGGACATGACTGAGCGACTTCACTTTCAATTTTCCCTTTCATGCATTGGAGAAGGAAATGGCAACCCACTCCAGTGTTCTTGCCTGGAGAATCCCAGGGACAGGGGAGCCTGGTGGGCTGCTGTCTATGGGGTCGCACAGAGTCGTGTTTATATGTAAAGCCTACAATAAACATAAAGGGAAGGACTAAATGTTTTCCCTCTAAGATTGAAAACTGGGCAAGAATATTCACTCTTACCACTTGCATTCTATCAATTTTGAGATTGGAAAAGAAAAAAGCAATTAAAAGAGCTCTCTTCTCACTCTATTGATTAGCATGTTTACTGAATTAGCATGTGAACTGAATATATTCTCCTGCTCCATTCCTCAACCATTAGCATTAAATGAGTACTTGACTTAAACATGAGCAGTTTAAAACAAAATTTTGTTCAAGTAGTAACAAATTACTATTCACAAAACACACTTTGTTGTTTCATTCTCACACAACTTTCATTAAGCTCCCACTGCTAATGGCAACCTTTCTTCCATCCCCACCCTACCTTCATTCTCTCAATATATTTTTGTTTAGTCTCCAAACTCAGCTCAAACTTCACCAATAAGGGGCCCTAATCAAAAAAAGGAGCTCATTCTTCTCTCTTAAACCTAATGCTCTCCTGAATATACTTTGGTTGTCACAAATCACACTAGGCAATAAGTAATAGTAACATTGTTGCTTTTGTTCTCCATAAAATGTCCACATCACTGGCAAGGACATACTGCTTACTCATACTTGTAAGAAAATTTGTTCATGACTACAATTTCAAAAATAAGCAAGTCATGGAAATTCCCTGGCAATTTAGTGCTTAAGACTCCAGGCTTTCACTGAAGGGAGCATGGGTTCAGTCCCTAGTTGGAGAACTAAGATCCTGCATGCCACATGACCAAGAAAAAAGAAAAAAATAAGCAAGTCAGGAATAAATTTGTGCATAAGAGTTCAGGAAATCGAGGGGCGGTCCTAAGATGGCGGAGGAATAGGACGGGAAGACCACTTTTTCCCTCACAAATTCCTCAAAAGAACATTTCAACGCTGAGTAAACTCCACAAAACAACCTCTGTAGGCTGGCAGAGGACATCAGGCAACCAGAAAAGCAGATCATTGTCTTCAAAAACAGGTAGAAAAAAATATAAAAGACGAAAAAGGAGACAAAGGAGGTGGGGAGGGAGCTCCGTCCCGGGAAGGGAATTTTAAGAAGAGAGGTTTCCAAACACCAGGAAACACTCTCCCTGTCGAGTCTGTGGCAAGCCTTGGAAACACAGAGGGCAACATAACAGGAAGGAAAAATAAATAAATAAATAAAACCAACAGATTACAAGCCCAACAGTAACTCCCCCAGCGGAAAAGCAGCACAGACGCCTGCATCCACCACTAGGAAGTGGGGGCAGGGCAGGGAAGCGCGGGAGGCGGCGGCTGCAGTGCTTTGTAAGAATCGGGCAGGAACACCCCACGTGCAACCAGAACGATCTAACTTGGGCTAGCAAACCAGACTGTGGGATAGCTACCACGCGAAAAGCTCGAACATAAAACACTGCCAGGACCGCACACAAAACAAAGAACAGAACGGAAAAAGCTGGCTGCAGACCATCCCCCACCGGGGACAGGCAGCCAGAGCCGTAAGGGCTGGAAAGGGGCAATTGCAGACCCGGAGAGACTTTACTTACCAAACTGCAAGCAGGCTTCTTTGCTAAGACTTCTGGGGGTGCTGGACAGTCACCATCTGCCTCACAAGGGGCGCCAGCGGTCCACCCAGAAAACTGAGCAGCAGAGGCAGAAAAGGCGACAAGTCACAGCGATCGTGCTCGCCAAACGCCTAAGCTACTCGGACCTGGGAAAGGCACAAAACGCAGTCCCAACCGAATCTGTGCCTCTGAGGGCTACCTGAGCGCTGAACCTGAGCGGCTTAGACCGGGGAAGTGCACGCAGCCTAGGGCCAGCCTCAGACGGTTCCCGGCTGAGCATCGTAGAGCTGGAGTGGTTTGTGCGCAGCGAGAAGGGACAGGGCCAGCGGGGCTAAGACACTGTGTGCACACGACAGTGCTATTTGTTTGCAGCATCCCCCCTCCCCACAGCGTGACTGAACTAGTGGGCCTAGAAAACCAGGAAACAGAAGTTAAACAGAGGGTACCGCCTTGGAAGTCACCCCACACTGCCCACAACATCAGAGAAGGGCAAGATATATTTTTATATTTTTAAAATCATTCCTTTTTTTTTTCTTTTTTTTCTAACTTTTTTTTAATTGTTAAGTCTTCTATTTCTCCTCTAATTTTTATTTCTATAACCTACTGTTACTATTCAAAAAAAAAGGCTTTTTTTTTTTAAGGGCAAACACCATATATAGTCTTTGGGTGGTTGTTGTTGGTTTTTTTTTTTTTTTTTTTTTCATAATTCTTGTGGCGCTTTTTTTTCCTTTTTTTTCCTTTTTTCCTTTTTCCTTCTGCTTCTTTTCTTTAATATTGTATTTTTGAAAATCCAACCTCTACTCTAGATTTTTAATCTTTGCTTTTTGGTTTTTGTTGGCAATTTTGTACATTTGAAAACCCAAACTTCACTACCCAATTTTACCTGAGAGCGAGATTACTGGCTTGACCGCTCTCTCCTCCTTTGGACTCTCCTTTTTCTCCACCAGGTGGCCTCTGTCTCTTTTCTCCCCCATCTCTTCTCTATCCAACTCTGTGAATCTCTGTTGTGTTCCAGACGGTGGAGAACACCTAAGGAACTGGTTACTGGCAGGATTTGTCTCTCTCCTTCTCATTCCTCTCTCTTATCCTCCTGGCCACCTCTGTCTACTTCCTCCCTCTCCTCTTCCCTGTATAACTCTGTAAATACCTCTGAGCAGTCCAGACTATGGAGCACACATAAGGAAGTAACTACTGGCTAGCTTGCTCTCTCCCCTTTTGATCTCACTGCATCTCATTCCAGTCACCTCTAACTACCCCCTCCCTCTTCTCTTCTCCTTGTAACTCAGTGAACCTCTCTGGGTGTCCCTCAATGTGGAGAAACTTTTCATCTTTAACATAGATGTTTTATCATTGGTGCTGTATAGATGGAGAAGTCTAGAGGCTACTGTAAAAATAAAACTGAAAACCAGAAGAAGGAGGCTTAAGTCCAAAGCCTGAAAACATCAGAGAACTCCTGAATTCAGGGAACATTAAGCAATAGGAGCTCATCAAATGCCTCCATACCTACACTGAAACCAAGCTCCACCCAAAGGGCCAACAAGTTCCAGAACAAGACATACCACTCAAATTCTCCAGCAACACAGGAACACACCCTTGAGCTTCAATATACAGGCAGCTCAAAGTTACTCCAAAACCTTTGACGTCTCATAACCCATTACTGGTCACTCCACTATACTCCAGAGAGAAGAAACCCAGCTCCACCCACCAGAACTCCAACACAAGCCTCCCTAACCAGGAAACCTTGACAAGCCACTGATACAACCCCACCCACAGTGAGGAAGCTCCATAATAAAGATAACTCCACAAATTACCAGAATATAAAAAGGCCACCCCAAACGCAGCAATATAACCAAGATGAAGAGACAGAGGAATACTCAGCAGGTAAAGGAACAGGAGAGTTGCCCACCAAACCAAACAAAAGAGGAAGAGGTAGGGAATCTACCTGAGAAAGAATTCCGAATATTCATAGTGAAAATGATCCAAAATCTTGAAATCAAAATGGAATCACAGATAAATAGCCTAGAGACAAGGATGGAGAAGATGCAAGAGAGGTTTAACAAGGACCTAGAAGAAATAAAAAAGAGTCAATATATAATGAATAACGCAATAAATGAGATCAGAAACACTCTGGAGGCAACAAATAGTAGAATAACGGAGGCAGAAGATAGGATTAGTGAAATAGAAGATAGAATGGTAGAAATAAATGAATCAGAGAGGAAAAAAGAAAAACGAATTAAAAGAAATGAGGACAATCTCAGAGACCTCCAGGATGATATGAAATGCTCCAACATTCGAATTATAGGAGTCCCAGAAGAAGAAGACAAAAAGAAAGACCATGAGAAAATCCTTGAGGAGATAATAGTTGAAAACTTCCCTAAAATGGGGAAGGAAATAATCACCCAAGTCCAAGAAACACAGAGAGTTCCAAATAGGATAAACCCAAGGCGAAACACCCCAAGACACATATTAATCAAATTAACAAAGATCAAACACAAAGGACAAATATTAAAAGCAGCAAGGGAAAAACAACAAATAACACACAAGGGATTTCCCATAAGGATAACAGCTGATCTTTCAATAGAAATTCTTCAGGCCAGGAGGGAATGGCAAGACATACTTAAAGTGATGAAAGAAAATAACCTACAGCCCAGATTACTGTACCCAGCAAGGATCTCATTCAAATACGAAGGAGAAATCAAAAGCTTTACAGACAAGCAAAAGCTGAGAGAATTCAGCACCACCAAACCAGCTCTCCAACAAATTCTAAAGGACATTCTCTAGACAGGAAACATGAAAAGGGTGTATAAACCTGAACCCAAAACAATAAAGTAAATGGTAACGGGATCATACTTATCAATAATTACCTTAAATGTAAATGGGTTGAATGCCCCAACCAAAAGGCAAAGACTGGCTGAATGGATACAAAAACAAGACCTCTCTATATGCTGCTTACAAGAGACCCACCTCAAAACAAGGGACACATACAGACTGAAAGTGAAGGGCTGGAAAAAGATATACCACGCAAATAGAGACCAAAAGAAAGCAGGAGTGGCAATACTCATATCCGATAAAATAGACTTTAAAACAAAGGCTGTGAAAAGAGACAAAGAAGGCCACTACATAATGATCAAAGGATCAATCCAAGAAGAAGATATAACAATTATAAATATATATATGCACCCAATATAGGAGCACCGCAATATGTAAGACAAATGCTAACAAGTATGAAAGGGGAAATTAACAATTACACAATAATAGTGGGAGACTTTAATACCCCACTCACACCTATGGACAGATGAACTAAACAGAAAATTAACAAAGAAACGCAAACTTTAAATGATACATTAGACCAGTTAGACCTAATTGATATCTATAGGACATTTCACCCCAAAACAATGAATTTCACCTTTTTCTCAAGTGCTCACGGAACCTTCTCCAGGATAGATCACATCCTGGGCCATAAATCTAAACTTGATAAATTCAAGAAAATCGAAATCATTCCAAGCATCTTTTCTGACCATAATGCATTAAGATTAGATCTCAATTACAGGAGAAAAACTATTAAAAATTCCAACATATGGAGGTTGAACAACACACTTCTGAATAACCAACAAATCACAGAAGAAATCAAAAAGAAATCAAAATATGCATAGAAACTAATGAAAATGGAAACACAACAACCCAAAACCTGTGGGACATTATAAAAGCAATGCTAAGAGGAAAGTTCATAGCAATACAGGCATACCTCAAGAAACAAGAAAAAAGTCAAATAAATAACCTAACTCTACACCTAAAGCAACTAGAAAAGGAAGAATTGGAGAACCCCAGAGTTAGTAGAAGGAAAGAAATCTTAAAAATTAGGGCAGAAATAAATGCAAAAGAAACAAAAGAGACCATAGCAAAAATCAACAAAGCCAAAAGCTGGTTCTTTGAAAGGATAAATAAAATTGACAAACCATTAGCCAGACTCATCAAGAAACAAAGGGAGAAAAATCAAATCAATAAAATTAGAAATGAAAATGGAGAGATCACAACAGACAACACAGAAATACAAAGGATCATAAGAGACTACTATCAGCAGTTGTATGCCAATCAAATGGACAACGTGGAAGAAATGGACAAATTCTTAGAAAAGTACAATTTTCCAAAACTGAACCAGGAAGAAATAGAAAATCTTAACAGACCCATCACAAGCACGGAAATTGAAACTGTCATCAGAAATCTTCCAGCAAACAAAAGCCCTGGTCCAGACGGCTTCACAGCTGAGTTCTACCAAAAATTTCAAGAAGAGCTAACACCTATCCTACTCAAACTCTTCCAGAAAATTGCAGAGGAAGGTAAACTTCCAAACTCATCCTATGAGGTCACCATCACCCTAATACCAAAACCTGACAAAGATGCCACAAAAAAAGAAAACTACAGGCCAATATCACTGATGAACATAGATGCAAAAATCCTCAACAAAATTCTAGCAATCAGAATCCAACAACACATTAAAAAGATCATACACCATGACCAAGTGGGCTTTATCCCAGGGATGCAAGTATTCTTCAATATCCGCAAATCAATCAATGTAATTCACCACATTAACAAGTTGAAAAATAAAAGCCATATGATTATTTCAATAGATGCAGAGAAGGCCTTTGACAAAATTCAACATCCATTTATGATAAAAACTCTCCAGAAAGCAGGAATAGAAGGAACATACCTCAACATAATAAAAGCTATATATGACAAACCCACAGCAAACATTATCCTCAATGGTGAAAAATTGAAAGCATTTCCCCTAAAGTCAGGAACAAGACAAGGGTACCCACTTTCACCACTACTATTCAACATAGTTCTGGAAGTTTTGGCCACAGCAATCAGAGCAGAAAAAGAAATAAAAGGAATCCAAACTGGAAAGAAGAAGTAAAACTTTCACTGTTTGCAGATGACATGATCCTCTACATAGAAAACCCTAAAGACTCCACCAGAAAATTACTAGAGCTAATCAATGAATATAATAAAGTTGCAGGATATAAAATCAACACACAGAAATCCCTTGCATTCCTATACACTAATAATGAGAAAGTAGAAAAAGAAATTAAGGAAACAATTCCATTCACCATTGCAATGAAAAGAATAAAATACTTAGGAATATATCTACCTAAAGAAAAGAAAGACCTATATATAGAAAATTATAAAACACTGATGAAAGAAATCAAAGAGGACACTAATAGATGGAGAAATATACCATGTTCATGGATTGGAAGAATCAATATAGTGAAAATGAGTATACTACCCAAAGCAATTTACAAATTCAATGCAATCCCTATCAAGCTACCAGCCATATTTTTCACAGAACTAGAACAAATAATTTCAAGATTTGTATGGAAATACAAAAACCTCGAATTGCCAAAGCAATCTTGAGAAAGAAGAATGGAACTGGAGGAATCAACTTGCCTGACTTCAGGCTCTACTACAAAGCCACAGTCATCAAGACAGTATGGTACTGGCACAAAGACAGAAATATAGATCAATGGAACAAAATAGAAAGCCCAGAGATAAATCCACACACATATGGACACCTTATCTTCCACAAAGGAGGCAAGAATATACAATGGAGTAAAGACAATCTCTTTAACAAGTGGTGCTGGGAAAACTGGTCAACCACTTGTAAAAGAATGAAACTAGATCACTTTCTAACACCGCACACAAGAATAAACTCAAAATGGATTAAAGATCTAAATGTAAGACCAGAAACTATAAAACTCCTAGAGGAGAACATAGGCAAAACACTCTCTGACATAAATCACAGCAGGATCCTCTATGATCCACCTCCCAGAATTCTGGAAATAAAAGCAAAAATGAACAAATGGGATCTAATTAAAATTAAAAGCTTCTGCACAACAAAGGAAAATATAAGCAAGGTGAAAAGACGGCCTTCGGTATGGGAGGAAATAATAGCAAATGAAGCAACTGACAAACAACTAATCTCAAAAATATACAAGCAACTTATGCAGCTCAATTCCAGAAAAATAAACGACCCAATCAAAAAATGGGCCAAAGAACTAAATAGACATTTCTCCAAAGAAGACATACAGATGGCTAACAAACACATGAAAAGATGCTCAACATCACTCATTATTAGAGAAATGCAAATCAAAACCACAATGAGGTACCACTTCACACCGGTCAGAATGTCTGTGATCCAAAAATCTGCAAGCAATAAACGCTGGAGAGGGTGTGGAGGAAAGGGAACCCTCCTACACTGTTGGTGGGAATGTAAACTAGTACAGCCACTATGGAGAACAGTGTAGAGATTCCTTAAAAAATTGCAAATAGAACTGCCTTATGACCCAGCAATGCCACTGCTGGGCATACACACCGAGGAAACCAGAATTGAAAGAGACACATGTACCCCAATGTTCATTGCAGCACTGTTTATAATAGCCAGGACATGGAAACAACCTAGATGTCCATCAGCAGATGAATGGATAAGAAAGCTGTGGTACATATACACAATGGAGTATTACTCAGCCATTAAAAAGAATACATTTGAATCAGTTCTGATAAGATGGATGAAACTGGAGCTGATTATACAGAATGAAGTAAGCCAGAAAGAAAAACACCAATACAGTATACTAACACATATATATGGAATTTAGAAAGATGGCAATGACGACCCTGTATGCAAGACAACAAAAAAGACACAGATGTGTATAACGGACTTTTTGACTCAGAGGGAGAGGGAGAGGGTGGGATGATTTGGGAGAATGGCATTGAAACATATATACTATCATGTAAGAATTGAATTGCCAGTCTATGTCCAATGCAGGATACAGCATGCTTGGGGCTGGTGCACAGTGATGACCCAGAGAGATGTTATGGGGAGGGAGGTGGGAGGGGGGGTTCACGTTTGGGAATGCGTGTACACCCGTGGTGGATTCAAGTCAATGTATGGCAAAACCAATACAGTATTGTAAAGTAAAATAAAGTAAAAATAAAAATTTAAAAAAAAAAAAAAGAGTTCAGGAAATCGGTGCTGTGCTTAGTCACTCAGCCGTGTACAACTCTTTGTGACCCTGTGGACTGTAGCTTGCCAGGTCCTTTGTCCATGGCAATTCTCCAGGCAAGAAGACTGGAGTGGGTTCCCATGCCCTCCTCAGGAAATTGGTAGAGAGGCTCATTAATAGAAATTACTCAAATATTTTGTCACATCTTTGAAATTACTCCCTCAGGTCAGCTTTCAAAAAGCCACCCAGTTTAAGCCAAAATGTCTGACGTGTATTCAAATCTGTGATCTTTGTCTTGAAAATATAGGCTACAGATTCCATCCAAGTAATCAAGGAATATGGGGATAAAGATGTAATAGATGAAAGAAAGAGAGTCCAGAAACTGTTACCTAGGTTGATGGCTGCCCCTTTGCTTTGCAACGAACTTACAAAGGTAAAGCCATTCAATGTCCAACCTTGCACTAAGATTTAGCCCACCTTCCCTGCCACGAATTTGTTGGTAGTATTACTAATTCATTGGAGTTCTATGGGATCTATGTACATTCTGGTAAAATAGAGGACTGAAAGGGGAAAGGCTCTTCTGAAACTGTCCATACATAACAGTCTACAGGGTCTGAGGTTATGGTTGTGGTTGACCCATTATCAGTGCTTCAGTACATTGTGGTTCTCTTTTAATTTTCTCAGATTTACTACAAGTGTCCAGTTGTAAAGGCTGTGAGAAATATCTCCCTTTTAGTCCCAAAGTATGAGTGCTTTGGATTACTTGGATTAAATGGAGCTGGAAAAACCACTATATTCAAAATGTTGACTGGAGAGGAGATCACAACCTCTGGAGTTGTGTTAATTGATGGCATTAACATCACTGAAAATATCAGAAAGGTATTTCTAGACCTAATCACTGAGTTTGAGCCCTAAGGTAACCAGAGAAATGGGTGGGGGCCATGGAAGAAAGCATTGAGATATATATATATATATTCTTTTCTCAAATGTAACAGACTACAGGGACAGTAATATTCATGATAACATCCCGAGTTTGGGAAAAGGTAAATACTCTTTCTGGCTGAAAAAAATCTGATTACCTGTAAATGGATCCAATGGAAAACAGGAAGAATGGTTATTTCACATAACCTGCTCTTACATAATTGTAGTTTGATATAAAACAATGATTTTTTAAAGGGATTATGAAAGATACTGAGAAAGTAAATTTGTCAAGGTTTGGGCTCTATTTGAATGTGGGTTATAAGAAAAGCGAGGAACCTAAGATATTGCCCAGGAACCTATCTTGAGCCAATGAATGAGTGAAAGTTCCATTTATCCAGATAGTAAAGACAAGAGATGAGTATATTTGGAGAAGAATATGTTGAATGTTAGATGTTTATGACACATTTAAGTGGGAAAATATCCAATAGACAGTTGGAATCTATAATAGTGAATTGATATGGAGATATAAATCTCTCAGACTTCACCAAAGTACAAGTGAAATTTAAACTGTGGAAGTAAGTGAGACAATGTATTTGGAGTATGTATAATAATGAGGAGAAAGATATGGGATGAATCCTGAGGATAGACAACATTTCTAAGACATGGAGGGAGAGAGAATAATTGGAGAGAAAGTTGAGGAAGAAGAGTGAGTTAGGAAGAAAATCTGGATAAATATTTTTTAATTGGGATATAGTCGCTTTACAATGTAGTGTTAGTTTCTGCTGTACAACAAAGTGAATCAGCTATATGTGTACATGTATTCCATCCCTCTTAGACCTCTCTCCAACCCATCTCACCCATCTAGGTCATCACAGAATACTGAGCTGAGCTCCCTGTGCTACGGAGCAGGTTCCCAATAGTTATTTATTTAACACATGATAGTGTATATATTTCAATCCTAATTTCCCAGTTCATTCCACTCTCCTCCCCCCACTCTGTGTCCACACAAATGTTATCTACATCTGCATCACTATTCCTGCCCAGCAAATAGGTTCATCTGTACCATTTTCTAGATTCCGCATATATATGAGTTCATATACAATATCTGTTCTCCTCTTTCTGACTTACTTCACTCTGTATGACAGAGCCTAGGTCCATTCACTTCCCTACAAATTATCCAATTTCAGTCCTTTTTATGACTGAGAATATTCCATTGTATAAAAGTACCACATGTTCTTTATCCATTCATAGGTCAATGAATATGTAGGCTGCTTCCATGTCCTGGTTACTGTAAATAGTGCTGCAGTGAACACTGAAGTGCATGTGTCTTTTTTAATTACAGTTTTCTCAGGGTATATGCCCAGTAGAGGGATTTCTAGATCATATGGTTCTATTTTTAGTTTTTTTTTAAGTAATCTCTATACTGTTCTCCATAGTGGGTATAACAGTTCACATCCCCATCACAGTACAAGAAGGTCCCTTTTTCTCCACATGCTCTCCAGCATTTGGACCAAGAGCATGTGCCTCTTGGTCATTTGTATGTCTTCTTCAGAGAATTGTCTATTTAGGTCTTTTGCCCATTTGTTGATTGGGCCTTTTGCTTTGATGCTGTTAAGTATCATGGGCTGTTTGTATATTTTAGAGATTAATCCCAGTTGCTTCATTTGCAAACATTTTTTCCATTCTGAAGGTGGTCTTTTCATCTCATTCATGGTTTTCTTGGTTGTGCAAAACCTTTTGTGCTGTGCTCAGTTGCTTCACTGATGTCTGACTCTTTGTGACCCCATGGACATTATCCCGCTAGGTTTCTCTGTCCATGGGATATACTGTCCAGCAAGAATACTGGAGTGGGTAGCCATGCCTTCATCCAGAGGATCTTCCCAACCCAGAGATCAAACCCACATCTCCTGTGTCTCCTGCATTGCAGGTAGATTCTTTACCACTAAACCAGCTGGGGAAGACTGTGTAAGACCTTTTAAATATAATTAAATCCATTTTTTTACTTTTGTTTTTATTTTTATTACTCTAGGAAGTGGGTCAAAAAAGATCTTGCTGTGATTTATGTCAAAGAGTGTTCTTCCTGTTTTCCTCTAAAGTTTTATAGTGTTTGGTCTTACATTTAGGTCTTTAATCCATTTTGAGTTTATTTTTGTGTATGGAGTTAGGGAGTGTTCTGATTTCATTCTTTTACATGTAGCTGTTCAGAGTTCCCAGCACTGGATAAAATTTTATCACAAAATCCACAAGAAGGAAAAATGTCATGAAGAAAATGAAACAGAGATATTAGGCAAGATAGGCCTTAACAGTGTCCACTGGACATCACTGAAATGGGAATGCAGTGGAATGACAAATAAACAACGAGGATAGGAGAATAATGAATGTGGACCAAACCTAGAAGAAAAGTAGATGTCAAAAAAAATGGAGAAAAGAATGACATCCAGAACTTAAGGAGTTGATAAGGACAGAATTATAATTGTTAGCAACCAGAACATATTTGTATAAATGGTGTGGGAGCAATTTTTAAAATGGTTTAAAAAGAAAAGTTTAAATATATAGTGATAGGTGTGTGTGTATTAGTTGCTCAGTCATGTCCAACTCTGTGTGACCCCATGGACTTTTGCCTGCCAGGCTCCTCTGTCCATGGAGGCAAGAATACTGGAGTGGGTTGCTATTCCCTTCTCCAGGAGATCTTACAGACCCAGAGATTGAACCTGGGTCTCCTGCACTGCAGGTAGATTCTTTACCGTCTGAGCCACTAGGGAAGCCCCATAGTAATAGGAGCTATCTGAGAAAGAAAGTATTCTTCCATATAAATTATAAATCAAAAAAATATATACAAAATGGTTTCAAGTAGCAAGTTATTTTCACTCCTACCCACCATTTGCCTCATTCCATCCCAAGTCTTACAAGAAGGTAACCATTTTTCTTATTCTACAGTTTTTTTTTAATATATACAATCAATTATAAAGATCTATTTTTCCATTTTATTGCACAAAATGTAGTATGCTGCATACAATGTTTTTGACATTGCCAAATTGTCTTCCATATGTGGATATATAAATTTTCACTAAATCAGCAATGTTTGAGAGTGGTTATTATCCTACACTGATCACAACAGAGCATATCATCTTTTGGGCTTTAGCTGGTCTGATCATGTTACCAAGCAATCGGGCTCATTACCTACTGTGCAGCCTATTACAAGAAAAGACTTTACTGCAAGGGAGCCAAGCAAAGGTGCAATCGCAAAAATGACAGAATGATCTTGGTTCCTTTCCAAGGCAAACAATTCAGCATCACAGTAATTCAAATCTACACCCCAACCACTGATGCCAAAGAAGCTGAAGTTGACCTATTCTATGAAGACCTACAAAACCTTCTATAACTAACAGCAAAAAAGATGTCCTTTTCATCATAGGGGATTGGAATGCCAAAGTAGGAAGCCAAGAAATACTGGAATAACAGGCAAGTTTGGCCTTGGAGTACAAAATGAAGCAAGGCAAAGGCTAACAGGGTTTGGTCAAGAGAACACACTTGTCATAACAAGCACCCAACAACACAGGAGACTCTACAAATGGACATCACCAGGTGGTCAATGCTAAAATCAGACCTATTATGTTCTTTGCTGCCAAAGATGGAGAACTATCTTTTACTTGTCAGTAAAATCAAAACTGGGAGCTGACTGGCTCAGATCATGTACTCTTTATTGCAAAATTCAGGCTTAACTTGAAGAAAGTAGGGATAACTTCTAGGCCATTCAGGTATGACCTAAATCAATCCCTTGTGATTACATAGTAGAGGTGATTAATAGATTCAAGAGATTAGACCTGATAGAAGGAGTACCTGAAGAACTATAATGGAGGTTCATAGCATTGTACAGGAGGCAGTGATGAAAACCATCCCCCCCAAAAAAGAAATGTAAGAAGGCAAAGTGGTTGTCTGAGGAGACTTTACAGATAGCTGAGGAGCAAAGAGAAGTGAAAGGCAAAGGACAAAGAGAAAGACATATTCAACTGAATGCTGAGTTCCAGAGAATAGCAAGGAGAGATAAGAAGGCCTTCCTAAATTAACAATGCAAAGAAATAGAGGAAAATCACAGAATGGGAAAGACTACAGATCTCTTCAAGAAAACTGGAGATATCAAGGAAACATCTCATGCAAGGATGGGCACGATAAAGGATAGAAACAGTAATGACCTAACACAAGAGGAAGAGATTAAGAAGAGGTAGCAAGAATGCACAGAAGAACTATACCAAAAAGATCTTAATGACTGGGATAACCATGATGGTGTGGTCACTCATTTAGAGCCAGACATCCTGCAGCATGAAGTCAAGTGGGCCTTAAAAAGCATTAGTACAAACAAAGTTGGTGGAGGTGATGAAATTTCACCTGAGCTATTTAAAATTCTAAAAGATGATGCTGTTAAAGTGCTGCACTCAGTACGTCAACAAATTTGTAAAACTCGGCAGTGGCCACAGGACTGGAAAAATTCAGTTTTCATCCCAATCTCAAAGAAGGGTAATGCCAAAAAAATGTTCAAACTACCATACAACTGTGCTCACTTCGCAAGCTAGTAAGGTTATGCTTAAAATCCTTCAAGCTAAGCTTTAGCAGTACGTGAACCTAGAACTTCCAGATGGACAACCGGGTTTCAAAGAGGCAGAGGAACAGAGATCAAATCGCCAACATTTGTTGAATCACGGAGAAAGCAAGGGAGTTCCAGAAAAACATCTTCTTCTACTTCATTGACTACACTAAAGCTTTTGACTGTGTGGGTCACAACAAACTTTGGAAAATTCTTCAAGAGATGGGACTACCAGATCACCTTACCTGTCTCTGAGAAACCTGTATGCAGATCAAGAAGCAACAAGTTCTGTTGAACTGTATGCAGTCCAAGAACAGGACATGGAACAATGAACTGGTTCAAAATTGGGAAAGGAATGCATCAAGGCTGTATATTGTCACCCTGCTTATTTAACTTATATGCAGAGTACATCATGTGAAATGCTGGGCTGGATGAAACACAAGCTGGAATCAAGACTGCTGGAGAAATATCAACAACCTCAGATATGCAGATGATACCACATTAATGGCAGAAAGTGAAGAGGAACTAGAGCCTTTTGGTGAAGGTGAAAGAGGACAGTGAAAAAGCTGCTAAAGACTCAACATTCAAAAAACTAAGACCACGACAACAAGTTCCATCATTTCATGGCAAATAGAAGTGGAAACAGTGACAGACTTTATTTTCTTGGGCTCCAAAATCACTGTAGAAAGTGACTGCTGTCATGAATTTTAAAGACACTTACTCCTTGGAAGGAAATCTATGACAATCCTAGACAGTGTATTAAAAGACAGAGACATCACTTTGCTAACAAAGGTCCATATAGTCAAAGCTATGGTTTTTCCAGTAGTCATGTAAGTATGTGAGAGTTTGGACCACAAAGAAGGCTGAGCACTGAAGAACTGATGCTTTCCAACTGTGGTGGTGGAGAAGTCCTTTGGACTACAAGGAAATCAAACCAATCAATCCTAAAGGAAATCAACTCTGAATATTCCTTGGAAGGACTGATGCTTAAGCTCCAATACTTTGGCCACTTGATGCGAAATGCCAGCTCTCACTGCAAAAGACCCTGATGCTTGGAAAGACTGAAGGCAAAAGAAGGAGGTGGCAGAATCGAGAAAAGGACTCTGATAAGGCCATAGTTCCTGCATCTGAGGCAGTCCATGTCCCTGCACACTTGGCACAGCCAGGGTCCCTGCAACCCAAGCAGCTGCACCACCTTCATGCTCAGTCATCACTGGGGCAGAGCTGCCACAGGCTAGAAAAAGCCCTAGTAGCACCATATCTCCAGTGACAATAGCTGCCAGTGCTCCTGCATAGCTGGCATTGCCAGGGTCCCCATGATCCAAGCAACTGCACCACTTCCAAGCATAATCTTCACTGGGACAGAGCTGCCAGAGGCTAGAAAAAATCCTGCATCTGTACACATGGGGTCACTTTGATCATATCCAACTCTGAGATCCTGTGGACTGTGGCCTTCCAGGCTTCTCTGTCCAGGGATTCTCCAGGCAGGAATACTGGAGTGGGTTGCCATGCCCTTCTAAAGCATGATATTTCCTGCTGCCCTAACCACTGGCTCCTCTGAATACCTAGTGATGCCTGGGCCACTGCCACCCAAGCATCTGTGCCACCTCCACACCTGGCCCACACTGTGGCAGACCCAAATCCTCCAGAGCAGCCTCAGGAACAAACCCCAGTGGACGATCCACAGGCAGAGGTGAAGATAAAACCACAAGTGAGACCCAGGGGCAGTGTGGCTAAGGAAGAGAACCCACAACCTCCCCACCAGCTGTACAAGCTGCAGATTGAATCCACATGATCAACTAGGCTGACTCTGTGTCTATGGAATATATAAAAGGACAATGAGAGTTCTCACAAAAGAAAACACACTAGTTCTAACAGCTGTGAAAATTGGAGACAAGAACAGGTAGGAGCAAGACCAGATTAGAGTCTGAGCTGCCCCCACAGCAGGTCCAGAGACCAGCCCAGTACCAGACAGCATCCTAGAGAGTCAAAGTGGACTGTGACTCCTAGCGAGGGAAAGGATGCTGACAGCAGAGACTCAAGAAAAACAGTTATTATTCTTATATTTTGACTTGTTCTGTGGTTGATTGTGGATACTTTTTTCTTTTTTTCCTTTCCCTTTTTCCCCCTGTTGCTGTAGTTGTCAATTTTATTAGTTCTATTAAATCTATTTAAGCTTTTGAAAATTTTTTTAATCACATGTATTTATTTCTGTTGTGTACGTCTGCCTCTATATTAGCCTTATAAGATTCTGTGGGGTTTTCTTTTTTTCTTTTTTCTCTTTTCTTTTAAATTTAAATTTTTTAATTTTTTTAATCTCCTATTTTTCCTACATTTATTTCTTTGTTTGCTTTTCCTACTGTTCTTTTCCCATTGCAGTTAACCTTTAATATACATAAATCTTCTTTATTTACCTCTTTTTAACTTTGCATTTCTATTCTTTCTTTTTCTCATTGTATTTTCATTGTTTTCATTGCTTTAGTCCCCAGTTGGCACCTTGCTTTAGTTTTGTTTTCCAGTTTGTGCTTTAATTAGTTTTGCTCTTAACTGATGGATATCATTTTAGATTTCCTTTGTTCACCAGGTCAATCTATTGCCCTTCTTTTTTTTTTCTTTTGGACTGTTTTGCTTTTGCTTATGGGTATATATGTATGTGTGTATATTCCATTATTTTAGCTATTGTTTGCTTGATTTTGCAATTGTCACTTGTCTAAAGTGTGACTTTTGTTTCTCACCTTTGGGTATTTATTTTAATCCCATTTAATGCCATAACAAACCACCTGTGGAATCTCCATTCCCAGCCAGAGATCAGGCCCTGAGCCTTTGGAGTGGGAGCACTGACTCCAAGACCCTAAACTACCTAAGAACTCCTAACACTAGAGCGTATCAAATAGTAAGAACTCCCACAAAGGCAACCACTTTTATACAAGACCCAGCATAGCCCAACTGCCAGTAGCACCTTGTGCAGGACACCTCATCCAAACAACAAACAAGACAAAAATACAAACCCAATCATCAGCAGGCAGGATTACCACCTCATTCAGTCCTGCCCATAAGAGGAAAAAGAAAAAAAAAAAACACACACACACTCACCTCCTCCCACCAGAGCACAAATGCAAATCACACCCTACATGAAGTTTACACAAACCACTAGACCAAACTTACAAGGACAGAAACCAAAAGGAAGAAAGAATTCAAACTCGAAACCTGGGAAAAGGAGACCTCAAACACGATAAGTTAAAAAAATATATTGAAAAGGCAGAGAAATACTGCACAATGAAGGAACAACCTAGAAGCATACAAGTCCAAGTAAATGAAGAAGAAATAGGCAAACTACCTGAAAAAGAATTCAGAATAATAATAGTCAAGATGATCCAAAACCTCGAAAATACAATGGAGAAAATGCAAGAATCAATTAACAAAGACATAGAAGAAATAAAGAATGAACATACAGAGACAAACAGCACAATTACTAAAATTAATAATACTTAGGAAGGAATCAATACCAGAGAACAATACAGAGGTTACTTAAAAAACTAAAAATAGAGCTACCATGTGATGCAATTTTTAAAGGGATATTTTTTTAGTTTTCCCTTTCTGATATTTCATTGTTAGTGCAAGTAAATAGAACCAATTTCTGTATGTTAATCTTATATCCTTCTACCTTGCTGAAATTGTTTATCAGTTCTAGTAGTTTTTCTATGGAGTCTTCAGGGTTTTCTATATATAGTATCCTGTCATCTGCATATCCTTCATGGCAAGTAGATAGGGAAACAGTGGAAACAGTGTCAGACTTTATTTTGGGGGGCTCCAAAATCACTGCAGATGGTGATTGCAGCCATGAAATTAAAAGATGCTTGCTCCTTGGAAGGAAAGTTATGACCAACCTAGATAGCATATTAAAAAGCAGATGCATTACTTTGTCAACAAAGGTCCATCTAGTCAAGGCTACGGTTTTTCCAATGGTCATGTATAGATGTGAGAGTTCGACTGTAAAGAAAGCTGAGCACGGAAGAATTGATGCTTTTGAACTGTGGTGTTGGAGAAGACTCTTGAGAGTTCCTTGGACTGCAAGGAGAACCAACCAGTCCATTCTAAAGGAGATCAGTCCTGGGTGTTCATTGGAGGGACTGATGGTGAAGCTGAAACTCCAATACTTTGGCCACCTGATGCAGAGAGCATCAACCTGGTTGGCAGATTTTTCTCTTTCTTCTTTCAAAATTTCTCTTTAATGTTTGACAATTTGATTATAATGTATCTTGGTCTGGATCTCTTTGGTTTATCTTTTTGGCTTTCTTTCACCTTCCTTGATTTAGTTTTCCTTCCTCCAGTTTTGGACATTCTCAGACTTTTTTTTTTCTTTCTTTCCTTTCTTTTTTTTGAAATTGTTTATTTCCCAACATCCTTATTCCATTTTCTATGAAAGAGTCTACGGGAGAATAGCTTTAGTGGTAGTTCCCACCCATTCCGTGACCTGAGCATTGGCAGTTGCAGACCGGTCTGTAATGCAGGCTGAGTGCTCCAGTTTTCAGTAGGAAGCTTCTGAGTAAGCATGGAGGGCACCTTCAGACTAGTCTGCAACCTAGGGCTGAGTAGCAATAAATTTGGAAGCTGAAGCAATCCATTCGTCTTGAAATTTCTCCATGCTTACATCCATTTCAGAAGTGGCCTGCTTTTGCTTTTCAGTCTCTTCAAAAATTTTGAAAAGTAGAGATCAGACATGATCTTCATGCCTTCAAGTTTTCATAGGAGCTGATACGTGCATGCACAGAACTTCCTGGGACAGCATCCATAGAGTGAACTCCCTAGTTACATATATGGTAATATCTGCAGAGTGGAAAGGAGAGTCTGTGTTACAAAGAGCAATAGTAAGTAGGCTAATATGAGATACCTCTGGAGGAGCTGGTGGTAAGCCCTGGGATTAGCAACCACCAGAAGTCATAGCTCCTTGCAGGCTGCCTGAATCTGGTTAGGGAATGTTCCAGGAGTGAAACAGCCAGGAATAGAAGTGGATGCAGTGGCAGCAACTTTACCACATCTTGCTGACCTGTATTCCTGGAGGATATGACTGTGATATCAGCCAGGTTTTCAAGGCAACAATGGCATGAGCTGCCAGCAGAAACTTCTCCCAGGTTCTCTTCAGATTTATGATGTAGATGTTATCACTTTTTCTTTGTAGATTAATTGTTCCATTTGAAAGTTACAGTTGATGCCACCTAAGTAAGTTCCTGCTCCAAGGAATTTGAAGTCATACACCTCTTTCTTGCTGGGCATCAAGGGCTCCAGACATGATGGAAGTTTTCCTTTAATTTATGACAAGAACCCAGAACAATGCACCCCTCTCTGGGTAGCAAAGAATGGCCAACCATTATTCTTCTGAGTGAACTTTCTGTCCCTTCCTTTCTCTCTTAGCTTTTTCAGACTCCCATAATACAGACATTGGTACACTTGATTGTAACCCATAAGTTCCTAAAACTACCTTCCCTCTTTTCTATTCTTTTTTAAACATTTTGCTCCTCTGGACTGAATGATTTCCCTTTCCTGTCTTTGAATTAACTGGTACTTTTTTCCACTCAATCTAGTCTGCTGTTTATTTTCTCTATTGAAATATTCAGTTCGTTTACTGTATTCTTCACCTCTATGAAGAGGTTTTTGCTTAGTTGTTGTTATTGTTGTTCAGCTGCTAAGTCATGTCTGACTCTTTGAGATGCCATGGACTGCAGCATGCCAGGCATCCTTGTTCTTTACTATCTCCTGGAGTTTGTTCAAACTCATGTCCATTGAGTTGGTGATGCCATCCAACATTCCCATCCTTTGTTTCCTCCTTCTCCTCCTGCCCTCAATTTTTCCCAGCGTCAGGGTCTTTTCCAGTGAATCATCTCTTCACATCAGGTGGCCAAAGTATTAGAGGTTCAGCTTCAGCATCAGTCCCTCCAATGAATATTTGGGATTGATTTTTTTATATATATTTTACAGTAGTTTTACATATTTTTTTCTCTTTGTTGAAATTCTCACTTTCTTCATACATTGCTCTCCTGACCTCTTCAGGCATCTTTATGACCACAATTTTGACTTCTCTGTCACATAAACTATTTATCTCCATCCCATTAGGGTCAGTTTTCTGATGTTTATCTTTTTCTTTTGTTTGTTCTTTTATTTCTCTCTTCATTTTCCTCAAATGTTCATATTGGTTTTTATACTTTAAATAAAACAGCCATCTCTCCTAGTCTTGACAGACTGGCCTCATGTAGGAGATGATCCTTGCCCATCAGCCCGATTAAAGATTCTTAAGTGCCTCTCAAATCTTTCTTTTTGTCCAAATTGCCATCTTTGTTCTCAGTGGCTCCTGGGAGATTATGGTATGCCAAGTTCCACTGGTGCCCTGAAGGAGAGGAAATGTGCACATGCACGAACTCCTAGAAAACTACTAAATTGCCTGCCCTGTCAGCTCCTAGATGAAACCTAATTGGAAGCCCAAACTTCAGGCAACAGCTGGGAAAGATGTGGCATTGTATATACTGTTTATGCTCCTAAAATTCTGCTAATTTCCTGCACAGTCACCTCCCAGGTGCAGACTAGATAGAAACATGATTCTCAAGCAGCAGCTTGAAAAATATGCAGTCTAACCCTTTCCAGGAAGAATCTGAAGTATTTTTACCTGCTCCTTCTACACTGAGCCTGGGGAACAAGTGTTTATAACCAGGGCAAGTGCTTACACACTAGTTTAAGAATGACTTCTTTGCTTCATATGGTCCTGGGGACACACAAATGCCAAGCTCCTTTCAGTCTCATGAGTGAGTGAGTGAGTGAGTGAAGTCACTCAGTCGTGTCCGACTCTTCGCGACCCCATGAACTGTAGCCCACCAGGCTCCTCCATCCATGGGATTTTCCCGGCAAGAATACTAGAGTGGGTTGCCATTTCCTTCTCCAGGAGATCTTCCCGACCCAGGGATTGAACCCAGGTCTCCCACATTGTAGGCAGACGCTTTACCGTCTGAGCCGATTTGGGAGCTGGACTTTCAATTGGAAGCCACAGAAGTTGGGACGTTAGGTGTGTGGTCTAAAATCTTCACTCCTCAGGAAGAAATTGGGATTTGGAATACATCCAAGTTGTAATCCAAGGATGGAGTTTATTTCATTAGTGTGTCTCAGCTTTTCCAACCTATTGTGTTGTGAGTATTTCCTGTCACTCAGAGTATAAGAATCTCTCAACTATGTAGCTGTTTATTCAGTGCATCTGTGAAGAAAGGGAAAGTCAGAATCCTATTTCTTTCTGACATCACTTTCTGTCACCATCTTTCTGACATCACTTCAACATTTTATATTTTTAAAAGTCATTTCCTTTCCTGTGATGTCTTTTCATATTCTTTACACATTTTAAATTATTGACTTTTTTCTTCATTTCTTTTGTTTCTTCATATGTTATTAATCTCTGTAATAGGAGTTCCAATATATTTTATGTGCCTCTTGACTTTGCTTACAATGTTTTTGTCCTGCAGAAACTTCTAAGTAGGTAAATATATATCAGTCTTCTCTTTTATGGCCACTTGAATATGTCACTGGTATAGTAAAACTCTTTAGCTAAAATCAGGGGAAACATACCTGTAGTCAAACAAATTTAGGTTTATTTACCTTGCTGCAGCAAAGGGAAATGCACAACAGAAGAACTGAAGGGCTCTAAGTAAGAAGGGAAAGGATTGTTACAGGATTTGAGCTTCTGCTGGAGATTAGAAAGAAATAGAGATTAGAAGCTGCAGGAACGAGGGGAAATCTGGTATTTTCAAACAGAGGTAGGAAGATTAAAGCAAAGTAACAGGTGTCATTGTCAAAATAAAAGCACCAGTTACATATGCTAGTCAGAAAGAAAGTTGTTCAATTATTTTTGTGATTGGAAACTATCCTTGTCTCTGTCTTATTTCAGACATAGTCATGGAGCTATAATTCTATCTTGTTCCACAACAGTTAAGGAGTTGCCTTGTCTAATTGTTATTTATGATCTATGAGAATTGTTTATGTTGTGCCTAGGATATTGTGTATCCAACAATGATTTCTTTTTAGATGAATCATGTAAATAAATTAGCCATTTATTTTCATTTTTGAGTGTTTTTAAGAACGAGTATTACATTTTATCAAATGCTTTTTCGGTATCCATGGAGAAGGTCTTACTATTTTCTTCTTATATCTGTTAATAGGATAAATTTTATATATATATATATATCTCTTCTAATATTAATTCATTATTGCATCATAGAATAAACTCTAGTTGCTCAAAAGGCATCAGGTTTCAGGAGGCTGCTGGATTTCTATGTATTTTTTTTTTAGGAGTTTGCATTAATATTCAGAAGTGAGATTAAAACTTTTATATCCAGCAAAAATATCCTCTAAAAGTGAAGGCATTTTTATTGGTAATATCCCCCAAATTGGAAACAATCCAAATGTCCCTTCATAGGTGAATGGATAAACAAATTGTGGTATAAGAATGCAATGGAATACTACCCAGCAGTACAATGGACTAACTATGGATGCATGCAACAATATGGATGAAGCTCAAAGCAACTATGCCAAGTGAAAAAAGTTGGATTAAAGATATATATGCTATATGATTCCTTTTTCATGAAATTCTTTTTAAAACTTTAATTCAGTGACAGAAAGTACATCAGTCATTATCTGAAGAGTAGGGGGGTAAGGAGAAGTGGGAGGCAGAGATTACAAAGGGATACACAAAAACTGTTGGGGGTGTTGGATACACTGACTATCTTGACTATGGTGATGGTTTCACAGTTTGTATGTTTATCAAAGTTATCACATTGTTCAGTTTAAATATGTGCAATGTATTTTACATCAATTATACATTAACAAAACTGTTAACAGAATATGGTGGTGAGTGGTAACAAAATATAACCTTTTTCAGAGAAAAAAATATATTATTTCTTACTACCAGCACACTCTTGCTAAAGGAAATACTAAAGCATTTACAGAATAGGAAATGGCAACTGACTTCAATATTCTTGCCTGAAATGTCCCATGGACAGAGGAGCCTGGTGGGCTATAGTCCATGAGGTCACCAGAGTCAGACACAACTGAACAATTGAGCATGAAACATTTACACTTCAAGAATACAAAAACTGATCCATGACAAAAGGCATTCAATTTAAAAAGAGGAATGAAAAGAAAATAAAAGTTATAAACATGAATAAATGTCAATGTACTTTTTAAAAATAATATTAATGAGAATTATAAAATAGAATTGATACATATGGCAATGCCCAGATACAAGTTCCAAATGTTGTAAATGAAGTTAAAATGTTGTTACTTGTACAGTCTAATTTGTACAGTCTAGAAGTAAACTAGATGTTCATTTTTTTCTTTTGATTTATTAATTTGACTATGTTATAACATATGACTTTATGTTATAATAATGTGACTACTTTATGCTATAATATTAAAACAAAACTTTACAATGGCTATTACTACAGTCAGAAGACTGTAACTACATGGTTTTCATCAGAAAAACGTAGTTTAAAATTTTACGTGTTTAAGAATAGTCTCAAAATTTATAAAACAAAAAAGAAGGAGAATTCAAGGAGAAACAGATACTTATATGATTATAGTAGCTAATTTTAACATACTTCTTTCTTACTATGATAGAACAAAGACATTAAAAATCATTAATGTAGACTATTTTAAAAGAAATATTAACAGGCTTAATCTAAAAACATATATAAACATTGTACCCAACAAAGGAAAAATAATGCTATTTTTTCATTCAAAGAATATTTATTTAGATGAACTGATTATATGTTAGATGAAAACAAGGCTCAGTAAATTTCAAAGATTTTAAAAGACATGTGAATGTATATTTATAAAAGATACCATTTGTACAACATCAGTTCAGTTCAGTTCAGTTCAGTTCAGTCCCTCAGTCGTGTCCGACTCTTCGCAACCCCATGAATAGCAGCATGCCATGCCTCCCTGTCCATCACCAACTCCCAGAGTTCACTCAAACTCATGTCCATCAAGCCAGCGATGCCATCCAACCATCTCATCCTCTGTTGTCCCCTTCTCCTCCTGCCCCCAATCCCTCCCAGCATCAAGGTCTTTTCCAATGAGTCAACTCTTCACATGAAGTGGCCAAAGTATTTGAGTTTCAGCTTTAGCATCAGTCCTTCCAATGAACACCCAGGGCTGATCTCCTTTAGAATGGACTGGTTGGATCTCCTTGCAGTCCAAGGGACTCTCAAGAGTCTTCTCCACACCACAGCTCAAAAGCATCAATTTTTCGGCGCTCAGCTTTCTTCACAGTCCAACTCTCACATCCATACATGACCACTGGAAAAACCATAGCCTTGACAACATAAGCCTTTATCAATACTAGGAAAAAAATAAAAGGAGAATCAGCCTTATTATAAAACAAGTTAGAATGCTAGCCTAAAAGCATCAAACATGACAAGAGGGGCACTAATGCTAAGAGGTAACATTTATAAGGGAAATGAAAAAGTTACAAATAGTTTTTGCACCAAATGACACAGAAACAACCTCCCTAAGGCAGAAAATATAGGAGATCTGAAAAGAAAAACAAGTAATATTGGATGGGTCAAAAGGTTCACTGGGCTAGTAAGATGGCTCTAGTAGTGCTTAGTTGTCTTTAACTTCATTCAAAATACTTTTATTAGATTGTACTGTGACAGCTATCATATCAGTGTGCATTTTATTTTTTATTTTTTAAAATTCATTTATTTTAATTGGAGGCTAATTTCTTTACAATATTGTGGTGGTTTTTGCCATACATCGACATGAATCAGCCATGGGTGTATATGTGTCCCTCCATCCTGACCCCCTCTCTCATCCCATCCCTCTGGGTTGTCCCAGAGCACCAGCTTTGGGTCCCCTGCCTCACGCATTGAATTTTCACTGGTCATCAATTTTACATATGGTAATATACATGTTTCAGTGCTATTCTCTCATATTGTCCCACCCTCGCCTTCTCCCACAGAGTCCAAAGGTCTGTTCTTAACATCTGTGTCTCTTTTGCTGTCTTGTTCAGCATCACCATCTTTCTAAATTCCATATATATGCATTAATACACTGTATTGGTGTTTCTCTTTCTGACTTACTTCACTCTGTATAATAGGCTCCAGTTTCATCCACTTTATTAGAACTGACTCAAATGTGTTCTTTTTTATAGCTGAGTAATATTCCATTATGTATATGTACCACAACTTCCTTATCCATTTGTCTGCCAATGGACATCTAGGTTGCTTCCATATCCTAGGTATTGGAAATGGTGCTGCAATGAACTTTGGGGTACATGTGACTCTTTCAATTCTAGTTTCCTAGGTGTGTATGCCCAGCAGTTGGATTGCTGGATCATATGGCACTTCTATCTCTGGTTTTTTAAGGAATCTCCACACTGTTCTGCATAGCAGCTGTGCTAGTTTGCATTTCCACCAACAGTGTAAGAGGGTTCCCTTTTCTCCACACCCTCTCCAGCATTTATTGTTTGTAGATTTTGTGATAGCAGCCATTCTGATTGGCCTGAGATGGTACCTCATTGTGGTTTTGATTTGCATTTCTCTGATAATGAGTGATGTTGAACATCTTTTCATGTGTTTGTTAGCCATCTGTATGTCTTCTTTGGAGAAATGTCTGTTTGAATTTTTTGGCCCATTTTTGGATTGAGTTGTTTATTTTTCTGGTATCGAGCTGCATGAGTTGTTTGTATTTTAGAGATGAATTCTTTGTCAGTTGCTTCATTTGCTATTATTTTCTCCCATTCTGAAGGCTGCCTTTCCACCTTGCTTATAGTTTCCTTCATTGTGTAAAAGCTTTTAAGTTTAATTAGGTCCCATTTGTTTATTTTTATTTCCATTACTCTGGCAGGTGGGTCATAAAGGATCTTGCTGTGATTTATGTCAGAGAGTGTTCTGCCTATGTTTTCCTCTAAGAGTTTTATAATTTCTGGTCTTACATGTAGATCTTTAATCCATTTTGAGTTTATTTTTGTGTATAGTGTTAGAAAGCATTCTAGTTTCATTCTTTTACAGGTGGTTGACCAGTTTTCTCAGCACCAGTTGTTAAAGAGATTGTCTTTCCTCCAATGTATATTTTTGCCTCTTTTGTAAAAGATAAGGTGTCCATAGGTAAATGGGCTTATCACTAGGCTTTCTATTTTTTTCCACTGATCTATATTTCTGTCTTTGTGTCAGTACCATACTGTGTTGATGACTATAGCTTTGTAGTATAGTCTGAAGTCAGGCAGGTTGATTCCTCCAGTTCCATTAGTCTTTCTTAAGATTGCTTTGGCTATTCGAGGATTTTGTGTTTCCATATGAATTTTGAAATTATTTGTTCTAGTTCTGTGAAAAATACCTTTGGTGGCTTGATAGGGATTGCATTGAATCTATTGATTGCTTTGGGTAGTATAGTCATTTTCACTATCTTGATTCTTCCAATCCAGGAACATGGTATATTTCTCCATCTACTTGTATCATCTTTGATTTCTCTCACCAGTGTTTTATACTTTTAGATAGATAGATAGATAGATAGATAGATCTTTTGTCTCTTTAGGTAAATTTATTCCTAAGAATTTTATTCTTTTCATTGCAATAGTGAATGGGATTTTTTTTCCTTAATTTCTCTTTCTGTTTTCTCATTGTTAGTGTATAGAATGCAAGGGATTTCTGTGTATTAATTTTACATCCTGAAAGTTTACCACATTCATTGATTGCTGCTGCTGCTACTTAGTCACTTCAGTCATGTCTGACTCTGTGTGACCCCATGGACTGCAGCCCTCCATGCTCCTCCATCCATGGGACTCTCCAGTCAAGAATACTGGAGTGGGTTGCCATTTCCTTCTCTATATTCATTGATTAGCTCTAGTAATTTTTTGGTGGTGTCTTTAGGATTTTCCATGTAGAGGATCATGTCATCTGCAAACAGTGAAAGTTTCACTTCTTTTCCAATCTGGATTCCTTTTATTTCTTTTCCTTCTCAGTGCATTTTAAAAAAATAAAAACTTTTCAAAATTGGTGAATTTTTGTATAGCTACTTTAATATTGAAGAAGGAAGAAAAAAGGAATATTTTTAGCATAATTTTCTTTGTTATTTCAAGAAAAGTAAAAACACTACTGAAATGCAAGAAAAGATTTGTGCAGTGTATGAAGTGCTATGATTGATCTAATGTGTCAGAACTTCTTGTTCAGTATGGCAGAGTGAAAGGAAGTGCACTCATCTTCCCCTGCCAGAGCACTAAAATCACAACTAGCTGTTGAACAACCATAGACAGGAGAATGCTTTGTTGTTGTTCAGCCACTCAGTCGTGTCTGACTTTTTGCCACCCCATGGACTGCAGTATACCAGACTTCCCTGTCCTTCACTATCTCCTGGAGTTTGCTAAAACTCACGTCCATTCAATTGGTGATGCCATCCAAACATCTCATCCTCTGTCACCACCTTCTCCTCCTTCCCTCAGTCTTTCCCAGTATCAGGGTCTTTTCCAATGAGTCAGTTCTTTGTATCACGTGGTCAAAGTATTTGAGCTTCACCTGAAGCATCAATCTCACCAATGAATATTCAGGTTGATTTCCTTTAGGATCGACTGGTTTGATGTCCTTGTTGTCCAAGGGACTCTCAGGAATCTTCTCCAACACCACAGTTCAAAAGCATCAGTCATTTGGCATTTAGCCTTCTTTATGGTCCAACTCTTACCATCATTACATGACTACTGGAAAAACCATAGCTTTCACTACATGGACCTTTGTCAGAAAAGTGATGTCTCTGCTTTTTAATATTCTAAGTTTGTCATAGTTTTTCTTCCAAAGAGCAAGCGTCTTTTAATTTCATGGCTGCAGTCATGCTTGCAGTGATTTGGAGCTCAAGAAAAAATAAAGTCTGTCACTGTTTGCACTTTTTCCCCATCTATTTGACTTGAAGTGATATGACCAGATGCCATGATCCTAGGTTTTTAATGCTGAGTTTCAAGCCAGCTTTTCCAAGCTCCTTTTTCACCTTCATCAAGAGGTCCTTTAGTGCCTCTTCACTTTTTGCCATTAGGGTGGTATCATCTGCATGTCTAAGATTATTCATATTTCTCCCAACAACCTTGATTCCAGCTTGTGATTCATCCAGCCTGGCATTTTGCATGATGTATTCTTCATAAAAGTTAAATAAGCACAGAGACAATATACAGCCTTGACATATTCTTTTCCCAGTTTTGAACCAGACTGCTATTCCATGTCCGCTTCACACTGTTGCCTCTTGACCTGCATGCAGGTTTTTCAGGAGGCAGGTAAGGTGGTCTGGTATTCCCATCTCTTTAAGAATTTACCACAGCTTGTTGTGATCCATAGTCAAAGGCTTTAGCATAGTCAATGAAGCAGATGTAGATGTTTTTCCAGAACTCTCTTGCATTTTCTAATATCCAATGGATGTTGGCAATTTCATCTCTGGTTCCTCTGCCTTTTCTGTATACAGCTTGTACATCTGGAAGTTCTTGGTTCACCTACTGCTGAACCAAGCTTGAAGGATTTTCAGCATCACCTTGCTAGCTTGTGAGATGAGTGCAATTGTGGGGTAGTTTGAACATTCTTTGGCATTGCCCTTCTTTGGGATTAGAATGAAAACTGACCTTTTTCAGTCCTGTGGCCACTGCTGAGTTTTCCAAATTTGCTGGCATATTGAGTGCAGCACTTTCACAGCAGCATCTTTTCAGATTTGAAGTAGCTCAGCTGAAATCCCATCACCTCCACTAGCTTTGTTCTTAATAATGCTTCCAAAGGCCCACTTGACTTTGCACTCTAGATTGTCTGGTTCTAGGTAAATGCCAGCTCCATTATAGTTATCTGGGTCATTAAGACCTTTTTTGTATAGTTCTTCTGTGTATTCTTGCCACCTCTTCTTAATCTCTTCTGCTTCTGTTAGTTCCTTACTGTTTCTGTCCTTTATTGTGCCCATCTTTGCATGAAATTTTCCCTTAGTATCTCTAATTTTCTTGAAGAGATCACTAGTCTTTCCCATTCTATTGTTTTCCTCTATTTCTTTGCATTGTTCACATAAGAAGGCTTTCTTGTCTCTCCTTGCTATTCTTTTGCACTCTGCATTCAGATGCATATATCTTTCCTTTACTCCTTTGCCTTTTGCTTCTCTTCTTTTCACAGATTTTTCTAAGGCATCCTCAGACAACCATTGTGTCTTCTTGCATTTCTTTTTCTTAGAGATGGTTTTGGTTACCACCTCTTATACAATATTATGAACTTCCGTCCGTAGTTCTTCAGGCACTCTGTTTATCAGATCTAATCCCTTGAATGTTTTTGTCACTTCCACAGTGTAATCATAAGAGATTTGATTTATGTCATACCTGAATGACGTAGTGGTTTTCCCTACTTTCTTCAATGTAAGCCTGAATTTTGCAATAAAGAGCTCATGATCTTAGACCATAGTCAGCTTCCAGTCTTGTTATGGCTGACCATAGAAAACTTCTCCATCATCAGCGGCAAAGAATATAATCAATCTGATTTTTGTATTGGCCATCTGATATCCATGTGTAGAGTCATCTCTTATGTAGTTGTAAGTGGGTATTTGCTGTGATGAGGTTGTTCTTTTGGCAAAACTCATTAGCCTGTGGTCTGCTTCATTTCATACTCCAAGGCCAAGCTTGCATGTTAACTCCAGGTGTCTGTTGACTTCCAATCTTTGCATTCCAGTCCCCTATGATGAAAAGGACACCTTTTTTGCTGTTAGTTCTAGAAGATTTTGTAGGTCTTCATAGAACTGTTCAACTTCAACTTCTTTGACATTAGTGGTGGGACATAGACTTGGATTACTGTGATGTTGAATGGTTTGCCTTAGAAATGAACCAAGATCATTCTGTCCTTTTCTGAGATTGCACCCAAACACTGTTTTGGACTCTTTTGTTGACTATGAGAGCTACTCCATTTCTTCTAAGGGAGTCTTGCCTACAGTAGTAGATATAATGGTCATCTGAATTAAATTCACCCATTCCCATCCATTTTAGTTCACTGATTTCTAAAATGTCAATGTTCACACTTGCCATCTCTGGTTTGACTACATCCAATTTACTTTCATTCATGGACCTAATATTCCAGGTTCCTATGCAATACTGTTCTTTACAGCATCATATTTACCTTTACCACCGGATGTATCTAAAGCTAGGTATCATTTCCTCTTTGGTTCAAAGCCTCTTCATTCTTTTTGGAAATATTTCTCAGTTCTTCCCCAGTAACATATTGAACACCTACTGATCTGTGGGCTTATCTTTCAGTGTCCTATCTTTTTGCCTTTTCACACTGTTCATGGGGTTCTCAAGGCAAGAATACTGAAGGGATTTGCCAATCCCTTCTCCAGTTGTCCACATTTTGTCAGAACTCTCCACCATGACCTTTCCATCTTGAGTGGCCTTGCACGGTATGGCTCATAGTTTCACTGAGTTACACACTGAGTTATTTCACCTGTTCTGGGTCCAGCATAGTACATTGCTCAGTTGTGTCTACTCTTTGTGATCCCATGGACTGTAGCCTGCCAAACACTTCTGTCCATGGGACTTTACAGACAAAAATGCTGGAGTGGGGTCCCATTCCCTTCTCCAGGTGAACTTCCTGACCCAGGGATTGAACCAGAATCACCCAAGTCTCTCGTGTCTCCTGCATTGGCAGGTGGATTCTTTACCAATAGCACTACCTGGGAAGCTTCAGGAGAATGCTGGAACCCACCAAAAAATATACCCTACATCCAAAGACAAATAAGAGGCCATAGCAGGTTTGTAGGAGGGGCACAATCACGATAAAAGTCAAATCCCATACCCACTTGGTGGATGACCCACAAACCAGAGAACATTAATATAAAAGAAGTTCTCCCACTGTTGTGAAGTTTCTGAATCCTACATCAGGCTTCCCATCCTGGGGCTTTGACAAAGGGACTGGGAATCCCAGGGAATCTGACTATGAAGGTCCATGGGATTTGATTATAGGACTTCCACTGGACTTGGGGAAATAAGACTCCAGTCTTAAATGAAGAGCACGGACATTATCTTGCGTGCACCAAGACCTAGAGGAAAGAAGCAGTGACTCCACAAGGGACTAAAACAAAACTACCTGGTAGTGTTGAAGGGTCTCCTGTGGAGGCATGGGTCAGCAGAGGCTCACCACAGGGACAGGCAAACTGGTGGCAGCAGTCTGGAAAGGTCACCTTTGCATAAACCCTCTTGGAGGTCACCATTAACCTGACCATAGAGCCCTAGACCCAAGGGCTGGGTTGCCTCAGGCCAAAAAATTACCAGGGAGGGATAACAACCCCACCCATCAGCAGATAATGGAATTAAAGCTTCACTGGCCAAGGCCCTGCTCACCAGAGCAAGACCAGTTTTTACCACTGCCAGTCCCTCCCGTCAGGAAGCTTACACAAATCTCTTAGCCTCCTCCATCAGAGAGCAGACAGAAGAAGCAGAAGGGCCATCATCCCACAGAGGCTAGAACAAAAACCAAATCACAGAAAGTTAATCTGGATGAAAAAGCAGAAAGCTATATCCCAGATGAAGGGACAAGATAAAATCCAAGAAAAATAAATAAAGGAAGAGAAGATAGGCAATCTTCCAGAAAATATTCAGAATAATGGTATTGAAGATGATCCAGATCGCAGGAAGACAATGGAGAAGATGCAAGAGATGTTTACCAAAGACCTACAAGGACTAAAGAACAGAGATGAATAATACACTCAAAGGAATCAGTAACTCAATAACTGAGGCAGAAGAATGGACAATTGACCTGGAGGACAGACTGGTGGAAATCAATTCTGCAGAACAGAATTTTTTTTTAAGTGAAAAGAAGGGGAGACAGTCTAAGAGACTGCTGGAACAATATTAAATGCACCATCATTGGCATTATAAAGGTCCCAGAAGGAAAAGAGAGAGAGAAAGGACCTGAGAAAATATTTGAAGAGATAATAATAGCTGAAAACTTCCCTAACATGGGAAAAGAAGTAGTCAACCAAGTCCAGGAAGCACAGAGAATCCCAGGAAAGATAAATCCAAGGAGGACCATACCGAGACACATGGTAATCAAACTGACAAAAATTAGGGACAGATAAAATATTGAAAGTAACAAGGGAAAAACAACAAATAACATACAAGGGAACGCCCATCAGATTACAAGCTAATTTCTTGACAGAAACTCTGCAAGTCAGAAGGGGAATGGCATGATATATTTAAACTGATGAATGGGAAGAACCAACAACCAAGAATACTCTACCCAGCAAGATTTTCATACAGATTTGATGGAGAAATCACCAGCTTTCCAGACAAGTGAAAGTTAAGAGAATTTGGCACCACACTGAGAAAGATTGAAGGCAGGGGGAGAAGGGAACAACAGAGGATGAGATGGTTGGATAGCATCACTGACTCGATGGACAAAAGTTTGAGCAAGCTCTGGGAGTTGGTGATGGACAGGGAAGCCTGGCATGCTGCTGCCCACGGGGTTGCAAAGAGTCAGACATGACTAAGGGACTGAACTGAACTGAAACCAGCTTTACAACCAGTGCTAAAAGAACTTCTCTAGGCAAAAAACAAAAAAAGGAAAAGATCTACAGATAATAAATCCAAAACAATTCAGAAAACTATAGGGTCATACATATGGATAATTACCTTAAATGTAAATGGATTAGATGCACCAACCAAAAGACATAGACTGGCTGTGTGCATGAAAAACATGTGCATGTCTGTATTTCCGCTTACCACATCACTGCTTAACACCCCTCCAAAATAGTATGTATTATTTTATATTGTTAGGTTAATCATGTTCCCATTGTGGTTTGCGATTGTAATTGTCTTTTATTTTTCATCTGGCTGTTGGTTGTGAAAACTGATAAACATTTTTTACTATTGTGATTGTGCAACTATTACTCACTTACCATTGTATCATGACTGGTCAATTTAAAAAATAGAATTTTATATAAACCAAAACTATGATTTAATAGAAAAACCTATAATCACTTCTTAAAATCCAAGTGCATATTAACATTATCTTGGAATTTTTTGAAAAATACAAAATTTTTCCTCCAAATCTTCAGATTTATTTCTAATTAGTAGACGTGTTTAAAAACAACTGGACTATATGGTGATCTTTTACTTTTATCTAGTTTGTTTCACATTTTCTATTTCATATTCTGTTTCATTTAGTTTGTTTTCCAATTTCTTCATCTCTTCTTTTTCTTTAATGTTCTTTCTCAAACCTTTACCAAGTGTAGTATAAAAGCTTTTGTTTACATATATATAAATAGTATGTATAATATACATATATTTTAGAAAAGTTACCATTTTTAACTAAAAAATTTTGCCATTTGACTTCACTTGTTTGACTTAATATAAATAGAATGTTAGATTTCTAATTTAAAAAAATAGATAAGCAACAAGCAACAAACATTTACTGTGTAGCACAGGGAAATATAGTCAATATCTCGTAGTAGCCTATAATGGAGAAAATCTGGAAAATAATAAATGGGTATATCTCTTTCTGAATCACCCTGCTGTTTACTTGAAGCATTGTAAGTCAACTATACTTCAATTAAATATGTATATTATAGAAAAATAAAGATTGGAGAGAGAAAAAACAACCAGGAAAAATTGTGAAAATATCAAAAACTATGTTGCAACAGGGAAACATGATTGTGGCATAAATCTTAAATGAAAAAAAAATATATATATCTCCTGGTAAATTAGCAAAACTAGAGAATTTTGCACCAAACCTAATCTGATATCTTTACCTCCTGTGACAAAACAATTTTAATGGGAACCTTCTCCTTTACAGAAAATATTAAGTCCTATCTCCCTGGGCAGAGATAATAAAAGCCTTCTAGAATTTTTTTTTAAGTGTCAGAAGTGGTTTGCAAAGTTTCATACTGAAGATTTCTCATGGACAATGGTCCATAGTCGGGTAGGTCAGTTGAAGTTGACAGAGATCAAATCAAGACATTAATTGAGAACAATCAATGTTGTACCATGGGGGATATAGCCAAATACTCAAAATAACCAAATTAAGTGTTGAAAATCATTTCCACCAGCTTGGTTGTATTAATTGCTTTGATGTTTGGGTTACATGTAAGTTAAGCAAAAAAAAAAAAACTTGACCATATTTCTGCACGTGATTCTCTACCAAAATGTAATGAAGACATTTTGCTTTTAAAACAAATTGTGACAGATGATGAAAAGTGTATACTGTACAATAATGTGGAACAGAAGAGATCTGAAGCAAGTGAAATAAACCACCACCAACCTCACCAAAGGCTGGTCTTGATGTAAAGAAGGTGATGTGTATGTGGTGGGATTGGAAGGGAGTATTATGAGCTCTTTTTGGAAAATCAAGTGATTAATTCCAAAAAATAGTTTTCCCAATTAGACCAACTAAAGGCAGAACTCCATGAAAGGCATCCAGAATTAGGCATAACCTTCCATCAGGATAATGCAAGACCACATGTTTCTTTGATAACCATGTCAAAACTAGTGGTTACAGTGTGGCTGGGAAGTTCTGATTCACCCATGGTATTCACCAGACTTTGCACCTTCAGATTTTCATCTATTTCAGTTTTTACAAAATTCTCTTAATGGAAAAAATTTCAATTCCTTGGGAGACTGTAAAAGGTACCTGGAAATGTTCTTTGCTCAAAAAAATAAAAAGTTTTGGGAAGATGGAATTATGAAGTTGCTTGAAAAATAGCAGAAGGTAATGGAACAAATTGGTGAATACATTGTTCAATAAAGTAAAAATGAAAAATATGTCTTTTATTTTTACTTTAAAAAAGAAGGAATTTTCTGGCCAACCCAATATATGAAATGTTTAATTCTGTTCTTTTAGTCTAAGACAGACCATGTCAGTAGAAAATAAATACAAACAAAAAATACATAAGCAACTTAATCAATAGTCAATATGGTAAACATGATTGATACATATCAAATTCTATATCTCTCAAAAATAATTCATTTGTGAGTATGGATATTTTTATGCCATACATTTGAAAAACAGTATTTCCAAGTATAAAAATATATATTCTCTGATTACAATTGAATAAAAAATAAAAATTTAAAAAATTGAATAAAAAACAATCTTATATATATATTTCAATTTTAAAAAGAATAAAAATAAACAGCTTATAAACACCTGTCTCAGAAAAAAATTAATGGAAGGAAAGCATATAAAAGTGTAAATGCAGACAAGTACATAAATTAATATATAAAAATATAGAGCCAACCAACTAAGAAGTCAAAACTAGAACTGTAAAAATAAAGATATGGATGAACTTATTAAAAAAGAGAGGGAACACAAATATATTGAAAAGAAATTATAAGAAACACAAAGTACTTGATTCAACTTCATGCAAATAAAATTTAAATCTTTAATAAAACTAATTTTCTAGTTACATACAAATTATTAAAACTGACCTCAGAAGAAATAGAATAGAAAAAACTGAAACAATCATAATTTCTGAGAAAGGTTCAAGGATTTATTCTTCAATGAAGTAAAGTAAAATAATATTCTTTTATGGCTAAAGTAATATTCCATTGTATAGATATACTACACCTTCTTTATCCATTCATATATCGACAGGTTGTTTCTATGTCTTGGCTATTGTAAATAATGCTGCATTCTTAATGTAGGGGTACAAATATCTTTTTGAGTTAGGGAGGATTTTCATTTCCTTCCTTCCTTCATTTTTTTCCTACCCAGAAGTGGAACTGCTGAATCATACGATACTTCTATTTTTAATCTCCATGCTATTTTCAATAGTGGCTACACTAATTTACATTTCACCAACAGCGCACAAGAGTTCCCTTTTCTCCACATCCTCACCAGCATTTGTTATCTCTTATCTTTTGGATAATAGCCATTTTAACGGGTGTGAGGTGAAAGCTCATTGTGGTTTTAATTTGCATTTCCCCAAATGATTAATGATGTTGAGAACCTTTTCAGGTACCTGATGGCCTTCTGTATATCTCCTTTGGAAAAATGTCTATTCAGGTCCTATGCCTATTTTTTAAATCAGATTGTTTGTCTTTTTGATGTTGAGTTGTATGAGTTCTTTTATATGTTGGATATTAACCCCTTATCAGGTATATAATTCACAAATATTTTCTTCCATTTGGTAGGTTGCCCTTTCATTTTACTGATGGTTTCCTTTGTTGTACAGAAGCTTTTTATTTCAATATAGCTAAACTTATTTATTATTGTATTTATATGTATTGAATTGGTCAAAAAGTTTGTTTGGGTTTTCCTGTAAGATGGTATGGAAATACCTGAATGAACATTTTTGCCAACTCAATTTGTAAGGATATGTGTTAGTCGCTCAGTCATGTCTGACTCCTTGTGACCCCATGGACAATAGCCCACCAGGCTTCTTTGTCCATGGAATTCTACAGGCAAGAACACTGGAGTGGGTAACCATTTCCTTCTCCATAGGATCTTCCGAATCCAGGGATTGAACCTGGATCTCCCACATTGCAGCCAGATTCTTTACCATCTGAGCCACCAGGGAAGCCCATAGAAGATATATATAATGTATATGATAATTTTCATCTGTGGGATAGTTGGCTCAATAGAAGTTACTGGCTACTACTGGAAGTGAAATTCTATACATTATTTTAATAGATTTAATTGAATGGCTCTTTCCTAGTGATATTTGAATATGCAATTTCATCTAACAAAGAGTTATCTTGGGTGCATTGCAGTGCACAATAGATATGTACTGAAAATTCCAGTGAGGGATATTAGTATTCCATTTTACTACAGTGGGTTCCAGGTGTAAAGTTTCTTTAGACTGAAAAAGAAATAATTCTTATTCAGAGCTCTATGAGTATCACATCTTCTTGCTGGCATGGGCTAGAAACTTCAGGTTTTCTCTCTCATCCATGTTACTGTATGTTCAATGGAATAATCAACTTAGGTTTATTGCTTATGAATTACCCTCTTGATTCAGATTAGGTCAAGAATTGGCTATTGTCCTCAATCTGACCCCATGCTGAGCCACATGACAGGTCGGGAAGTGCTGATCATGTACGCCAGGCTGCGGGGTGTTCCTGAGCCAGACATTGGCATGTATGTTGAAACATTTTTGTGTTCAATGCACATGGAAACCCATGCTGACAAGCTGGTCCACACATACAGGTAAGACATTATGCTGCTTATTTATTAAGCTGCCTAGTGCCCATCTGTATTCCTGCTGTTTAGAATGAATGCCTATAAACTCAACCTGACAACTCTGTCACACAGAAGCAATGATGGTGACATAGCCTTACTTCCCGTCGGGGTTCAGATGCAGATCACATTTGTATGAAATTAACCTTTTGCAGACATGATCTGTAGCCTTTGCATTTCAAAAAGAACACATTCATTCCTGTATCCCTATGGTTATTTATCTCTTTAAAACAAAAATATTTGTTGATGATGCTAAAAAGCATACCCCTCCAAAAGTCATTTCAATGAAAATGAGTTGGTGTATACACAGCATTGTGGATATATGAGCTAATTCTGTTGAATTAATGATAACCTTATTTCTTCTTTCTCCTGCACTTTCTCTCTCCTTCTTTGACAATAAAGTGGAGGAAACAAACGTAAATTGAATACTGCTATTGCCCTAATGGGAAAGTCCTCAGTTGTTTTCCTGGATGAACCATCTACTGGCATGGACCCAGTAGCCAGGCGCCAAATGTGGGACACAGTTACATGGATATGTAATAGTGGCAAAGCTATCGTCATATCTTCCCACAGGTATGACCCATTAGGAGACTTGGATGAAAGTTAGAAGGGTATAAGAGAGAATTAGTTTGAGTCAGGGAAATGTCAGTGAACTTGTCTAAGTACGTGACGTACATAAGAGGGACTGTGAGCAAATGCTGATTCCTAGGTAAAATCTAGAATACTCAGTTAAGTTCTGAAATCCAGACTTGGTAGAAGGTAGGAAGTCAGGGAAGTGTTTCTCTTGTGAATTTAGAAATCAACTGCTTTGAATCTTTAAATCTCCTCTTTCCAAATATTGTCTTAGTAATGATCACTTGCAATATGAAGCCTTCTTACTATAAGTGTCACCTTATAATCGTAGCTCTGTTTTGAAATATAAAATTTTGCTTCTGAGAGGGAGTCTCTTCATCCATATATCCTTTGTGCCTCTAGCATGGAAGAATGTGAGGCCTTTTGTACCAGATTGGCCATCATGGTAAAGGGGAAGTTCAAGTGCCTAGGCAGCCCACGTCACCTCAAGAACAAGTTTGGTAATATATACACTCTGACAGCAAAGATTAACATTGATGATAATGAAGATAAACTAGAGGAGTTCAAAAATTTCATTGAGACAAATTTCCCAGGTAATGTAGATAGGGCTTACTTGTGAAAATTGTTTTAAGTCACGTATGTTGTTCTGCTGCATGTACTCAATAACTTTTTTCCATGAATAATTGATGTTTATTGAGCTTTTATATTAGGCTCCTTTAGAAATAATTTTTCTATAAATTTATCCCTGATTATGCTAAGAAGCTTTCTCAAAATAGCAGAGGTTCTCACCAGTCTCTTGTAGGAATTAACTAGTAAGATACATCCATTCAAGTTTATTCATTTAGAGTTAAATTATTGAAGTTAAGTCTCTATTTTTTACCCTTGATAATTTTTAAGGTTTCCCTTCTGTTTGAGCATCTTTCCTCTGCCATTCCCTGATTACTGAGTCAGGCAATGTTTATGAAATGCAAATCCCCTTTTCTTCTTTCAAGGAAATGAACTGGATGTTTGACATAAAAACTTATTCAGCCTTTGTGTACTAATTTCAGCAAGTGCCTCTCTGTGCCCATGATAAACAAATTTATAGCCAGCTTCTATTTATTTGTACTCTCACTACTTTATTTGTAGTCTTTAACTTGAATGATCACTCTATCAACAGTGTGGTAGCCAGATGGTTAGGATGCATGTTTAAAAGCATGGAGTCTATAACAATGATAAAGCAATAAACGGTATTGGCCTGCACTAAGGAAGTGACAGTAAGTATGGAGAGGAAAAAATTATAGGAAATGAACATATATATATATATATATATATAGAGAGAGAGAGAGAGAGAGAGAACGCAATGGCACCCCACTCCAGTGTTCTTGCCTGGAGAATCCCAGGGACAGGGGAGCCTGGTGGGCTGCCATCTATGGGGTCACACAGAGTCGGATACAACTGAAGCAACTTAGAGAGAGAGAGAAAGAGAGAGAGAGGCAGTTGGTGGGGGGGGGGGGGGAATGATCAATTAGAGAGGAAGAACCATAATGTAGGAAAGATCATTAATTTAGTATTAATTATATTAGAATATTCTAATAAATATGTCCATCAGGCCAGTTGGATATTCGTTTAGCCATTCATTCATATGGAAAGATTTGTGAAGGATTTTTTGTATGCAGTGTTGAAGATAATTAACCACACAGAAGCATATATATATATATATATATATATATATATATATACATATATATACATACTATGAGCCATTCCAATATCCTGTTTAACTTGAAGGTAATAGAGGACACAAAAAACTGAGGCCAAACTTGTCTTAAAAGAGGTGATGAACACAATAGCTTGGATGTGAAACTACATATGGAAAGTTACTGAACTGGCAATCTTTCCCCATGCTATCCTTGAGCAAATTAGCTATTTCAAATAAAACTTCCCCATTTAAAGATAACAAACTAGAAAGGATGGTCCCTTTATGTACGGGACCTATGCATAAAAATTATCCAGAAAAGGAATAAAGAAAGAACTATAACATGTGAAAGGCAACTTAAATATACATTTCAGCCTAAAATTATCTCTAGGAATTAGAAGACTGTTTCAATTAAATGCTTCCCTCTAGTAGCAAAGAATTTAAGACATCATTCATTTTTTTAAAAGGCCACAGAGAAAATAGTTCCTCTTTCTACAGCATGACAGATTATTCTCTCAGAAATGAACCACTATTAAAATAAAAATACATATTGGAAAACATAAAGTAAACATGCTTCTAATTATTTGCTTAGACTCAGAAAAAAGGGAGAAAAAAATTCAAAGAACCAAAACAGAACAGAAAAAAATTATCAAGCTAAAACCTGATAGAGACGATAATAAAATGCAAAAATTGGTTTTCCTTGAAACGTATTTCAATACCAGTACTGATATAACTTTGAACCCACTGCAGTGTCAGAAGCTTAATCTAAGATTCCCACTAAGCAAGGACCTTCAAAAATGAACAAATGCTTTAGCTGCCAGCCCAGAATGTAAGAAGGTTAAAAACTGACATTCTGCCCTAGTAACAAGTAAAAAGCTTAACAAACTAAAAAATCAACACATCTTCCTAGGATCTGAAAAAGAAGTAAGGGCAAACCACTGCAGCCAATATTGGACAGATAGGCAAATACAGGGAATCACGGATTACCAGATCAGAGAATGTCTAACAGAAACTCCAAGGGCAACCAGTGCCAAGGTGGGAAAACCTGAATTGCAATTGAATTGCTGAAAGTACTGTGTGGACACCTCTAAAGGGTAACCACCCCAGAGGGGCCAGTTATGGAGGTTTCCTACATATTGTGATATTTACCTCCAGGACCTTAACAAGGCTCTAGGGTATTATCAGAGCCTAAATGACCTCAGAGAGGTTCCAGCCAACTCTCAGCCATCATGCTGCACAAAAGAGAGGAGAAAGAACTGAAAAACACTTGTAAAGTTCACAGTGCAGAGGCATGGGCTCACTGAATTGAGATATACACAGTCTATAGCACACTTCTTCTCCCCAACAACTCGTCACCAGATTTCTTGTTGTTTAATCACTAAGTTGCGTCCAACTCTTTGCAGACCCATGGACTGTAGCTTGCCATATTTCTCTGTCTATGGGATTCCCCACACAAGAATACTGGAGTGGATTGTGATTTCCTTCTCCAGGGGATCTTCCTGACCCAGGGATAGAACCCATGTCTGCTGCTTTGGCATGCAGATTTTTTACCACTAAGCCATCAGGGAAGCCCTCATCACCACATTACAAAATGCCTATTTATAGCCATTCTCCTTCCCAGGAAGCCTGGCTATCAAAAAAAAAAAAAAAATACAAAGAACACCAAAAAATAAGAAAACACAATTCGAAGACATAGAGCAATGTTAGAGCCAGATATGACAAGGATGTTTGAATTGTCAGTCCTGAAATTGAAAACAACTATAATTGATATACCAAGGGCTATAATGGACAAAGTAGACAGAATTCAGGAACAACTGAGCAATGTAGGCAGACAAGTGGAACTCCTAAGAAAGGACCGAGAAGAAATGTTAGAGATCAAAAAGCTAACAGAAATGAAGAATGTCTTTGATGGTTTCAGTAGACTGGACACGGCTGAGGAAAGAACCACTAAGCTAGAGGACAAATCATGGTCCACTGTAGAAGGAAAAGGCAAACCACTTCAGTATTATTGCCTTGAGAACTCCATGAACAGTATGAAAAGGTAAAAAGATAGGATTCTGAAAGATGAACTCCCCAGGTTGGTAGGTGCCCAATATGCTCCTGGAGATCAGTGGAGAAATAACCCCAGAAAAAATGAAGAAGTGAAGCCAAAGCAAAAACAATACCCAGTTGCGGATGTGACTGGTGATGGAACAATAATGCTATAGCAAGCAATATTGCATAGGAACCTGTAATGTTAGGTCTATGAATCAAGGTAAACTGGAAGTGGTCAAGCAGGAGATGGCAAGAGTGAACACTAATATTTTAGGGATCAGCAAACTGAAATGGTCTGGAATGGGTGAATTCAACTCAAATGACCATTATATCTACTACTGTGGGCAAGAATCCCTTAGAAGAAATGGAGTAGCCATCATAGTCAACAAAGAGTCCCAAATGCAGTACTTGGATGCAATCTCAAAAATGATAGAATGATCTCTGTTTGTTTCCAAGGCAAACCATTCAATTTCACAGTAATCGAAGTCTATACCCTAGTCAATAATGCTGAAGAAGCTGAAGTTGAATGGTTCTGTGAAGACTTACAAGACCTTCTAGAACTAACACACAAAAAAGATGTCCTTTCCATTATAGGGGACTTCAATGCAAAAGTAGGAAGTCAAGAAACACCTGGAGTAACAGGCAAATTTGGCCTTGGAGTACAGAATGAAGCAAGGCAAAGGCTAACAGAGTTTGGCCAAAAGAACACACTGGTCATAGCAAACACCCTCTTTCAATAACACAAGAGAAGACTCTACACATGGACATCACCAGATGGTCAATACCAAAATCAGATTAATTATATTCTTTGCAGCCAAAGATGGAGAAGCTCTATACAGTCAGCAAAAACAAGACAGGAAGCTGACTGTGGCTCAGATCATGAACTCCTTATTGCCAAATTCAGACTTAAATTGAAGAAAGTAGGGGAAAACCACTAGACCATTCAGGTATGACCTAAATCAAATCCCTTATGATTATACAGTGGAAGTGACAAATAGATTCAAGGGATTAGATCTGATACACAGAGTGCCTGAAGAACTATGGATGGAGGTTCCTGACATTGTACAGGAGGCAGTGATCAAGATGATACAGCAAAAAAGAATGCAAAAAGGCAAAATGGCTGTCTGAGAGGGCATTACAAAAGGCTGAGAAGAGAAGAGAGGTGAAAGGCAAAGAAGAAAAGGAAAGACATACCCATTGGAATGCAGAGTTCCAAAGAATAGCAAGGAAAGATAAGAAAGCCTTCCTCAATGATCAATGCAAAAAAAAATAAAGGAAGACAATAGATTGGGAAAGACTAAAGATCACTTCAAGAAAATTAGAGATACCAAGGGAACATTTCATGCAAAGATGGGCTCAATAAAGGACAGAAATGGTATGGACCTAACAAAAGCAGAAGAGATTCAGAAGAGGTGGCAAGAATACACAGAAAAACTATACAAAAAAAGATCTTCATGACCCAGATAATCACGATGGTATGATCACTCACCTAGAGCCAGACATCCTGGAGTGCAAAGTCAAGTGGGCATTAGAAAGCATCACTATGGACAAATCTAGTGGAGGTGATGGAATTCCAGTTGAGCTATTTCAAATCCTGAAGGATGATGCTGTGAAAGTGCTGCACTCAATATGCCAGCAAATTTGGAAAATTCAGCAGTGGCCACAGAGCTGGAAAAGGTCAGTTTTCATTCCAGTCCCACAAAAGGCAATGCCAAAGAATGTTCAAACTACCACACAATTGTACTCATCTCACACACTTGCAGAGTAACGCTCAAAATTCTCCAAGGCAGGCTTCAACAATATGTCAACTGAGAACTTCCAGATGTTCAAGCTGGATTTAGAAAAGGAAGAGGAACCAGAGATCAAATTGCCAACATCCATTGGATCATCAAAAAAGCAAGAGAGTTCCAGAAAAACATCTATTTCTGCTTTATTGACAATGCCAAAGCCTTTGACTCTGTGGATCACCACAAACTGTGGAAAATTCTTAAAGAGATAGGAATACCAGACCACCTGACCTGCCTCCTGAGAAATCTTTACACAGGTCAAGAAGCAACAGTTAGAACTGGACATCGAACAACAGACTGGTTCCAAATTGTGAAAGAAGTATGTCAAGACTATATTTTGTCACTCTGCTTATTCAACTTATATTCAGAGTAATCATGAGAAATGGTGTACTGAATGAAGTATAAGCTGGAATCAAGACTACCAGGAGAAATATCAATAACCTCAGATATGCAGATGACACCATACTTACAGAAGAAAGTAAAGAAGGACCAAACTGCCTCTTGATGAAAGTGAAAGAAGAGAGTGAAAAAGTTGGCTTAAAACTCAACATTCAGAGAAGACATACAGATGGCTAACAAACACATGAAAAGATGCTCAACATCACTCATTATTAGAGAAATGCAAATCAAAACCACAATGAGGTACCACTTCACACCAGTCAGAATGGCTGCGATCCAAAAATCTGCAAGCAATAAATGCTGGAGAGGGTGTGGAGAAAGGGAACCCTCCTACACTGTTGGTGGGAATGTAAACTAGTACAGCCACTATGGAGAACAGTGTGGAGATTCCTTAAAAAATTGCAAATAGAACTACCTTATGACCCAGCAATCCCACTTCTGGGCATACACACCGAGGAAACCAGAATTGAAAGAGACACATGTACCCCAATGTTCATCGCAGCACTGTTTATAATAGCCAGGACATGGAAACAACCTAGATGTCCATCAGCAGATGAATGGATAAGAAAGCTGTGGTACATATACACAATGGAGTATTACTCAGCTGTTAAAAAGAATTCATTTGAATCAGTTCTGATGAGATGGATGAAACTGGAGCCGATTATACAGAGTGAAGTAAGCCAGAAAGAAAAACACCAATACAGTATACTAACACATATATATGGAATTTAGGAAGATGGCAATGACGACCCTGTATGCAAGACAGGGAAAGAGACACAGATGTGTATAATGGACTTTTGGACTCAGAGGGAGAGGGAGAGGGTGGGATGATTTGGGAGAATGACATTCTAACATGTATACTATCATGTGAATTGAATCGCCAGTCTATGTCTGACGCAGGATGCAGCATGCTTGGGGCTGGTGCATGGGGATGACCCAGAAAGATGTTATGGGGAGGGAGGTGGGAGGGGGTTCATGTTTGGGAATGCATGTAAGAATTAAAGATTTTAAAATTAAAAAAAAAAAAGAAAAAAACTCAACATTCAGAAAACTAAGATCATGGCATCTGGTCTATCACTTAATGGCAAAGAGATGGGGAAACAATGGAAACAGTGACAGACTTTATTTTGGGGGGCTCCAAAATCTCTACAGATGCTGACTGCAGCCATGAAATTAAAAGATGCTTGCTCCTTGGAAGAAAAGTTATGACCAACCTAGACAGCATATTAAAAAGCAGAGACATTACTTTGCCAACAAAGGTCCATCTTGTCAAAGCTATGGTTTTTTCAGTAGTCATGTATGGATGTTAGAGTTGGACTATAAAGAAAACTGAGCACCAAAGAATTGATGCTTTTGAACTGTGGTGTTGGAGAAGACTCTTGAGAGTCACTTGGACAACAAGGAGATCCAACCAGTCCATCTTAAAGGAAATCAGTCCTGAAAATTCATTGGAAGGATGCTGAAACTGAAATTCCAATACTTCAGAAGTTTGACTCAACTGAAAAGACCCTGATGCTGGGAAAGATTGAAGGCAGGAGGAGAAGGGGATGACAGAGGATGAGATGGTTGGATGGCATCACCAACTCAATGGACATGAGTTTGAGTAAGCTCCGGGAGTCGATGATGGACAGGGAAGCCTGGCGTGATGCAGTCCATGGGGTTGCAAAGAGTCATACATGACTGAGCGACTGAACTGAACTGAACTGAGAGGACATATCAATAGAACACACAAAATAAAAAACACAGAAAACAAAGACTGGGGTGGGAGGTAAAATATCCAAAGACTGTAGGACAGTTACAAAAAGTGTAACATATACATAAAGTTGGGCATACCAGATAAAAGAAAAAGAGGCAGAAAAAAATATTTGAAACAATGACTGAGAATCTCCTCCAAATTAATGTTAACACCAACCACAAATCCAGGAAGCTCAGAGAATACCAATACAATAAATGCCAAAAATAAATAAGTAACTATGCTTAGGGATATCATTTCTCAACTTCATAAAATCAGAGAAAAAGTCTTGAAAGAAGCCAGAGGAAAAAGACACCTTAAGCTATAGAGAAATAAAAAATCACATCCAACTTCTCCTCATGCAAGCAAGAAAAGAATAGAGTGAAATATTTTAAGTGTTGAGAGAATAAAACCACCAACTTAGAATTCTGTACCCAAAGAAATTACTCTTCAATGTGAAGGAGAAATAAAGACTGTCAAGCAAAAAAAAAAAAAAAAAAACCTGAGGAAATTTCTTGCCAGTAGACCTGCTTTGTGAGATATGTTCGAAGAAATTCTTTAAAGAGAAGGAAAATGATGCAGGTATAAACTTAAATCTGTGTAAGTAAAGAAAGGCACTAAAGAAGGAACAAGTGAAGATAAAAGTTAAAACTTTTATTTTTCTTATTTTTAATCTACCTAACAGTCAAAAGTTTACTTAAAATAATAATGATGTCATTAAAATGACAAAATAGCATTTTCTACTGTCTTCCCAACAAAGGATACCAGTTTTGACAGTTACCTCATGAAAGCGTGCCTCTGTAGAAGTCAGAGAGTCCAGCAGAAGTTCCAGTATACCAATGAGTAAAAAAAAATCCAAGATTAACCTCACATTGATGAGGGTAAGAGGAACAGTTTTATTTTACCAGTGTCACTTCAATCACAAGATGGCACTTCTCAGTGCCAAAAGGAAACTTCTTGGTCTACAATTTCTTCCATGAGAGAAACTAAGAGCATTTAAGTGAACACCTGGCTTCCCAGGTTGTGTGGAATAGTGCCAAAAAAAAAAACAACAGTTATTTCTTGCCCCATTCAGAGCACTGAATATGCTGCATGACTGGATACAGGAACAAACTGAAAGAATAGCAGCCAAGGGTCTCAGATGGTATAAAGGTGATTTAGATCTCACAAACACTTGTAGACCTTATCAGAGAGCCAACCCATGAGTTTCTGGGGACACCTCATATTCAGGCCCCTCCCCAATAGCATAGAAGTACCAATGCTCTACACACCTCACCTACACGTGACCCACGTTCTGTGGCTGACTTTGTGTACAACCCAAGAGTGTTAAGAGTAAGCCTCTGAAGACAGCTGGTAGGCCAGCTGTATGTCTGACAGAAAGGTGGCCCAAATCTGCAGAATGGGTGAAAGCACACAAACTTGAGCATCAAACTATCACTCTATAGGAAGCAGATGGCACACTGTCATTACGTTGGCTGGCATAGCAGGATTGACAGGAGGCATTAAATTTTAAGAATTCATCTCAAAGAGGGAACAAGAAGTTTGAAAAAAGCATACTCATAGAAAAGATCTGAGAAATTCTCAGTCTTCCTAACTGGGTTGATGGGAAGCATTTCCCTCTTGAAGGCAGTTAGAAAAGAATGAAGATGGTGACTGTTCCTTCAAATGTAAGGTCTGAAGTTAAAAACTTATTCTATGCAACTGGAGATATTATGTTCTAAGATTTCAAGCTATACTACAAAGCTACAGTAGTCAAAACAGTATAGAACTGACACAAAAACACATAGATCAGTAGGACAGAATAGAAAGCCCAGAAATGAAACCAAACTTATGTGGGCAATTAATTTATAACAAAGGAGCAAGAATAGACCATAGGGGAAAGACAGCATCTTCAACAAACAGTGTTGGGAAAACTAGACAGCTAAGTGCAAAAGAATCAAGCTAGACTACATTCTCACACCATATACAAAAATATATAATAATATAAAAATAGTATAATCCATATAATATAATATGGATTAAAGACAAATATAAGACTAGAAACAATAAAACTTCTAGAAGAAAACATAGACAGTACACTCTTGATATCAGTCTTAGCAATATTTGGGGAGATCTTAATCTCCTCAGGCAAGGAAAACAAAAGCAAACAAAAAAAAACAAATAGGACTATATCAAATTAAAAAACATTTGCTCAGCAAAGAAAATAATCAAAAAAACAAAAAGTCTGCCTACTGAATGGGAAAAGATATTTGTCAACAAGGTGTTATTTTCCAATATATACAAAGAACTCATACAACACAACATCAAAAAAAACCCAAAACAACTTAGTTAAAACATAGCAAAGGACCACAGTAGACTTTTTTTTCAAAGAAGACATACAGATGGCCAACAGGGATGCAAAGAAGTTCAACATCACTAACCATAAAGAAAATGTAAATCAAAATGGCAATGAACTATCACTTCACACTTGTCAGAATGACTATTATCCAAAAGACAACAAACAACAAGTGTTGGTGAGGATGTGAAGAAAAGGGAACACTTATCCTCTGTTTATAGAGATGTAAATAGGTACAGCCACTGTGCAAAATAGTACTGAGATTCCTCAAAAACTTAAAAATAGAATTATCATATAATCCAGCAATTCCACTATTGGATATTTATCCTAAGAAAATAAAAACACTGATTTGAAAAGATATATGCACCCACATGTTCATTGCAGCATGACTCACAATAAACAAGATATAGAACAAACCCAAGTGCCCACTGATAGATGAATGGGTAAAGAAGATATGGAAGGTCATACCTGGTGGTCTAGTGGTTAAAACTCTGCCTACTATTGCAGGGGACACAGGTTTGATCCCTGTGGATCAGAGAGATTCCACAAGTCATGTGGTATAGAGAGATTCCACAAGTCATGTGGTATAGAGAGATTCCACAAGTCATGTGGTATAGAGAGATTCCGCATGTCACGGGGCAACTAAGCCCATGTGCCACAACTACTAGACTCACGTGGTGCAACCACTGAAGTCCACCCACCTAGGGCCCATGCTGCACAATAAGAGAAGCCACCGCAGTGAGAAGGCTGTGCACCACAATGAAGAGTAGCACCTACTTGCTGCAACTAGAGCAAACCCACACAAAGCAACGAAGATCCAGTACAGCCAAACATCAATAAATTTTTTGAAAGAAGATATGAAATGGAATATTACTCATCCACAAGAAAGAATGGAACTTTGCCATTTGTGACAACATGAATGAAAATATGCAAAGTGAAATATCAGACAAAGACAAATACTGTATGATTTTACTTATACATGGAAAGTAAAACACAAAGTCAATGAATAAACATAACAAAAGAGGAGTCATAGATATAGAAAACCAACAGCTTCCGGAGAAGAGAAGGGTGGGAGAAGGAGAGAAATGTGTCAGGGAGGTTAAAAAGTACCAACTTCCGTTATAAATAAATGAGTAATGAGCATAAAATAAAATGTATAATGTATGGAATATAGTCAATAAGTATGTAGTATCTTTGTAAGATGAAACTAGAATTATCATGGTGATCGTTTTGAAATGCATAGGAATAGTGAAACTTCATGGTAGCTGAGTGGTAAAGAATCCGCCTACAATGCAGGAAACTCAGGTTCACTCCCTGGGTCAGGAAGATCCCCTGTAGAAGGAAATGGCAATGTGCTTCATTATTCTTGCCTGGGATATCCCATGGACAGAGGAACCTGGTGGCCACAGTCCATGGAGGTCACAAAAAAGTAAGACACAACTTCATGAATAAACAAAAACATGTTGTGTGACAGGAACTAACATGGTGTTGTAGGTCAGTTACACTTCAAAACCAAGCTCATAGAAAATGAGATCAGATTTATGGTTACCAGGGCTAGTAGGGTGAGGGGAGGGAATTAAATCAAAACAGTCAAAAGGCACACATTTCCAGTTGTAAGATAAATAAGTACAATACTAGAGTCGTAATGTACAATATGATAAAGATAACTAACACTGCTGTACCTTGTATATCGAATAGAGAAGACTAGAGATCTCTTCAAGAAAATTAGAAGTGCCAAGGGAACATTTCATGCAAAGATAGGCACAATAAAGGACAGAAACGGTATGGACCTAACACAAGCAGAAGATATTAAGAAGAGGTGGCAGGAATACACAAAACTATACAAAAAAGATATTAATGACCCAGATAACCATGATGGTGTCATCACTCACCTAGAGCCAGACATCCTGGAGTGTGAAGTCAAGTGGCCTTAGGAACCATCACTATGAACAAATCTAGTGAAGGTGATGGAATTCCAGTTGAACTATTTCAAATTCTAAAAGAGGATGCTGTGAAAGGGCTGCATTCAATATGCCAACAAATTTGGAAAATTGAGCAGTGGCCACAGAACTGGAAAATTTCAGTTTTCATTTCAATCCCAAAGAAAGGCAATGCCAAAGAATTTTCAAACTGCCATACAATTTCACTCATTTCACATGCTAGCAAAGTAATGCTCAAAATCCTTCAAGTTAGGCTTCAACAGTATGTGAAATGAGAACTTCCAGATGTTCAAGCTGGATTTAGAAAAGGCAGAGGAACCAGAGAACAAATTGTCAACATCCATTGGATCATACAAAAAGCTAGAAAATTCCAGAAAAACATCTATTTCTGCTTCATTAACTACGCTAAAACCTTTGACTGTGTAGATCACCACAAACTGTGGAAAATTCTTAAAGAAATGGGAATATCAGACCACCTTACCTGCCTCCTGCAAAACCTGTATGCAGGTCAAGAAGCAACAGTTAAAACCAGACATGGAACAACAGACTGGTTCAAAATTGGGAAAGAAGTACATCAAGGCTGTATATTGTCACCGTGCTTATTTAACTTCTATGCAGAGTACATCATATGAAATGCCAGGTGGATGAAGCACAAGCTGGAATCAACATTGCAGGGAGAATTATCAGTAACCTTAGATACAAAGCTAGCACCTGCCTTATGGCACAGAATGAAAAGGAACTAAAGAGCTTCTTGATGAGGGTGAAAGAGGAGAGTGAAAAAGCTGGCTTAAAACTCAGCATTCAAAAAACCAAGATTGAGAACCAGATGGCAGAGGAGTAGGTGGACATGGAGTACCTCTCTCTCTACGAATACATCAGGAATACACCTTCAGACACAAAAGTGCATGCAGAACACAGGCTGAGAGCAGACAGGAGTACCTAACCAGAGGAAAAGAATATATGCTGCTGCTGCTGCTGCTGCTAAGTTGCTTCAGTTGTGTCTGACTCTGTGTGACCCCAGAGATGGCAGCCCACCAGGCTCCCCTGTCCCTGGGATTCTCCAGGCAAGAACACTGGAGTGGGTTGCCATTTCCTTCTCCAATGCATGAAAGTGAAAATGAAAGTGAAGTTGCTCAGTCGTGCCCGACTTCTAGTGACCCCATGGACTGCAGCCTACCAGGCTCCTCCATCCATGGGATTTTCCAGGCAAGCGTACTGCAGTGGGGCGCCATTGCCTTCTCCAAAAGAATATATAGAGCCACGCAAAACTCAGTAGGATGAGGAAACTAGAGGGAGAAACAGGAGTGTTAATAGGACTGGACCTGCCCTTGGCGGGTGGCGGAACTGAAGCAGGGATCCAATCCCCACATCAGGGCAATGGTCTGAGTCAGAGGAGAAACATTTAAGGCTGAGAGTGAAACAGCTGATCTGTGGCAGCCTAAATGCAATGAGAATCAGACAGTCCTTGCCACAGCCGTACATACCCAGGACAGGGACAAGGGTCCCCTGGAAGGCACAGCAGCTGGGAGCTAGTTTGGGGAGTGTGGAGCAATCCCAGGGCAAGGACTGCTGTTGACTCAGAGAGTCATATTGAGGGGAGGTGAGGGAGGAGATTGTGGTAGGAAATGCCTGTGGAGGAAAGTCAGGCAGCCACGGAAGCAAGGCGATACTGTTGAATCACGCATAGTGGGTGGAGCAATCACTATTGCCTCTCTCTCCCCACATGCCAGCATCGGCAGCTGAACAATAGAGAGGTTAGCCCGTCAAATGCCTGATACACTGAACTACAGAGTAGGACCCCACCCAGGGTGCTCCTTTAAGTGACTAACGCGCCAAACTACAGAGTAGGGCTCTACCCAGGGTGCCCTGTTAAGTGCCTGACATGCCAATCTACAGAGTAGGACCCCAGTTAGGGAGGCCCCTCTATGGGCTTGATGCACTGAACAACAGAGAAGGACCCCAGGCAAGGGAGCCCTCTAAGTGCCTGAAAGGGTGGAACTATGGACAAAGACTGGCCAAAGAGGCTTTCTGATCACCAGCTAAAAGAGGCTAGAAAGAAGACTCTGACAGTGCCATAACTCGTGCAGCAGAGGCAGTCCATGTCCCTGCACACTTGGCGCCTCCAGGGTCCCCACAAGCCAAGCAGCTGCGCCACCTTCAAGCTCAACTCTCACTGGAACAAAGCTGCCACAGGCAATAAAAGTCTTGCGTCTATGCACGCAGGGTCACTTTAGTAGTGTCCGACTCTGCAACCCTGTAGACTGTGGCCTGCCAGGCTTCTCTGTCAGGGAGAAGGGTTCTCCAAACAAGAATACTGGAGCATATTGGTCAATACTGTTTGCTATACCCTTCTAGAGCACCACATTTCCTGCCTCCCTAGCTGCCAAGTCCCCTGAGTACTAGGTGCTGCCAGAACCCCTGCAACTCAAGCAGCTGCACCACCTCCACACCTGGTCCTCACAGGGGCAAACCCAAGTCCTCCAGGGCAGCCTCAGGAGCACACCCCAGTGGACGACCCATATGCAGAGGTGGAAATAAAACCACAAGTGAAACCCAGGGGCAGTGTAGCTAAGGAAGAGGACCCAAAACCTTCCCACCAGCTGTCCAAACTGCAGATTAAATCCACACGATCAACTAGGCAGACTCTGTGTCTATGAAATGTATAAAAGGTCATTGAGAGCTCCCACAAAAGAAACCACACTAGTTCTGATAGCTGTGGACATTGGAGGCAAGAACATATAGGAGAAGGACCAGATTAGAGTCTGAGATGCCCCCACAGCAGGTCCAGAGATCAGCACAGTGTTGGAGGGCATCCTAGGGAAGTGAGGTGGACTGTGACTCCCAGCGAGAAAAAGGACTTTGACAGCAGTGACTCAAGAAAACATTTATTATTCTTATGTTTTGACTTGCTCTGTAGTCTTTAGGCTTTTTTGTTTTTTTCCTCCCCCAAAGCCTGTTGTAGTTGTCAATTTTTTTGACACTATGAAATTTAATTGGGCTTCCCTGATGGCTCAGAGGTTAAAGCGTCTGCCTCCAATGCAGAATGGGTTCAATCCCTGGGTCCAGAAGATCCCCTGGAGAAGGAAATGGTAACCCACTCCAGTATTCTTGCCTGAAGAATCCCATGGATGGAGAAGCCTGGTGGGCTACAGTCCATGGGGTCGCAAAGAGTCGGACATGACTGAGCGACTTCACTATACACTATACTACTATGAAATCTAATTAAGCTTTTGAGCTTTTTTTTCCCCTTCAGTCACACTTTTTATTGCTGTTATAAACCTCTGCCTCTACATTGGGCTTTTGCAGTTCTGTGGAGTTTTTCTATTTTTTTAATTTTAATTTTTAATTATTTAGACCTATTATTATTTTTTCTACATGGATTCCTTTGGCTGCTTTTCCTACTGTTCTTCTCCCCTTGCACTTAATCTTTAATATATATAAATCTTCTTTGTCTACCTCAATTTAACTTTGCATATCTATTCTTTTTTCTTTTCTTTCTTTCCTTTCCTCTCAACATTTTGTTAGTTTTATTTCCATTGCGTTATTTTCCAATTGGTCCCTTGTTTTAGTTTTGTTTTCTAGTTTGTGCTTTAGTTAGTTTTGTTCTGGTAGATATAATTTTTGTTTTCCTTTGTTCACTAGGTTGATCTATTGTACTTGATTTTTGTTGGACTGTTTTGATTTTGCATATGGGTGTATATGTATATGTGTATATTCAGTCACACATTTTATTGTTGCTATAAACCTCTGCCTCTATGTTGGGCTTTTGCAGTTCTGTGTTTTCCTTTTCTTTTTTTTTTTTTTCCTTTTTTCTTCTTCCATTTTTTTTCTTTTCTCTTTTTTAGAATTTTAATTTTTAATTTTTTAAAAAAGCCTAGTATATTTTTTCTACATTTATTCTTTTGTTTGGCTTTCCTACTGTTCTTTTCCCCTTGCAGTTAATCTTTGATGTATATAAATCTTCTTCATCTACCTCTATTTAACTTTGCATGCCTATTCTTTCTTTCTTTTCTTTCTTTCCTTTCCTCTCAACATGTTTGCTAGTTTTGTTTTCATTGTTTTATTCCCCACTGGGCACTTTGCTTTAGTTTTGGTTTCCAGTTTGTGCTTTAGTTAGTTCTGTTCTTAACTGGTAAATATAATTTTTGATTTACATTGTTTGCTGGGTCAATCTACTGTACTTTATTTTTGTTGGACTGGTTTCACTTCGTTCATGGGTGTATATGTATATGTGCATATTCCATTATTTTAATTATTATTTGCCTGATTTTGTAACTGCCATTTGTCTGGGGTTCATCTTTGGTTTCTTGTTTTGGGATATTTGCTTTAATCTCATTTAATGCCATAACAAACCAGTTGTGGAAACTTTGTTCCTGGCCAGAGATCAAATCCTGAGCCTCTGGAGTAGGAGCCCTGACTCCAAGACCCTAGACTACCAAAGAACTAACCCTAAGGAGTATCAAGTAGTTAGAACTCGCACAAAGGAAACCACTTGAATACAAGACCCAGCATCACCCAACCACCAGTAGCACCCTGTGCAGGATGCCTCATCTAAACAACAAACAAAACAAAAATACAAACCAAATCATCAGCAGACAGGACTACCATCTCACTCAGCCTTGTCCATCAGAGGAAAAACAAACAAACAACAAAAAAAAAAAAAAAAAAAAAAAGCACAAATCTCACCCTATACAAAGCTTACACAAACGCTGGACCAAACTTAGGAAGGCAGAAAGCAAAAGAAAGAAAGAATTCAACCTTGAAACCTGGGAAAAGGAAACATCAAACACAATAAGTTTAAAAAAAAATTAAAAGGCAGAGAAATGCTACACAAATGAAGGAACAAACTAGAAACACAGAAGTCCAAATAAATGAAGAGGAAATAGGCAAACTACCTGAAAAAGAATTCAGAATAATGATAGTAAAGATGATCAAAAACCTTGAAAACAAAATGAAGAAAATGCAAGAATCAATTAACAAAGACCTAGCAGAATTAAAGAATAAACATACAGAGATAAACACAGCTACTGAAGTTAAAAATACTCTAGAAGGAATCAATAGTAGAATATCAGAAGCAGAAGAATGAATCAATGAGCTGGAAGATAAAATGTTGGAAATAACTTCTGAAGAGCAGAATAAAGTAAAAAGAATGAAAAGAACTGAGGATAGTCTCAGAGACCTCCAGGACAATATCAAACACACCAACATTTGAATTATAGGGGTCCCAGAAGAAGAAGAGAAAAAGAAAGGATATGAGAAATTTTTTGAAGAGATTATGGTTGAAAATTTCCCCAACATGGAAAAGGAAATAGTCAATCAAGTCCAAGAGGCACAAAGAGTGCCATGCAGAGTAAACCCAAGGATAAACATGCCAAGACACACACTAAGCAAACTAACAAAGACTAAACACAAAGAAAAAATATAAAAAGCAGCAAGGGAGAAGCAACAAGTAACACACAAGGGTAAAACCATATGCTTAACAGCTGATCTTTCAGCAGAAACTCTACAGGCCAGAAGGGAATGGTAGGATATATTTAAAGCACTGAAAGGGAAAAATCTACAACCAAGATTACTGTATGCAACAAGGATCTCATTCAAAATTGATGGAGAAATAAAAAGCTTTTCAGACAAGCAAAAGTTAAGAGAATTCAGTACCACCAAACCAGCTTTAAAACAAATGTTAAAGGGACTTATATAGTCAAGAAATACAAGAGAAGAAAAAAGATCTACAAAATCAACCTCAAAGAATTGAGAAAATGGCAATAGGAACATATATATCAATAATTACTTTAAATGTAAATGGACTAAATGCTCCAATCAAAAGATGCAGACAGGCTGAATAGATACAAAAACAAGACCCATATATATGCTGTCTACAAGAAAGCCACTTCAGACCTAAAGACACATATAAACTAAAAGTGAGAGGATGGAAATATATATTCAATGCAAATGGAAAGTAAAAGAAAGCTGGAGTAGCAATCCTCATATTAGACAAAATAGACCATAAAACAAAGATTACAAGAGATGAGGAAGGGCACTACATAATGATCAAGGGATCAATACAAGATGAAGACATACCAAAGGTAAATAAATATGCACCCAACATAGTGGCACCTGAATATATATGACAAACAATAACAGACATAAAAGGAGAAATTGACAGTAACACAATAATAGTAGGAGACTTTTATACCCTACTGACACCAATGGATAGATCATCAAATCAGAAAATTAATAAGGAAACACAAGTCTTAAATGATATATTAGATGAGATGGATCTCATTGATATCTCCAGGACATTTCATTCAAATGCAGAAGAATGCACCTTCTTCTCAAGTGCACATGGAACATTTTCCAGGATAGACCACATCTTGGGTCACAAATCAAACCTCAGTAAATTTAAGAAAATTGAAATTGTATCAAGCATCTTATCTGACCACAATGCTATGAGAATAGATATCAATTACAAGGAAAAAATTGTAAGAAACACAAACACATGGAGATTTAACAACACGTTTCTAAATAACCAACAGCTTACTGAAGAAATCAAAAGGGAAATCAAAAAATTTCTAGAAACGAACGACAATGAAAATACAACTCAAAACCCATGGAATGCAGCAAAAGCAGTTCTAAGAGAGAAGTTTATAGCAATACAATCCTACCTCAAGAAACAAGAAAAAAATTGACTAGACAGCCTAACTTTACACCTGGAAACTTTACAACTGGAAAAAGAAGAACAAAAAAATGCAAAAGTAGTAGAAGGGAAGAAATCATAAACATATGAGAAGAAAGAAATGAAAGAAGCAATAGTAAAGATTAATAAAACTAAAAGCTGGCTCTTTGAGAAAATAAACAAAATTGACAAGCCTTAGGCAAGACTTATCAAGAAAAAAAGAGAGAAGAATCAAACCAACAAAATTGGAAATGGAAAAGGAGAGGTTACAACAGACAATGCAGAAATACAAAGGATTATAAGAGATTATTATGAATAATTATAAGGGAGCAGTGGCTGCGTGGGCACAGGAGGGCCTAGAGGAGCTATCCCACGTTGAAGGTCAGGAAGGGCAGCGGTGAGGAGATACACCTCGTCCAAGTTAAGGAGCAGCGGCTGCACTTTGCTAGAGCAGCCATGAAGAGATATCCCATGCCCAAGGTAAGAGAAACCCAAGTAAGATGGTAGGTGTTGCAAGAGGGCATCAGACAGCAGACACACTGAAACCATACTCACAGAAAACTAGTCAATCTAATCACACTAGGACCACAGCCTTGTCTAATTCAATGAAACTAAGCTATGCCCATGGGGCAACCCAAGACGGGCGGGTCATGGTGGAGAGGTCTGACAGAATGTGGTCCACTGGAGAAGGGAATGGCAAACCACTTCAGTATTCTTGCCTTGAGAACCCCATGAGCAGTATGAAAAGGCAAAATGATAGGATACTGAAAGAGGAACTCCACAGGTCAGTAGGTGCCCAATATGCTACTGGAGATCAGTGGAGAAATAACTTCAGAAAGAATGAAGGGATGGAGCCAAAGTAAAAACAATACCCAGCTGTGGAGGTGACTGGTGATAGAAGCAAGGTCCAATGCTCTAAAGAGCAATATTGCATAGGAACCTGGAATGTCAGGTCCATGAATCAAGGCAAATTGGAAGTGGTCAAACAAGAGATGGCAAGAGTGAACGTCTACATTCTAGGAATCAGCAAACTAAAATGGACTGGAATGGGTGAATTTAACTCAGATGACCATTATAGCTACTACTGTGGGCAGGATCCCTCAGAAGAAATGGAGTAGCCATCATGGTCAACAAAAGAGTCTGAAATGCAATACTTGGAGGCCATCTCAAAAACGACAGAATGATCTCTGTTTATTTCCAAGGCAAACCATTCAATATCACAATAATCCAAGTCTATGCCCCAACCAGTAATGCTGAAGATGCTGAAGTTGAACGGTTCTATGAAGACCTCCAAGATCATTTAGAACTAACACCCAAAAAAAGATGTCTTTTTCATTATAGGGGACTAGAATGCAAAAGTAGGAAGTCAAAAAACACCTGGAGTAACAGGCAAATATGGCCTTGGAATGTGGAATGAAGCAGGGCAAAGACTAATAGAGTTTTGCCAAGAAAATGCACTGGTCATAGCAAACACCCTCTTCCAACAACACAAGAGAAGACTCTACACATGGACATCACCAGATGGTCAACACCGAAATCAGATTGATTATATTCTTTGCAGCCAAAATGGAGAAGCTCTATACAGTCAACAAAAAAAAAAGACCAGGAGCTGACTGTGGCTCAGATCATGAACTCCTTATTACCAAATTCAGATTTAAATTGAAGAAAGTAGGGAAAACTGCTAGACCATTCAGGTAGGACCTAAATCAACTCCCTGGAAGGAATGATGCTAAAGCTGAAACTCCAGTACTTTGGCCACCTCATGAGAAGAGTTGACTCATTGGAAAAAAACTCTGATGCTGGGAGGGATTGCGGGCAGGAGGAGAAGGGGACGACCTAGGATGAGATGGCTGGATGGCATCATGGACTCGATGGACGTAAGTCTGAGTGAACTCCGGGAGATGGTGATGAACAGGGAGGCCTGGCGTGCTGCGATTCATGGGGTCGCAAAGAGTCGGACACGACTGAGCGACTGAACTGAACTATCATTATACAGTGAAAGTGAGAAATAGATTTAGGGGCCTAGATCTGATAGATAGAGTGCCTGATGAACTATTGAATGAGGTTTGTGACACTATACAGAAGACAGGGATCAAGACCATCCCCATGGAAAAGAAATGAAAAAAAGCAAAATGGCTGTCTGGGGAGGCCATACAAATAGCTGTGAAAAGAAGACAGGCGAAAAACAAAGGAGAAAAGGAAAGATATAAGCATCTGAATGCAGAGTTCCAAAGAATAGCAAGAAGATATAAGAAAGCCTTCTTCAGCGATCAATGCAAAGAAATAGAGGAAAAGAACAGAATGGGAAAGACTAGAGATCTCTTCAACAAAATTAGAGATACCAAGGGAACATTTCATGCAACCATGGGCTCGATAAAGGACAGAAATGATATGGACCTAACAGGAGCAGAAGATATTAAGAAGAGGTGGCAAGAATACACAGAAGAACTGTACAAAAAAGATCTTCATGACCCAGATAATCACGATGGTGTGATCACTCACCTAGAGCCAGACATCCTGGAATGTGAAGTCAAGTGGGCCTTAGAAAGCATCACTACGAACAAAGCTAGTGGAGGTGATGGAATTCCAGTTGAGCTATTTCAAATCCTGAAAGATGATGCTGTGAAAGTGCTGCACTCAATATGCCAGCAAATTTGGAAAATTCAGCAGTGGCCACAGGACTGGAAAAGATCAGTTTTCATTCCAATCCCAAAGAAAGGCAATGCCAAAGAATGCTCAAACTACCGCACAATTGCACTCATCTCACATGCTAGTAAAGTAATGCTCAAAATTCTCCAAGCCAGGCTTCAGCAATACGTGAACCATGAACTTCCTGATGTTCAAGCTAGTTTTAGAAAAGGCAGAGGAACCAGAGATCAAATTGCCAGTGTCTGCTGGATCATGGAAAAGGCAAGAGAGTTCCAGAAAAACATCTATTTCTGCTTTATTGAGTATGCCAAAAACCTTTGACTGTGTAGATCACAAGAAACTGTGGAAAATTCTGAAAGAGATGGGAAGACCAGACCACCTGACCTGCCTCTTGAGAAATCTGTATGCAAGTCAGGAAGCAACAGTTAGAACTGGACATGGAACAACAGACTGGTTCCAGATAGGAAAAGGAGTACATCAAGGCTGTATATTGTCACCCTGCTTATTTAACTTCTATGCAGAGTACATCATGAGAAACGCTGGACTAGAAGAAACACAAGCTGGAATCAAGATTGCTGGGAGAAATATCAATAACCTCAGATATGCAGATGACACCACCCTTATGGCAGAAAGTGAAGAGGAACTCAAAAGCCTCTTGATGAAAGTGAAAGAAGAGAGTGAAAAAAGTTGGCTTAAAGCTCAACATTCAGAAAATGAAGATCATGGCATCCGGTCCGATGAGGAAACAGTGGAAACTGTGTCAGACTTTATTTTTTGGGCTCCAAAATCACTGCAGATGGTGACTGCAGCCATGAAATTAAAAGACGCTTACTCCTTGGAAGAAAAGTTATGAGCAACCTAGGTAGCACATTCAAAAGCAGAGACATTACTTTGCAGACTATGGTCCATCTAGTCAAGGCTATGGTTTTTCCAATGGTCATGTATGGATGTGAGAGTTGGACTGTGAAGAAGGCTGAGTGCCGAAGAATTGATGCTTTTGAACTGTGGTGTTGGAGAAGACTCTTGAGAGTCCCTTCGACTGCAAGGAGATCCAACCAGTCTATTCTGAAGGAGATCAGCCCTGGGATTTCTTTGGAAGGAATGATGCTAGAGCTGAAACTCCAGTACTTTGGCCACCTCATGCGAAGAGTTGACTCATTGGAAAAGACTCTGATGCTGGGAGGGATTGGGGGCAGGAAGAGAAGGGGACGACAGAGGATGAGATGGCTGGATGGCATCACTGAGTCAATGGACGTGAGCCTGAGTGAACCCTGGGAGTTGGTGATGGACAGGGAGGCCTGGCGTGCTGCGATTCATGGGGTCGCCAAGAGTTGGACACGACTGAGCGACTGAACTTAACTGAACTGATATGGCAATAAAATGGATAACCTGGAAGAAATGGACAGATTCTTAGAAAAGTTAAATCTTCCAAGACTGAACCAGGAAGAAATAGAAATTATGAACAACCCATTACAAGCATCAAAATTGAAGCTGTGATCAAAAATCTCCCAAAAAGCAAAAGCTCAGGACCAGATAGCTTCACAGGAGAATTCTATCAAACATTAGCGAAGAGCTAATTCCTATCATTCTAAAAAGTTACAGAGGAAGGAACACTTCCAAACTCATTCTACTAGACCACCATCACCCTTATACCAAAACCAGACAAAAACAGCACAAAAAAAGAAAACTACAGGCCAATATCACTAATGAACATAGATGCAAAAATCCTCAACAGAATTCTAGCAAACAGAGTTCAGCAACACATCAAAAAGCTCATATACCATGATCAAGTTGGGTTTATTTTAGGAATGCAAGTATTCTTCAATATATGCAAATCAATCAATGTGTCATGCTATATTAACAAACTGAAATGTAAAAACCATATGATAATCTCAATAGATGCAGAAAAAGTCTGACAAAATTCAGCACCCATTTATGATTAAAACTCTTCAAAAAATGGGCATAGAAGGAACCTACCTCAATATAGTAAAGGCCATATATGATACGCCTACAGGAAACATTATTCTCAAAGGTGGAAAACTGAAATCATTCCCCCTAAGATCAGGAACAAGACAAGGGTGTTCACTTTCACCAATATTCTTCAACATAGTTCTGGAAGTCCTAGCTACAGCTATCAGAGAAGAAAAAGAAATAAAAGGAATCCAGATCAGAAAAGAAGTAGAGCTCTCACTGTTTGCAAATGACATGATACTTTACATAGAAAACCCTAAAGATAGTATCAGAAAATTACTAAAGCTAATCAGTGAACTTAGCAAAGTTGCAGGATACAAAATAAATACACAGAAATCACTTGCATTTCTATATACTAACAATGAAAAATCAGAAACAGAAATTAAGAAATCAATCCCATTCATCATTGCAATGAAAAGAATTAAATATCTAGGAATAAACTTGCCTAAGGAGACAAAAGAACTATGCACAGAAAATTGTAAGACACTAATGAAAGAAATCAAAGATGACATAAACAGATGAAGTGATATTCCACGTTCCTGGGTAGGAATAATCAATATTGTGAAAATGACTATACTACCAAATGCAGTCTACAGATTCAAAGCTATCCCTATCAGATTACCAATGGCATTTTTCACAGAAGTAGAACAAAAAATTTCACAATTCATATGGAACACAAAAGACCGTGAAAAGCCAAAGCAGTCCTGAGAAAGAAGAATGGAGCTGGAGGAATCAACCTTCTGACTTCAGATTATACTACAAAGCTACACTCATCAAGACAGTATGGTACTGACACAAAAACAGTAATATAGACCAATGGAACAAGATAGAAAGCCCAAAAATAAACCCATGCACCTATGGGTATCTTATTTTTGACAAAGGAGGCAAAAACATACAATGGGGTAAAGACAGCCTCTTCAATAAATGGTGCTGGGAAAGCTGGACAGCTACATGTGAAAGAATGAAATTGGAACACTTCCTAACACCATAGCAAAGTGGAAAGTGAAGTCGCTCAGTCATGTCTGACTCTTTGCAACCCCATGGACTGTAGCCTACCAGGCTCCTCTGTCCACGGGATTTTCCAGGCAATAGTACTGGAGTGGATTGCCATTTCCTTCTCCAGCGGATCTTCCCAACCCAGGGATGGAACCCAGGTCTCCAGCATTGTAGACAGACGCTTTACCATCTGAGCCACCAGGGAAGTCAAGATAAACTCAAAATGGATTAAAGACCTAAGTGTAAGACCAGAAACTATAAAACTCTTAGAAGAAAATATAGGCAGAACACTCAATGACATAAATCAAAGCAAGATCTTCTATGACCCACCTCCTAGAGTAATGGAAATAAAAACAAAAGTAAACAAGTGGAACCTGATTAAACTTAAAAGTTTTTGCACAGCAAAGGAAACTATAAGCAAGGTGAAAAGACAGAATGTGAGGAAATGATAGCAAATGAAACAACTAACAAAGGATTAATTTCTAAAATATACAAGCAGCTCATACAACTCAATACCAGAAAAATAAACAACCCAATCAAAAAGTGGGGAAAAGACTTAAACAGACATTTCTCTGAAGAAGACATACAGATGGCTAACAAACACATGAAAAGATGCTCAACATCGTTCATTATTAGAGAAATGCAAATCAAAACTACAATGAGATACCATCTCATACCAGTCAGATGGCCATCATCAAAAAGTCTACAAACAATAAATGCTGGAGAGTGTATGGAGAAAAGGGAATGCTCTTGCACTGTTGGTGGGAATAAAATTCATACAGCCACTATGGAAGACGGTATGGAGGTTCCTTAAAAAACTAGGAATAAAATCACCATATGACCCGGCAATCCCACTCTTAGGCATATACCCTGAGGAAACCAAAATTGAAAAAGACACATGTATCCCATTGTTCATTGCAGCACTATTTACAATAGCTAGAACATGGAAGCAATCTAGATGTCCATCAACAGATGAATGGATAAAGAAGTTATGGTACATATACACAAACGAATATTACTCAGCCATAAAAAGGAACGCATTTGAGTCAGTTCTGATGAGGTGGATGTACCTTGAACCTATTATACAGAGGGAAGTGAGTCAGAAAGAGAAAGATAAATATTGTATTCTAATGCATATATATGTAATACAGAAAAATAGGACTGAAAATTTTATTTACAGCGCAGCAGTGGAAAAACAGACATAGACAGTAGACTTATGGACATGGGGGAGAGCAGAGGAGACAGTGAGATGTATGGAAAGAGTAACATGAAAATTTACATTATGATATGTAAAATAGATAGGCAATGGGAATTTGCTTTACAGCTGAGGAAACTCAAACAGGGGCTCTATATCAATCTAGAGGGGTGGGATGGGAAGGGAGATGGGAGGGAGGTTCAAAAGGGAGTGAATACATGTATACCTAGGGTTGGTTCATGTTGAGGTTTGACAGAAAACAACAAAATTCTGTAAAGCAATTATCCTTCAATTAAAAAATAAATTAAAAAAAAAAAACAAGATCATGGCATCCAGTCCCATCACTTCATGGGAAATAGATGGGGAAACAATGGAAACAGTGACAGACTTTATTTTGGGGGGCTCCAAAATCACTGCAGATGGTGACTGCAACCATGAAATTAAAGGATGCTTGCTCCTTGGAAGAAATCTATGACAAACTTAAACAGCATAGTAAAAAGCAGAGACATCACTTTGCCAATGAAGATGCATATAGTCAAAGCTATGGTTTTTTCTATAGTCATGTTTGGATGTGAAAGTGGACCATAAAGAAGGCTAGAGCACTGAAGAACTGATGCTTTTGAATTGTGGTGCTAGAGAAGACTCTTGAGAGTCCCTTGGGCAGCAAAGAGATTAAACCAGTCAATATGCAGGTAATCAACCCTGAATATTCACTGGAAGGACTGCTGCTGAAGCTGAAGTTCCAATACTTTGGCCACCTGATGCGAAGAGCCAGCTCATTGGAAAAGACCCTGATGCTAGGAAAGATTGAGGGCAGGAGAAGGAGATGACAGAGGATGAGATAGTAGGATGGCATCATTTACTCAATGGACATGGGTTTGAGCAAACTCCAGGAGATAGTGAAGGAGAGGAAAGCCTGGCGTGCTGCAGTCCATGGGGTCACAAAGAGTCGAACATAACTGAGCAAGTGAATGACAACTCTGTGAAAAACACTATCAGGTGAATGAAAAAACAAGCAACAGACTGTGAGAAAATATTTTCAAAAGATATATCTGATAAAGGACTGTTATCAAAAAAAAACATGCAAAGAACTCTTAAGACTCAACAATGAGAAAACAAGGAACCTGATTTTAATATGGATCAAAGACATTAACAAACAAAAATGATATACAGATGGAAAATAAGCACATGAAAGATGCTCCGCATTATGTCATCAGGGAAATGCAAACTAAAGCTACAATGAGATACTACTACACACCTATTAAAATGATTGAAACACAGAACACTGACAACAAGAAATGCTGGTAAGGACTTGGCCAACCAGAACCCTCATTCACTGCTGGTTCAAATGCAAAATGGTACAGACACTTTGGAAGACAGTTTGATGGCTTATTACAAAAGTAAACATGCTCTTACCATACTATCTAACAATCATGCTTCTTAAAATTTACCCAATGGAGTTGAAAGTTTATGTCCACACAAAACCTGCACATAGATGTTTACAGCTGTGTTATTCATGCTTGACAAAACTTGGTAGCAACCAAGTGTCTTTCAGTAGGTCACTGGATAAACTAGTTTGCCTAGGCAATGTAGTGCTGTTGCGTAGTCATTAAGTCACATCCAGCTCTTCTGTGACCCCATGAACTGTAGTCCACCAGGCTCCTCTGTCCATGGGATTTCCCAGGCAAGAATACTGAAGTGGATTGCCATTTCCTTCTCCAGGGGATCTTCCTGACCCAGGGTTCAAACCTGTGTCTCCTGCATTGGCAGGTGAATTCTTTACCATTGAGCCACCAGGGAAGCCCAGTGGAATGTTACCCAGTGCTAAAAATGAATAAGCTATCAAGTTATAAAAAGACATGGAGGAAACTTAAATGTATATTACTAAGTGAAAGAAACAAATCTGAAAAATCTACATACAGTATGATTCCAACTTATGTGACATTCTTTAAAAGGAATAATGATGGAGATGGCAAAAACATCAAGGGTTGTCAGGGCTTAGAGAGTAGGGAAGGATGCATAAGCAGAGCATAGGGGATTTTTAGAGTAGTGAAACTACTGTATGATATTATAATGGTAGATGGATAGCATTATTAATTTATCTAAACCGATAGAAGGTACAACACCAAGTTCAGTTCAGTTCAGTTGCCAGTCATGTCCGACTCTGCGACTCCATGAATTGCAGCATGCCAGGCCTCCCTGTCCATCACCAACTCCCAGAATTCACCCAAACTCATGTGCATCACTTAATGGTGATGCCATCCAGCCATCTCATCCTCTGTCGTCCCCTTCTCCTCCTGCCCCCATCCCTCCCAGCATCAGAGTCTTTTCCAATGAATCAACTCTTTGCATGAGGTGGCCAAAGTACTGGAGTTTCAGCTTTAGCATCAACTCTAATTTAAGCTATGGACTCTGAGTGACAATGATATGTCATTGTAAGTTCATCAACTGTAACAAATGTATCAGAATGTTGCTGATGGGGGAGATTATGCATGTGTGGAGTCAGGAATAAACAGAAAACCTCTGTTCCTTCCATTCAGTCTTACTATAAACCTAAAACTGCTTTTTTAAAATCTATGAACTTTTTAATGAAAAAATCTTTTCAGCCTCAGACTAGTAGTATCTATGAGCATTTATAGAAATTAATATAAACCCTCTTATAATAAAAGTTTTGCAATTTAGAACCTTAATATTCTCATTCTCTTAATTTAATTTTAATATTAAAATCACTCTTTGCAAAATCACACTCAAAAGCCTAAAATCACAGAAAGGAATGTCATAATGAAAGAGATTAAGCAGAGACACAAACATTAATTTTAGACTTCAAAGGACATCAGATATTTAAGGTAATGGTATGTAATATAAAATAAACATGGAAGTTCCACTTCCGGAATGGCAATATAAAGTCTCTGCAGACCTGTTTCTCAGTATAACAAGTGAAGTTTATTTTTGAAACAACCATAATAAGTCTCTGGAAATAATCCTAAAGGACATACAGCAACTGAAGAAACATTTATTCAAGAAAATCTATTAAAACATTGTAAGAACAGCAAGATCCTTTGATGTTTGAAATACAGTTTGCTTCTTCCCAACTCTTCCCAGCCCAATTCAATGAAAACTCCACTGCAAGTAGGTGCAACCAAGAACAGAGGGCTTCCTCTCCCACCAGCTTCAAGTTGACCACTATGGTATCTTCCTGGGAGGAGCAAGATGTCAACATTTCTCATTCTGCCCCCATCTACCTGTGGCAGAGGCTAATTTTCAGTCAATTACAAGCCAAGAGATCAGGGACTCCTTTTTCTATTTAGCCCTCCGAAGGCAATGGCAACCCACTCCAGTACTCTTGCCTGGAAAATCCGATGGATGGAGGAGCCTGGTAGGCTGCAGTCCATGGGGTCGCTAAGGGTCAGACACGACTGAGCAACTTCGCTTTCGCTAATGGGACAGAGACTCTATCTCATCCATGCTGTGCTGAGAATATGGGGATTCAAATTACCCATGACTTTACTCATTTTCAGATCAGAGCTTCTGCAGCATGAGAACAACCTGCTGATACCACCTTCCCAGCTCCTCAAGCAGGAATCTCACTCAGAAGTGGACTACTATCCCATTTCTCAGTTCCAGAGCCATGGCTCAGAGATTTTTCCCATGAGAAAGCAAACCATAAAACAGAGCTCTGAAGCTCTTTCCCACGACTGACTGTATTTGAAAGAGAATGTGGGGAAATTTAAGCTCAAAGGTGCTCTCAAAAGCAATGACAGTTTTAGTGGAAAGCAATTAAGAGGAGAATAGAAGCCTTATTAATAAGTATAAACTAAATCAGATCAGCTAGCTTACCAGAGTAATTTACCACTAAGAATAGTGCTCCTGGGATCAGAGCAAACTGCAAACATTTGATTCAAAAACTACCCCTGAAAAGAACTTAAATGAAATTGAAACTATCTGTGGGACAATCTATGCCCTAGGATATTGATGAAAACAAGAGAGCTAGCGATTTTTAACCAAAGAATTTAGCATTTGGCTATACTCAGGGCAAATGACAAAGAGAGCCCTGCTAAAGAAACTGTCATCCTCGGGTGACTATGCACATGCCTGAAGCAGTGCTCTCTAGGGAGCAACATCACAGGTTTTATACCACAATGGGGAGGGCAAATAGACTTCATTAAAATACTGCAGCCAGTTAAAAACTGAATGAAAAATCAAACCACGTTTTAAATTACCACTTGATAGCTCAGCTGGTAAAGAATCCGCCAGCAACGTAGGAGACCTGGGTTCATTCCCTTCGTTTGGAAGATCCCCTGGAAAATGGAAAGGCTACCCGCTCCAGTATTCTGGCCTGGAGAATTCCATGGACTGTATCGTCCATTGGGTCACAGAGTCGGACACGACTGAGCGACTTTTGCTTCAGTTCACAACATACTAACTTATATGCCCAGTTTTCCAGGGACTATTGTATAGCACATGCAACTCTGCTCAATGTTATGTGGCAGCCTGGATGGAAGGATAGTTTGGGGGCAGGAAAGAAATGGATACATATATATATACAGCTGAGTCCCTTCATTGTTCACCTGCAACTATCACAACACTATTATTTGGCATGGAACAACAGACTGGTTCCAAATAGGAAAAGGAATACGTCAAGGCTGTATCTTGTCACCCTGCTTATTTAACTTCTATGCAGAGTACATCATGAGAAACGCTGAACTGGAAGAAACACAAGCTGGAATCAAGATTGCCGGGAGAAATATCAATAACCTCAGATATGCAGATGACACCACCCTTATGGCAGAAAGTGAAGAGGAGCTAAAAAGCCTCTTGATGAAAGTGAAAGAGGAGAGTGAAAAAGTTGGCTTAAAGCTCAACATTAAGAAAACGAAGACCATGGCATCCAGTCCCATCACTTCATGGGAAATAGGTGGGAAACAGTGGAAACAGTGTCAGACTTTATTTTGAGGGGCTCCAAAATCACTGCAGATGGTGACTGCAGCCATGAAATTAAAAGACGCTTACTCCTTGGAAGAAAGGTTATGACTAACCCAGATAGTATATTCAAAAGCAGAGACATTACTCTGCCGATGAAGGTCCATCTAGTCAAGGCTATGGTTTTTCCTGTGGTCATGTATGGATGTGAGAGTTGGACTGTGAAGAAGGCTGAGTGCCGAAGAATTGATGCTTTTGAACTGTGGTGTTGGAGAAGACTCTTGAGAGTCCCTTGGACTGCAAGGAGATCCAACCAGTCCATTCTGAAGGAGATCAGCCCTGGGATTTCTTTGGAAGGAATGATGCTATAGCTGAAACTCCAGTACTTTGGCCACCTCATGTGAAGAGTTGACTCATTGGAAAAGACTCTGATGCTGGGAGGGATTGGGGGCAGGAGGAGAAGGGGACGACCGAGGATGATATGGCTGGATGGCATCACGGACTCGATGGACGTGAGTCTGAGTGAACTCTGGGAGTTAGTGATGGACAGGGAGGCCTGGTGTGCTGCGATTCATGGGGTCGCAAAGAGTCGGACCCAACTGAGCGACTGAACTGAACTGAGATGAACTGAACTGATACACCCATACAAAATTAAAAGTTTTTTAAAATGTCCAGTTTTCAGCAAAAACTTATGAGACATGCAAAAAACAAAATGTGACCCCTACCGGGGAAAGGAGGTGGCAGGAAGCTAGCAATGAAATCTGAAAGCAACCAGATTTCAGTCTTAGGAAAGACTACAAAGCTATAGAAAATATATTCAATAGGCAAAGTTAATGCTTCAGGAAGTAAAGGAAGATATACTGAAAAATCTCAACAAATAAAAGATATCACCAAAGAGTTAAAAATTATTTTTAATGAACCAAAAGCATATTCTGCTATGGGAAAGTACAATAACTAAAATGAAAATTTTGCCAGTAGAGATCAACAACAGATTTGAACTAGCAGAATTAGCAAAATTGAAGATAGATCAATAGAGATAATGTGATCCAAAGAACAAAAGAAAAAAGTAAGAAGAAAATTAACAGGGCCTCAAAAACCCGTAGGGAACCATTAAGTACATCTATATATGCAAAATGGGAGCACCAGAAGAAAAGGAAAGGGCAAAAGATATAGTCCAAAAACTAGCCCCTGAAGACTTGTCAAATTTAATGAAAAACATTAATGTCTAGATCTGAGATGTTCAATAAATATAAATATAAAGAGATATATACCCAGAGAACTACACACAGAAACATCAGGGTGAAAAATGCTAGAAGCCAAAGGGAAGAATCTTGAAACCAATAAAATAACTTTGCATGAAATAAAAGAGAAAATCAAAAATTAGCAAAAAGTGACATCAGGGAAGATGACAGAGTAGAAAGCTCCAAGAATATATCTCTTCACCTAGACAATAATTATTTTAACAGAAATTGTTGATGTAATTATTCTGGAACTCTAATGTCTATTTGAAAATTTGCAGGTTCTAGGGGAAGTATGACCCTAGAAATTAATTGTGATTAATTTCAATCACTTCAATACAGTGCAGTACTGGTTACCCATCTTCTAATTTCCAGCCCCATGAAAGGTATCCAAACCAGCGTTCCTATAGTAGCTTGAAGAGTAATAGTAGGCAATAAGGACCTTGCCTTCAAAATATCAAGGCTCTGTATTCTGATTACAGATTAATCCTTTGAACCAAGGACCTAAAGACACAAAGGAAGGTCACCATTAATGCAACCACCATCAGCTGAAAGAGCGTGCAGAGAATTTAAAGAGAAAGTACTTTTTTCCATTTTTCCCTTTCCTGCCTTTCAGAAGTGAGACATGTAGGGATTATGATATTCAAAACTCACAATATATGCAAAAAAATTAGAAAGTCATTGCATATGCCAGAGAAAGATGTAGGCACAAAAAAAAAATACATCTGAGGAGATCTCACACTTAAAACTCAAGCTTATCTCCAGCACAGAGACATCCTCCAACAATTTTAAGCTTTTTTAAACAGCAAACACTGGAGAAAAGGGAGAATCTGATTCCCAGAGTTATCGTATTTTAAGATTCAAGTGTTCACTTTCACACGAAAAAATCATAAAACAAAGTAATAGGAAAGTTTGGCCCACTCAAAAGAAAAAATAATCAAAAGAAACCATCTCTGAAGAAGAACAGATGGAAGGCTTACTAGACAAGGACTCAAACAAGTGTCTTGAAAATGCTCAAAGAGCTAAAGGAAGACATTGACAAATTTAAGAAGACAGTGTATGAGTGAAATTGGAAACTCAATAAAAAAAGATAGAAAGTATTGAAAGGAGCCAAAAGAAATTCTGAGATGAAAAGTACAATTACTGAAAAGAATAATACACTACATGGATTCAAAGGCATATTTGAACATAGAGAAAAATGAGAAAGCTTGAAGATAGCACAATTGAAATTGTCAAGTGTGAGGAACAGAAAGAAAAAGGGTTTAAGAAAATTGAACAGAGCCTAACAGACCTGTTAAACAATACCAAGATCAACATACGCAGTTTGGGAGTCCCAGAGGAAAAGAGAGAGAAAGAAAAGGGTAAAAAGAACGCTTGAAGATACAATGGCTGAAAACTCAAATTTGATATAAGCTTTGAATCTACAAATCTAAAACCATTGTTCCAAATAGGATAAATTCAGAGAGATCCACACCAAGATACATTACAACCAAATTGTCAACAGCCAAAAAGAGAGTTTTGTTTATACATCCATCAAAATGATTTAATAATCTTTGCCCTTTTTTCTATTAGTGTGGTGAATTACATTGGTTGAGTTTTTAATGTAATCTAACATTGTATTCCTTCTCACTTGGTTGTAATGTATTCCCTTTTTTATGTAATGTTTGATTCAATTTACTAGTATTTGCTAAGTGTATTTTCTCCTATGCTTAGAAGATATGCTGATCTATAATTTTCTTTTCTTGTAAGTTGTGGTGTCTAATTTTAGCATCACTGTGAAGGATACTCTCTCTTTTTCTACTTCTAAGGTACACAGTAAGAATGAGTTCATATGTTCACTAAAAAATATGTACAAGACTGTTTATTAATGCACTACACATAATGGCTAAAACTTCCATTCATCAATGGAATGGATAAATAAATTATGGCATATTCATAATATGATGGAATATGATTTAGTCTACTGAAGTGGAACACTGTACATATACATTGGAATAGTATTCATCAGTGAGAATGCACAAACTACACTCCATAGCATACAACCCAAACACAATATGGAAAGAGAAAGAAAGCCAAACACAAAAGATGCAATGAACTTTGTGAAAATTCATTGAGTGGTATAATTATGATTTGTTTACTTTTTTAATCGGAGGAAAATTGCTTTACAATGTTGCATTGGTTTCTGCTGTACAACAATGCAAATCAGTCATTACTGTACATGTATATCACCTCCCTCTTGAGCCTCCCTCCACACCCCCATCTCACCCCTTTGGGTCATAACAGAGGGCCAGGCTGGGCTCCCTTGTGTTATACAGCAACTTCTCACCAGATATCTCTTTTACGCACGGTACTATATATATGTCAATACTACTTTGTCCATCCGTCCCAGTCTTTCCTTCCCCCCACTGTGTCCACAGTCTGTTCTCTATATCTCCATCTCAATTCTTTCTCTGCAAATAGGTTCATTGATACCATTTTCCTAGATTCCACATATATGCATTAATATACAGTACTTATTTTTCTCTTTGTGACTTACTTCACTCTGTATAACAGGCTCTAGGTTCATCCACCTCTCTAGAACTGATTCAAATTCATTCCCTTTAGAGCTGAGTAATATTCCATTGTATATACATATACCACATCTTCTTTATGCATTAATCTGTTGATGGACATCTAGGATGTTTCCATGTCTAGCTATTGTAAATAGTGCTGCTATGAATATTAGTTACATGTGTTTTTTTCAATTATGATTTTATTTGTTTGCTGTATGTGTGATACTTCAGAATTTTCTTTAAAAATAAACAAAGCAAATTTGAAAAAAGGCAAACAAAATGTTCAGATACAAAAATTATAATTACTGAAATTAAAACCAAATGATCAGTTTTGAATTTTCCCAAATTTCTAACCAAAATGGGAGAAATAGAATGATACAAGCAAAAACTCATGAAAACATTTTTAACAAAAACTAGGTGGCAGAGTATTTCTCCAAGAACCTAGAATACAAAGAGGCCAAAATCTCTGACAGCAATAAGACGCATGTGCAATCAGCAGTTATGCTGCACACAGCCAAGCAAAGAGTTGATTTTGTTATTCCTAACAGCTAGGGAAACAGAAATTTATATTTCAGAGAGAGAAATTTTCAATATTGAAAAAACAATCAAAACAAGCAGGAAACATATGAAAAGGTATTAAGAATCATTCAGTTCAGTTCAGTTCAGTGGCTCAGTTGTGTCCAACTATTTGCGACCCCATGAATCGCAGCACGCCAGGCCTCCCTATCCATCACCAATTCCCGGAGTTCACTCAGACTCACTTCCATCGAGTCAGTGATGCCATCCAGCCATCTCATCCTCAGTCGTCCCCCTCTCCTCCTGCTCCCAATCCATCCCAGCATCAGAGTCTTTTCCAATGAGTCAACCCTTCGCATGAGGTGTCCAAAGCACTGGAGTTTCAGCTTCAGCATCATTCCTACCAAAGAAATCCCAGGGCTGATCTCCTTCAGAATGGACTGGTTGGATCTCCTTGCAGTCCAAGGGACTCTCAAGAGCCTTCAACACCACAGTTCAAAAGCATCAATTCTTCAGCGCTCAGCCTTCTTCACAGTCCAACTCTCACATCTATACATGACCACTGGAAAACCATAGCCTTGACTAGATGGACCTTAGTCGGTAAACTAATGTCTCTGCTTTTGAATATGCTATCTAGGTTGGTCATAACTTTTCTTCCAAGGAGTAAGCGTCTTTTAATTTCATGGCTGCAGTCACCATCTGCAGTGATTTTGGAGCCCAAAAAAATAAAGTCTGAAACTGTTTCCACTGTTTCCCCATGTATTTCCCATGAAGTGATGGGACCGGATGCCATGATCTTTAGAATTCATGTAATTCCACTTTGGCAAAGAGCATGTGAGTTATTTTTTCCATGTCTAAAAGTGACAATAAGACCATACTTCATGTGGAAGTAAATCTATTGAAATACTTAACAAAGTTATATGTAGTAAAAATGGAATTATGTCATCTTTGTTTTAAATGCATATATTATTTCTCTTGGTGGGATAACTGGAAAGGGAATTATTGGGGAATTTTGTAAACAGGGCCCTCTCTATTACTCACCTGTCAAATCTTTCCTTTCTTAGGTAACATCATAAACCAGGATCATCAAGGAATTATTGGCTACTACATTCCCAGCAAGGGAATTTGTTGGGGAAAGGTGATTGTTGAAATCATACATTTCTAACATTATGTGTTAATGGAGACCGATGGGAAGCTCAGAGATTCAAGCATGTGGGATGGGAACATGATATTTGCAGAGGAGAACTTTTTAAGTTACTTTCCAAAGGCCCCTGTAGTTTGATTGATACTTCTGACCCTAACCTCTAATATTCCATACCTATCAAGAGAATAGAAATAAAGAACTGTCTCCTCTTCTCTATTTTTCAACCACCTTTTCCTTCTTCTAATTTCCCCTTTCCATATCTTTTTATTCCTAAGCATAAACCTGGCAGGAATTGGGAAGTGATTGGGTGGGGGAAAATGTTCATCTGAGGATACAGCAATGGTAACACCATGATTTTTTTTTTCTGTTAAAGGTGTTTCATATTATGGAGGAAGCTAAAACACTATTCAATCTAGTAGACTATTTCATCAGTCAGATAACATTGGAACAAATCTTCCTGACTTTTGCTAATATTGATAAGGTCAAGAAATAAAGCTGCTATGAGATTCATTTCTGATGCCAAAAGCTCAGTTTCTCTGTACACCAGTGCCAAATTGAATCTTGGAGACAGAGTTTTGGGTGAAGCAGAAAAGGATAGTTTTATTGCCTTGCCAGGTAAAGGGGGCCACAGTAGACTAATGCTCTCAAATGTCCCAACTTGAAGAAGATAATAAGTTTTATAGTAATTGTTCAAGGAGGGTATGATCTGTACATGGACAGTCTTCTGATGGATTAGTGGTAAGGTAAGTAGGAGTCAGCATCATCAACCTTCGGCTCCAACTGGTCTGAGGTTCTACATGCTTGTGAGCAGCGTACTGTCATTAACTGTTAACTTTTCCCACCTGGAGGAGGCAAAGATATCGTTGTGTGTACCCACTTATGGGGAAACAGGACCCTGCCCCAAGGCTATCCTTGACTGTTTCTCCCTGGTCTCACAAGCCCCCCTCTCTTCCCCAATTAACAACTGCTTGAATCTGCCCACTGGAACTCAAGGAAGGCCATGGAGGCTGAATGAAGGCTGTTTCCTGTAATCAAAGAAATGGGGGACACACAAAATCTTTATTCTTAGGAGACCCACAAGGCCTTGCTCAGCATCATTTTCCAACCAGTGACAATTATACCTCTCTAGGCTGCTGCCTACAACTAGATATAGAAGCATCTCTCTCCCTCTCTCTGTCTTTCTCAATCTCACTCTCCCGCCCCTCCCCTCTCTCCTCTCCTGTTCTTTCTTTTTCTCCTCTCCTTCTCCTTCTTCTCTCTCTTCTCCTTCTCATTCCCCTCTTCTTCTCTCTCTCTCTCTCTGTGTCTCTGTCTGTCTCTGTGTGTGTATGTCTCTATCACTCTGTGTATGTGTGTACACAAACTGAAACCCCAAAGAAGAAAGTTTGCAAACTTTGATGATTAGAGTAAGTGACCTCTTGTCAAGAACTGAACTGTGAAGGGTCTGAGATTTTACCCTACCTGTAAATTGTCAAGTTAGCTTACCACAGTTCCATGAATACTGGCAGAAGACACTGGAATCCTAGGTCAAGGACACAAGACTTGAGACTTCCCTGGTGGTACAGTGGATAAGAATCTATCTGCCAATTCAGGGGACACAGGTTCAATCCCTGGTCCAGGAAGATTCCACATGCTGCAGAGCAGCTAAGCCTGTGTGCCACAACTACTGATCCTGCACTCTAGAGCCTGCAAACCACTACTACTGAGCCTACATGCTGCAATGACTGAAGCCAGTGTGCCTAGAGCCTCTACTCCACAACAAGAGATGCCACCACAATGAGAAGCCCTCACACTGCAACCAAGAGTAATCCCCACTCACCACAACTGGAGAAAGCCCACACATAGCAACAAAGACCCTATGCAGTAAAAAAAAAAAAAAAAGACACTAGATTTTGCTACTCACAGCAGTAACAGTAGGCAGAGATCATATTTGTGTCAGGTCCCCAATCCTACCTGTTTATTCAAAGGGTTGTGTTACAGGAGAGGAACCCTGAGCTTCTGGAACTCAAATCTTCATAATGGGCAGTCAGTAAACCTGCCCAACGTGTGCTCTGGAAGTAAACATTTTATTACACTGAACATTAAGTAAACCTTTCCGCTGGTCCAGAGGGAGATGTTGTCTCTTGTCAAAAGCCATTTGCTCTATAATCATTCTTGCAAAAGCCTTGCAAAAAACATTCTTGCAAAACAAAAAGGCAGTTAATACATTTTCTTGAAAATCATACAGAAACACAAAAGACCCATGAAAAATTGTCTCCCAATAATATCTCCCATCTTGACTTCTAGCATATTTCCCCTTGAGTATACTACCTCATCAGCTACTCTGGTTAATCTTAGATTTGGACCAAATTTATTTGGTTCAAATTTATTTAATTTGCCTCATACAATTGTTAAGACTACTATCAGTAGAACTTTAAACAACATGATGAGGCTAACCTACAGTATTTGACTTTAACCATGCCTCCCAGATCTCAGAACCAACTAGCTGAACAAATCCTATAAACCAATTTAGTTAACCTTAGAAAATCAAGTTGCTTTCTCGCATTTCTGTATTCACCATTTCACTTGTACTGAGGCACTGATTCATGAATAGCACAATGTAATAGTAATTACACTGACTCTCTGCTGGCCTGCAAAAAGAAAATCTGGAAAGTTCTACCACTCTAAACCACCTTGGTTGTGAGATTCTGATTTAACTGCCTTCCTAAATGCCTGCTCTCTTATAACCAACTCAAAGGAGCAAGGCAATGTTTTTTGAAGGGAAGCAAGCTAATGGCTTGATTTCATACAGTGATACAATTATGTGGGTACAACTGGTACCCCAGGAAAGTTTTTCAGTTCTTCATGCCCTCCAGTGGGATCCATCTCAGTCAGACATCACACAGGTTCACAGTGCCTCAAACATATCCTTCTGGCCAGTTTATAAATATTAAGATTCTCAGTTTGGTATAAATAATTGAATCTAGCCTTTGCCTTTTGAGAGACTACTTGAGGAACATGAATGCAACCCATTCACTTGTCTATACCAACAACAGAAGGCATTTAGCTGCCCCCAAGGAAAGATAGACCAATGGCTACAAAAGAAGGGATGGGTAAGATGTGGGTGTTAACAAGTGTACTACATGGGAAGTGGAGCCATCCACTGGTATTTCCAGTAAGCTTATCATTAATGTTAAGGAGTTACTGTTGTTCACTTGTTCAGTCATGTGCAACTATTTGCAGCCCCATGGACTGCAACACGCCAGGCTTTCCTCTCCTTCACTATCTCCTGGAGTTTGTTCAAACTCATGTCCACTGAGTAAATGATGCCATCCAACCATCTCATCCTCTGTTATCTTCTTCTCGTGCCCTCAGTCTTTCTCAGCATCAAGGTCTTTTGCAATGAGTCAGCTCTTTGCATCAGGCGGCCAAAGAATTGGAGCTGCACCTTCAGCATCAGCCCTTCCAATGAATATTCAGGGTTGATTACCTGAATATTGACTGCTTTAATCTCCTTGCTGCCCTAGGGACTCTCAAGAGTCTTCTCTAGCACCACAATTCAAAAGCATCAGTTCTTCAGTGCTCTAGCCTTCTTTACGGTCCAGCTCTCACATCCATACATGACTACAGAAAAAAAAAACATATCTTTAACTATATGGACCTTTGTTGGCAAAGTGATATCTCTGCTTTTTACTATTCTGTCCAAGTTAGTCATAGCTTTCTTCCAAGGAGCAAGCGTCTTTTAATCTCATAGTTGCAGTCACCATCTGCAGTGATTTTGGAGCCCAAGAAAATAAAGTATGTCACTGTTTCCATTGTTTCCCCAGCTATTTGCCATGAAGTGATGGGACTGGATGCCATGATCTTGGTTTTTTGAATGCTGACTTTTAAGTCAGCTTTTCACTCTCCTCTTTCACCCTCATCAAGAGGTTCTTTAGTTCCTCTTTGTGCCATAGGGTGGTGTCAGCTACATATCTAAAGTTATTGATATTTCTCCCAGAAATCTTGAGTCCAGCTTGTGCTTCCTGGAAAAAATCTACCTGGCATTTCATATGATGTACTCTGCATATAAGTTAAATAGGCAGGGTGACAATATACAGCCTTCACATACTCCTTTCCCAGTTTGGAACCAGTCTGTTATTCCATGTCTAGTTCTAACTGTTGCTTCTTGACCTGCAGACAGGTTTTGCAGGAGGCAGGTAAGGTGGTCTGGTAGTCCCATCTCTTTAAGAATTTTCCATAGTTTATTGTGATCCACACATTCAAAGGCTTTAGTGTAGTCAGTGAAGCAGACGTTTTTTCTGGAATTCTCTTGTTTTCTCTATGATCCAACAGCTGTTGGCAGTTTCATCTCTGGTTCCTCTGCCTTTTCTAAATCCAGCTTATACATCTGAAGTTCTCAGTTCACAGCTTCCTAGCTTGAAGGATTTTGAGAATTACTTTGCTAGCATGTGAAATGAGCACATTTGTGCAGTGGTTTAAACTTTCTTTGGCATTGCCCTTCTTTAGGATTTAAATGAAAACTTATCTTTTCCATTCCTGTAGTCACTGCTGAGTTTTCCAAATTTGCTGGCATATTGAGTGCAGCACTTTAATAGCATCATCGTTTAGGGCTTGAAATAACTCAGCTGGAGTTCCATCACCCCCACTAGCTTTGTTCATGGTAGTACTTCCTAAGGCCCACCTGACTTCACACTCCAGGATGTCTGGCTCTTGGTTAGTGACCATCATGGTTATCTGGGTCATTAAGACTTCTTTTTTTTTTTTTTCTGGGTATAGGGTACTTTTATTGATGGTACGTGACAATGCAGGGCTCCCTAAGCCCCTCCCTTTCCTCAGGGCCTTGGGGATGGAAATGTGTGGAGGTTGGGAGATTCTCAGTGTGGTGGAGGTGGGGCAGGACTCCCCAGCAGCTGAGGAACTCTCTCTTCCTCTCGTGCTCCTGCTGAGGCTGGGGGTCCAGGGACCTTACTCCTTGGAGGCCATGTGGACCATGAGGTCCACCACCCTGTTGCTGTAGCCGAATTCATTGTCATACCAGGAAATGAGCTTGACAAAGTGGTCGTTGAGGGCAATGCCAGCCCCAGCATCGAAGGTAGAAGAGTGAGTGTCGCTGTTGAAGTCGCAGGAGACAACCTGGTCCTCAGTGTAGCCTAGAATGCCCTTGAGAGGGCCCTCTGACGCCTGCTTCACCACCTTCTTGATCTCATCATACTTGGCAGGTTTCTCCAGGCGGCAGGTCAGATCCACAACGGACACGTTGGGGGTGGGGACGCGGAAGGCCATGCCAGTGAGCTTCCCATTGAGCTCAGGGATGACCTTGCCCACGGCCTTGGCAGCGCCAGTAGAAGCAGGGATGATGTTCTGGGCAGCCCTTCGGCCATCACGCCACAGCTTCCCGGAAGAGCCATCCACAGTCTTCTGGGTGGCAGTGATGGCGTGGACAGTGGTCATAAGTCCCTCCACGATGCCAAAGTGGTCATGGATGACCTTGGCCAGGGGGGCCAAGCAGTTGGTGGTGCAGGAGGCATTGCTGACAATCTTGAGGGTATTGTTATACTTCTCGTGGTTCACGCCCATCACAAACATGGGAGCGTCAGCAGAAGGTGCAGAGATGATGACCCTCTTGGCGCCACCCTTCAGGTGAGCTCCAGCCTTCTCCATGGTAGTGAAGACCCCAGTGGACTCCACCACGTACTCAGCACCAGCATCACCCCACTTGATGTTGGCAGGATCTCGCTCCTGGAAGATGGTGATGGCCTTTCCATTGATGACGAGCTTCCCGTTCTCTGCCTTGACTGTGCCGTGGAACTTGCCATGGGTGGAATCATACTGGAACATGTAGACCATGTAGTGAAGGTCAATGAAGGGGTCATTGATGGCAACGATGTCCACTTTGCCAGTATTAAAAGCAGCCCTGGTGACCAGGCGCCCGATGCGGCCAAATCCGTTCACTCCGACCTTCACCATCTTGTCTCAGGGATGCGGCTGGCACAGCACAGAAGTTACGGCTATCTGTCGAACGGGCAGGAGCAGAGAGCCAAGACTTCTTTATACAATTCTTCTGTGTATTCCTACGGTTTTTTCCAGTAGTCATGTATGGATGAGAGAGTTTGACTATAAAGAAAGCTGAGAGCCGAAGAATTGATGCTTCTGAACTCTGGTGTTGGAGAAGACTCTTGAGAGTCCCTTGGACAGCAAGGAGATCAAACCAGTCAACCCTAAAGGAAATCAGTCCTGAATATTCATTGGAAGGACTGATGCTGAAGCTCCAATACTTTGGCCACCTGATGAGAAGAACTGACTCATTGGAAAGGACTCTGACGCTTGGAAAGATTGAAGGCAGGAAGAGAAGGGGATGACAGAGGATGTGATGATTGGATGGCATCATCAACTCAATGGACGTGAGTCTGAGCAATCTCCGGGACTTGTTGATAGACAGGGAAGCCTGGCATGCTGCAGTCCATGGGGTCACAAAGAGTCAGACATGACTGAACTGAACTCTGTATTCCTACCACTATTCTTGCCTTGTTAAGGAGAATGGTGATTAAATTGTGATCAGAACCATCTGATAAAAGATGGAAGACTTTTAAAAGATGATAGTCAAGTGTAGTATGCATGGAACAGTTTGGGAGAATTGCATCATAGCATTTTCCTTCACAAGGCATACTCCACCAGTGGTTCTGAATGACAAAAGATCATTAATGTCCTCCTTTCCCTCAGACTTTCCAGGGTCTAAGATGTTCTTTTCCCAAGGTTCCTGGCTGTTGGTCTCCCTCCACTACCACAAAGTTGGTGTATGTCATTCCAGTAACTATAACTTCACCTTTGTTTCATTCATCTCCTGTTCACAGTCAGACCTCTCATTTGGAAGGGACAGGTACAAGAAGGACAAGTTTCAAAATAAGACTTAAAGGAGAAGCCTAAAGAGACTTGAAGATTAAATGTAATATGCTATTCTGGTTGGGATCCTGGAACAGAAAAACATTAGGTAAACACTTAGGAAATCTGAACAAAATATGAACTTTAGCTAATGCAACAACATTGGTTCACTAATTGTGAAAAAGGTACCACACTACTGTAACATGTTAATGATAGAGGAAATTGGATATGAAGTGTATGAGAACTCTTTTTACTATTTTTCTTATTTTTCTATGAAACTATAACTATTCTTTAAAAGAGGTTTTTATTTGATGGATCATAGACCTAAGTATGGAGAAGGCAATGGCACCCCACTCCAGTACTCTTGCCTGGAAAATCCTATGGATGGAGGAGCCTGGTAGGCTGCAGTCCATGGGGTCGCTAAGAGTCAGACACGACTGAGCAACTTGACTTTCAGCTTTCACCTTTCATTTTCATGCACTGGAGAAGGAAATAGCAACCCGCTCCAGTGTTCTTGCCTGGAGAATCCCAGGGACGGGGGATCCTGGTGGGCTGCTTGTCTGTGGAGTCGCACAGAGTCGGATACTACTGAAGTGACTTAGCAGACCTAAGTATAAAACCCAAAACTGTAAAACGTGCAGAGAAAATGGGAAATTTTTTACGGCCTTGTCTTAGTCAAAGATTTCTTGGCTATGACAAAAAACCATAACCCGTGAAAGAAAAAAAACTGATAAATTGGACTTCAACAAAATTAAATTTTATGCTATTAATAAACATTGTTAAGGAAATGAAAATACAAGCCACAAACTGGCAGAAAATATTTGCACTGGGTGAAATTATATCCAACAAGGTATTTGTATCTAGTATGCTATGGTCTGAATGTGTTCACCCAAAATTTGTCTGCTGAAGCCTATCAAAGGTGAGATGTTAGGCAGATGGGCATTCGGGAAGTGATTAGATCATGAGGGTGAGGACTTCATGAATGGGATAAGTGTTCTTACAAAAGAGACTCCAGACTTCCCTGGTGATGTGTATCAGTACTATGGATAAGGGGTAAGTGGATATCCACCTGCAAATGCAGGCAACACAGGTCTGATCCCTGGTCCAGGGAGATTCTACATACCACAGGGCAACTAAGCCCATGAGCTACAACTACTGAATCCAGTGCTCTGGAGCCCTCAAGCGGCAACTCCTGAAGCCTGCGTGCCTAGAGCCTACGCTCTGCAACAAGAGAAGCCACCTCAATGAGAAGCCTGTGCAACACAAAGAAGAGCAGCCCCCATTCACTGCAACTAGAGAAAGCCCACATGCAGCAACAAAGATGCAGCATAACCAAATAAATATTTTTAAGATATATTCATAAGAGACCTCACAGAGATCTCTTGCCCCTTTTATCAAGTGAGGACACAGAAAAACATACTAGCTATGAACTAGAAAGAGAGCCTTCATCCAACCATGCTAGCATTGTGATCTCAGACTCCAGCCTCCAGAATGATAAGCAATAAATGTATATGATTTATATAATTTATATTATTTATAAATATTATTTATAAACTACCCAGTCCATGGTATTTCATTACAGCTTAAGATCTGAACAGACCCAAGAACATATACAAATGGCAGATAAGGGCAAGAAAAGTTGTTCAACATTGTTAGTCATTGGAAAAATTAAATCAGAACCACAATGAGATAACACTACCCTTCTATTATAAAGCTAAAATTAAAATAACTAACAATTATTGATGAAGATGTGGAACAACTGAAATATTCATACATTGTTGGTGGAAATGCAAAATTATACAGCCACTTTGGAAAACAGCTTGACAGTTTCTTATAAAAGTAAACACACACTTGCTATATGTCTCCACAATTCTACTCCTAGGTTTTAACTCAAGAGAAACAAAACCTTATGTTCACACACACAAAAAAAAACAGATTAAATCTTTAAAGTGACTTTTTAATAACTGCCACAACCTGAAAACAATCCAAACATCCTTCAACTGGTTAATGAATGAAGAATCAGTACATACATTGAAACAATGGAATACTAGTCAGCAATTAAAAAAACAAAAGAACAATTGATACACTCAAAAAAATGGTTGACTCTTTAGTTCAGTTCAGTTCAGTTTAGTCGCTCAGTTGTGTCCGACTCTTTGCAACCCCATGAATCGCAGTGCGCTGGCCTCCCTCTCCATCACCAACTCCCAGAGTTCATTCAGACTCATGTCCATCGAGTCAGTGATGCCATCCAACCATCTCATCCTCTGTCATCCTCTTCTCCTCCTGCCCCCAATCCCTCACAGCATGTCTTTTCCAATGAGTCAACTCTTCACATGAGGTGGCCAAAGTACTGGAGTTTCAGCTTTAGCATCAGTCGTTCCAGTGAACACCCAGGACTGATCTTTAGAATGGACTGGTTGGATCTCCTTGCAGTCCAAGGGACCCTCAAGAGTCTTCTCCAACATCACAGTTCAAACGCATCAATTCTTCGGCACTCAGCTTTCTTCACAGTCCAACTCTCACGTCCATACATGACCACTGGAAAAACCATAGCCTTGACTAGACGGACCTTTGTTGGCAAGTAATAATGTCTCTGCTTTTCAATATACTATCTAGGTTAGTCATAACTTTCCTTCCAAGGAGTAAGCGTCTTTTAATTTCATGGCTGCAGTCACCATCTGCAGTGATTTTGAAGCCCCCCCAAAAAAAGTCTAACACTGTTTCCACTGTTTCCCCATCTATTTCCCATGAAGTGATGAGACCAGATGCCATGATCTTCATTTTCTGAATGTTGAGCTTCAAGCCAACTTTTTCGCTCTCCTCTTTCACTTTCATCAAGAAGCTTTTTAGTTCCTCTTCACTTTCTGCCATAAGGATGGTGTTATCTGCATATCTGAGGTTATTGATATTTCTCCCGGCAATCTTGATTCCAGCCTGTGCTTCTTCCAGCCCAGCGTTTCTCATGACGTACTCTGCATATAAGTTAAATAAGCAGGGTGACAATATACAAATATACAGCCTTGACGTACTTCACTACCTAACACCATACACAAAGATAAACTCAAAATGGATTAAAGACCTAAATGTAAGACCAGAAACTATTTTTTAACTCTTACAGGAAAACACAGGCAGGACACTCAATTACATAAATCAAAGTAAGATCTTCTGTGACCCACCTCCTAGAGTAATGGAAATAAAAACAAAAATAAACAAGTGGGACCCAATTAAACCTAAAAGCTTTTGCAGAGCAAAGGAAACTACAAACAAGGTGAAAAGACAGCCCTCAGAATGGGAGAAAATAATAGCAAAGGAAAAAACTAACAAAGAATTAATTTCCAAAATATACAAGCAGCTCATACAACTCAATATCAGAAAAGCAAACAACTCAATCAGAAAGTGGGAACGGGACCTGAAGAGACATTTCTCCAAAGAAGACATACAAATTGCAAACAAGCACATGAAAAGATGCTCAACATCAGTCATTATTAGAGAAATGCAAATCAAAAGTACAATGAGATACCACTTCACATCAGTCAGAATGGCCATCATCAAGAAGTCTACAAACAATAAATGATGGAGAAGGTACAGAGAAAAGGGAACACTCTTGCATTGCTGGTGGGAATATAAACTGATGCAGCCACTATGGAAGACGCTATAGAGATTCTTTAAAATGGTAGGAATAAAACCACCATATGACCCATCAATCCCACTCCTAGGCATATACCCTAAGGAAACCAAAATTGAAAAAGACACACGTACCGCAGTGTTCATTGCAGCACTATTTACAATAATTAGAATATGGAAGCAACCTAAATGTCCATCGACAGATGAATGGATAAAGAAGCTGTGGTACATATACACAATGGAATACTACTCAGCCATAAAAAATGAATGCATCTGAATCCATTTTAATGAGATACATGAAACGAGAGCCTATGATACAAGTGAAGCAACTCAGAAAGAGAAATATAAATATCGTATACTGACACATGTATATGGAATCTTAAAACGATGGTGATGGTTTAGTTGCTAGGTCATGTCCTACTCTTGCAACCCCATGGACTGTAGGCTTCAAGGTTCCTCTGTCCATGGGATTTTCCAGGAAAGAATGCTGGAGTGGGTTGCCATTTCCTTCTCCAGAGGATCTTCTGGACCCAGGAATTGAACCTGGGTCTCCTGCATTGCAGGCAGATTCTTTACCGACTGAGCTACAAGGGAAGCATGTTCCAAAAAGATGGCACTGATGAATCTATTTTCAGGGAAACAGTGGAGAAACAGACACAGAGAACAGACCTATGGACATGGTGAGAGAGGAGGAGGGAGAAGGGGAGACGTATGGAAACAGTAACATAGAAATTCACAATACCATATGTAAAATAGGTAGCCAATGGGAATTTGCTGTATGACTCAGGGAACTCAAACAGGGGCTCTGTGACAGGCTGAAGGATGGGATGGGGAGGGAGATGGGAGGGAGGTCAGGGAGGGAGGGGTGTATCAATGGCTGATTTTTGTTGATGTATGACAGAAAACCACAAAATTCTGTAAAGCAATTATCCTTCAATTAAAAATTTTTCTAATCTTTTAAAAAGTGCATTAAAGATCTAAACATGAGACAGGACGCTATAAAATTCCTGGAGGAAAACATAGGCAGAACACACTCTGACATAAATCACAGCAATATCTTTTTTGATCCACCTTCCAGAGTAATGGAAATAAAAATAAACAAATAGGACCTACTCAAACTCAAAAGCTTTTGCATAACAAAGAAAACAATAAACAAAATGAAAAAAACAACCCACAGATTGGGATAAAATATTTGCAAACAATGTGACTAACTAAGGATTAGTTTCCAAAATTTACAAACAGCTCATGATGCTTAACAGCATCAAAACAAACAACCCAATCACAAAATGGCAGAAGATGTAAGTAGACACATCTCCAAAGAAGACCATGCAGATGGCCAAGAGGCATGTGAAAAGATGTTTAATGTTGCTAATTATTAGAGAAATGCAAATCAAAACTATAATGAGATATTACCTCACTCCAGTCACAATGGCTATCATCGAAAAATCCACAAACAATAAATACTGGAGAGGGTGTGGAGAAAAAGGAAACATCCTACACTGTTGCCAGAAATGTAAATTGGTACAGCTACTATGGAGAACAGTATGGAGCTTATTTAAAGAATTAAAAATGGAGCTACCATAGGACCCTGCAATCCCACTCTTGGGCATATATCTGGAGAAAAACATGATCTGAAAGGATACATGCACCCCAATGTTTATTGCAGCACAGTATACAATAGCCAAGACATGGAAGCAACCTAAATATCCATCGACAGAGGGACGGATAAAGATATGGTGTATATATACAATGGAATATTACTAAACCACCAAAAAGAATGAAATAATGCCATTTGCAACAATTTGGATGGACCTAGAGATTGTCATACTTAATGACAGATAAGGAGATAAGGAGAAATATCATATGACATCCCTTAAATGTGGAATCTATAAAGAAATGATACAAATGAACTTACTTATAAAACATAGACTCACAGAGAACAAATTTATGGTTGCCAGAGGGAAGGATGGGGGAAAGGGATAATTAGGGACTTTGGAATGGACATGTACACACTGATATATTTTAAATGGATAACCAAGAAGGACCTAATGAATAGCACATGGAACTCTGCTCAATGTTATGTGGCAGCGTAGATGGGAGGGAAATTTCAGGGAGAATGGATATATGTATGGTTGAGTCTCTGCTGTTCACTTGAAACTATGACAGTATTGATTCGCTATATCCCAATACAAAATAAAAAAATTTTGTCTATTTTGCCTTAATATTGATAGAGCTGCCCCTGGTCTCTTTTGGTTATTGTTTGCATGGAGTATCTTTTTCCACTTCTTTCACTTTCAACCCATTGTATTTAAAGTCTACAGTTAGTCTCTGGTAAGCAGCATATAGTTGAAATATGTTTTTATCAATTCATCTAATCTCTTTTGATTACATTTACATTTAAAGTAATTACTAACAAGGACTTACTTCTGTCATTTTGCCCTTTCTTTTCTATATGCCTTACAGCTTTATTTTGGTCCCTTATTTCCTATATTAATGTTTTTTTTTGTCTTTAGTTGAATTTTGTAGTAAAATCCTTAAATTCCTTTCTCTTTTCCGTTTGTATATATTCTACAGCTATTTTCTTTGTGGCCACCATTGGGACTACATTTAAATTGTAAAGTTAAAACATTCTAATTTGAATTTGTACTAGCTTATCAGAGTACATCATGAGAAATGGTGGGCTGGATGAAGCACAAATTGGAATCAAGATTTCTGGGAGAAATATCAATAACCTCAGATATGCAGATGACACCACCCTAAGGCAAAAAGCAAAGAGGAACTAAAGAGCTTCTTGATGAAGGTGAAAAGAGAGTAAAAAAGTTGACTTAAGATTTAACATTCAAAAAACAAGGATCATGGCATCTGGTCCCATCACTTCATGGCAAATAGATGGGAATAAAATAGAAACAGTGACAGACTTGATTTTATTGGGCTCTAAAATCACTGTGGGTGATGACTGCAGCCATGGAATTAAAAGATGCTTACTCCTTGGAAGAAAAGCTATGACAAACCTAGCCAGTGTATTAAAAATCAGAGACATCACTTTGCCGACGATCCATATAGTCAAAGCTATGATTTTTCCAGTAGTCATGTACAGATGTGAAAGTTAGACCACAAAGAAGGCTGAGCACTGAAGAATCGATGTTTTCAAACTGTGGTGCTAGAGAAGACCCTAGATTGAGTCCCTTGGACTGCAAGATCAAACCAGCCAATCCTAAAGGAAATCAACCCTGAATACTCAATGGAAGAACTGCTGCTGAAGCTGAAGCTCCAATACTTTGCAAAGACTCCTGATGCTAAAAGCTGACTCACTGTAAAAGACCCGGATGCTGGCAAAGCCTGAAAGTAAAAGAAGGGGGCAGCAGAGGATCACTGACTCAATGAACATAAACGTGACCAAACTGTGGGAGATAGTGAAGGACAGGGGAGCCTGTCTGGCTGCACTCCCGTGAGTCAGAGTCAGACATGACTTGGCAACTGCACAACAACAAATGATTAGTGGTGTTGAGCATTTTTCATTGTTTACTAAATAAATACGTATGCAAAGAGCCAAATCATTGGAAAAGACCTTGATGCTGGGAAACTGAGGGCAGGAGGAGATAGGGGCAACAGAGGATGAGATGGTTGGCTGGCATCACCAATTCAATGGACATGAAGTCAGGCAAACTCTGGGAGGTGGAGAGGGACAGGGAGGCCTGGCATGCTGCAGTCTATGGGGTCGCAAAGAGTCAGACATGACTGGGCAACTGAACAACTAGCTTATCTTCAATAACATACAAAAACTTTACTCTTTGCACGTCTATCCCCACCACATTCAGTTGTTAATGTCCCCAAATTATATCCTTATATACTCTAAGTGAGAATTGGAGCTCATGGATCCAGCCTCTTCTTTCCCTATAATTATCTAATTAGCTGTAGGACGGTTTGGGAGCTGGAAAAAAAGCTTGAGGTGGAAAATGCACACCACCAACCAATCTCACAAATACATGTTAACAATGCTATCCCATCTCTGCACACACACCCTTCCTCCACATATAAACAGCTGTCATTGAGCTAAGTCACAACATCATGTGGAAGTAGTAGATGTTTCCACAAGATGGCAGTCTTTCTTTGTACTGTAAAACAATAAGCAATATTGCAATGTTGCAAAATACTTAATAAACAGTATTACTTATGTAGCTGTTATCATGATTTGTATTTCATACACTACCACATTTTGAACAGATTTTTTAATTTGGGTCACAATTATGGTTTGATGCCTTGGTGGTGTTATAACTGAAGAAGGAAACATTCTAAATAGTAGTGTGTTCATGGACATGTGCATTTGTGTACCCCACCTACCCTCAACTGGATGATGAAGTTCCAATGACTCTCAGGGGTGAAGTTAACTTGAGTGTAGTGATTAAAAAGTACTGGAGACAGAGGTTTGTATATCATGTTAATCAATGTGAACTTTATCCTGAAAAACATGGGAAACCATTGAAAAATTGTAACCAGGTAGGTGTCTGGATCAGCGAAATGTTTCTCAAACTTTACTCCTTGTTAACACCTTCGTCATTTTTTCCATATGTCCATATCACCTATAGTTAATTTATTTAATGTTGTTTACATCAATCTTTTATTCTTTTATAAACATATGCCAAAAGGAAACTCATTATCAGCACTGCTTGCCATAATATTCAAAATAATATATAACCATTAAAATAGAACAATGTTCTATTTCTGTACCAACTTTATTTTTTATTTCATTTGTTGGTTGTGCTGGGTCTCTCTTACTATGCATGCACTTTCTCTAGTTGCTACAATGAGGGTTGGTGGGGAGGGGAGGGGCGGGGGTAGCTGCTCTCTGTACTGCAAGGCCTTCTCCTTGTAGTGGTTTCTCTTGCTGAGCACAGGCTCTAGGCGCACGGGCTTCAGTGGTTGCCATGTGCAGGCTCTAAAGCAGGATCACTAGCTGTGGCAGTGGCTTAGTTGCTCCACTCCATGTGGAATCTTCCTGGACCAGGGATCTAACCTGTGTCCTCTGCATTGGCAGGGGGCAGCTTCTTATCCACTGTACCACCAGGGAAGTCTTATGTACCAACTTTAAATCATCTCATGCACCACTATGTAAATCTACCACAGTTTTTGTGCCAGATTCTTTTTTGCATTTTTAAAAAATATTTCTTGGCTGTACCTTCCACAGCTTACAGGCTCTCAGTTCCCAACCAGAGATCGAACATGGGCCACAGCAGCGACAACGTCATATCCTAAACACTAGGCAGCAGGGAACTCCTGCCATATTCTCAATTACCGGGCCTTAGGTGTCCCCTGTAATCTATTACAGAGTTGTGAGTGTAGAGAAACTCAGACACAGGCTAGGGGTATTAGTTTCTCTACTCTGTAACGCCTTATGAAATTTTGATGTGCATACAAATCACCTCAGGATCTTCTAAAAACGCAGATTTTGATCCAGTAGGGGATCCGAAAATTCTTCACTCGTAACAAACTCCTAAATTATGTTAATGTTAGTTTCGCAACCATGCAACGTAGCAAGGTACAGGACTGTAAGTCCCTGAAGGGCAGGGATCGTGCCTTAATCTTCAGCGTAGTATCTGGCACAAACAACTTCTTAGTTAATACTCGTGGAAAAGAGCACAGAATTTTCTTTCCCCACCAGTCACGTGAGGTTTTCCTGACAGCTCAGTTGGTAAAGATTCTGCCTGCAACGCAGGAGACCTCGGTTCCATTTCTGGGTTGGGAAGCCCCTGGAGAAGGAAAAGGCTACCCACACCAGTATTCTGCCCTGGAGAATTCCATGGACTAGTCCATGGGGTCGCAAAGAATTGGACTGAGCGACTTTCAGTCTCTCCGCAGTCACGTGACTCTCCACATGCAAGCTTCCGCTTAGAAGTCTCTCTCTCAACCACTCACACCACTACTATTCAAAACATTTTAATTTTTCTAAAACAAAACTATAGTTCAGTTTTTATTTTCCAGATAACCCCAGCCTAGACTATTAACTCCAGGACAGCAGAGACCTTCGTTGTACTGATTTTCTAAGCTTCCGTCTCACCCAGGTGTATCCCCGGCGTGGTCTGGCAGTTAGAGAAGCGAATTGATTGGACAAGGCCTGTGTCCTCATGGAGCTAATGACCCGAAGCCTAAGTCTCTGCAGAGAAGAGACACTAAGAAGAGTCTGCTCTAAGAAGAGCAGACAGAAGAAGGCCTTTTAAAGCCGCCGGCTTCTACAGAGCGGGAAGTACTGCAGTTCAGATGGCTTGAGCCCAGACCCCGCGGGTGGAATCCGGGAAACCAGACTCTTTCATTGGACAGTCCGGATCGGGAGAATCCAAAGTGGCGGGGGTGGGGGGTGGGCTGCGATGTGCTGTCACAGGAGTAGTCAGAAGATTACAGAGTGGATATCCAGGCCAAAAAGAGAACTAAAAAAGCGTTAACTTGAATAATCTTCTAAATACTCCCTTACGAAATTATACATCTCCGTATCCTATGTCTTGGAGGAATTGGACTGGCCCAACCTCCACGGAGCAGTAGAGCGCAGCCGGTCGTCTAGAGAGTCCTTCACGTAAGAGACGTGGGAAAGAGTGTCGCAGGGAAAGCTGGGCCACTGCCGCTGTCAGCCACCATCTTGCTTTCTTCTAAGGCGGCAGTGACCGCGGCTCAGAACAGTCTTGAGCAATGAAGCTGTTAACCAGAGCCGGGGCCCTCTCGGTGAGCACAGCTGGCGGGCTTGGGAAAGGGTTGGAAAGCAGATGGTCAGCAAGGTCATACGGACCGGAGTTGCCTGGTTTGGGGCCCTTGGGCGCTGGGCTTCGTTCTGCCCTTCAGCTGAACCCTGCAGGCCAACTGGGCTCCAGGCTGGGTGGGTCAGGCGTTGGAAGGCCCGCTCGTGCTCTGAGCAGAGGAGACCTAATGCAGGAAAACGTGCAGAGTTGAGAGAGAGAGGGCTTGAGAGCAGAGGTGAAGCGATTCGGTGGAGACACCTTTGAAGGTCATTGCTGCACTTGCGTGCAGGTGAAGAAGCCCGCGAAATATGGGTCGCAGGAGGCCAATGTAGACCTAGTCCCCGATCCCTACCCTATCAGCTGCTGCCTTTGTTTCTTGGCATATCATGTAGCATCAGCTGCTCCAACTGTTAAATGGGCTTATGAGTAAAATCATAAGAAAAAAAATGAGCTAATACCTGTATAGCGTTTTTCAGTGAACCTGGAACTTGATTGTTACTGTCGTGTCATGGCTGCATAAAGTGTGCTTTTCTTGATCTTGTTTTAATATTATCCAGGAGGGGTTCTTAGCCCTCCCTTTAGAGCTTCTTAAGGCTCCTCCTCCATGTCCGAGTGACACATAGCTGTCACTTGGAGAAAACTCCAGTATCGGTGTTATATCATTGTGGACTGGTGGTTATCAAGAGGGGACAGTTTCAACCTCTGAGTTTAAAACAACTCTTCGAGGCCAATTTTGCCCCCAGAGGACATTTGGCAATATCTAGAGACATTTTTGGTTGTGACAACCTGAGGGGCGGGGGAGTGCTACTGCTGAACATCCTTCAGAGCTCAGAGGTACCCGCAACAGAGTTATCCAGCTCAAAATACCAGGAGAGCCTGGGTTGCTAAGTAACGTAGTACTAGAAGCTTCTGAAAAACCAGGGAATGGAGTTTCCAGGTACTTAATATTTAAATATATAAACTATGAATTATACAAATGACCATGATTTAGACTGTAATTCTCTTAGCCTTCTTAGCACCCCAAACTAACCGGTGATTTTAATAACCCTTAGAGGGAAGTCCAGTTGGACTGGCAAAAGAGCTCAAAACCTCCTCCTCATTCATTCCATCCTCACCTTTCAGTAGAAAAAAGAACTCAAAGGTAACAGAGTTGAAGAGGACCAATGTAAACAAATTGCAGTAAGCTTGAAAGCAATTGTTGTTTCTACTTAAAGCATTTACTTTACATAAGAATAAACTTATACATCTTTTGTTATTAAAACAAAATAGTAATTGTATGGACAGTTACTAGGATAAATCTTTGCAACAGGTTTGACTGGAACAAATTATAGAAAGTACGTTATCAACAAAGTGTCACTGCTCAGGCACATTTGAGAGGAGAGCACCTAAATCTACCTTAGCGACTGATGTGCCCACATATCTTAATTTTTTTACTTTTTGGAAAAATCAAAAGCTAGAAACACTAGTAGAGTTAACTGTACCACACCCAGTGAATGAAATTGTTGATAATAAAGCAAAGCTAATGGTAATTTATAATTTGAAAGTGCTAAGGAAAGTTATGACCAACCTAGACAGCATATTAAAAAGCAGAGACATCACTTTGTCAACAAAGGTCCATCTAGTCAAGGCTATGGTTTTTCCAGTAGTCACATATGGATGTGAGAGTTGGACTATAAAGAAAGCTGAGCGCAGAAGAATTGATGCTTTTGAACTGTGGTGTTGGAGAAGACTCTTGAGAGTCCGTTGGACTGCAAGGAGATCTGACCAGTCCATCCTAAAGGAAATCAGTCCTGGGTGTTCACTGGAAGGATTGATGTTGAAGCTGAAACTCCAATACTTTGGCCACCTGATGCAAAGAGCTGACTCGTTTGAAAAGACCCTGATGTTAGGAAAGATTGAAGGGAGGAGGAAAAGGGCGGATGAGAGAATGAGATGGTTAGATGATATCACCAACTCAATGGACATGAGTTTGGGTAAACTTCAGCAGTTGGTTGATGGACAGGGAATCCTGGGGGTCACGTGGTCGCAGAGAGTCGGACACAACTGAGGACTGAACTGAACTGAACAGCAAATGAAAACTAGGAACCAACTTTTTGACAGTACAGCATTGAAGCTGAATGCACAACCAGCAGCCCTCCTGGACAACATGAAGTACGATGCAGCCTCTGAGGGGCTCCTTGGGAAACTCAGGCAGCATGTTCATTTAATCCTGGGAGTACTAAGGTTTAATTCTCAACATCTCCACTAGTAATCTTATGATCCTTAGACATAATCAAAATTAATTCTGTGGCATTGTATATCATTTGCCAAAAAAAAGCTGAATAAAATTGCACATTTTTGATTCATTATCTGACATGTAAGAGGATCCCTTCCCATGGCTGCATATTACATTTTGAGAATCTGCTGTGGGTGTACCTATTGTTAATCTCAGGATATATTAGTCAAAGAAGATAAAAAAAAAAAAAAAACCTTTAGTTGTGTAGTCTTAATGTAGCACAAAAGAGAGTGAAGATACTATGGGAAATATTTGGGGCTTGGATGAAGTTTTATTTGATATGCTTTTTAAAGGTTACTAAAATAATTTAAGGAAATGAAGTCATTGGAAAGTAGACTAAAAAGATGAGACTCTTTAGGCAGATAAGAGAAGCAGTAATGCTGAAATCTATAAAAGGGTATGAATGTGGCTATTCCACACTTTTTGAAAAAGTTCCAAAGCATTAGAGCCTAGAAAGGACCACTGGGAGCTCTAGTAAGGTTGTTAAAGGGTAAAATAAAATGCAGTGAATCTTTATATAAGAAATGAACATGTTCAACTCAGCGTTTCTTCTAGCTCTACAGATCACAAATAGAGATTTAAGAGTGGCATGGGTAAACTGGTGGGTTAGTTAATACGTTAATCAGCTGAATCCTCCCATGGAGTTTTTTTACCACTGAACACCCTCTATTGCTTGGGCCAACTCAGATACAGTGCACTCTCCTTTTGAGAAATGTGGTAACCTGTCTTTTTTTGTATTTAGAGATTTTATTCCCTCAAAGTTGCTCCTAAAGCTAAAGCCACAGCAGCCCCTGCAGGAGTGCCTCAACATCCTCAGGACCTCGAGGTTAGTCCCCTGAGTTACTCACTGGACACAGATGCCTTACTGTTCTTGGTAATATAAAGACATTCATCACATCCCTGATTTATTTTATATACAGTTTACCAGGTTACCAAATGGTTTAGTGATTGCTTCCCTTGAAAACTATGCTCCTGCATCAAGAATTGGTTTGTTCATTAAAGCAGGCAGCAGATACGAGAACTTCAACAATTTAGGAACTTCTCATTTGCTTCGTCTTGCATCCAGTTTGGTAAGCATCTTTACTACTTCCGTGTGTTTAGAAATCTGTGATATCTTGGTGCTACAGAGAAGAAAAACTAAAAGCAGCACCCCTATGTTAGTTTCCTGGAGCTGCCATAACAAATTACTTCAGACAGTCTGGCTTAAACAACAGGAGTTTATCCTGTCGCAGTTCTAGAGGCTAGAAGTCAAAGTCATGGTGTCAGTAGAGCCATACTCCCTCTGAAGGCTCTAGGAAGAATCTTGCCTTTGTGTCACCCACAGCTTCTGGTGGTTGCCAGCAGTCCTTTTCATTCCTTGGCTTGCAGCTGCATCATTCCAATATTGCCCCTGATTTCATGTGGCCCTGTCTGTCTGTGTTTCTGTGTCCAAATATCCCTCTTACTGAAGGGCACTCTTAGCCAGCATGACCTCATTTTAAATATTTACATCTGCAAAGGCTATTTCCAAACAGGGTCACTTTTGTAGGTTCTTGGGTAGACATGAATTTTAGTACAGACCTCTAATATAGCATGAAAAATCACAGGATACTTATCATAGAGAAGCAGTAAATTAGCGCCCATCCAGATGTTCATGCTAGAGCATAAGGAATCAGTAAAAAGACAACATTTTTAGGGTGGCAAGACACATGTACATCCATGGCTGATTCATGTCAATATATGGCAAAAACCACCACAATATTGTAAAGTAATTAGCTTCCAATTAAAATAAATTAATTAATTTTTTAAACAATAAAAGAATCATGTACCAAAAAAGGACATTTTTAATTTTTAAAAAGAAGTGCCAGAAATTGAAAGAAAATTACTTTTTCCCATATGCAAATCGCTTTCACAATAGATTGATGAATCCAACAAGCATGTATTTGATAACTGAATTTTTATCTAAATGTGCTTCATATAAAAATCTATACTTGTGCTTTTGGGTCAACTTTGTTGGGTATTTCTTAAAAGGAGGCAGTATTTTTAGTTAGTGTTCCTTTTGAATTTAATGACAGACATTAGATTTTGACATAAAGTGATGTTTGGCAAACTTGGCATTAAAAACTACCAAAAATGGTTGTTTTTTTCTTTTCCAAGACTACAAAAGGAGCTTCATCTTTCAAGATAACCCGTGGAATTGAAGCAGTTGGTGGTAAATTAAGGTTTGTTAAAAATAAATAATCGGAAATAATGAAAACACCAGAAGATGATCAGTTGTAAAGGAACTTTTCTCGTGTTATCAAGGTGGTTAACAGTTTCTTAAGGCACAAGAAGGAAAAGACTGATGAATTTGACTGCATAAATGTAAAACATCTTTATGCCTGAAAGTAAAAATCTAAGTAACTAAAAGTAGGTATTTGTAACATATGTAATATGGAGAGGATTATTTGGAAAAATAAAGAACTGCAAATTAGGAAAACAACCAAAGAGTAAATGGATAGGAACAAAGATAGGAATAGGCTGTTCCCAGAAGAGGAGGCCAGAAACAATGATCTTTACTTATAATCAACAGTTCAATACCATTTTATACTGCTGGTGGGAGTATGAGTTGATACAGCTACTTAGGAAAGAATCAAGAAATATCAGTTAATATTAAAAATGAGCATATTCTACAACCTAACAGTTTTTAATCCACATGCACAAAGGAATTCTTTATGTTGTGACTGGAAACAATCTAAATGCCTGTTTTTAAAGAGGTGGATAAGTAAAGTATGATACAATAATATGCTGGGACTACTACAGTTAGGAATGAATAGCAGTTAAGAAATGAATTCAGTCTGTATCAACATGGCAGACTTAACAAAATGTTTTGTGGAAAACAAGTTTTAAGATATTTTGGAGGTATGAGGAGGTTTTTAACAAAATAATATATAATGCTTATAATTATGTTTGTCTCAAGTGGGAGAAAGTGTGAGAGCCTAGGAAGGATACAAAGAGATCTTCAACTTTAAAATTGCCTTTTCTTTTTTAAGTTGTGGTAAAATATATATAAGATAAAATTTACCACCTTTAACATGTGTAGTTCTATAATAAGTGTCATTGAGCAACCATCACCACCACCCATCTCCAGAATGTTTTCATCTTCCTCAACCCAAATTCTGTAGCTATTAAACACTACCTTCCCTTCCCTCAGCCCCAGGCAAGCACCATTCTGTGTTGTTTCCATGATTTTGACTAGGTACCTCATATCAGTGGAATCAGACAGTATTTGTTACCTTTTCATGACTGACTGACTTCACTGAGCAAAATGTTTTCAAGGTTTATCCAAGTGTAATATGTCAGGACTTTCTTCCTTTTTGTCAAGTTGAAATACTTAACTCTTCTTTTATTTAAGATTTTTTTTAATACTTAAAATCTTTAGTTGAGTGTGCATATTTTTGTTCACTATTACTTATACTTTTTATCCTTCAAAATATTTTTTCCAAAAGATTGATTTCATGAAGATAAAAGAGAAAGCTTATTCTTCTGATTTAGATAATTCACTGTAATTTATTTTTGACTCAGCGTGACTTCAACAAGGGAAAACATGGCCTATACTGTGGAATGCCTGCGGGACGATGTGTGAGTACCTGTGATACTTAGTTGCTCAGTTCTACTCTTTTTTTTTTTTTCAATGTGGCATGACCTCTGATGTTGGTTTTGGATTATTATTCACAAACTGCCTAAAGTTGAATAAAAAGCATTACAGTTATGTAGAATGGATGTTCGTTTTAAATTTTTGACTGGTAACTCTGAGCTTCATGTCTTCTGTAGTGATATTCTAATGGAGTTCCTGCTCAATGTCACCACAGCACCAGAATTTCGACGCTGGGAGGTAGCTGCCCTTCAGTCTCAGCTCAGGATTGACAAAGCTGTGGCTTTTCAGAATCCACAGGCTCGTAAGTGCACTTTTAGATTATATTCGGTTGTTTCTAAGATACTGGGATTTCGAGAAAATCAGTTTTTAGAGAAATAAAACTGCTGTTGAAATTCTTTTTCTCCTTGGGTTTGAAAATACACTTTCCAAAAATTTGTCCACTTTTTAAAACATTGTTCATTTCTAAACATTTGTATTGATTACTTTTCATCGTTAATATGTAAATTTATTATCCTAGGCCTTTCACCTGTGTTTTATGCCCATCCTCCCACCACTGATTTTTTGTTTTGTTTATTTATTTATTGGTTGCACTGGATCTTCCATGCTGCGTGCAGATTTTATCTAGTGTAGGGGAGCGGGCTTCTCTTGCTGTGGAGCATGGGCTCCAGGCCTGCAGGTTCAGTAGTTGTGGCGCACAGGCTTAGTTGCTCCTCGGCATGTGGAATCTTCCCAGACCAGGGATCAAGCCCATGTACCCTGCATTGGCAGATGGATTCTTAGCACTGTGCCACCTGGAAAGTTCCCTGGTGTTTTTTGTTTTTTAACAGTCTTTTATCTTTAATTGAAGGATAATTACAGTATTGTGGTGGTTTCTGCTTTAAATCAACATGAATCAGCCATATGTATATATATGTCCCCTCCCTCCTAAACCTCCCTCCCTGTCCCACCCCTCTAGGTTGTTTCAGAGCACCCCCTGGTGTTTTTTAATGATTGTTTTACTTACACCAAATCTGGCAGCAATTTATTGCTGCTGCTGCTACTTTTACTGTTATATATTACTGCTGTTGTTTAGCCAGCTCCCTTTTATTGGGTTTTTCCAAAGCAATCAACTTAATTTTAAAAAACCTTTTCTGTATTCATGTTTGTGTTTATAGAATGTTTGGTTATATAATCTTGACAAGCATATCTGGCAGAACCAATCTGTAAGATAAAAAAAGCACCACTGATTCTCAGAAGTCATAGGACTTCTGGTAGGAGCAGAAATGTGCAGGTAGCCCACTGAGGTATAAACAGGCGACCAACTGCAGGGGCTCAGAATGGCAGGGACTTCATTCACATGCAGGCCTGTCAAGTGTCTGGAACATAGTGAGTGCTTGACTCCTGTTTGCTCATATTATATTTCATGGTGATAAGTTTATTACCCCAGACCTTTGATAAAAGAAATAGAATAGTAAAATTGTAGAAGAGATGACTTTTCTGTCCTGAGTAGCTTTCTTCCCCACTGGTAGCAGTGAGGCTCCAGCCCTCATCCTTTGTGCCTGAACAGTTATTGTAGTCTCCTGGCTGGTATCTCTCTGCCCAGGCATACCTCTTCAGGTGGATTCTGACATTTATAGGCTGCTATCAGAGAATCTTATTTTTCTCAGCACATTTGACTGGCAGAATTTTAGAAGTTGCTAGAGGTTAAATGATAATAAATTTTCAGTGCTTGAATGCGATGACCAAAGTTGTATAATTGTTTTCGAGGCTCTCTACATGGTGTTGTCTTTATTTAAACAATGTTTCTGTAACTGCTTCTTTACTTATTTTACAGACGTCATTGAAAATTTGCATGCTGCCGCTTACAGAAATGCCTTGGCTAATTCCTTATATTGTCCTGATTATAGGATTGGAAAAGTAACACCAGATGAGGTACTGATAAAACACCTTACATTTTTAAATGTGCTCATTTTCACATTAATTTGAATGTTCATCTACCACTCAGTTTTGTTAGCTAATTTTCTTGTCTTCTAATTTTAGAGATTCTCTTGCTTGCTTTTTTTTCCCATCACTTTGCTGCCTTTTTTTTTTTTTTTTTTGGCTATACTACGCAGCTTGTGGGAGCTTAGTTCCCCTACCAGGGATCAAACCCATGTCCCCTGCAATAAAGAGCAGAGTCCTGAACCACCAGGAAATTGCCCATTCATCAACTTGCTTTTTAACTAAAATTCTGTCTGAACAGTTCTTGTGTATCTTTCAGCTAAAAAAAAAAAAAAAAGTGTTTATTATGAAAGGGGCAATTCCCTGGTGGGGAGTTACAGAAATTTCAGAATTACGTTCTGAACAGAAATTTCATTCATTCATACTTTATGAATTCATTACAGAAATTTCATTCATAATTTATGAATAGAGTATATTAAGGGGTCCCATTTTTCAAAAAGTAAGGTGTGTGTATCATAGACAAATACCAAGATATTAACCATGATTATCAAAGTTACTAGCATTTTTAAAATGTATCCCTAGGCTAAAGGAAATTCTAAAGAAATTGGTGCTGGAACACTTTGAGCAAAAGCAGCATTCAGTAGAAAAACATCACCAGGAAAAAAATATATGACTTTCCAAGATGGCTCCATAGATGGAGACAGCATTCATTTTAGGGCACAAATTCTAAATAAACTGAGCTTCAGCAAGTCTAAACATTAGTCAGGGAACCTTGTATGCCACCCCCTTGCCATGAATTTTTAACACCGCAGGTATACTGTATATCTATTTATGCACTGTATGTATATTTGTACTTTATATATGAAGGATTTTCTTTTTTTTTTTTCCCTTCCCCCAAGAAGTAATTTTCACTCTCTTGGGAACAGTAATATAGTTGAGAATGCATGTTTTAGCCCTACTTTTATATAAAGATTCCAAGATCTCACATTGAATCTACTGTATAAGCCTATATTAGTAGGGAGACATTAACGAATATTTTTTAAGCTCCCAAAATAATTCTGTAGTCATCCAAGTTGGAAAACCTGGTATAGACAGTAACTTAATAGCAAAAAAATCTTCAGACAGGCAAGAGGAATATAGTGATATAACTGTTAACTCTACTGTAGAGTGTTAACAACAGTGCTTTATTACTACCTGTATAAAGATGAACCTGATGTACTACTTAAATCACATTATAATAAAAATCATAAACTTCGTCCCATTTCTTCAAGTTCAAGCCAATATGTGCTCTTATTTTTGTTTTGTTTTTTCATTAACAGCTTCATTGAGATGTAATTTACATACCATACAGTTCACCATTTAAAATGCACAATTCAGGTTTTTATTCTATTCACAGAGTTACATAACCATCACCACATTCAGTTCTAGCAGTGGTTTTTAAAAGCTCAATTTAACTCAGTACTGGGAAGTCCCTTATAGTTTATTACAGCAGCTTTTAAGCCTGTTTATTTTCTGCTAAACTGCACTTTGACATTTTTATAGTTCTTTATATTTATACCAGTATAACCAGATAAATGTTTTTACTTTCTCAGTTACATGACTATGTACAGAATCATTTTACAAGTGCAAGAATGGCTTTGATTGGACTTGGTAAGTTGGCAATTACCTGCATGTCAGTTTGCTTCTTTTAAGAGTAGTTCTTTTAACTGACAAACATAGAAAACAGACTTATGGTTGCCAAGGGGGAAGCACGGGAAAGGGTTGGTTTGGGAAGAGCAGATGCAACCTATTATGTATAGAACAGATAAACAACAGGATCCTGTGTTATAGCACAGGAAGCTATATTCAATGAGAAGGTAGAATTATCCTTGAAACTGTAAAATCAGATACTATCATATGTAACTGTGTATATATACATCTTTTACAGTTATATCAACATCTAGATAACTTACAGTTCCATGTTTCTTGGCTCCCAGAGAAAGTGGTAGATAGTCAGGAAATTCCCTGAGGTTGCTGACTTTTCCTTTTGTAATTGTTGGGGTAGTGAAGGGGACACCTTTCCAGTGCATTGTAATTCTATCACTATATTGGTAACCAGCCTCAATTTATAATATACTCACTTGGGTATTTTCTTAAATTCTGATTACACAGTTCTCCATATGTTGTTCTGTCTCATTTTAGAAAGTGGTTAATCGAAAAAAGAGAAACTAAGGTGCACTCTTAGTAGATGCTGCACTTATAGTTAAGAATAAAGATATTGTTTCATTGTCTCTGTATGAGTTACTTTAAAAAAGAGTAGTCCCTTAAGCTATAATTATGTGATTACTGGATTGAACAAAATTTGAGAACTACCCTGTTTTATGTCAGAAAGTCAGTATATGATAGGATTTTTATGCACATAATTTTTTAAATTTATTTGGCTGTGCTGGATCTTTGTTGCTGCATAGCCTTTTCTCTAGTTGCAGAGAGCGGAGGCTACTCTCTAGTTGTAATGCACAGGCTCCTCACTGTGATGACTTCTCTTGTTGCCGAGCACAGGCTGTAAGTCTTCAGTAGTTGTGGCGCACAGGCTTAAGTGCCCCGCAACGTTTGAGATCTTTGCAGATCGAGGATCAATCCCAGACCTGTGTCTCCTGCATTCGCATGCAGATTCTTTATCACTGAGGCACCAGGGAAGCCCTGATAGGATTTTAATAGCTAGTCTTTCATGGAAACAACCGGAATGTCCACTGACAAATGAATGGATGAGGAAGATATGGTACATATATACAATAGAATATTATTCAGCCATTAAAAAGAATGAAATAATGCCACTTGCAGCAACATGATGGATGTAAACATTATCATATTAAGTGAAGTAAGTCAGAAAGAGAAAGAAGTACCACATGATACCACTTACACGTGGAATCTAAAATACAGCACTAATGAACATATCTGTGAAACAGAAACAGACGCCTAGAGAACAGAATTGTGGTTGCTGAGGGGTGTCAGGGAGGGAAGATTGGGAATTTGGGATTAGTAGATACAAACTAGTATAGATAGAATGTATAAGCAACAAGGTCCTACTATATAGCACAGAGAACTATATTCAGTTTCCTGTGATAAACCATAATGAAAAAGTATATGTATAACTGAATCACTTTCCTGTACAACAGAAATTAACACAACATTGTTAATCAGCTATACATCAATAAAATTTTTAAAATATCCTCAACACAGTTTTATAGCATGTAAATAAATCCTCCACAACTCTGAAAAGAAAAAGGCTAGTCTTTTTTTTTTAAGTACTAACTTTTAAATTCATTACAGTATTTGCAAAACCTATGACAAAAGGCAAATTTCTCTAAGCAAAGAGCTTTTTACAAAGAGCTTTTAAGTACAGTTTAATAGAGAAATCGACAAAGGGATGAACAAACAATTCATGCAAAAAGTGTATTATGTGTGTATACAGTTATTGTAAAAGATGTAATAACTAAGAAATTTTTAATCTGTGAAGTTGGCAAAAATTAAAAGATTGACACTACCCAGTATTAACCAAGGTATGGAGAAATAGGCACTCAAAAATTATTGGTAGGAGTGTAAACTGGTATATTTTTGGAGGTCTATTTTAAGAATTTACCCTTCGGAAATATTTTGATAAGTTTACAAAAGAATATTGTTTGCAGTAGTTGGATTCTGTTCATTTGTTTTATAAATAATAATTGAGGTATAATTCACATTGTGTAAAATTCACCTTTCTAAAATGTGTAGTTTGTGGTTTTTAGATACTCAGAGTTGTGCAGCTATTGCCACTATCTAATTTCAGAACATTTTCATCATCCCCAGAAGAAACCCCATACTCATTAGCAGTTACTCCTCATTCCACCTCCTTGCATCCGACAACTGGCAGTCTACTTTTTATCTGTAGAGAGCTGACTATTCTGGACATTTCATACAAAGAGAATTATACAGTAATAGCTTCTGCAACTGACTTCTTCCACTTAGTCACTTAGCATAATGTTTTTAAGGTACATCCATACTACAGCATGTACAAATGTTCCGTTCCCTTTTCTGGCTGAAAAACATTTCATTACATTTTGTTCATTCACCATTTGGACATTTGGGTTGTTCCTGCATGTTTTAGCTATTAAGAATATAAACATTCACGTGTAAGTTTTTTAACAAAATATCTTTTTCATTCTTTTGGGTGTATACGTAGGAGTAGAATTGCTAGGATTAGGATATAGGATATCTCTCTATTTAACACTTTGAAGAACTATGAAACTGTTTTCCAAAGCAGTTGAACCCATTTTATTTTCCCACCAACAGTGTATAAGGATTCCAACTTCTCCACATCCTCACCAATATGTACTGTCATATGTCTTATGAGGTGGTATCCCATTGTGGTTTTTGATTGTACTGATTGATAACATTGAACAACTTTTTTTGTGCTTCTTGGCTGTTTATGTGTCTCCTTTGGAGAAATGTTCGTTCAAGTGCTTGCCATTTTTTAATTGGGTTGTTTGTTCTTCATTGTTGAGTTGTAAGAGTATTTTATGTATTCTGGATACTAATCCTTACCAGATACATGATTTGCAAATATTTTTCCCATTTTGTGGAGTATCTCTTCGTTCCTTTTAAAAATGCCTCTTGGTGCTTATTGCAGTATTGTGCAAGCATCAGTCATGTCCATCAGGAAGAGATTGATTAAATAAATAATGGTACATCAGTATAATAGAATTCTTTATAACCATTAAATGTTTGGTGTAGTCCACTCAGAAGTAAATTACAAAAGACAATTTAGAAACTATCAATAGAAGACACCATTTTAAAAATAAAAAGGACAATATTAGTATTTACATAGGAAAAAGGTTCTAGATGAATATATAATAAAGCTGTAAATGCATATCTCTGTAAGAGCATTATAATATTTTAATTATATAATGAAGCATTTTTAAAATAGTAGGTATTTACAATTGTGTTTTAGAAATTCTGGTTCTGTAGTGTTTTTTGTTTTTGTTTCTACTGACAGGTGTGAGTCATCCTGTTCTAAAGCAGGTTGCTGAACAGTTTCTTAACATAAGGGGTGGCCTTGGTTTATCTGGTGCAAAAGCCAAGTACCGTGGAGGTAAGCATTTTGTTCTGTTACGGTTAATTTACCAGGATGCCGCCTCTCCCCCACAATAGCATATTGGAGTATAATAGGCCTGATTGTTTACTACTAAACAGTATCAATGTGGAAAGAGAGAGAATCATTGTGGAAAGTATCAATTGCTTGGGTATTATGTGTTAAGTATGTTTGTGAATGTGTTGGGGGAAGGACAGGATAGCAAGGAGAAGACCAGGCCAGAGAAATGCTTCATCTTAATGCAGTAATACCATCTAATAGAGAATATTGAAGAATAAAACCAAAAAATGCTTTCTTCTTTGCTCTTTCTTTACATGGCCCCAGGTGAAATTCGAGAACAGAATGGAGACAGTCTCGTCCATGCTGCTCTTGTAGCAGAGAGTGCAGCCATAGGAAGTGCAGAAGCAAATGCGTTCAGTGTTCTCCAGCACGTCCTCGGTGCTGGACCACATGTTAAGAGGGGCAGCAATGCCACCAGCTCTCTGTACCAGGCTGTTGCCAAGGGAGTTCACCAGCCATTTGATGTGAGTCTGAACAGTGAACATCTTTCCTTTTGTTTTCAAAGGCTTAATGTTTATAGTGTTGTCCTGGGAACTTGATCTAAGTGTTAATCTGCTTTTAAAATTTAAGATGACTCAAAGAAAATCTTTGTAAAATTGAAGAGGCAGCCAGGCTTAATTTTAGTACGTTAGTGGGTCTATCAAAAACTTACTGTTATTCTAATATAAAAATAAGAATTGAATGCTTAAAAAATCCAAAATTCCACTCTCTCTTGGAGTTTGCTCAACTTCATGTCCATAAACTTCATGTCCATGAACTTCATGTTCATGTCACCGTGCTTATTTAACTTACATGCAGAGTATATCATGAGAAACGCTGGGCTGGAAGAAGCACAAGCTGGAAGGAATCAAGATTGCCGGGAGAAATATCAATAACCTCAGATATGCAGGTGACACCACCCTTATGGCAGAAAGTGAGGAAGAACTAAAGAGCCTCTTGATGAAAGTGAAAAAGTTGGCTTTAAAGCTCAACGTTCAGAAAACTAAGATCATGGCATCTGGTCCCATCACTTCATGGCAGATAGATGGGCACACAGTGTCAGACTTTATTTTTCTGGGCGCCAAAAGCACTGCAGATGGTGACTGCAGCCATGAAATTAAAAAACACTCCTTGGAAGAAAAGTTATGACCGACCTAGAGAGCATATTAAAAAGCAGAGATACTACTTTGCCAACAAAGGTCTGTCTAGTCAAGGCTATGGTTTTTCCAGTGGTCATGTATAGATGTGAGAGTTGGACTATAAAGAAAGCTGAACACAGAAGAATTGATGCTTTTGAGCTGTGATGTTGGAGAAGACTCTTGAGAGTCCCTTGGACTGCAAGGAGATCAACCAGTCCATCCTAAAGGAGATCAGTCCTGGGTGTTCGTTGGAAGGACTGATGTTGAAGTTGAAACTCCAATACTTTGGCCACCTGATGCGAAGAGCTGACTCATTTGAAAAGACAAATGAGGATACTGATACTGGGAAAGATTAAGGGCAGGAGGAGAAGGGGACGACAGAGGATGAGATGGCTGGATGGCATCACCGACTCAATGGACATGGGTTTTGGTGGACTCCGGAAGTTCATGATGGACAGGGAGGCCTGGCGTGCTGCGGTTCATGGGGTCACAGAGTCGGACACGGCTGAGCGACTAAACTGAACTGAATGTCCATTAAGTCGGTGGTTCTGCCTAACAGACTCATCCTCTGCTGCCCACTTCTTTTGCCTTCAATCTGTCCAAGCATCAGAATCTTTTCCAATAAGTCAGTTGTTTGCATCAGGTGGCCGAAGTATTAGAGCAGTTCAGTTCAGTGAACTTAACTGAAGTTTAAGCTTCAGCAATAGTTTAGGATTGACTGGTTTGATCTCCTTGCCGTCCAAGGGACTCTCAAGAGTCTTCTCCAGCACCACAATTCAAAAGCATCAGTTCTTTGGCGCTCAGCCTTTTTTATGGTCCAACTCTCATATCCATACATGACTACAGGAAAAACCATAGCTTTGACTATATGGACTTTAGCAAAGTGATGTCTCCAGTTTTTAATAGCTATCTAGGTTTGTCTTAGTTTTCTTGCCCTGGGGCAAGCGTCTTACTTTCATGGCTGCAGTCATCGTCCACAGTGATTTAGGAGCCTACTCTTTCACCCTCATTCTGTTTGCTTTCTACCATCACGGAGGTATCATCAGCTTGTGATACATCAAGCCTGGCATTTCGCATGATGCACTCTGCATATATAGCCTTGGTTGCACTCCTGTCCCAATTTTGAACTAACACCAAAAAAAGGTGTCCTTTTCATCATAGGGAGTCAAGAGATACCTAGAATAACAGGCAAGTCTGGCCTTGGAGTACAAAATGAAACAGGGCAAAGGCTAACAGAGTTTTGTCAAGAGAACACTTTAGTCATAGCAAACACCCTTTCCAGCAATACAAGAGAAGGCTGTTCACATGGACATCACCAGATGGTTAGTACCAAAATCAGATTGATTATATTCTTTGCAGCCAAAGATGAAGAAGTTCTGTGTAGTCAACAAAAAACAAGACTATGGCTCAAATCATGAGCTCCTTATTGCAAAATTAAGGCTTAAATCGAAGACAGTAGGGAAAACCACTGGCCATTCAGATATGACCTAAATCAAATCCCCTATGATTACACACTGGAGGTGATGAATAGATTCAGAGGATTATATCTGGTAGACAGAGTGCCTGAAGAACTATGGATGTAGCTTCGTAACATTGTATAGTAGGCAGTGACCAAAACTGTCCCAAAGAAATGCAGGAATGCAGCGTGTGGTTGAGGAGGCTTTACAGATAGCTCAATGAAGAAGAGAAGTGAAAGGCAAGGGAGAAAGGGAAAGATGTACCCAAAACTGAATGCAGAGTTCAGAGAACAACAAAGAGAGAGATGAGAAGGCCTTCTTAAATGGACAGTGAAATAGAGGAAAACACTAGAATGGAAAAGACCAGCAAGCTCTTCAAGAAACTGGAGATAACTACGTGAACATTTCACGCAAGGATGGACACCATAAAGGACAGAAACAGTAAGGACCTAACAGAAGCAGAAGAGATTAAGAAGGGGTGGAAAGAATACACAGAAGAACTATACAAGAAAGGTCTTAATGACTGGATAATCGTGATGGTGTGGTCACTCACCTAGAGCTGTACATTCTGGAATGTGAAGTCAAGTGGGCTTTAGAAGGCATTACTACTATGAACAAAGGTAGTAGAAGTGAAGGAACTCAGCTGAGCTATTTAAAATCGAAAAAGATGATGCTGTTAAAGTGCTGTACTCAATGATAAAAAGTAACACAAAATTGTAGGGTTAAGTATTGTTCATAATTTCAGCAATAGCGCATGGCACAGGTAGGTTATGTTTTAGTAAGTCTTTGGCCATTTGACATTTAACAGTGGAAATTAAATCAGTCTTCTCTTTTTATCGTTCCTTTTAATACTTGAGTGGTTGTGTCAGACTTTTTTTTTAAGCAGAGGAGCCTTTTTTAATACCACTTCCAAGCTGCAGTGCCCAACACAAAAGCTTTTGCTTTTAAAAAAGTAGAAGGCTTACTTGATAGTGAAACCCTTGGAATCTTCTAAACAGAGCCTTAGGGGTCCATGGAGCACAGTTTTCAAACCATTATCTTAAATTAGTCCTAAATTAGAGTTCCTCCAAATGGTCTTTCTTCCAGTCTGTGATCTACTCTGTTTTCTTTTTTTATGCTTTACTCTTTTCCATTGAACGTTAATGATGCTTTGGATAGTTGGAGTTTAATCCAGTGACATAATTTAACAGAAATTCCTACTTTAGAATTTGGCCAGAAATTTGGAGAATGACTAGGTTAGTCTCAGAATTGTAATTAAACTTCAAGTGATTGAAGTGCCTATCTTTGTGTGCTTCATATAGACCAAACACATGGTTTTCAAACTTCACTTGGAATATAGTTTAAAATTCGGGCTCCCAGACTTCATCCGTGGTGATCTTAGTGAGTGGATCTGTTGTGGGAACCTGAAAGTGTGTTTTTTATAACAACTCACGTGATCCTTGGACTTCCCAGGTGTCGTTGCTGGTAAAGAACCCACCTCCCAAAGCAAGAGATACAAGAGATGTGGTGTCAATCCCTGGGTCCAGAAGATCCCCTGCAATAGGAAATGGCAGCCCACTCCATTGTTCTTGCCTAGAAAATTTCCGTGGACAGAGGAGCCTGGCAGGCTGCAATCCATGAGGTTGCAGAGTCAGATACAGCTGAGCACACAGTACTCAGACACAGATGAGTGACCCTTAGGTTACTGGTCCACGTAAACACTGAAAAGCACTTTACTAGGATGTCATATCCACCTCAAGGAGCTTAACACTCGACTCAGACTACACACAGAAATACCCCTGTTTTCCAGAGGCTAAACTTTTTGCTCCCCTGGACACCTGCGACTAAGCAGAAAAAGTTTTCTAACCCTTCGACTTTGGTCTGTAGAAAAAGAAAAAGTGAACTGGTGAAAAGGAAGTCACCACCAACAGAGGGAAGAAAGCAGGTGTGTCTCATGTCAAGGACATAATCTGCATCACTCAGCTGTACTGAGTCTATAGCAGTAATGTTTACCGGTTACTGTTTGCATTAACCCTTAATCATCAAAAGGTTAGACAATACCAAGGAAGGTGAGCAATCCATTTTAGAAAGAGTTAAATGAGAAAAGTTATAGTTCTGAAAATGGTAACCTGTGTACAGAACACTTCAGTCCTTAATAGAATCAGTTAATTGAAATATTAATTTATCTCTTTGCTTATACTATGAAGGTACATATTTTTTCTAGTCAACCTTAGGGAAACTGTACCGTTTTACCTGGTAGAATGACCTATAGTAAAGTTTCATTATATTTCAGGTTTCTGCTTTTAATGCCAGTTACTCAGATTCTGGACTCTTTGGGTTCTACACTATCTCACAAGCTGCATCTGCTGGAGATGTAAGTTGCAAACTGAAAAATTCTCACCAGATTTTTTTCTCCTGTTAACATTTTTTTAGTAAAAATATAGAATGTTTGAATACAGTGATTATCCAATCTCTGTCTAGTGTAATATCATTTAAGTGTTATCTGCTATGGAAGAAAGTTAGAAATGGAAAATGTATATACTGATCCTTCCAGGAAAGAGGGAGGAAACGACTCCTTGGTATTTTGGTTCTGTGTGGACATGTGACATTAAGTTGCCTCTAGGGTATCTAAATGGAGAACTCAAGAGAAGTCAAGGCCAAGATGTATACTGGGAGTCCTCAACAGAAAAAGTGTGTTGAAATCAGGGTTACATACAAAAGTTTGTAGGAGAAGAAAACTGAAGGTCAAGCTAGGGGAAATGGCCAAGAAAACAAAAAGAAGAGAAACTGGTATATTTGGAGACCAAGAAAGGGAGACTGGTTAACAATCTTTTGACCTACTCTATATTAACATCCCTTTAGTTACCACAGGGAAGTCTGCTAGTTTTAGCAAACTTGGACAATATCAGTTTTTACAAGACTATTGGAAGTGAACTATAATTTAAAATATTAAGAAATGAATGAGAAGAAAGAAATGCAAAGTTGGTGCAGGTATAGGGGAGTGGGTGGGATTTTAGTAGAGTTTACACTGAGAGATTGAATAGGAAGAGACAGACATTCATACTGAAATGAAAGAAATTGGAGTGAATGTAGGAGATAGGAAATTATAGGTGGATTAAATCTGTAAAAGTAAGAGCAAGCAGGATCCAAAGTATAAGTAGACATTTTATCCTTGGACATAAAGGCTGATGGGAGAACAGGATATCAGAGATGAGGAAGTACATCCCTGGTGAGGTAGGAAGCTAAATCATGTTTAATTCATGGATTTAGGCTAAAGAAGTAAACCCCGAGGGACATGATAGATTGAAAGTGAACAAGGAACTAGAGATGTTGACAAAAATGGAAGATATGGATAGCATGATTAAAGACAGGCCAAAGGTCTTGGAATTGAGGATTTCAGAGTTCAGGTCTGGGGTATGGGTATGGAAATAGGTAGCTCACTTGGAGGGTAAAGTAAGTTAACAGACCCCAAATGATGCCAAGGTTAGGATGGAGCAAATCATGGGCCAGGTTTATTATACCCACTCACATCACTAGAACTTGATTCCTTCATGACTCCAGCATTCCAGGCATGGACAGTCTTCACAGATTGGCTCTGTATGGTTTACTGCTTTCTTCTTAGTGAATAGTAAGAGAGAGCAATATTAATTACATGATGCTTTGAGAGCCTGGGGAAATTTAAAAGGTGCTTATTCTTCATAAGCAATTATAAATCTCTGAGTTTTCTTTTCCTAAACCCTACTGCCATCCTGTGCCCCCTGCCCCTTAATGTTTATAAGAAGCTTGGCTACTTGGATATTGTACAAACAGCTGCTTTATTGGAAGTGTAAGCAGCATCTAATGACTTAACGAATTCCAGATGGACACAACTATTTCCATCTTGTGTTTCTGCCTCATAGAGGAGCATCTGGAATACTGCAGGAGACTCTGGCACTGATCAAAGATGACCAGCTTTTACTTCTCTATCCTAGGTTATCAAGGCTGCTTATAACCAAGTAAAAACAATTGCTCAAGGAAACCTTTCTAATCCAGATGTCCAAGCTGCTAAGTAAGTTTCAGTATTAACTTTCAATTATTGGAAAGCTGTATTTTTTCTAGTTACAATACTATTGTAACAAAGGTACAATAGGATTGAAAAGTATGAAAAAGTATTTAAAGGAGAGGAAAATACATTCCTACCACCTAGAGATATAATTGTTAACATTTTGAATATTTTCTTCACCATTTTTAAACATAATTGTTAATACTGCATATATAGTTGTTAATAAATAACTAAGATATATAGTTATTAATAATTATCTATCATTACTAACCAATGATTTCTCTTTATAATGTGGTTTTCATTTATTCAGATTACTGAATTAATTGGTATGTCAGAATATACTTGTTGACAGTTGGAAATTGTAAACTATAAAGGATATCTTTGGGCTTAAAAAAATTTCATATTTCACATTACCTTTTGGTATAGATTTGCAATTGAGCCAAGAGTTATAAATATTATAATGAAAGTCTCTGCATTAAAATATATGTTTGTGTTTATATATTTTGCAGTCACAGTATTAAAAGGTTGTACCAGTTTATAATCCATCATCAGGAGTGCCTGTTCCATCATAACCACTAGCAGCTTTTTTTTTCCTCTTTACTGATTTGATAGACAATAAGATACCTGTTTAAAAAATGGCACCATCCATCTATTTGGTGATTTTTAAATCCCACTGTCTTCACTGTGCTAACAGCAAGTGCTAACAAACACCTGTTAACTCAGTAGTTCTGGGAGTTTCTCTAAAAGAGACAAACTATGGACAGAGTTACAGATCAGCTTGCATTTTCATACAGGAGATGAAAACATTTAAATTTGATTTCATCCATTTAGGACAATTCAAAACGTAAATCCTAAAACTCAGACAGTCTTCAAGATCATTTAGTATTGTCCACAAAGGAAGTTATGATGGTGAATTACAACCCAGGAGGGAACAACCTTTTACCATTTCTCTTCTCATTAGTATTATTACATTTTTCACACTGTACACACTGAAAAGTGCATCTCTCAAATGTACAACACACTTTATTAAATGTTGTATACATGGAACCAAGGACTGATAGGGTGCAGCTCTTCATGACTGCATCAGAAACAGATGCTTATAACAAACTGAAACACTGGATAAACTTAGGAAAAATCTGTTTCAAGTCTTAATTTATTTAAGAAAATTTATTTTCTTAATAAGTGTAGAATTTTGGTTATTAATGCCAAGTTCTGTTTATTTCCTGCCATTTTGATGGAGTTGATACATTTTTGGTAAGGTTCTTAGTCCTGTATTGAAAGAGAGAAAGTGAGGTGTCATTGCTGAAGGGACAAACTAATAATCTCTTGGTAAAGTTTACTGCAGGTAAAATCTTTTTTCAGTTAAGCTGACAGTGTGGTAAAATTGCTACATTAAGTTGTAATTATGTCTAAATGGAGGTCTTGCTACAGAGTTTGAGTTAAATAACTCAAGTGCCTTATTGAACACCAGTTTCTTTCTGGGATAATTATGAATTGGATTGTATTTCAAATTCACACTTTTGTGCCCATATTTAAGCTATAGGAGCTTATTCTATATTCTCCTTCCCCATTTGTTCTGTCCTCAATGAGACAAATCCCAGTCCACAGCATGCTGCTAAAGGGACAGTGAGAAGAGCCTACACAGGTATTTTCTTTAGTAGAGATGTCTAATATTATCACCAAAAGTATATTAGGAAACTAGAATTCCTTCAGTAATCAAGACTTCACACTAAAATATTTTTAACTAGAGCTGAGTTCTAATCTAAAAGCAAAATGCATTCTTTCGGGTTTTTAGTATAATCTTACAATGACAGCTTTCAAAATGATAATGTAAATAATAAAATAGTTGGTAAACTGAAGAAATGGAATGGAGACCTTTAGCACTCTTAAAATTTCAAAGCTGTTAGTTTGCATATTTACTGAAACATGTTTAAGGATTTAGGAACATACTTTAACTTGCTCCATAAAACTGCCTTCTGCTTTACTTACATACCTTTCACTGGACAGGAACAAGCTGAAAGCTGGGTACCTCATGTCAGTGGAATCTTCTGAGGGTTTCCTGGATGAAGTTGGGTGCCAGGCTCTAGCTGCTGGTTCATACACGCCGCCATCCACAGTCCTTCAGCAGATTGATGCGGTAGCTGACGCTGATGTCATAAATGTAAGCAAATGAAGATCTGTTTAACATCACATAACTTGTCCTTAATGATGCCATTTCAGAAGGAATGCATAAGGACTGTAAATGCTATTCTCAGGGTATTTGGTAACTGTCTGCCTGGTGTGGAGGCAGAGGCTCAATCCCATCAGATCTGCAGATAGCTTCCTTGTCAACTCAGGAAGTCTGTGTATCTTCCTCATTCAACTAACTTACCATTAGGTTAAACTATTTTAAATTTTTAAAGGTCACCAAGAGTCCAATATTGGCAGTTTCATATGATTCAATCTAATCGTCAGGTTTGGTATTTTTCCTCCTCACTCTGAAAGAAACTTTCTATCCTGCCAATCCTTCACAGTCCACCATCTCAAGATTTTCTTTAGTCTTCTCAGCCAAAGACATTCTCCTGCCCTTGTTCTTTTTTCTTTTTTTTTTTTACATATTGTTTCCTATAAAATTGACTGGTTTTGAGGATTTAGGAACATACTTTAACTTCCTTGAGGATTTAGGAACGTACTTTAAGGACTATGTGTTATACCTCATTGTATTCCCTACTATGCCTAACAAGTACATGAACTACAAAATGAACCCTAAATCAGTCCTTTCTGTATTATAAATGCCAACTCCCCCTTCATGTCATGGTCTCAACCATCTTCTCACCAAGGGGTCTATCCTTGTGGATAGAAAAAACATGAACGTTATTGGAAGATAGCAGTACTGACTTGATTTCACCTGGCGCCTAAGTTCATCATCGTTGTTGTTGTAGTTCAGTCACTCAGTTGTGTCTGATTCTTTGTGACCCCATGAACTGCAACACGACAAACTTCTCTGTCCTTCACCATCTCCTGGAGGTTGCTCAAACTCATGTCCATTGAGTCCGTGATGCCATCCAACCATCTCATCCTCTCCCGTCCCCTTTTCCTCCTGCCTTCAATCTTTGCCAGCATCAGGGTTTTTTCAAATGAATTGGCTCTTTGCATCAGGTGGCCAAAGTAATTGGAGCTTCAGCATCGATCCTTCCAATGAATATTCAGGACTGATTTCCTTTAGGATTGACTGGTTTGATCTCCTTGCAGAAGTCTCCTCCAATACCACTGTTCAAAAGCATCAACTCTTCAGCACTCAGCCTTCTTTATGGTCCCACTGTCACATCCATACGTGACTACTGGAAGAACCATAGCTTTGACTATACAAACCTTTGTTAGCAAAGTAGTGTCTCTGCTTTTTAATACACTAAGTTTGTCATAGTTTTTCTTTCAAGGAGCAAGCATCTTTTAATTTCATTTCTGCAGTCACCACCTGCAGTGATTTTGGAGCCCAGAAAATAAAAGTCTGTCACTATTTTCACTGTCTGCCCATCTATCTGCCATTAGTGATGGGATGGGACCAGATGCTGTGATCTTAGTCTTTTGAATGTTGAGTTTTAAGCCAGCTTTTTCACTCTCCTCTTTCACTTTCATCAAGAGGCTCTTTAGTTCTTCACTTTCTGCCATAAGGATGATGTCATCTGCATACCTGAGATTACTGATATTTCTGCTGGCAGTCTTGATTCCAGCTTGTGCTTCATCCAGCCTGGCATTTTGCATGACGTACTCTGCATAGAAGTTAAATAAGCAGGGTGACAATATACAGCCTATGTACTCCTTTCCTAATCTGGAACCAATCCACTGTTCTGTGTCCAGTTCTAACTGTTGTTTCTTGACCTGCATACAGGTTTCAAAGGAGGTAGATAAGGTGGCCTGGTATTCCCATCTCTTTAAGAATTTTCCACAGTTTGTTGTGCCCACACAGTCAAAGGCTCTGGCATAGTATAATGAAGCAAAGGAGATGTTTTTCTGGAATTATCTGGCTTTTTCTGTGATCCAGAGGATGTTGCCAATTTGATCTCTGATTCCTCTGCCTTTTCTAAATCCAGCTTGAACATCTGAAAGTTCTCAGTTCACATACTGTTGAAGCCTGGCTTGGAGAATTTTGAGCATTACTTTGCTAGCATGTGAGATGAGTGCAATTGTGCGGTAGTTTGAGCATTCTTTGGGAGTGGAATGAAAACTGACCTTTTCCAGTCCTGTGGCCACTGCTGAGTTTTCCAAATTTGCTGGCATATTGAGTGCAGCACTTTCACAGCATCATCTTTTAGGATTTGAAATAGCTCAGCTGGAATTCCATCACCTCCACTAGCTTTGCTCATAGTAATGCTTCCTAAGGCCCACTTGACTTTGAACTCCAGGATGTCTGGCTCTAGCTGAGGGATCACACCATTGTGGGTTATCTGGGTCATTAAGATCTTTCTTGTGTAGTTCTGTGAATTCTTGCCGCCTCTTATGAATCTCTTCTGCTTCTGTTAGGTCCATACCATTTCTGTCCTTTATTGTGCCTGTCTTCGGATGAAATTTTCCCTTAGTATCTCTAATTTTCTTGAAGAGAGCTCTAGTCTTTCCCATTCTGTTGTTTTCCTCTCTTTCTTTGCATTAATCATTGAGGAAGGCTTTCTTATCTCTCCTTGATATTCTTTGGAATTCTACATTCAGATGAATATATCTTTCCTTTTCTCCTTTGCCTTTCACTTCTCTTCCTTTCTCAGCTATTTGTAAGGCCTCCTCAGACAACGATTTTGCCGTTTTGCATTTCTTTTTCTTGGGGATAATTTTCATCACCGCCTCCTGTGCAATGTTACAAACCTTCGTCCATAGTTCTTCAGGCACTCTGTGTATCAGATCTAATCCCTTTAATCTATTTGTCACTTCCACTGTATAATTGTAAGGGATTTGATTTAGGTCATACCTGAATGGCCTAGTGGTTTTCCCTACTTTCTTCAGTTTAAGTCTGAATTTTTTAATAAGGAGTTCATGATCTGAACCACAGTCAGCTCCAAGTCTTGTTTTTGCTGACTGTATAGAGGCTTTATCATTGTATACTCTTCCAAATGGTTGTCCTTGTCTTATATACTGTACTGTCACGAGTCCAACCCAGCTGCCTCCAACACCATCTTTATTTAAAAAGCTGATCTAAGTACCACTCCTCATGGTACTGCATTTGACGTAAACTAACAGACTTTGAATTCTAAAGTAGTGGCATAAAGAACACTGGGATATAGTGTAACTTTGCCAAGTTAGCAATTGGTGTATTTTCATTGACTCAGACTATTTGCCATTGTAATACAGACGCAGAGGCAGACAGCCGTGCTCCAAGAGACTACCCTAGTGTCAGAAATTCCTTTTCCCTCTTTAACAGCTACTGTCATCGTTAGAGCACCACGCTCACTCAGTCACACAAAGTATGAAATATTCAGAGTAACAGAACTTTGTCTATTTGCTTATTTGTATTAACTTTTCTGTCTTTGTTTCTGTCTTAAAGGCTGCAAAGAAGTTTGTTTCTGGCCGGAAGTCAATGGCAGCAAGTGGAAATTTGGGGCATACTCCTTTCATTGATGAGTTGTAATACTGAATCCCATATTGCAGGAAAGAACTGAACGTTTTGTCAACCCAGAGCAGCAAATACATAAAAGTGAAAAGTCTCTAATGTAACGTTTATCTTTTTTTCCAATGAGATGAAATATAAAGCATAAATATAGGTAATTGTTCCCAACTGACCTAAAGTCAATAAAGCATTCTATTTAAATGTTTTTCTTGCATTTTTCCTAACCAGTTAATCAAGAGGTATTTGTTTTATGTTGAGTTTTTGCTTTAGATACTTTTAAGGAGAATAGGAATATAATTATAAAGTACAGAAGCATGAGAAACTATTAAAATTAAGGCTTAAGTGGCTATCAGAGTAACTATCTCCAGATTATTATTGGCTTTTAAAGATAAAAGCAGTTAAAAGTCTGTATTCTTGGGTAAGAACAGTTAAATGATCTGGGTTTTACCCCCTTTTGCCTTTTTTCCAAAAGTTATTTGTGCAAAATATATATTACCTGTTAGCTGTAGCCTGTATTTGCACTGCTTCCTTTTTTATGTTTATCTTCACTGTGGCACAATTTTGGTGTATTTTTTTCCCCCTCATCTTCTCCCTTTTCTGTTTCTATTCTCTCTTTCAAGTAATTATCAACCTAACACTCAAAAGTAAGGCAGTGCACAAAAGAGTGTTTTCAAGGTAAATGCTTCTGTGGTCACAGATTTGAAAACTGCTGCCTAACCAACTCGTGATACTGGTTCACCACTGCCCTTTTCAACAGGGGTACAGTCTTCCAGCCAAAATGCGTCTGAGGTGGAGGAGGCTGATGAGGAGGAGGAGATTTCATTGTCTTGCTTCACCATGGTCCAGTATGGAGAAGGGGCCCTCACTTCTTTCTTGTGATCTCTGTGAATCATTACGTCACAGTTAATGTCTTTTCCTACACGCATTACATGGTTCTTCTTTTTATATCCATGCCATTCTCTGGAGATAGACATTGGTCTCCTTACAGGGTAATGTCCAGTGGACCGTGGATATTTATAGTACTTAAGTCTTGTATCGAAAGCTTCATCATCATCACTGCTTGTGACAGATCTATCTTTTGCCTCCTCAGTTTTCTTTGTTGTGCTGAAATGGAAAGACTAGTGAATGAAATGGATTCTTAATGTCTATACATTCATTATTATCACCTAACAAGATGTCTTATAACTTGCTTTGGGTCATAAAAGAAAAAATACAATATAGCTTTAGCATTACCTGTCTGTGTTATTGAAAATCTTCTCTTTTAAAAATTACCTTTATGGAATTCCCTGGCAGTCCAGTGCTTAGAACTCCATACTTTCACTGCCAAGGGCTCAGGTTCGGTCCCTGGTAGGGGAACTAAGATCCTCTTTAAATTTGTTTAAATTACCTTTAAATTTGTTTACATTCCTAAATGGAAATCAAATTCTGCCCTAAATTATTTCACATTACTTTTTTTGTACAGACTTAAGCGAGACTACTGACCAGAATATTAGCAGGCCTTAAAGGTGGGTTGATTTCACCTCACACAGAATGTAACAGGTCAGTGTGGCCATCTCATCCACGGAACTCAGTTTTCATGGGTCTCGTGGGATCAGCAATAATAGAATATTACTGATTTCCAAGGAGGTGTCCAGAAATAATGGGCCTCAAAGATCTTCAATATGCTTATCATTGGTTATTCTGAATCCTTTTATTTTTGCTCCTGAGTATCATTTGCTTCTCAATTGGGTTTACAAATGTGGATCTGTAGAACACCCTTCCACCCAGATGTCTCATCATGCACTATTCCACCTTGCTGTTGCCATCCAGAAACTTGCGAAGATTCTTTTTTTTTTTCAGTTTGCCAACAACAGGGTTCTTGAACTTTTCTAATGCCTGTAGCACCTGCGCCTGCTATTATTTTCCTGAACAAATGCTGTCACGTGCTACCCCTCATGCTGGTGCTATTACCCAGCAGATCCAAAACTAGATCTTTGCAATTATGAACCTCCGTTACCTTCTGTCCTGCTAATAGGAAATGGATTTCTTCCCTACCCCAGTCCCTCCAACCTATCAGACTTACTAGTGTTTTCCCTAACATCCTTGGAGGCCTGCTTGTGGTGTGTGTTTGTTTGTTGCTTGCTCCTAAGGATCTGAACAGATCTTCCCTAAAGTTTCTCTCTTCTGGTAATAGCATTTGATACTGAGTCATTTTTTTCTGAAAGCCACTAGTCTTAAATTGTATGATTTTCTTTAATCCTTGATGTAGTGCTGTACAAGAGAGATTCAGAAGATCTTAGGACTAGAACAGTTTGCCTTCAGACTCAAGGACCTTCTTTGTCGCTCTGTTAGATCACCATAAAGACTGGTGGCAGAGCCAGGTTCTTATTAAAGTGGCATTAGATAGAAATGCCACAAGCCAGCAGAGGTCAGGGTTCGCTGGAAACAGTTTTTAATATCACTAGGCCTGCCCAGAGCATCACATGGCGAATTGTGCACTCGATGCTATCTGCTCCTGAAAGAAGCCTTACAACTTTGTGAAATAAACCTTTTCGTTCCCCTTCTGCCCCTTCCTTACCCTTTTCCACATAAGATGCTAACATGCCTTAGCTATAAGCCCTTTGTTTAATTAAGGGATTCAGAACATGATTGGTATTGTTCCTAAGTTTGTGGATTTTAGCCTCATAACTTAGGTTGTGGTATTCTGTGTTTGCTTTTGAATGGTCAACCTGCCATCCCTAGGTTTTTAATATTCTGAATCTCAAACTCTACTTAGAATGTAGTTGTCCCATAAGCAAATGGTGAACAGCTCTGTTTTGGGAGCTGAACTCTCCAATACAGGGTCCACCAGCTATGTATGGCTGCTAGATTTAAACTGATTAAACTTGAATAAATTTAAAGTTCCTCAGTTACAAATCTTCACATTTCAGGTTCTTAGTAGCCACCTGTGGCTAATGTTACCACACGGGATGGCACAGATACAGGTCATTTCCACTAGCATAGAGAATTCTTATTGGATGTTGCTGCTCTGAAAACAGACGTATACTACTTAGCCCTGTGGCCTCTGGCAAGTTTACATGCTCCTCTGTTGGCTTCAGTTTTCTTATCTGTAAAATGAGGATAAATAGAACTGTCATGAGGATTAAATGGTACAACGCTTGTAAAGCGGAGTCCATCACATAGTATTAAGTTCAGTATTATCATTAATGATTTTTAATCAATGCAGGATTGGTTTAGTTATTGGGAGAAAATTTTTCCCATTCTATATCTGATCTGAAGGGAACAACTGCTATCCAGCTCTAGTCCACTGTTACCATGTGAGGATGCAAGCCCATCTTTTGTTTTTCAGGAGAAACCAGAGATTTGTAAATTTAGCAATTCCATTTTTTTTTTTTTCATTAAAAATTTTTTGAAACAAAAATGCAAATAAGTTGAATGAAAAAAAAAATTCTAAACACCTTGGTAGCTACCACCCAGGTCAAGAAATAGAGTATTACTGGCCCCTGGAAAAAGCCCTCCTATGTATCCTCCTTGCTCAACGCTGTCTAAAACAGTGAGGGAGATAAGCAAAGCATATCTGAGAACTGTATCAGTCCCTGTAGCCACAAGTTGGACTCTGAAGTAATATGGGCCATTTTTTAATCTTAGGAAAGCCCCTAGCCATATTTCTTTGAGCACATCCCAATAAGCAAAGGTACACAGCTGTACAGCTAGTGCTCAGGGATCTGGTCAGAATTAACTCTTGGATCAGAATACTAAATGTGCCACTTAAAAAGGAGATAGAGAAATCAAGCCAGGCCTTAAATTTCTGACTTGTTTGACTAAGCAAATGCTCTCCCACTAAGACAATGGCAAACTGGCTTTTAATTTTAGGCATAATGAGTTTAAGGGGTTTTATGATACAGATATCAAGTGGGTGTCTATACAAGTTTGGAGATAATACAATTTGGAAATTATTAATGTATGAATACTAATAGAAACCAAGGAGTTTGCTTAGAAGATTGAGAGAAGAAAGCCAAAGACAAGGCTTGGTAAAAGGCAATCACAAGGAAGTGACAAAAGGAGATAACGGAGTATGGTATTCCAGAAGTCTGGGAAAATTTATATTTCAACAAGAGTTGAGGTGGGAGGCTGTAGAGTGCCTGCTGCTGCTCAGAAGCCAAGCAAAATTAGAGACTGAGAGGAGTCCACTGAAATCAGCAGTATGAAGGTTGCAGGTGACCTTGAGGTAAAGGGCTCTCAGCCAAGGTCTGCACCGAGGTGGGTAATGTCTAATACAACTCTCAACAGCTTTGGAGTCAAGGGACAGGACAGTGGCTGGTAAGGAAAGGAGAGGGGAGTGGAATTAAAGTGGGCTTTGCTAAGATGGAAGACTTTTAAACAGGTTTAACGGTTATTGAGAAGGATCCAGAGGGAGAATTGAATATGCTGGAGACAAATGAGGAAAGGGAGTCACAGCACATGTTTCAGGGCTAACTTTGGAAAAGGGGGAGTCATATCTAGGTTTGAAGGCAGAGTTGCCACTAGGTAGTTTGGTCCTTTTTAAACTCCATGTCCAAGGCTCATTCTTGCCTTTATCATCCTGCCTCATATTAGGTCCTACAGATTGTACTTTCCAAAAGGATTTAGAAACTCACTGAACTGTGACAGTGTCATTAATTCCTCCTACATGGTCCAATTGATAATTCTCACATTTAACTAAGACTGTGCTTCACAGACCCTGGAGAATTCTGTAGTATAACAAAGATTTCCTAAACTTAACTACTTACCGTGTGATTGGGAATTTGGTCTCAGGGATTAAATCATATATTTCTTGCCATTCTTGGGGTATGTCTATAAAATCTCGGTAAACTTTTATTTGTAGTATTGTTCCTATGGTGATATGTTGCAGAAGCTTTAAAAATTCTCGAAGAGTATAACCTAACACATTTGCATAGCCAACACTAATCAAAACATCACCTGAAAAAGGGAAAAAATTCAATAAAATTAAGATGATGGTTTAAAAAAGATCATGCCATTTCTGTCTTCATTGTGCAATGTCTCTCCCTTTTTTTTATTTGGTGAGGTATTTCATTTTATAGGTTCATATTGTTGGTTCATTTTCAACCAAAACCAGGCTTCAAACTTTATTTAATGAAAAAAAAAATGATCCTCTCAGTGAATAATGAATACATGCAAGATGTTTCTTAATAGTGTAATGGTAGATATTATAACATGTTTTTAGAACATTTGTAAGGTCCTTGGTGTGACAGAGGCTAAAAATGATTTAGAATCTGAACCATCCTTGAAGATTCTAAAAATGTGCTTGTTTCAAGTAAAATAAATGGCTACTACTATTAAAGAAAAAAATCACTTACACTAAGTGAACAAATGACCCATTTTTATTATACCTGCCTGGCCATTGCCAATGCCCTCCACAGTAAGCAGACCATAGTAAACATCAAGCCTTACAGTTTAATATTCTTTCCTTATGCAGTATTCATTGAGCAAGTAATTCTACATATAACACTGGACATTTAGCATGCTTTAATTAAGTTGAAGATGTGTATACAGAGAGTATGGAAGTTCAAAGGGATTTGACGCCTAGGTCCCCTATCGTAGGACAGAGTTGAACAGGGAGGGGAGTATGATAGCCAGCCATGCAGCTTCTGAGCCCCCAACAGGTGGAAAGAGAACCACATCTTGACAGCCAAGTCCCTGGACCTCCCAGCTGGATATTAAATAGACCCAATTATTCATTTGTACCCAGCAGCTAAGGCATGGACATGTAGAATAGGTCCAGCTATTGGTCAGTCCCCCTGGGTCACTAAACCTGGAGCAGGAGATACAGAGAAGCGACAGGAGCATCCAGTTTCCATGGCCTTTTGTTCTCTCATCATTTTCCAAACCTGGTTCTCAAGGCTTTCCAGGAATTCTGTCAGATTAAATGTTCTAAATTCAGTGCCTTTACAGAACTTGAAGAAAGTTCTTTAAACTTCAAGCGAGAGCTTGAAGAAAGCAGGAAAAACCATTAGGCCATTCAGGTATGACCTAAATCAAATCCCTTATGATTATACAGTGGAAGTGACAAATAGATTCAAGGGATTAGATCTGATAGAGTGCCTGAAGAACTATGAATGGAGGTTCGTTACATTGTACAGGAGGCAGCAACCAAAACCATCCCCAAGAAAAAGAAATGCAAAACAGCAAAATGGTTGTCTGAGGAGGCCTTATAAATAGCTGAGAAAAGAAGCAAAGCAAAAGGAAAAGGAGAAAAGGAAAGATATAACCATCTGAATGCAGAGTTCCAAAGAACAGCAGGGAGAGATAACAAAGCCTTAAGTGAACAATGCAAAGAAAGAGAGGAAAACAACAGAATAGGAAAGACGAGAGATCTCTTCAAGAAAATTAGAGATAACAAGGGAACATTCCATGCAAAGACAGGCACAATAAAGGACAGAAATGGTATGGACCTAACAGACGCAGAAGAGATTCAGAAGAGGTGGCAAAAATACACAGAGCTATACAAAAAAGATCTTAATGACCTAGATAACCCACGATGGTATGATCACTCAGCTAGAGCCAGACATCCTGGAGTTCAAAGTCAAGTGGGCCCCTTAGGAAGCATTACTATGAACAAAGCTAGTGGAGATGATAGAATTCCAGCTGAGCTATTTCAAATCCTAAAAGATGATGCTGTGAAAGTGCTGCACTTAATATGCCACCAAATTTGGAAAACTCAGCAGTGGCCACAGGACTGGAAAAGGTCAGTTTTCATTCCACTCCCAAAGAAAAGAAATGCCAAAGAATGCTCAAACTACCGCACAATTGCACTCATCTCACATGCTAGCAAAGTAATGCTCAAAATTCTCCAAGCTAGGCTTCAACAGTATGTGAACTGAGAACTTTCAGATGTTCAAGCTGGATTTAGAAAAGGCAGAGGAACCAGAGATCAAATTGGCAACATCCTCTGGATCATAGAAAAGCCAGAGAATTCCAGAAAAACATCTGCTTCACTGACTACACCAAAGCCTTTGACTAACTGTGTGGTCACAACAAACTGTGAAAAAATCTTAAAGAGATGGGAACATCAGACCACCTTACCTGCAAAACCTATATGCATGTCAAGAAGCAACAGTTAGAACTGGACATGGAACAACAGACTAGTTCTAAATTGGTTAAGGAGTACGAGAAGGCTGTATATTGTCACCCTGCTTATTGAACTTCTATGCAGAGTATATCATGTGAAATGTTGGGCTGGATGAATCACAAGCTGGAATCAAGATTGCTGGGAGAAATATGAATAGCCTCAGATATGCAGATGATATCATCCTTATGGCAGAAAGTGAAGAGGAACTAAGAGCCTCTTGATGAAAGTGAAAGAGGAAAGTGAAAAAGCTGGCTTAAAACTCAACAGTCAAAAAACTAAGATCATGGCTTCCAGTTCCATCACTTCATGGCAAATATATGGGGAAACAATGGAAACAGTGACAGACTATTTTCTTGGACGCCAAATTTACTGCAGACAGTGACTGCAGCCATGAAATTAGAAGATGTTTGTTCCTGGGAAGAAAAGCTAGGACAGAGCTAGACAGAGTAATAAAAATCAGAGACATCAGTTTGCCAACAAAGATCTGTATAATCAAAGCTATAGTTTTTCCAGTAGTCATGTATGGATGTGAGAGTGGGACCATGAAGAAGGCTGAGTGCTGAAGAACTGATGCTTTCGAAATGTGGTATTGGAGAAGACTCTTGAGGGTCCCTTGGACAGCAAAGAAATCAAACCAGTCAATCCTAAAGGACATCAACCCTCAATATTCATTTGAAGGACTGATGCTGGAAGGGCAATACTTTGGCCACCTGATGCAAAGAGCCAACTCATTTGAAAAGACCCTGATGCTGGGAAAGATTGAAGGCAGGAGAAGGAGACAACAGAGGATGAGATGGTTGGACAGCATCATTGACTCAAAGGATATGAGTTTGAGCAAACTCTGGGAGATGGTAAATGACAATGAAGCCTGGTGTGCTACAGTCCATGGGGTTGCAAAGAGCTGGACATGACTTTTTTAAGAGACTCAACAACAACAACAATAGAACTTCTTTATTGCTTGCAGTTAAGACCCCTGACTGCTATAGGGCATCTAGCAAGAGAAGAAGGAATACAGGGAAATTGATCTTCAAGGTCAGATTCACACTGGGTAAATAAAATCTTAGTTATCAGATCATACAAGTACTATCATCCTGCCAAATGGTCATGGAGACTTCAGAGCTAACATCAGATAAAGTGACCCTAATAAGTCCCAAAGAACGTTTACCCCACTGTACATGGGAAGCTAGGGATCCCTCAATCACCTCATTCTAAGACAACTGAGGTCTAACCTCAGAGTAGAAAAGAGTCAAGATGAAGTACTTTCTCTATTACTACTCCCCAACTCTTTGCGACTCCATGGACTGTGGTCCACCAGGCTTCTCTGTCCATGGAATTTTCCAGGCAAGAATACTGGAGTGGGTTGCAATTTCCTCCTCCAGGGGTTTTTCCCAACCCAGGTGTCAAACCTGCATCTCCCGTGTCTCCTGCATCAGCAGGTGGATTCTTTACCACTGAGTCTCACCCGGGAAGCGCTACTCTGTACTCCGCTATAATTAGAAATTATGCTGAACCTAAAGGAAGCCTCAAAGGAACACCAAAGACAAATTTCCATAGTGCTAGATTCTATCAAACAAAAGGTCACAGTTTTAAAGAAAATGAATACTGAGATGGGTGGAGAAAAGCTTCTACTTTGGTCTTTAAAGACAGCTGTGGCTAACTTCAGAATGAAACAGGGCTTCTCCCAGCTACCTACAGATTGTGTAATCTGAAACAGCTGTTCACCTTATAGAGGTTAATTAAAATGTCAAAAAAAAAAAAAAGAAACCCTCACGGGATAAGCTTACTTGCCTAATGTTAAAAGGGGTGTTTATAGCTGAAAGCTATGGCTTGACATGCTGCTTAATTATGTTGTTAAAAAGGTGACTTATCGAGAGGGCAGAAAATAAACAGCTTAACTGCTTGACCGTCCTGACTATAAGCCAAAGGTGTTATTGCATGAATGTGATTATTCTAGCAAGAGACATTAACATTGCATTTCATAAAGAAGCACCAATTTGGTATTTATAAATATTAATATTATACATTTTTTTCTGTTTTAATGGGCTGTAGGAACCACATTGTATAAACTGTCCCAGTTATCTATATTTAATCAACTTTTCAGCAGCCAAGCCACTACCAAAAAAGTAGATTTTATTTTTCTCCCATTTCTCTCAACTAGGCTGTAAATTCCATAAGCTCTGTGTGGTTAGGGACCACATATGACTGGCTCACCATTACACCCCAGTGCCTGATGTCTGCACACAGCAGGCATTCAGGAAATGCTTATTGAATTAATGTGGCCTAGTAAGGGTGGTGACCAGTACATAACTTTGTTTACCTTCAAATCTATATTAATTTCTCCAAGAAAAGAAAAATGCTGTATTAATTTCTTAAGATTCTGGATTTCAGAGTTTGCTAAAACTATGCTGGCCAAAAGGATTTTAAAGTTTAGACAAAATAAATTAGGAAATCAAGATGAAGCCCTATTAAGAAACAACAAAAGAAGAGAAATTCAAAGCACGTAAGAAATAATGGGGCTGGGAGGTAATGGGGTTAAAAAAAATTCAGGTTTCTAGGACCATCACCTCTTCAAATCTCATAATCATTGTCAAAGGGACTGAGTTACAGAGCCTTTGAATCCCAGGCCTTGAAGAGAAGTGCCTGACTTGTCATGAAGTGACTTGTCATGAAGAGATATGGGACGTACTCCATATTGCAATCTCTTTTCTAGTCAAAGGTATGGGCTTTCTAAGCAGACATGGGTTCAAATCAGCTCTGACCACCCACTTAGCTCTGTACTAAACAATTCACTTCATCTCTCTGAGCCTCTGTATTTCATTATCTACCTTCTAGGAGTGTTGCAAAGATTAGCTAATAGATGTGGAAACACCTTGCAAAATCCTAGAACAATGCTCACTTACTCTTCATTTATCAAGCACAGACATAATAAATGCACCAGTTCTAATGGTAAGTCCCTTGAATTCATTAAAAGATGAATTCAAGACTGCCTCTGACCTCCAGGAGCACACTATGACCCTACCAGGAGATTCTGTTTCATGAAAGCATACTCCCATCCCACTCCAGTGAGTGTGCACTTTGCTTATCAACCAGCGTCTGTCCCCTGACTCCAAAAAACCTGCGGAGAACAAGCAGAAAAGGCCCATGGGACCTGGCCTAGAGTTCTTTTGGATGGAAAGTCCAGAACTTTCTTTCTGGAAGGCTGTTCCCTAGCACCAAATAGTAAGTAATACGTGGAGAAAATGCTTTGGATTTTAAGGTGAGGTGAACTTTCATAACAGCATCATTGATCCACTTAATTCTTTAATCTGCTGCATTTAACCCTAACTACAATTAGAATAATCTGAGAAGTTTTAAACCATGAACTGCCCTGTCCCCAAACCAACTGAATCAAAACCTCTGGAGAGATGGGGCCAAGCCATTTTTATTCTAAAAGGTCTCCAGGTGATTCTAATAAGTAACCAGCGTTGCAAACCAATGGTTTAATCCACTAGGGCTGTGGCACCACAACCATTTTTATTGTTGTTGTTCAGTCACTAAGTCATGTCCTACTCTTTGCAACCCCATGGACTGCAGCATGCCAGGCTTCCCTGTCCCTCACCATCTCCTGGAGGTTGCTCAAATTCCTGTCCATTGAGTCGATGATGCCACCCTAATATCTCATCCTCTGTCATCCCCTTCTCCTCCTGCCCTCAATCTTTCTCAGCATCAGGGTCCTTTTCAGTGAGTCGGCTCTTTGCATCAGCTGACCTGATGCAAAAATATTAGCCAATACTTTGGCCAATACACAATCCTTTTTGGTTAACAACAAAACAAGATACAAGTCTGGAGAATCTCTAAGAACAGCATTAGAGAAAGGATTGCCAATATTTCCATAGCACTGTGGCTCTCCAAGTATTTTCATAAAGATTATCTCATCAAATACTAGCAACTTCGGACAAAGGTGGTATTATCCCAATTTAGAGATGAGGTGACTAAGGCCAGGAAAGTTAAAGGACTTTGTCCCAGGACAAAGAACCAAAAAGAGGTACAGCCTGGGCCTGAATTCAGGCCAGCTCGCACTGAATGGTTTTTCCTTCCACCACCTTACCATCCCATTGTGTGTCCCTAACTCCGGAGCACAGCCCAGAGAAGGCACTGGGGAAATGTCTTGAACTGGATGGAAAATTCATTCATCTAAAGACAAGAGAAGCAGGGCAGTACTGACAAAGACAGCATTCAAATCTCCACTCCTTGGTGTGACAACGTACAAGTTACTAAATATCTGATTCCTCATCTGTATATCAGTTTAATGTAGAATCTACCTTGGGGATTGTCAGCCAGGTGAAATGAGATCACACATCTAAAGTTAATGATGATTCATACTGCCTACAAAAGAAAGCCTTATCCATACAGAGCCATAAATGCTGGAGTGACACTATTCCTGTATATGAATCCCTTCTAGATGGGGGTGAACCTGGACAAGGAACTCAGTCTCACTGAGCCTTAGTTTCCTCATCTGTAAAAGGTAGACGATAATCATAGTTCCTACCTAAAGGGTTATTATAAGAATTCAATAAACAGGACTTCCCTGATGGCTCAGTGGTAAAGAATCCGCCTACCAAAGCAGGAGTCCTGGGTTCAATTCCTGAGCTGCGAAGATTCCACGTGCCGTGAAGCAACTAAGTTCGTGTGTCACAGCTACTGGGCCTGTGCTCTAGAGCCCTGGAGCCACGACTGCAGCATGTGCGCCCTAGAGCCCATGCTTCACAGCAAGAGAAGCCACTACCAGCGAGAAGCTCAAGCCCTGCAACAAGCGAGTAACCCCTGCTCACAACTACAGAAAAGCCCGCACAGCAACAGAAACAGCACAGCCAAAAATAAATAAGTAAAAGAATTCAAAGAATAAATACAATGAGGGTTATACAAGTAGTAGCAGCTGGCTTGCCCATTGAAAGCTCTCAAACAATGTCACCATCATCACTGCTACACTGGAACCTAATAACCTGAGTCTCCCTGAAGGCAGATGAAAGGGAAGCAGAAGAAGAGGGGTCAGGAGGCCTGGGGAAACCACAGTCACCTGGCTGGAGTGTTCCATCCCTGGCTGCAGCTCCCTTTGCAATGAGATGGGTGATCTGAAGGTAGGGCCCATGCTGGATGATGATCAGGCCTAATCCCAGACTACCCACAGTGAGCTTGGTCTGATGAGTTTTGCTCAAGTCGTGTACAGATGGCTTGACCTCGAGGTTGACTTGTTTTCCTAAAAATGGAGAGATTTGTTTTAGTCCTTCTGCTAGATATCAGCATGACAGTAATAACTGGGGTTCTAACGCCAGAATCTTAGGGCAGTTACTTAACCTCTGTCTGCCTTAGCTTCCGCATCAGTAAAGTGAGGATAATAAAAATACCCACTCGGAGGGTTGTTATGAGAATTAAAGGAGACAGTTAAAGGGCTTTTGCACAGTGCCTAGCACACTGTGAATGTTTAAAGTTAGTTATTATTATCCATTCACTTAACAAGTATTTATTGATACAGGCAGTGTGCTAGAGACTGAAGTGTTTCTTGCCCTCATGAATCTCCCAGCCTAGTGGAGGAGACAAATATCAATGAGCTATGTAAACATACAAACAAACTGTAACACATGCTATGAAGGAAAAAATACAGAGAGCTCTGAGGGTGACCAACAGGTTAAGTCTCCTGTGGGGAAGAAGGATCAAGGCTTCACAGAGGAGGTAAAATTTGAATTGAGGTCAAAAGGCCCAATATGAGAGCTTTAAGCAAAGTATGGTGGAAGGGAACAAATAAGATTCTGAGACAGGAAAGAACATAAAAGGAGATCAGTAGGGGCCAGACAGGAGGAGCGAAGCCGTCACAGACAGGCTGCTCAGCCATTTTACCTCACTGGAAAAGCTTAGAAGCGATCTTGGCAGGACAAGCTAAGATCTGCATTCAAAAAAAGAATCAAACACCTCAGGCTGCTATATGGATTGTGGGGTCCAGACTAGAAGAGAGGAAGTGTTACTGCATTCACCCAAGCACGTCGTGACAATGTCAGTGGAAATAGACAGTAGAAAATAAGCATTGGGGAGGAAAATCCAGGAAAATGGGTAGTGAGGAATTGAAATATGTTTTATACAGAACTAAATCTCACAAGAAAAGTTTCCAAGACTGAGGAGAACAACAAGTTATTTTTCCAAGAGGAAGCTTCTGAGATTCATTTTCAGTTCACAGGAAGCTTCTGGGGAAACCTGTTTTCAGCACACTCTTCACACCAGCACTTTTCCTTAAGGAGAAGTGACAAACTGCTACTTGCCAAACCTTTGCCAAATCCATGTGACTGTAGTGTTTGGGGGTGGGGGGAGTGAGTCCAGGAGTCCTCCCCACTGTTGGGGGTGGAAGTCCCCACATCTCCAGGGTTTTCACAGTCTTTCAACTTCAAACAAGTATCCTTGCCTGTCTCCAACCTCACCCTCCCCACAACCACAGATGCTCTCTGACTGGAAAATTAAGTGTGTGCTTAGTCGCTCAATCATGTCTGACTCTTTGTGACCCTGCGGACTATAGCCCGCCAGGCTCCTCTGTCCATAGCAATTCTCCAGGCAAGAATCCTAGTATAAAGAAGGCACCATCTTTGAGACTTTTCAGGATTATAGGAGCAATTTGGAACAGATCATCCCCTCCTCAAATTTATGGCTCCTGAGCAAACAGAGAACTGGCATCATAGATAGGGTCTGAGTTCCAACCTCAGCTTGCAAATTAAACATGCTCCTGATATAATCTATGAAGCCCAGTCACAAAAGACAGCAGGGTTAAGTGAAAGAAGCCAATTTCAAAAGACTCCATACTGTACGCGTCCATTTTTGTGACATTCTCAATAGAAAAGGCAAAACTATAGAAAAAGATCAGAAGTGTCAGGAGCTGGGGTGGAAAGAGGGTTGTCAGTAAACGGGCATCACAAGGTAACTTCAGGGGTTGTGGAACCGCCACGTCCTGATTGTAGGGGATTAAATGTGGATATATGATTATCAAAATTCACAGAGCTGTACACTAAAAAAAAGGGGGGGGGGGCTCTTCCTGTATGCAAATTAGAGTTTGGCAAACCAAGGATGGTGAGGCGCTATCTCAGAAGCCAAGAGTGTGATGTCCCCATTTTACAGACAAGGAAAAGTGAAGGAGTCTTGGTCTCCAGAACATACCCAGTTACCTTTAACGTTTTTCTGGACGGACTTCCTCATGGCCCTGGGAGGCCAGGCCTCTCAGGAGGGCCTCCCTGAGCGGAAGCTGGAGTCAGTCCATCTCCCAACTGTTTCGAACGAGGAGCCAGCGCACTGTGGATCGATCGCCGGTGGCAAGGAGAGCTCGAGCTGGCCCCTAGGGGGCGCTGCGACGCCACATCCCAGACGTTGCGCGGCAGTGCGGTCGCCCCAAAGCTTCAGAAGACCCTGGAAAATGCAGTACGTGAAAATTTTGGTGCAGAAAAACAAAACTTCTGCGGAACTAACCCAGTGCCTGGCTCATAGTGGGTTCATCACCCATTCTTGGGAAACTACTGAAATGGAGAGGGTGGAGGAAACCTAGAAGAGGGGGCCTCAAAGACGTGAATGGTCTGCAGAATATCATGACTAGTTCATAGATAAGCACAAATGTCCTGCTGAGCTTCCAATAATGGTATTTTCAAACACTGTTACATCAACAGCGCCAACTGCTTTGGAACTGTACTTTATTCATGAATGTTTTGAATGAAAAAAGGCCAAGGGTGGCCTGAAAAAAATGAGTCACGATTAGGAGAGGAATTAATTCTTCCTTCTTTTTTTCCAAAATAATCCATTCCACCACCAGCCCCCCCCCCCACACACACACACATTGACTCACACAATAAATATTTACTGGAAGCCTGCTCCACGGTTTTTGCTAATGCAAAGGACACAACAGTAGACAAAACAAACATAGGCTCTATCCTCCTGGAACTTAGATTTAAAAAACAGATGAAGTAAACAATTTTAGGAAAGTATAAATTATCAAAAATAAATTCTATAAAAAATAGAAAACAATGTAATAACACAGTACTACTGTCATCCCTGGGCTGCCCAGGTGGCACTAATGGTAAAGAACTCTCCTGCCAACGCAGGTAGATACTGGAGACAAGGGTTCGACCCCTGGGTTTGGAAGATCCCTTGGAACTCACTCCAGCATCCTTGTCTGGAGAATCCCATGGATAGAAAACCCTGGCAAGTTACAGTCCACAGGGTTGCAGAGTCAGACACGACTGAAGCGACTTAACACGCACACACGCACTGTCATCCGGACTCTGATAAAACCAAAAGGCAAAGTCTCTTGTGTTCATGCTTTCAACAAACAGTAATCAAGCACCTGTGAGGTGTAGCATTGTCCAAAGATTTCCATGGTAAACCGGGAGGTCCCAGCTTATTCAGCTGCTTCTGTGGCTTTACCCAGTTAACCAGAGCAGACTTCTTGTTGCATAAATTTTGTGCTCAGGTGGCTGATTCAGAAGGGAATGTCATCCTGTTCCCTGTTACTCTCAGCCTCAAGACATCTCCTGCAGGTAGCTCCTTGTGATAGATTGCCTGATTCCTCCTTCAGTCTGGCGAGGCTTCTGTCCAGACACTAAATTAATTCTATCATAAAATGCATCCTTTCCCTCCATTTTCCTATCAGTAGAGAATGGTGAGCATTTGCAGGAATCAAGTACGTCAGCCTTCAAGGTCCTATGAGGGACCTGGCGCATAGGGTTCCTGGACCCTCCTTCTATCCCAGACTGAAAACTCTTTATAGTGAATGCCAAGATCACACCAACTGGTAGAACTGAAAGGTACCAACTGTTGTGGATGCTATGCTGTGCTGCCCAGATCCCCCTTCAGGACTGAAGGATCTGTTCCTTCTCTTCTACCCCAAACCTGCTGCTAGCTGAAGACAGCTCTTGCCCGAGATCACACCTACCCAGGGCAGCTTGCATCCAATGACCGATCGATGCAGGGTAAAAAACCTGGCTCCCTCAGCCCAACTTGAACAACTGTAAAGGGCCATCTCAGCTTCAGAGCCCCCTAAGGGACCTGCTGAGGTCCTCCTATCACTGCTCAGCAACCCGACTTCTCCCTCTGCCAGGCCTTGCTTCCTTCTGTCCACTGATGGAGAGTACTTCCCAGTAAATGCCCTGCAACTCAAGAGTATTCCCAGAGAATACAACCTGCAACAGCTTGTGCCAGGGACAGCATGAACGAGTAGATGGTAAATGGGATTCTGGAGCTGGACCTGCTGCCCAGGTAATAATGAGGACCCCATCCCCGTAGAGGAGGAGCATACATAGCCTTGGGCACAGGGAAGCACTAAGATTGTTCAGTTTTTCACCAGTAGAAAAATGGCTTGGCACCCACATGATCTACCTGGGTGCCTCAGTTCTCCTTTGCCCTATTTTATAGTAAATAGACAAATTCAGCAGCCACAGCCTGAGAGGTACATAGCAACCAGAGGCTCAGCCCCCTTAGGGATGGAGGTCTGGACCATGCCACCATGTAAGCCACCTAGAGGTGCTGAGGGTGAGAGAAATCTAGGATGGCCAGGAGAGGCAGAAAATGATGAGTATGTCAGTTATACATTAAGGTGAGCTACAGCAGCAGCAGCAAGAGTTCTATTTTGTCCCATTAACCTTCCTATTATAACTTTCCCACAGGAAAAGACTCCACTGGGTCCTGAAGGTGATGCGCTGAGAACTAAAAAGAAGCAAGTGAATCTGTGCAGCACAATGGCTGCACTGTTGCAAATGCTGCACTGTCCTACCTAGTCCCCCTTCAGGACTGGAGGACCAATGCCCAGCTTCTGCAGAGGTTGTAGGTTGACAGCTCTCAGCTGTCAGCCCTCTCAAGGAATTGTCTTTGGCTGAAGAGCCACATTACCCTAGGTCACGCCCCATGTCTAGCATCCAATGACTGGTCCAAACAGAGATATCAAGGCTTTGCTGGCCCTTTTACCCCAGCTCAGAACTCAGAACAAGCCATTGCCACTTCAGAGTTCCCTGTGGGTTTGCCAAAGCCTCCTGTGACTGCACCACAGTCAAACTGCTTCCTCTGCCCAGTCCTGCTTCTTTCCCTTCCTCCACAGGAGTTGATCCTAAAAGTACTCCCTAATAAACTTCTTGCACTGTAATCAATCATCTGTCCCTAAGTCGCTTCAGCAGAACCCAATCCAAGAGACTAAATGATATTTGAGCCCCTGGCACAAGTTACTAGCCTCTGGATTTAGCTCTTTCATTTCATCTGATCCCAGAAACCCCAGGTGAACATGTATGTTGCATTCACCACATCCTTAGCCTGCATGGTAAACCTGATCCCCAGGGAGGTGGTGTGTTCTTTACCCTGTCAGGCCAAAGATTCTCCTTAAAAAGAAGAGTTATTGCACAGTCCCCTCCACAGCTTCCCTTGAGGTTGCCTCTGGATTCAGCCTCTGCTGGGCTGAGGCCTAACATCCATCATGACAAGGCCTGCTATGTCCAGAGCCCTTTAAAAACCACAGAATGACTATCTATGACTTCAGGCTGCTAGCATAGCTCCCTCCTGGGGACCTTCTGTTTTCCTGGGTCCTTAAGGACTTTCTGCCCGTTGGAGCCTCATGGCTCATCTTCTCTCTGGATACAAAAGTTCTAGCTGCTCTGCATAGAGGTGAGAGGATGGGGAGGTTCTATCACTGAAACAGAGTGCCTGACTCTGGGAATCTATTGGTCAGATAGAGGAAAGAGGCCCAGAGAGGTGATGTAACTTTCCCAAGTTCAAGTTAGTAGCATGGGTGGGACTGAAATATGGTTCTGTGTTCTTTTTCACTCCATCACACGATGTCTCCCTAACCCCTAGGGTTTGCCTCTACTAAAATCTAGACTGAGATAGAGAACAGACTGATCTGTCCTGTCCTGAGAGTCTTGGGACTCTGAAACACTACATTGGCAAGCAAGAATGAAACTGCGGGCTAAAACCAGCCCAAATTATTGGGACTAATAGGAAACCTGTAAACAGAGAATTTGGTTCCTGCCCACCCCTCTCATCCCACATCCTGATTGGTAAGGAATGGGATAGGTGGCTGTTGTCTGTAGTGATGTGCAGCTATTATCCGGTAGAAAAAGTTTTAAATTCTTTTAACTTTGTAATAGTTGTTTTTGTGTTTTAATCTTAGATTCAGACCTCTCATGGAGGGGCAAAGGTAGGAGGGACAGGAAGGGATACCTGGGTAGAGGGAGGAATTTATGCTTATATTTTTTTAAACACAAGAATCAAGTCATAATTCCACTTAGCTGGAGTTAGAATAGGCAAGTGTTCCAACATTTCACCCTAGGATTCTCAACTGGCCAATGGTGAACATCCGTGGACATTGAGAATTCAGAACTGTACAGCTGGAGTTTCTATCAACTGGCAACAGAAACACCAGAAAGAAGCCAAGAAAATGACTCCGCCAAAGTTCTCCAGTGTTTAAACAACAACAAACAGTGAAAAATTCCTGCAGTAATGTGATATGCATTATGTCTAAGTCCCTGGAACATATAAATCAGCTTGTGTCAATTTCTGTGGCAGAAGAAAAATATGTGATTTAATAATAATAACAAAAACCCTACCCTTCCCCTCCCCCTCCACAAGAGACCAATGTTTGGATAGGAAAGTCTATAGGCTAGCAACTGAACTTCCTTACCCAATCTATGTGCTGATACTGATAACTCTGTGCATTTCTGCAAAGCTGTTGGTCTGGTGGAATTTGAAACCTGCTGAGTTCTGTGGACATGTAGGCATTCCAAAAATAGAGACAGATATCACTCTTCTAGGTCTTTCTAGAGATGACCTAGGTGGCCTTTATGGAGAAAATGAGCCTCTCATTTCCTGTTCGCTGCATGGGGAACTATCTGGGAAAGAAAGAGCTGGACTCGACGTCAGAGTTAATACTGACTTAGTACATGAGTCATGGAAGAAAAGGAAACCTCCATTAGATAGCAAAATCGTATGTGGTAGACCATATGTGTCGCTAACAAATTTTGCCAACCATCTCTTTTTCTGTTTCTCCATCCAACTTAAGCCCCTCCCCACATCCCACCTCAGTAAATAGTATCCTCAAACGCCCAGTTACTCAGGCCAAAAATTTAGGAGTTATTCCCTGAATCCTGTTTCAACTGCCCCCCTACCCCCATTTATCAGCACGTCCTTTCCTCTGCCTAAAAAACATCCCTATCTGCCCATTGTCCCCTATCTTCAATACTCTTATCCTAGCTAAAGCTACATTTCTCTCTGTCCTGGACTACTGTGCCTCTTAACTGGTATCCCTGCTTTTGTTCTTGCCCCTCCCCACCTACAATCTATACTCTTTTTACAGACTAAATAAGACTTGTCACTCTCTTGCTTTAAACCCTCCAGTGCTTTCCTGTTGCATTTAGAACAAAATCCAAACTCTCTATCACGGCTCTCGAAGTCCTACATTTGATCTCTGCCTACCTCTCTTTTTCTCCAGCCACATGGGCCGTTTTGCAGTTCCTTGAACAGCCCACCTCTTCCTTGCCCGCTTCCCTAATGTTCCTTGAACTTTCTTTTCTGTTTGGTACAGTCTTGCCCAGATCTTCACGCATGAGGTATTTATGAACGCGGCATTCTCAGTGAAACCTTCCCTGGTTATCCTAAGGATCATCAAACCGCCGCCCCCTAAACCTCTCATCAGACAGATTAACACCTAGCATTAAAGATCAGTTTTTAACAAAGTTTCTGTCTCTTCCCCCCGCCCCAGGAGGTAAGCTTTCTGAGAGCAGGAAACTTGTTTCTCTTGTCCACTCCGGCACCCCCAGCACCTACAGTGCCTGCTGCGTTCCCTAAATAGGGCAGTCCCGGGCTGACGGATACGGCAGAGGCAACGATAATGCAAGGTGACAAGAGCCTGTCACCAACTCCCTCGGCGGTCGCGAGGCCGCCTCCTGCCGGAAGAAAAGCGGCTCCTGCCCAGTCCAGGGCAGCGAGGCGGGCGGCCGAGAAGAAGCCGGGCGGAGCAAGGCCTGAGGCGGGCGGGAGGAAGGACTGGGGCTGCGAGCCTGGGCTGGACCGAGAAGACAGAACGGGGTCGCCAGGGGCCGAGAGCCGGAGCCGGCCGCGCCAGCACCTCGGCTTCGCTTCCGGGTGAGGGGCGGGCGGGCGGAGCAGTTCCGGGGCGGGCGGCGGTTCCGGCTGTGCGGGCCGCGCCGCGGCTGCTAGTCCCGGGCGCGCGGAGGGCGCGAGCGGCGCGCGGGGGCTGAGGGGAGCGAGGCGGCGGCGTGGGGTCTTCTGGCCCCGGCGGCGGCCCATGGGGCGGGAGGCGTGAGGCCGCGGCCTGCCCGGGGCTCGGGGGGTGGGGGGACGGGGCGGGGAGATGGATAAACTGACCATCATCTCAGGATGTCTCTTTCTGGCCGCCGATATCTTCGCCATCGCCAGCATCGCCAACCCGGACTGGATCAACACCGGGGAGTCCGCGGGTGAGCGAGCGGCAGGCGCGCGGGGCCGGGCGGGGGATTGGCTGAGGGCGAAGGGAGGGGAGGGGAGACCCGGCTCAGGAGAAGACGGGGCTGGAGGATGCGCGGCGGCGGCCAGCCTGAGAAGAAGGGAGCGATGGGGCGACCCGGGCTGCCTGGCCGAGGGGCTGGCGAAGGGGACACGCGGGGAACGGAGAGGAGCGGCACCATGGGCTGAGTGCGAAATGGCCGAGGGCCGAGGAGATCTGGACCGGGCTGATGGTCCTGGACCTGGGAGAGAGGGTGAAGGGAGACAGCCGCCAACCTGAGGGACAGCGGAGGGGGCAACGAGCGTCGTCCTGGATTTAAAAAAAAAAAAAAAAAAAAGTCCAGGTGAGAGACAGGAGGAAACCGATTTGGAGGAAACTGAGGCGCCTGTGAAGGAATTAGAAACCAGGCGGTGAGACTGGGGCCCGGAGCGAGGCAGCCTGTGGGGTGTGAGAGTCCCCAGAGGGCTGACGGGCGACGAGAGGCCGAAAGGAGTCGGGGCCGACCGCTGACCCTCGTTCCCCCACCCTAAGAAGCGGCGTCCGGGATAGAGGTCCGGGCAGGACCGGGTTAATGGTGCCGCGAGAGCTGGTGGCGGTGGGGGCGCCGGATGAGAGCCTCAGACCCGCGCCCCTGCCCAGCCCCTGCCCACTTGGCAGTGTTTGAGATGCATGTGGCTTCCGATTTTCCCTTTGAAGCCTATGTGGTTATAATTTTGCTTTATTTTAGGCCCCGGAGCTGTAATAATTCTAATAATAAACTTCATTTTATGGAGCATCTTTCATTCCAGCGCATCACAAAACGCTTTCGAGATCCTAATAGTAGTTCCAAAATTAAGTAACACATTAGAGTTGTAGGCAGCCCAGTAGCCAACAGTGCCTGCTGTAACACCACCGAACTGTGGGCAGCAGCGACGAGGTGGTGCCCTCGGGAAAGAGGAAAGCATCTTTCTGAAGGGTATCCCAGGTGAATGCCTTTGCAGGATTTTTCCTGGCTTGGGCCACCAACTACACCCCCACACACACACACATACACACACACAGTCACTCACACTCACCCAGACCTGTAAGACCAAAACTTTAATTAATGTAAAGCTGCCAGGAGAGCTGATGGGAGTAAAGGAATAAACTTCTTTTCTAACTGCTTGTTCAGTGCAGGTGAAGGGAATAATGAGAGTTGGGACTATCAGACTCCCTCCGTGAATAATTTGTTGTAAGAATGTATCACTGTGCTGTCAGACTTACTTCTTAAGTATTGCTTATGATTCTGTATTTATCCTGCAGTATTTTTAGCTCTTAAAAAAAAGCCGTGGCTGGGACATTTGTTGCTTCCTCCTCCTTTCTCTCCCCCATCTAGACCTAGTAACACAAAATCATGCTGTCAGATTTACTGGTTATTAAAATAACACTCTAAAAATTTCTGCTCCTTTTCTTGCCTATATAGTCATAGCAGAGCTCTTAAGTGTAAAACATATATGATTATTATGTGACCCTGTAGCAGTGTTAGCTATTACTACAGTGGTAATGTTGCAATTTATAAATGTATCAAATAAACTTTGTGCACTTTAAACATACACAATCTTATATGTTAATTATATCTGTTTTTTAAAACTGTAAAACATATAAAGAAAATATCAGAATGATTTCAAATTTGGTGAAACTGCAGGCTTTGTTTCTGAAAATGTTAGTAATGTCACTGTTGCTAGTTGTGTGTGTGACATCCAGTTCCTGACTTGTTTTTAATCTGATTATGTGTTCAGTGACTCCTTTTGTAAAGAAGTTTTAAGTGGAATCCCAGTTTATAAAATAGACTGAATGTCCATGGGAAGGAAACAGCTTAGAGAGGGAGGAAAGAGAGATAAGTAATCTCATAACTTCCCTGAGAAGATGTTATACTCTATTGTATTTGAAAGAAAACAAGAATAAGATGAATACAACTCCTTTAAATTAGGCAGTCATCAGCGGTGAGTTGCCTTGGAGATGGGAGGGACGGAAGTCCCAAGGTTTGAAAGAAGTAGAAAATGTTTGAAATAATAGTTGTGAGAGACAGCTGGAGACAATAGGATTATCTAGCAGCCTGGAGACTTCATTGAAGTCAGTGGTCATGAACATAAGTGTGATAACCCATCTATGCTTTGTTGACCCTCTGGTGGTGCTCAGCTACTCTGGCACCAGTGTATGATGAAAGCCAATAGACAGCTTCATTCAGAGTTGTGGTTTGCCAGATACATGCAACAAAATGACAGAGGAGCAAAAGTGTTTAAGGCATTGGTCAAAATATTGTAATGATGGCTCATTAAATCTCAACTGGATAAAGAGGAAAAGTGAAAAAAAAAAGCTGTTATATATATTTTAGTCATTGAATACCAGATGGCATATGGTCAGTGGAATAGTTGACTTAGACCCATAGAGTTGAAGACTTCACTGAGAGTTATTGATACAGCAGAGTGGAAGGGCAGGGGATTGGGGACACAAAGTCCAGACTGTAACACTGGTGCTGTGTGGCTGAAGTAGGGGTGGAGGAGGTGACTTTTTCCCCCCCCTAAAAGTTTCCCTTGCCATCTCAAGATACCTTTCAGTTAAATATTCTGTGTTTAGCAAGAGGAATAAGAGGAGATAATAAGAACACTGGAGATTTTTTCAAAATCATATCTACCCGATATTTCTTTCTTGTTTTCATTTTTCTTTTTTTTTTTTTTTCCTGGCCATGCCTTGTGGAATTTTCATTTCCCAGTCAGAGACTGAACCAGGGCCCTTGGCAGTGAGAGCATGGAACCCTAACCACTGGACTACCAGGGAATTCCCTGACCTGTATTTCTTAAGGTTAAATATGTCAGACAGGGAGCTCCCCCAAATTTAAAATGAATGAAGTGGTATGTTTCTTTGTTCACTTTTGTGCCTTTGCTTTGTGGTAAGATGTACCTGAATCTTGCCTAGTGTTTGAGCTTGAATGCTCATTGTACTTTTTACCTGAATAAACACATCTAGTCTTGAGTTTAAAAAAAAAAAAATCAGTGCAGAGTTACACTTTCCAGATCAATGAAACATTTACAGGAAGTTCAGTTAAGATTTCAGAGGTGGCAGGACTGGCTTTACACTGCTGCTGCTGCTGCTGCTGCTGCTGCTGCTAAATCGCTTCAGTCGTGTCAGACTCTGTGCGACCCCATAGAAAGCAGCCCACCAGGCTCCCCCATCCCTGGGATTCTCCAGGTAAGAACGCCGGAGTGGCTTTACACTAAGATCTGCAAAAAAGTGACTTTACCTGGCAGCAAAAAGTTAATATGTTGTTGATTCCCTTTGGTGCATTATACATCGTACTAAAAGTCTTGATTGTAATGTTTTTACTTTTTAAATGAACAAAGTATATTTTGAAAATAGAACTCCTGGAGCTGAAAGGTTCCTCAGAATGTAGTTTGAAAACCACTGCAGTAAACTAGAATGGAAAAGTTTAGGATTCAAATCCAAACCTTACCACTTAGTAGCTCTGTTACTTTGGTTAACTTACCTGGCCTTTTTCTATAGAGTTCCCCTTCTGTAAAATAGAGATAGCATCTCTGAGTTATTGTAATGATTGAGTTAAACCATGTAAAACATTTAGAACAGTGCCTGATACATAGTGCTCAGTAAAAGTTAGATATCATTGTATTGCTGTTCAAGTTTATAACAGGTGTCAGAATCCCAGTTTTGAAACTGAAGCTCAGAACTTATTACTGAGAACTGACACAATTTCTTTATTAGATGCTTGGAAGTGAGAAGACATCAAGGCTTAGCACAAGTCAAACAAATTTGTCTTCCCTCTTGGCTTTGGACTCCACCATCACCGTTTCTCCTCTTTTAGTCTCTCATCTCCAACTCCTAGTCTCTGTACTCCTCAGCTTCTACTTGAACTACCACAAAAGGAAATGAAATATCCCAAAACAAAAAGCTGAGTAAAATAACTTCCTTAAATCTCAACTAATAAACTATATTACTATAACATTATGAGCCATGTTTCATGCTGGAAGCTTTTGGGGTTTTGTTTTTTTTTTTACCATTTTTTAAGACTTTTTTTTTTTTGGCTATGCTAGTTCTTCGTTGCTACACGTGGGCTTTCTCTAGTTGCAGTGAGCAGAGGCTCCTCTTCGGCTCGATACTCTTCTTGCGGTGTGTGGACTGCTCATTGGGGTGGCTTCTCTTGTTGCAGAGCCTGGGATCTAAAGCATGTGGGCTTTAGTAGTTGTGGCTTACAGGCTTGGTTACCCCACAGCATGTAGAATCTTCTTGGAGCAAGAATCGAACCCATGTCCCCTGCATTGGCATGCTCAATCATGTCTGACTCTGCAGCCCCATGGACTCTAGCATGCCAGGCTCCTCTTGTCCCTGGGATTTTCCTGGCAAGAGTACTGAAGTGGGTTGCCATTTCTTCCAGGGGATCTTCCCAGCCTAGGGATTGAACCAGTGTCTCTTGCATTGGCAGACAGATTCTTTACCACTGAGCCACCTGAGAAGTCCCGTACTGGCAGTTTTTTATTTGTTTTTATAGTATTGGCCCAAATACAGAGAAACTATATTCCTTTAATTTTCATTTGTGTGTGATAGCATTTCCTGAATTTGTTCTAATAGCTTGTGGATGATGCACAAACTTTTAAACATATGATGACTGCCACCGCCTTTTTTTTTTTTAATTTGGTTGAGTGATTTGTAGGACCTTAGTTCCCCAACCAGAGATTGAACCCAGGCCATGGCAGTGAAAACCCCAATTCCTAACCACTGGACCACCAGTGAACTCTAAAGATACAGTGTAACAGAAATAGATGTCGTTTGTATGGGGAATATACATGGGGGGATACTTTAGTAAGGACCTTCAGGAGTTTCTGTTAATGTAATAAAAAGTATTAAATGATAGTAAATATAATGGCAGAATTATATTAATTCTGCTATACTAGGGTCAAATTTCTACTGGTTACTGGAACTCAATATCAAGACAATATTTTATGTAGTGCTTTATAGTTTTTGAAGCACTTTGACATCTGTGACTTGATTTGATTCCCTAGGGTTCTTATATTTGGCCAGTGTTAAATAGTAATTTCTACATTTTGCCCCATAAGTCGGTGTTTCGCACATGAGATTTGAGTTTCCGAGTTGCAAAGTCCCCCTTCAAGAACACTACCTATGTAGGAATTTGTGCACATATCAGTGGCTAAAATTTTTGCCAGAATACAGAAGAGGTAAAAGAGATTTGGGTTTCAGTATTAAAGGGATGTCCTGTACTTTGTACAATTACCTTAACCTCACAGTTACTGTTTTCTCATCCCTCAAGAGACAAATTTTTAGTGAAAAAAAAATTTTTAAACAAGATCAACAAAGCTGCTCCTGATAAATATAAGTGATCTAGAGATCTTTTACTGAGGCATCATTCCTTTATGGCACAGATTTCAGTGACCATTTAGGATTGTGCGTGCTCAGTCGCTTCAGTCGTGCCCAGCTCTTTGTAACTATGGACTGTAGCCTGCCAGGCTTCTCTGTCCATGGGAGTCTCCAGGCAAGAATACTGGAGTGGGTTGCCATGCCCTCCTCCAGGGGGATCTTCCTGACCCAGAGATCAACTCTGTGTTTTCTGCATTGTAGGTAGATTTTCTACTGCTGAGCCACTGGGGAAGCCCAGCCGCTGAGGATTATTATCATCCTAGATGGATTTACTCATTGTACTTTATGAAGATTTCCAACTATTTCCCAGGAGTCTTCTAGCATATGAAGGAACTTGAACCTCTTCCTTATATCTAAGCAAAATTTTTCTCTCTAGAATTGGTTCTCTTACTCAGATTGTAGTCTGTCATAGTGTATTTATTCCTGAAAATACCTTTACTCTTGTTCTTTTTAAAATTAGATTGGATGTGAGAGTTTTTAAGGGGTCTCATTATCATCCTCTTCCCTATTTATATTGTGAACTAACTGAGAAAAAAAGAATAAGATAATTAGCCAAAATATTATTTAATATTGATAAAGAGGATATTGGAGAATGTGACTTATATCCTTGGACAAATAACTTCCTCTTGAAAGTGAAAGTCAGTCAGTCAGTCAGTCGTGTCTGACTCTTTGCGACCCCATGGACTGTCCATGGAATTCTCTAGGCCAGATTACTGGAGTGGGTAGCCTTTCCCTTTTCCAGCTTCCTCCTACTGGGCCTCAAAATTGAACAGACTTAATTGTCCAATCCCAGGCAGGATTGGGGGACCTGCTCTGTAGGACTTCCAGTGGGAAACAACGAAAGAGATGAGTGCTCCCTTTAGGCGACTTGCTCCTAAGGGCAAAAAGTTGGACCACTTATGCCCAGTTTTTTATCTTAAACTGCCAGTCAAATGAAATCATTCCTCCTGACCTGAGAAAGATTGAGTGAGGGGACACAGATAAACTTAGATGTTCTTAACAGCCATACCTCCACCCCACCTCTCATGGATAAAAACATCAGAAGTGGGAAGAAAGCCTTAGCAGGTTGAAACCTAGGAGATGGCTAACCTTTTGCAAGGAAGAATTTTCTTTTTTCTCAAGTATGAAGACTGGCAGATGATTGAGAAAGATGAGGAAGGGTTTCATTTCCCATTCTGTTACCCACTACTCTCTCCGCAGAAAATCCTGGTAAACCTCAGATAGGACACTGTGGGCTTGACATCTGTCACATAAGAGTTCAAGATCTTTAGGTAGATCCTAGCCTATACGTTGGCAGCCTTTGGTTTAAACATTAAAATTACAAGCTTCCAAAGCACATCTGTTATTAAATAGTAGAAAATTATTAAATGATAAGCCCTTTTCCTGAACTGTGACAACTTCGGTAAGCAGAGTTGGTTTGGTGTGAAGGAGCTTTGTAACATCCTTTGTTAAACAAACTAAACTGTCTAGAACTTTGTCGTGTTAATCATTTTGGACAGGACTTGCAGAGAAGGACAGAACTGGCTTACCTCAGAGAGCAAAAATCTTGAGATTGTGCTCGTCTTTAACTTGAAAAGCATTAACAAAACTTCTTCAATGGCCTTTTGAGTCTTTTTCCAGTAAATTTCTTTTTTAAAACAGCTTTTTTGAGATATAATTTCATTAACCGTAAGATGCACCTATTTAAAGTGTACAATGAAGTGGTTTGTATAACCATAAAGTTGTGCCACAGTCAATTTTAGAACATTCTCAGTACTCCAAAAAGAAACCCCAGATCCCTTTGCCATCACCCCCCAACTTCCTAGTTCTTAGGCAGACTGCTTTCGTCTTTGTAGATTTGCTTATTCTGGATATTTCCTACAAATGGAATCATGCAATGTGTGGTCTTTTGTGATTGGCTTATTTCACCTAGCATAATGTTTTCAGTGTTCATCCATATTATAGCAAATATCAGTAGTTTATTTCCTCTTATTGCCAAATTGTGTGGTAAATCCCAATTTATTTATCCATTCATCAGTTAATGGATATTGGGGCCAGTAAATTTCTTTGCCTTCCAAGAATACCACTTCTTCATAATGGTAAAGTGGTATAAAATTTTTTCCTTGTTTTTTTAAAAAAAGTAAATCATCAGTATTATTTATTTCAGCATATCAAATAAGAACTTTGAATAAAAATTCAAAGACCAGTCTTTTTACAGTGTTCACAGGTCATACTTGAAGCTTGAAATAATTTATAATACTGTGAATTTCACAGGATAGTCCAGATTTTCCAATTTGAGATGAGATTTCCTGAACAAAACTTTTTTTTTTTTTACAACCTTAGTTCCAAAAAGCCCCTCTTTTTACTGTTATCAACAGAGATGTAGGCACTTCAGGATAAAGGATGTAAACTAGTTGACTTAAAAGATTTGGTGAAGGGGAATTTGGGACCAAGAACATAGACAGAAGTCATGAGAGAGTAGAAAAATCTAAGAGGAGGGAAATTCTGAAAAAGGTATTACAGAGTGATGACAGCCGTTGCATTTATTAGACTGACCAGACTTGTTGAGTTCTTCCTCACTTGGCTGCCAGAACCCCTTTCAAAGCTGGCATAGTAAGAGTAATATACATCAGTCCTCCACTGTTCAGCTTAGTATAAACCTAAAATAGTTCTGTTGTTAACCCCTTTTCTCATAAATGTTGAGTTTGTATTGGAGTTTTAGTGCAGTAAAATAGTCCCATGAGATTTGAGTCAGACATATTGAGATTTGATTTTTTTATTCCCTTTTTATGAATTTTATGATTTGGGGCATGTAATTTGATTTCTCACCTATAAAATTGGAATTAATATATTTATCTCAAAGGATGGTTGTGAGAAAATAAAATATAGCATATGAAGAATTAGCACATGGCCTAATATATAGCAAATGCTCAAATGTTAGTCATTGTTACATGAAAGGTCAAAACATCCTAATTTTAAAATGTTTCCCTTTTGTATTATCTGTTTTATTTATTTACTTGTGTCCTGCCTTGTTCTAAAAAGAGATTTAAGTGTGTCTGTGGTGAATATTTCTGAAATCCAGCTTGGGGAAGGGAGCTTTGTAGGAATACAGACTGTAAAGTCAGTTGTAGTGGTAATGTAAACTTCATGGGGTATATGTAAGTACCAAAACCAAGGAATGCATGAGTTTATGTGTTTCTGGAATAGACTAAACAGGTTTTCTAAGTGAAAGATAGCCTACCATAGTGGAAAGAACACACAGGTTTTGGGCTAGATCAGCATGTAGTCAGATCCCAGTCCCACAATTCACTAGCCATGTAATTGATCTTAGACAAGTTGTAGTTGATGATTTTTTTATTAATCAAAATTATATCATTCAGATGTGGTTAATACCTCTTGTAGAACTTATAATTGCTGCACAGGTTCTGACCCCAACTTTCTGTTCTCCTGTATATTAAAGATTGACTGGTTTGCAAAGTGACTGAAAACAAATATGTTAAAGAATAGTATCTGCAGTGAATTATGAAAATCATATATTTCCCAAATTATTTTTAAAGGACTATAGTGATCTGTAAAGCTTTCAGTTGGAGTATAGTCAAAGAGTCTCACCTCAAAGGCTGAAAATAAGTTTGAAATATCTGAGATAGTTGTTTCTTGATAGAAACCTGGCAAATAGTACAACTGAAAATTGTTAATTTTTCATTTATGAAATAAAATTTCTTCTAGTTGTCATTAGCTTCTTCAGTGTACCTGTGAGTTTATGAATTTTTCCATACCCCATTTCAGTGTATACTTAAGCAGTAGGCCATATTACATAATCTTACAGGGGAAATTTAGACATGTAATAAAGTATTACTGTTCATGAAATTATTGTTATTGAGTTATAAATAGCTTAATCATGCAACTTGAAGGGATAATTGTTTACATAGTGACCTTGTTTTATATCCTCTGAGTAACCCAAGAAATTAGGTTGTACAGTGACAGCAGTGATAATATATAGGTGTAAATTTTATATCTACAACTTATTTATGATGATTTACATAAACATAACACTCATACTTCTTTAATTGTCAGAATGTTTTATTTCAAGCTCTGAAGTTACATGTTTTTCCAGGTACTTTTTAGAATTCTTTGCCCGGCTAGCAAGTAACTACTGATAAGTTTGATACTTAAAAAGCATGGTACACTTGGTAATAGATTATGGGTAGTGGTAACATTATTTTATTGTTTATTGACTGTAGACTGATGAAAAGGTAGTATTTGGCAAAGCTATTGTTGGAATAGCTAACACAACATTGTTGAAATAGAGGGGTTAGCTAAGGGCATGAAAGAAACTAAGGATTCTTGAAAATCAAGGTGAAAAAGTGAAAGTGTTAGTTGCTCAGTCGAGAGTCTGACTCTTTGTGACGCCATGGACTATAGTCCGCCAACTTCTCTGTCCATGGAATTCTCCAGGCAAGAATACTGGAGTGTATAGCCACTCCCTCTAGGGGATCTTCCCGACCCAGAGATCGAACTTGGGTCTTCTGCATTGCATGCAGATTCTTTACAGTCTGAGCCACCAGGGAAGCCCAATATTTAGCAAACATATTGTTGAAATAGTAGAGAGGTTAAATAAGAGAATGAGGGAACCTAAAGATCCTTGAAAATCAAGGTACATAAAACTAAGTATTTGGATCAAAATCACTTTTCAATAACATACCTCTCTAAAATTTATGTATTCCCTCATTAGCTGTAAGTCACAGCTAAATTAAATATCCTTACTGGAAATGCCATGGGCAAGTAGAATGAAATAGTCCTTTGGGATTTATTGCCTTAGAGTTGACAAAGAAGCATAAAGATCTGGGTGTTGCTATCAATGATACTTACATATATTTATGAATATGTATAAACCAGAATGTATAGTTTACTTACATGACATTTCAGTTTATGACTTCAGTTTTGAAGCAAACTGACAGTTCTTTGAATTGCTTTTTTTTTCTTTTTAATTGAGATAAAAAGACTGCACTTTTTGTGTGTTTCTTTTTACTAGCTTTGCTATAAATAAAAGGTCACATTTGGTATTTTGACACTTGGTGTTGTGTATATTGAGCAAAAAGGCAGCTGTTGAATTTTAATATAGATCTGTTCAACAGAAACCATATAATGCTATCATTAGAGATTTAAAAAAGTAAAGAAAATGCAGTTGGTTGGGTCAAGTAAGAAAATGGGAGAGGGGAATTTCATTGAGTCTCCCCATTTGTGGTATATTCACAGTAAGTTATTTACCTGAAACATTATTGGGTCTACTTTCAGCTATAATACAGAAATTTTTTTCAAAAATAGGACATGTTCAAAGTAAGGCAAAGATCTCCAAGGCCATTTCATTTATGACCATTTCACTTATAAAGTACCATCCATTTTAATAAATCTTTCATTTACTGTGAGTATTCCTTAAATCTTCATGTAAATATTTCCTACATCATTGTACTTTATTACAGACAATCTCACATTAAATGCTTTTTAAGATATGTGTGGTCTGTAAGGAACTGTACTAAATATTCTGAGGGATTTCTTTTAAGTGAATGAAAAAGTATTTTATCCTTGGGGAACCTGTAAAGTGTTTGGGAAGATTCATTTCCGTTCATTTCTATACATCGCTGCTAAGTTTATCTTTCTAAAGGATAGGATGGTAATATTAAATAGTTGCAAATACTTATAAGTACTTGCTTTATGACAGCTACTTTTCTAGACACTTTTTACATGTGTGAACCAATTTAATCCTCACAACATCCCTAAGTGCTGCTATTAGCCCCACAGAGATAAAAAGAAATTAAGTAACTTGCCCAGGGTCACACAGCTGCTAAGTGGAAAAGCTGAGATTTGGATCTAGCTCCAGAGTCCTGGCTTTTAACCACTGCATATGTTTGGACCAGAAACCTTCAGTGACCCTTCATCTACCATAGCACAGAAGGCCCTTAATGATCTTCACAACATGCCTCTGGCTTGTCTTTCCAACTTTTGATCCTACTTTTTCCCTACGTGGATCTACGTTCCAGCCCCTCTGTATTACTTTCGGTTTCCTAAATATAATCTGTAATCTCTTTCAGTTCAGTTGCTCAGTCATGTCCAACTCTTTGCGACCCCATGAATTGCAGCACGCCAGGCCTCCCTGTCCATCACCAACTCCCGGAGTTCACTCAAACTCACGTCCATCGAGTCAGTAATGCCATCCAGCCATCTCATCCTCTGTTGTCCCCTTCTCCTCCTGCCCCCAATCCCTCCCAGCATCAGAGTCTTTTCCAGTGAGTCAACTCTTCACATGAGGTGGCCAAAGTACTGGAGTTGCAGCTTCAGCATCATTCCTTCCAAAGAAATCCCAGGGCTGATCTCCTTTAGAATGGACTGGTTGGATCTCCTTGCAGTCCAAGGGACTCTCAAGAGTCTTCTCCAACACCACAGTTCAAAAGCATCAATTCTTGGGCACTCAGCCTTCTTCACAGTCTAACTCTCACAATCCATACATGACTACTGGAAAAACCATAGCCTTGACTAGACGGACCTTTGTTGGCAAAGTAATGTCTCTCTATCTAGGTTGGTCATAACTTTCCTAAGTAATCTCTTTATTCATCTCTAAATCTTTGTTTATTCTCAGTGTGATGCTTTTTCATGCTTAGCAGTTCCTGTCGGTTCGGTGTCCTACCCATCTTCCAAGCATGTGTCAACTACTGTCTTCATAAAAATCTTTTTGATCTCCTACCTCACATGATTTTTCCCTCTTGTGTGTTTTTCATGGTAGCATATCTGTATTATGGTTATTTGTATGTTACTTTCCCTGCTTTCTAGTGTAGATTTTTAGTTTTATAAGAATAGGACTTCCTCCATGGCTCAGTGTTAAAGAATCCACCTGCCATTGCCAGAGACACAGATTTATTCCCTGGTCTGGGAAGATCCCACATGTCGTGGAGCAACTAAGCCCACACACCACAACTATTGAGCGTGTGCTTTATACTGAGCCACAACTACTGAGCCCACGTGCCACAACTACCGAAGCCTGCACACTCTAGAGCCTCTGCTCCACAATGAGATGCCTTCACACTGCAACTAAACAGTAGCCCCCACTCTCCACAACTAGAGAAAAGCCCACGCAGCATCGAAGACCCAGCACAGACAAAAATAATTTTAAAAATTTTATATATAAAAAAAGAACTGGGCATAAAATTCACTGATCTCTGTACCTTAGCACTCACTCAAATTTGCACTTGGCAGGAAAGAGAAAGTGTTATGGTTGACACTAAGTCTTTAAACTTGGAGTAGGGAACAGAATTGGGAACTTTGGACAGTGAGCCACTTTAAGGGCAAAAGTGATGATTTTGGTTTAGAGGTTATATTTCAAGTGAGAGTAGAATATCGAAGCAGAAAGGGGCTAATCAGGAAAGAGGGATTTGGCATCCCTAGTTGTCTCTCATTTTCACAGATATGATATTTATATTTTAATGGTTTTCTTTAAATAGCTGTATGTCCACAAAATTCATAATTTTTTTACATGTTGTCAGTTGGTTTTTATTTTGGAAAGTAAGGTCCAGCTACTGTCTAGTTATTCCCAACTTTGAAAAAATATTTTAAGATGAAAGTTAATTTGTAGGTTGATTAGTTGATTCTCTGGGTCAATACGGAAATTAGATTACTAGGCTAGTCAGTAAGACCATGTCATGACTGAACTGTTTACTTCTGTATAAAAAAATATAGTAGAAAGCAATACAGTTACTGATAAAAAACCTTTTTAAAAGTTAAAAAGTAGAAATAGCTTGTATCTCTGATCCTTTGTCAATTTGACTTTAAAACATGAGATTTTTTTTCTATGTGACAAAAGTGCTTCACTGAGATTCTTCTTAACATTTGTCAACAATATTTTGAGTCATTTTTTACTTACAAATCGCCCTGGCAGAGGAAGAAAAAGACTTGCAGAAAATGTATGTTTAAGAGATTTCTTGAGATAGAATATCCAGAGATAGAATTAACTCAGTGGAGATGAGGAAGATTTGTATGAGTGCATGAATGTATGTGTGATTTGTGTGGTGTGTGATGGTAGGAAGGAGACATGGGGAAGATAAGGAACTTATAGTGGATGAATGATCTCTCCATGGTAAAGTAAAGTGATACAGAATAAGCTGGATCCAATGTTCCTCATCCAACCCTCATGAGAGGGACTGTTAGTCCTGGCTAGTATGGTTACTGTTTGTTGAAGGTCTCTATGAATGAATGGAATAAGGAGGAAAATAGTATTTTGTGTGTCAGTTGGGGTACAAATGGTACAAATTAATTGTTTTTAACTTGAAGAGTATTTCTGTTGATACTTGGCTTCTAATTTAGGCTTTGTTGTAGATGTTTTGTTTGTGCTTGAAAAATTACTTGAATGCTTTTTCTTTATATTTTTCCCAACCAAAAAATAGTTCCAAGCTCCTCTTTCACCATCCATCTCTTGATTTAAAATAAAAGTGGGTGTATATGATATCATATATTGAATTATTGGGAAATTATTAATAATGATGTTGTGAAAGGAATACGGGTGTGAAGCCAGAATTCAGTTCAAATTCTGGCTCTGCCACTTTTGAGCTATGTGGCTTTGGACTTCTTGCTTGACCTCTCAGTTTAGTTTCCTCATCTGTTTGTTTTGTTCAATTGCTCGGTTGTGTCCGACTCTTCATGACCCCTTGGACTGCAGCACCCTAGGCTTCCCTTTCCCTAACTATCCCCCAAAAGTTTGCTCAAACTCATGTCCATTGAGTCAATGATGCCATCCAGCCATCTCATGCTCTGGGGCTTCCTTCTCTTCCTGTTCTCAATCTTTGTGGCATTAGAGTGTTTTCCAGTGAGTCAGCTCTTTGCATCAGGTGGCCAAATTATTGGAGTTTCAGCCCAGCATTAGTCCTTCCAGTTAATATTCAGGACTGATTTCCTGTAGGATTGACTGGTTAGATCTCATTGAAGTCCAAGGGACCTCCAAGAGTCTTGTCCAACACCACAGTTCAAAAGCATCAGTTCTTCGGTGCTCAGCCTTCTTTATAGTCCAACTCTCATATCCATACATGACTACTGGAAAAACCGTAGGTTTGATTATATGGACCTTTGTAGGCAAAGTGATGTCTCTTTAATATGCTGCTTAAGTTTGTCATAGCTTTTCTTTCAAGGAACAAGCGTCTTATAATTTCATGGGTACAGTCACTGTCCACAGTGATTTTGGAGCAAGAAAATAAAGTCTGTCACTGTTTGCATTGTTTCCCCCATCTGTTTGCCATGAAGTGATGGTACCGGATGCCATGATACTCGTTTTTTGAATGTTGAGTTTTAAGCTAGCTTTTTCACTCTCCTCTTTGACCTTCATCAAGACACTCTTTAGTTCCTCTTTGCTTTCTGCCATAAAAGTAGTGTCATCTGCATATCTGAGGTTATTGATATTTCTCCCAGCAGTCTTGATTCCAGCTTGTGCTTCTTCTAGCCCAGCGTTTCTCATGATGTACTCTACATATAAGTTAAATAAGCAGGGTGACAATATACAGCCTTGATGTACTCCTCTTCTTATTTGGAACCAGTCTGTTGTTCCATGTCCAATTCCAACTGTTTCTTATTGACCTGCATATAGATTTCTCAAGAGGCAGGTCAGATGGTCTGGTATTCCCATCTCTTTCAGAAATTTCCAGAGTTTATTGTGATCCACATAGTCAAAGGCTTTGGCTTAATCAGTAAAGCAGAAATAGATGTTTTTCTGGAACTCTCTTTGCATTTTCGATGATCCAGCAGATGTTGGCAATTTGATCTCTGGTTCCTCTACCTTTTCTAAAACCAGCTTGAACATCTGAAAGTTCATGGTTCACATACTGTTGAAGCCTAGCTTGGAGAATTTTGAGCATCACTAGATTGGAGAAGACAATGGCATCCCACTCCAGTACTCTTGCCTAGAGAATCCCATGAATGGAGGAGCCTGGTAGGCTACAGTCCACGGGGTCGCAAAGAGTTGGACACAACTGAGCGACTTCACTTTGACTTTTCACTTTCATGCATTGGAGAAGGAAATGGCAACCCCCTCCAGTATTCTTGCCTAGAGAATCCCAGGGATGGGGGAGCCTGGTGGGCTGCCATCTCTGGGGTCGCACAGAGTCGGACACGACTGAAGCGACTTAGCAGCAGTAGCAGCAGAGTATGAGATGGCTGCAATTGTGCGGTAGTTTGAGCATTCTTTGGCATTGCCTTTCTTTGGGATTGGAATGAAAACTGACCTTTTCCAGTCCTGTGGCCACTGCTGAGTTTTCCAAATTTGCTGGCATATTGAGTGCAGCACTTACACATTATCATCTTTCAGGATTTGAAATAGCTCAACTGGAATTCCATCACCTCCACTAGCTTTGTTCGTAGTGATGCTTCCTAAGACCCACTTGACTTCACATTCCAGGATGTCTGGCTTTAGTTGAGTGATCAACCATCATGATTATCTGGGTCATGAAGATCTTTTTTGTACAGTTCTTCTGTGTATTCTTGCCACCTCTTCTTAATGTCTTCTATTTCTATTAGGTCCATACCATTTTTGTCCTTTATTGAGCCCATCTTTGCATGAAATGTTCCCTTGGTATCTCTATAATTTTCTTGAAGAGATCTCTAGTCTTTCCCATTCTGTTGTTTTCAGTGGCAGACTTTAATTTGGGGGGCTCCAAAATCACTGCAGATGGTGACTGCAGCCATGAAATTAAAAGACGGTTACTCCTTTGAAGAGAAGTTAGGACCAACCTAGACAGCATATTAAAAAGCAGAGACATTACTTTGCTGACAAAGGTCCATCTCGTCAAAGCTATGATTTTTCCAGTAGTCAGGTATGCATGTGAGAGTTGGACTATAAAGAAAGCTGAGTGCCAAAGAATTGATGCTACTGAACTGTGCTGTTGCAGAAGACTCTTGAGAGTTCTTTGGACTGCAAGGAGATACAACCAGTGCATCCTAAAGGAAATTAGTCCTGAATATTCATCGGAAGGACTGATGATGAAGCTGAAACTCCCATACTTTGGCCACCTGATACAAAGAGCTGACTCATTTGAAAAGACCCTTATGCTGGGAAAGATTGAAGGCAGAAGGAAAGGGGGTTGACAAAGGATAAGATGGTTGGATGGCATCACCGACTCAATGGGCATGAGTTTGAGTAAACTCCGGGAGTTGGTGATGGACAGGGAGGCCTGTGGTAATGCAGTCCATGGAGTCGCAAAGAGTCAGACAGGACTCAGCAACTGAATTGAACTGAACTGATATCTTTGCATTATTCACTTAAGAAGGTTTTCTTATCTCTCCTTGCTATTCTTTGGAACTCTGCATTCAGATGCATATAACTTTCCTTTTCTCCTTTGCCTTTCGATTCTCTTTTCTCAGCTATTTGTAAGACATCCTCAGACAACCATTTTGCCTTCTTGCATTTCTTTTTCTTGGGAATGGTTTTGGTCATAGCCTCCTATACAGTGTTATGAACCTCTGACCATAGTTCTTCAGGCGCTGTTTCTCAGATCTAATCCCTTGAATCTGTTTTTCATTTCCTCTGTGTTCATAAGGGATTTGATTTAGATCATGCCTAAATGGCCTAGTGGTTTTCCCTACTTTCTTCAATTTTAAGTCTGAATTTTGCAATAAGGAACTCTTGATCTGAGCCACAGTCAGCTCCCAGTCTTGTTTTGCTGACTGTATAGAGATTCTCCATCTTTGGCTGCACAGAATATAATCAGTATATTCAATCAGTATAATCAGTCTGATTTTGGTATTGACCATTTGGTGATGTCCATGTGTAGAGTCATCTCTTTTGTTGTTGGAAGAGGGTTGCTGTGACCAGTGCGTTCTCTTGGCAAAACTTTGTTAGCCTTTGCCCTGCTTCATTTTATACTCCAAGGCCAAACTTGCCTGTTATTCTAGGTATCTCTTCACTTCTTACTTTTGCATTTCAGTCCCCTATGATGAAAAGGACATCTTATTTTGGTGTTAGTTCTAGAAGGTTTTGTGGATCTTCATAGAACCATTCAGCTTCATCTTCTTCAGCATTACTGGTTGGGGCTTAGGCTTGGATTACTGTAATGTTGAATGATTTGCTTTGGAAATGAACTGAAATCATTCTGTCATTTTTGAGATTGAACCCCAAGTATTGCATTTTGGACTCTTTTCTTGACTATGAGAGCTACTCCATTTCATCTGAGTTAAATTTGCTCATTCCTGTCCCTCCTCCCTGAGAGCATTGTCTTCTACAAACACAAAACCTGGAAGTGGTTGAGGAAGATGGAACCTCCTAACCATTGTTTGGGGTGGAGTCGGTGTTCCGGAAGTATATTGGGTTGGGCCAGTTAGGACAGGACGTGCTGGACTTTTAGCTGCATTGTGCCTGCTGGGTATCTGTCCAGGAATGGGAATAGCTGGGTAGAAGGCAGAGAAGGGGGCTTCCCTGGTAGCTCAGCTGGAAAAGAATCCACCTACAATGCAGGAGACCCCGGTTTGATTCCTTGGTCAGTAAGATCCTCTGGAGAGGATACCCACAAGTATTCTTGGGCTTCCCTGGTGGCTCAGATAGTAAAGAATCTGCCTGCGATGCACAAGACCTGGGTTTGATCCCTGGGTTGGGAAGATTCCCTGGAGAAGGGCATGGCAAGCCACTCCAGTATTCTTACCTGGAGAATCCCCATGGACAAAGGAGCCTGGCAGCTACAGTCCATGAGGTCACAAAGAGTCGGACACAACTGAGTGACTAAGCACAGCATAGCACATTCCTGTCCACTTAGTTTACTCATTACTAAAATGTTGATGTTCACTCTTGCTATCTCCTTTCGATTTACCTTGATTCATGGACCTCATATAGTCACCAAAAGCAATCTGATTTTTTTTCAACTCGGATATATCACTGTGTTAGACCTGGTTGCCCATACCATTTTTACCATACATGCCTGATACTTAATCTGGATTCCTGTCTTCTTCCTTCCAGTTTAGTGCACTAAGAGAAAAAAAAATACCAGGCAGCCTATTTATTATGTATTTATTTGTTTTTGGCTGCCCTGAGTCTTCATTGCTGCAGGCAAGCTTTTGCTAGTGGCGGTTAGCGGAGGCCACTCTTGGTTGCAGTGTGCAGGCTTCTCCTTGCTGTGACTTCTCTTGTTACAGTGCATGGGTTCTAGGGTACACAGGCTTCAGTAGTTGTGGTGTACAGGCTTCGTTGCTCCTCAGCATGTGGAATCTTTCCAGACCGGGGATCAAACCCATGTCCCCTGAATTGGCAGGTGGATTCTTAACCACTGGACAACCAGGGAGTCTCAGGTAGCCTATTTAAATGCTTATATACAAGTTATGTTCTGCATATTAAAGGTAACATGTATTTGGGGATTTTCCAATAATGATGATAGAACATACTAAACCATATTTATGTCAACCTTTTTACTGTAACATTTGCTGAGTGCACTATGGATGTAGTCTGTGGCCCAAGAATAGATTTTCCCCTAACCAGCCAACTGTATAAGCCATGACCTTGACCTCCTTAGTTGAAGTTAGTAACCAAGTATAAAGTAAAAGTAAAGTAAAAGTAAAGGATGATTGATAATCACAGGTAACCTATAATTTGTTATAGTTGTATTCGTTTGCTTATTATGAGACATAAATGAGAAACTCTGTATTTTCCTATCCTGTAGATAAAATAATTATATTGAGAGTTTAAATTTTTAAAATCGTTAATTGAATCACTGAAAAAACCATAGCAATGAATCTTCTTTAAATAACAAATGTATGTAGGCATGTAAGATCACCTTTAGGACTCCCACTTTCACAAGATTTAGTGGGTTAGGGTCAGAAAACAAACTCTTATGTTGAAGTGTTGCTGGTATAGGACTAACTCCCAAAGCTTTCTATCAGGAATATTGCCTACTAACCATCCAGCAGGTAGTTATCATCCATTAACCATTTAGATTCACACTAGTAGCCAGTAAGATGCTTGCTTTAAGTGGACCACCTTGTATTTAAGATTTTATTTTTTTGACTTTCAAGTTTTATTTTTTAAATTGGAGTATAGTTGATTTTCAGTGTCATGTTAGTTTCTGCTCTACAGCAAAGTGAATCAGTTATGCATACACATATATCCATTCTTCTTATAGATTCTTTACCCATATAGGTCATTACAGAGTATTGAGTAGAGTTCCCTGTGCTATATAGTAGGTCCTTATTATTTATCTATTTTATCTCTAGTAGTGTATATTGGAGAAGGAAATGGCAACCCACTCCAGTATTCTTGCCTGGAAAATCCCATGGATGGAGGAGCCTGGTAGGTCCATGGGGTCGTAAAGAGTCGGACACAACTGAGTGAATTCACTCACTCACTCAGTGTATATATGTCAATTCCAATCTCCCAGTTTATCCCTCACCACTTAAGACTTTAATTAATGTTATTGTGAATATCTCCAGAGTTATCAGGGAGGTTTGGTGCATTTTGGTTTTTCCTACTGTGCTGTTTCTTTTTTTATTTTTGTCTCTGTTAAGTTGTTGGCCAGTGCGTTTGTTCTCTTTGTTAGCCTAGAGTTAATGAAAATACTTAAATACTTTTCCCATAAATGCTTAAATACTTTACCCCGTATATATCGCCTCCTTTTGCCTTCTGCCCTCCCTCTTTAGGAACTTGTGGCAAATCCCCAACTTGACCATTCAAGCAGTTCACATCCAGTTGGAAAAGTCTGGGTTGCAGATGTCATCAGCCATCCCAAATGGTGCAGTTCCCAGTGACTTTTCTTGTATCCCCTTAGATATATAACCAAAGACCTCTAATGTGGTTAAGGGCTCCAATTTTCTGATTTGGGGTGTTTTTGTGTTTTTTTTTTAGGGAGAATCCACCCACTTCTTTGAAGAACAGGACTGTCTTTTGACTGTATGATTATAAACTACAGAAGCACTTGCTCCTTTTTTGTGAACTTATTCTCTTCTGCATTCCAGAAATTCTTTAGCGATTCTGCTCTGCTGTTGACATTTTCCCGTGCTGTTACAGAATTTTTCTAAATGTAAATTGCTTGGGTCATTTCATTGAGATTTGGAGAAGGAAGAAGAGCAAACTGACTCACTTTATCTCCCAGTGTGAAGGTGTTAGTCGCTAAGTGGTGTCCAGCTGTTTTGTGACCCCATAGACTGTAGCCTGTCAGGCTCCTCTGTCCATGGAATTCTCCAGGCAAGAATACTGGAGTGGGTAGCCATGCCCTCCTCCAGGGGATCTTCCCAACCCAAGGATCAAACCCAGGTCTCCTGAATTGCATGCAGATTCTTTACTAAGAAGCCCAGATGTGTGTAATAAATGCTAATTGAATGAGAGAAATCAAAAGAGATTTAGTCCACATTAATTTATTGTCTTTTAGGTTTTTATTAATACTTGGAAAAGTTGTAATTTTCCTAAGTCACACTTTTTTTTTTTAAGGTAAGCTAGAAAAGATTTGGCTTCCCTGGTGCCTCAGTGGTAAAGAATCTACCTGCCAAATGCAGGAACCGTGGGTTCCATCCCTGGGTTGGGAATAACTCCTGGAGAAGGAAATGACAACCTGCTGCAGTATTCTTGCCTGGGAAAATCCCATGGACAGAGGAGTCCGGTGGGCTGCAGTCCATGGGGTCGCCAAATAGTTGGACATGACTTAGCAACTAAACAACAAAACAACAACAAAAAGAGGCTTAAAGTCTGTAGTCCCCAAATAGTAAGAACACTGGGTAACTGGTTCGAATGCAGGAGATGTTACATTAGTTAAGTGACTAATAACGCAGACTCTGGAATCCGGATTCAAAGTCTCCCTGTGCTGTTTGCTAGTGGCATGGTCTTGGCTGACATGTTTCAGAGGCCTCTTTAAAGGTTAAAGCATCATGTGTATAAAATAGTGCTTGGCACATAGCACTGCGTGTCAACTAAAATTGATGGGACTGACTTTCGGAGATTCTTTGCTATAATCTTTTCAATAGTCACAGGCAGTTATCTTAAAATTGATCATAAATGCTGTGTAGTTTTTGGTTGTAGATATAAATGTCACCATACTAGAATATAGAATCTAGCCCATGTACAAATGGACATTTTTTTTTACCTTATATAAAGAATAATACCACTATAATGAAATGCTAAAAGAAAGCTTTGCTTGAACCATGTATATGTTTCACATACTCACAAAAAATAAAAATGATAGCAAGAAAGTAAGTCCTACTGTTGAGTACAAATTGAAACCAGTGAGCCTAACTGTATTTCAGATTAATAATGTAACTACCAAGGAAAAAATAATAAAGTAACTTTTGAATACAGTGCTCTGACTGTGTTCTCTTAGTGGACCATACCTAAGGACAAAGAGACCAGTAAGGAAATGTTGATCTTGGTAGGTAGCGAACCCCCTATAGTAGCTCTTCACAAGAAATGTTATTCCCATTTTGGTGATGAAGAAGTATAGTTGAAGAAGGGAATGATTTGTTTGGCATCATTTAATTAGGTGGTAGAGCTGAATTTAAAAGCCCATAACCTGTTCATTGTACCACACTACTTTTTAAAATTATTATAGTGTGCTATTAGATGAGTCCCTGGTTTCTTTAGTTCTTACCTTTTGTTTATTGTTCGTCCCTTCCCTTTATCTTTTATTATTTCTTTTCTTTATCATCTGTAATATTAGTCAGAACCTCATTTTCAAGAGCGTCCTGACCTCTTGTATCTCTTTTCCTTCAAGAATTTCATTCCATGCCATCATGCCTACCTTTTTGAAATCTGCCTTCCTAAATTAAAGGGTGTGTGACACTTCCCACTCTTTTCATTATGAATTCCAAGGTGGCCTGAAAGATATTCTGTTGATTCTCATTCCTCCTACTTTGTCAATAATTAGTTTCCTGCTGAATTATAGCTAGTATCAAAGTAATGATTACTTACAGGCATAGTCTGTATTGATAACTGAGCCTGAAAGTTGTAAATGAGAGAGCTTCGGTCTTTTTTTTTTTTTTTCTTCAGTTTATTTCAATTGTTTATTAAGTGACCAGACTGCAAAAATTATCCTGGTAGATACCTTAGTTCATCCTTCTAATAAGCCTGTTGATCTGGTCTTCCCTGTTGCCAGCATCTCCACCTTCTACAAAATGGGTGGTCGTTTTCTTCATTCCACCTGGTGGAGAAGACAATTTAAAGGGCCACAGGAAGTTTTTGCTTCTTTGAAACATTTTCCAATGGTATAGATCTCATGAATCAGATCCTGCTTGCAGATGATTCCATATTTCCCAAGAGACCAAGCAATCAGTGCGTTGTGTGTCAGGGCAATTGACTTTTTGTTCGTTTTGCCATAACCACGCTTGTAGATCAGTTCATTTACAGACTTCAGATTCGGCTACCCCCATGCAATGTATGGCTCCACAATTCTCAGCATGTTGATTGATGCCTTGTTGAGCTTCACAAAGGTGCCATTGAAGATCTGCCGGAGGCGAAGGAGCTGCAGCACCTTTCGAAACTTTGGGCTCACACCATTGATACCTCTGATCCTGATGACAAACGCCAATTTGGGTTCTGCGGGTACATAGAAGTTGCCAGCTTTTCGTGCCATCATAGCCTTTTGAATTTCAGTTCTGTACATCTGCCTATATTCCTTGTGGTAATGCTTAGCTTTTTCATAGATAAGCTTCCTCCTTGCCTTTCGAAGCATCTTTTGGGCAAACTTCTTTCAGTCACTTGAGCTTAAGTCTATGAAATTCTTTCGCTTTTTCTTAAGGGTTCCTGGCACAGCAGGAACCTTCTTTTTCTTCTCTTCTACACCCTCCATGGTTCCAGCTGGGAAAGAGGTGAAAGCTTCATTCCTAAAGACATCTATCTGTTTGTAACTTGAAATATCTTACGGGGATTTGGTGAGAGATGTAGTGGGGAAAGTGATAGAGAATGCAATTGTTGGACCTGCATTTTTTCCACGAGAGATAGAAACAAATATCAGTTTATAAACTTTGATTTTGAAATGATTGATTCTTTAAAGAAGGCAAGTAAAAATAGCAGTGAAACAAGACATAATTAGTTGTTAAATGAACTTTCTGTCCTTTGAAAAGGGACGGATTAAGGAAGAAAATATGTAAATAATTTGCGTACATAAGCTGCTATTTGAGATTTTGCTGGATAAAAATGATGGGAAGAATTAAACTATACAAGAATTTAGTTGGATCTTGCTTAAAGTACTTTGTGTTGTAAATCTCCAAACTTACTTTTAAACTACAGCATTTAAAGAACCTCTTCTTGAATTAGCACAATCAAAATGGAATTCTTTCTATTTTTTAATCATTCCTGAATTACTATCTTTAATTTTTTAAAAAAAAGTTTTGGATTATTCCAGTTGGCCCAGTCTTTTTTAAAATTTTTTTTTAATTTTATATTGGAATATAGCCAATTAGCAATACTGTGATAGTTTCAGGTAAACAGCAGAGGGACTCAGCCATACCCAATACACGTATCCGTTTTCCTCCAAACCACCTTCCCATCCAGGCTGCCGCATAACATTGAGCAAAGTTCTCTGTGCTATACGGTAGGTCCTTGTTGGTTATCCATTTCAGATATAGCAGTGTGTGCATGTCATCCCAAATCGACTATCTCTTCCTCCCATTCTTACCACCTGGCAACCATAAGTTCATTCTCAAAGTCTGGGAGTCTGTTTCTAGTTTGTAAATAAGTTCATTTCTATCATTTCTTTTTAGATTCCACATATAAGGGATACCATATGATATTTCTCCTTCTCTGTCTGACTTCATGCAATATAACAATCTCTAGGTCCATCTCTGTTGCTGCAAATGGTATTACTTCATTATTCTCACTATCTTTAAAGTGCAAGATTTAAAAACGTAATTTAATATAGTAACTCAACTGGTAAAGCATCCACCTGCAATGCAGGAGACCCCAGTTCCATTCCTAGGTTGGGTAGATCCCCTGGAGAAGGGATACCCACTCCAGTATTCTTGGGCTTCCCTGGTTGCTCAGACAGTAAAGAATCCGCCTGCAGTATAAGAGATCTGGATTTGATCCCTGGATTGGGAAGATACCCTGGAGGAGGACATGGCAACCCACTCCAGTATTGTTGCCTGGAGAATCCCCAGGGACAGAGGTGCCTGGCAGGCTACAGTCCATGAGGTCACAAAGAGTTGGACATGACTGAGCAACTAAGCACCGCACATATCAGAGAAATTGTCCAGAAAACCTAGGCCCAGAATTTCAGTATAATGTTAAAAAGAAATAAGATTAGGAATCAGATTAATTTTAAAAAATTATGTTTTATCAGAATTAAGACAGTAAAATAATGTTATTGTCTTTTATTAGATTAACTGAGTTTCTAAACACCTGAAGAAAATTATTTTAGTATTTCCTGTGCAGAGTTTGTGAAGAATGTGCCTTTGTCTGTGGAATCAGAGTTTATGAGACCTCTTTGTTTTTGTTTCTAAGGGTTAACTCTCTGGACAAACATACTAAAAACAAAACAAAACAAAACACTATTCTACCAAAACATGCCTAAATAGTAAACTGTTAGCAAAGTATTGAATTATAACTTTTTCTAGCAGGTACCTAGTCATTTAACCTGTTATTCAGTTCCTCATTTGTATTATTTTGAGAATTAAATAAGTATATGTAAAACAGTTAATAATACTATACCTGGCACTAAGTAAGTGCCCAGAATATAATGGCAGCTATTATTATTTATCCTTCCTTCCCCCTCTAGATTTATGAGTGATAGGGAAGCAAAGTTTATTTTGAGCACCCTTTATTCTAATGTTTTAAAGTAGAGGTTAAGACAAAATCATATTTTTCCGAACCCAAACACTTGAGATTCTGTTTGGAAAGTGAGAAAGCTGCCAAATGTCTACTCTACTTGTGCAGTGGCAAGAAGATTGAATTTCTAGTTTGTTTCCTGCCTCAAGTGCTTGCTTTCAGTTCCTTTGTCTCAATATGAATATTTCTGTATTCGTTTGGAGATCCTTGTCTGACTGAAACAACTGAGAACAGCTTCCAGCAGTTTTAGTATGGCTAGCTAACCATAACTTTCTGGAAGAATATCTGGATGCAGTTGCAATTTTTAAAGCCTATCATATTTTATGTCATTAAATTTCTTTCAGTTCTCTTCCTAAGTTGTGGCCATTCATCTTGAGAAATACACGTTTTATACAGAAAATGTAAGTATATAGTTGACTATCAATAAAAATTATTATCAATTAAACTACTGGAGTTTTCCCTTATCTGTTTCAGAATATAATCATTACACCAAACACATACATGCACATATATATATACCCATACACACAAATGTAGTTTTTCTTTATTGTGATTACTCAATTGCTTTACGTAGTAGAAGTTATGATTTTTTTTTATTATTATTATTATAATCATTTCATCAGTGTCATGGGCATCCCTGGTGGCTCAGTCAGATGGTAAAGAATCTGCCTGCAATGCAGGAGACCTGAGTTCGATCCCTGGGTCAGGAAAATCCCCTGGAGAAAGGAATGGTAACCCACGTCAGTAGTATTCTTGCCTGAAGAATCTCATGGGCAGAGGACCCTGGTGGGCTGCAGTCCATGGGTTGGCAAAGAGTTGGACACGACTGAACAACTAACACTTTCACTTTCACATCAGTGTCATAGATAAGCTGCTGAACCCTGGTCTTTTTTTGTTTAATCTTATTTATTTGGCTACATTAGGTCTTAGTTGCAGATTGCAGGATCTTTCGTTGTGGCATGCAGGCTCTTTAGTTGTGGTGTGGTCTTAGCTGCCTCACAGCATGTGGGGTCTTAGTCCCCTGACCAGGGATGGAAGCTGTGTCACCTGCATAAGAAGGCGGATTCTTAACCATTGGACCACCAAGGAAGTCCCCTGGACCCTGGTCTTTAAAGAGAGAGAATCCAGGGCTTTCGTGGCAGTTCAGTGGTAAAGACTCTGTTCTTCAAATGCAGGGGGCCACAGCTTTGATCCTTGGTCAGGGAACTAAGATCCGTCATGCCACACATCTTGGCCAAAAAAATTGAGAGCAGATGCTGATATCAGAAGTGCATAATTAATACTTTGTAAATATCAGATGGTGGTTTTTGTTTGTTTTTAAAATAAATTGGTCATTTTTCCTGCTTCATCAAAAGACATTCTTTTTTTTATTAATTTTATTTATTCATTCTTTTTTGTCTGTCTTGGGTCTTCACTGCTGCCTGGGCCCTTCTCCAGCTTTAGTGAGTGGGGGCCTCCCCTCAGCTGCGGTGCTCAGGCTTCCCATCACAGAGCAAGTGCTCTAGGGCTTGTGGGCTACAGTAGTTGCGGCTCCTGGGCTCCAGAGCATAGTCTCAATATTTGCAGCACATGGATTCATTTGTTCCACAGCACGTAGAATCCTCCCGGACCAGCCATGTCTGCCACATTGGCAGGTGGACCCTTCAGCACTGAGCCACCAGGGAATCCCCAGAAGGGTGTTTTAAACATTGCTAAAAATAACATTAAGGTGATGCATAGTTGATTAACAGTATTACTTTCAAGTGTATGCATATTGATTCAATGTTTTATAGATATGCTCTGTTAAAACTTACTACAATATAATGGCTAAAATTCCTTGTGCCAAACAGTATATCCTTGTTGCTTATCTATTTTATATAGCTGCGTATAGTTTCTGCCGTCTATGGGGTCGCACAAAGTCGGACACGACTGAAGTTACTTAGCAGCGGCAGCATATAGTTTTTAATCCCATACTCCTAATTTTCCCCTCTTCCCTTTGGTAACCACTAGTTTTTCTATATCCATGACTATTTCCTTTTTCAAATTACCCTTTAAAAAGTTTTTTTAAGTTATTTTTCTTTTTGGCTACACTGGGCCTTTGTTGCTGTGTGCAGGCTTTCTCTAGTTGCAGCAAGCAGCAGCTGCTCTCTTGTTGTAAGGTGTGGGCTTCTCATTGTGGCGGTTTCTTTTGTTGCAGAGCAGAGCACCGACTCTAGGGCTCATGGGCCCTGTGGTTATGTCAGTAGAGCTTAGTTGCCCCACACCATGTGGAATCTTCCTAGAGCAGGAATCAAACTCATGTCCCCTGCATTGGCAGGTAGATTATTAACCAGTGGACCACCAGGGAAGTCCTAAATTACCTTTTACTATACTGAACCTCTTTCTTATAGGAATTGTTGTATATAATCTTCTTGAGGCTTCCCAGCTGGTGTTAGTGATAAAGAATCTGCCTGCCAATTCAAGAGATGCAAGAAGCTCGGATTCAATCCCTGGGTCAGGAATATTCCCTAGGAAATGGTACCCACGTCAGTTTTCTTGCCTGGAAAATTCCGTGGGCAGAGGAGCCTGGCAGGCCACAAAGAGCAACATGACTGAGCCATTGCACCATATATATACTCTTCTTAGTCATATTTCCTTTAATTTTTCTTTTTCTAAAACTTTATTTTCCCAAAGGTGATAAATTATATTTTGTGTTCTACATTTACATTCCATTTACCATTGCATCACTACTATATATGTGAATTAGTACGTATGATCAGAGTATTACTTCCTTTTCACTTTCTGTGATGCTCATGTTAGGACTTCCCTGGTGGCTTAGGTGGTAAAGCGTCAGTCTACAGTGCGGGAGACCTGGGTTTGAGCCCTGGGTTGGGAAGATCCCCTGGAGAAGGAAGTGGCAATCCACTCCAGTACTATTGCCTGGAAAATCCTATGGACAAAGGAGCCTGGTAGGCTACAGTCTATGGGGTCACAAAGAGTCGGACACGATGAGTGACTTCACTTCACTTTCATGTTTTTAAAAGTTATAAAGTACAGATTGTTTAGTGTAAATTCCTACCATTTTGAATACTTCCAAGTTCAAAAGAATTTTTTTCTCAAGGCTGTTAGATATGTGTATGATTCATAACATGAAACAGGGTTGCCTGTTCTTTCTTAATTAAGTTGACATTGAAAGTCTTTTGGTCTTTCCTGTCTATACTTAGCTGCTCAGTCATGTCCGACTCTTTGCAACCCTGCAGACTGTAGCACGCCACGTTCCTCTCCTGGCAAGAATACAAGAATGGGTTGCCATTTCCTCCTCCAGGGGATTTTCCCAACCCAGGGATCAAAGTCAGGTCTCCTGTATCGCAGGCAGATTCTTCCCTGTCTGATCCATCAGGGAAGCCCCTTATCTGTCTAGGGGAAAAATATCTAACATAGTTTAATGTCATATAGATTATCATAGATCTTACAATTCGGGAATATTCTCCTTTCTTCAATCTCCTTTCCAGTTTTAAAGCTTTTACCTCTCCTTTCAGTGTGCCACCAAAATGTAGTTTGGTAATCAGTTGATTTGAATTTTAGACACTAAAATCTTCTGGACAGAAAATGCTATTGTGTTCTTAAGGGCTTTTCATCAGTTATTTGGACCTCTCATAGAAATTTTGAAATCACTGGATTGTTAAACAGCTTCACACAAAAATTAATGTTTGGCTGTGAAAACCTTTTTCTCAGATTCCTTCCCCATAAACCCATGTTTCTCTGCCCAGTCCCCCAGATTTGGGATGTTTCCTAGCAAAATTGTTTCTAATATCCATTCTTATATTAGAAGAAATCTATTCAAAGTGTCACCATGTTGCTTTGTACTCCATACGGAATTCATACTGTCTGCTCAAACTTCACCCAGATTCAGAGTTGGTAAGAGTGCTCTGAGCCTCACTATTCTCTTGGGTCTTTTATTTTGCAGACTTACCTGTAGATTGATTATTCACTGGGGTTCAGAACCTATCATGCATCTCTGCAGGAAAAGATTTAAATGCAGTTGTATGTGAAAATCAAAACTTTATTTTTCCAAACAGGTTAAACATGTATGTCTGTATAAAGCTAAACCAGCTAAGGCAGGTCACTGTTTTTCCACTTGAAAACTTGCTTCAAGTCTCATAACATGAATATTTGATGCATATTTCTAGTCAAATTATGCACCAGTGCCTTTCTGTTTACAATTAAGTATTTCCAGTTCAGAACTTTTTTTTTTAAGTATTCTATTAAGCTGACAAATGGTCACAGAAGTGATTCTGACTTAGTTAGTTTATTCCATTCTTTACAAAGTATTTTTTACCTACTCTAGGATAAGATGCAATAAAGACTCAGTTTTAGTGAAAGCTACAAACAGTTAATTGGAATTCAGTAAGAAGAGTGCTAAAATAGTAGTAAAGGCATATTGCTGTGGGAGCACACTGGAGTGCCTCTAACTCAGGCTTGAAATGTTAGAAATGGCTAGCAACACAGAAGAGTGACATCCAAAGAATAAGCTGATCTAAAGAATAAGTTGACCAGAGAAGGGAAGGATGTATGAGTGTTCCAGATAGGAGGAAAAGCAAGTTTAAAGTCTCAGAAGTTTGTTTTGTTTTAAAGTTATATGTGGGGAACCTGAAAGCTCAGTGTGCCTGATTACTGTAGTTTGAAGGGAAGAGTAGTGTCAAAGGATGATGGGGAAATAGGGACTAGATCATGAAGAGCTTATTTTTTCCATCTCTGTCTTTAAAAAAAAAAAAAAGATTTATTGAGATATTTTACATGCTACATAGTGCATCCCTTTAAAGTGTACAATTTTTAGTAAATTCAGTGTTGTACAACCATCACCAGTCAGCTTTAGAACATTTTTGTCACCTCAGAAAGAAACCCTCTGCCCTTCAACTATCACCACCCCCTCAAATATTCCAGCCTTAACCTATTCTGCAAGTTTTATGTAAATGGAATCATATAACCGTTTTGTGACTGGCTTCTTTCCCTTAGTATGTTTTCAAGGTTTATCCAATGTCATAACGTGTATCAGTATTTCGTTTCTTTTTATGGCCAAATAATGTTCCATTGTATAGATAAACTTCATTTTGTTCAGTAATTCATCAATTGATGAGCATTTGGGTTATTTCTACTTTTTGTGCCTATTATGAATGATGCTGCTATGAACACTAACATACACATTTTTATGTGGACATATGTTTTCAGTTCTCTTGCTTTCCTAGGAGTGAAATTACTTGATCATATCTTCAACTTTATGTGGAACTGACAGGCTGTTTTCCAAAGTGGTGGCACCAATGTACCTTTCTACCAACAATGTATGAGGATTCTAATTTCTCTGCATTTCACCAATACTTGTTACTTGTGTTTTTGATTATAGCCATCCTAGTGGATATGAACTAGTTTCTCATTGTGCTTTTGATTTCCATTTCCCTGATGACTAATAATGGTAAGCACTTTTCATACGCTTTTGGCCATTTCTATTCTGTCTTTGGAAAAATGTCTGATCCTCTGCCCATTTTTATATTGAATTATCTTTTTATTATTGAGTTATAAAAGATAATTATTAGACATATGACTTGAAAATATTTTCCTCTGTCCTGTGGGTTATCTTTTCACTTTCTTCATGGAATCCTTTGATGCACAGATGTTTTTAACTTTGAAGTCCATTCTATCTACTGTTTGTTTTATTGCTTGTGCTTTTGATGTCATATCTAAGAATCCACTGTCATGAAGGTCTTTTCCTAAGTTTTCATCTCAGAGATTTAACTGTTACATTCAGATTTCTTTTCAATTTTGAGTTAATTTTTGTAAATGGTGTGAAGCAAGAGTCTGCATTTATTTTTTCACATATGTCCCATCACCACTTGTTGAAAAGACTATTCTTTCTTCCCTGAATAGTCTTGGCACTGTTGTTAAAAATCAATTGGCCATAAATGTGAGTGTTTATTTTGGGACTCTCAGTTCTACTCCATTGATCTCTGTCTGTCCTTGTGCCATTGTTACAGTCTTGATTACTGTAGTTTTATAGTAAATTTTGAAGTCAAGAAGTATATCTTTGAACTTTGTTCTTTTTCAAGATGTTTGTGACCATTTGTAAGTCCCTTATATTTCCATATAAATTTTAGGGTCATCTTGTTGATTGTTACAACAGAAAACAAAAAACCCATTGGGGATTATGATAAAGAGCACATTGAATCTATAAATCAGTTGGGGAACTATTATCTAGTAAGTCTTCCAATCCATGGGTATGGGATATCTTCAGTTCAGTCACTCAGTCATGTCCGACTCTTTGCGACCCCATGAATCGCAGCACGCCAGGCCTCCCTGTCCATCACCAATTCCTGGAGTTCACTCAGACTCGCGTCCATCGAGTCAATGATGCCATCCAGCCATCTCGTCCTCTGTCGTCCCCTTCTCCTCCTGCCCCCAATCCCTCCCAGCATCAGAGTCTTTTCCAGTGAGTCAACTCTTCACATGAGGTGGCCAAAGTACTGGAGTTTCAGCTTCAGCATCATTCCTTCCAAAAGAAATCCCAGGGCTGGTCTCCTTCAGAATGGACTGGTTGTATCTCCTTGCAGTCCAAAGGACTCTCAAGAGTCTTCTCCAACACCACAGTTCAAAAGCATCAATTCTTCAGCACTCAGCTTTCTTCACAGTGCAACTCTCACATCCGTACATGACCACAGGAAAAACCATAGCCTTGACCAGACGGACCTCTGTTGGCAAAGTAATATCTCTGCTTTTGAATATGCTATCTAGGTTGGTCATAACTTTTCTTCCAAGGAGTAAGCATCTTTCAATTTCATGGCTGCAGTCACCATCTGCAGTGATTTTGGAGCCCCCAAAAATAAAGTGACACTGTTTCCACCATTTCCCCATCTGTTTCCCATGAAGTGATGGGACCAGATGCCATGATCTTCATTTTCTGAATGTTGAGCTTTAAGCCAACTTTTTCACTCTCCTCTTTCACTTTCATCAAGAGGCTTTATAGTTCCTCTTCACTTTCTGCCATAATGGTGGTGTCATCTGCATATCTGAGGTTATTGATATTTCTCCCGGCAGTCTTGATTCCAGCTTGTGCTTCTTCCAGCCCAGCATTTCTCATGACGTACTCTGCATATAAGTTAAGTAAGCAGGGTGACAATATACAGCCTTGACGTACTCCTTTTCCTATTTGGAACCAGTCTGTTGTTCCATGTCCAGTTCTAACTGTTGCTTCCTGACCTGCATATAGGTTTCTCAAGAGGCATGTCAGGTGGTCTGGTATTCCCATATCTTTCAGAATTTTCCACAGTTTATTGTGATCCACACAGTCAAAGGCTTTGGCATAGTCAATAAAGCAGAAATAGATGTTTTTCTGGAACTCTTGCTTTTTCGACGATCCAGCGGATGTTGGCAATTTGATCTCTGGATATCTTACTATCTATTTAAAACTTTGTTAATTTCAGCAACATTTTGTAGTGTTCAGTGTAAAAGAGTTATAGTTAAAAAAATTTTTTAGCGGCTGACCTCAAGTTTGTAGCTAATCCAGTTCAGTCTAGTTCAGTCGCTCAGTCGTGTCCAGCTCTTTGCAACCCCATGAATCACAGCATGCCTGGCCTCCCTGTCCATCACCATCTCTCGGAGTTCACTCAAACTCACGTCCATCGGGTCGGTGATGCCATCCAGCCATCTCATCTTCTGTTGTCCCCTTCTCCTTCTGCCCTTATTATAGAGTATTAAATTCCCAGTTCCTCCTTGCAACATCACTGTCATTCACTTCACTGACTACATTGTTTCTGTTATTACTTTGCATGAACTGTTTTCTTTCTCTCTCTTTTTTTTTTCCCTTTTGTCTGTGCTGGGTTATGCCAGGACTTTGCTAGCTGCAGAGCAGAGGCTGTAGAGTTCCTAGGCTTCAGCCGTTGTGGTGTGGGGGCTTAGTTGCCACATGGCATGTGGCTCTTAGTTCTCTGACAAGGGATCGAACCTGCATCCCCTGCCTTGGAAAGCGGATTCTTAACCACTGGACCACCAAGGAAGACTCTTGTATGTTTTTTGATACTTATCCTGCTTGATTTTCTGAGTTTCCTATATCTATGGTTGCCACTTGCCACTAATTTTGGGAAATTCTTGGCCATTACTTCAGATGTTTCTTTTGTTCCTTTTTCTTTCTTCTCCTTCTGTGTTCTCACTATTCTATGTTATATCTTTTGTCATTGTCTCACAGCTCTTAGATATTCTATCTTTTTCATTCTCTTTTCTCCTTGCAGTTCAAGCATTTTCTATAGACATTTCCAGCTTGCTGATTCTTTCTTCAGCTGTGTCTACTGTATTGATGAGCCCATCAGAGACAGTCTTCATTTCTGTTTCAGGGGTTTTTATTTTATTTATTTTTGGCTGCGCTGGGTCTTCATTGCTGCTCCAGCTTTTCTGTAGTTGCAGTGCCAGGATTCTTGTGGTGGTCTTCTAGCCGTGGAGCATGAACTCTAGGCACTTGGGCTTCAATAGTTGTCGTCGTCCTGCGTCCCCAATTCTCTGATGGATCTAAGAAAAGTTGTTGACATTGAGTTTGTCACTTTCTTGTTCTGTGGGCAAGAGTGACAATGTCTAAGTTCCGTACATACAGGTCTAGAAACCAGAAGTTAACCATTTGTTTTGTTAAGTTTGTTCCTTAGTGTTTTGTTCTTTTTGCTGTTACTGTAAATGCAATCATTACCTTCTTAATTTTCAGATTGTTCATTACTAGTATATGGGAACACAACTTTTATATATTGATATTATATCCTACAATCTTTTTACAGTCATTTATTCTAATAGTATTTCCACAAATTTATTTTTCTTGCCCAGTTGCCTTAGCTAAACAGTGCTGAATAGAAGCAGCAAGAATAGATATCCTTGTCTTATTCCTGATCTTATGCAGAAACATTCATTCAGTCTTTCTCCATTAAGTATGCTAACACTGATATATGTACATATATCCTAGTGTTATGTTTATAATATACATGTATGATATTTATCAGGTTGAAGAAGTTCATTTCTATTCCTAGTCTATTCCTATTCTATATCTACATTTTTGCAAAACTGTAGTATCATATCACAACTAGATTATTGACATTGATGTGTTCCACAGATCTTATCTGTATTTCCTTATTTTTACTTGTAGTCACTTCTGTTTATGTATTAATAAGTTCTGCACAGTTTTATCACCTGTGTAGTTTCATGTGTCCATGTGCTAGATTTAAGAGGAAAACCAAAAGAAAATTTGATTTTGTGGAAAAAGATCTTGATCTTGGGGAGAAAGAGCCTTCAAGAAGAAAGAAATGGTCAGCAGTGTTACCAAAGTAAAGTTAAATTAGTTTTAAAGAGATTTTTAATAGCCTTGGTGAAACATTTTAGTGAAGTGGTAGAGTAGGAGCCTCATCTATAGTGGGTTGAGAAATGACTAGTAGGTGAAGTAAGATAGCCATGGAGATGGAATTTTGCCAGTGGAAGGGAGAGGGAGGTAAGTTAAATAGAAAAGAATGTGGGGTCTGGGGTGGGTCAGTTTTAGCTGGAGAAGAGTTGAGCTTATCTTGATGGTAATAAGGAGTCAGTAGAAAGGGAGGAGTTGAAAATGCTTCAAAGAGAAGGAATTCTTATTTATTTTTTGCTGCACTAGGTCTTCGTTGCTGCACACAGGCTTTCTCTAGTTGTGGTGAGTGGGGGCTTCTTTCTAGTTTTGGCGAGTGGGGGCTTCTCTTGTTGCAGAAAATGGGCTCTAGGCTTGCGGACTTTAGTAGTTGTGGCACACAGGCATGTGGAATCTTCCCCAACCAGGGATCAAACCCATGTCCCCTGCATTGGCAGGAGGATTCTTAACCACTGGGCTACCAGGAAAGTCTGAGAAGGAATTCCCGTCTGAGTAAGGATCCTGATGGTACAAAGCAGAGTGGTAGACAGCATAGCAGAGGGACAGACTTCAGGAGACAAGGTACAGTTTCCTTTGTGACAAAAGGAAAGGAAGTAAGGATCAAGCAGATGAAGTTAATTTCTAGATATGATGGTAAAAATTTGAGGGAGTTTACTTCCAGTGGCTTATATTTTCTTTGCAGTGTAATGGAAGGTATCATTTGTTAGGAATGAAAAGGGGATGATAAGGTTGGAAGTTTTAGGAGAGTGGAAAAGGTTGAGATAGCCACTGTAGAGAGTGGGAGGAGAGAGTGAGCTGAGTAGAAAAGCAGGAAGATTTCTAGGTCATAATGAGGGCCTAGCTGGGCCTATGGGACATAGATTTTTTTTAATGATCCCAGTCTTCTGGTTATATATTTTTCCCTAGTAGAGTTCAGCAGAGTAAGTGGAGATGTGGGAAAAGGAGATCATTATGTTGATCCAGGGATGGAGTTTTCCACATGACATTGAATTGATTAAGCATAGTTGTCTAATAGACTTTTAAATCAGACATGTCTCAGTTTTAATCCTATTTTGACCACTAGTGATTTAGGCAGATTACTTACGCTTCTCTAAGCTTCAGTTTCCTAATAATTAAATCAACACCTAATCATATTAATTTCCTAATCATAATAATGCCTCTCTCAGTGATAAGGAATAAAAAAGACAAGTAAGTCCCTTAACACATAGTTTGGCACAGAAGTGTTAATAAATAGCAGCTTTTATTACTACCTGTGGGCCAGTCCTATCACTTACTAGCTGAATGATCTTAGTCAGGTTTCTTTCCTTTTTATTTGTAAAAAGGACATGATAATACTTGTTGGGAATATGCATTCAGTTGGGTATTTTTTGAAGGGAAAAAAATACAATGACAGATATATCCTATTCAGCACTCAGTAACTTTGAGTTGAAGCAGAATCTGTAGATTTTTACAAAATTAAATTGGAAGGCTAGGTAGGAATTTTGGCCTTTGTTTTATAATTAGTAGATAGCCTGTAAAAATTAAGAAGGTAATGATTGCATTTACAATGAAAGCAAAAAGAACAATTAGCAGAGAGATAACATGAAAGTGGTGTTTTGAGAAAATTAATCAGTAATGTGATAGGATCTAAGCCAGATACCAGCTTTTCACAGAGGCCTTCCCTAACCACTCTGAGAATCTAAGATTTGCTTCCTCTTCTTCTTTAACCCCTAACCCCATATAATTTTCCAGTATTGTAGTGACATTTGTGACTATCTACAATTCTTTTTTTTTTCCCTTTCTCCCTCTACCAGGATATATTCTTCATGAAAAAAGGGATGTTCTTTGCCTTACTGCTGTATCCCAGTACCCAGAAGAGTGCCTTGCCCACAGAAGACATTTAGTAAATATATGGTGAATAAATGAAATAGGAGGGACTAGAAGAAGAGAGACTAGTTATTGGAGTAATTTCAATAGTAGAAGATCTAGATATGGATGATAGTAGTATAAATGGGAGAAACAAACAAAAATTGAAAAGAAAGAATAATTTTTAATATATTAGAAAGGACAGAATGAGGCAAGCAACAGAATAGTTTCATGATTTCCAAAATGGTGATTGAAGCAGTGACAGTTTCATTATTAAGAGTGTCTGCATTCATCTCCTTTTACAACTTTTTATGTCCGATACTTAGGATAGTGACTAGCATATATAGTGATGGGCAGTAAATATTTGAATGAATGAAGAAAACCGGAAAATCAGGAAGTTACCTCTTACATGCATCGTGTGTCTGAAGTAACAGTAAGACACCCAAGCAGGTAGAAGATGAGGCTAAAATTCTGTAAAGAATTAAGGGGTTTGGGATTTACCACATTTAAGGGGGAAGATGCAAGTAAACAGAAGAGGCAGCCCCAGAGACAGGAGAACACCAGGAGTATGGTTTCAGGATGGCAAAGACAGAGCCAGGAAGAAAGAGCTGCCAGTGTCACAAGCTACAGAAAAGCTAAAGAAAATGAGGACTGGAGAAGATCTTTGGATTTAGAACTGAGAGGACAAGAATGATCTTGGAAAGAACAACCTACAAAGAGCAATTAAGTGAAAATCATGTTACAGGGGGTGTGAGGAATAAGTTAATGAGATAAATCACCCCTCCTCCCCACCTCCCAGAGCTAAAGGAAGAGAAGTGGTGGTACAGTGAATAAGAATCCTGCCAGTGCAGGGGATGAGGGTTTGATGCCTGGTCTGGGAGGATTCCACAAGGCTCAGTGCACGTAAGCCCATATTCTCCAACTACTGGAGCCTGCTCACTCTTGAGCCTGCAGCCACAACTACTAAGCCCATGTGCTGCATCTACTGGAGCCCACTCGTGTGCCTAGAGCCTGTCCTCCACAACAAGGAAGCCACTGCAGTGAGAAGCCTGTGTACCGTAGAAAAGAGTAGCTCTGGCTCATTGCAACTAGAGAGGGCGCAACTAAAAATAAATGAGTAATTTTTCAAATGAAGAGAGACAGTGTGGCAGTCTGCAATCTGAATAGTCATTTAAAAGAAGTATAGTTTGTTTTGTTTTTTATTTAAAAACATAAACATTACATTTGTAGAGAGAAGAAAGATCCATAGTCTAAGACAGTTATCAAATTTTAATGTGCATAAGCACAACAAGAGATTTTACTGGGACTTCCCTGGTGGTCCGGTGGTTAAGACTCTGCACTTCGACTGCAGGGGGTACGGATTTGATCCATTGTTCCCTGGTCAGGGAGCTAAGATTCCACTTGCCTCATGGCCAAAAAAAAGAGGATTTTCTTTAAAATGTGCCATATAAGGAGAATCTGATTCAGTAGGTCTGACAACCAGATAATCAGCATTTTAAAACAAGTACCCTCTCCTCGTACTTTCCTGATGGCTCAGCAGTAAAGAGTCCACCTGCCAATGCAGGAGACGTGGGTCTGATCCCCGGGTCAGGAAGATCCCCTGGAGAAGGATATGGCAACCCACGCCAGTATTTTTTGCCTGGGAAATCCCATGGACAGAGGAGCTTGGCGGGCTACAGTCCATGGGGTCTCCAAAGAGTCAGACATCACTTAGCAACTAAAGAACAATGACAGCAAACCCCCTCTACACCCCCCAAGATGCATACATACACCATTAAAGAGATGCTGATATGGTTAAATACTAAGACACTCTGGTCCAGGAGGCAGCTGAAGTCAAAAGAAAGGGTGGGAGGGAAATCAGGTAAAGGTTAAGCTTAAAGAGATGGGAATACCAGACCACTTTACCTGCCTCCTGAGAAACCTGTATGCATGTCAAGAAGCAACAGTTTGAAATAGACATGGAACAACGGACTGGCTCAAAATTGGGAAAGGAGTACATCAAGGCTGTATATTGTCACCCTGCTTATTTAATTTATATGCAGAGTACCTCATGCAAAATGTCAGGCTGGATGAAGCACAAGCTGGAATCAAGATTGCTGCCAGGAGAAATACCAATAACCTCAGATATACAGATGACACCACCCTTATCGCAGAAAGCAGAGGAACTAAAGAGCCTCTTGATGAAGGTCAAAGAGGAGAGTAAAAAAGCTGGCTTAAAACTCAACATTCAGAAAACTAAGATCATGGTATCTGGTCCCATCACTTCCTGGCAAATAGATGGGAAAACAATGGAAACAGTGACAGACTTCTTGGGCTCCAAAATTACTGCAGATGGTGACTGCAGCCCCAAACTTAAAAGATGCTTGCTCCTTGGAAGTAAAGCTATGACAAACCTAGGCAGGGTATTAAAAAGCAGAGACATTCTTTTGCTGACAAAGGTCTGTCTGGTCAAAGCTATGGTTTTTCCACTAGTAATGTATGGATGTGCGAGTTGGACCAGAAAGAAGGCTGAATGCCAGAAAATTGATGCTTTTGAACTGTGATGTTGGAGAAGACTCTTGAGAGGCCCTTGGACTGCAAGGTGATCAAACCAGTCAATCCTAAAGGAAATCAACCCTGAATATTCATTGGAAGGACTGATGCTGAAGCTTCAATACTTCAGCCACCTGATGTGAAGATCTGACTATTAGAAAAGACCCTGATGCTGGGAAAGATTGAGGGCAGGAGGAGAAGGGGACAACAGAGGACAAGATGGTTGGATGGCATCCCTGACTCAATGGACATGAGTTTGAGCAAGCTCTGGGAGATGGTGATGGACAGGAAGCCTGGCATGCTGCAGTCCATGGGGTTGCAGAGTTAGACAGGACAGGGTGACTGAACAACAGCAAAGCTTTGGGAGGGAGGAGTTCATCTCCTTTCAAAGAAATAGGAAGTTATATCAACTATACATCAATTAAAAGATCACTATGAAAATTACTCTTAAGCTCTTAAAACAACAGCAACAATAACAAAAACACAGGAAGAGGTAGTATAGAGAAATTCTGAGATTATGCACTGAGCTTCAAAGATGTTTTCAGGTGAAAATGAGGACAAATGTGGTTGCTTCATTTACATGACCTCGGGTTTTTTTTTACCTTTAAGTGAAAAGAAAGTTTATCTACTCTGGCCAGGCATAAGAGAATTTGAGAAGAATGGAAAGGTCCAAAACGGCTGCTCTGGGAGATGCAACAGACTCACCAAGGAGAAATTTAAGCCCCTCTGAGGAGCATTCTCCTTGGAAGAAAAGTTATGACCAACCTAGATAGCATATTGAAGAGCAGAGACATTACTTTGCCAACCAAAGGTCCGTCTAGTCAAGGCTGTGGCTTTTCCAGTAGTCATGTATGGATGTGAGAGTTGGACTGTGAAGAAGGCTGAGCGCTGAAGAATTGATGCTTTTGAACTGTGGTGTTGGAGAAGACTCTTGAGAGTCCCTTGGACTGCAAGGAGATACAACCAGTCCATTCTGAAGGAGATCAGCCCTGGGATTTCTTTGGAAGGAATGATGTTGAAGCTGAAACTCCAGTACTTTGGCTGCCTCGTGTGAAGAGTTGACACATTGGAAAAGACTCTGATGCTGGGAGGGATTGGGGACAGGAGGAGAAGGGGCGACAGAGGATGAGATAGCTGGATGGCATCACTGACTCTATGGACGTGAGTCTGAATGAACTCTGGGAGTTGGTGATGGACAGGGAGGCCTGGCATGCTGCAATTCATGGGGTCGCAAAGAGTCAGACACGACTGAGCGACAAAACTGAACTGAGGAGCATTGGGCTTCATTGCGTAAAGACACACTCAGTGCAGGAGACACAGGAGATGTGGGTTCAGTCCCTGGTCAGGAAGATACCCTGAAGGAGAGAATGGCAACCCACTCCAGTATCCTTGGCTGAAAAATTCCATGGACAGAGGAGACTGGCCGGATACAGTCTGCTACTGCTGCTAAGTTGCTTCAGTCGTGTCCTACTCTGTGCGACCCCAGAGACGGCTGCCCACCAGGCTCCCCCGTCCCTGGGATTCTCCAGGCAAGAGTACTGGAGTGGGCTGCCATTGCCTTCTCCAGGATACAGTCTAAAGGATCACAAAGAGTTGGATACCACTGAGCGACTAAACATGCATGCCCAGGCAGCATTAGGCTTCTGACTGGTGGACCTGACAGTTTTCAAAGTAAGAAATAATCCTAAAAGCATGTTTCTTCTCTTGATAATTCATCACGACTCTGTCATCTGGAGGTTTACTTACAACTTTTTTAATGCTTTTAACCTATCTCACTTCATGGAATAATAAACTGCATATACAGAGTATTTTATAAGTATTTAAAATTTGCCTTTCAACTCAAAAGATAGTTCCTGTATAATTTTCATTCATAATGACATTCATTTTCTCCATACTCAAGTTTTTATGGACTTTGATCACAATTCATATGGTGCTTGTCATTTTACACATGGAGGGTCTTTATTTTTACCTGGGCACCAGAAGTTACCAAGTAAATGTAGGGCCCTTGCTCAGGGCAAAGGAAACCAATCTGCTCAGCTTTCTCTAGATTTGGGTACGTAGGAATCAGTTGAAACTAAGTGGGAGGAACACCTAGGCACTATGCTGTTTATACTCTATTTAACTTACTAAATACTTTTAGCAACCTTGTATTAATGTGTGCATGCATGCCTGCTCAATCACTTAATCGTTCATGTCTGACTCTTTGCAACCCCATAGACTGTAGCCTGCCAGGCTTCTCTGTCCATGGGATTCTCCAGGCAGGAATACTGAGTGGGTTGTCAGTTCCTCCCTCAAAGGATCTTCCTCACCCAGGGATTGAACCTGAGTCTCTTGCATTGGCAGGCAGATGCTTTACCACTGAGCCACCTGGGAAGCCCATGTAGATAATAGAAGATCTCTATTTACAAATGAGGAGATAGCCTAAGATGCCTTGATTGCCTCAAATATGTATTCAGTTGAGGTAGGTCTGAGAAATTCTGAAATATCAATTGTCTAAAAATAGTTGTATAAAAAATAAAAATAATAAAAATAAAAATAATTGTATAGAATGTAACCCCTTGAAAGGGTTTAGTTACCTATTCCCCAAGTTAGGCAGCTAGAAGTGTCTTGTTTGTATGAAACGTTTTCTCAGTGTTAATAACTAATTTATTAAGCACTTCTGTGTATCACACATTGTTCTAAGCTTTTTATAATATTAAACTCATTTAATCTGCAGTAGCCTGTAAGATCAGAGAAGGCAATGGCACCCGACTCCAGTACTCTTGCCTAGAGAAGACCATGGACGGAGGAGCCTGGTGGGCTGCAGTCCATGGGGTCGCTAAGAGTCAGACACGACTGAGCGACTTCACTTTCACTTTTCACTTTCATGCATTGGAGAAGGAAATGGCAACCCACTCCGTTGTTCTTGCCTGGAGAATCCCAGGGACGGGGGAGCCTGGTGGGCTGCTGTCTATGGGGTTGCACAGAGTCAGACATGACTGAAGTGACTTAGCAGTAGCAGCAGCAGCCTGTAAGATAGGTACTCTTTATCATCTCCATTTTACAGATGAAGAAAGTGAGATAGGATAAGTTACTTGTCCAAAGCTGCAGAGCTAGTAAGTGACAGTACCCCAAACAGACTTACTATGGCTTACTATACTATTAGCCAGTATCCTGTGCTGCCCTTCACTGGCCCTCATGTTAAATAAGGATAGCTTTCAAACAGCTTAACAAGTTAATCTGCATTATCTGATGAACTTATGTTTAATAGCAATAATATAACTAAGTGAAAGGAAAGAATCTGGTGTTTACTGTAACCTCTTATCACACAGTCAAGATTCTGTCTATCATCTGTAGTTAATTCATAGTGTGAAGTTTGGGTATTTGAGAAAAATGCAGCATAGTTTCTCATGACACTTTACCAGAGTGGGAAGGCATAAGAAGAATAGTATTTGATTTGTTTTCGTATTTTTTATCCCCCCTTGTGGCTTTCAGGATCTTAGATCCCTGGCCAGAAATTAAACCCAGGCCACAGCAGTGAAACCTCCAAGTCATAACCACTGGACCACCAGAGGATTCCCAGAAGAACAATATTTGGACTAGATCTCCCATGATATTTGTATTGGATTGGCCAAAAAGCTCATTGTTCATTTGTGTTTTCCCATAAGATGTTATAAATAAATTGTATTGAATTCTCTAATGTTGGCTGTGGTCATTGGTGGGTAGTATAATATTTGGTAACTGACAAAAAACAATCCACTTCATGGCTCACAGCCTAGTCATGATGAAGGGCCTTGCATAGCTCAGTGAAGCTATGAGCCTTGCCCTGCAGGGCCACCCAAGACATACAGGTCATAGTGAAGAGTTCTGACAAAAAATGTGGTCCACTGGAGAAGGAAATGACAACCCACTCCAGTATTCTTGCCATGGGAACCCCGTGAATAGTAAAAACAGGCAAAAAAATACGACACTGGAAAATGTGCCCCCCACTCCCGACCCAGGTTGGAAAGTGTCCAGTGTGCTACTGGGAAAGAGTGGAGGGCAATTTCTAAGAGCTCCAGTAAGAATGAAACAGCTGGGCCAAAGCAGGAATGATGCTCAGTTGTGGATGTATCGGGTGGTGAAACTAAAGTCCAGTGCTGTAAAGAACAGTATTGCATTGGAATCTGGACTCTTAGGTACATGAATCAAGGTAAATTGGACATGGTCAAGCAGGAAATGGCAAGAGTGAGAACACATTGCTTATAGCAAACAACCCTTTCCAGCAACATAAGAGTTGACCCAACACCTGGACATCACCAGATGGTCAGTACCAAAATCAGATTGATTATATTCTTTACAGCCAAAGATGGAGAAGTGCTATACAGTCAGCAACAATAAGACCTGGTGCTGACTGTGGCTCAGATCAAGAGCTCCTTTTTGCAAAATTCAAACTTAAATTGAAGAAAGCAGGGAAAACTACCAGGCCATTCAGGTATGACCTAAATCAAATCCCTCATGATTATACTGTGAAGGCGACAAATAGATTCAAGGGATTAGACCTGGTAGAGTGCCTGAAGATCTATGAACAGAGGTTTGTAGCATTGTACAGGAGGCAGTGACCAAAACCATCCCAAAGAAAAAGAAATGCAGGAAGTCAAAGTGGTTGTCTGCGGAGGCTTTACAAATTGCTGAGAAAAGAGAAGCAAAAGGCAAAGGAGAAAGGGAAAGATATACCCGACTGAATGCAGAATTCCAGAGAACAGCAAGGAGATATAAGAAGGCTTTCTTAATTGAACAATGAAAGAAACAGAGGAAACAATAAAATGAGAAAGACTAGAGATCTCTTGAAAATGAGAGATACCAAGGGAACATTTCAGGAAAGGATGGGCATGATAAAGGACAGAAACGGTAAAGACCTAACAGAAGCAGAAAAGATTAACAAGAGTTGGCAATAATACACAGAAGAACAATACAAAACAGGTCTTAATGACTCGGATGGCCAAGATGGTGTGCTTACTCACTTAGAGCCGGACATCCTGTCATGTGAAGTCAAGTGGGCCTTAGGAAGCATCACTATGAACAAAGCTAATGGGGGTGATGGAATTCTAGCTGAGCTACTTAAACTCCAAAAGATAATGCTGCTAAGGTGCTGCATTTAACACGTCAGCAAATTTGGAACTCAGCCGTGGCCAGGATTGGAGGTCAGTTTTCATTCCAGTCCCAAAGAAGGGCAGTGCCAAAGAATATTCAAACTACCATACAATGATACTTATTTCACATGCTAACTAGGTTATACTCAAAATCCTTCAAGGTAGGTTTCAATAGTATGTGAACCAAGAACTTCCAGATACATACAAGCTATGTTTCAAAAAGGCTGAAGAACTAGAGATCCAGTTGCCAACATTCATTGGATTATGGACAAAGCAAAGGAATTCCAGAAAAAAAATCTGCTTCACTGACTACACTAAAACCTTTAACTGTGTGGATCACAACAAACTGGAAAATTCTTAGATGGGAGTACCAGACCACCTTACCTGTCTCCTGAGAAACCTGTATGTGGGTCAAGAAGCAGCAGTTAGAATGGACTGGTTCACAATTGGGAAAAGAGTATGAGAAGGCTGTATATTGTCACCCTGTTTACTTACATACAGAGTGTGTGTATGCTAAGTCACTTCAGTCATGTCCGACTCTTTGTGATCCTGTGGACTGTAGCCCACCAGGCTTCTCTGACCATGGAGTTCTCTGGGCAAGAATACTGGAGTGAGTTGCCATGCCCTCCTCCAGGGGATCTTCCAGACCCAGGGATCGAACCTGCATCTCTTATGTCTCCTGCATTGGCAGGCAGGTTCTTTACTGGGAAGCCCTACATGCAGAGTACAGTATGCAAAATGCTGAACTGAGTGAATTACAAGCTGGAATCAAGACTGCTGGGAGAAATGATCAACAACTCCGATATACAGATGATATCACTTCAGTGGCAGAAAGTGAAGAGGAACTAAAGAGCCTCTTGACAAGGGTGAAAGAGAAGAGTGAAAAAGCTGGCTTGAAATTCAACATTCAAAAACACTGAGATAACTATATCATTCTACTTAACCCCCCATATTGCATGTAATTATTTTATATTCTTAGGTTAATCATGTTTCCATTATAGCTTGTAATTGTAATTCAGTTCCTTTTAGTTGCTCAGTCATGTCTGACTCTTTGGGACCCCATGGACTGCAGCACCCCAGGCCTCCCGTCCATCACCAACTCCCAGAGTTTACTCAGACTCATCTCCACTGAGTTGGTGATATGATCCACCCGTCTCATCCTCTGTTGTCCCCTTCTCCTCCCACCTTCAGTCTTTCCCAGTGTCAGGGTCTTTTCCAGTGAGTCACTTCTTTGCATCAGGTGGCCAAAGTATTGGAGCTTCAGCTTCAGCATCAGTCCTTCCAATGAATATTCAGGACTGATTTCCTTTAGGATGGACTGATTGGATCTCCTTGCAGTCCAAAGGACTCTCAAGAGTCTTCTCCAACACCACAGTTCAAAAGCATCAATTCTTCGGCGCTCAGATTTCTTTATAGTCCAACTCTCACATCCATACCTGACTACTGGAAAAAGGATAGCTTTAACTGTATGGACCTTTGTTGGCAAAGCAATGTCTCTACTTTTCAACCTGCTATCTAGGTTGGTCATAACTTTTTTCCAAGTAGCAAGCATCTTTTAAATTCATGGCTGCAATCACCATCTGCAGTGATTTTGGAGCCCAAAAAAATGAAGTCTGTCACTGTTTCCATTGTTTCCCCATCTATTTGCCATGAAGTGATGGGACCAGATGCCATGATCTCAGTTTTCTGAATGTTGTTTTAAGTCAACTTTTTCACTCTCCTCTTTCACTTTCATCAAGAGGCTCTTTAGTTGGTCTTCACTTTATGCCATAAGGGTGGTGTCATCTACATGTCTGAGGTTATTGGTATTTCTCCCAGCGGTCTTGATTCCAACTTGTGCTTCATCCTGCCCAGCGTTTCCCTTGATGTACTCTGCATATAAGTTAAATAAGCAGGGTGACAGTATACAGCTTTGACGTATTTCTTTTCCTATTTGGAACCAGTCTGTTGTTCCATGTCCAGTTCTAACTGTTGCTTCCTGACCTGCATACAGATTTCTCAAGAGGTAGGTCAGCTGGTCTAGTATTCCCATCTCTTGAAGAATTTTCTACAGTTTGTTGTGATCCACACAGTCAAAAGCTTTGGCATAGTCAATAAAGCAGAAATAGATGTTTTTCTGGAACTCTCTTGCTTTTCCATGATCCAGCGGATGTTGGCAATTTGATCTCTGGTTCCTCTGCGTTTTCTAAAACCTTGAACATCTGGAAGTTCATGGTTCACGTATTGCTGAAGCCTGGCTTGGAGACTTTTAAACATTACTTAAACATTACTAGCGTGTGAGATGAGTGCAATTGTGCGGTAGTTTGAGCATTCTTTGACATTGCTTTTCTTTGGGATTGGAATGAAAACTGACCTTTTCCAGTCCTGTGGCCACTCCTGAGTTTTCTAAATTTGCTGGCATATTGAGTGCAGCACTTTCGCAGCATCATCTTTCAGGATTTTAAATAGCTCAACTGGAATTTCATCACCTCCACTAGTTTTGTTTGTAGTGATGCTTCCTGCCTGAGGCCCACTTGATTTCTCATTCCAGGATGTCTGGCTGTATGTGAGTGAACACACCATCATGATTATCTGGGTCGTGAAGATCTTTTTTGTACAGTTCTTCTTTATATTCTTGCCACCTCTTAATATCATCTGCTTCTGTTAGGTCCATACCATTTCTGTCCTTTATTGTGCCCACCTTTGCATGAAATTTTCCCTTGGTATCTCTAATTTTCTTCAAGAGATCTCTAGTCTTTCCCATTCTATTGTTTTCCTCTATTTCGTTGCACTGATCACTGAGGAAGGCTTTCTTATCTCTCCTTGCTATTCTTTGGAACTCTGCATTCAAGTGGGTATATCTTTCCTTTTCTCCTTTGCCTTCACTTCTCTTCTTTTCACAGCTATTGGTAAGGGCTCCTCAGACAGCCATTTTGCCTTTTTGCATTTCTTTTTCTTGCGGATGGTCTTCATCCCTGCCTCCTATACAATGTCACGAACCTCCATCCATAGTTCTTCAGGCACTCTGTCTATCAGATCGAATCTCTTGAATCTATTTGTCGCTTCCACTGTATAATTGTAAGGGATTTGATTTAGGTCATGCATGTCTAATGGTTTTCCCTACTTTCTTCAATTTAAGTCTGAATTTGGCAATAAGGAGTTCATGATCTGAGCCACAATCAGCTCCCTGTCTTGTTTTTGCTGACTGTATAGAGCTTCTCCATCTTTGGCTGCAAAGAATATAATCAATCTGATTTTGGTATTAACCATCTGGTGATGTCCATGTATAGAGTCTTCTCTTGTGTTGTTGGAAGAGGATGTTTGCTATGACCAGTGTGTTCTCTTGGCAAACTCTTGTTAGCCTTTGCCCTGCATCATTCTGTACTCCAAGGCCAAATTTTCCTGTTCCTCCAGGTGTTTCTTGACTTCCTACTTTTGCTTGCAGTCCCCTGTAATAAAATGGATATCTTTTTGGGTGTTAGTTCTAGAAGGTTTTGTACATCTTCACAGAACCATTCGACTTCAGCTTCTTTAGCATTACTGGTCTGGGCATAGACTTGGATTACTGTGATACTGAATGGTTTGCCTTGGAAACAAATAGAGATCATTCTGTCGTTTTGAGATTGCATCCAAGTACTGCATTTCAGACTCTTCTGTTGACTATGATGGCTGCTGTTGACTATGATGGCTGCTCCATTTGTTCTAATGGATTCTTGCCCACAGTAGTAGATATAATGGTCATCTGAGTTAAATTCACCCATTCCAGTCCATTTTAGTTCACTGATTCCTAAAATGTCAACATTCAATCTTGCCATCTCCTGTTTGACCACTTCAATTTGCCTTGATTCATGGACCTGACGTTCCAGGTTCCTTTGCAATATTGCTCTTTACAGCATAGGAATTTACTTCCATCACCAGTCACATCCACAGCTGGGTGGTGTTTTTGCTTTGGCTCCATCTCTTCTTTCTTTCTGGAGTTATTTCTCCACTGATCTCCAGGAGCATATTGGGCACCTACCGACCTGTGGAGTTATCTTTCAATGTCCTATCTTTTGCCTTTTCATACTGTTCATGGAGTTCTCAAGGCAAGAATACTGAGTTGGTTTGCCATCCCCTTCTCCAGTGGACCACATTTTGTCAGAACTTTCCACTATGACCAGTCCATCTTGGGTGGCCCTACACGGCATGGCTCATAGTTTCATTGAGCTAGACAAGGTTGTGGTCCATGTGATCAGATTGGTTAGTTTTCTGTGATTATGGAAATTATAATTATCTTTTATTTTTTGTGTGGCTATTGATTGTGACAACTGATAAACATCTTTTACTATTGTGATAACGTAAGTATTGTTCACTCAATACCACTGTATCATGATTCTTCAACATAGTAGAATTGTATATCACTAAAACTTCCTTTAATAGAAAAACTTGTTATCACCATTTAAAATCCAGATGCATAACAGAATTATCTTGAAATTTTTTGAAAAATACAGATGCCTCCAGGTATGTTTCTGATGAGCAGCCATGTTTAAAAACAACTAGACTATATGATGATCTTTTATTTTTATCTAATTTGTTTCACTTTTCCTATTTTACATTGTGTTCTCATTTATGTTTTCAGATCTCTCCATATCTTTATTTTTGTTCTTTCTCAAGCCTAGTAGAAAAGCTTGTTTGTGTGTGTGTGTATAATATGTATAACATATATTTTACAACGTTTATGAAATTTTGCTTAGCTAACAAATTTTATGACATTTTAATTCCACTTTTTTGACTTAGTGTGAATAGAATGCTAGATTTCTAATAAATGTTCACTCAAAATTTTGATGTAGTTCCATATATTTTAGTATCTAGTATTACTGCTAAAAATCTAGAGAATTTATAATCTTAGTGATTTTAAAAAATGGAATGAGGCTTGAAACTTCTAATGCAATTCTGAGAATATAGAGAAATACTATGTTATAAAAAAGAAAAGTAGTTAACAGGTGATATAGTATTACTAACTAAAGTACAAGTTTTGTTCAAATTTCACAAAATATTATGCTCATGTCCATTACTTGTTTTCATACCGTATTCAAGACTCCATATTATATTTAATTGCATTGAGCAGTTTCAGCTACATGCAGCAAATTCTGGTAAATTCTCTTCATTTTTATTCTTTTACAGATATTTCCTAATTTTCCTTATTATGACTTCTTAGATACACCCGTTACTTAAATTGGATATTTAATTTCCAAATGCATGGGAGATTGTTTAAATTATTTTTAATATTAATTTCTCATTTTGATACTAATTTCTCACTTAAATGCTTTCTTCTCTGCAATTACCCTCTATTTTTTTCAGTCTAAATTAAGGCTTTGAATAACTAAGTCAAAAATTCTCTTGGTAAATGTCACATTGACTTGAAAATATGTGGGTTATTTTCAAATATCTTTTGATATTGATCTCTAACATAATTCCATGATGATAAGAGAACTGACTCTATGATTTCAGTATCTTTCTCAGTTCAGTTCAGTTGCTCAGTCATGTCCGACTTTTTGCAATCCCATGAACTGCAGCACACCAGGCTTCCCTGTCCGTCACCAACTCCCAGAGCTTGTTCAAACTCATGTCCATCAAGTCGGTGGTGTCATCAGCCATCTTACCCTCTGTCATCCCCTTCTCCTCCTGCCTTCAATCTTTCCCAGCATCAGTCTTTGCCAATGAGCCAGTTCTTCACATCAGGTGGAACTGATTGGAGAATTCCAATACTTCAGAGCTTCAGCTTCAGCATCAGTCCTTCCAATGAATATTCAGGACTGATTTCCTTTAGGATGGACTGGTTGGATCTCCTTGCAGTCCAAGGGACTCTCAAGAGTCTTCTCCAACACCACAGTTCAAAAGCATCAATTCTTCAGCACTCAGCTTTCTTTATGGTCCAACTCTCACATCCATACATGACTACTGAAAAAACCATAGCTTTGACTATATGGACCTTTGTCGGCCAGGTAGTGTCTCTGCTTTTTAATATGTTCTCTAGGTTTGTCATAGCTTTTCTTCCACGGAGCAAGCATCTTTTACTTTCATGGCTGCAGTCACCATCTGCTGTGATTTTGAAGCCCAAGAAAATGAAGTCTGTCACTGTTTCCATTGTTTCCTCATCTATTTGCCATGAAGTGGTGGGACCAGGTGCCATAATCTTAGTTTTTTGAATGTTGAGTTTTAAGCCAACTTTTTTACTCTCCTCTTTCACCTTCATCAAGAGGCTCTATAGTTCCTCCTTGCTTTCTGCCATAAGGGTAGTGTCATCTGCATATTTGAGGTTATTGATATTTCTTCCGGCAATCTTGATTCCAGCTTGTGCTTCATCCAGCCTGGCATTTCACATGATGTACTCTTCATATAGGTTAAATCAGTAGGGTGACAATATACAGCCTTGACATACTCCTTTCCCAGTCAGTACCTTTAGACCATGAAATTTTTGCACCTTGTTTTATGTCCCTGGATATGATCCAGTGTCTCCTAGTTTACAGTCTGTGGGTACTTGAGTAGAATGTGTATCCTGCTGTTGTGCGAAGATTGTATAAGTGTTAATTATGTTGAATTGGTTCACAGTGCTTTTCACATCAACTGTATCCTTCTACTTCTCTGTATATTGCTTCTATTAATTTTTGAGAGTTTGTTATTGAAATTCCAACTAAAAATCTTAATTTATCTACTTAAAAGCAATTGTAATATATAGTGGAACTATATGTAACCTTGTTCTGTATCTTCCAAGTCTCCTATAAATGTATTATCATACTTTCATAATTTAAAAAGATTAAAATAAAACTAAGATCATAGCATCTGGTCCCACCATATCATGGCAATTAGAAGGGGAGAAAGTGGAAACAGTGACCAATTTTCTTTTCCTGGGCTCCAAAATCACTGCAGACAGTGACTGCAGCCATGAAATTAAAAGATGCTTGCTCCTTGCAAGGAAAACTGTGACCAACCTAGAAAACATATTAAAAAGCAGAGACATCACTTTGCCAACAAAGGTCCATATAGTCAAAGCTATTTTTCCAGTAGTCGTGTATGGTTGTGAGAATTAGACCGTAAAGAAGGCTGAGTGCCAAAGAATTGATGTTTTTGAATTGTGATGCTGGAGAAGACTCTTGGGACTCCTTTGGCCTGCAAGGAGATCCAACCAGTCCATCCTAAAGGAAATCAGTCCTTAATATTCATTGAAAGGACTAATGCTGAAGCTGAAGCTCCAATACTTTGGCCACCTGATGCGACAAGCTGACTCACTGGAAAAGACTCTGATACTGGGAAAGATTGAAGGCAAAAGGAAAAGGGGGCAGCAGAGGATGAGATAGTTAGATAGCTTCACTGCCTCAATGGACATGAATCTGAGCAAACTCCAGAAGATAGTAGAATCAGGGGCATGGCATGCTATAGTCCACTGAGTCGCAAAGAGTCAGACGTGACTTAGTGACTCAACAACAACAAAAGTGAATAGTTATTGGATCCTGAAAATAACAATTTGTCTGCCCTCTGCATTTCTTAAATTTAAAAAGATTTTTGGTTAGTGTTTAAAAAATGTTATGATGTATTTCAGGCTCTTAATAACCAAATATGTCTAGTGGCTAATATATTGGTTCAGGTTCAAGCTGACCAAGATGTCATTTTCATAATAAAATCTTCAATCTTGTTGAATGAACCTAGGTTGTCAGTAGTAATTTGTTTTGATTTCTTTAATTCTTTTATTTGGGGCCTTGTGAAGAAAAACTTAAGTTTAGAAAAGTCCAGACAGCTCTGTTATCACCACGTGAAAAGTAGAAAGGTCAGGGATGTGGAATTTGAATGCACAGGAGAACTAAAAGGACACGACCCCTGTTGAGGACTTTATTTCTCTATTTTTAATGGACTCTGGTTAACATAACTCCTGTGCCTTTTTTTTTTTTTTTTAAACTTTGATTTAATTCTCATTTGGTAGTTATGTTCTGTAAAGTCACTCCAAACGCTGGATTAGTGAATAGTGGATCACTGTCCCCTAAGGGTTAGGTTACTGTGAGCCTATGGTCACATTTCATCAACCAGTCAATTCATTACCTAGTTTCGTGTTTCTGTTTAAAGACACCTTGCTGCTGCTAAGTCGCTTTAGTCGTGTCCGACTCTGTGCGACCCCATAGACAGCCACCCACCAGGCTCCCCCATCCCTGGGATTCTCTAGGCAAGAACACTGGAGTAGGTTGCCATTTCCTTCTCCAATGCATGAAAGGGAAAAGTGAAAGTGAAGTCACTCAGTCGTGCTCAACTCTTAGCAACCCCCAGGGACTGCAGCCTACCAGGCTGCTCCATCCATGGCATTTTCCAGGCAAGAGTACTGGAGGGTTCATTGCCTTCTCCATACTCTCATGTCCAGAGTGTATCCACATGGGGTTTCCTTAGGAACACTTAGGAACACTTAGCCTACTAGGCAGTTGGGGCAGTGCCATCAGCCAATTCTGGACTGGGGTCTAAGGACTGCAGTTAATGGATGCCAATCAAGGAACTAAGACCCTATGTGCCCTGAATTAAAATGAACAGTAAAATCGCCATACACCTCACTGCTAGCATGCCATGGAAAGTTGTTTCCATTGAGTCAAGGCAGAGCATCTGTTTGACTTCAGCTGAAAATGTGTATGTCAGGTGACTCAGCTTTTTGCCATCCTGCACACATTCTGTTTTCTTTGGATGCCCACTAAAGTGCCTCTCAACTGTTGATTTGAAGGTTACAAATAAATTTTAGTGGGTGAGCATATTTTGCCTCCAATGCATGAATGCATTTTAAATTTTAAGATGAAAACAGAGAATTCCCTGGCAGTCCAATGGTGCTCAACTCTGCTGGCCCACAGTCCCTGAAGAGAGGAACTAAAATCCTGCAAACCATGCAGCCTACAGGTTTCTTGCTCATATCTAACTGGCACTCCATCTTTTCCAGGTAAGAGTAGGTCTACTTACATATGCATTCTCCGTATATATGTCTTACTACATAATGTATATTCATAGTATACAGTGTGTGTCCAATAGCACTCTATTACATCATGTGCTGAACAGGCAGCATTCTGAGACAACTGTATTAGTTGGGTCCTCTGGGAAGCTGACAGACTTCTTACTTAGGAACACTTAGCATCTATACCTTGGGGTGCCAACTAGCCAATTCTGGACTTCCCTGGGGGTCTAAAGTGGCTTAGGCTTGCAGTTAAACCAATGTAAGGGAAATCTGCCAATTTGGCTGCTACTGGTCAAGGAACTCAGTCCCCAATGTGCCCTGGAAGCACAGCCAATTTCCAAAAAATAATAGAGTGGACATTAAAGGTCGACCAATCGAAACACCTGCACAAAAAGCCACATAGCATAAAATAGATAATGGAAAGGAACCTTGTATGTTCCATATGTGCGCAACATCTCTGGCTCAGCATCGGCTAGAGTACTTACCTCGGACTCAGATCTGGTGGCTCAGATGGTAAAGTATCTGCCTGCATTCTATCCTTTCTTTGGATTCCATTACTACATAAGCATTAACTGATGTGGTTGCTGTTATTATTTCAAAATTCTGGATAATACTTAGGGCCACATGGTCTTAATTTTGGTTATGGAGAGCTTTTTTCAGCCATGCTGAAGTCATGTGGGATCTTAGTTCCCTGACCAGGGATAAAACCTAGGCCCTTGGCAGTGAACCAAAATGGAAAAGAACATATCAGGTTTTCTGGTACTTTCATATATTCCCCACTCCATCTTTCCTTTCCAGAAGTAAGAAGTTTAAAAGAAGTTTAAAAGTTTTTTGAAATATTTGTTTATTTGGTTGTGTCAGGTCTTAGTTGTGTCACGTGGGATCTTTCATTGATGGCGAACAGACTCTCTAGTTGTGGCGCTCGGGTTCAGTAGTTGCCACACGCAGGCTTGTTTGCTCTGCAACATGTAGAATCTTGGTTCCATGACCAGGGATCAAACCTGTGTCATCTACGTTGCAAAGCAAATTGTTAACCATTGCACCACCATGGTGGGGGAAGTCCCTAAAGTTTTGTTTATCTTTTTTCTTTATGAGCTGAGGGTTTTGTGTCTTTTTTTTTTTTAAGTCTTCAGGGTTATAGTTTTGGGGTTTGTTTCTTTTTTTATATTTAGCTATATATAACATTTTGAATTTATTTTTATCCATAATTTTAAATATTTAGCTTTATTTTTTCCCCCAATAATGGGCATTGCCCCAGTGCTATTCATTGATGGGCACTTTTTTTTTCCCTGATATTTTGAAATGCCACCTTTACTGTATTCTAAATTCTTGTATGTATTAGATCGGAAGATATGGATATATTTTTGAAGGTCTTAATATGTGTTGCCAAATTGCCCTGAAGAATACGTTTAGAAATTTGTCTTATTGAATATCTTTCTTCACCTCCTCAACCTGGTGTTTCGTGTTTTTTTTTAATATTTTTTATTTTTGCTGTAGCCAAAAAATAGAAATATTGTTTTGGTCTGCATTTCTTTGGTTACTGGAAAGCATGAACTTTAAAGTATATATACTTTAGATATCCTGTATGCCATCTTATATGAATTGCTTATTCATATCCTTTGTCCATTTTTCAATTTTGATGTTCGATTTCATATTGATTTGAAAGGACTCGCTATATATAAAGAATATTACCCCTTCATATGTATTACACAGTGGTTATTGTTTATTTTTAAATTACAATCATGATCTTTTTCTTTATAGAGTCTGACTTTGCGTATATAGTTGAAGAGTATTCCCCATTCCTAAGACCGCACAGTCAACTAGTATATTTTCCTTTTTTAAAAAATACTTTTATTTATTTGTTTATTTTTGGTTGTGCTGGGTCTTTGCTGCTGTGCGGGCATTTCTCTAGTTGTGATGAGCAAGGACTACTGTTTGTTGTGGTTCCTCCTCATTGCTGTGGCTTTTCTTGTTGAATGCAGATTCTAGGATACGTGGGCTTCAGTAGTTGCAGCATGTGGGCTCAGGAGTTGTGGCTCTTGGGCTCCAGAGTACAGGCTCAATAGTTGTGGCACACAGGCTTAGTTTCTCCGGGACACATGGGATCTTCCTGAACCAGGGATTGAACTCATGTCTCTTACATTGGCAGGTGGATGCTTCACCACTAAGCGACCAGGGAAGCCCCTATTTTTTTTCTTTTTATTTTATGGTTTTAATTTTTATATTTCTGCTATCTTATTTTGATACAGGGTATTAACAGGGATCTATCTTAGTTCTTTTCTAATTCTTAATCCATTATTTCTATTGATTTCTAATGCCATCATATATACATTTGATCTGTTGAGGTTATTTGATTCTGTTTTATTGATTTATTGATTGAGGTTGTTTACATCTGTTTTGTGGCCAGAGAGTTTGCTTTGGAAAGAAAGCACTCTGTGGAAGTATTTTCAAACACTTTAATTTTGGAAGTTAAAAGGAAATCCTCTCTTAAGCTAGAGTAAGTAAAGTGAATTGACTTGGGTTCTGCTTGTGTTCCTCTATTCTGCCTTGTGGTCTTTAAATAGCATACTTCGCTATATCTCTAGCACCAGAGGCTTTATGTGGTGATTTAAAATATTAAACTCCAAAAGAAAATAATTCCAGGATTTAAGAAACACTATTCTTGCCAAGTATAATTGATTGTTACTCTTTAGGTCTGATCATCTCTTTGACAAGAAGCAAGTTTTGAAGGTAAACCTATCTCTAGGAAAAAGCAGGAGTTCTCAGGATATCTCAGGTAAAATCTGTAGCTCAAATCACAGATAAATAGCTGATTTCTTTAATATTTAAAGAGCTCTTATACTTCAGTAAGGGAAATGCAGTAGTTCCTGCTTTTTCTCCCCTATGAGGGGGTATGTTCCAAGACCCCCAGTAAATGCTGGAAACTGCAGGTAGTACTCAACCCTCTATACTATGTTTTTCCTTATACAAAAATACCTATGATAAAGTTTTTATAAATAAGGCAGAGTAAGAGCTTAAAAACAAGAACTAAAAGAGAACAATTATAACAATATATTGAATGAAAGTTATGTGAATGTGATCTCTCTTTAACTTCAACACTGCCAGAAATGTGGCAGTGGATTCTTCATTTGCAGATACAACTTCTTTAATAGTTTGTATATTCTTCCATCCAGACCTATTCCTGAAGCTATGTAGTCATCCTTTACTGGCAGTAAATGGCTTGGTATCATTTGTTTTAGGGACTCCTTTGCTGATGTTTTCCTATAGACTCTATGCTTTCTGATGTAACACATTGCCATCAATTGGCATGTCTTCCACCTACACGTTGAATGCCTTTTCCATCTTAGCTAAGTACTTAACACATTGTGGCCATAACTTACGCAGCTTGAGGTACAACAGCAAAAATAGCATGAATTTCTTTTTCCATCTTCACAATTCACAGATAGAAGATTCATTTGTACTATAGATCTTAGCAATCTCGGCATACAACTGTTTTTCTTACTGAAAACTGTCACCTTTCACGTAAAAGAAGTTCTTTATGGTTTCACTTTGGCATAGCCTAATTGCCAGCGTCACTAGTCTTGTACTTTGGGGCTATTATTAAGTAAAATAAGGGTTCCTGAACAGAAGCACTGGGATACCTCAAGAGTCTGTTGGATAACTTACATGACCAAAAATCCTAAAGGAAATCAACCCTGAATATTCATTGGAAGGACTGATGCTGATGCAGAAGCTCCAGTACTTTGGCTACTCCAGTACTTTGGCTACCTGATACAAAGAGCCGTCTCATTGGAAAATATCCTGATGCTGGCAAAGTAGGAAAACGGGACAACAGAGGATGAGACGGTTGGATGGCATCATCGACTTACTGGACATGAGTTTGAGCAAGCTCTGGGAGATGGTGAAGTACAGGGAAGCCTAGCATGTTGCAGTCCATGGAGTCACAAAGAGTTAGACATGACTTAGTGACTGAACAACAAGTGACTAACAGGCGGTAGCCCACACAGTGTGTAACCACTGGACAACGGGATGATTCGTGTCCTAGGTGGACCAGAGACAGATGGCATGAGATTTCATCATGCTACTCAAAACAGCTCACAATTTAAAACTAAGTATTTCATTTTGTTGTTCAGTTGCTCAGTTGTGTTTGACTCTTTGTGACCCCCCCAAAATTTGAACAGTTTTATTTAGTTTAGAATCATTTACTTCTGGAATTTTCCATTTAATATTTTTGGACTGCGATCAACTGCAGGTAACAAACTGGAAAACAAAACTGTGGTTAAGGGGGGAATATTGTATTCTAGCACACACATAACAGGTCTCAGAAGGGGGACAGTGAAGGGACTTAAAGAATATTTGAAGAAATAATGACCAAAATCCCTCCAGGTTTAATGGAAAAACTTTAATCTCCACATTGAAGAATCTCAACAAATTCCAAGCGGGATAGACTCAAAGTAATTCACACCTAGCTACATCGTAGTCAAACAATCCAGAGACATGAAGAGCATCTTGAACAGCAGGGGAAAAGTGAATCCTTATGTACAAGGGATCCTCAAAACCATTAGCAACTGACTTCTCATCAGAGATCATGAGGCCAGAGAGCAGTGGGATGACACATTCAAAATGCTACAAGAAACAGACTGTCAACTAAAAATTCTGCAAAACTATCCTTCAGGAACAAAGGAGAAATCAAGATATTCTTAAAAAAATAAAAACTGAGAAAATTCATCACAAACAGACTTGTCCTGTAAGAAATACTGAGGGGAGTTTTCTTCAAATTGAAATAAAAGGGCATGAGGCACTGTTTTGAATCCACTTGAAGAAATCTACCAGTAAAAGTAACTACAGAAGTGAAAATAAAAGTCAGTATAAATGTCTTTTTGCTAGTAATCCTTTCCTCTTTAAAAGGCTTATTTATTTATTTAGGCTGCGCTGGGTCTTTATTGCTTTGTGTGGGCCTTCTTCAGTTGCAGCAAGTGGGGGCTGTTCTCTAGATGCAGTGCGCAGGCTTTGCATTGCAGTCGCTTCTCTTGTGGAGCACAGGCTCTAGGCTCTTGGACTTCAGTAGTTGAGGTGCACAAGCTTAGTTGCTCAGCAGCATGTGGGATTTTCCTGGACCAGGGATTGAACCTGTGTCCCCTGCATTGGCAGGCAGATTCTTTTACCACTGAGCTAACTGGGAAGTCCTCTTTTTCTCTTTAAAATGGGGTAATAATTATGAAACTGTGTTGATGGGCTTACAATGTATAAAGATGTAATTTACATGGTAATAAGTACAAAAGAAAGGGAGGTAATAGAGGGATATTGGGGTGAAAATTTTGGTATACTGTTGAAATTAAGTTGGTTAATCTGTTGGTAAATCTAATCTGTTTGAGATAAAATCCATCATTTTAAAGTGTACAATTCAGTGATTTTTAGTATATTCATAACGCTGTGCAGTCATTGCCAATATCTAGTTTCAGAGTATTTGCATCAGCCCAGGAAAAAGAAACCCCGAACTTTGCAATTTCTCCTACCCTAGCCCCTGGCAGCAACTAATCTCTGTCTCTGTGGATTTACCTATTTATTATATTTCATATGCATGGAATAATATACCATATAGCCTTTGGTATTCATGGGGTCACAAAGAGTCGGACACGACTGAGCGACTGAACTAAACTGATAGCCTTTTGTGTCTGGCTTTTTTTTTGTTGTTTACTTAACATAGGGTTCATACATGTAGCTTGTGTTAGTACTTTTTAAAAAAATTTCTGAATAATCTATGGATTTTGTCTATCAGTTGGTGGACATTTGGGTTGTTTCCACTTTCCTTGTTATTATGAATAATGCTTTGGATATTCATATACAAGTTTTTGTGTAAATGTATGTATTCTAACTCCTGAGAATACTGTAATACACTTCAGTTCTGACAGTAGCCACCTAGAGTTAGCACAGATCCCACACATTAAGGGCTCTGTCTTCCACAAGATTGCCCCTAATTCAGAGAGTGCCACAAGTTTGGGGTGAGGGGGTATTTCTGACCTACTGGCTATAAATTTAGGATTTCCCTCAAGTTCAATAAAGAAACAGTTATGATGCTATGACTGGGGTCATGAAAGCATAGAGGAGCGATGCACCCAGAGTGGGAATGTATGAGCTTGTCGAGGAAGCCTTCCCAGAAGTGACTTATAAACTGTGACTGGGATTTGGAATTGTAGGTAGTAACCGTTTGAAAGAGTAGTTTAAGCAGAGGGAACAGCATATATGAAAGCCTGGTGTGCTCATGCTTGTTAGAGATGATTTAAGAATTAACTTAAGAACTTGAACACCAAATATGAAGAAAAAGGAAAAAAGAAGCAATATCATCCAGACTTTTGTAAGCGACTTGGACTTAATCGAGGAAACTATGTGTAGAAGAAAAACAGGATCCAGCAAAGATCCCTAAGAAACACCATGGCAGAGAAAAAAAGTGCCTGCGAAAAAAGAGAACGAAAAACCAGAGAGGCAGGAGGAAAATAAATAGAATATGGAGCCACTAAAACCAGAGGAAACGAAGTTATATCAGATGCTGCTAAAATATTAAGAAAAGACTTAGAAATATCTATCAAAGTCAGCAGAGTAGATGAATGAGCCTGGCAAGAGCTGTGCCAGTGGGTGGTTGGGGTAAAAGCCAAGCTACAGTAGATTTAAGGGTGAACAAAACTCAGGGAAGTGGAGCCAGGAACTGTTGACCAGGCTCGGGGACAAAAGATGCTAGGCAGAGCAGACAGAAACACAGGCATGTTGAGATCAGAGGATGACTTGACATGATGGGGTGTTCTTGTTTTATAATAGGGGAGACTTAGGGGGCTTCTCTGGCTGTCCAGTGGTTAATACTCTCCATGTCTAATTCAAGGGCCATGGGTTTCATCCTTGGTCAGGGAATTAGGATCCCACACACCAGGTGGTGCAGCCAAACAATAAAAAGTAAACAGGTCTTAAAAAATAGGGGAGACTTTTGCAATCCAGAAGAGAAAGAAAATAATGTTAGGCAAGTTCTCAGAGAAAGTAAGAGGGAATAGGATCCAAAACAAAGGTAGAAAGATCAATAAGATGAAAGAACAAGTATATGCAGATAAATTTGTAAGTTTTGATGGTGAACAGTTAAGGAGTTGCTGTATGATGACCCCTATCTTTTCTGAAAAGTAACAGACGAAGGCATCTACTGAAGTGATAGGGGGTGGTGGATCGTTCTCATATTGAGTGCAGCGGACTTGAAATGGGCGCAGGAGAGAATGGGGAAGTGGTGAATTAGGGAAATCTAATTTGTTTCTGGATAATAATGGTCCTGAGATAGTGATGGTTTCTCGATAGGAACTTAACAGTGGCACTCCTCTGCTCTGAGCATCCGCATCCTGGAGGTAAGTGCAAGGGCAAAACTTATATTGAATCTGGGTTATGGTTTTTGCCAGGTGGGTGCAGTGAAAGGATAGAAGTTAGGGGGTAATATGATGGATCAAGGACTCTAGGCTGGATAAGGGAAGAAGTGAAGAAGATAGGAGAGTGGTGGATGCTAAGAAAATAGCAGCCAGTGACAGGAAGTGCCAGGGAGGTATAAGAACAGGTGGAAGTAAGAGGAAGGGACACTTACTATAGCAGACACTGGTGACTGGCCTAATAAACCCAAACATTAATCCCATGGACGGAGGAGCCTGGTGGGCTGCAGTCCATGGGGTCGCTAGGAGTTGGACACGACTGAGCGACTTCACTTTTACTTTTCACTTTCATGCACTGGAGAAGGAAATGGCAACCCTCTCCAGTATTCTTGCCTGGCAGGCTACTGTCCATGGGGCAGCAAAGAGTCGGACCCAACTTTGCAAGTAAACAACAACTTCTTAAGGTAGAAACCAGAAATCACAGCTGATAAAAAATAATCATTACTAGCAGTGCTTCTGGAGGAAAAAATTAAATAGGTGAAGTTTTTAAGTTACCTGTGAACTATTATTTTCTGTGCTTGTGTCCCTACTCATTTAAAGTATGAGCTGCCAGGGTATGACTTACACAGGAAGGTGTATATCACTGCCCACACTGGGGCCCCTACCAGGCTTCTCCTCACCTGCCTCCAGATTCTCCTAAATTTCCTCAGCCAACCTGTCACTAAAACATAAAACTCTTAAGTTTCAGTTCGGTTGTCCCTTACTTAAACATATGCTCTTGAAAAGGGCAATATGTTAAGCCTTTATCAATCATTAAGACCCTTACGTTACTAGCAGGCTAGCTTGCCAAGATCAGATGTTTATATCCCCAGAGAGAAAGTAGAGTAAAAGATCCACATCAGTGGTAGCGATTGGATGGGCCAGTTCCCAGTACCTTTCGCTAACAAAGAGAGCCATGAGATGAAGAGAACATGGGTAGGAAGAAATTTCAAGGGGAAGATGGAAGAGGGCAATAGCAAACATTAAATAACTTCACCGTTTTCTTCAAATTCAGACCTATATTGGAAAACCCAATCTATGGCCAGTTTATTGAGCAGTTACTGCACCCAGTTTGCTCTGACGGATTAGTGCTTTACGACTCCTGTGTTTCAGATTTTCTGTTAACACCACTTTTCCACATGGTGATGACATGCCTTGTAATCATTCTCATTGTAGCAACAGACGTGCTCAAACTGGCTGTGTTAAATCATTTCAGTAGTGTTTGGATCCATAGTTGATGGATGTCAAAAGCTCCTCAGTTAAGATTCCCCACTTCACAGGAAATTATGACTTCTTTTTCTGTGTTTTGATACACGGGTGAGATACTAAGAGGCCTATGGCATGCTATAGTTCCTGGTTTGATTTCCTTTTTCCTATTGTGTGCAAGTCTTTTATTTGGCTAGACTGGTTACCTAGGAAACAGCTGCAGGGTAAAGATGGATTGGCTGTTTGGGAAATGGAATTACAGACCCCTTCAAGAAACAGAAGACCTGTTGGATAAAGCAAAAAATTAGTGAATGGCTAAGTTTATGCTTAATTTAGTGTGCTTCAAGAAATCACACTGAGTTCTATAGAGAATTTACTTAATGCAGCGTGATTTTTAAATTTAGTTTATTTTTTAATTTCACCAAATGTTTGTTAATTCCTGCTTTGCACCCACTGCTGCAGGCCATTCTGAGGGCTTTCAGTGAAGTGAAACGTTCAGTTCCCTCATTTTCTGTTTGGGTCTAAAAGAAGCTACCTTAAAATCAAGTGCATGGGGCTTCCCTGGTGGCTCACTGATACAGAATCCTGCTAATGCAGGAGACACAGGTTCGATCCCTGATCTGGGAAGATTCACATGCCACGGAGCAACTAAGCCCATGCGCCATAACTATTGCTCCTGTGCTCTAGAGCCCAGGAGCCACATCTGCTGGAGCCTGCGTGCGCGCAACTACTGAAGCCAACTACTGAAGCCTGCGTGCCCGCAACTACTGAAGCCAACTACTGAAGCCTGCGTGCCCTGAAGCCACCACAATGATGAAGCCTACACACTGCATCTAGAGAAAGGCCTACACAGCAATGAAGACCCAGCAAAGCCAAAAATAATAGATAAATTAAAATTTTATTTTTAAAAAATCAAGTGCACAATTATGTGATACAGTCTGTAAGTGTGTTCAGAGAATTTGGAGGATATAAAAGATTTTATCTAGTCAGTGTGAGTGGTGGATTTGAATCTGCAGGTAGGAGATAATACTCTGAGGTAAAAGATGAAATTTAAAGACCTGGTGAAAGTTCGGGTACTCACAGTACCTGAGTTTATAACATTCAACAATAGCAGCACAGTTACCCTTGCAGTTCCCTACATCCAGACAGCTTATGGAAAATATGTAACTCTGATATAAATTATATTGCCCTAGAATCTTAGGAAAATGAATATTAGCAACAATGTTGACCAACCACTATTTGCACTAAGGCTTGCATAATTTAAGAAAAAAAAAATCTGTTTTAACCGAAAGTGTGACAGAGTATTAGTTTTATAATCTCAAACCACTATAGAAATGTGAGCACATAAGAGACACTCAATAAAATATTTGTGAGTTGATTTTCTTACATACAGTATATCTTCCTGTTAGTATTAGCTTTCTTTTCTTCCAGAACATAGCTGTTGAATATTTGGTCTTGATTTGTGGTGATAAGGCCTTTTGTAAATATAGGAGCATAACTCCTCTTTCAGAGCTGAACATCTGTCAGGTTATATCCATTTGATTTCTAGAAAGTATAGCTATCTCAGTGGACTCAATGGTCATGAGTTTGAGCAAGCTCTGGGAATTGGTGATGGACAGGGAAGCCTGGCATGCTGCAGTTCATGGAGTCACAAAGAGTCGCACACGACTGAGCAACTGAACTGAACTGAAAGCTATAATTTTCATTTTCTTACTTGTTATCTCTGTATTCACTTGGTGTGGTGTGCCTCTCAGGAGAGGAGGAAAAAGCAGTCCTACTCAGAAAGCATAACAATCTACAGGCGCAGAAAATTAAATTCGAGTCCTCCTTGCCATGCCCATAAATGGAAAATAAGAGGGGCAACAAAAGGATACTCAGAAATATTTTGAAGGAGAGATGTATTGAACCTACAGCCTCAAATATTTACCAGCAAAGAATAATTCTCAAATTTAAATTTCACTGTGCTGGCTGTTTAGAGTTACCGATGAAAGTGTCTGTACCAATATTTGAGTAGTGAGGGAAGTTGTTAACTATAATCAGAATTCATAATATTGAATTTTTCCAGAGGGTCTTTTATTGCCTGTTGTCTATTCTCACAGTAATTAGAGCTTTTATAAATGAGATAGTGACTACAGAGGGTAATTTGTTAGAAGTTTTTTGCTGAGTGATCAGGAATGGTTTCCTGATAGAAGTGCTTGAGCACTGCTGTGAATGCCTTCTTTATTTCCCAAATTACTATAAAATGGCTTATCATAATAAGACACACTCTCTCCCCCAAGTTTCCTTTTCAAGAAAACTTTTTAGTGATTCATTTTAAGAACAATTATGCAACTCCCTGGTACCTCTTCACCCCTGTTGTCGCCCCTTTTCTGGTCTGAAGCAATTACCAGGATACTAAAAAGGTTGGGCTTCCCTGGTGGCTCAGTGGTAAAGAATCCACCTGCCTGCCAGAGCAGGAGACACAGGTTCAATCCGTGATCTAGGGGGTTAGTGATTGTCTGAAACTTTGAACTGAGCCTATGAACTCACTCCACTCCAAACAGCGGCTATAGGAGGCGGATAGTGTAGCATTACCATGAAGGCTTGCTCACTTTCTGCCCCTCTCCCCCCGCACCTCCTCCACCTTGCTGGAGATGATCTCATAATTATAACGCTCTTTGCACCTCTTCGGAGATCACAGGAAGCGCCTAATTATCAGATGATTTGAGAGAAAAAGTCCAGCCCATTTGAGTTATTGTCTTCCATTCTTGAAAAGTTACACTTAGCCTTAGAGGAAAAAAAAAAGACCACAATTCAATTTTGAGAGCAGAGCTGTTTTTTTTTCTTTGTTTTCTTTAAACACATTGATTATTTCTAAAAATGTACTAATGGCAAAGGCAACTTGCAGGAAAGCAGCACCCATCCAACAGCACCACATATACACATATATATACAGCTCCAGCCCTGGTCTGTCTTCTCCCACTAAGGGCAGCTTCCCAAAATGCCTCACAAAGGAACTTGTTCATGGCACGTGCTGTGATTTTGAGGTTAACGTCTTTTTGTTGTAGCTGTTGCTCATAGTGAGAAAATAAGACCAACAAAAGATGCAGAAATCTATTATGTTTTCGGTGGCTCCAGAAATTTCTTGTATTTTTGGCAGCTGTTTTCCCATTTTTAGTTGCTCTTAAAGGGAGAAGCAAGGAAGTTTTACTCAGAAGTAACATTTCAATTGTTCTTCTTAGTGGGGAAAAGGATAAAATAATTACTTTTTCATCTTCCTTGTCTAGATTTCTGTAAATTAATTTACCCCAAATTTGATAGAGGGGTTCCTTGGGTTTGACATGAGAACATGTTTGTTTAAAAATAGCACTTAATGTTTTACCAAAAAATGCTTTCATTTATTTAAATGGGAGAGAGGTGTTTTAAAAATTAGCACTGATGCCTCTATGATTTTTTGCTGAAGCATGCTAGTAATGATTTAGCAATGTGAGTACTTTTACATTGTACAAAAATTGTTGAACTTACCAAACAGGGTGAACTTACTAGTTTTTCTAGCATTTTCTTGAATTTCATGGAAAAATGCTTATATTGTAATATTCTTAGACCTTTTACATTTTAATAAAATAATATTGTATCTAGTATTTAATCCATTATTTAATTTTATCTACATATTACACTTAGAAATAGTTCAAGTTTGCCTTTAATTTTTTTTAAAAGTGTGTTTCTTCTCAGCCAAAACAATATACGGTGAGACTTAGATCTGGGAATAGAAAAGTTTCAATTATTTCTGCTAGAATGATAAGCCCAGCGAGAGCAGGAACCTCATCTCTCTTATTCACTTATTTCCCTGGAGCCTAGAACAGTGCTTGACTCAAGCACCCAGAAAAGTAATAAATGACTGAATGAATTGCCTTCTATGACTGGTGGGGTTTGTTTAAGTTTACTTTGCATGTTAAATGAAATATTTCTACGTAACAGACTACAGCAGAATGCTGCAGAGTAGGACCCAGTGGGATTAAGTGCTGGGATGACCCACTCAGAGAGAAATAAGATTTAAGGGGTGTTGGTAGGGACTATTCCCTGGGTGTGCCAAACCCACTAACATATTCCTGTGTTTTGCATCTCCCCAGGAGCACTCACTGTAGGCCTTGTGCGACAGTGTCAAACAATCCATGGGCGAGACCGGACATGCATCCCACCTCGGCTTCCCCCAGAGTGGGTCACCACACTGTTTTTTATCATCATGGGAATCATTTCATTGACTGTCACTTGTGGTTTGTTGGTGGCTTCCCACTGGCGAAGAGAAGCCACAAAATATGCTCGATGGATAGCATTCACTGGAAGTAAGTAACCTGTGCTAAGTAAATTTGTCTCGAAGGCACTCACACTGGTATTTTTATGAAGATATTCAAGTCTCAGTAATAAGGACTCTCTAATCATCAAAGAGCACCATTTGTGCACGGCCATCAGATAGACTCCACGCAGTCCCATCAGCTCTTCAGAATTCTCACCACAAGACCAGGACATCCAGACCTTAATTGCTTTGAATAAAGTGCTATTTTAATGAATTTTATTTTTGCTCACACTGTGACATAAGTTTTCCAGGCCTGTGACTCAGAGCTACCACTAACCTGAGTCTTTGCCTCTTCTTAAAGGTATTGGTATCTTCTGTCAAATAAATCTAGAAAAATATATACAGAAATATAAATTAGTTTAAGGTGGTGATTTGCTTTTTAATATCATTGATTTGAGTTTCTACTGTAAGTTGTTGTGTGATCATTGAAAAATCAACACATTTAGCTAGCTAACAGTTGTTTGTCAACATTTCCTATGCCATTAAGCTATGCCCAAGGGTATGATACATATATTACACATTCTCTTGTACTTTGCAAAATTGGTTTAATTTGAAAACACAACACAGGCTTTTCCCAAGCTAGAAACAACAAAAATGCACAAAGGAAAGATTCCTATAATTTTGCTTTCTTCCTTCTAAGGCAGTTTTATCCCCCAGGGGTCATTTGTCAAAGTCTGTAAACATCTTAGATTGATAGATAGATTCCAACTAAGGGGATGCTACTGGCATGTAGTGAGCAGAGTCCGAGGATGCTGCTAAGAAGTGTACAAATGCACAGAATAGCCCCCAAAACAAAGACTTATCTGGCCCCAGACGCCAGTAGGGCCTGTTAAGAAACTCTGTACTAAAGAACAACATAACTATACCTATGCCAAATAATACAGGATTTAATTTCTAATTCAATATCTTATAATCATCTCAGGTTTTCTTAAGTTTTTTAAAAAATAAATATTATAGCACAGCTTACTTTCCTTGATGTTGCCATGTAGGATTTATAGGGGCAGGCATAATCCCATGTATTCCTATTAATGTTAATACTCAATTTATTCTTAAAGATCATAGGATAGGGATATTAGTTCATGAGCCTCTTTTCTCCCTCTCTCTCTGTGAAGCTCTTTCTCTTTAGAGAATGTATACATTTCCAGATCTGTTGTTTTATTCTCACCTCTATTTCTCCCTTAATTTTAAAATGTAGATCAAGTTGCAGTTGACATAAAAATGCTTCTTCAACCTTGTTAAGAATTGTAAAACGAGTTGATGATCTTGTTTGAGTTCAGACCTCCTGAGACAGTTTTCTAAATAGTAGGGTCTAGAGGCAGTTACAGAGATGGGGCTACTAAATTAAAGGGTAGTGATGAGGAATTTAAAGAGAATCTTTACTTACAGATACAGTTACTTGTCCAGATAGAATTCACTCTTTAGAAGTAAAATAACATCCAGAAGGATTTAGTTAAAATTTGGGAGTGCATATTCCTTGATGGCTCAGACAGTAAAGAATCTGCCTGCAATTCAGGAGACTTGGGTTCAATCGCTGGATTGGGAAGATCCCCTGGGGAAGGTAATGGCAACCCACTCCAGTATTCTTGCCTGGAAAATTCCATGGACAGAAGCTACAGTCCTTGGGGTCACAAAGAGTCAGACACGACTGAGTGACTAACAGTTTCACTTTGCATGCTCTGAATATCAAAAATCTAAAATATAAGTTAGCAAAGTAGTATGAGTCAAAGAAAAGCACTAAGTTACTCGCATGAGCCATTGATTCTTGTGACGCAATAAAAGGAAAGAAATTTGATTATCTTGTTTTTCATTCCTCTTCAAGAGAGAATATTTACATACGTAAAGATCCCCTGGAGAAGGAAATGGCAACCCACTCCAGTACTCTAGCCTGGAAAATTCCATGGATGGAGGAGCCTGGTAGGCTACAGTCCATGGGATCGCAGAGTCAGACACGACTGAGCAACTTCACTGGTTCACCTTGAAATGTAGAATTTTTTCCTTTATTTTTCAGTTTAAATAATTTAAATTCTTAAAATATGTGTATGATATATAATTCAGAACCTATGAAAGGGTCACCAAGTGAAAAGTAGATCTCATTTATGGCCCTGTCACCCAGTTACCCACTACTCCTTTCCTGGAAGCAACCATTCTCACCAGTTTCTGGGGTTTCCTACCAGAGGTGTTCTGTGTGTAGAAACATATATGTATATGTGTGAGTGTTCTATAAATACATATTTATTCTATTTATACTATTCTGTATCTTGGTTTTTTGGTTCAACAGTGTATCTTAGGGTTGATGTCATCTAAGGAAGCGTAGAGCCTTTCTCTTAACTTCCTTAAAAGCATTGTTTTTGTTACCCCAGCTAGTCTACTGGGGTGGCAGTCAGAAGAGGGGTTGGACTCCCCCTAGTGTTGCCATTCAGCCTTTGAAAATGTACTTCTCAGTCGTTTTGTTAATATAAACTAAATTAATTTTCAAATGGATTTACACAGAAGAAGTGCTCAAAGGAGAGCCACACATTAGGGACTCACCTGTGGCGGCAAGAGTGACAAAAAGACGTGTCTTTTTCTTCAAGTTATTTTCTCGTCCTTGCTTTTGCCACCTTAATTTACTTGTCTGCCAGTACACCTGATATCTGGCTCTCACTGCCAAGAAATCTATGCCATACAGGATATGAAGTTTTTACAGACTTTTTTATATATGTTTTACAGACTTTTTTAGGACCCAGAACTTAATTGTCAAAAGTTGATAGATATTTGCAGCATAAACAGTATTTTAAGATCTGAAGTAACTTCTCAGGTCTCAAGAGCTTAAAAAAAATCTCATCCACCAGCATTAAAAACTCCTCAGGAAGTATAGATAACTTGATTCCATGGATTAGAAATCACTGTTGGATACAATCAGGTGTTCATTGCTTCCTTGAAATTTGATTAAGCTGTTCCTAACCAATTTGGAAAATATTTAACACTTGTAAAATATTAAACCCTGCTTTAAATATAGTCATTAAGTGGTAAATGATTACTATAAAGGATAGATTTTTATTTTACAGTAGAAAATAATAAAGGATAGGAATTAAGTTGGCACATCAGTTAACAGAATGAACAAGAGTAACATCTGCATATGTCTGAAGCACTTCTAAATTATTTTAGTGTTTCCTGAAGTTAGATTAATCTATATTAAATAACAAATTGTTTTTAAGACAATAATGTTTTCCCATTGCTTTTATTAGATTGTCTATAGCTATTTAGATTGTGGTTTCATTTTATTTACCAAACCACATTAAGACATAAGAACCATTAAAGGTTGGTGACAAATAACACTGATGAGGGGACATTGGCAGTGCTAATAAAGTTGTTTATTGCTAACTATACAACAGAAAGGCCAAAAAATCTAATGCTTAATACCTGAATTTTTCATGCGCTTTGTAGTAGGTATCTAAAAGAATCTAAATCTGCTTATGTAACATTATTTGGTGTGGTCATATGCCCAAAATGAAAACAAACTCTATGTCGATTTAATATAAAATAGTCACGTAAACGGTGCAAAGCAAACAAGCGTGCTGGTGTGTTTCTTAAGCTAGTGTATTACTTAAGAAAATGTTGCCTTTTACTACATTTCTGGAGCTATTCCATCCAGGAAATATTTCTAATTGGCCTTTTCAGAACTCTCCTATTAAATTTTGTTGATTGAGTAACACAAATAATTTAGGACAAGTGTCAACTGGTATATTCATCCAGGATTCTGTCATTATTGCTGGGAATGGGTTTAACACAGAAAACTTTTCTCATTGATTTAGTAATAGGGATGACTGTAGTATTCTGCCTTCACAATATACTGAGGAAATATTTCTGCCTTCAGAGAAAGTTGAAAGACTATGAATATGCTTTCAAAAAGCACAAAATATTTTCTTGGAAGAGCCAGCCTATTTATAGGTAATTTGTGTTTCTTAAGAAGAGATTTTCTTTGGTAGCATAGGGGAGCACATAGTTTCTAAAACAACCAACTATGGAATAACTTCTGCCCAAACACTGGGTTTTCTGATATCTTTCTAAAAGCATTTTAGCAAATAATATATTTCATTGTATTTGTATACAAAACTCAAAGATTTCCCCACCATCCCCCTCTTTAAACTCTGTGCAGTCAGAAACCTGGGAGAGTTGTGCTTTTTTATTTTTTTCGAATGTTGTCCATGAGAGAGAGACACCTGCAGTTTGTTCTGCATATCAGAAGTCTGTGGCTCTTTCCACTAGCTGATTTTAAATCAGAGTAAGGTAAATAGTATCTATATTTGTATGTACCTTTTCTCAATTCCTTATAACATATCAACTGAGAAGAGCAGAGAATTGGGAAAATAATACTAGGATGATAATAATCAACATTTATTCAGCACTGAATATCAACCTGGCACTGCACAAAGGACTTAAAATTGTTTTGTTTATTCTCCTACAACTTACCCATTTTCAGAATTTCAGAAGACTGAGATTACTCTAGTAGAGCCAGAACTTCGCCCCTGTCTGACTGAGCCCTTTGCCACTGCTTTAAATGGTCAAGAATTGTATATACAATTACTTAGTAGGTTTGGTGGCCTTTCTTAATGGTTGTATTCAAAACTGTATGTAAAAGGCTAAACCAGCTTTTGTTGTATTTAATTGTTAAGCTTGGAGGATCTGTAATATATGCAAACCTTTTTACAAGTGGTCCATGTTGTAACAGATTTGACCATGTTGTCATCAGTCCACAACCCTGCTTATAAACTTCCTTTGTGCCAAATTTTCATTGTTTTCTTAATCACCAAACCATGTTACTAATATTATGTTTTGGTTTGTTTTACAGTGATCCTTTTCTGTATGGCTGCCCTAATATTTCCAATAGGATTTTACATCAATGAAGTCGGAGGTCAACCTTATAAATTACCCAACAACACAGTAGTTGGGTCATCATATGTACTTTTTGTCTTATCAATTTTCTTTACAATAGTAGGACTTCTATTTGCCGGCAAAGTTTGTTTACCAGGCTGATGAATGTCTAAATTGCTTGACTCTTTTATTATTTTTAATTTTATTTTATTTTTTTATTTTTGGAGGGTGGGGAGGACAAAGGCAAGGCATCTGAGTAGTCCTCACATAGGAAGATGCTTAGATGAAACTGATGCTGAAAAGAAAAAAAAATGCTTTGATTTGTTCTCACTATGCACTTTGGATTTAAAAACAAAAATAAGGAGAGCCTTTTCCATAACCAAATACAGACAATATTGACTAAATCTCCTGAGCATATTCAGGCAGTCAGGTCTGCACTGTGATAGCAACCTAGTGAAGGAGAATGCTTTATACCGAAAAGCATGTGGCCCTTTGTACTCTGTTGTTCCATTTTTAACGTCTAATGATTCATTTGAGGGAGGAAAAAAAAAAAGTCTAAGTATTTATGAATCATGGCGGACCAGAGGGATGCAAAAGATGTTCATGTGGGGCTGGCCTCACCTCCTAAGAAATTAGTGTTCACAGCTTCCTTGTAATGGTATGAGTCTTTGGCACCAGGATGGATTGCCATTGCATCACTGCACCAAGAAGCCAATAGATCAAAACTTCTTTGCTAAAATGTATGTAAAAATTCTGAAATTCCCTATTCTCTGTGTACAAAAAAAGAAAAATTAAACACTAAGAAACATGTTGGGGGTGGGTGGGTGGGGGAAATGTTCCTTATATTTATATAAATATATATATAATATATATATTTTGCTGATGCAGTATACAGTGTGTATATATGTGTGTGTGTGTATGTGTGTGTGTAAATTTATATACACACACATGCAAACAGTTCCTGGAAGAGAACTCTGAATGCTTTGCTAGCAAAACACTGTGGTGTGCAAACCTAGAACCCAATAGAAAAAAAAGCCATTTATCTGAAGGCTGCATAGTGGAGAGAGTCTTCAGTTTACCTCATTCTTTGTAGCAGCCCTTGATTTTAACTGGTTTTTGTAATAGGTACAAATAATCCCATACCTTTCTAGGTGCAATTTTAAGTTAAACTAAAGTTCTTTGTAGGGTTAATTTATTTGTACATGATAGTAGAAGGTAAGACCATGTCAAATCTTATAATTTGGGGAATCTGACACTATTTAAATTATTGGCAACTGTTGTCTGTTGTACAGAGGTTCTCTTTTTCAACTGGCTTGGTCTGTTACATTAATAATGCATTTTATGTGTTCAAGCACACAACTTTACATAAGTTCAAAATCAAGTAGAATCAATTTACAATATTTTGGCTATTTATAACACTAACTTCACTCTGCCATAAAAATTAATATTCTTTTCATCTGTAAGCATTATTAATAATCTCCTTTACCAAAAACATGAGCAATACAATATTTTCTTTAAATGCTATATGCCTTGTTTGCTAAAAGCTAACATCTTTGCATTTAGTTTAAAGAGCTGTACTAACCTCACAGCTTTATATTTCTTCCTGAAAGCAACATTGCAGCTAACGTTTGAGCCCACAGATCATTTTGAAATACAGTATTTCTCTTCTCCACATTTCCATGCCTTCATGCCTAGTTGTTTTTCCAGGCAAACACAATAGACAATCTCCTGTTTGAAATGTGGAGCAGGAGAGTCTTTCATGACAACAGCAACCCAAGTGTCCTCTCAGTAGAGTGTAGGTCCCTTGTTTCACACAAATGGAAATGAATGCACTGGTTTATTTTGTTTGTTTGTTTTTTAATGATTACTTCAGAGATGGGGCTGCCTCCTCAGTTATTCAAGGTATGAAATGGAGGAGCCTGATGTGTTTCACACTGGCTTGTTTGACATTCATATTTCTTACTGTTAATTCAGCAGTAATTGATTGTAGAAGAAAACCCCAGTGTTTCAGCTCACTCAGGAGTCAGGGTAAGAGGAGGACCACCACTGTGGTGTGTTCCTTGAGTGTACTGGGGGAATGTCACACATTTCCTTCCCAGGGTCAAAGAAATCTCTAGGAAATGCCTGAGGGAGATTAGTTTTCCCCAAGTATTATGATGTCTAGTCCATTCTAAGAATACCACTGGACATGTGCTGTGGACATTTGGGATTGCAGTTCTCATTGTGACTTGATTGGACCTCAGTCTCAGTCAAGTGGATCACTTTGAAGGAAAGCTTTGGTTGTCGCCATTATACCACTGAAGTAAAGTGTTATTAGCAAAGTATGGTTCAAATTAATTTATAATAATGACCAAGAGCTTTTCTCTTCCAAAAGATGAATTTTATTGTAAATAGTTTCTCAAAGTATTTCTAACTGGATCAAGAGCATGGGGAGAGAAAGTTTCTCAGCTGCTAAGAATTTCCCCACTGTTTACTTCTTTCACTTACAGTGGTATTGCATATAAGATTGCAGAATTTAAAGTTTTATTTGTATCTATTACACAAACCATAAACTTGTCTTTAATTTCATCACTGTCTTGGAGGTCCAGTGCACAAAGGACTGATGGGGGAAACTCCCTCTAACCAGTCCGCACTCTAACCCAGGATGAAAACCATCCCATCAAGTAGTATGTGAAGTCACATCTTTGTACTCTTCCAGACCAAACATTGAAATGGACTCATTCATATAAAATTCTATAAATCCTGTAAGTGAAAAGATAGACAATTGTCAGCAGTTGCTTTTAAAAAGGTCACTATAATAAGTACTATAGAGTACAGTATTAATTTATAGCAGGAAATCATATCTTGTAAACTGTATATAAAACACTGTTTAATGGTGCAATCATTTGTCAAACTTTTGTCTGTTACATTGTTTTTAGAGTGTGTGCATTCTTCTCATACCTAAGAACATCACTGTAAAATCTGCTGAAAAATATTTATAGGTTTTATTTGCACAAGACTTAATTAGTTTGAAATTTTTGGAAGCTCCTATTGAACATGCCTAAACATCTGTAAACATGAAAAATCTTCAATTCATTAAAAGCAAATATTTCAGTATGATTCTTTCCAAAGGTAATCCATGTTCTATGTTGTTAATGTGTGTATGTAATTTTTCTGACTCTTCTATTTCTTATCAACCTATTTTCTGTTTCATTTGTTTTGCTTTTGAAGGATGGCTCTTTTTTTTTTCTTTTTAATGTTCTAGATGACCAAAACACTTCATTGATTTTTACTCTTTTGCCTAAATCTTTGATATCCCTTTTGATGTTCTGTGAATTCACTTAATCTCTTAAGTAAAATAGTGAACAGTCCTGGTGACATACAATCTATTGATTTTGAGGAAGACCCTGAAAAGGTAATGGAAACTAACTTTGAATACACTACTCTTAGCTATTGTTTTGCATCGTGGGCTTCATGGGAAGAACATGTTGCATTTATTTTGTCTTTATTAAAAGACTACTAGCCACAAGTTACTCTGATTATAGTAGCTATTTTATCAACCCACTTTGATCTTCTTTTAAAATATTAAATTTACATTCACAATTCAAAATAGTAAGCTGTCTTTCAGAACTAATTTTTGAAGGATAAAAGCATATGAAGGAAAAAAGTGGCCTGTGTAGGTTGGATTCCCTACACAGGACTTATTAGTTATATCACCTCAAGAGATTTTAAAGTTTGTGATCAAGGCCTGTATATTATCCCAAACTTTATTAAGGATTGTTTTCTAATTGGTTATAGCATTTTTCAATTAATAGTTTAAAAACAAATTGTTAATACAAACTGTATAAAATGAACATAATTTTTCTTCACTTGTATTTTTGTTATTGAGCAAGTTTATCAAAATAAATTGTCTACTAAAGAAACTAAAAAGGCTTCTATTACTTTGAAACAAGCTTTGAATTTAAAACTTTATTTTAGAAATAAATTTCTTATAGCGGTTTCACATACTCACACAGTGACACTTCGATGCCTCTTGGTTTGATTTTGTTGTTAGCATTGTGCCAGGGAAAGGCCTCCCCTCTCCCACTCTCCTACCTACCCGCTAGGGAAGAGATGCTGTTAATATTCCACAACATGGGTCAGTGTGTGTTTACCAATAAGAAGAGGCACTCAGCAATAAAAGACCATACGTGTGGCACTCTTCTGTATCATATTTCCATGGACTTAAAGAGAGGTACTGAGCCAAGGCACTCTCATCTTTTCTTTTTCCCTTGCACATTGACCTAAACTCTTTCATCTTTGCTTCAGTCTTCTGTTTCTACTTTTATTTCAGGCCAAAGACTCTTAGCTTGTAAGATTTTAAAACTGGGCTTGAAGGAGCAATGTAGAGCCCTTTGGTTTCCAGACTCATTCACACGCTCCATCCCAGCTTTACTGTAACTCTGTTTAGTAGTATTGGGAGTAGCCTAGCCTAATAGTAACTAGTAATCAAATAAAACACTAGGTTTACCCTTCACTGCTGTTTCTTTATATGGCCTCTGCAGGAGCCTCATAGGGAATTGGGAGTTTAAGACAAGGTAGGAATTGGATGTTCCTGGCTTCTGGACCTTAACGGCATCTTAGGATGACCAACCATCCCAGTTTGTTTGAGACAGGGCTTTTCTGGGACATGAGATGTTTAGTGCTGTAACTGAGGAAGTTCCAGGCAAAAAGAAATTAATTGCTCACCCTACTTTTGCACCATTCAGATCTTACACCAATTTATAACACAGATTTGAGGTATTTGAAGGGTTATTTTCTATAAATATCAATGAATAGGTCAACTGGAAATGGCAGTGGTTGACTAAATACTGAACTTCTAAGAGAGGGGGGAAAAAATGCCTTTTTCTTCTCTTTGTAGGAAAAGGCAACACACTGTCTTTAAAGAACAATAATATGAGTTAAAAAATACTTTGAGTTAGTCTTCCATCAACTCTTCTAACCACTGTATGAGAAGATTATAGGAAAAACACCAAGACTAGAGGACTGTGGGTTCCTTTTATGCAAAGTCAACTCTTCTGGGTCACAGTTACCCAGCAACAAAATAAAAGTAGTTATTTATAAGTTGTATTAAAGATAGAAAGCATAATGTATTATTTTTTAGAATTTTGGTTCTTTTCCCAGCAAGAAAAAAAACACTGGGATATTTTCAAGCACATTCAAGGTTTCTACAAATAAGCCCCAGTTCTAAAGACTAAGACCACCCAAGATTAAATTTCAAGACAAGATTCTTCAGGCGACTCAAATTTTCAGAGCTGGATGAAATCTAAAAGCATGTTCAGTGTTTCCATTTTCTAGATGAAGAAATCAAGGATTCAAAGGCTTCTTGACTTTCCCAAAGTCACATAACTAGGTCTCAGCAGGACACTCAATACTGTAGAAAAGAATGTGTTTGACAAATAGGCCTTGGGCAGTTGTTGACCTAGGACAGTTCTTCAAATTCTATAGTCACTTGAATTAGTGTTTCTTCAACTAATCTCCATCTCCGTCGGTTCATCCAAATCATTTCTGCCAAAATAATCTTAACACAGAAGAACACTTTTCGTTTCTTCACTTGAGTTCCTGTTAGCCCCACAGTTACAGAATGAAATCCAAGCTTCCTTACCATAATATCGAAAACCCTTATGAGCTGACGTCAGTCTGTCTGTTCAGTTTGATTTCCCATCATTCTCTTTTCACTTTTTACTGACAAACCATCTTCATTCTTTTACTACACCTTGCTTTCTGTCTTAGCTGTGCCTGTATGCCCTCCCCCTTGCAGTTTCTTTAATCCCTCTTGTATTTTAAATAATCTAATTTTTTGTGCTGTGTTTCTCTTTTGCTTGTACCTCTGTAACAGAACTAACTAGAGGGAGATCAACTGCCTGGATTCAAGTCTCAGGTCCACAATAAATCACGTAATAAATCACTTAATCTCTGTGCACTTTGGTTTTCTTACTTGTAGCCCGGGTCTGATAGTACCTACCTCATAGGGTATTGTTGGTTTAAATGAGGTAAAGCACAGAAAGTTACTGGTACATAGTAAACCTTCAAGTGTTCGTTGCTGCTGTTATTAAACACTTCTCTATAATTTGATCAAACTTCTGAATTCAAGGAATGTGGCTTTCTCATAGTCGAGAGACCTGACACAGTGCTTTACATGAATTATCATGATTAAATTTGGGGCTAGGTTATAAAGGAAAACTATGAAACTATTTCCTGGAGGTGTAAAAGGCCCACTCACCTATCTGCCAGGATTGTTTCAGTGAACTTTTTCCTGAAAGCAGAGACATGCATAGATCAGCAGCCTTTATGGGTGAGTGTGGTTATTTTATTGGTAAGTATTGGACTGTGTAACATGCCAGTCTTGCTGACCCCCTTAGGATTTCTCTGGACTCAAGACCCTTTACTGCTAAATTCACAGTGCTCTAATGTTGATACTCATACAGAGGACCACGATGATAACAAGCACCTTGTTGATCCTGACGAGAACTCTGGAGGCTTCTTCAAGTTTGTGGGTTCTTCATTCTCTTGAAGCCTTCCATACATGTGGTATGTTTTGCTGAGACCTGGTTCTGCCAAGATGGTTTTGTTTCTGCTAAAAGGAATGGACTCAAGGATTTGATCTCATTTTAGAGGAGATTATCCCCAACTGACCATCTTATGGCACTTTAGTTGCTATTGCCAATGTGTTTGGTCACCATTAAATCAATATTTATTATCTGTTGGGGCAAGTCAGTAAAATTAATGCTATGTCCTGACGCTGGCACTCTTCATGTTGTTTAAATACTTAATTTAGTTGTGTAAGACAGTTAAGTATTTTCTTAAATAAAAAACTTAAAACCTTTTTCTTTCACATTGCTTTGTTTTCTGTGGCAAAATGCAAATGTAGTTGAAGAACCACCAAAGAAAACCTCTCCCACTAACCTTGATAAGTCGTGTTAGAGGGGAAAAAGTAATCCACATATCTAAGAAAGTTTTTAACTACCTCATCTTCTACATATTTTGCTAATGTAGTGAGAGCAAAATGGACTTGTGTGTCACAGCCCCCCCACACACATACCACTCAAATACTTTAGCTCGTTTCTGCTTTCAAGGTCACTGGCAACTTTTTCTTATCCTCAGTGCTGCTGTGGAGAAGAAAGTTAACCATGACCCTAAATTGGGACAAAATATTTTTTTTCTTTTAACAGTAACACATGTCTGTAATTTTTAAATGAAAATAGGAAGTTAAAGTTCCCTTCCTGACATTCCACCTTCCAGAGAGTACCACTGTTGACACTTTACTAGGTATTCTTTCAGAGACTGCTTTCTTTACAGTGTGTGTGTATGTGTGTGTGGTATTTGCATATATGTATGTGGATGTGTCCTGTTCAACTGTTTTAACAAAAGCAAGATCATATTATACATGAGTAGCACTACTTTCTTTTTTAACAATTTATGATGACTCTCTTTCTGTGTCAGTAAATATAGATCTTCCTGATTTTTAATGACTATATAGATAGATACATCTCTTACACACTGTATAATATAGATATATTTCTCCTTTCCTGTTGTACATTTGTCTCCAAGTCTTTGCTATTACAAATAATGCAGCTGTGAACTTAATCCTTACATAACAGAAACTCCCCAAATATCTTGCCAAATAGAATAATCTGACATTCTAACCGAAGCACATCAATTACTCTATTAACACAATTCATATTTTTTTTAAAAAACTGGTTGAAAAATAGTGGCATTCGTAAGAGTTTAGAGAAAGAAGCTAACGTTAAATCCATGTTGTGTTTTTCCATATGTCAATACTCCTATGAGGTAGGAGACTATTTTATAAATTAGAAAACACTAGGAATCAGAAGGGTGAACCATTTACCCAAAGTTTTATTAGTGAATTGGGGTTTCAATCCTAGGTTCCCTGACTTCAGATCTAGAACTGCTTCTGCTGTCCCACATTGCCAGTTTGGCTAGTCTAAAGAAAATAAAAATAGCTTGTCCCAGATGCATGATTCCTTGGCTCAGACATGAGCAGCTAAATCTATGGTTTGCTTCTTCTGGATGTGGAATGCAAACAACCATAAAAGGTAGTCTCTACTTATAAATATTACTTATATTGAAAGAAAAAATTATAAAAGTTATTAAGTTGTCTTTAATCTGCCATTATTCACTGCTGATTTTCAAGCTTTCTGCAATCATTGCTAATTGGTATTTTATAGTGCTTACTTTGGAGAATGCAATGGCACCCCGCTCCAGTACTCTTGCCTGGAAAATCCCATGGACAGGGGAGCCTGATGGGCTGCAGTCCATGGGGTCGCTAAGAGTCGGACACAACTGAGCAACTTCACTTTCACTTTTCACTTTCATGCATTGGAAAAGGAAATGGCAACCTACTCCAGTGTTCTTGCCTGGAGAATCCCAGGGACGGGGGAGCCTGGTGGGCTGCCGTCTCTGGGGTCGCACAGAGTTGGACACGACTGAAATGACTTAGCAGCAGCAGCAGCAGGGCTTACTTCCTTAACTAGTGAATTACATGATGTCATCCAATGGTTTTATTGGAACCCTCTTGAGAATTGAGCACATAGGGAAATTTTCCCAAAAAGGCCATCCCCTATCCTACCTATAGCACTTTAAAAAATCAACTAGCTCTCTTCTACCTTGTTGGCAGGAAATCTATTGGCCACTGGGGACACCCTCAAGTTGTGCAGAGACCCCTGGCTGAAACTTTAGAAAGTCCCCTCTGGTGGTTTGACTGACCCCTCTGGTAGTGAGCCCCTATACTCGTTGCTGCTGAAACATCAGCTACTCTAGGCCGAATGGTCCAATAATCCCCACACTTGGGGCATGGTAACCTTTGGTGAGCTAGAAGCCCCTATGCCTCTGGACTATCTTCCTGGATGTACCAAGGACCCGTTTCCCTTTAGGTCTTGCTATCTCACCACTATGGCTACAAACGCTATGCAGTTCCCTCCTCCCTCTAATTTCAGATCTGATTTCTTGACCTCTGTTTTTCTGGGGACTATTCTCTCTTGCATTGGCTTTCCTCAGTCATGTTTGCCTAGTGTCCCCTTCTTTGGTTAAACCACAACAAAAACAGATCTTTTCATGAGGCTGATTTCACCGTCTGGCTCCAGGACTAGATGCAGAAGCCAGATCTGGCCAATCAGAGTCACCGTGATTGGTTCAGGAATGAGTATATCCTGTGACCAAGCCAAGCCTGGGACTCTCCTGGAAGAGTTGTTCTTTCTTTAGGGTGCTGAAGACTGTGGGGAGGAAAGCTGAGGGCTGACGTCCCAAGTTTGCCAACCACTCCTAAAGAGCCTACCTAAGAATAAAGCCATCACAAAGAAATGGAGACAAATTTCTGAACATAATTTTAGCCTTTGGATCAAGTCATGCCCAAGGCCAAAATTATTCCTGGATTTTTCTGTCTTCTGAGTAAATAAACTCCCTCTTTTCCTTAAGCCAGCTTGAGTTGGGTTTTTGTCTCTTTTTAACTAAAAGAATCTTTATACTTTCCCACTTTCCTCTTGACATTGATACATCCATCACTTCCCATGCTTTGCATGTCATTTTAATCTTTTAAGTGACTTAGGCTTTTACAAAAGACAGAAAAAAACTGTTGACTTCAGGCCACTTCTAAACCTAACAAAACACCTGCAACTGCTTGAGATAGAGGGAAGAAATACAGCAAAATACAAATTGGTGTCTAAAGAAGTATATCACAATATTGTCGGTCTGTTTGGGCTGTTGTAACAAATACCTCAGACTTAGTTGGCTTATAAAAAACAAATTTAACTAGATGCTAACTAGATACATTGTATACCTGAAACTAATGTAGTATGTCAATTATACCTCAATTTTTTAAAAAAGAGGGAAAGAGGATTTTTCTTTCCACCGCAGTGTGCTGCTTGTGGGATCTTAGTTCCCCAACAAGGGATTGAACCCAGGCCCTGAGCATGAGAGTACAGAATATAGTACATATATACTGGAGTATAGTAGATGGCAGGTCCCAAGAACCTAAGGTGTGAGAAAGAGAAATTCCTACTGTGCTCCAACACGAGGCCAATCATGAGCTGTAGACAGTCTGAGGAGAGCCAAGAAAGATGGTACCAGCACAGAGCTTTCTCCTACACTAATCATAAAGCCTGAAAACCTTACTCTGCTTTACCCATCTGGCCCAAATACATCCAGAGTATGTGTCATGTAAACTCAAATAGAAAACAGTAGTAACAATGAACTTTTCAATGTTGGGTTTTACTTCTTGTAAAATGTTGAAAATCCGTTATCCAGGAGCAAAGGATGTTGTGAGGGTGGTAACCCATCTATCTTGAGCCCTTGTGTCTCCAAGAATGGTGCATCAAAGCCAGCCAGCCCCTTCTACCCAGGATTTCCAATCAGGTGGGCCCAAGGACCCTCACCTCTTGCTCACAGGGTAGCCTTTGGCTGGTTTCTCTCGGCATCTGTGGCTCTTCCCTCTTCTGACTTCCTTTTCTCTTTCTAGGCTCCTCCTCTCCTGCCTCATTGGTGTTGACCAAATGCCATGATTTACAGCTGCTATTCTCACCCATAACTAGTCTGCCCAGAGTGAGAGGTGATAAGTGAGCTGTCTCTATTTTGAAGAATTTTGTGTCTGATCTGACCTATAGAGGGATCTTGGGGGGTCAACATCTGAAGGGGTTCTCTATCACATAGTGACTACCACAAGTAGCACATGTTCTAAATTACAAATTCAAGATTCAGTAAGGGAAGATCGTGACTTGAGGAATGACCTGGAGAACAAAAACCAAGTGCAGATCCCTTCGCTACTACAAGCTAGTTAGTTGACATTGAGTACATCACTTCATCTCTCTTGACTTCCATAGAAGAAGCTGGAAAGGTCCCCAACTGTGGGCTAAGAGCTGGTTACATCATAATCACCTGGAACCATTGTTAAAGATTCTTGTTCCCACACTCTGCTACAGTTCTGTATCAGTCTGCCAGATGGGAAGGTATGTATGTTTTCTTAGCATACAACCTAGATGACTGTGATGGGCACCTGGGCTTGGGAACCACTGTAATAGGTGATCTCTTCTTATGCTAAGAGATCACTGAGACTGCTGTTGCATTAGCCAGGTTTGGGTGGAGCTGGAGCTGGTCGGGGTGAGGGACTGCCAGACCTCTCCCAAGGAGTGTGTTTGGAGGGCCCCAGGGAATCTGCAGAAGAGAAGGAAGGTCATCAGCTTTCACGCATGTCACAGGTTCTCTGCTGTCTGTCTTCAGTTCCTAGCACAGGAAGGCAGCAGGCACCAGGGCTCCACTGGTCTAAACCATAGTTTTCCGATGACCCAGAGGTTCTAAAACTAGAGAAGAGGTCCAAATCCTGCTCCTGGCTTTTGTGGGGGTGGAGAAAAGCAGAGTGCCTAGGGAGAGGTTGTTACAAGCAACAAAGTGGTAATTTCTTCCCCAGGGTGAGGAACGTTTTTTCCCATCCCTGCCTCTAGCTGCAGTAGTGCAGTCTGTTACCTTGGACACCAGCTAACACTTCGCGACAGGGCAAGCTTCACTGTTGCTTGGAGGAACTAGAAGCGGGAACCAGGAAAAACAGAGTGCTGGAATGACCAGGGCCCTTCTCCCAAAGTTGGAGAAATAGAGAAATGCAGGTGAGGTTGAGAGTCTCAAGTATTGATAGGGTGGTAAGAGAGAGGGTGAGGGAGGCCCAGACACGAAGCTCTGGGCTGAGTGAGAGAGACTCAGGGAGCCTGGGTCTTAAGCACCTGCTGTCTACATGCCAGGCATTGTGCTAGAGGCTGGGGATACAACAGTAAAAAAGAGAATAATGGGAGAACTGTGACAGTTTGATAGGAGACAGCCAGAGGGCAGGACTAGGAGGAAATTATTTCCTCCTTAGGGGTTGGGGGCAGCAAATGGGGTTCAGGAAAAACTTCTTGGGTTTTCTTATCAAACTTTTGTTGCAAAGGCATTTCTAGAAGTAGATCCAACTTGAGCCAAGAAGGGAATGAATTAGCAAAGTGTATAAGTGAGGTTATCAGGGTGCACAAAAGGATGCAAGATGAGGTAGAGAGGTGAGTAAAGAATAGAGGCAAAAGGAGTGAAAAGTTTTTGAAGAAGATCTGGTCTGCTTGTCTACAGTACTGAGGAGCCACGGCAAGGTTCTAAACAGGTAATAATACAGACAGTTCTGCATATCAGAAAATCATTCTGGCAGCAGATTGTAAAATGGATCGGATCGGGACAAGACTAGAGGTTACTTGGCAGTTAAAAATACAAACCCTGGGTGTGGCTTTATCCTGGATAGTTAGGAGAATCCTAGATCCAGATGTTAGCACATCAGGAACTTAGCTGAAGATTTTCTTTTATCTGCTAATCAGGGCTACCTCTCTCCCTTTGACAAGATGTCGTTTCCTAAGGACCTGTTTTGCATGTTCTCTTCCCCTCCTGTGACCAGTCTCCCAAGGTAACGTGGCCCACATTTGTCTAAACTCTGGACCTGCCCTGAGTACATTTATTCAACAAATGTTTGGGGGGCAATGTTTTTGTAGGCAATGATTACAAAGAACCATTCTAACTTAGTTATGTTAACTAAGTCCCTGCCCTCAAGGATCCTACTTTTAGTGGACTGATGGGTAGGGGAGAGTGGAGCAGAGACATAATAAATATATAGAACATCAGATGATGAAATGTGCTGCAGAGGAAACTAAACAGGGCAGAGGAGGTCCTGTCTGAGGAGGGGCAATCAAAGAAGACGTCTCTGAGGTTTCATTGAGCAAAGGCCTAAGGGCAAGGGCTGTCCAGCTCTGCCTCCCCAGTACCAGGTCTCTCCTGCTCTGAATAGGCACTCTATAAATGTACACAGATGGATGAGTGCTTGAGCCACATGCTGAAGTGCTTGAAGATGTGGCAGGTTTTAAAATGGTATTCCTCATTCATATAGTACTTTGTATTTTACAAAGCTCTTATATATTCTCAGTTTCATCTGAGCCTCTTGATGGAGTTGAAGTTACTATTATCCCCATGCCCTTCTGCCGATGGAGAAACCAAAGGTCCAGTGCTCCTTTAGCACGCCACATTGTTATGTTAGTTTTATGCAGCCCAAATACCCCTCCATCAGCCAACACAAGTCACCCCAGAATCCAGTTGTGCAAGCCTCTGAGTTCATTAGGTTGTTAGAAAAGAGGGAACTGAGCCTGATGGGGCATCCAGTGTTCACGAGGCCTTTCTATTCCAACAGGCTCAGCCACCGAGAGTTTCCCGGCTAACTGTAAGTAGAGCCAGCTGTGGTTCGAGATATTGCCATACTATCTTGGTGCTTCCCAGAAAAGAAAACTCTTCTGAATAAAAGATTAAAGACCCAAAGGAGAAAAACAAGTTGCTGAACCATCATTATGTTGCTATGTGTGTGCTTAGTCGTGTCTGACTCTTTACAACCCCATGGACTGTAGCTTACCAGGCTCCTCAGTCCATGGAATTTTCCAGGCAAGAGTACTGGAATGGGTTGCCATTTCCTTCTCCAGGGGATCTTCCCAACCCAAGGATTGAATCCGGGTGTCCCACAGTGCAGACAGATGCTTTACCATCTGAGCCACCAGGGAAGCCCCTTTACCACTGAGCCACCTGGAAAGTCCCTGAACCATCATTAAACTATTTAATGTTTGTATGAGAACACCCACTCCGATATTAACCTTCAACTCCATCTGGAGATTCCCACTGGCTGTGTTTTAGGCAATTTTTGTTTGTTTGTTTGTTGTTTGTTTGTTTCAAATAACAAGAAACCTAAATGAAGTTGCCAGGCAGTACTAGTGATATGGGTTTGATCCCTGGGTTGGGAAGTGGAGTGCAATCCAGTCCTGTATTCTTGCCTGGAGTATCCCACAGACAGAGGAGCCTGGCAGGCAACAGTCCAAGGGGTCACAAAGAGTCGAACACGACTGAAGCAACTTAGCACACAGAAAGCAAAAAGGGAGGAATTAGAAGGAATTCCTACAAAAAGGGAGGAATTAGGAGGAACAAGTATCTAATGGAACCCAAGAACAGGAAGTGAGGTCAGTTCTTCAAAAACCAAGGTTTACTTCCCCTCCTCAAAATATTTACTGTCTACCAGTCCCTGCTCTCATGTAATTTATAATCTCATGGGAGAAAGATGCCAATTTTAAAAAAATCACACTAATGAATGTATTATTCTAAATTAAGTACTTTCAAAGAAAGGAGCACAGTTCTGTGATAGTTTACATAACACAAGAAACCTGGAATAGAGTAGGATGGTGGGGAAGACTTCGCAGAAGTGAAGTGTGAGCTGAAGAGTCAAGGATGAGTAACTGGGGGCAAGGAGGGGAAGAGAATGTTCAGAGCAAAGCCAGCCCATGAAAAAGTCCTGTGACTAGAGGAAATGTGCAGCATTGTGGGGTCTGAAGGGGAAGGGGAGCTGTGGGACACAGACATGGTGAAGGGAGGTAGGGTGGGAAAGCTGGAGAGGTCAGTGGACAGCGGCCAGAGCCTGTGAGCCTCAAATGCCATTGTTATTATCTTAATCTTTATTCTAGAAATAAAAGGAAGACTTTGAACAGTTTTCATCAAGAGGCAGAAGAGGGGGTGTGACTTTGGGTCTGTGGGGTTTTTTGGCTGCAATTTATGGCTTGTGGGATGTTAGTTCCCTGATCAGGGATTGAACCCAGACATGGCAGTGAGCACACAGTATCCTAACTACTAGTTCACCAGAGACTGCCCTGAATTTCTGTTTTTAAAAAGTCACTCTGACTTCAGTGAGAAGAGATTAGATGGGAGAACTGAGGGGATATAGGGAAGCCACTTAGGATCTACTGCAGTCATCTATGGCAGAGGTGACAGCAGCCTCAATGCGAGAAATGTCAGTGGAGACAAGTGGTGAGATTTGAGAGAGGTAAAATTTACAAGGTTAGCGACTTCCCTGTCAGTCCAGTGGTTAGGACTCTGGCTTCCACTGCAGGGGGCACAGGTTCGATCTCTGGTGGCAGAAGTAAGATCCTGTATGTGGCACAGCATGGCCAAAAAAAAAAAAAAGGCAAGATTAGATGATAGAGTGGATATGGGGAATGAGGCTTTCAAGAATAATTCATTTCTGACTCATATAATTAGATGGATGGTGGTTCTTTTCTCTAAGTTAGAGAACAAAGACCAGAGGTTAGTGTGTAGGAAATTTGAATTCAGTCTTGGACATGCTGAGTCCAAGTTGCTCCAGGTGGAAATATCCAGTGTAATTGAACACATAGGTCTGGAGTCAGAGTGAGAGGTCTGGGCTTTTGACATGCAACTGGGAGTCACTGATGTACAGATGACAGTTGAAGTCAAGGACAAGGATGTTTGCCTAGGAAAAGAGAAGAAAGTGAGAGGAGAACTGTGTGCATGATTTAGCCTTGAGGAACACCAACTTAAAATGCTCAGGTAGAAAAGGCGAGCCTGCAAAAGAGACTAGGAAGGGGCAGAGAGAGGAGGGAGCCGGGAGAGAAAGGCCCCAGGGAAACCAAGGCCGGGAATGGCCCTGCCCTCAACTTGGCTCTGAAGACAGCCTTTCCCTGCTTCTGAATGTACATGGTGGCCTCACAGCTCTTCATTCTGAATTCCCAAAGGGAGGATCTGATTGATCTGTCAGGCCCGTGTGTACCACTAACCCCATAAGCTGCAAGCAGTAGCTACAGGGACCCACCCTCTGAGTGCACAGGCAGTTATCAGAGGAAAAACTCGGCCTCATCTTAATGTTTTCCCTGTCCACTCCCCCATCCTCTAAGTCGTTATGGGCACTTGCTGTCTTCTCTGCCTACTTCACTTGCTGTCCTCTCTGCCAGACTTTTCATCGGCTACCTCCTTTTCATCCTTCAAGAAAGCCTAAGCTCAGGCCTCCCCTGGTGGTCCAGGGGTTGACTCCACCTTCCAGTTCAGGGAGCATGAGTCAGATCCCTGGTTGGTGAGCTAAGGGACCACATGCCATGGGGTGTGGCCAAAATTAACAACAACAAAAAGGTCTAAGCTCAAAAGATACCTTCACTGACCACCCTACCTATGCAAAGGAGATTCCTGATTACTCTCTATCCTTCCTTCATAACACGTTCCACAGTTTGTTATTACTATATTTAATTTTTAAATTTTATTTATTTTTTTGGCTGCCCTGAGTCTTCACTGCTGCACAGGCTTTCTCTAGTTTGGGTGAGTGTGGGGGGCCTACTCTCTAGTTGCCGTGCGAGGGCTTCTCATTGCAATAGCTTCTCTTGTTTGGAGCACAGGCTCTCAGGCTCGAGAGCTCAGTAGTTGTGGCTCCTGGGCTCTAGAGCACAGGCTTAGTAGTTGTGGCGCATGGGTTTGGTTGTTTCATGGCATGTGGGAATTTCCTGGACCGGGGGTTGAACCTGTGTCTCCTGCATTGGCAGGCAGATTCTTTACCACTGAGCCACAAGGGAAGCCCCTACTATATTTAATTTTTAACATCAGTCTCTCCTTCTGGCAGGACAAGGACAATGTCTAGCTCCATGATTGTCAGCTGGGGATGACTGTGCTCCCCAGAGACATTAGGCCACGCTTAGAGACATTATTAGTTGTTACAATCTGAAGGGCAGGGATGCTCCTGGCATCTGATACGTAGAGCATTCTTCAGTGCACGGGACAACCCCACGACAAATAATCATCCAAAATGTCAGAAGCCCTGAAGTTGAGAACACTTTTGTCATCTTCTTCACCATTGTATCCGCAGCATCAAGTAGGCGTTCAATAAGAACTTACTGAATGAATGAATTATAGAGTTGAGCTGAATATATATGCCCTCCAAGGCCATTGCCTACATGTTGCACTCATCCCTTTCTGGTATTATTTTGCTCCCTAGGGAAATAAGCACTGGATGTTTTTATAATGGCCACACAAATTAGTGATGTCTTCCATAGTCAAGACAGTACATTTCTGGAAAATCACTGGTAAGCATCTTCTCTGATTTTTCCAAATGAAATCAACAACAGTAACATTTTTTTTCTTTTCATGAGAGTTGAGGGGGAAATACGTGCCTTTAAGTGAGACTGGGTAAATGATAATTGCATCATCTTACACCTGAGGGCTTCAGTTACCTAACAACCAAAACAATAAAATAAAATGTCTTATGAACTTGGAGCCCACATTTTATCAAGATGTACACAAGAAACTTCCCCTGTTACTACACAGAAATAAAAATGCTTCTGGAGGCCCTGACAATGTGGCATCAATGTCTGGCACCAGGGCATTGATCAAATGACTTTGTGTTTTGTAGCATGAGGAGAAACAATGACAGAGATCCGAAGAAGCAGTTGAACCAGAAGAATATCAATGAACGTGGCCAAAAGCTAGACAATGGACTCCTGGTTACGCATGTTAACCAGACACAGGACTTACTGGTAAAAACCATAAGTGCTTCTACTGAGCAGCCGTGTTCACAAATCATAGCTGGGAATGCAGAATGTATTTCTTTCTTCATGTAGGATCTCAGGACTAGTTAAGAATTCATCTCTAATCTCCTGTCTTTAAAAATTACTAAAGAATCTCTATGCTATTTATAGAAATAGTATAGCCTTCTTGGCCATATCATCAAATATTCAGGAGGGTGTGAAGATGCTGTCCTTGTTATCAAAGCTTGTAGACTAAGGAATTTAATTCTAAGATTCTCCTTCCTGAGATTTGTTTTTCTTGTAGGATTTCCTAAAAAATCTAAACCCAAAAATCAGTTTCGGGAAGTGCTATTGGAGTGAGAGAGTTATGGCAGGAGAATTAACCTCTAGAATAACCAGAACTGTGGTCTTAGGCTGACTCCCAGCATGTTGATGAGCTGTCTTCTCATGGTGGTGAGTGGATTGTCTAGAACTCACAGCTCACTCTACCGTAGAAATAATTGTCATCGGCGGCTGTCAGCGCAAGCCTGGCCCATAACTCTCTACCTATACTAGAGTTTAACAAAAATCTTTTGAAATGATAATCAGTCAAAAACAATACAGTTTTAATGCTGGTGATTAAAAATCAGGAAAATAGTTGTGTTTTACTTTTCTCAAATATTGGCACTAACAGGAAAGCAAGTTTAATTACAAGAAAATGAGCAAAGGTCAGTAGTGTCTGGAGATTCTGAAGCATTCTCTCAGTGACCTTAGATGTTGATACTAAGAGTATCTATTTCACCTAATTTCTTATCAAATACATGACTTCCCAGGTGTACAAGGACCACTCTTACTTATCAGCCACAACCGGGGCCTCATTTACATCACAAACAAATTGCAGTGAGAAAGAGAGAATGGATTGCCCCAACAAAGATCATACTCTTTTGTACGTCAAGCACTTCCTTTAGCGTGTCATCAGTATGTCTACAGTCAAAATCCATAATGTGTTTAATGGTGCTCAGTCGCTCATTCGTGTCCAGCCCTTTGCCACTCCATGGCTCCTCTGTACTTGGAATATCCCAGGCAAGAATACTGGAGTGCGTTGTCATTCCCTTCTGCAGGGGATCTTCCCTATCCAGGGACTGAACCCGAGTCTCCTGTATTGGCAGGTGGGTTCTTTTCCACTGAGCCACCAGGGAAGCCTGTGTCTAATAGTAACTCTTCAAACATCAGCAATACAAAATCCATGTCCTAAAGCATGATGGAACATTTCAAATGCAAGTAAAATGGAAGAAAAGGGGGAATGAGAAGTCTACCTGTTTCTGTTACAAACTAGGGAGGTGGTTGTCCTGAAAGATGAGAAGAGTGACATCTAGTGGTTATATGATGTACAGCAGCAGCTCCCTAAGTGTGGGGCTAAGATTACAGGCAACATTAATTAGCAGAGAGAAATAATGAGAAAATTGTCTTTTCAGTCAGTTCTCTCTCAGTCCTTCACAAAGACAGTCAGAGTTTGGTGGTAAATTTAAAGGCCATATAGTATGTGTGATTGTGAGCATGACTCAAGCTATACTGCTTGGCTCTGAATCCCATTTCCACCTCTTACTAGCTATATGACTTTGAACAAATTACTTAATCCTCAGTACTTCAGTTTCCTTGTTGGTTAAATGAGGTTAACAATGATGAAACCTGTTTCACAGACATAAATAATATATGTGAAGTGCTTGTCACGTTAAAGCAGCGCTATTAAGTGTTGCTCTAATTATTAGCGTTTTTCACACTTTAGCAGTTGCTAATTTCCTTTTGAAACAGAGGGTGAGCAGGCCTCAGGCACAGATGTAAGGCACCCAATGCTGTCTAGCTGGAATAGGGCAGCAGCCGTTTATTTTCACTGTCCATTTGTTCGTTACCTTCTCTGTGTGTGTGTTGCTCACTCAGTCAAGTTCAACTCCTTGAGATTCCATGAACTGTAGTCTTCTGTCCACCAAATATGAGGGGAAACAAGAGTCATTGTTAAGCACTGTTTGGTGTAGGAGATGCATGGCTTGCCCAGCATCACAAAGCTAGTAAGTGGGGGGCCCAGGACTGCACTCCCTTCTTTCCTCTCTTTCTTCCTCTGCCGGTTCCTCCTTCAGAATCCTCTGTCAGATCTAATTCTGTCTAAGGCAGCTTGGTCAGCCACAGCAGGTAATTTCATCCCCTTGTCCACCACCTCACCCTCTGCAGTGACAGCCCGACAAAGACAAGCCCAAGCAGGACCCACTCAGGGTTTCAGCAGGTGCACAGGAGACGGGCAAAGCCATCCTTGGGTGTAGACAGGGCCGTGGTGGGCTAAGCAGCGCAGGTCCTTTCCACAGTCATCGGACACTGCAGGGTGGTTTCTCACTGTGGGTCTGAGCCAGCCTCCCCTGACGATGGGATTCCTCACCCCGAGTCATGGCCAACCCTGGCAGCATGTAAGGCCCATTGACTCATTCAGACAATGGTGCTTGTGCTGGAAGCTCTCGCAGAATCCCTGTCTGAGCCAGGCCTTGCACCGTTCCAGGCTCCTCTTGTGTCACACACACCCTGTGTTCACTACACACTCGTCACCGTGGCCACCCTTCTGTTCTGGAAGAACCCTGACCCAGCCCCAAGTCTGCCTCTGCCTGGAATGTGCATTCCCAGGGTCGCACAGGGCTGCCTCGTGGACTTTCAGGAGGACCTTCTCTGACCCCCATCTCAGCTAAAGTGACTCCCCATCTCCACCCTAGTCATTTTCTGTCACATTCTCTTGCCCCACTTTCTTAATATAACTGTTCCTTGCTAAAATTATATACATTGATTTTGCTTTTCTTTACTAACCCTCTATCCACACTAGAATGTGAGCTCCAAAAAGACAGGAACATTTCTATCTTGTTCACACTGTAGCCCTAGCACCTCAAAACAGGGCTCAAAACAAGGAAAATGGGCTCAGAGCCTTATGTCAGCTCTCTCCCACCTTCTGGCTCCCAGAACATATCAGCGATGTTGAGTGCTTGCTGGCAATGACTTCAGCTCTATCACCAAGGCCACCACCCACATCCTGCGCTTAGCATTATGTAAGGGACACAAGCACCACTAGGCACAAGCAAGGGGGTTTGTTCATTTCATGGCCAGACTCCTGTGAATTCTAGGAAATTCTTCCACTAAAACTTTTACCCTCTGCTCTTGTGTCTGGCCTCTGGAACAGACAGGGAAACTTATTCCCTCTTCTATTAGTCAACAAATATTTGTGGAGGATCCCTCAGACTGAGAGGGAGGCAGAACTCTTATATCTGAAAAGATACAGAGAATGCAAATACAGAAATAAACAAACACACCACCGTCACTTGTGTTTGGCAAAGACTCAAAGGCAGGCAGGGAAATAGGTAAACTTTAGAGTGAAAAGAATGAGGAAGCTTCAGGTGTGCCCTGAAGGAGCAGGCACACAGAAGCCAGAGATGAGCTAACTAGAACCTGGGCATCTCCTGTGACTGGTTTGGGAGCATGCTTGGCTTTCTCTGGCTGGTCCTGAGCTGGAAAAGGGGATGAAATAGGAAAGGTGGCAGCCCCGTCACAGTCCTGACCTCCTGATCCAGTTGCTGGAGAGGTTATGGTTTGGCTCCATGGACTGGTTGCTACAGAGGATGTGGGTCAGAGTCCTGAAGTCATGCAGGGTCTAGCCACTGTGTGTTTGTATATTCAGTCTCTCACAAGGCAGGATGTGGTGAGTGACCCTTGACTCCTCTGGGGACATACTGGGCATGAGGTGAGGGATGGGAACCAGTATCATCGGGGGCAGGTGGCCCACAGCAGGCCTCTCTGCACATGTCTGTTGCCTCAGCAAGGCGAGTTCCTGAACAGACTCTCTTGGGTAGGACCAGTCAGGCTGGCACCCCCGGGGCTCCCCATGGAGAGACCTAAAACACTCTGAGCTTTGCCTTCTCTTTTCCCTGTTTTTGCCTTGACTCTGGCTTCTGTTTCACAGAGGCTGCAGGGGGATGAGACCCAGCCTTCAGTCTGGGAGAATTCAGAAGACTGGCTTTCAATGCACAGTTTAAAGTCTAAGAAACTCACTTTTGCTGACCTGATATGCCAGGGCACATCCGTGCTGTAAGTCCGAAGCCACTCCCCTCCCCAAAGCCTGTGAGACACGTCCAGCCCCCTGAGCCCAAGAGACCCTTTCATGAGACTTTGCTTCTTCAGGGAGGAGGCCAGCAGTGTCACAAAGAAAATGCACTTCCCCACCCAGACCGTCCACCAATTTGAAGCCAAGCTTTCTGAGTAAGTATGTTTCTCGTGTCCTCCCAACAAGCCCAGAGCTCAAGAATTACCTGGTTTCAGCTCTCTGAAAGTGACTGTGTTCAAAAGACAGGCTCTGTTGGACCCGTGGGCAGTTCTCTTCCCAGTTCTGGCTTCAATGTCTTCTTTTGTCAAATAAAGAAGGTTGAACTATATCAGTTTTTCTCACCCTCTTAAAACCCATGGCCCCTTTGGATGAAACCTCACTGCCTCATCTGATGTGTAACAATTAAGAGTGACAGATTGATTGGGTTCATATCTTTATAGATATATGTTAAAAATATTCAGGTCCCCCCACTTCCAAACCAGTGTTGTTGTTGTTGTTTTAATGTGGACCATTTTTAAAGTCTTTATTGAATTTGTTACAATATTACTTCTGTTTGCATTTTGGTTTTGGGGTCATAAGGCATATGGGATCTTAATTCCCCAACCAGAGGTTGAACTCTCACCCCTTGCATTGGAAGGCTAAGTCTTAACCACTGGACCATCAGGGAAGTCCCTGAACCAGATTTTTTTTAAAGCTTCTTTTTACTTTTTTTGGCTTCACTTCACAGCCTGTGGCATCCTAGTTCCCCGACCAGGAATCGAACCCAGGCCCTAAGCAGTGAAAGAGCAGTGTCCTAACTCCTGGACCACCATGGAATTCCCCCAAACTAGATTTTGTTAGCACCATCCCCTGTGTAGCAATTGCTTGCTTGATTACTGCTTGCCTGAGATTTCTTCAAAGGTTAGAATAATAAAGAACCAACATTTATTCATGTGTCAGGAATTCTGCTAAAGGCTGCACACATTATCTTATTTAATCTTCACAACTCAAAAAATAACATTATTCTCAAGACAGTTAATGGAAAATCAATTGCTAAATGACCAATTTGTCAAACTTATCAAAGCACTTTAACTGTAACCTTTATAGCAAATTTTATTGAGTTGGAAGTTTAAACAGATTTTAAAGATTTCTGTAGTATTTTTGGTTGATTGGTTTTAATTGTGAATCCAGCATTTTAAGGAATGTTCTATTCAGTTAACTGGTCATTTGGCAAATTGATTTTCAGAGAATTCGTTTCAAGTAGACTAAATTTCAGCAAACTGACTTGAATAAAGTCTTATTATTATCTTCACATTGGAGATGTTGAAACTGTAGAGTTTACCATAGCTGTCCAAGTCACACAGCTAGTAAACAACACAGCTGGGTCTCAAAGACAAGCACATCTCATCATGGAGCCCATGCTTTTTGCCTGCACCTACTTGTGTGTCTTATGACTCTGCCCACTGCCCCTCATCCATGAGTTCATGACCAGAGGCCCATTTCTGGGCCCCCCAAATCCCACCTACCTCAATGAGGTCAATTCAGTTAAATTCAGATGACTGAGCCCTTCACTTGAGCACGTGTTACAGGCTGATCTCCAAATAGCCATAGGAATAGTCTGCGATGAGGGAAACTCTAGAAGTTCCCCTGGCCACTTACTATTCAAAACCAGTTTTTTGTTCATCAATCCACTGAGAAACTGACGCTGAGCAGCCTCAGTTGTGCACTTATTATTATGTCCAGGTGACTAGAAGTCTAACCTGAGAAGACACAGATTTGAGAAGAGCAAGAATGTTCTTCCACCTTCCTCATGAGAACCTTCCCCCATCCTGCACAGACTGACCCTCCCTTGAAGCACTAATCCTTTCCACAATCCCCCCCATAATTTGCCCCAGCAAACAAAGACCTTCAGTTTTTTCTGGGCTAGATTTTGCCATATATTCTCCCAGTGCCTTAAACACATTAAAAGAAATAAATTCCCACTGCATTTTCCTTTGGTATGTGAGTGGGCATTGCTCGGTGCTGGAACTCACCTTGGGTGACAAGTCTTCCTTGTGTTTTAACAGAGCTATTGAACTCTATCAACAGAGAATTCAGTGGCTCACAGAAAACAGCAAGAAGGTAATAGATTTTTTTCTTTGCCTCCTTTCAGTCATTGCATCTGTATTTGTTGGAACCCTTTCTGTTGCAAGTAATAGACCTCCAATTTACATTAACCAAACCCAAAAAAGGAATCTCTAGACCTACAGAAATGAAAAGCCCAAACACAGCTGTATCCTAGGGTTCAAATGACGTTATTCTTTGTCTCTGAGCTCTGCTTTCCTCTGAGTTGGTTTTACCCTCCGTAAGACTCTCCCCAGTCTTGGGAAGATGCGGGTCACCAGCAGCTCTCAGCTTACATGTCACTGAAGTGGTGGCCTTCCTTTCCCAGTGCGCCCTCCCAAGTCCTGGGACTGACTCTCTCTGGGCCAATTTAGACCAATCCACCATAGCCAACAGGGTGAGATACACTGACTACTTAGGCCCGGAACTAGTGCTCACTCCTGGGGAAAGACAGGGGTCAGGGTAGTTGGGGAGAATGGGTGAGATCTCCCCAAACAGACTGAGAAAGGGAGACAGATGGGTACACTTGGAAAGCCAGAGAGCTGTTACCAAAAGAGGAAACATCCTGGGTGAGAACTGCTGAAGCTCCCCTGGACCATTTAAGCTCAGACCTTTAGTGAGATTTACAACTAAGGCTGATCATCCAGAAGTAACTTTTGAAAGTTTGATTAAATGTTTCCCTCAGACCTAAAGGGTAGAAGAGTGATCATAACAAATTAACCTTGATTTTGCTTCCCTATTTGTTTTAGCCTATGTTCTTCCAATTGATGCCTTTCTGGCCCACCGTTTGCTTTCACCTTAGGCAATCCTTAGCCACCTTGTGGCTTCCCTGGTCACTCAGATGGTAAAAAATCTGTCTGCAATGTGGGAGACCCAGGTTCAATCCCTAGGTCAGGAAGATCCCCTGGAGAAGGAACCAGCAACCTACTCCAGTATTCTTGCCTGGAAAATCCCAGGAGTCTGGCGAACACTGAGGTGGCCAAGAGTTGGACATGACTGAGTAACTACATGATATGATGATGTGATAGGCAATCCTCAACTCTTTATTTATTTATTTACTTCTAATTTACTTTTGGTTGTGCTGGGTCTTTGTTGCTGTGCACGGGTTTTCTCTAGCTGCGGCTAATGGGGGCTATTCTTGAGTTGCAGTATGTAAGCTTCTCTTATTGCAGACTTCAGTAGTTGCTGTTGTGGATTTCAGTAGTTGTGGTACACAGGCTTAATTGCCCCGCAGCATGTGAAATCTTCCCACACCAGGGATTGAACCCAAGTCCCCTGCCTTGGTAGGCAGATTCCTAACCACTGGACCACCAGGGAAGTCCAATCCCAAACTTTTGTTTTAAAGCCTGAGATAGGTGAGTGCTGAAATTCATGCTCCCCAACCCCAGCCCCCACCTGTACACAAGCCCAGTAGGTGACAATACAGTGCTAAGGCTAGCTGCCTGAGCCGATTCCAGGGTGCCGTCTACATCTCAGATCCAGAACCCTCTTCTCTCGCTTAAGGCAGGTCAACAGATGCACATCTCCAGCTGTAGTACGCCCCCTCTGGTCGGTCACGGTAACACAGGCAGAGAGGGACGACAGCCTCACCTCCTCCGTAAACATCAGTTCAGGGAACGGAGCTCTCTCACCCGGTTACGGTTACGCCCATCACACTTGTCCTGGCACGTTCGACAGAGGCGCAGGGATTGCTGGTTGGGTCCTTCTTCCCCTTATCCTTCTCTGATGGAGTTATTGAGGAGCCAGGGAAATAAGCCCCAGTTGGATTCCAGGGAAGGAATCACTTGTAAGTGAACTCACGAATTCTTCTGGGTGCTTCCGCACCTGACGTGATGCATAGTCCATCACTTGACCCAATTCTGGACTCTGCTGTCCCCAAAACCACACTTCCTTGGGTGTCTGTTTCCATGTCTGCAGAGGATAAATGCAGGGGTTATAAACCAGTAGCTTGCAGGCAAATCTGGCCCTACAGCCTTGTTTTTCCTGGCCTCAGTAGTTTTGAATATTGTTTAAATTAGTTGTCAAGATTTTTAAATCCTGCTATTTCCCTTTTATGTCTACTTTCAGTCTTCTCTTGAAAAAACTTAGGGCTCTCTGGCATCACTGGGTTCCAGTTCCCTCTCATGTACTCTTCCAGTTTTTTCTCTGGGATAAATTTCTGGAATTTCAATGGCTAGGTTTAAGGGAATGCGTCTGTCAATTATTAAAGTTCTAAAGTCAGCTTTCTCAAAATTTTAAGGGATAGAACTGGCCCCAAATTTGAACTCCTTCTGGCCCCTGAAAATTGGCAATGTCCTGGGAAGCTTCATACTTCATCTGTTTTTAGATGAACAAATATTGTTTGAATGATTACAGCATATCAGACACTTTTTCCAGGACTGGGGATTCAAACATGACTAGTACAAAGCTCCCACTTTCACGGAATTTATGGTCCGGGGGAGAGGACAAATCGCATACAAAGTTAGTTTGTGATGGTGCTATAAAGAAAAATAAAGCAGGATGAGGGATGAGAGGGAGGGATAGAAGCAGGGATGTTTAAATAATAGGATAGTCCAAGAGGAGACATTTGAACAGACACCTAAAGGGAGGGAGGGAGTGATGTTGAGATTGAGGGAGAAGGTTCCAAGCAGAGGAAACAGCTAATGCTAAGGCCCTGAGACAGGAACATATTTGACCTGTTCCAGAAGCAGCAAGCAGGCCCATGCAGCTCTTGACTTTGTCTCAAGAGCCCAGAGTGAGCATTTGGAGAGTGGATGGGGTTAGGGGCAGGCTCAGATCAAGAAGACCTTGCTGAGTTCAGATTTTATTCCAAAGATGAGCGTTTTAAGCACGGGAGTGACATGATCTGACTTCAGTTTCAAAAAGATCACTCTGTATGCTTCATAAATTGACCATAGACAACAAAATCTAGGTGGAAAGGATGGTGGCTTAGATCCAAGGGTCAGGTATGGAGATGGGATGAGAACTGATGGATTCAGGGTATGGTTTGGAGGCAGAACTGGCAGGACTTGCTGATGGATTGGGTAAGTTTAGGGCCAGAGTGCCTAGGTGAATGTTAAATGCCATTTACTGAGGTGGGGAAAACTAAGTATGTAACAGATTTAAAGAGGAACAATAACTTAGATATCCAATAAAGCAAGATTTAAGGCAAGCATCCAGTGGAACCTACTGCCCTAGAGAACTATCAATTTCATATGAATGAAAATTCCAATTCACAATGCAGCTATAACAGGAAGAACAGTTACGAGGTGAATCAAACAGCATTGACATGTAGCTAGAAATAGCTGTTGGAAACATAATTAGAAATTCACAGAAATACCACTGCAGCTAGAGAACTTAACACATCTGCTTTTGATTGGTAGAATAGGCAGAAAATAAATAAGGATATAGAGAAATGAAATAAGATAAGCTGATGTAATTAGATGTCAAACTATCTTACAAAGGCTGCTTTTCTACAGTCTCCAAACTTTCTTTAATGAACACGAATTACTTTATAAAAGTGGACAATAAGTATTAAGGGGAAAAAACTTTAAATAAGTTGTCACAAATAGAAGCAGATAATGCCCCAAACTAAAACCAAGACACCTAGTTTTTGCGCTCTCCTCTACAAAATGGGTCTTCCTTGTGTGGCCTCTTGTTGAGGCTGGAGTGCGCTTGACTTTCTGCTTCAACAAGCTGCCCAATGAAAGGTTTGCAGAAGCACAGAGCTGCGCTGGTTGTTCTGCATGCCCTCTCTGATTTTAGGCATTTGGCCTCATCAAGGGGGCCAGAGTTGGCATTCTCATTGACGTGGCAGCTGTCAGCAGTGACCCTCAGCAAGAGGAGTTCCAAAATGACCTCATGGTAAGTCTCTCTGGCACAAAGAAGTACCTGGAACCACCACCTCCTCCCCACCCTCTATCCCTAGTTCCTCCCCACCCTCCCTTGTGAGCTTGCTAATGGCTTTGTTGATAGCAAGTGCAAAATGAAGTGTTTTGCAAAGAACAGTTCACACTTAATTAGCACCTACAGTTAAAAAAATATGTTGAGTTCTGCGAAACCCAGCCTCAGAGTCATTCTCAGTTGCAGTGTGAGCCTCTAGTATTCACGCTGTGGCAGTCCCTACCAACTTGACTGTCTCAACAGCCAGTGCTCCCTGGAAAGAGGTTGCGGAGGTGGGGATCAGTTGGACTGACTCCAGCACAGTCTTCTAGCCTCTTCATGATGAGGAGCGATCCTGGTTGCTTTGGTCGTAACTGAGAACCTAAGCGCTCTAGGGCCAAATCCCAGGCACCTCCACCACTTCTGGGCTGTGCGACTCTGTTATCTCATCTGTGAAACAGGGACGATGACTCTCACCACCTCACAGGGTCGCGAGAGGACAAAAGGAGCCCAAGCAAATGAAGCACTCAGTACAAGAGTCTGGCATCGACAAAAGCCCCTGTAGTCTCTGAGAAGTGATGTGGAGGGTCTGTTTTCTTAGAGGAACCTCTAAGCTTTGAATGAGACCTGAGCAGCCGTAGCTGGTCCCAGAATCCTACAGAGGGATCAAGATGGGCCAGTTTCCAGACTTGTCCCTGTTCCTGGTCTCAGCAGGTGTCAGGGAACCAGTGTCAGTGCAGATTGCCCTTCACAACATCCCTGGGGCCCAGTTTCCAGAGATACCCCTGGTGGCCTGGTTCAGTATTAACCAACGCAGAGCTCATGGTGGTGATAACAGGTAATGGTTCTAGGTGGCCGATGATAGCTTATGGTGAACGGTGTTGGATTTGTGATCTCTGAAGGAGAAAATTTCTCTTTGGGACCAAAGACTTAGCTTCAGTCACTCAGAGCTTTGTTTTATTACAGTGAAGATGGGACAGAGAAAGCTTCTGACATAGACATCAGAAGGGGACAGAGAGTGCCCCGCTAGTTTGGGTGGGGCTTTATATACTCTTCCATTTGGTTACCAACAGTAGATCAAAAGAGGATCTCAAGGTTGTAAAAGTCTTACCAGGCCCACTCCCACAACATACATCTTAAGATAGCAGGATTAGTCGGTGCTTTTTGTTCAGAAGGACAAACATGCCCTTGAGCAAGATACACTGCTGTTATATAATCATTAGCACAGAGCTTAGGGAAAAACATACCCTTGAGCAAGATGTGTTGTTTTGTTGTGCAGTCATTAGCTCTAGGCTTAAAGAAAGTTAGTCTTAAGGCGAAATAGATTGTTGTCATAACAATGCAAAGTTTAAGGGGAGAAAAGTCTTAGGTGACTAAGATGAGAGAATGTAGGAAAAAAAGTTTGTCCCTTCCTCCTCCTCAAGGACCCTGGTCTCCTTATCAGTGTACCTAAGAATAAGCTCTCTCACTGGGAAGGAGAGGGAAGCGTTATCTTACTGTTGGATGCTCACCAGGCTGAGCCTGAGAACACCCAATAGGCTGGCTCTGCACCCATCACTCCATCACAAATTCACAGCAACCACTGCCCCCCCACCTCTGTGCTCCTCCCTGGGTGCCACGTGTAAATGGTTCAGCCATTGCACATGCTGAAGTGGGTGTTCATCCCAACCACACCTATGACCCAAGTGTGCGGCAGTTGCTCCAGAAGAGGTCTTGGGTCTGCAGTCAGTGGGAGTGAAAGCCAGTCTCTGGAACTGGCTGACCACCCAGGCCCTACCGTGACCACGCACAGCCAAGGACAAGCTGGGATGGGCAGCTGGGGCACTCCACCTAGACCCCTGTGACCCCAGGGGCAGCAAGCAAATGTCAACTTGGGGCTGCTAAGCTGAGTCTTAAGCGAACCTGTTTCAGCACAGTTCGCATCTCAACCACAGCATGAGAGGTGAAGGCAAGCTCCGTATGACTCTGGGAGCCACTGATGTCCTCTTGCCCACCAGAACCTCATTGACGAGCAGCTGAGCCATAAAGAGAAGCTGTACATCCTGTCCTTCGGTGCCACAACCAGTGCCCTCTGGCCCAACCCAACAGAAGTCAGCACCTCCAGGTAAGTGATTGCCTGGCCTTGGCCTGGGTGTTTACCTGGTCATTTTCCTCCCTAAAAGTGTTAATGTCTTTATCAAATGATTAAAGTGCAAAATAAGTGAGACAGTTCACAAAAACAGAAACACAGGGAGCCAATACCTTTTGGAAAAGTCATCACCCCACGAGCACCACAAAATGAAAAGACCAGATACCATTTCTATCCATAAATCTAATAAAGATAGTTTTATTAGTATGAAAATGATACATGCTGATTTTCAGAAATTGCAGTATAGAAGGATAAAAATAGCAGATGAGTCTCCCTCTCACCCTAGTTCCGCTCCGTCACCTCCCAATAATAGTTTCTTCAATCTACTTCCACAGTCTTTGCACATATATGCATCTGTGTGTTTATCCTCATTTATTTAAACATAATCAAGAGAACATTACACTTTTTTTCATCTTGGCTTTGCACCTAATTTTCTCTCAGTATGTAGAGATCAACCTCTTTCTTTTTAATAGCTACCCACAATTCCACAGTTTTGTGCTTCCCAGGTGGCTCAGTGGTAAAGAATCCACCTGCCAATGCAGGAGACTTGGGTTCCATCCCCGCAAGATTCCCTGGAGAAGGAAATAGCAACCCACTCCAGCATTCTTGCCTAGGAAATCCCATGGACAGAGTGGTCTGGTGGGCTACAGTCCACGGGGTCTCAAAGAGTCAGACGCAACTTAACAACTAAGATGTAACTAAATGACTAAGAATTTCTACTAACTTATGCCTGAAAGTAGACATCTCTTTTCCAGGAAGAGAATAGCCTTGATTATCCATCATGCTTGGCACTTCACACGTACCTCTTACTCAATATTTATAGCCAACACATGGAATAGGATTACTATCCCAATTTTGCTGACAAGGAAAGTGAGACTCAGGTTAGGGAACATTTCTGAAATGGTAGTCAGGACTGGATTCCAAAGCACAGAGCGGATCCCAGGGAAAGCCACATGCTTAGGTTTCTGGAACGGAGGTTCCCTTGTCCAGCACTGGCCGCAGAGGGGTGCCCTTCTGGGTAGAGAAGTGCCCGTTCAGGCAGCATAGGCTTTGAATCCCAGCTCTGACAGTTACTGGGGGATCCTGACTCATCCTTTAACTCTCTCATTAGCAGAATAAGGTGAGGATACCTGCTTCTCACAGAGTTGTTGGCATGGGAAGTGCTTGGCATGGGGAAGGCACTCAGCAGATAAGATTGTTTGTTTATTTTTTATGATTTCAACCTCAAAGCTCCAGGATGTCAGACCTGGAAGTCACCTTGAGACCATCTAGCCAAGAGTTCCTCAACTGCAATTATTCCTGGATTTCCCTTGTGATTTTTGTCATATCCCTGCCACTTGTACTCTTATTTACTCTGTGCAACTTGTACTATTATTGATTTTAAAAATAACCCAGTATTTATTCTGAATGAAACTATCAATGCCATAACTGAGAAGCCTGTATCACTTGGCATAATTAGAAAGTTGCTATAAAAATAAATAGAAGGAAAGCAGACAAAACAGTAAGATTAAATTCCAGCTTGAAACCGATTGACTAGAGATGGCGCCAGGCCTGGGATTTGTTCTCTTTGTGAAAAAGGGAAATTCAACCGTTACAATAATGAAAGAGGCTTACTGGCAATGAGCTGAGGGGTTTTTTTGGGGGGTGGGTGTCAGAATGAAAGAGAAATGGCGAGACCAGAGCCGCCTCACTAGTTCCATGTGAGACAGTGAACCAGGAGAGCTCGGTATTGAGTCATTCCCCTATTGCCAGTAGTGTGTATTCCAGCCCATGTGGGATGTAGCCACACAGCTGTAGTGTCTTCTCTTCAAGACTCTTTAGGTTGGGGATTAACCCCATGTTTCAGGCTGAGATCTGCCTCCAGAAGAGTTGGAGGGGAAAGGAGCTAGGTCCCAGACCCCACGTAGCAGAGTCGCCTAGAAATTCAGGCCCTTGAGTCACACCTGGATTGAAGTCTCAGTGTTTCCAGTTACTTACAGTATCCCCTTGGGCAAGTCCTAACTCTGAGTCTCAGTTTCCTCATCTATAAAATGGGAATAAGGTATCCATCTCAAAGAATTATTGTTAGGCTCACACCAGCCCGTGTTTGTCCTGGGCCTGGTCCCTAGTATGAGTACTCTTATTAGGTTTTATCATTTTGCCTAGTCTCCAGGAACTCAAGCTTTGGGTGAAAAAACTGAAGCCGGACAGAGGCAGCAATCTGCTACAAGCCCTGAAGAAAGCCTTCGTTCTGAAGGGGCTGAATTCTCTGGTGACCATCATGGGAAGCTGGTAGGCCTGCTTTTCTAAGCTGATAACAGACCCAGGAAGTGATTGGAGAACCAAACCAATGTTAGAGAAAAGACCATCAAGCGTGACTCTTCACGTACTCTTGAGAGAGGGCTGTGTTGCCAGGACGTTCATCTACAGGTTTTTATGGCAGGGGGCCAGACAGGCCAAGCCTGAGGCCCACTATGCCCTGCCTCTTAACACAGGTGACCTGGGACACAGGTGATTTGGTAGAGGTTCTTTGGGAATTACCATCTTGCTGGAGTGCCCCCTTCTCTTCTTCCTTCTTCTTCCCAGCCCAGATCAGCCTTCTGAAATCCTGTCTGATTACATCCAACAGTCTACATTGGGAAGGGATCTCATTACCCACATCATCACCTACAAATGTGATGATCAGGTGCCGCCTGTAAGTACCCAAGAATCTTCAAGGCTTCCCTTGGATTGGCGATAGTGAGCTGGGCCAGCCTTTGAGGCCCCCAAGTTGTGGATCAGAATACAACTCTCCTTATATCTAGTTCTCCCATTGGTCAGCCCAGTTGGGAGGCTCAGACAAGGAAAAAGCTTGTAAGACTAGCGGCATTGCCCTAGGGAGGGCTGACTCTGTCTCCATCCCCACAGGCTGTTCTGAAGAACCTTGTGGAAGCTTTTGGGGGCTACTATCACTGCTACAGCCCAGAGACAGAGGTAAGCTCTTGGGCCAACACACTGCTCCCTCCTCCTATCCCTGCCTGCTTCCAAGGTTGTGCCTGGGGAATCTGGGCCAGAAAGATTCTTTGTGTGTACTGGCTTCCCTTCTCCCCAACTCAATGGGGTTACTCAAGTAAAATCAGATTAAAAAGAGAATGTGGGAAGAACAGAAACAACAAAAAGTCACAAGAGATTCTTTTGTCAGGGTGTATGATGAGTTGATTGGGCTACTCAGATCACTCAGTGGTAAAGAATTTGCCTGCAAACACAGGAGACATGGGTTCAATCCCTGGATCAGCAAGATCCACTGGAGGAGGAAATGACAGCCCACTTCAGTGTTCTTGCCTGGAGAATCCCATGGACAGAGGAGCCTGGCGGGCTACAGTCCATAAGGTCGCAGAGTTGGATGCATCTGAGCAACTGAGCATGCACACAGTGAGCTGGTTGCATGCTGACAGAATTCTGAATTCCTCCCCAGTTGCCATCAACATGGGCCCCACCCCACCTCTGCTCCCACCAAAGCTCTGAGTCGGAAGCAGTTGCTTCAGTTCCCTCTCCTAGGTAGACTCCATGTACTGCAAGAGACACACAGCAATCAATTCTGAATGAGCAAGTTAATTCTGTAGCAATCCATCCATTAGTCCTTGTCGCAGTTAATAATAACGTCACACACTCTGTGTCTGTAATGGAGATGACAGAAAATGTGTGCGTAAATCCATATGGCAGATTGAGAATCCAGCTGTCTGTTGAGCTACAGGCTGTGCCTTGCCTGCTAACTACTAACTGCCTAGAGGAAATGAATGTTTGCATCTCACAAGTATGTCCTAGTGTTACAAAGTCTAGGTCAGGCAACATTCTCCTTGGGCAAAACCCCTTGTTACCTCACTGGCCAGACTCTGTAGGAGTGACGTACTCCAAGGCTAGGAAGATACTATGGGTGAGTGAATGAAACTGGCTGGTTTAAGAAATATTTTCTCTTAAAAACCTGTGAACCTGTTGGCTTAGTTGTTGTTTTCCCACTCTCGATGGAGGTATGGGTAAAACAGATTTCATTGTTTTCTTTATTATGAGCAAAACAACAGTGCAAAGATGACGAAGAATTACAACTGAATCTGATGAGAACACAGCAGAGAGTGGTGAGGAATGTGATGAACAAAACAGCGCTTGCCCCAATGAATGAGACGCCTCTGCTCAGCCCTAGCCCATTATTAATTTGTTCTGCAGGAGTGACCCCCAGTGTTACCAGTCTTCTGATTTTCCAACAAGAGCCAGAAATCTGGATTTGTGTGTGTGTGTGATTTCGTTTCATTTTTAAAAAATTAAGGGACTTCCCTGGTGGTCCAGTGGCTAAGACGCCATGCTCCCAATGCAGGGGGCCTGCGTTTGATCTCTGATCAGGGAGCTAGATCCGGCATACCACAACTAAGACCCAGAGCAGCCAAATAAATAAATAAATATTTAAAAATGGAGAAAATTCTCATAAATAAAGTGAACAACAGTGGCACTTTTTATACTCACAATGTTGTGTGACCACCACCTTTATTTAGCTCCAAAACATTTCCATCTCCCCTAAAGGAAACTCTGTACCCTTAAAACAATTACTCCCCATTCCCCCTTCCCTGCAGCCCCAGCTCATTGTCAATCTGCTTTCCATCTCTCGGGATTTACCCATTGTGGATATTTCATGTCCATCTTTTTTCACTCAGCATCATGTTTTCAAGATGCATCTGTGTTCTAACATGTATCAGAACTTCATTCTTTTTATGGTTGAATAATATTCCATTTTCTGAATATACTACCTCTTGTTTATCCATTCATCAGTCAATGGATATTTGAACTGCTGTGAACTGGTATGATTATTGGTGGATAAGTATCTGAGTCCCTGTTTTCAATTATTGTAGGTACATAGCTAGGAGTAGAAATGCTAGGTCATGTAGTAATTCTGTTTAATTTTTTGAGTAGCCACCAAACTGTTCTCCACAGCAGCTGCACCATTTTACGGTTCCACCTGCACCCCTCAAGTTCCAATTCTCCAGTGTTCGCCAACACTTGTTATAGTCCTTTAATAATTATTATTATAGCTAGGGGAATCTTCAACTATTTAAAACACTGCAAGCCAATAATGTACAAATAGAACAGGCATTGGCAGGTTCTGCACATGGATCCTGTTTATAACATCCGCTTTGAAGAGCATGCCACTCCGCCCTAGGGATTCATGTGGCGGCCTGCCCTTTCCCACCTCGGCCACTGCCGGTAACCAGGTGACTACTGGGTGACTGATTGTCCCCACCACCCCCAGGTCTGCAGCAGCCGGGAGGTGGATGAGCTCCTAGCAGAAATCCAAAAGGCCCAGAGTCTCCGGGACCACATGCAAGCCCTGCACCCCAACGCCCCCTGTGAGAAGTCCACCAGCGTGATGCAGGAGGTAGGTGCTGAGAGCCAGAGCTCAGACCTTCCAGGAGGCACGCAGCTGGCCTCACCATGCTCTCTCGCGTCTCACCTGTCACTCAGGGCGTGGCTGCCAGGCCCCCAAAAGTGGAGTAAAGCGAGGCCCCGCCCCCTTGCAGCCCCCACAGCTCTGAACTGCCACAGCCTCTGCTGGAAGGATCCTGGTGGATTTTCTAACTGGAAAAAAAAAATGTATTTCAGAGAAAGGCCATCAGGCCTCTGCCACCCCTTCCACTTAAACAGTGTCCCTCCCTTCCCTCCAATTTGGAGAATGATGAAAACCTCAGCTACACAGGGTAGGAGGTCTGGAGACATCTTCTCACCAGCATCTCATTCATTCGGGGCAAAGGCCCTGCTTGAGGGCATTTAATTTATCAGCAGAATAACTCAGAAAGTTTATGGACAAAAGCGCCATAAAAGCTGTGCTCTGTTTAGACAGCATAGACAACTTAGCTGTGGACAGAAGAGAACTGGAAACGCTTCTATAGCATCACAGAGTGAAGGTATGGACTTGGGATACCAAACGTTTTGACCTGGCTAGTTGTCATGAAAGAAACACAGCACTAGACTGAGGTCTTGAATTTTAGTTTCAACTCTTCTACTGATTACCTATCAGTTCAGTTCAGTCGCTCAGTCGTGTCCGACTCTTTGCAACTCCGTGAACTGTGGCACACCAGGCTTCCCTGTCCTTCACCAACTCCCAGACCTTGGTCAAACTCATGTTCATTGAGTCGATGATCTCTCATCCTCCGTCGTCCCCTTGTCCTCCTGCCTTCAATCTTTCCCAGCATTAGGGTCTTTTCCAGTGAGTCAGTTCTTCACATCTGGTAGCCAAAGTATTGGAGTTTCAGCTTCAGCATCAGTCCTTCCAATGAGTATTCAGGACTGATTTCCTTTAGGATTGACTGGTTTGGTCTCCTTGCACTCCAAGAGACTCTCAAGAGTCTTCTCAAACTCCACAGCCTCCGGGACCATGTGATTACCTATAAACAATAACAATAATTAATGGTTTTCATTTCCTGAGTGTGTAGACACTTAAGATAGGCACAAGGCTTAATCTTTTAAAATGCCTTATTTTATCTTACGGCAATGGTCTCCAGCAGATATGTTATTTTACAGATGAGAAAACAGAAGTTGAGTTTAAATACTTTGCCTGAGATCACAGAGATAAAAGCTGATTAGTCTCGATTGAACTCAGGTCTTCTTGATGTCAGAATCTTGCCAGGAGTTTCCCAAAATGAAATGCTCTTGTAGTTTTCAAAATACTACTTGTAGTTTGCAAAATAATGATAAGGTGATATACAGATTAACATTCTTTTAAATGTCATATATTTAAAACTAGCTCATTATGGTAGAAATAGAGCTTTCTGAAATTATTTAAGTACTAGGAATTCTCTGACAGTTTCAGTATTTCGGACTTGGTGCGTTCACTACCAAGAGCCAAAATTCGATCCCTGGTCGGAGAACTAAGATCCCACATTCTGTAAGGCATGGCCAAAAACAAAGTATATATATATATATATGTATATATATATATGTATATATATATATATATATATAAAATTAAGTACAAAAAGGGGTCCATTAAAATCAAAATAAATGTTAGTAAAATTAATAATTAAAAAGACTTAGTGTTACTTGTTTGATTTTTTAAAATATTGAGTAAATAACAATATAGGGCTTCCCTGGTGGCTTAGTGGTAAAGAATCGACATGTAAATGCAGGAGACACGAGTTTAATCCCTGAGTCGGGAAGATTCCCTAGAGTGGAAGATGGCAACCCACTCCAGTATTCTTGCCTGGGAAATCCCATGGACAGAGGGGCCTGGTGGGCTACAGCCCATGGGGTCACAAAAGAGTCGGACATGACTTAGTGACTAAACAACAACAACAACAAATAACAGTACGGTGGTACTCAGATATAGCAGATTTCATGACGGTGGTTCTCAAATGTCTGAAGTTTGGAAATCGCTATTTTGTGCTTTCCTCATACACAAGCTATGTGACTTAACCTCTCAGAACCTCAGGTTTTCAGTTGTAAATGTGGGCAAGGGAGTCTAGGCTAGATCAGGGCTCCCTAAATGATTTGGTACAGGAGTTGCTTTTTAGTTCCCCGGAGCTTATGTTTTGTGCCCATGGCAGGGCCACTTGTCATCTTGGAGTCCGTGGTGCTGATTCAGATGGTAAGGGTGGGAAGTGGTTAGGAGGATGGACAGATGACAGAGGAAGTGAGTTGCTGGGTACAGCTCTGTCTTCTCCTGGAAATTCCACATATCTCTCAAGATAGGGATGGGACTATGGGAGGGAAAGGCAAAACTGCCTGTAATTTAACAGGTAATGTTTTAAGAGAGCTTCCCTGGTAGCTCAGCTGATAAAGAATCCGCCTGCAATGCAGGAGACCTCAGTTCAATTCGTGGGTCAGGAAGATCCCCTGGAGAAGGAAGGGATAAGCTACGCACTCCAGTATTTTTGGGCTTCCCTGGTGGCTCAGACAGTAAAGAATCTGCCTGCAGTGTGGGAGACCTGGGTTCGATCCCTGGGTTGGGAAGATCCCCTGGAAGAGGGCATGGCAACACACTCCATTATTCTTGCCTGGAGAATCCCCACAGACAGAGGAACCTGGCTGGCTACAGCCCACGGGGTCACAAAGAGTCAGACACAACTGAAAGACTAAGCACAATGTTTTAAGATGCTCCCTTGGGTGGGTGGGGAAAGGCTGTGGACTTTTCAGCTCTATAATATGATTATGTAATGATGATTTTTCATTTCAACTTAGATTTCCACAGAGGTTGCAAAGAGTTCACTCATGAGTCTCTTGCCTAAACCCCCAAAGCATGAGGATCCCCTCATGATTGAGTTCCCAAACTTGGACATGACTTCTGCAGAATGGCTGAAGACCAATAGCCTGAAAGGTAAATCCCCAGAGAGGGAAGAACCCAAGATGCAGACGACTGACCGAAGGCATGAACCCTTCGGGGCTTCATGAGCCATGCCTCAAACCCCACCATTTATTTTTACAGCCAAGAAGCTAAGCCTTTATCAGGTTCTGGCACCCAATGCATTCTCTCCCGTGGAGGAATTTGTGCCTATTCTCCGGAAAACAGTATCATCAACTATCCATGAGGTAACTCAGATTCAGAGTTCTGTCCAGACCTTTGCCGTGGAGCTCCTGTGTGGTATTTCCTTTCTGAAATGTTCGGGAAATAGAGGTCATGAGACAGAGCCCAAGGAGCAGGAGCTGAGGGCTTGGAGTGGGATGCAGGCTTTCCACCCAGGACTCTAGAACTCTCACCAAATCTACCCTAGCTGCTGTTTTTCAAAGATACAAAAAATGAAACTTGGGAGATTGGGGAAAGAGGGAGTACATCGGGCACCATAGTCACCCCCTCCATGAAGGTTTCCTCCTCGTCATTCAGAACACGCTCTCTCTCTGGACCCTCGCTCTACCTGATACAGACTTCTCCTATTGCTCCTGTGATGCGCGTTTGTGTGTATTTGTTACATGTCTAATGCCCACCGGGGTATGAGCCCTATAAAAGAAACAACTCTTCCCCAACACTCTGTCCCCTATACGTAGTACAAGTAAGCAGTCAAGGAATGTCTGTGTGCGTGGACAGAAGACTGGAAAGAGGGGGGAAAAGGCTGAGTGAGTGGATGGATGGAAATGATAAATGAATAGGTAAAAGAATGGATGGGTGGATGGAAATATGAACAGATGGAAGGACAGATAACAGGATAGAACAAAAAGATGAAAGGATGAAAGTCAAGATTAAATGAAGGATAAAGGGTGGAGAAGTGGAAGGACAGTGTAATAGGTGAACAGAAGGATCAGTCAGTGGAGGGACTTCCCTGGTGGTGCAGTGGTTGAGACTCTGCACTCCCATTACAGGGGCATGGGTCCGATCCCTGGTCAGGGGACTGTGATCCCACAGGCAGCGAGGCAAGGCCAGAGAAGAGAAGATCAGTGAAAAGACAGAAGAATGAAAGGAAAGAGACAGGGGAGGTCTAGTTCTGGCAGCCCATAGATGAATGACTAGATGGAAGGAGAGACAGAGATACAGATATGACAGCTTGATGGAGGATGAATGAACAGAATGAACAAATTTGATTTTCAAAGTGTGTTTCCCACGTGGGTTTCCAAATCTAAGAACTTATGACTATAGTATGTTTTAAATCTCCAACTCTGCTATTACCAAAACTTCTAACCATATCTTGTAATAAAGACACTGATGTTCAGAAGAGCCTCCTGAGAAGGGAGCTGGCTTGCGGTCAGACCTGGTTCATTCAGGGGACTGTGTCCTAAAGTCCCTCAGCTGCCAGCTCCAGACAAGTCAATGGCCTGGTGATGGGGAGGGGCACAAACCACCCGCAGATGTGTTAAGAGCCCATTTCCCTCTCTTGCATCTGACTTGGAGAACCCAGTGACCCATTTAAACTCAAAATCCTTCCTCACTTGTGCTTCTGTTCACCTGCTCCCCTCCTGGCCACACATGCATGCAGAAGGCAATGGTGCAGTTTGAATGGCATGACGGGACAGTGAAGAATATTCATGTGGACTTGCCCTTCTTGTACGAGTACCAGGTCAGTGCTGGGTCCCATCAGTCAGAATGTGGGGTGTGGGGAGGGGGATGGCAGGAAGGTGTCGTGGAATGTGGAGGCACCAAGCCAGTGACAGAACGCCCTCCTGTAAACAGACTGTGCTCCACCACAGGCCCTTCTGGAGCTTTCTCCTCCTCCTCTCCAGGCAGGAACCCGGATGCCTTAAACAAAAACCTCTAATCCTTTTGGTCAAGATTTACCTCCTCCCCATTTGAGGCAATGAAATACTCTGACTCTTCCCTTCCTAGGCTTGTGACAGACGAGTACAGGCTTATATCTCTCTCTCTCTTTAAACAAATGTTCATTTATCTATCTATTTTTGGCTATGCTGGGTCTTTGTTGCTGCGCACAGGCTCTCTCTAGTGCAGCAAGCAGGGGCTGCTCCCTAGTTGTATTGCTGGGTCTTCTCATTGCAATGGTTTCTCTTTTTGCAGAGCATGGGCACAGTCTTCAGTGGTTGTGGCTCACGGGCTCCCAGAGTCGGGGCTCAGTAGCTGTAGGACATGGGTTTAGTTGCCCTGTGGCATGTGGAATCTTTCTGCACCAGGTATCGAACTGGTGTTCCCTGCATTGGCAGGCGGATTCTTAACCTCTGGGCCACAAGGGAAGTCCTAGGACATGCTTTAGAGGGATTTTTGTACTGCCTGGATACCCATGGCCTTGACACACCATTCCCAGAAGCCAAGTGGGGTACACCCTCTTCCCCCACATGCTCTGTGCAGTGCTGACTGTGTATGACCCATGAGTTTGCAGAAACAGCTCAGCAGAGCCATGCGGATGTATGAGAGACGGATCGAGTGGCTCTCCTTGGCCAGCAGAAGAATCTGGGGCACCGTCTGTGAAAAAAGGTAACTTCCTCCAGTAGTGTTCTTGTCCTTCATGGTGTCTTGTGTGACACAGCACTCATTCAACTTATGAATTTCCTGTTAGTAGCATCAGAATCCATCATTTAGATTAAGGATCAATATGGCTCAGCAGAACCCCTGGAGGGAAAAGTCACCACCATTAACTACAACCTCAAGAATAGCATCACTGTGTCACTCAGGAGTCTTTGTTAAAAAGCAAAAGAAACTAAGTGCAGATTGAAACAAATCAGGGAAGTCTGGTTAAAGTAACTATATTCTAAAGTAGATTTGGTAGCTGTCTTCAGGCCTGGCTTGATCCAGAGATTCATATATGTCAGGAATTTCTTTCCAACCCTCAGTTCCATTTTCCTCTTTCTTGACTTTGTTTTTAGGTAGGCTGCCCCCTCTAGGGAGCAAGATAGCCACCCAAAGTTCCCAACTTCCTCCCTTCCAGTTTAGCACTTCCAGGGTTTAGGGCATGGGTCCACTCGTGAGCCACTTGGGCCAAGAGGATTTGATGTTCTTATTGCCTGGGGTCTAACATCCACTTTAAAGCTTGGGCTGGGGTCAGCTCTACTCAACTCAAGTGGACCATTACAGACAAAGGTATTCCCCCCCACACCAGAAAAAAAGATCAAGATGCTGTTTTGAGCAGAGGTAATGGATGCTGAGTAGGAAAAAACTGTAGGTATCTATTATATCATTACCATTCCATACCGTACATAATGCATTACCACTTATTTTATATTAGAAGTTTGTAATACCATTCATCCGCTCTAATTTTTAACTCTCAAAGCAACCCCTTGAAAAGTCTTATTATCGTTTATATAGTTAAATATGCCAAGGAACAGGCTTCCAAGGTGGTGCAGTAGTAAAGAATCTGACTGCTAATGCAGGAGATGCAAGAGACTCAGGTTCAATCCCTGAGTCAGGAAGATCCCCTGGAGTAGGAAATGGCAGCCCATTCCAGTATTCTTGCATGGAGAGTTCCATGGACAGAGGAATCTGGCAGACTACAGTCCATGGGGCCGCAAAGAGTCAGACATGACTGAGCACACACACAAACGCATGGCAAGGATCAGAGAGGTGCTGTGACTTGCCTAAGGCCCCACAGAAAGTGGGACTCGAATTAAGGTCTTCTGATGTTATATCAGGTGAGTTTTCTTTTGCTAATCCATAGCTGTCTCAAAATGAGAATGAGGGGAGGAGACAGGACGATAAGATCTAAAGAGAAGGCTCAACACTGTTGCTCCTGCTGCTAAGTCGCTTCAGTCGTGTCCGACTCTGTGCGACCCCATAGACAGAAGCCCACCAGGCTCCCCCGTCCCTGGGATTCTCCAGGCAAGAACACTGGAGTGGGTTGCTATTTCCTTCTCCAATGCATGAAAGTGAAAAGTGAAAGCAAAGTCGCTCCGTCGTGTCCGACTCTCAGCGACCCCATGGACTGCAGCCTACCAGGCTCCTCTGTCCATGGGATTTTCCAGGCAAGGGTACTGGAGTAGGATGCCATTGCCTTTGCCATTGCAAGAGATCTTAAAACAGAGAGAGAAAATAAAAAGATACATTTCCCCAAAGGCCCCAGTTATACCTAATTCCCCATCTAACTTGCTTGGCTTGTTTGTTTTCCCTTCACAGACCCCAATCTACTGTCGTATCGAATGCTAGTGATTTAAAACAAGGAAACGTATGAAATCATTATATGCAGTCCTGCCCTTAAACTGTCCACCACGAGGCTTTATTCCATGATAGACCTTCCTGCAGCAAAGGTTCCATGACCCTCAGGCTACTGCCTGTGTTGACCTCAAACCACGGAGAAGATTTGGCCAGGGGTGAATTTGGCATGCAGAACTCCCCTGGAAAAAACGTTAAATAGTAAAATGGAACAGAATAAACATTATCTGAGAGATTCGGTTCTCCTCTTAAAGCTTGTGTTTCTTTTTAGGGTGGTTATACTGCTCGATATCTCCGTGACCAATTCCATGTACATTATTCATATCCAGCACTCCCTGCGCCGCCTGCTGGAGGAGCAGCTGTCCAACAAGGACTGCTTCAACATCATTGCGTACGCAGCAGCTTCTCCTGGTGGGGAGGTCGTGGGCACTAGGCCGCCATCGCCAGGCTGAGGCTTCTGGCAGGACGACAGATGTATGGGCAGCCGGCCTCCCAGGAGGGCTGTCCGTTTATCTCATTTGAACCATCTTGTTTGGGGCACTGAATAATTAAATGGTTGTAGGACGGTCCCCCTGGGCTGAAGGTGATAAGCAGCCCCAAAACACACTGTTTGATCAGCCAGGATAAAGTAACTCAGCCTGTTGCCCCATTTGGCTCCCAAGCTGATAAACACAAAAGAGAAAAAGAAGGGTCCCCAGGCTTGGCTCCTACCTCAGTTCTAGCAAGCCACGATATTTTAAATATTCAGAATTCCAATTATAAATTTTAATTGTACATAGATCTATCAATATTATTATTATATATAGTGATATGTCATATAGATTATATACAGCTATATAGAATTAAATTATACCTTTATATATAAAACTACATGGTTCCATTATGTATAAAACTATGTGTTTAAGTTATATATAAGTAAGTGTGCATGCTGCATGCTAAGTAGCTGCAGTTGTGTCTGACTCTTTAAGACCCTATGGACCCCCATGGACTGTAACCTACCAGGCTTCTCTGTCCATGGGCTTCTCCAGGCAAGAATACTGGAATGGATCACCATTTCCTTCTCTAAGGGATCTTCCTGATCCAGGAATCGAACCCATGTCTCTTATGTCTCCTGCATTGGCAGTTGGGTTATTTTTAACCACTGGAACACCTGGGAAGCCCTTATATAAGTATATATAATATAAATTAATACTATATAGCTATATATTTAAATTATGTATTTTATACATAATTATGTATATAAATTTTAACTATAAGTAAATTTAACTTAAAGGATAAATATTTAATATGTAGTTTTACTACATATGTTTAAATTATATATGACTATATAATAGTATAGGTATTTAAGTTATAGGTCTATATAGTTACTTATATTTTTATCTATAAAGTATATATAATTTAAATATATGTAGTTATATATATATATATTTACACAACTTCACATCATATAGGGAGTATTCTAAACCTACTAAGTCAGCAGTTTAATATTACATATTAAACTGTACCAGAGCCTAATCATTCCCTAATAAATTCTACAGAAAAATGCTTAGAGAAGCATTTTGGACAAGATTTTCATTCACTCATCCCATTCATTCATTTAACAAACTTTTATTGAAAGGCTGCCATGTACTGTAGGTATGCTAGGCATTAGGGATATAGAAGTTAACATACATGATACCTGTCCTTAAGGAACTTATCACCTAGTAGTAGGAAGCAGAAATGTTAAAATATAAATGCTATTAAATGTTTTCTGAAGGAATAAGTAGAAGGCAGGATATGGGACCGCAAGTCCCATATCGACTCAAAGGCAGAGTCAGTTCATTCACCTGGGAAGAGTGAGGTCAGGAAATCTTAGCTGAGTCTTGACAAAGGGCAGGTGTTTCCCGGCACACAGAAGAGACGGGGAATGTGGAGAAGGGGCCTTCTGGTGCAGGGAGCAGCGTGAGCAGAGCACAGAGGTGTGATGTGTGACACAACCTTGGGGGACCTGCAGTGTGAGTAGCTGAGTGTGAACAAAGGGTGAGAGAGAGAACCGGATGGCCCAGAAATGAAAGGAAACACCAGCTGATGGAGGCTTTAAACAGGAGCTTTTATACTGGAGGACATACAGATATTGAAGGATTTTAAGCAAGATAATAATCTTGAAACACTTGAGTTACAAGGTGAAGGACAGGCTGAAGGGATGCGATACTGGAGGGGAGATCTGAGCCAAGGCAGTGGGAATGAAGACAGGGGGCCTGTGAGGGGTGCCCAGGGTTACATATGCAGAATGCAGCCACTGCTTGGCTGTAGGGGACGAGGGAATGGTGAAGGGGTGTGCCAGGTGGAGCAGAGTTTGGAAGATAAACACAGTCTGAGATCCTTAAGAGTTTGGAGAGTCTCCTGGTTGGAGCTCTAGCCACCAGCATAAGTGGAAGACATGGGAGGGCATGCGTTGCACCTGTGGAGATGCGATGGAGGAGAGATGCCAACCAAGGTCAGAATTGGGGACAAGCTGCGATTTAGATGGCAGAGAAAGGGAACCACCTAAGAAACAAGAGGAGCAGTCCAAGAGGCAGGAGGAAAACCTGGAGAGAAAGCTGTTTTCCCCTTTCCCGAGGGAAAGGAGGATCTTGGAAAGAAACAGAGTTAGGGCCTGCAGAAGCAAAGTAGGAAGGAGAAGCAGGAATTCTCTGAATCTGGCAATAGAGCTCCCTGACTGGAAAACAATGAGACATAATGGTTTTGCAGTTCAGTTTGGCAAACATTTAAAAGATTGATAGTACCCAATGCTGATGATAATTTGGTGAAAAGGGCACTCCTGGAAAGTATTGGTGGAAATGTAATTTGGTACAGCTCTTGTATTACACTTTTTAAAATTGGAAGTGTAGTTGACTTGGTGCTTCCCTGGTAGCTCAGCTGGTAGAGAGTCTGCCTGCAATGCAGGAGACCCGTTCGATTCCTGGCTCAGGAAGATCCCCTGGAGAAGCGATAGGCTACCCACTCCAGTATTCTTGGGCTTCCCTGGTGGCTCAGGCAGTAAAGAATCTGCTTGCAATGCAGGAGACCTGGGTTCAATCCCTGGATCGGGAAGTTCCCCTGAAAGAAGGCGTAGCAACCCACTCCAGTATTCTTGCCTGGAGAATCTCCATGGACAGAGGAGCCTGGTGGGCTACAGTCCATGAGGTTGCAAAGAGTCGGACACGACTGAGCAACTAAGCACAGCACACACAGCATAGTTGATTTGGGCTTCCCAGGGGGGCTCAGTGGTAAAAATTCCACCTGCCAATGCAGGAGGCACAAGAAATGTGTGTTTGGACCCTGGGTCAAGAAGATCCCCCTAGAGGAGGATCTTGGAGGAGGAAATGGCAACCCACTCCAGTATTCTTGCCTGGAGAATCCCATGGACAGAGGAGCCTGGCAGGCTCTAGTCCATAGGGTGGCAAAAAATCAGATACAACTGACCACACAGGCACATAGTTGATTTACGATGTGAGTTTCAGGTGTACAGCAAAGTGATTTAGTTACATACTGTATAAGTGAAGTTGCTCAGTCATGCCCAACTCTTTGCGACCCCATGGATAGTAGCCTGCACCAAGCTCCTCCATCCATGGGATTTTCAAGGCAAGAGTACTGGAGTGGGTTGCCATTTCCTTCTCCAGGGAATCTTCCCAACCCAGGGATCGAACCCAGGTCTCTCACATTGTAGACAGATGCTTTACCATCTGAGTCACCAGGGAAGTCATATACTATATACATAGTTTTTCAGATTCATTTCCCTTATAAGTTATTGCAAAATATTGAGTATAGTTCCCTGTGCTAAACAGTAGGTCAACAAGACAGTAGGTCTTGTTGGTTATTTGTTTTGTATATAATAATGTGTATATGTTAATCCCAAGTGCCTAATATTTTGTGTATCATCTTCACACAGGGGCCATGCTAATCTTCTCTGTATGGTTCCAATTTTAGTATATGTGCTACTGAAATAAGCCCTGAGTCAGTATGGTCTATGTTCCTTCAATTAAACCTTTATGAAATATCCAAAGGAAATATTAAGATGACTGTGCAGAGATTACCTTGAAGGGATTTTCAATGCAGCATTCTGATAATTGACAAACCTGGAGAAAAACAAGAGGGAATTGGTAAAATAAACCTGACTGTAGGATTCTATGCAACTATTCAAAAGACTGTGGGAGAGTTATGTGAGTACATTTAGAAAACTTCCTCAATAAGTCCAAATGAAAGGAAATAAATAGTATAGGTTATGTAATTCCATTTCTTTTATCTTGCCGGAAATTTTTTTTAAATTATTGTGTAAAGTGAAAAAATAACCATGTTGAGCTGACGCCCACCCTCTTTCTCAGTACCCTGAGGTTTCCAAACTCTCTTCACAAACTTGCAATTACTATCCATTAGGCTGTAACACTGATTTATGGGAGAAAACAAGGTCACCAGGGTGGGAAGAAAGGCTATAATTCCACTTCTATCAATATATCTTTATCTAACAGTTTTTAATCCGAAAAGAATATAAAACAAAGAGTTAACAGAAATTTGGAGGGAGGGATAACATTGAAGGAATTTTCACTTTATGTATATTGTTAGAATTTTTATTCAACTATAATAGAGGATTTATTATCCAACTATAATAGAGATTTCCATGGGATTAGGAAAGGAGGTCATCATTAATATTTTGCCAGAGTTATGGGGCCATCTCAGACAGGAAGTAAAGGACCCAGGTGGAGGAATTGCTCTCAAACCAGAGAGGGGACAGCTTTTCCTTGATAAAGGAGATAAATCTTCTTCTCAAAGATTTTAATTCTGTCTCATAGAGAGAATGAGCTGATGCATATAAAAAAGAGAAACTGTAATACAGGTGGAGAGTGAAAGCTTTGAGGATGAATCGTGCTCTTTGCGACCCCCATGGACTGTAGCCTACAAGGCTCCTTCGTCCATGGGATTTTCCTTCCATTTTCAGGGGATCTTCCCAACCCAGGGATCAAACCTGGGTCTCCCGCATTGCAGGCAGACGCTTTACCATCTGAGATACCTGAGAAGCCCTGAATCCATGCTAGGGGAGCCAAAAAGAGAGCAGCGACTCCTTCCCTGGAGGTGGGGAAGTTCACACAGGGGAGGGAGTACCTTCCTCAGGGAAGAGGTCTGGCCAAACCGGTCCTGGCAGGTCGGACAGAGGGCCCCTGCTCTGCTCCCACCATGAATATGCTGGGACATGTCCTGACCAGCAAGGAGCTCGCAGGTGACATCCTAACATTTGGGGGATGTAACCAGAATTTTGGGCTCCCCTGGTGGCACAGCTGGTAAAGAATCCTCCTACAATGCGGACAACCTGGGTTCGATCCCTGAGTTGGGAAGATCCCCTGGAGAAGGGAATGGCAACCCACCCCAGTGTTCTGGCCTAAAGAATTCCATGGACTGTATAGTCCATGGGGTTGCAAAGAGTTGGACACAACTGAGCGACTTTCACTTTCAACCAGAATTTTGCCCCGTTAAAATCCTGGGAAGCCCAGTGAGCTGGGGCACATATCTCTCCACTAAGAACAAGCCCTCTTTCCCTCTCTCCAAGGTTCGGAAGCACCATCGAAAGCTGGAGGCCTGAGATGGTTGCTGCCAGCCACAGCAATTTACAAAGCGCCTGGCGGTAGGTGACCTGCTGGTCTGACAGCAGCCTCCCTGGTGCTACTTTCTCTGGCTCCCTTTCTCCCCCAGCAAGTAGCTGTCTCTAGAACCCTTGCCCTCCGACAAATGGCACAGATGCGAATCAGGAAACATCCCCCTTCCATCCCCCACCCTCCCCTCTGGGGCCTGGCAGCCCCCTGCCTCAGCACGGCCTCCCTGCCTCCCAGGTGGGTCCTGGACCTGCAGTGTCAGGGCAGCAGGAACATCCTCAGCGCCCTGCGGAAGGCTGTGGAAGTGGACTTCAAGGACAAAGAAGAACAGCAGTCACAGGGCATCTACCTCTTCACAGGGGGCATCCCTGACCAGGACATGGTGGGTGAGCCTCGTCTCGGCCTCCCTTATCCTCCAGGACCCCCACATCTTCCCCTGCGTGGACACCTAGCAACCAGTTTCTCCAGCATGATTTTCCCATCTAGACTTTATCACCTGGAGATGTTGTTCAAATGCAGAGGTGGTCAGACCTGGCTCCCAGGGGCCTGAGAGTCTGCATTTCTAATGAGCTCCCAGGGGATTAGAGGCTGCCGGTCTAAGATCTCAGCCCCAGCTCCCTGCCAAGATCTATTAAGATAGTAAGAGAAATGGTGACCCAGGCTCTTCCATCTTTCCCTCCTCAGTGCCATGTACTAGACCTGGTACACAGTAGGCCCACAAGAAAGAGACTGGGCTGAACTGACCGCGACCAGCAGCTTGAAAAGCCCTCAGCCCTGGGCCCCTCCTCCCTCTCTGCCCACAGGCCATGCTCAGCGCCTACATGGCCGAGGCCTGCGGGGGTTGTGACTTTCATCTGAACGTGTGTCTGTTCTATGTGGGTGAGTCACAGACGGACACCATGCCCCCTGCCTGCTATGCCAGCCATACAGACACGGCCGCTGCCTACAGGGAGGTCACCCGGGCTGCTGGTGGGCGCTTCCACTGGTTTGGAGACACAGGTGAGGGAGTGGTGCTGGTCCCTCCACCTCTTTCTTTGCAGACAGTAGTCTTGGTACTGACATAGCTCCCTATGCCATAAACATAGGGATAGTTTAGGGGTGGGGAAGGAGGCTTAAAAGGGAGGGGATAATTGCATAATTATCTCTGACTCATGTTGTACAGTAGAAAATAACACAACATTGTAAAGCAATTATGCTCCAATTTAAAATTTTTAAAAATACATTTATTAAGTAAATTATGGTTTAGGTGATATGCAGACAAGGCAAAATTGTGACGTGATTCAGGAAGGATTGAAGCTTGGGACACAAGAGTGCCATTCTGGTCTCTCTGGTTTACAAATGAAGAAATGACTCCCAGGGACATGAGTGGTATAGCTGGGGCTGGAACTCATGAAAAGTGCCAGGCACATACATTTAAGTTATTATTGGTGATTATTATTGATAATAGCAAGCAGTTATAAAATAGTTATTCTATGCTAAACTCGGTTTTAAGTGTTTTAAACATGTGATTCATTCCTCACAATAACCCTATGAAATGGGTTATGATTATTACCCCATTTTGCAGCTAGTGAAGCTGAGACACAGAACCCAGAGCACAGAGATAGTAAGTAAGGAACCAGGAGCTGAACCCAGAGTTTGTCTTCTTAGGCATCACACTCTAGTCCCACTCAAATGAGTCACATTCGAGATGCTGCTGCTGCTGCTGCTGTTAAGTCGCTTCAGTCGTGTCCAACTCTGTGCGACCCCATAGACGGCAGCCCATCAGGCTCCCTTGTCCCTGAGATTCTCCAGGCAAGAACACTGGAGTGGGTTGCCATTTCCTTCTCCAATGCATGAAAGTGAAAAGTGAAAGTGAAGTTGCTCAGTTGAGTCTGACTCTTAGCAACCCCATGGACTGCAGTCCACCAGGTTCCTCCATCCATGGGATTTTCCAGGCAAGAGTACTGGAGTGGGTTGCCACTGCCTTCTCCTATTTGAGATATTACTCACTGCAGACATTAGCTACTTTAAGTAACCTCAAGGTGGATCTTATTCACTGGAGGAGCAGGACCTTTCCCTGACCTACTCTTCTGTGGGTGAGAGCTCATGGCTGGGTGCCAGGGTGCTGGGTCCCAAGGCTGGCTCCACTCTTGGTACCCTCACTGTACCTGCCCATCTCCTTTACCACCAGATAGTGTGGGGTGGGGCTGGTCAGCTCAGCCCATTAAGACCCCAGCCTGCCCCCTAGGCTGAGGTCACCTCCACGTGGCCCTTGTGTTTACAGATATGGACACTTGCCAGAATCTGTACCCCTCCCCCACACTCATGATGTGCTTTGTTTCCAGGTATTTACGAAAGTGATGATATCAACGCCATCACGTCTGAGATGGAAAAGGCTCTCAACTACTCCCAAAAGGTATGCCTTATGCATGGGGCAATCACTGACTACACTGGCTTCTGTTAGAGTCCTGGGGCTGTCATTAAAGGACCACAAAAGAGGTGGCTTAAAATGACAGATATTTATTCCCTCACAGTTCCAGAGGCTGGAGACTAAAATCAAGATGTCTAAAGAGCCATGACCTGCCCCCCGCCCAAAGGCTCTGAGTAGAATCTCTTTACCTTTTCATAGCTTTGGTGGTAACTGCTCTTAAAGAAATGAAATTTCATTGGATGCTTGTTCAAAATGGCAAGGAAGACACTGTTCAAGATGACTGCAATCAGGGAGAGAGGTTGAACTCAACTCTGATTATACAGCAAAGATAGCTGGGGATTTATAGCCAGTGAGCAGAGTGAGAGGGTTAGTGGAATGAAAGTTACTAAGATGAAGTTGATTAGATGTCGAGGGTAGAGAGATTCTTGCTAACAGTATTCTTTGCTAAAACTGGGTTCAATAGTTCAGTTCAGTTCAGTTCAGTCGCTCAGTTGTGTCCGACTCTGCGACCCAATGAATCACAGCCCGCCAGGCCTCCCTGTCTCCATCACCAACTCCCAGAGTTTACTCAAACTCATGTCCATTGGGTCAGTGATGCCATCCAATCATCTCATCTTCTGTCGTCCCCTTCTCCTCTCACCTTCAATCTTTCCCAGCATCAGGGTCTTTTCCAGTGAGTCAGCTCTTCTCATCAGGTAGCCAAAGTATTGGAGTTTCAGCTTCAACATCAGTCCTTCCAATGAATACTCAGGACTGATTTTCTTTCAGATGGACTAGTTGGATCTCCTTGCAGTCCAAGGGCCTCTCAAGAGTCTTCTCCAACACCACAGTTCAAAAGCATCAATTCTTGGGCACTCAGCTTTCTTTATAGTCCATCTCTCACATCCATACATGACCACTGGAAAAACCATAGCCTTGACTAGACAGACCTTTGTTGGCAAAGTAATATCTCTGCTTTTTAATATGCTGTCTAGGTTGGTCATAACTTTTCTTCCAAGGAGCAACGTCTTTTAATTTCACGGGTGCAGTCACCATCTGCAGTGATTTTGGAGCAGTCAAAACCCAGTCAAGAAGAGGGCTCAGAGGAACATGACCAGAGTTTGGTCAAGTAGGGCATCCTTATCACCAGCACTCCTTGGCATTCCTTGGCTTGTGGCAGCCTCACTCTAATCTCTGCCTCCATCTCCACATGGCTCTCCTCCCTCTGTGTGTGTGTCTGTGTCTCTTTTCTTCTAAGGACATCAGTCATATTGGATTAAGGGCCCACCCTTCCAGTACAGCCTCATTAACTTACATCTTAATTACATCTACAAAGGCCATGTTTCCAAGTGAGGTCATGTTGACGGGTACCAGGAGTTTGGACTATGTCTTTTGGGGGACACAACTCCCCCCACGTCAGCTTTCCACCTTTTTGCTGATCCATAGACACCAAAGGCTTCCAATGAAACATGAGGGTTTCCTCTAAGTCACTGGTTTGGGGTCTATGTGCTCTGCATCCTGGCCTGTACACCCTTGAACAGGTCAAACTCATCCCCAAATTTGTCTTTGCACCTGCTATGTCCTCTGCCAGCTGTGCCCCTCCCAGCTCATCCATATCATTCAGGGTTCACTAAAGTGTCACCGCCTCAGAGAAGGAGTTGAGCAGCTCAAGGTGAGGTGAGAGAGGGACCAGACCGCATCAGAAGCAATGAGAATGGAAACAAAGGAACAAACCTGAGATCATGTTTTTAAGGAAGAATTGTCCAAACTTATGGCTGATTGAATGCACGGGGTGAGAAAGAAGAAGAAATACTGGGGTGACTTGCGGGGGACCTGGTAGACAGTGGTGCCATAGACCCAGAGAGAGAAATCAGGACAGAGTTCAGAGAGGCTAGAACAAAGGTGAGTCTGTGGGACTTGTGAGATAATAAGTGGGGGCATCCTGCTGGCAGGTGGGTAAAGATGAGGGCCAGACATAGAGCTGTGGGGCAGTTGAAGCCAGGAGATGGACAGAGCATGTAGGTGACTCACATTTCAAGTACCACCACTGCCAGAACTGCCTGTCTCCCCAACTACATTGTGAGCTCCTGGGAGGGTGGGGCCATGGATTGGCAGACCTGTGGCTCCCCGAAATGTGTCTGAGCTTCCCACCCTGAAAGGACCCCTCTTTGGTGTTTTGAAAAAAACTGCTTCTCAGGTGCCCGTTAGTCCTGCTCCCTCATTTGATAAACTCGTTCCCAAGGTGTTAATGGGCAATACTGGTTTAATCCACCCTCCTATGGTGTTATTTACATTCAAGTGGTGTTTTCTAGTGCTTTGATTGAGAATAATTATTGAAGAATCTTTCAGGCAGTTGAGAACTAGGTAGGCAAAGGAGCCAAATATTACACCACCATTCTGTGGGCCCCCAGGGTTGGCCGTGGGCACAGGGTCCACATAGGGAGTGAAACTGGCTTTGGGACAAGGTCCACCTGAGAATGAATGGAAGATCCATTGTATACTCGTAGTAGCCTCAGGCAGGTCCTTTAAGTTCGTAAGATTTACTTCCTCACCTGTAACATGGGATAAGATGGCACTTACGCTGCCTGTGTAGTCACACGCCTTGTGGACAAGAGGGTTTGAGACCCCCAGGCACGAACTAGCCCACTAACTAGCCTGATGCATCCCAGGACCTCTGTACTTATTATTAGTAGGTTTGACCACAGAACTCTCAGCTCCCAGCAGCACTTTAGGGGTAGAAAGAAAAATCCAGGGGCCCCAGTGGCCTCAGCCACTGCTGTGTGTGTGTGTGTGTGTGTGTGTGTGTGTGTGTGTGTGTGTGTGTGTGTGTGTGTGGCACCTGGCTGACTCCCAATCCCCGCTGCAGTGTGCCTTACTCGTGTCCTCCCTGAAGAACCAGTCTGGAAAAGAACAGCAAAGTGCGGCCCTCCTGAAAGAGAAGCCGAATGTGCTCAAGCCGGGAAGCCAGCCCAGGAAGTTCTGTCCCTCCAAGCCCACAGCACCCTTCGTGGCCAGAATGGTTTGACTCCCCGCCCACCACCACCACCCCCCCACCCCAATAACACACAGAGGATTTTGTTTCCATCTTGTCTCTTGGTCTTTCCTAGATAGTGAAGTGGCCTGGGCCAGGTCCCCAGGTCCCAGGGGCAGTGGAGGCGGGGGTAGTGTCCTCAGTGGTCAGTGGCCCAGCCTCCAAGGGGGAGGAGACCCCCGGGGCCTGCTTCTCAGCTCTGACCACCCCGTCCACTCCAGCTTTGGCTCTGCCTGGTTGTCCTTGTGGTACTAAGGGTTCTGTAGAACTGGCACCCTGGCACATGCTGATTACAAGGCAGGAGGGCTCATCCGGAGGGTCTCTCAGGGGCAAAGGAATTAGGGTGGTGTGACATCTAATGGGCTCTTGCTGCTTTGGCTCAAGGCTTACAGGGGCCTGATTGGACCTGGGTCTTCCGCAGGGTTGATCCTTGTTCACAGCCTGTCAAAATCTGTCCTGCATAAAATGTCCACTGTAACAATCACAGGGGGCTTCGGGGGGTATGCCTGGGGGAAGACCCCAGACTCCTCAGCACTTGTGAGCAGCAGCCGCAGTGAGGTGTGTGAACTCTTCAGCATTTCACCAACCGACAGACTCTGGTGAACACAGCTCACTCCCTTTCCGGGGCTGCACCCTCAAGAGGTTCTATCCACACGGGTACTGGTGGAGTCAGGAGCCAGCACCTTCTCGTCTTCCCAAGTTCTGAGGTGAAACCCCAGGGTCTCGGAGTCTGCCGGTTGGGCCTTCAGTGTGAGGGGGCTTGGGTTTCAGGCCTCCTGAAACGAGGGAAGGGGATCTGGGTAGGTGATGGGGGTCAGCTGGTCCCGGGCCTGGGTGACTTTGTTCGACTGTCGCCACATTCCAGTTGTGCCCAGTAATGAAGGAACCCCTCCCCTAAAACTGAGGGGCCCGACATGGTAGAGAAATTACTGAGTGGTTACTGGTCATTCTGGAGGCCCAGAAATCCCAGTCCAGTAGGAAGAAGGGCAGGTACCTGATGAAGAAGGTTCGGCTCTGGGCAAATCCCCAGAGCTGTCCTAGCAAGCTCGCTCTCTCTCTGGCCATTTTTCATGGCTTGTGGCGTCTCAGTTCCCTAACCAGGGATTGAACCCAGGCCACAGCAATGACAGCTCCAAGTCCTAACCACTTGACCACCAGGGAATGTCCATAGAGCCTCTCTCATAACACATACCCATAGGCACACACCCATTCATATATATGCACACACACACATGCACACACACATATTTTTCACCTCAAACACCAGAGTCCTCTCTGTATCTGCTGCAGGAGAGGGGTGAGCATATGAGAAAACTTCTTCCTCAGGCCTCTCCATGCAAAGGTTCCTACTTGACATACTGGGGCTGGGGTGATGGGGGTACTGCCCACCACGGAGAACAGGCCTCTGAGGGGAAAGGCTGCCTGTTTTCTAGAGTGTTAAAGATGACTCTGACAGAGAGAAGAGGCCCCCCTTGAAAGCTCTGCCATGGCGTCCACTCGGTGGCAAAGCAGGCATCCCCCCAGGTAAGGCATGGCCACGGGGTGGGAGGGGCGGACAAACACAGCTAAGACATGGATGAGTGATGGCATCTCTAAAGTGATCAGTGATCGTGCACCTGCCCTCTGCTAAGGTCATCCCCTTTAAAGCTTGTAACCATCCATCCTATACAGCAAGGAATCTATTAGTTCCTCTGTTTCACTGATGAAGAAATTCAGGCTCAGAGGGATTAAGGAGAGTGTCTGGTGCCAGCCGGTCATGACAAGGCGCTGGTATTTTTCTGAAAGTATTCAGCTTATAGACGCTAACACCATGTGTCTCACTAACGTCAGAAACACAGCAGGGCAGTTCAGAGCAGAGTTCTAGAGTCCTGGAGTTAGCAAGACCTGGGTAGAGTCTTTGCTCTGCTTCTTACTGACTCTGAGTGCCCCATGCCTCATCTGTGAGGATAAACCCAGACAGGAACCGGGAGGCACCTCGCACCAAGACTGGTAAGTAGCAGCAGCTCTAGCTTTACTGATCATCCCAGTGAGGCCAGAGTCAGGTCGTCCCAAAGGACCTCAAAGCCACTTTGGAGCCCCAGTTCTGAGGGCAGAACATAGCTGAAGTTGACAAGTCTCTAAGCCAAGCTGCACAGCTTCACTGCATAAACTCTCAAGGCTGCTCCAGACAACAGGCCAAATGTCCTCTAGCTGCAGCCCCGCCAGTGAAGAAAGGGACTGCGGAGCGGAGGAAGAAGACCCAGTCAAGGGATGCAGAAATAGCTCTCTCGCTGTTCTACACAGAGACAGGGAATAACGTGGGTAAGTTGGTGGCTACACAGATGTCTGGACAGCCCCCTTACCCCTTAAGACCTGGAAGGTGATCAGGCCCCATGGGAGGGTTACCCCTCCAGGACACAGACAGCAGTGCCCCCAGAGTAGGCCTATCTTCAAACCACTCAGATCTCCCAACCCAGGGAAGTGAGTTCACAAAGTCTTGACACAAAGCAGTAGAATGGGAAGAGGTGATGTCGGCATTCCCCCAGGTCCCTGGGTATAGCGCTCTGGCTCTGTTCACAAGGGGTGGTGTCCTCAGACTGACTGGGAAGGAAGTGGGCATGAGTCCCCCAAGTCAGCAGGACTGATAGCTGTGGAAAGGCACAGGTCCCAGTAGCAACTCATTGAGAAGCGCGGAGGTGGGGTGGAGTGGGGTAGGGTGGGGTAGGGGGTCCCAGAAGACCTCCCTAGGTCCCCCCAAGAGTCCCTCCTATCTCTCAGCAAGTTGCACCTAAGGAATGTTACAACTGACCTGATTGACAGAAACTGACATGGAAAAGGGAGGAGAGGGTAAGAGAATTGCACAAGATAACTCTGCTCTCTTTTTCCCAGGCTCGGTATACAAGAAGTACCCTCAAGGAAAGGGACTCAGAAGGACTAGATCATCTATTGAGTTGCCCAGAAAGGATACAGTCTGCTCCAGCCAAGAGGTATTATGCTGTTTATACCAGCACGTCCCTCCCAAAGCAATCATTCCTTCCACCAACCGTTATATCTGGGAAGGTGGACATACTTGGAATTGAGACCAAATCTGCTTAGAATGACTGTGGCAAGTGTCAGGATAAGGATTAAAGAGAACTACAGGGGAACCTGAGTCTGCCAATTCCTAGCTGGGTGACCTTGAGCTAGTCACTCAATCTCAGTGTCTTCATTTATAAAATGAAGACTCTTGTACTTAATAGGATTGGTGATTAATTGAAGTATATTTTGTGTAAAGCCCTTAGTGGTATCAGATCCTTTTGGATGCAAGTACCAGAAACCCCCCTTCTTGTTCAGATCCAAAGATAGGAATATCTTTTCTTCTGGCAACCATCAGTTAGTCTGAGCTTGGTTCTAATTTGTCCAGTCCTGGATGCCATACGCTGATTGCTTTAAACCTGATCATTCTTGTATCTCTTATTGTGATATCTTGATTGATCTAAACTTGAGACCAATCAGGGTTTCCATTCAAGTTTCATGGAAGAGGCTGGAATGGAAATGGAAGAAGCCAGAGGGTTCACCAGACAGGGAGTAAGTAAGTCCTCAGTAAATTTTGTTCCCTGGTTCCCATATTTCTTTGAATCTCTCTCCTGCACCAGGGCAGGAATGTGCATATGAGGTAGTCTCGGTGAGGACCTGGGAAACCCCACATTTCAGATACAAGACAGATTTCAAACATGAGGTTTTTGAAAGATGAGTCAATCATTCCATTAAGCCAAAATTACCCAAGATAATCATTCTTTCCTTTATTCCAAAGTGGGTAGCAAATTATGGGCTAAAGAAACTAAAGATGGAGGTCTCCAGATACCTTGGTCCCAACTGCACTCATCAAAAATCAGTACAGACGTCGGCATCAGCCAAATACTGCAGTGTCTTCCCCAGCATAGAGATCAATGTAAGTCGAGATTGGTTTTGTCTTTTTCACTCCCAGCTTCTGTCTCTTCTCAGACACAGATGGCTGCGTGTGTTAGGGGAAAGTCCACACGAATGTATGAGCCCCCAGCTTTTATTCCTCCTGCTAAGAACCCCAACCCCCCAAAGGGGGACTTCCCTCAAGGAATAGGATACAGAGCCCTGCTGGAAGAAAAGCCAGCCCCTCAGAATGCCTGAGACCATGGTCAAGGTTCTAGGGACTCACTGGGGTGAGAATTAGTTACAGTTGCTGAGATCACAGCAACTCACCAATAAGAACTCTACCCCGATTCTGATGGTGGTTCTGTTAAGACGGCCAGAAACAGGGGTTATGGCAAAAGATCAGGGGAGCTTCTCTATTTCCTAGTTTTGATGTAGTTTTTTAATTTATCTGACACTGGAACAGGTATATTTAGTACAAAATTAAAATCTAATCCTGCTTTAAAAAAAAAAAAAAAACCATTTTCTCTCCTTGCCCTTTAATGTGACATTGTCAACTGTAAAGCTAAAAATTATCCACCATACAAGTTTCATGGGAGTTTAATCACGCTGTCTGCCTCCTCCATCCGAGGTCATCTTTTAATGTGAAATATATCGACCTCCCATTCTACCATTAAGGGTTTTCTATTTAAAATTTAGAGAGACTATTTTAGTTTTTAGTTATGACAGTGACCACATTTGACACAAAAACCATCATCCCAATTCCCCCATATCTGCCTAAACCCTTGCATTTGATAGTTTAATAAAAGAAAAGAAAAAAGCTTTTAAACAAACAAACAAAAATGTATGCTTTTACAATGTTGCAAAAATTGTGAACCACAATAGACTAAACTGTTTTGGGGGTGATGGGGATATGAAGAAAGAGCTGTCAGGGGAGTATTTTTCTTTGCTTGCTTTAATCCAGGGGACAGTGAGACACATTGAGTGCACCCCCAGGGAAATGGAGGTGTACATCACACACCTGGACAAGCTGATGCGCCGCTACATCCAGAGGCTGCAATGGCTGCTGTCTGGTGAGACTGCCCGCTGTCCTGGAGGGCGGGGGGCATGAAGGGAAGGGAGAGGGCAACCCCAGGGACCCCAGGGTCACTCCTTCCAAGACTAAGCACTCACAAACTGTCACCCAGCAGCAACATGACTTCTGGGTTCAGAGGTCAGGCATTGTGCTGGATAACAGGAGGTGGAGCAGGGACCAGAGCATCAGAGAGAACCAGGTCTATCCAAGAGGCCTCCCAGACCCCACCTCCTGGGTGTGACTGAGGGGCCGGCCCTCGGGAGCCTCAATTTAGCATTGATTGGGCTCCAAAGAACTGGTCCATGAAGGTAGAGATAGGAGGGTCTCCAGCAGAGAGGATGCTCCTATTCTTTATAGAGAGCACTGAGGACCCTCTGGAGAGGCCAGTGGCCGGGCTGGCTGGGAGCCAGACTCACATCCTAGAGGCAGCTTCGGGAGGAATCAGGATGGTCTGCAGCATCAAGTCCAAAAGGCCGGGCGGTTGGCTAGAACTGAACGGGAAGGTGTTTAGGCTTTGGGGCCCGGAGAGTTCCTGGGATAATAGGAAGAAGCATCCCAGTGTGGGCCACTCGGGCTCCTGTGCAGATTCATTAAGTCCAGTCCTCTGCAGTAAAACCTGGTATAAACAGTCCATGGTCTGCCACGGCTCTCCAAACCCTCTGGAGGGGGCTGCAAGTCCCAGATGCAGCTGTCAAGTCAGAGGCTGAATGTGGGGCAACAGTGACATTCTTTGCGCTCCCCACTCTGACACACACTTCCTGCTGGGAGAGTGAGAAGGCCAGCTGTGCAGTCACTCCTGGTGTAGTACGAGTTGCACCCCCACATCACAGAGAGCTACACACCCAACACCATCTAACACCTCAAAACATACCCAGAGGATGCTGCACTGATTCACTCATTCATTATTCAGCAAATAGTGTCGTTCTCCCGCTCCTTGCTGGGGAGGTGGTAGAGGAAACACCCCACGTGGTCCCTGAGCTCATGGAGCATACGGTCCAGAGGAGAAGGATGTTACCCAAAGAACAGTGATGACGAGTGTAAGGTGGAGACAGGCTTGGTGCAGGGAGAGGGGGCAGTGGGCCTGCACAGGAAGATCATGAAGGGCTTCCCTGAGGAGGTGATCTAAAGAATGAATAGACATCACCTGAGCAAAGAGAAGACTCTCAGGACGTGGCTGAGCTGCTCAACAGGGGACCAGGCTGAGTACAAAGACTGAAAAGAAGCCAGATTGGCTGAGAGTAAACGGTGCATCCATCCCGAGAAGATGAAGCCATGGCCCAGATTTTGTCTTAAGAGCAATGGGAAGACACTGAGGTTTTAAATAAGGGAAATGTGATCAAGTTACAACCAATCTCTCTGGTTGCTGTGTGGACAGCAATTGTTGAGGGGATGGAGTGCAATCAGGGGAACCTAGTAGGAATCCAGGAGATAAGAATAGGATAACTGGGAAGGTTAGTGATGATGGAGACAGAGGAAGAAAGCAGAGTTAGATTAGGGAGACAACCACAGGGCTCAGTGGCTTGCAGGGTGTTCCCTTCCACTGTCTGGTTCCCAGGATGGATCAGCTGGCCTTTTGTGTGGGAGGCCCCTTGACAGCTGGCTGGCTGTCCTCACAGAACATCCCCCACGCTTTAGGATGGCTCCCCTCCCATCCTCATGTGGCCATGAGCATTGCCAGAGAATACCGCACGTGAGTCCTGGAAGATTCCTAGGTGCTGGGTCCAGCCAGCTCAGGCCGCCTTTTCCTGGAGAGCAGTGAGCCCGTTTTGCAGCAGGTTTCCATTTTTCCTACTCCTGCCTCCAGTGAGATCTGAAGTGTGATTTAGGAACACTTGACACGCCATCTTCTGCTCTTTGGCTTCCTCCATGTTACTTCCATTTAGCCTTGGGGCACCAGAAGGGCTGGGGCTAGCTGTTGCCTTAAAATGTGGATCAGAGGACCTGGATGTGAATCTCGGCTTCGCTGCCAGGCTGTGTGACCATGGGCAAGTCACTGACCCTCTGTTTCCTCTTGGGATAATTCCCAAATCCTGTACCAGCCGCTCCAGCTTTATCTCTGTCCAACCATGGCACACTCTTCTCCCACTCAGAGCTTTTCTCAGTCTGTCTGCTCCACACATACCTCCTCTCCTTGGCCACTGCTCCTCATCCTTCAGCCGTAGATTGTCTGCTCCCCACCCCACATCCATCAGTTTCAGATTCTCCCCAGTGTGCGTGCCTGTAAGTTTGTCAGAACCATCAGCAGAGTGGTAGCTGTTAGTATAACATCTGTTTTCCTTTACCGACTGGCAGCTCCGTGAAGGCAGGGAGCCTCCCTCATCTCCACTGCACTTTGCTCAGCGCCGGGCACACAGTGGATGCTCACTTGATTTCTGTTGACCAATGTACAGATTCTCTGTTCTGTAATGTTGCTTCCAGCCCCAAACAGTGCTGTGACATCACTTAACTCAATCACCTAACATTAGGGGTGAGGAAGCTCAAGCCCAGGGAGGTTATAATCAGGTAATCTCCGGCAAAGTCATAGCGGAAACCTTGACCTCCCAAAGCCCAGGCCACTGACCTGCTCTGCCTTTGAACGGTGACCATTCTAGCAACACCACAGAGGCTATCTCCCGGCGGGTTCACATCTGATCCACAAACGGTCAGGCGGTGGGTATGGTGTATTTGATAGCTGCAGTGGGAAAAACCACCCTCGCTCCTTCCTGGCCTCTGCCCCCACCCACCCTGGAGCAGGCAGCCGCCGACTGTTCGGTGTCATTTTGGAGAGCAAAGTGTGCATCCTGCTGGACACGTCGGGATCCATGGGCCACTACCTGCAGCAGGTGAAGGCGGAGCTTACCCTGCTGATATGGGAACAGCTGCGGAAGCACTGTGACAGGTAAGAGGCAGGGGTTGCATGTAGATTGGGGCAAGAAGATCCAAGTGATAGTTCTGGATGCTTCCCTGGCCAAGACCACTTCCAAAGGGCCTGGAGGGTTCCAAACTGCTCAGCTAAATAGCGGGAAGGAACACTGCCTTCTATTGCAGAAGTGGTTTTTAGAAATCCGTCTCAGGTCCAGTGACAGATCAGAGGAACCACCAGGCCGCCTTGAACTGTGGATTTTTCAAGAGAGGGTTTGGTGTGGTTTGTTCTCTCTACCCAGAAGGGTTGACCCCAGAGGGACAGTTGGAAACTCAGACCCCAGGCTGGGACTCATTCTTGCCTTAATATTAAAATGAGCAGCCATTTATAGAGCTCTTTCCTTGTGCCAAGCACTTTACACGCATGAGGTCATTCAGCCTGCACAATGATCCTGTTATTATCCCCATTCTTCAGAAAAGGAAACAAGGGCTTAGAGATTAAGTCATTTGCCCAAGGTCGTATAACTAGTAAGTAGCAATTACTGAGTGTGGATTTAAATCTGTCTGCATCTAGAATTTTCACCGTGTACCTTCTCAAACTCGGTTGGTCTGCAGGGGGCCCAGGGCTTGCTGTAGGGTCTTCAGGGATAAGCATGTGTCCTCATGGAGGTTACTCCCCCAAGATCAAAATAGACTGCGCGCATGCTCAGTCGTGTCTGACTCTTTGTGACCCTATGCACTGTAGCCGGCCAGGCTCCTCTGTCTATGGAGTTTTTCAAGCAAGAATACTGGAATGTGTTGCCATTTCCTCCTCCAGAGAATCTTCCCTGACCCAGGGATCAGACCCACGTCTCCTGCGTTGCAGGTGGATTTTTTACCACTGAGCCATCAGTGAAGCCCTTAATATAGACTGGCGCATGCTAAAAAATCTCTTTTTCCTCTCTCCACCCGCCACCTCTCCCTGTTTCCCAGTTTTAACCTGCTCAGCTTTGCAGAGGGCCTACAGCCGTGGCAGGACTCTCTGGTGGAGACCACAGACGCAGCTTGTCACAAGGCCATGCAGTGGGTGACCTGCCTGCACGCTCAGGGGAGCACCTCAGTCTTGCAAGCACTGCTGGCAAGTTCCACCACCAAGCCCAACCCAGAAATACTGTCCTAACCCCTAATCCTGACATTGCATGATGCTTTAGAGTTTACAGAGAGCATTTTGGAATTTACTAAGTGTTCAATCACTGCATCTTCCCAACAATCCAGTGAGAATGAGTTTCTCGAATTTCTGACTTTATAAATGACGACGCAGAGGCTCAGAGAGGTTAAATGACTTGCTTGGGGTTAACCAGCTCTGGAGTGAGCGGCACTCTTTTTCCTAAACTTTAACAGCTTCCCGGTCTGTCATTAGGTGAAAGGGGAGGCTCACAGTCTTAATGACAAGTTGGTGGGATCCAAGCAGACTTGGGGATAGCAGGTCAGTGGTTTCTGCATCCTGGTTGGCCCCTCCTCTGAGCCAGACAGCCTATGTGCTCTTTCAGAAAGCTTTCAGTTTTCCTGATGTAGAAGGACTATACCTCCTGACTGATGGGAAGCCAGACACAAGCTGCAGCCTTATTCTCAGTGAAGTCCAGAGACTCAAGGAGAAGAGAGACATCAAAGTGCACACCATCTCCCTGGACTGCTCTTGCAGGTGGGCAACGAGGAGGCAGCTGAGTTGCACCGCTTACCTACCGCCACGTGTCTGAGGGGCACGTGGCCGTGAGCTGAGCCATCCTGGGCCCAAGTCTCGTGGGTCAGCCACTAGGAGGCCCCTGAGCAGGCATTGCACTAGAGAGGGAACCCCACTGAAACCCTGCCTACCCGTCAGCAGGGCACCCCGACTTTCTCCAGTGTAGAAACAGACTTGCACTGGTTCCCAGTCACACGCTGTGTTCTCCCACTTCGTCTTTCTGGGGGGCACATTTGTGAATATTCAGGGGTAAAAGTGTAAAGTAGCTATGGCTATTTCCATAAACAGTCACCATAGAAGAAAGAACATGTGTCAAACGAGAGATTCAGCTCCTTCTGAAAAAAAATTTAATGTAATTGGCAAAGCTGTGATTACGTACATTCATATTTAATCTCTCTGTCCAAACCACGAGCTCCGTAAAAGGCACAGTGTATCCCTGCCAGGCCAGACACATAGTCGGCCCTGGACAGATCAAGGAATGGGGCCATGTGCTCAGAGGGCGACCCTGATACGGTGAATACAATTCACACAGCAGCACCACTGCCACCCAAAAACCATCCTGGAGAGCGGGCTTGTGATCATGACACGGTCCCAAGAGCACACAGCCTCAGGGTCCAAGACCCATTACCCCACTGACGTGACTTCTCCAGGGGCTGGGGGCTCACAGAGAGCTTGATGGGCCTGACCCCAGCCCCCTGTTCCTCCCCACAGGACTGCTGCTAGCTTCTTGAGAGACCTGGCCGCCCTCACCGGGGGGCGCTATCACTGTCCTGTTGGTGAGGACTTGCTTCTCGAAATGCAGGGCCTGCTGACCAGGGGCTTCATCCACCAAAGGGTAGGTTGTAAAGCCGCGGGGTGAGTTCTGTTGAAACGGTGCAATACAATGTCAACAGGTGTGGTTTTTTTCTTCCTAACCAACAATTAGCTCTTTGTAAATTATCTCTTTTAATCCTACCAACCATTACTGTACCCATTTAACAGATGAACGAACAGGCTCAGCCAGGTTTAGAAATACACCTCAAGTCAGAGTAAATGGTAAAGCTTGGAGTCCAGACATCCACGCTCCTAAGTTCTGTGCTTTAATTCCTGGATGTTTCTGTCTTCTCACCATAAATTCATTAAAGTACAGATATTCAAATGTGTGATCTGTTAAAAGTAAATATAGTAAAGTCATAGATTTTATCACACATATGGAATAAGATTTTACAACCTGCTAGAAAGATTATGTATCTATTCATACCTTCTAGGGATGTGCTGCTGTGAATTATAACATTTCTAGGCCAACAAATCATCCAGTAGAACAATCAATGAGAATTCTAGATTTTTTTTTTTAATTAAACTTTACTGTCACAGGACATGGCAAAATTTTTGAAGTTGAGTGCTTTGCATGATTTCTTTGTTTGAGTAACAGTTTGGGGGCAGATATTACTAATGATATAGAGGTCAGAACAAGTAAAAGTAATAAATATTCATCCATATCCTACACACAAGGAAAACACACTTGATGATATTGGGAAGGTTCTCTGTTTAATGCCTTATCAAATCAGATTCTTTGAATAGTTTCTGGGTGCAGAGTGGGACCGTTGCCACTACCGTTCCCAGGGAGAAGGAACACTTTCATCTCTCTTAGATTCTCTTACTAATTGTGAGAATTTGTATTTTTAAGGCTAAGCTCTGGAATTTAATTAGTTGACATAAGAAAAAGGTATGTCTGTGGAGCTGTTTTACTAGAAGAAATAGAGAAGGTGCTGGATAGGTTTTACTGGTTGACAGTGAGATAAGGTGTATATGCCACTTCTGTTCTACAGGGCAGAGCAGTGCTGACTTCAGTGAAGTCCAGGGCCCATCTTAGTTTCCACTGACTCTCAGACATCTTATTGCAAAGTGTCCCCTTTACAGAATGACTGCCTTGACAAATAGTAAGCTCTCTGTCTCTGGAAACATGCAATCTGAGGCCCACAAGATTTCCTGCACTGGGAGGAAGGCTGAACTGAGTTCACTCTAAAATTCTTCTCCTGAGATTTTGAATTTTCATGTCCCACCCAGTCATTTAATGGATCTAACTTCAGACTCATTTCCCTCTTTCAAGGATCCTGCGCTGCCACTATTTGAAGGAGATGATTTAAGGAGATTGGCGCAGGAGATCACCAAGGCCAGAGGCTTCCTCTGGCAGGCCCAATCCATCAGGTATGCCCTTCAAGCAGGCCCTCTCCCCTGCCTCATAGCTCTAGCCCACCCAGACCTGGGCCCCACCCCAGTCATGACACCCTTGCCCCAAGAGCTCCTGCATGCCAGTTCCAGAAATCTGGGCATCTTCCTTCATCTCCTGTTCACTAGGTCCCAACTCCAGAAGAAAAACAACCCAGAACCGAAGGTCACTCTTTTTTAGAGAAGCGTTCTCAGGTAAGAGGAGGGGACAAACCCTGTGCAAGCCAGGCAGCATGCTCTGCTTTGTGGACAGCAGTAACCATGGGGAGGGATCAGAAACAAGGATTCCTCTACATAGAAAGGCCATCCTACAAAGAACCACATACTTGCTGTGAGCACAAGGTGCTCTGGAAAGCTGTAACCGCCAGATCAGCAGATCAGGCACCAGGACTCCCTGGAAGCTGCAAGAGGAAAGCTGTCTATCCCTGGGTCAACCCTAATGTTCCTGCCTTGTCCCCAACACACCCTGCACTTCAGTCACAAGACCGTTCCTTGCTGGAAGTCCTGCAAGGACTCCAAGCCCCCTGTTTGGAGCACCCTTCTGCCACCTTCTGCCTGGTGACTCCTCCTCATGCATCAAGGCACAGTGCAAATGGCGTCAGGTTCTCTGCAAAGATGCCCCTGGGATCCATCAAGAGCTGGGAGCCTCCAGCCTTCCCCCCATAGCATTCTGACCACTCATCTTTCTTTTTAGTGGTAGCACTTACTACACTTAGCACGCCACATCGTGCTTCCTGGCTTCTTTGTCTCTTCTCCCTGACCATGAGCTCCCGCAGGATGAGGCTGGTGTCCTAACCATCTCTGGGTCCCCAGAACCTGCCATGTGGCAGACACGTAGTAAACTGCGAGCTTGCCGCTTAGTTATGAGAGCCCCGCTCTGGAGACCGGCCGGATGGGATCATTTCGGCCCCGATCCTCTTTGCTCTGCGCTTTCCCACCACCTTAATCCACGGATGCAACACAGACTCAGCATCAGCCCATCCTGGAAGAAGAAGAAATAAATGAGTCTCACCGCCACCCCCACCCCTGCTCAAGCAAACTGGACTGCAGTCTGCTCTGGAGCCCAATCCAGAGCAAATGCTTGGCTCAAGCCTGTGAAAACTGGGCTGGATCTTCTGGGCCAGCCCCACTGTGGACACACGAAATGAATGTGTCATCGGGGGTCATTTCTAAGACACAGAAAATTGCTTTTATATAATTAATAGGATCAAAGGTACTTTTAAACTGATGTGATCATTGTGGCGTGTGTCTGTGTGTAAATTTTTGGTGAGATAAACTTTATTAAAAGACTCATCTATGTTTTTAACTTTTTTAATGAGAAAGTGGTATATGAGCTTTTCTGTGTAGCTATGTTTATTTTATTTGCATCTTAAAAAAAACTGTGATCATGGTCTTTCTAGTATTTTTTATACTTTTAGCTCTTGTATCATGTAACAGCTAACTTATTTTAGATATTACAAACTTACATATTCAAATTGTGTGCAATTTTTATTTTTTCTATAAAATTAAAATCACACTTAAAAAGAAGACTCATTTCTAGATATATGAACTCCAAATCAAAAGATAAACATCTTAACTCTTTTCAATGGACAAAAGTTTCAAACAGATATAAATTAACTTTATGTATATGAATATAGGTGTATATATAGGTGCTCAACAGCCCTATCCATCAGTGGAATGCAAAATAAAACTACAGTGAGAACCACCACAACATCCACTAGAATGGTTAAAAATAAAGACTGACAGTATCAAGATAGGGAGCAACTGGAACTCTCACACGTTGCTGGGGTGGAAATAGGGCAGTGTAAACTGATCCAACCAGTCTGGAAAACTACTTGGCAATTTTTGCTAAAGTAAAATATATGGACTAAAGTAAAACATATGCACTTCTCTGGTGAGCCAATGGTTAAAAATCCTCCTGCCAATGGAAGGGACACAGGTTCAATCCCTGGTCCAGGAGGATTCCACGTGCCACAGGGCAGCTAAGGCCATGCACCACCACTGCGGAAACCCAAGCCGATAGAGCCCATGCCGCACAGCAAGAGAAGGCCACCGCAGTGAGAGAATAGCCACACCCAACTAGGGAGTAGCCCCTGCTCTTGGCAACTAGAGAAGTCCTGCAGGTAGCAACAAAGGCCCAGTGCAGCCAAAAATAAATAAATTAATTAAATAAAGATTTTTAAAAGTATGCTTCCTCTCTGCCAGCAGTTCCACTCCTAGAGAAACAAGTGCCCACGTTTGACAGAAGACATATATAAGAATGCTTATAACATCTTTATTCATAAGAGTCAGAATGTGGAAACTAATTAAACGCCCATCAGTGGTAGAATGGACAAATAGATTGTGATACATATTTGGAGTGGAATAGTACACATCAATGTAAAAAGAATGAATAGCTATATTCAGCAAGCTTTTATGAACAAATTGGGCAAAAGAAACCAGACACAAAAGAGCACATACACTGCAGTCCCATTTATATGAAGTTCGAGAATAGTCAAAACTGGGGACTTCCTTGGTGGTCCAGGGGTTAAGACTTGGTGCTTTCACTGCCGTGGGCCTGGGTTCAATCTCTGATTGGGGAGCTAGGATCCCACAAAGTGTGAGAAGTACCAAAAAAAAAGAATAGGCATAACTATTGTTGGTAATAGAAGTCAGAAGTGATTACCTTGTGTGTGTTGGAGCCGCAGGGCTGTATCTCAGTCTGGTGGTGGTTACATTGATAAGTAAAAATTCATCAAACTGTTTAAAAACAGTTTACTAAAGGTTGACAAGCCATGCCTTTGGCCAGGCTCTGTACCGGCCCAGGGAGACAGCAGTGACTAGAGTCCCTGCCACAGTGGATATCAGTCTGGTCTCTGTCTTGGACAGCTGCCCTCCACGTCATCCATCCGTGCGGAGAAAGCAACCCGCGGTCACTGTGTTATGTCACTCAGGCTGTCGAGACAAAGTACCACAGACTGAGTGGCTGAAGTGCTGTCTCCATCTCTGGAGGCTGGAAGTCTGAAATCAAAGTACAGTGCTCCCTCCGAAGGCACTGGGAAAGGCCTGGAACAAGCCTCTCTCCTGGCTTCTACCAGTTCCTTGCTTCTGGCAGCGTGCTTCCGATCTTCCCATGATGCTCTCCTATGCGCATGTCTGTGTCCAGAGTCCCCATTTTTATAAGGATGCCAGTCATACTGGGCTAGGGCCATACTCCCGTATGACCTCATCTTTAATTACATCTGCAATGACTCTTCCCAACTAGGGTCACATGCTGAGGTGCTGGGGCTTAGGACTTCAAGGGTGGCACAGTTGAACTTGAGGGCATTCAGTTGATGAACTTGAGGGTGGTACAATTCAACTGTAACATCTATTAACAGTTGCAAACTATGCTTTTCCTAATGAGACTACACTTGGGCCTGGAGAACAAGAGTCCTCTGGCCCTGCTGGTGGGAGAGGAAAGGCTGGTCTTTGTGAATGGAAGGACAGACCAGATGCATGGTTTGCAAAGCAGCAAATCACAGGTCTTGGGACTGAATCCCAACCTCTCATATAACAATGATAACAGCTACCACTGGTTGAGTGCTGACTGGGCAGACACCATACTCGGCATTCTGTTATGGTACCTTGTTAGCCACAAGTCTCACAACACCACAGCTGTAAAATACACACCAGTTCTGGTTTATGGGTGAGGAAACTGAGCCCTGTACTGCCCAAATACACACGAGAAAGTGACAGAGCCAAGATTTAAGCCCAGGACTGACCCCAGATGTTCAAGCTGCTTTAGAAAAGGCAGAGGAACAAGAGATCAAATTGCCAACATCTGCTGGATCATCGAAAAAGCAAGAGAGTTCCAGAAAAACATCTATTTATGCTTTATTGACTATGCCAAAGCCTTTGACTGTGTGGATCACAATAAACTCTGGAAAATTCTGAAAGCGGTGGGACTACCAGACCATCTGACCTGCCTCTTCAGAAATCTGTATGCAGGTCAGGAAGCAACAGTTAGAACTGGATATGGAACAACAGGCTGGTTCCAAATCAGGAAAGGAGTACATCAAGGCTGTATATTGTCACCCTGCTTATTTAACTTATATGCAGAGTGCATTATGAGAAACGCTGGGCTGGAAGAAGCACGAGCTGGAATCAAGATTTCTAGGAGAAATATCAATAACCTCAGATATGCAGATGACACCACCCTTTTGGCAGAAAGAGAAGAAGAACTAAAGAACCTCTTGATGAAAGCCAAAGAGGAGAGTGAAAAGTTAGCTTAAAACTCAACATTCAGAAAACTAAGATCATGGCATCTGGTCCCATCACTTCATGGGAAATAGATGGGGAAACAGTGGAAACAGTGGCTGGCTTTATTATTTTGGGCTCCAAAATCACTGCGGATGGTAATTGCAGCCATGAAATTAAAAGACACTTGCTCCTTGGAAGGAAAGTTATGACCAACCTAGACAGCATATTAAAAAGCAGAGACATTACTTTGCCGACAAAGGTCCGTCTCGTCAAAGCTATGGTTTTTCCAGTAGTCATGTGTGGATGTGAGAGCTGGATTATAAAGAAAGCTGAGTGCCAAAGAACTGATGCTTTTGAACTGCAGTGTTGGAGAAGACTCTCGAGAGTCCCTTGGACTGCAAGGAGATCCAACCCGTCCATCCTAAAGGAGATCAGTCCTAAGTGCTCATTGGAAGGACTGATGTTGAAGCTGAAACTCCAATACTTTGGCCACCTGATGCAAAGAGGTGACTCATTTGAAAAGACCCTGATGCTGGGAAAGATTGAGAGCAGGAGGAGAAGGGGACAGCAGAGGATGAGATGGTTGGATGGCATCACCGACTCAATGGACATGAGTTTACCCAATGGACAGGGAGGCCTGGCATGCTGCGGCTATGGGGTCACAAAGAGTCGGACACGACTGAGTGACTGAACTGAACTGAACTGACCCCATGGCCTTGCCCCACTACACTCCCCCACTACACCACTTTTCATCTCTCTGAATCTGATTAATGAAGCAAGCAGCGCTAAAACAGAGTTGTGAGACTTGAACAAGACACCTTACCACTTGCCACATGGCATGTGCAGGCTGAGGTTTTTTCTCTTCCCCGTTCCTACCCATGCACACAAAGGAAGTTCATACAGGTGAAGCCCCTGCAGTAGCCCTCTCCAAAATAAGCAGCCCTTGGTGGTCTGGGTCAGCCTTGGAGCACAGCCCCGCCCCTAGCTCCACTGCATCAGCTGTGCCCACTCCTGGGCACATTCTTGCCTCTCTGCCGCTGCCACTTGTGAATGAGTTTTCCAGGGATGGTGTGATCCATCTGGGTCCCCAGTGCAAGGGAAAGAACAGCACTGAAGACTAACCTATTAAATGTGGAACAATGGCACTGGAGAATGGATAACCCAGAGGCGGGTGGAGGATGCAAGAAATGAAGGGTAGATAGATGGGTGGAAGGGAGGAAAGAAAGATACAGAATGAACTGGATGGATGAAAAGCTGGATGGATTAAGTGGAAAGACAATGTCGGTGAACAGATGAACGGACAGAAAGCAGTTTTAAATTGGTAGAAGCCTGGATGAATAGACAGATGGATGGAAGAGTAGGTGGGAAAATGAATAGATGGAAAGAGAGGAAGCGGGGAGGGAAGGAAGGAGGGCAGGAGGAAAGAAGCAGGAGGCAGGCTGAACAGAAGGGACCGCGTGGGAGAGGACATGGATGGATAGGTGGGTGGAAGAAAGAAACACCCTTTCTTGGGGTTCAAGACGTCTATGCTGGCAGGACCCGGCCCAGCACGCAGGACGTTCCTGCCCTCTCCCCACCAGCATCGTGGCCCATTTCACCCTTCGACCGGCCTCGGTTTCCCCATCTGGGAAGAGCCTGCGTGTCGCCGCCTTAGAGACCAAGGTTGTGGGGCAGGCAGCAGGATCCGGGGAAACAGGCGAGGGGCGGGCGCGGGGCGGGGCCCGAAGCCGCGGCCGGCCCCGCCCCGTGGAGGCGGAGACCCCGTGGAGGCGGAGGCCTCGCAGCACCCGGCTCAGCGTCTAGAGCAACCGCAGCGCGGGCGCGGCCGAGATCACTCAGCACCGCGGGAGCCTGGCCAGGTGAGCGCCGCTGGGGCGCCGGGCCCTGGGCGCGGGGAGGGGGCGCGCGCAGCAGCCGCAGCAGGCAGGACCCGCCCGAAGCTGCCCAGCAGGAGGCTTTCAACATGGGATGGGTTGCCCCTCTCCTACCCAGCCAGCGGGGGTGATGGGTCTGGAGTGGTCCCCGACCCTCTCCCTGTTGCCTTTCACCCGACCCCGCTTTGGGTCCCTAGCGACCTGGATCCAGGGCCAGCCGTTCACTGAGACTCTATCAAAGTTCGCAAATGTTCTCTGAGCCTCAGTTTCCCTCCCCGATGATGGGGGCGGTAAGCCTCCGCTGCACAAGGCTGCTGGGAGGATTGAATGCTGCAGTGCCGGGCCAGCTCGGCGCTTAGCCCTAAGCTCCCATAGGCAGAACAGCTCCCAGGGGTTTCATTCATTCAGCGGCTGTTTAGTGACAGCCTGCTTTGTCCCAGTCACAGGACTGGGTGGGGGCCACGGACACTACTTGATCCAAGCCCTCCTGGTGCATGTGTGCCAGTGGCCTGTGAGGGCCTTGCCATCGGTGAGGTGGACAGGGCAGCCAGGGTCATGTGGGTTCATCGGGCAGGCGTGGATGCTGAGGTGCAGTAAGGTTAGAAGGACCTTGCCCAAGGGCGCACCTGGGAAATTCGACCTGCAGCAGGGTCCCAACCTTTGTCACAGAAAGCATCCGCATAAGATAGAAAAATACTCTGGTGCCGCAGACTCTTTCCCAGCAGAGTGCCATGGCCTGGTAGAGAAGGGTTCCACTCTGTGGTTCCCTTCCCCCTCCTGCTGGGGGACCTGGACTCATACTCTGTGACGACTGAGATCTGGGGTGTCTCCCCTCCCTGTTACAGCCGTGAGTGCCAGGGCTTGTATGGTGCCTGACTATATCCCTCACTCAGAACTATGGCCAGCAGGACAGTGACAGAGGAGACTAGAAGATACCATACAGCGGTCCCAGACTCTGCCCTGTGACCACCACCAGCAACACCTGTGGGCTCATCGCTCAGTCGCACATTTGCACCTGTTCTTTTTTAAATTTATCTTAAATGGAAGGATAATTACTTTACAATATTGTGTTGGTTTCTGCCATACAGCAGCATGTATCAGCCATAGGTGTACATATGTCCCCTCCCTCGCACTTGTTCTTTTTTTATAGCCATTATGTGCCACGCGGAGCAGAGTTTACCTCTCTCTGTATCCACAGGGCCTGGCACACTCTGGTAGACCCAGAGTACACAGTACACATTGCTGCTGTTATTAATGATGATAATGGTGATCCAGCCTGTGGTCCAGCCTCATCCTCAGGTGGAGCAGGAGGCAGGGGGTGAGATGATGGTGACAGTGACTGACAGCCTGGCTCGCTTTAAGTCTTGAGTGAGGAGGACAGGATCCTCAGAGCTGGACCCCAAGGACTGCAGACCATATCCTGAAGCCCGCAGGGGGTTGGGCAAGCCTTGTGGTGTCAGCCAGCTGTACAGCTGGGAACCTGGGAGAACCAGAAGCAGCAGTTGCCAGGGCAGAGGTGGTCCAGCCCTTGTACAAGTTACCAAGGCCCTTTGGATCCCATGTAGCTCCTCCCTTCTTTCCTCCTCCAGGAAGCTCTCCCCATTTCCCCATCAGAAAGCAGTGACCACCGCGCCACTCCCCACCCCGCCCCCCAGTCAGGTGGCACAGTTTGATCCGTCTCCCTCTAATACTGCATGGGAACCGGGCTTTTAAGGAGCTGGTCGAGAAGTCGGGAATGCTTGGTGTAAATCTCAGCCATGTGGTGTGGCTTTGGGCCTTGGGTTCCTGAGCTGTGAATCCCAAGACCCTGGCTGCTTTGTCTCTGACTCTCTGAGGAAGGCAGCAGCCACCTTGGAAGTTCTCAAGATTCCAACAGGGATAGATTTGGGAACTCAGAGGGTCTCTAATTCCCACCAGCCAGTCCCCTAGGCCCCCAAGAGTCTGATAATCCACAGGACTCAAGACAGCTCTAGAGCATATGCTCTTCTGTTTTTCCCTACAGGTGGATAGATCCCGCGTCCACATGGCTCAGTAGAAGATGAAGCCCAACCCGGCAGGCTTCTCCCCAGAGGCCTGCAAAGCTGCAGGACGGGGCCAGCAGAGCTGCCCTGTCTGCCAGGCCTGGGTTGGGGTCTCAGGTCTGGGGAATGTGTCTGGACCTGGGCTGGGGTCTGGTGTAGTTCTAGAACCTGGATCAAGGCCTGGTGCTGCTACAGAACATGGGCCAGGGACTGGAGCAATGTTGGGCCCTGGGCAGGGGCCTAGTGATGTTCTGGGACCCAGACAAGGGTCTGGAGCAATGTCGGGCCCCGGGCAGGGGCCTAGTGATGTTCTGGGACCCAGACAAGGGTCTGGAGCAGTGTCGGGCCCCGGGCAGGGGCCTAGTGATGTTCTCGGACCCAGACAAGGGTCTGGAGCAGTGTCGGGTCCTGGGCAGCGGCCTACTGCTGCTTCAGGAGTTGGGTCAGTGTCTAATTTAGGAGCTTCACCTTCCCCTGGCCAAGAGGTAGGGCCTGGACCCAGGCGGGGATCAGGAGCTGGGCAAAGACCCAGTGAGCCAATAACAATCCCAACACCAGATCAACAGCAGAAGACTCAGGCCACCCCTGGGCAGGCCTCGAGGCAGAAGGTTGTGGTCACCGGAGGAGCAGGCTACCTGGGCTTTAGCCTGGGTTCCAGCCTGGCCAAGAGCGGCACTTCTGTCATCCTGCTCGACCTCCGCAGACCCCAGTGGGAGCTGTGCCCAGGGACCGAGTTCATCCAGGTGCAGTGATGAGGTCTTGGGGGACAGGCGGGGGGCAGGCTGGTGGTGGAGGTCAGGGGTTGGTGTCTGATGTGTAACCAGTGGCTGGTAGTGAAGAGCACAGGCTCTAGAGTCAGACTCCAGCTCCCAACTGGGCTGCCACGGCCACAGGGCCCCATACCTCTGAGCCTCATGTCTTCATCCACGGGAAGGGGACACCAACAGTATCTGCTTCACTAGAGACTTGTGGGGAGTTGAGGAGACAGTGCACGTAAAACTCTGAGCACGCTCTCTGTGACTTAGCTCCATAGAGGGGGCTGATGATGATGAAGACGGACGCCCAGTGGAATCATCTAGTAAATCCTGCCCCACAGCTTGTTCGGGCTCTGCAGATGCTGGGCCTGGGTGGGGTCAGGGGGCTGGCTCTGGGACCTGCCACAGCTGTAACGTCTGATTACCTTGGGCCCAGACCTCCTACCTCCGTGTCTTTCTGCTGTTTCAGGCTGATGTCCGCAGTGCAGAAGCCCTGCACCGTACCTTCAAAGGGGTGGACTGTGTTTTCCACGTGGCCTCCTACGGAATGTCTGGTGCTGAGCAGGTGAGACCCCCCCACACACACAATGGGCTTAGGTCTTGGCTCTGCCCGCCCCCCTAATCCCTGCGCATTCATTATCCTCTTCACCTATTCCCAGGAGGGTTTGGGCTACATTTGGCCCATGAGACCAAGTGCCAGTTCTGCTATTGTCTAGCTGTGTGACTAGGAAAGTTAAGTTAACTTCTCTGAGCCTCTGTTTCTTCATCTGTTAAGTGAAGACACAGCTAGAGCTAATGTCACATCCTCCCCAGAGAGCAGTGTAACAGTATCTGTCAAAGCATACAACAGCCTTTGATTCAGAAACTACACTTACTTATGTATTTGCAGCATTGGTTTCAATAACAAAACAGGAACTAACCAAAATGCCCAACTACTGGGGACTATTTAAATAAATTGTGATATAGCCTAACAATGAACTTCTATGCAGCCATTCACAAGAAGGTGAAAGAATGAGGTAACTTACTATGTGCTGATAACAGAACAATTTCCAAGGTATGAAAACACATTTGACACTTTTTTTTTTTAATAAAAGGCATATACTCACATTTGTATTAGAAATGGGAGAGGAATTTTTCTTCGTTGCATACTAGTTTTACTGTTTGAGTGGTTAACAACTGCAACAAGAATAAATAGAGCTTGAAAATCAGTATGGAACCCACTTTCCTGTGTGGTTGTAGGGATTAAATGAGATGTAAAGGCTTCGCTGTGTCCCTGACACACAAGCAACTCTCACTGTGGCCCAATTGATATTATTTTTCATACCTCTCACTGGGATAGACGGCAGTATTACTGTCTCTGTCTTGCGGATAAGGAAGCTGAAACATCTAGAGCCAGGAAGCAATCCAACATATTTGAGGCTCTTTTCTGTGTGAAGCCCTGCATCAGGTCCTCTCATGGGGCCTATTAAATCCTGCCAACCATCCAAGGGACTCTTCCCTCACTTTATAGGTGAGGGAGCTGACTGCCAGATGGGGGGTGGAGACTCCCCAGTAGCCCAGGCAAATGGGAGGAGAGAGGGGCACTAGAGCCCAGGGCCCCCACACTACCAGGGGCCCCTCGGTACCCCTGCCTCTGAGCTGCAGCCCCCCACCCTGCCCCACCCAAGCCCAGCCACACGGCCGCAGCTACAGGGCTGAGACAGCACCTCGACTCTCGCACCTCTGTCTTGCCTTTTAGCTGCAAAAAGAGCAGATTGAGTCTATAAACGTTGGAGGCACCAAACTAGTGATCGATGGTAGGCGCTCAGAGCAGAGTGTGACCCGCTGTGTGTTTGCCGTTTCTTTCTTCACCTGGGCTGCTGCAGGCCCAGCTCTGGGGGACAGAGCAGGGGGACAAAGGTGGGAACCTCCTCCCACCCCCTGCCCTCCCCCGTGGAGGGTCTGTGGGCAGCGCTTCCTTCCTGTTCTACAGGCGTGCCCAGGCCCTGGCATGGGGCTCAGTGTGACCTCAGTGTGTCTGGGGGCATAGAAGTGGAGTTTGTGCAGAGGGCTTAGCGGTTGGGAGCAAGAAAAGCTGCTGAAATTCCAAATGAGAAGACCCACCTCGGGGCTCTCTGGGCATGTCCTGCCTTGTCCTCCATCCTGTTTTTCTCTCTGATTCTAGAGTGTATTTTCCTTATGTCCCCACTGAGTGAGACTTTCTTCTGACCTGTCCTTGGCAAGGCAGCCACACTGAGAAGGAAGAGTGAGGCAGCCTGGCCCCCAGGGACTCTCAGAGCAGGGGGGTGACCCCTTCCCAAGTTAAGGGAAGGAGGCCCTTCCCTCCTGAGGCAGGATGTGTGCTGGAGGGTGGGTGGAGGCCTCATCCAAGGAGGTCCCCAGGGGCACCCCTCAGACAACTCCCTGCTCACATCAGCGCTGTGTGTGTGTGTGTGTGTGTATGTGTGTGTGTGTGTGTGTTGCTGTGTGACCTGTCGCTGCAGTTTGTGTCCGCCAGCGGGTTCCAAGGCTTGTCTACACCAGCACCGTCAATGTCGCATTCGGCGGGAAGCCTATAGAACAAGGCGATGAGGACTCTGTGCCATATTTCCCACTGGAGAAGGTACCTGGTTTCTGGGAGAGGTGGGCAGGGTGGACCTGGGACCCACAGTTCAAAGGGCAGGGATGGGCAGAGCCAGGGTCAACTTCACAACTCAGGGTGAGACCCAGGAACAGAGAGTTCCCAAACGACATGGTTCAAGCCCTCTCCTACTTCAGTCATGCCTGCAAGGGCTTTGAAATCACACCAACCTGGGCTTGAACCAGCAAAGCAACTTTCTACTGTGGGACTCTGAGAAAATCACTTCACTTGGAGGCTCTCCTTCTTCACCTGGGCATGATAACACCACTCTGTGGGGATGTGGAGAGCTGGAAACGAGACGATTATGTGAAAATGCCACGTGAGCACGAGGATTCCATGTAAACGGTCCATCTGACACGCATCCAGCATCCACATCCCAACGCAGCCGATGTCCCAGGGCAGGCGATTTGGCTGACGGGAAGCTCCATTGTTACTGCTCTGAACTCTCTCCTCTGTTTGTGGTTCCCACCTGGAGGGAGAGGAGCGGCGGGAGGGCTCCTTGGCCATTTCCCAGTGGGGGTCCCAGAAGTGAACTCCCGTATGGTCAGAAGCAAAAGTGCAGCCCTGGGGCCAGGAGGGCTGGGCAGTGTGATCAGCAGTATCCCTGACCCCATCTGGAGGCTCTATTCTCCCTGTCCCTGAATAGCACACAGACCACTACTCCCGAACCAAAGCCATCGCTGACCAGTTGATCCTCATGGCCAATGGGACGCCTCTCCCAGGTAAGTACTGGGGGCCTGCTCACAGCCAACATGTGTGTCCCCCACTGCCTCCCTGAAGCACATGAGCCGTTCTCGCTTTTGCCTGGTATGTTTCTGAGGCCCAGCTTCCTTCTAAAGGACACTTTCCCAGGGCCTTGGACATTCATCATCCGACAAATTCTGAGTACCCACACCCAACAGGGATACAGCCTGGAAAACATCAGACCCAGTCTCTGCCCTCACGTTGCTCATGGTCTGGTGGGGAGACACTTGGGTTAGCCCAAGTCTAACCCTCTTTTCTGCCACATAGGAGAGCATCCAGTTTGGGAGAATCCTCTTCTAGATAAAAAGAGTACAAATTTCTGAATATGTAGTGAGGTGTGGTGCTTTGGAAGGGCTGTGCAAGGGAGGGACGCTTCAGGAACTCCCAGAAAAATTGGCCTCGGCTGCCCAACTGGATTGCCTCTTCTTATCATACTGTCATAAAGAAATAATAATAGAATAAGGACAGGTGGCAGCATGGTGCAGTGGCTAAACACCCACGTACTGGCATCAGACTGAACTGAGTTCAAATCCTAGCTCCACCACCTTTCAGCAAAAGTCTCCTATCTCTTGACAGCATTTGTATAAGAGACCCAGTTTCTTTCCAAACTTGGGAGTCAAATATATTCAGATAAAGTCCTTGCTATCCAAATTATATTTGCTTTCTGAAATTCAGAAACTAAAAAGAATCAGAAAAGCTGGTTTCTCTCACTGTTTAAACTCAGGAGCCAAGTGGATTTAGAGGGTGAAGGTTGCTCAGTATCATAATCCCCAAATTTACAGGAGAGAAAACTGAGGCTAAGAGGTTAACTGACCTAGATCAAGGTCACACAGCTCTTAGGTGGCAGAGGTGGGGTTTGAAAAAAACCCTGTCCCCCCAGGGGAGTTTAACACTAGAGCCTGGGGCTTAACCACTGAGCTCCACTTAGCTGAGGCTGAGTGGTCTCTGAACATGAACACTTTCCCCTAAAATCCTCCCCACCTCACCCCCTCACCCTGGGCCTGTCAGGCCTCAGTTATTTATCCCAGAGGGAACATCCAGCTGGGTTTCCCAGGAGTTTGGGCCTGTGCAGTAGAATTCTATCAAGGTTGGACCGGTGCTCCTACAAGTCAGACACCTAATCCTCCAGCTGAGAATTATTTATACAAGCATCCCCAGCTTTCCATGGTCAGGACAGTCATGGATACCCTGGGCCCCACCCCTCTGTGATGTAGCCGCCCAGTGCCCCACTGGTCAATGTCAGCTGCAGCCCGACCAGCCTTCCCCCAACCCCCATCCCATGCCCAGGTGACCCAGAGTTTAAAATTAGCTCCAGGCTATCTACAGAAAAGCTCACTTGATACCTGCCTCACAGGAGGCCTGCCACAGTCTCCCTGGGTAATTTCCAGTCCCTGCTCCCCCAGCTGGTCCCTGAGACACTCTGCCTCTAGCCTGGCATGGAGCAGCCTGGGCCCTGTAGCACAGTCTTGAGACTTGCAGACCCCAGCTCCGCGTGAAGGCGCTGTGTCTTCACGTCTCTGGGTGTGTGCGTGTCCTGGGGAAAGAAAAGAAGGAAAGAGAAGTCGCTCAGTCGTGTCCGACTCTTTGCGGCCCCAAGGACTGTAGCCCACCAGGCTCCTCCATCCATGGATTTCTCCAGGCAAGAATACTGGAGTGAGTTGCCATTTCAAATCACCACTAACCTGGTGGCTCGAAACAGCAGAAATTTCTTCTCTCATGGTTCCCATAGTTCACAGTCAGATGTCTGAAAGCCAAGTGTCATTTGGGCTGCGCTCCCTCCAGGAGCATGTGGGAGAATCCTTCCTTGACTCTTCCGGCTTCTGGTGGCTCCAGGAGCTCAGGGTCCTTCTCTGGTGTGTGGCTGCGTCACTTGGTGTTGGTCTCTGCCTCTGTCTTCATGTGGCCTCTCCTCTTCTCCCTCTGTGAGTCTCTTATAAGGCCACCTGACACTGGATTTAAGGCTCGACAGGATAATCCAGGATAGTTTCATGTTTAGATTCTTAATTTTATCAGCAAAGACCCCTTTTCCAAGTAGAGTAGCATCCATGGGTTCCAGGACACAGACATAACTTTTCGGGGCCCACCATTCAACCCACTATACTGGGCTTCATTGTTAAGTGAGGGTGTTGGAGAAGGAACAGTCAGGGTGGCTATGGAGCAATCAGGAGCAGGCTATGACCTGGTGATACCATCCCTGGCTAATTTATGAAGAAAAGGGAATTTATACTGGAAGGATATGTGATAGCTTCTGGAAAATATCATCCAGAAAAATGACCTCCAGGGTTTAGAAATGACAGGGTTGGGGTGATTCCAGGGACCTGGGAGGCAGGAGCTGGTGATCAGTCTCTCAGGGTGAGCCCACTCTTAGGATTTTAGATCCCACGTTAGTCAGATGCACAAAGTTATGTTCCTGGGTGAGAAGATGGCATTGGCTCAGCCTGGGTCCTGGAATGCCACCTCAGAGAAGAGAAGTGTATCTAGACTGACATTCCCCTCCACCCCCAGATCTGGTGCAAAGGGGAAGGAGCTCCCAAAGAAAGGTGGGCTTCTGGTCCCGGAGGATGGCATACACTCAGCTCCCCAAACTGGGAACAGGCTGCTTGGGGAACCTGAGCCTTGGGGTAGTGGGACATCTACCAGGAGGCACTATCTCAGTTAAGGAGATGGGGTTGGGAGTCAAATAATTTACAAATAGTAACTGAAAAAATTTTTAAATGAATTAGAATAAATTAAACAAACAAAAAAATAGAATAAATTGAAAATTTTGTAGACTTTCTTAAGACTTGAATATGTTTGGGACAGCTCTTCAGGTTATATACCCTTAGACCTCCCCCCACAGGGTGACAGGCTCCCACTTCCACCAATGGGGACCCCTCAACAGATAATTTGGGAAGCCCTGGACTAAGCCCTATCTTAGTCTGGAGACTCTACTGATACAGCAGAGAGGGGGAACAGACCTCCAGCTTTCATGCTGATGGCTCTAGTCTTTTCCTTTCTGGTTGTCTGGAAAGGGTAACTGCAACCACTGGCTACAAAGCATCCATTTTCCAGGTGAAGAGACCAAGACAGAGAGCCGAGGGTCAGGGAGCTAAGTTGTTAGTATTGTGTCACCAGAGGTGTTGGTGGAAAGAGCTTGAACCTGGATCTCCATCTCAGCTTTACTAGGTTGAGCTGTGTGCCCCTAGGCAAATCACATCTCTTCTTTGAGCCTTGGCTCCTTTATCCATAAAACAGGGATAATAGCTCCCACCTCATAGGGCTGCCTGGAGGGGAAAATTCCAGGCTTACCAGAGCACCAGATGAGAGCGCCAGATGCATAGTAAAACCTCTCTGAGAGCCCTATGGACCTTACCTGTGACTAGAAGAAAGAAAGAGCTACAGCTATTGGCATGAGGGCATGTGGGTCTATGCACATCTGTAAAATGGGCACAGTAGGACTCTCGTGGGAGTCAAAGCAATCACGTCCATCAGAGCTGGTTAAACTCTCATAGGCCACGCACACAGGTGTTGCCTCTGTTACTGGCCTGTGAGTTTTGTGAGTTCAGGGACCATTTCTTGGTCCTCCTGGGATTCTTCACAGCATCCATCCCAGGACCCAGTGCAGAGCAGGTGGGGAGGGGGATGATTCTCAATAGTGTTTGTTGAATGACTAGCTGATCTACTGAGAGAATAATTAATTGAATGAGAAAACTCCAAGGACCTGCCTATCCCACTAAACTGTCCAGGTAAGGACCAAGAGATGTGGACAGCCTTTCTATCCCCCTTCCTGCTCATCCACCCCTTCCTAGGCCCCTGACTGCGCTCCCCTGTGTCATAGGAGGAGGCTCTCTGAGGACATGCGTACTCCGACCCCCAGGGATCTACGGCCCCGAGGAGCAGAGGCACCTGCCCCGTGTGGCGGTACGTTGTTCCAACCAGAGGCCGGAGGCATGGGGGGATCCTGGCTGAAATTGTGTGAATGAGGACCCATGGTCCCCATGTCAGTCTTGGGTCAGTGCCCCAGCGAGGGACCCTCAGTTCTGGGAGCACTCCTGCCCCCACCAGGCCCACCAGGAACAGAGCTCTTAGGGTACTCCAGCCAGGCCTGGTACCCATAGAGAAGACATGGAGTTACAACCCCAGAGAGGCAGAGGAAACTGTTACCCTGCTCAGATGTAGGCTCCCTGAGGGCCAGAGGGCTCATCTCATGCTGCTGGCACCAGGGTCTTCACCCAGAAAGCCCCTCTCCAAACAAGGCTGGGTGCCAGGGATATGGCTGCAAGGGGCTCTGGATCCTGTCCTCAGATTTCTCACAGCCTAGTCAGGGAGACAGGTGCCACAGTCACAGATTCAGAGTGGTAAGGGCTGAGGTGAGAGGGAGAAGACGGAAGGATAGCAGAGAGGGCCTGGCAGGGGAGGTCCAGGAGGGCTTCCTGGAGGAAGTGATAGCTGTGCTGTTTGAATAGGGAATGAGCTAACCAAGCAAAGGGGGTAGTGAAGAGAAGGTGATCCAAATAGAGGAGAGAGTTTGGGCACAATGCTGGAAATGAAAACCAGTTCCAGGTTTGTGGATGTACTTCCCTGGTGGCTCAGACGGTAAAGAACCTGCCTGCAACGCAGGAGACCCAGGTTCGAGCTCTGGGTCGGGAAGATCCCTGGAGAAGGGAATGGCTACCCATTCCAGTGTTCTTGCCTGGGAAATCCCATGGACAGAGGAGCCTGGTGGACTACAGTCCATGGAGTCAGAAAGAGTTGGACACAATTGAGTGACTAACAGTCGACAAAATAGACAATTCTGCCCCCCTTCCTGTGGGCTTTATATTCTCACAGGAGGAGAGACGGAATAAACACCTTTCATGACAAGGAATATTCGAAGGTGCTGGGGACTGTGGAGAAGGAGGAAAAGTGCAATGGGGTTGGGGAAAGCTAGGGTGCCAACAGTCAGGGAGCCTCTTCGAGCAGGGACACTGAGCACCTTGAGGTGACCCAGTCTATCACACAGGTAGGCAGAACCTTCCAGGCAGAAGGCACGGGAGGTCCAAAGCCCTGAGGCGTGAACCTGCTGGCATGTTCCAGGCAGGAGGCCGAGGGCTGGAGCTGAGTGAGACCACGGGGTTCGGTGGGAGACAGATCAGAGAGTAGCTGGGTCCAGAGCAGAAGGGTCTCCTTAGCCATCTGACCTGCCAGCAAGGCGTCCCGAAGGTTCTGAGCAGGGGAGACGTGGTTTGACTTTGGATTCAAAAAGATCCCCAGCTGCATGGAGAACAGCCCACAGGGGCTGAGGGTGGAAGCGGGGGACCAGTTAGGCTATTTCAGTGTCCAGGTGAGAGAGGGGGGTGGCAGTCAAGGCAGGGAGGAGTGGCTAGATGCTGGACTGATTGTAGCAGCTGAGACAGCTGGGTTTACAGATGGGTTGGGTGCAGAGAGGGAGGGAGGCGACAGCCAGAGGGGGCTGCGGAGCTTTGGCCTTAGCCCTGGGTGCTGTGGGCTGAGGGAAAGCAGGGGTGGCCAGTTGGGGTCGGGCACTCACAGGACAGGGCAAGTCTGCCTCGTCTATCTGGCAACCAAATGGGCCACCAAGTGGAGATGTCTGTCAGGAAGGTTTAGTGGGGCTGGGAGAGGTCTGGCCTGAAGCTAGAAATTTGGGAGCCATCTGCACGGAGATGGAATTAAAAGCCATTCCAGGCTTCATCTGTGTTTCTCACCCTGTGCCCTCTCCACCAGAGCTACATTAAGAAGAGGTTGTTCATGTTCCGATTTGGGGACCGACGGTCTCGGATGAACTGGGTCCACGTTCGCAATCTGGTGCAGGCACACGTGCTGGCCGCCGAAGCCCTCACCGCCGCCAAGGGCCACGTGGCCGTGAGTCTCCTGCAGTGCTCCCCCTCCTTACCCCCCAGGCTGCAGGTAGGCGCCCCCCATCCCTAGGGGATTCCTGGCTCACACACAGCAGGTCTCCCCAGCTCAAGTTGCCTCATGGGCTTCTCAGCCCAGGAAAGCTGAGGGGTGGCTGATCCTTCTTAGAGCATCGTTAGCTCCTGATGACCCTGGGAGGCAGGTGTTGCTGATCCCAGAGTGACAGTCACCAAATGCTAAGCATGTTACATATATTGTTATAGTTCACCTTTAGAACAGCCCAAGAGGGAGATCCCATTATTATGCTCCCATTTCTCAGATGAAGAAACTGAGGCACAGAGAGTTTAAGTGACTCCGTCAAGGTCATACAGCTAGTCAGCTGGCAGCCCCAGAATGCAAAGGGACTTGTTCAGATCTTTCTCCAGGGCTGCTCGGGAGAATGGGGAGTTGGGGTAGCTGCTAGGAGCCATCAGGAGGACGGGGTCTGGTGATGGCCCTGTGCCTGACATCCCCCTCCCCACGTGTCCCCTCAGAGTGGGCAGGCGTACTACATCAATGACGGGGAGAGCGTCAACCTCTTCGAGTGGATGGCTCCACTGGTAGGTGCCCAGACAATGCCACCAACCCAAGTGAGAATTCCAGGATCCCCACGTCTTCTTTCCCTGTCACTTTTCCTCCTTCCAAAAGCTCAGAAGGTTTCACATTAAAGGCCAGCTCTGGCAACCGTGTCCACTTGGGAGGCACTGGAACTGGGTCATGACCACCCCTTCAGGAGGCCAGGAGCTCCCCGAGTTTGCCACAGTCCTTCTCAGCGTGTGTCCTGATTTATGTGGATGTCTTGTGAAGTTTGGCTTGTGGGACCCCCACCTCCGTACTATATAGGGAGGCCTGTAATTCATGGGGTCTCAAAGAGTCGGACACGACTGAGCGACTGAACTGAACTGAACTGAACTGAACTGAAAGAGCTAAGTAGAAGGTGGACAAAGCACAAAGGGAGGCGCTGCCCACCCTCCTCCCCACTCTGAGAATCCCGGCCTCCTCTCCCAGCAGCTTACAGACTCCTTGAAGCAGTCGACCAGAAACCCCACACTGGAGGATATATATCTTTAGGGGCTCTTTGCATGTCAACTTTTAACAACTTTATTGAGATATAATTTATAGACCATACAGTTCACCTATTGAAAGTATACAAGCCAGTGGTTTTTAGTAATTTAAGAGTTGTCTGACCATCACCAAAACACACTTTAGAACATTTCATCACCTTCCCCAAAAAGCACCCCTCCAAAAACCAGACTCTTTAGCTGTCATTTCTGTTTCCGTCCCATCCCACCCCACCCCTAGCCACAGGCAATCACTAACCTCATCCCGGCTTCTATAGACTTGCCTGTTCTGGACATTTCCTATGAACAGAATCATACAATGTTTGGGCTCCGTGCTAAGTTTCTTTCATTTAGCATAATGTTTTCAAGGTTCATCCATGTTGTGGGTGTGTCATGTCAGTGATGCATTCTTTTTTATTACCAAAAAAAAAAAATATTCCGTTCAGTGGATATGCCAGATTTTGTTAATCCATTCATCAGTGGATAGAAATTTCAGTTTTCCATTTGCGGGCTGTTATCAGTAATGCTATTATGAACATTTGTGTATAAATGGTTGTGTGGAGATACGTTCTCATTTCTCTTGGGTCTACACCTGGCAGTGGAATTCCTGGGTCATACATTCCCAGGTGGTGCTGGTGGTAAAGAATCTGCCTGCCAGTGCTAAAGATGTGGGTTTGATCCCTGGGGCGGGAAGATTCCCCTGAAGGAGGGCATGGCAACCCATCCAGTATTCTTGCCTGGAGACTCCCCAAGGACAGAGGAGCCTGGCGGGCTACCGTGAATTCTATATAAGTGCCTTAGAGTGTGTTTGGGTGAAGCAGATGTAAAAAACTAAATGATGGGAATGAGCCCATAAAAAAAAAAAAAAAAAACCCACTCTGCAGCCAGTTCCCACTTAGTTTTCCAGGTTATAGCATGGATTTCATTTATTGACTGGTGTAAACGTAGGGCTGGCTGTGGGGTCTGCCCGCTCTGGTGGGCAGCTGAGGAGGGGCCAGGAGGTGCTCTGATAACTCTGGGGTAAAGGCAGTGTGTGGCCTCTGCAACGCTAGCCCTTCAGGTTCTGTTTTCTCGACTCAAGCCATGTTTCCTTGCAGTTTGAGAAGCTGGGGTACAGCCAGCCCTGGATCCAGGTTCCTACTTCCTGGGTTTACCTGTCAGGTAAGGAAGGGAGTGTGTGTGTGTGTGTGTGTGTGTGTGTGAGAAAACCCTCCATGTGCCAGAGGTACATGCATTGTTGTCCCCGTGTTCAGTCACTCAGTTGTGTCAGACTCTTTGTGACCCCATGGACGGCAGCATGCCAGGCTTCCCTGTCCTTCACTATCTCCCAGAGCTTGCTCAAACTCATGTCCATCGAGTTGGTGAGGCCATCCAACTATCTTATCCTCTGTCATCCCCTTCTCCTGCCTTCCATCTTTCCCAGCATCAGGGTCTTTTCTAATGAGTCATCTCTTCACATCAGGTGGCCAAAGTATTGGAGTTTCAGCTTCAGCATCAGTCTTTCCAATGAATATTCAGGATTGATTTCCTTTAGGATTGACTGGTTTGATCTCCTTGCTGTTCAAGGGACTCTCGAGAATCTTCTCCAACACCACAGTTCAGAAAGCATCAAGGCATTACCTCATTTTAAACCCAGAGCCAGGACCTAGCTGAGATGAGTGGGGCCATGAGGGCGCAAAATTTAAGGAAACCTGCACTCTTAGGAGTCAAATGCTCCAAGCCTGATCTGCACTTGCCCAGCCCTGAGAGCAAGTGCCTCTTTAAATTTGCCCTCGAGGCACCTTACTCCCCTCACCCTAGTCCTGGCCCTGTTTAAAGTCTATCCCACTTGCCAGGTAGGTGTGATTAGGCCCATTGTAAAGATGAGGCACCTGAGGCCCCGAGAGGTTAGCAGCCTGCCCACAGTGCCATGCTGAGAAAGCAGGAGAGGCAGAATTCACACTGGGCTCGGCTGACTCCATAGCCCACTCCCAGCCCCACTGCTGTGCTGGAAGGTGCTAAGCCAGGCAGAAGAGAGGCTGCCCCATCCACCAAGGTCAGCCTGGAGTTAAGGCTGCTTTGGGACATGTGGAGGTTCAGTTTTGACCCTGGCCCTTTCCTGGTGGCTCAACAGTAAAGAATCTGCCTGCAGTGCAGGAAACCCAGGCTTGATCCCTGGGTGGGGAAGATCCCCTGGAGAAGGGAATGACAACCCACTCCAGTATTCTTGCTTGGAGAATTCCATGGACAGAGGATCCTGGCGGGCTACAGTCCATAGGATTGCAAAGAGTCAGACACGACTGAGCGACCAACACTTTCACTTTCTCCTCCTCACCCTGAAGGTCAGTCTCTGCTCTCACGCCCCAGTGTCTCTCTGCTGGCCTCCTTCCAGCTGGAATGCTGAGCGTGTGTCAGGCATGGAGTGATCAGCCCCAGGGGATAAGTGGCCCTTCAGTCACAGATAACTGAGTTCCTGGAAAATCTCAGCTGGATCTGTTGCTCTTCAAGAGCACTGGGATGCTTGCCATTGAAAGCTGGGGTTTACAGACTTCTGTCCCCCAGGGCACTGGCACAGAATGGCTTCCCCTGCACAGCATCGCCCCCAAGAGTGACACTCCTGACCCCCAGCTGAGAAAACTTCAACTGCAGGTTCTGACAGTTTTAGTGAGTTATCTATAAATTCCCAGTTCCCAGTGAGCTAACTGTAACTCAGTGCTTCGTACCCTTGGCTGCACGGTAGAATCACCTGGGAGCTTTTAAAATCTAGAAATGCCTCAGCCACATCCCAGACCTATTATCTCAGCATTCTGCAGGTACAAAAGGGTGGGGGAAGCTGGAACATTTTTTAAAAAGTGATCCAGTATAAAGCTCATGTTGAGTTCAATTCACTGCCCCAACTTCTTTCTCTCTGACTCGAGAGAGCATACTGGCACAGAAGTGAGTGAGAGAGACATGCCTGTAGATATCACTTTGAATCCGCTCAGATTTATTTTAAGATGTCAGGCTTATAATATTAATAACAACTTACTTGTGACATATTTCATCACCAAGCAAGGTGCCCCAGGCTGTGCTGAGAAACTGATATAAAGGAATCCCAAGAACAGGAAAATGTTGGCAAAGTGAAGATTACCCCTAGCAAAGCAAACAATGCCCCCCCAGCTGACTTGCCCCTGAGAGCCTCCCCGGAGTCTGTGAAGAGCAGGCACCTGTTCATGGTCCCTCTCTCCCCACACAGCCACGGTGATGGAGTATTTGCATCTGGCCCTGAGGCCCATCTGCAGCCTGCCGCCGCTGCTCACCCGGAGTGAGGTAAGTGGGCTGCTGTGAGGGGAGCCCCTGTGCCCTGGTGCCCCTCACTTGCCTTCTGCCCCTTCTCCACTCCCACTCTGACACCATAACTGGATGCTTGTCTAAGGTCTCAGAACCTCCTATGTGTGCCCATATCTAGAGCCATCTCCTTTATCATGTCCCAGCCTCTGGCCTTTGGCTTAGGCTGTGCTCTCTTGATCTGAAGGGTGACAGCTCCAAGCCCTTTCTTCATCACTGTCATTTCACTCATAAGCAGCTTGCCTTCCCAGCCAGACTGGAGGCTCCTGAAGGCAGGTTCCATGACATGAACCTTCTGGAATGTCTCTACTCCCCAACAGCTGTCACTGTGCACACACAGCCTGTTGATTCAAGGCTCACAGTTTGAGGCTCACAATCCCTGCTCACTGAATAAGTATATATTAATTAAGGACCTACTGTGTTAAGGACACTGTTCTCAAATAATGATGATGCATTTTCTATTTGCATATAGAGTTTAAAAGAGATGTTTTGTTTTTATTTAAACATTACTTTTTCATTTCTTTCTTTATTCTTAGGTGCACTAGGTCTTCGTCGATATATGCAGGCTTTCTCTAGTTGTGATGAGCAGGGGCTACTCCTCCTGAGGAGCACCTGCTCAAGGTGTAGGGGCTTCAGTAGTTACAACACACAAGCTCAGCAGCTGTGGCTCATGGACCCTAGGGCACATGGGCTTTAGTTGCTCTGAGGCATGTGGAACATTCCCAGATCAGGGATTGAACCCATGTCCCCTGCATTAGCAGGCAGATGCTTATCCACTGTACCAGCAGGGAAGTCCTAAAAGAGAGGATGTTTTAATGCAGATCATAAATAGTAAAGCAACAGTGGTGTTTGGTGTTACTTTCAAAATCCTTCTTCTCTCATTTGACTGTCCCTGATGCACTGCTAAGTTAGGAAGGCCAAAAAGATTAGTATCTTATTTAATGGTGGAAAAACTGTGAGCATGAGAGTGAGCCAATCACTGATTGGTTCAAGACTTCCTAGGTGGTTCAGTGGTAAAGAATTCGCCTGCCAATGCAGGAGACACAGAAGATGTGGGTTCGATCCCTGGGCCAAGAAGATCCCCTGGAGGAGGAAATGGCAAACCACACTGTATTTTTGGCTGGAAAATCCCATGGCCAGAGGAACCTGGTAGGCTACCATCCGCAGGGTCCCAAAGAGTTGGACACAACTGAGTATGCATACACGCACCAAGGTCCCACCTAGAATTGACTTCACACTCAAAGCTCAGTGCTCCCCACCTCAGAGAATCAAGAATGGGCCATGGAAAGAAGCAGTTCCCTATGCTTTCTGCTTTTAACCATCTAGACTAGCAGAGAAAAGAGAAAAATAAAAATAGGGACCATCTGTTGTGTGATGCGGAGAAGGCAATGGCACCCCACTCCAGTACTCTTGCCTGGAAAATCCCATGGATGGACGAGCCTGGTAGGCTGCAGTCCATGAGGTCGCTAAGAGTCGGACACGACTGAGTGACTTCACTTTTGTGACTTCACTTTCACTTTTCACTTTCATGCATTGGAGAAGGAAATGGCAGCCCACTCCAGTGTTCTTGCGTGGAGAATCCCAGGGACGGAGGAGCCTGGTAGGAGGCCGTCTATGGGGTCGCACAGAGTCAGACACGACTGAAGCGACTTAGCAGCAGCATTGTGTGATGATGAAATACCTGGCACTGTGTTTCTCATTTAATCTTGACAACCACTATGCACTGTGGATTCTGTTATCACTTCCATGTACAGAGAGGAAATGAAACACATGGCTAGGGTAGGGGGAGAGGGTAAAATAAACTGCCCATCACCATTTGCTTATGTAGCAGCATTGAGATTCGAACCCAGACCAGACCTAAAAGATTCCAAGCTTAACCATTAGCTTGTGAAATGTCAGGAATCATATTCACATAAAATAGCTGCCAAGGTACTGCTGAATTGTGGTCGGGCTGGGAGCTGGCTCCTCTTTCTCTCCCCTTACTTGAGGTTTCCTTGTTCAATTTTGGAGTAAAGCACCCTAGTTAGTTGTGAAGTTTCTGGGCACCGTGGCTCTGGCGCCCTCTGCTGGCCAGTCTATAACATACTAACGAGCCTTCTAGTTGACTTCATAGCCTTTTTTCATTCATTTCAGCCATTGTTCTAAGGAATGAAGGTAGGACTGACCTTACTTCCTATTCGCATATACTGTTTAAAAGAGAGGATTTTTGTTGTTGTTGTTGAATAGTTGATTTACAATGTCTTAATTACTGCTATACAGCAAAGTGATTCAGTTATATATCCTTACTTTGTTTTTTAAATATTCTTTTCCATTATGGTTTGGGGCTTCCCTTGTGGCTCAGCTAGTAAAGAATCTGCCTGCAGTGCAGGAGACCTGGGTTGGAGACCTGGGTTTGATCCCTGGGTTGGGAAGATCCCCTGGAGAAGGGAACGGCTACCCACTCCAGTATTCTGGCCTGGAGAATTCCATGGACTGTATAAATCCATGGGGTCGCAAACAGTTGGACAAGACTGAGCAACTTTCAAATATATATAGTCTGGGGGGAGTGGTGTTGGGTCTTTGTTGCTGCATGCAGTCTTTCTCTAGTTGCAATGAGCGGGGACTACTCTTCTTTCTGATGCCCAGGCTTCTCACTGGAGTGGCTTCTCTTGCTGTGCAGCACAGGCTCTAGGTATATAGGCTTCAGTAGTTGCAGCAGAGGAGCTCAGTAGTTGCAGCCTGTGGGCCCTAGAGTGCGGGCTCAGTAGTTGGAGCCCACGGGCTTTAGCTGCTCTTTGGCACATGGAATCTTCCTGGACCAGGGATCAAACCCATGTCCCCTGCATTGGCAGGTGGATTCTTATCCACTGTACCACCACGGATGTCCATATCATAGAATATTGAACATAATTCTCTGTGCTATACAGGCCCTTGTTGTTTATTAAGAGAGGATGTTTTAATGCAGATTATAAACAGTAATAATCTGTTAATCCCTGGTAGCTCAGCCAGTAGAGTCCACCTGCAATGAGGGAATCCTGGGTTCGATCCCTTGGTCGGGAAGATCCCCTGGAGAAAGAAATGGCAAACCACTCCAGCATTCTTGCCTGGAGAATTCCATGGACAGAGGAGCCTGGTGGGCTACAGTCCACAAAGAGTTGGACACGACTAAGTGACTAACTCTCACTTTCATAAACAGTAAAGCAACAAGTGGGGTTTGGTATTATTTGCAAAATCCTTCCAGTCCACTCTCTGATTTGACTGTCCTTGATGCTCTGGTAAGTTAGGAAGGGCAAAAAGATTATAATCTCATTTAATGACGAGCTCACAGTCCATCCAAAGAGGAAGACCGCCCAACAACCAGGCAACTCAACACACTGTGATAAGGATTATATCGGGAGAAGTGATGAGAAACTTCAGAGTACACAAAAGAAGCACATAAACCAATTCTGAGGAAGTTAGGGAGGGTTTCCCAAAGGAGGTGATATCCAAGCCTGAGATGTGGGACCACTGTTTATCTAGTTCACAGCTGTATCCCCCAAACCCCTGAACTTGCTAACTGAGGCAAAAAGAGACAAGAACTGGCCTCTCTCCCTCTCTCCCCACACTAGCATCCCAGATCAGGGGCTTGACCCCAAGGGCTGTTACAGGGCCACAGCAGAATCAAGCAGCTAGTGGACACCTTCCCAGTGTTCAGCTGAGGAACTAAAGCAGAAGAAATGAATCAAGTGGGACGGTATCCTCCCAGGCCTAACATAGCAGGGAAAGGCATGGGCTAGAATTTGGCTCCCTGTGTGACCCTGGGCAAGTCAGTTAACCTCTCTGATCAATTTTCAAGAGGAGACGGTGGTATTAGCATTTCAGAAGATTAAATGAGACGAGGCCCAGAAAGAATTTAGTCCTACAGGCACAAGGTGCTAGTTCAGCAGTTGTTAGCTGTCAGTACTACCTTTGAAGCCTGTGGGCCCCAAGACTTCTGCCAGCAGGGAAGGTTGCTCAGATCCTGGAGAGTTATCACTTCTGCATAATTGAATTCCTCTCTTAGGGAAGCTTAGTTAATCAGCAAGGGAGTGAAAACTGTGCCCTGGGACCTGCCTGCCCAGACTCGATCTGGAGCTGTGGGCTGAAAAGCTCAGGGTGTCCCCTGGAGACACTTGTTTCCGGAGAGCTGCACCCAGGCTACAGGCAGAATATATCAAGGTCCTCCTGAGCCCCAGCATCTTCTAGGCCAGGGAATGGAGTGCACAGGTGGGGCCTTTACTTTGGGGGCACTGAGAAATTCAGTAGGGTGAGGAGATGCCGAAAAGACATCGGGGAGGCGACACCCTCAAAGAAAACGGGGGCAGAAGAGAGAAAGGAAGTCCTCCCCATGAGAACATCGAAGGCGCAAGATCCAACACTTTGGGAGGTCCTTTTAAATCGCTGTGCGATGCAAGGGGAATCCCTACCATCTCCCGTCCCAGTAAAATAAGGTTGCCTCCCACGCCCACTAGTCCCGCTCTGCGGCTGTCCCGCCTCTCCCCTCAGGTGCGCAGTGTGGCCGTGACACACACCTTCCAGATCGCCAAGGCCCGCGCCCAGCTTGGCTACGTGCCGGACAAGTTCAGCTTCGCGGACGCAGTGGAGCGATATGTGCAGTCAACAGCGGGGCGGACCCGCGGCTCCGCCGCGCGGACGCTCCTGCGGCTGCTGCTCGGGCTGTTGCTGTTCCTTGGCCTGCTAGTCCTGGCCCTGCGCTTCCTAGGCCTGCAGCCGTCCGTCCTCTGACCGTCGTCGCCGGCCCATCCCTGCTCCCGCTTCGCCTTCAGGACTCGGACCAGACCCTGCTCCGCCCTCCGGACTTGGGCGCACCCTGGAGTCCTGGACTTCTCCCTAACACGCCCTCTGGGCTTGGGTCTGCCCGGGGCTCAAATGGCAACCCACTCTAGTATTCTTGCCTGGAGAATTCCATGGATAGAGGAGCCCGGTGGGCCACAGTCCATGGAGTCGCAAGAGTTAGACATGACTTAGCAGCTAAATCGTCATCATCTGGGCCCAGCGTTCTAACCCCGCCCATTCCCCGCCCCCTGGGTTTAGACACGCCCCTTCCCCGCCTCTTGAGTCGTGACCACGCCCCTGCTCCTCCCTTCGGGTCTGGAGCTCCCTCTAGCCTGGAAAGGATGCCACCGGAAGGTCCTAGCCTCTCAGCCTGCTCCGCCTTCCAGGCCTTCTCCCCGTCCCTACCCAGGTCTGACCCGCCCCAGGGTTCTCTCCTGCTGTAGTTCCGCTCTCTTCCTACCTGTAAGCTTGAGCCCGCCCCCTGGTTTCTCCCCAGGGAATTAGCCTTAGCCGTTTGGGTAGGGGCTTCCCAGGTGGTGCTAGTGGTAAAGAACCCGCCTGCCAATGCAGAGACTGGGTTTGATTCCCGGGTCGAGAAGATCCCCTGGAGAAGGAAATGGCAACCCACTCCAGCATTCTTGCCTGAAGAATCCCATGGACAGAGGAGCCTGGCGGACTACAGTCCATAGCGTCGCGAAAAGTCAGACACAACTGAGCAAGCAGGCACGCCCTACCCCTCTGGGTCGGGTCCTTCCCCTCTTCTGCTTGAGATTCGGTCCTAGCCCCGCGCCCTTCCGTCTGGTTCCACCCCCTCCAGTCACATCTCATAGGCGAGTTCTTAGGGCCTGAGCAACTGAACTGCAGCCACTTATGCAAGCTGGGCATACGTTTGCAAGTTTTCGTTGTCTGTTGCTACCTCTCTAGGGACACAGACCCTCCTTGCTGCTCTAACTTCCCTGGGCTTGTCCTCAGATTGGGATCTTGGATTAGATCCATTCTAGGAGCACTGTGTTTCATCCTCTGCTACGCTTACGTTTTGGGTTCTCTCACTCATCAGATCTCCTGTGTGTTGATAGCCAGGGCTGGAAGGAAACCTGAGACCCGGGCTTCTGCCTAGCTCTACTTGGCCTTTTTGGGTTTCTAGGGTATAAGTCTGGGGATGATTCAGCTTAGTAAGCACAGATTTCGGTACCAGAAGGGACATCAGAAAAGAAAAAAAAAATTTTTTTAGGATGATAAAAAGATAAAACCGTCCAGTTAAAAATAAATAAATCCTGGAGGTGTAATATACAGCATGGTTACTATAGTTAATAATGCTATATTGTGTATATGAATGTTTCTGAGAGTAGATCTTAAGTTTTTATCACAAGAAAAATTGTAACTGTGGTGATGGAAGTTAACTAAACATTGTGACCATTTCACAATATATACATATAGCAAATAATTATATTGTACACCAGAAATTAATACAATGTTACATGTCAATTAAATCTCAAAAAAAAACCCCACCCTTTTAAAAGAACTGAATCTGTTGTATGGCAGAAACCAAGGCAATATTGTAAAGCAATTATTCTCCAATTAAAAATAAATAAATTTAAAAAAATTTAAAAACAAATCTCTGGGGAAAATAGCAGTAAATTATAATGGGCATTTTTAGAAATTAATTGGTCATATTTTTTTATTCAATATTGCTTCTATTTGTTCCTGAGGGGGCCAGTAGTGATCACCGTAGTCTTTAATGTTTAAACCACAATATTTCTTAATCCAGCCCTGATCTCCACAGACACAGTGCCTCCCTATTATCTTGGTTTCAGTTGTGGATACCAAAATATTAGTGTGTAAATACACCTGTGTATATATCGTAATATACCCAGGTGGAACTGGCTGATAAAACTATGGGTCCTAGCAGAGAAGGAAACCATCACAAACCTAAAGAAACCCGTGATGGGGAGGAGTAAATATGTTAGTTAGGGCCAACATGGCCCCAGCATGAGTATCAACGGGGTGTCCTCTGCTGAACAATTAAGAAAATCTGTGAAGCAGCTCAAAAATGTGTGCTCCTATTTACTATGTTGAATTGCATGTGTGTATATAATTTTTAAAAACAATAATCCTTTATGTTTTGTGTATGCTTCATTCTTTCTATTTAATGTTTGATAGTGTGAAAGAGCTTTCATCTACATGCTCTAATACTGAATTCTCAGGACCACTCTTACATAGGGCTTATTATTATTCTCATTTTTAAATGAGGAAACTGGGGTTGTCTAACTTGAAAGAGTGGAGGAAGGTGGGGCTTACTGCTCTGCAGGTGGATGAGATGCCCCAGGCCCACTGACCTAAGCATGACCCATAGGTTATTTCTGCTTTTCTGCTCCTTGACCACGGCTTGGGTTGAGCTCTGGGACATATCTCAGTCTGAGATCCACAAACCTTCGGCTAGTTGGGACTGGCAGCCCTTGGGATTTCTTTCTTCTCAGTAACATGCTTGCATTTAAATTCACCTTCCCCTCTGAACTTTCTCTGAGAAATCTGTTCTTAGCAGAAGGAAAATAGGCTTTTACTGCTGACATAATCTAAATCTTTTCTCTACTGACAAACCTCAGCTTGTGAAACTCAAAAGCAAAATCAATTTCTTTGTTTTCTGAATTTCTCTAAATCATCTCTTTCCCTGGTAGTAGAATGTCTAAACCCTGGGATGGGGGCAGTATGGGTCACTCTATCAGAAAGCCTCCTTCCTCTCAAGTGTCTTTAACCAATGGGAAAGGAGGTGGCACCTCCACCCAGCAGAGAAACCAAGTCCCCATGAGGGTTTTAGAGGCTTCCCAGATAACCCACCCTTCATGAGTTTTTTTTTTTTTTAATACTTTTCATATTTTATTTCATTTTAAATTTTTATTGGGGAATAGTTGTTTTACAATGTATCAGTTTCAGGTGTACAGGAAAGTGAATTAGTTATCCATATACATATATCCACCCTTTTAAAGATTCTTTTCCTGTATCAGAGTATTGAGTTTCCTGCACTATACAGTAGGTCCTTATTATCTATTTTATATGTAGTAACATGCAAATGTCAATCTCAGTCTCCTAATTTATCTCTCCCCCCTTCCCCTCTAATAACCATAAGTTTGTTTTCTACATCTGTGACTCTATTCCTTTTATTTTTTTAAGCACTCATTGTTATTTAGTGGCTAAATTGTGACCAGCTCTGTTTGAGACCCCATGGACTGTAGGCCTGCAGGCTCCTCTGTCCATGGAATTTCCCAGGCAAGCATACTGGAATAAGTTGCCATTTCCTTCTCCAGGGGATCTTCCCAACCCAGGGATCCAACCCAAGTCTCCTACGTTGAGGGCAGATTCTTTACCCCTGAGCCACCTGGGAAATTTCATTGTTTTATCAGTTGACAGGGCCTAGAAGTAATAATACCTCAGTATCTAGACTACATCTGGTACCCAGATCTTGTTTCCTTATACCATTCTCCAAAAAAGGGCCCATGATGCCTAAGATAAACGGCAAACTCTGGAACAGGAAACATGTAAGATGAGCCTGGAGCATCTTTTGGTGCCACAAAGTGAGAATGTTTAAAAACAACAACCATGCAATGATGGAGGTATTTGAAAGGACACCTGAGCCAGCTGTAAGAGCTCCCAGTGGCTAAAGATACAACACTTTGAACAAATTATTACTGGGTTATTTCCCAAAATGAATATCCAGGAGTCCTACTGCTGCTGCTAAGTCGCTTCAGTCATGTTCGACTCTGTGCGACCCCATAGACAGCAGCCCACCAGGCTCCCCCGTCCCTGGGATTCTCCAGGCAAGAACACTGGAGTGGGCTGCCATTTCCTTCTCCAGTGCATGAAAGTGAAAAGTGAAAGTGAAGTTGCTCAGTCGTGTGGAATAAATAAATTTAGTAAATGAGGGAAGAGATCAATTTCTTTGTATAGTATTTCAGTTAACTGATGTAAACATTTCACCCTTAAGAATATCACAACTCCACATTGCTATATATAAAATAGATAACTAATAAGAACCTACTGTAATAGCACAGGAAACTCTACTCAGTACTCTGCAATGACCTATATGGGAATAGAGTCTGAAAAAGAGTGGATATATGTGTATGTATAACTGATTCACCTGCCCCACAGCAGACACTAACGCAACACTGTAAATCAATTAGACTCCAATAAAAAAAATTTATTTAAGTGTATACAGTGACTTCATTCCAAAGATTCCAGTACTGAGGAGGGGGTGTGAGTGGAGAAACTGCAAAGAAGACCTCAGCCAGGTGATCAAGGTTAACATCAACGGTAACAAATCATGTTGATAATGTGTACTTTTTTTTTTCAGCCATACTTGGGGGATATTAGTTCCCCACCAAGGACAGAGCCTGCCACCCCCTGCATTGGAAGGGCAGAGTCCTAACCACTGGACCTCCAGAGAAGGCCTGATAGCGTGTACTCTTGGTGTGGAAGAGAACGGCACTTTAGCTCTGTGGTCTTCCTTTCAAAATCCCTTAAGGTTCTAAGCCCCCAAATCCTAATTTTGAAAAAAAATCAAAGTAATTGAGAAACTTTCTACAAAATGCCTTACTCAGAACTTGGGGGTCATCAAAAACAAGGAAAGTTTAAGAAGCTGTCCCAGCCAACAGAAGTCTAAGGAGATATAATGACTAAATGTAATCTCCTCAGAGGGATCCGCTTCCTCATGCTGTTCAATAATCCTCACAGGTATAATGGAAGAAAGTTCAGTGGCTGTGAACTTCGTGCGTGTCAGGACCTGCCCTGTTCCTCTTTAGCCTCAAGTTGATCTTCCTGTTTCGTGTCTGACTCTGCAACCCCATGAACTGTAGCGCAGCCAGGCTCCTCTGTCCATGAGTGTCCCAAGCAGAAATACTAGAGCAGGTTGCCATTTCCTTCTCCAGGGGATCTTCCCGACCCAAGAATTGAACCCCTGTCTCTTTCATCTCCTGCATTGGCAGGCAGATTCTTTACCACTGAGCCACCTGGAAAGCCCAATCTAGGACTAAATATTAATAGTAGGCCCTTCATAAATTGTTGTTGAATGAGTAAATAAACAAGCACAAAAACAAGTAAGAGGTGGATCAATGAAGCTGGGACTTCTAGGCTGATAAGCCCACCTAGGGCGGGGATCTCGAGCCCCCAGACCCTCCATAGGGTCACCTGACAGTTTCTACCAACAGGGATTTATGGAGTCAGTCTCAGCTCTCTGCAGACCAGAGAGGCCAGAAAGGGACCCTTCCTAAGTGAAGTCTTCATTAAAATCCACCTCCCCCCCTCCCCACCTACTCTCTGTCACTGGAAGGTAAAGAGGCCCACTCCCTGGGCCTCAGGCTTTGAAGCCTTAAATCAAAAGCGCAGTCTGATGCGAGCTTCTTAAAGTATCTCAGATGCTTTACCATGCAAATAGGGAGACGTTTTCGTATTTTTAGGTGGCAGGATTGGTGGGTTTGTATATTAGGCTAAAGGAGTGAGGGGCCCCGGAGCTGTAGTTTCCTCCTTTCCCCCTCTCTTCCTCATTCCATTAAAAAAAAAAAAAAAAAGGCGTCAGAAGGTTGAAAAACAAACACACACCGAAAAATGCTAAGAGTAACTGGGAGAGGATGATTCAGAAGTTGAAAAAGTGAAACCCGCAAGGTGTGGCAGCGGTGGGATTCGAACCCACGCCATCGAAATGACTGGAGCCTAAATCCAGCGCCTTAGACCACTCGGCCACGCTACCTCCCGCTTGCAGCGTCTTCCACACGTACTATATTAGTCTCATGACGCGGCGCCTCGCTCTCTTCAAACCCTGCCTCCCTCCATTGTTCTACGTTTGCCAGATATCAGCCTGGCGTCTCTGGCGCCAGTTTCCACGTCCTGACCTCGTGGCTTCCTTCCGGGCTTCGGAATCGGAGTGCTCTCTTTATCCGCAGTAGTAAATACAGTCGGGCCGCAGCATTAAAAAGGAAAAAAAAGAGTTCCAAAATGTTAAGACTCAATCGCCATCTATGTTTGCGTTTGCTTTTCCGTGAGGGCAACATACTGCGTACGACCACGTGGGGGCAGTGCTGCACCGGCGCTTGCTCAGGGCCGAGCTGCAGGTCCGCACGGAACCCGGTTTTCGGGGAACTCAGGGTCCCCATCCTGTGGACTCTCTAGTCCTGCAGCCTTGGGCGGCCCCCTGGCCTGGCACTTGCCACTGTGATTCCAGGAAGAAATATCACTGAACGCTTTTACAGACCATTGACTTCTGTAGGCTCCCTGGGTCATCACGAGTATCCACTTCGTTTTACAGAGCGGGGAACTGAGGCTCAGAGGGGCTAAAAAATCTGTGTTAGCTGCCCCAGGTAGAGCCAGCATTCCTGACGCTTCCGAGATCCAGTGTTCTCCACGTAGAAGACTATTTTCAGTGAGATTTTTAAAACAGTAGCCTTTTCTGCCTCTACTGCCGCCATGGAGCCGGTGAAAAATCCTGTGGGGAAGCGCGTCAACAAAAAAAGCAGCAGGTCCTGTCCTAAGTTTACCTTGGACTGTACCAACCCTGGAGAAGATGGAATCAAGAATGCTGCCAATTTTGAGTAGTTTTTTTCAGGAGAGAATCAAAGTGAATGGGAAAGCTGGGAATCCTGGTGGAGGGGTGGTAACAATCGAAGAAGCAAAGAAAGCAAAATTATTGTAATTGTGCCTTTTTCCAAAAGGTATTTGAAATATCTCACCAAAAAATATTTGAAGAATAATCTACGTGCTTGGTTATGTCTAGTTGCTAACAGCGAAGTTACAAATTGCTACTTACAGATTAATCAAAAATGAAGAGGAGAAAGATGAGGGCCCAAACTCAATTATCTGAAATATTTTGTGTAAGATCTTGAATAAATATTGGGAACCAAAATGGTGGTTTTCCTTATAAAAATAAAATGCAGTAAATTCAGAGCAAATACATACATCAACTTCCAGTTCCTGCCACCCAGAATTCATTTTGTTCAACTCTTCTGAAAGATCACGCAGTGTGGCCACAAGGAGGAAGCAGAGATCTCTTTGGGTAAAGTGAGTGAAGGTGTTAGTTGCTCAGTTGTGTCCCACTCTTTGGGACCCCATAGACTGTAGCCCACCAGGCTCCTCTGTCCATGCATGGAATTCTCCAGGCAAGAATACTAGAGTGGGTAGGCATTCCTTTCTCTGGGGGATCTTCCCAACCTAGGGACCCAACCTAGGTCTACCTGCCTTGCAGGCAGATTCTTTACCATCTGAGCCACCAGGGAAGCCCCTCTTTGAGTAATCCCCCAACAAATGACTCAAAGCCTTCTCCAGCAGTTGGATCATTTGCTAGCAGCAACTGTAACAGTGAAGAACAAACCTGACTCCATATTGAATCTATTCCTTTGGCTCTAACCTTTGTGTTCTGTCCTGTGCTTAGTCACAATGGCTCTGCATCTTTTGTAAAAGGTTGTTGCCTATAACCTGAAATATACAGGCTATCCCCTTCTCAAGGCTGTGATCTTTAAAGGTATAACATGCTTCCATTCATAAGGCAAGAGAAAGTTGCAGAACGGAGAATAACATTTATCCTGTTGGAGGTTTATGGGAACTTTGTGACCTGACCCACATGAACAGTTGCAAGAACAAAGGATTCTGGCGCCAAGAAGTTTGCAACAACCAGCCATCCCCTGCCTCCTCTTTTAGGATAAAAGAAACCTGAATTCTAACTCGAGTAAGGTGGTTCTTTGGAACACTCGTCCACCATCTTCTCTGCCTGCAGGCTTTCCAAATAAAGTTGCTGTTCCTTGGCCCAGAACCTCCTCTCTCGATTTATTGGCCTGTTTTGTGTGTGAGCAGTACGAACTTGGACTCCATAACACAACCCTAGCCCTTCCCACTCTCTCTGATAATTCAAGTGAGCATTTATCCAGCACCTCCTAGACCAGATAAGGCAAAAATCAGGTCTTCTGGGAGAAAAGCTGTTTCCAGAGCTGCCTCAGAACCCTTATGCCAGTTGCTTCAATAGAACAAAAATCCAGTGGGAGTAAGGCCATGAGCTTATCTGCTCCAGCGAGCAGGCCTGACTCCCTGCAGGCCTCCGCAGAAGTGCTGACTCAGCTTCCCTGGTGAGTTCTGCCTTAAGGGTGAGTCTGGGAGGACAGTTCCTATGCAAAACCCAGGCCCAGGCAGGCAAGGGTGGGGAAGCCATGGAAACCAGGGCAACTGGACTCTGTTTATCTTTTGCTTTCTCTTTTTAAGTGACAGTTAAAAATAACTTTTACTTAAGTAATAAATATGTGTTTCTTATCGAAACCCCAAGCTAAAAAATAAAAGTGCAAATAAAAGAATAAAATCATCTTTAATTTCTCCACACAGTTAAACTCTGCCAACACTTCAGTAAAGAAAGGTGTTTTTTTTGTCTTTTTAAATGTGAAATATAATGTAATGCATGCTCACTGTAAATTTTTTTCAAATGTCAAATCTATTTAAAGTTAAAGGGAAGTTCTCTTCTTCACTACTTCCCTCCTTCGAAACCAAATCCCACAACTCATTGTAATGAGTAACAGTTTAGCTGTATCCTGCTAGATCTTTCCCTATGCAGTGAAAAAAGTGTTAGACATGTCCAACTTCTGTGACCCCATGGACTATATATGACCCATCAGGATTCTCTGCCCATGGAATTCTCCAGGCAAGATTACTGGGATAGGTAACCGGTCCCTTCTCCAGGGGACCAACCCAGGGATTGAACTTGGGTCTCCTGCACTGCAGGCAGACTCTTTATAGCCTGAACCATCAAGAAAGCCTATAACAGTACAGGAGCAAATGTATCTAAAGGTCCACACACGCCCCCACCCTAATCCTGGAATTTGCCTTGTGCAAGGGAAAGAGAGAAAGACACCGTCCAAAAGATAGAAGAGTGGTCATTTCATAGCTTCTGGTAGTCTTTCTGTAGCTACAGGTCTGTCACTGAATGGCCCTGTGATGGCTTTGTACAGAGTAGGCCCTAGACCTCCTGAGCCAAGGAGGACTTCCAAGGATTTTTTTTAAAGCTTCTGCTTAAAAGCATCCCATTGTGGTTCTGCGGGGTGAGGGGGATGCAGGGGATAAACAGATAAAGAGTTTTTAAGACAGTGAAGCTGCTCTGTATGATACTAAACATAACACTTGATACATGTCACTGTAAATTAGACCAAACTCATAGAATGTACGGGACTTCCCAGGTGGCACAGTGGTAAAGAATCCACCTCCATCTCCGCCAGCGCAGGAGATGCAAGAGATGTGATTCCATCCCTGGGTGGGGAAGATCCCCTGGAGTAGGAGATGGCAACCCACTCCACTATTCTTCCCTGGAAAATCCCATGGACAGAGGAGCCTGATGGGCTAGTCCCAGCAGGCTCCAGTCCATGGGGTTGCAACTTGCAGAGTCAGACATGACTGCGCACACATGCACATAGAATGCATATAACCAAGAGTTGTATGGTATGCATACAACCAAGAGTGAATTCTAATATAAACTGTGGACTCTACCTGACTGCGATGTGCCAGTGTAGGTTCGTTAAGGGGATGTTGATAATGGGGGAGGCTATTCTTGTCTTGTGTGGGGGCAGGATGGACACAGGAAATCTCCCATAACTTCCATTCAGTTCCACTGTGAACCTAAAACTGCTCTCTAACTCCTACGGCCTCCTGTGGACAGGGAATCCGAGCAGCCTGCACTTAGAAGCATTTTGTTCCCATGGCATTTGTGGCTAGAGCGGTTCTCCAACCCTCCCTGAGCCTGTGGGCGGATTACTCCCATCCTTTGAAGTGGGGAGCAGCCACATACCTAGACTGGGCTAGAGTCCTCTTCCCGGTGAGCTCTCCTCTAAGTTACACCCTGAAGCACCGTGAAGATATCGTGAACCCTTTTTTGAGGGTAACAATTTTATCATGATATAATTTACATACCGTACAAGATCCTTCTTTGAAGTGTATAGCTTATTGTTAAGTATATTCACATAATTATGCAACCATCCCCACAATTTTAAGATATTTTCATCTAAAAAGGAACACCTGTTAGTAGTCACTCTCCATTCCCCACAAACTCCCTTCCCAGCTCCCCAGGCAACCACTTATCTGCCTTCCATCTCAAAGGATTTCCTTACTCTGGCCATTTTGTATAAATGAAATCATATATCTGTTGCCTTTTATGTCTGGCTCCTTTCACTTAGCATATTGTTCTTAAGTTTTATCCATGTGTTAGCATTTATCAGTACTTCACTCCTTTTTATTGCTGAATAATATAGCCCATTTTAATTATCCATTCATTGGTTGATGGACATTGGGTTGTTTTCACCTTTCTCCTATTATGAATAATGCTGCTATGAACATTTTTACAGATGTTTTTGTGCAGACATATGTGTTCATTTCTCTTGGCTATATACTGGGGAGTGGAATTCCTAGGTTATATGGTAACCCCATGTTTAATGTGTTTGAGAAACTGTCAAGTGGCTTTCCACTTTCCTGCTTGCAGTAAATGAGTTTTCCAGTTTCTTCACATCCTTGCCAGCACTTGTTATCTGACTTTTGATTATAGCCATCCTAGTGGATTCAGGTTTGAGTTGCATTTTTCCAATGACTAATGATGTTGAGGGTCTTTTCATGTGCTTATTAGCCATTTGCGTATCTTCTTTGTAGACTGTTCAAATTTTTAACCCATTTTGAAATTGAGTTATATTTTTATTATTTGAGTTATTTTTTATATATTCTAGCTATAAATCTCTCATCAGATATATGATTTATAAATATTTTCTCCCATTCTCTGAATTGTTTTTTCACTTTCTTGATATTTTTTGCATCCTGTGGGTTAGTGAGTCCCGTGATTACTCTGCTGGGGGGAAAGAGGGGGCAAGAGAGGGAAAAATATCCTGTGGGCAGGGAGAGGGGCTTTTCTAATACAAGTGGGAATTTTGTTCTTCAGTGCTTGGAGAGGAGATGTTTGTCCACGTGAGAGAAGAAGGGGCGGGCTTCAGCACATGAAGTAAGGCTTGGAACTAGAGTGCGCCAAGAAACGCTGTGGATGGTTTATTTTTCCTCTTGGATACTATCAAAATGAGGGTACAGTTTCATTTTTATCTTCCTATGTTTAATTCTCTTTGTTATTCCACACTCTTCAGTAAAGTCCGAACAGCTTTATGTGGTGGTTAAGTGGGGTGATTAAGGATCCAGTTAAAACCAAGAATGATCTGGTTCACATCTCCTTGCTTCTGGTTCCCGGGCACCTGAAGCTCCTGGAAGTGATACTTTCAGTGCTGACTCTTTGCGATCCTGTGGACTATAGCCTGCCAGGTTCCTCTGTCCATGGGATTCTCCAAGCAAGAATACTGGAGTGGGTTGCCATTTCCTACTCCAGGGGATCTTCCTACTCCAGGGGATCAAACCCACAACTCTGCAATGGAAGGTGGAGTCTCTGCCGCTGGAGCCACCTGGGAAGCCTTCAGAGTGCAGCTCAAATGTCATCTCATCAGAGAATCCTTCCTGACTGCATTTGCCTTTATAATCTCTTATTGCCCCTTACAATTCTCTCTCATAGCACACCCTGCAGTTTGTACTGGGAATCATGACTGCTTGATTGCTTTAAGAACAAATATCCATAGATAAATAACAAGGATAGCACAAGGAACTATATTCAATATTTTATAATAACTGATAATAGAAAAGAATGTGAAAAAGAATATATATATATCACTTTGCTGTATACTTGAAACTAACACAATTGTTACACAAAGTGATTCAGCTATACATATATATATATATTATTTTTCAGATTGTTTCTGTATTTTATATATAGTAGTATGTACCTGTAAGTTCCTAATTTATCCCTTTCCTCTTTGATAACCTTTATGAAAAGGCAAAATGATAGGATACTGAAAGAGGAACTCCCCAGGTCGGTAAGTGCCCAATATGCTACTGTTGATCAGTGGAGAAATAACTCCAGAAAGAATGAAGGGATGGAGCCAAAGCAAAAACAATACCCAATTGTGGATGTGACTGGTGATAGAAGCAAGGTCTGATGCTCTAAAGAGCAATATTGCATTGGAACCTGGAATGTTAGGTCCATGAATCAAGGCAAATTGGAAGTGGTCAAACAAGAGATGGCAAGAGTGAACGTCGACATTCTAGGAACCAGCGAACTAAAATGGACTGGGATGGGTGAATTTAACTCAGATGACCATTATATCTACTATTGCAGGCAGGAATCCTTCAGAAGAAATGGAGTAGCCATCATGGTCAACAAAAGAGTCCGAAATGCAGTACTTGGATGCAATCTCAAAAACGACAGAATGATCTCTGTTCATTTCCAAGGCAAACCATTCAATATCATGGTAACCCAAGCCTATGCCCCAACCAGTAATGCTGAAGAAGCTGAAGTTGAACGGTTCTATGAAGACCTACAAGACCTTGTAGAACTAAGACCCAAAAAAGATGTCCTTTTCATTATAGGGGACTGGAATGCAAAAGTAGGAAGTCAAGAAACACCTGGAGTAACAGGCAAATTTGGCCTTGGAGTACAGAATGAAGCAGGGCAAAGGCTAATAGAGTTTTGCCAAGAAAATGCACTGGTCATAGCAAACACCCTCTTCCAACAACACAAGAGAAGACTCTACACATGGACATAACCAGATGGTCAACACCAAAATCAGATTGATTATATTGTTTGCAGCCAAAGATGGAGAAGCTCTATACAGTCAGCAAAAACAAGACTGGAGGTGACTGTGGCTCAGATCATGAACTCCTTATTGGCAAATTCAGACTTAAATTGAAGAAAGTAGGGAAAACCGCTAGACCATTCAGGTATGACCTAACTCAAATCCCTTATGATTATACAGTGGAAGTGAAAAATGGATTTAAGAGACTAGATCTGATGAACAGAGTGCCTGATGAACTATGGACGGAGGTTCATGACATTGTACAGGAGACAGGGATCACGACCATCCCCATAGAAAAGAAATGCAAAAAAAGCAAAATGGCTGTCTGAGGAGGCCTTACAAATAGCTGTGAAAAGAAGAGAAGCAAAAAGCAAAGGAGAAAGGAAAGATATAAGCATCTGAATGCAGAGTTCCAAAAGAATAGCAAGGAGAGATAAGAAAGCCTTCCTCAGCGATCAATGCAAAGAAATAGAGGAAAACAATAGAATGGAAAGACTAGAGATCTCTTCAAGAAAATTAGAGAAACCAAGGGAACATTTCATGCAAAGATGGGCTCGATAGAGGACAGAAATGGTATGGACCTAACAGAAGCAGAAGATATTAAGAAGAGGTGGCAAGAATACACAGAATTGTACAAAAAAGAGCTTCATGACCCAGATAATCACGATGGTGTGAATCACGATGGTGTGATCACTCACCTAGAGCCAGACATCCTGGAATGTGAAGTCAAGTGGGCCTTAGAAAGCATCACTACAAACAAAGCTAGCGGAGGTGATGGAATTCCAGTTGAGCTATCTCAAATCCTGAAAGATGATGCTGTGAAAGTGCTGCACTCAATATGCCAGCACATTTGGAAAACTCAGCAGTGGCCACAGGACTGGAAAATATCAGTTTTCATTCCAATCCCAAAGAAAGGCAATACCAAAGAATGCTCAAACTAACGCACAGTTGCACTCATCTCACACGCTAGTAAAGTAATGCTCAAAATTCTCCAAGCTAGGCTTCAGCAATACTCAAACCATGAACTTCCAGATGTTCAACCTGGTGTTAGAAAAGGCAGAGGAACCAGAGATCAAATTGCCAACATCCTCTGAATCATGGGAAAGGCAAGACAGTTCCATAAAAACATCTATTTCTGCTTTATTGACTATGCCAAAGCCTTTGACTGTGTGGATCACAATAAACTGTGGAAAATTCTGAAAGAGATGGGAATATCAGACCACTGACCTGCCTCTTGAGAAACCTGTATGCAGGTCAGGAAGCAACAGTTATAACTGGACACGGAACAACAGACTGGTTCCAAATAGGAAAAGGAGTACGTCAAGGCTGTATACTGTCACCCTGCTTACCTAACTTATATGTAGAGTACATCATGAGAAACGCTGGGCTGGAAGAAGCACAAGCTGGAATCAAGATTGCCAGGAGAAATATCAATAACCTCAGATATGCAGATGACACCACCCTTATGGCAGAAAGTGAAGAGGAATTCAGAAGCCTCTTGAAAGTGAAAGAGGAGAGTGAAAAAGTTGGCTTAAAGCTCAACATTCAGAAAACTAAGATCATGGCATCTGGTCCCATCACTTCAAGGCAAATAGATGGGGAAACAGTGGAAACAGTGTCAGACGTTATTTCTTTGGGCTCCAAAATCACTGCAGATGGTGATTGCAGCCATGAAATTAAAAGACGCTTACTCCTTTGAAGGAAAGTTGTGACCAACCTAGATAGCATATTCAAAAGCAGAGACATTACTTTGCCAACAAAGGTCCGTCTAGTCAAGGCTATGGTTTTTCCAGTGGTCATGTGTGGATGTGAGAGTTGGACTGTGAAGAAAGCTGAGCACCAAAGAATTGACGCTTTTGAACTGTGGTGTTGGAGAAGACTCTTGGGAGTCCTTGGACTGCAAGGAGATCCAACCAGTCCATTCTGAAGGAGATCAGCCCTGGGATTTCTTTGGAGGGAATGATGCTGAAGCTGAAACTCCAGTACTTTGGCCACCTCACACGAAGAGTTGACTCATTGGAAAAGACTCTGATGCTGGGAGGGATTGGGGGCAGGAGGAGAAGGGGACGACCGAGGATAAGATGGCTGGGTGGCATCACTGACTCGATGGACATGAATTTGGATAAACTCCAGGAATTGGTGATGGACAGGGAGGCCTGGCGTGCTGCGATTTGTGGGGTTGCAAAGAGTCGGACACGACTCAGCAACTGAACTGAAGTGAACCTGAAGTATGTTTTCTATGTTTGTGTGTCTATTTCTGTTTTGTAAATAAGTTCATTTGTACAATTTTTTTTTAGATTCCACATATAAGTGATATCATGTTTGTCTTTCTCTGACTTATTTAGTATGATAACCTCCAGATCCATGCATGCTGCTTCAAATAGCATTATTTCATTTTTTATTATGGCTGAGTAATAATCCATTACGTATGTACATATATGAAAAGTGAAAGTGTTACTCTCAGAGTGTTATTCAACTCTTTGTGACTCCATGGACTGTAGCCCATGAGGCTCCTCCGTCCATGGAATTCTCCAGACAAGTACACTGGAGTAGGTAGCCATTCCCTTCTTCAGAGGGTCTTCCAGACAAGACCTGCGAATTGAATCCAGGTCTCTGGCATTGCAGGCAGATTCTTTACCATCTGTGCCACCAGGAAAGCCCATATGTGTGTGTATGTGTACAGACACCACATCTTTGTCCATTCATCTGCTGATGGACATTTAGATTACTTCAAAGAGATTCCCTTTTAAAATGGCTGCTATAAAAGACCCAAATTAGTATCTCATTGGCCTGACTTGGGTCACATGCTCTTCCCAGAACCAATGAATGGGGCAAAAGTGTTGGAATATACTGACTGACCAGGTCTAGTCATGTGTCCAATCTCAGAGCCAGGAGAGTGGAGAGGGCTGTTCTCATGAATCGAGAATAGGGTGTACTGGTTCCTTAAAAACAAAAGATGCTCATACACCATAGAGAGGAAAAAAGAAGCCAAAAAACTTGTCTAGAGCCACAGAGCTATAAGTAGAGCAGTCTCTTTTTTTTTTTTTGGCCTTTCTTTGGGCTTGAACAGATTAGCTCAGACTCTGTTCTTGTCCAGCTTTCCCGTAGTTAAAATTTCCAGGTATAATTTTGTTTTATGCTGAAAGCCAAAGTTTTTTGAAGGTGACTAATGGAACCAATATTTTAAACAAAAATGATATGTATCTTCTAGATCTTGCATTTTCTGAAACTTGTAGTATTTAGGCCAAAGGGTAAAACACTCAAAGACCAATGGTTTCAGGACCATTTCTTTTTTTTTCATTCCCTTCACCACCTTATGAGGTGCTGCCTGAATGTCACCCTCTCCCCAAGCCTCATAAACTTGTACCTACTCCCTAGAGACCACTGCAGCTGGTAAGCTGAAGGACTTCACTCTCCCAACAGAATCTGAATTTTCAGGGGCCACAAAAACTGAAGTGGCCCTCCCAGGTGGTGCAATGATAACGAATCCTCATGTCAGTGCAGGAGACCCAGGAGACAGGGCTTTGATCCCTGGGTTGGGAAGATGCCCTAAATTAGGAAATGGCAACCCACTCCAGTATTCTTGCCTGGGAAATCCCATGGAAGGAGGAGCCTGGCGGGCTACAGTCCATAGGGTTGCAAAGAGTTGGACATCTCAAGCAACTGAGCACACACACACAAAACTGAAGAGTCAAGACTAATGGACAGGACATTCTAGGGAGTGGTCAATATATACTGAGACCTAGGTCAAAATCTGCGACTTCCTATGTAAACTTGGGAGAGTCACTTCACCTGCCTTAGTCTCCCTGTTTATGAAGTGGGGAAAATAAGAGGATTATGACCAGAATTTAAAAAGATAATGTCTATAAAGCAGTTACCAAAGTGCCTGATACAAAGTGAATGTCCTGTAAATATCAGTTCTTATCACAACTCCAAAAAGGCTCATCGAAGAAGGCATTGCAAATGACAGGTAGCCCTTGACCACAGAAACATGTTTACAATCCAGTGTTGAGTGGATAGGAGAAATAGGTAAGAGTCCACTCTTGTTAGGAAAAATGTAAACACTCCCACAATCATACTTAGGTAACCCTGTCTCTCTGTTTCTGGCCTGCCTGCGTGCACTTGTTTCTCTGCGTTTGCCTGGGGCCCCTACCTTGGAAATCTTCTGGGCAACTGTATCTCTATAAGCCTCAGTTTTATGATCTGTACAATACAGCTACAAAGGTTGACATGAAGATAGTATGAGAAAAAACGCTTGATACATATCAGTTATTTCTTTTTTTTCTGTGCCCCGTGCAGTGGAAGCCCAGAGTCTGAACCACTGGACAACCAGCGAAGTCTTATTTCTAAATTTAACAGTTATGAAATTCTAAAATTTCGCTAGGAAAATAGGAAGATATAATATGAACTTGTTCACAGTGGTTATCATTAGTTTTATTTCCTTTTCTTCGTTATACTTTACCGTATTTATTTGTTCATTTCCCAGGTATTTATTAAGCACTTGCTAGGTACCAGGCCGGGAAGGATCCCCTGGTGGAGGGCATGACAACCCACTCCTGTATTCTTGCCTGGAGAATCCCATGGACAGAGGAGCATGGCGGGCTACAGTCCATAGGGTCACACAGAGTCACAGACACAACTGAAGCAACTTAGCACGCACGCCGATGCCAAGCCGTGCGCTAAGAGGACTACAGCAACGTACTATACAAATAATTACACAAATAATTGCCATAAGTTTTTGCAAAGCAGAGATCAGAAAAAAAGCGATTTGAGACGTACAATGAGACCGGATCATTACTGATTTTGGAAAGGATTCGAATACAGGAACTAGACAGGCAGCGGATGGAGAATGGGAGGGTGCGGTACGAGAGCAAGGGGTTAGCTGTCCCCTCTGAAATTACCCGCTGGGCGGGCGCCCCCTTTGCCAGTAGGTGGCCAGGCCTGCCGCAGGCGTTAGATCCGGAAGCTCTGTATTCAGCTGGCTAGTCAGCCGCAGACGCAGCGCCGGGAGGTCCACGCGGCGGCAGAAGGAGCCCGGGCGGCCACTGGGGGCGGCCACGTGAGCGCCGCGGCCCCGCCCCGGCGCGCCGCCTCCGGCCCCAGCCCCAGCTCTGCCAGTGTGGGGATCCGCCTCCCGCAAGTCGCGCTGCCGCTGCAGCTGCCCCAGCCCCGCTGACGGTGGCCCTCGGAACGCTCCCCTAGCGCCCCGGGATCATTCCAGCGGCTCCGCGCACCCCTCGCGCCCCGGGACCGTTCCTGCGGCCGCCGCCGCCTCCCCCGAGCGCCGGCCCGCGCGCCCGGCTCGCCGCTCCCCGGCATTTTCGGGGGGCCCGCCCGCCCTGCACCCTGGAGCACCGGGCCACGAGCCTCTGCCAGTTCCTCTGGATCCTCGCGGCCGTGAGCAGCGGCTGCCGCGCCGGGCCGCCCGAGGCAGGTAAGTGGGGCCGCGGTTGGCCAAGGGGGCCGGGATCCGGCGCTGCAGGCCGGCGCGCCCCGGTGCTGCCGGCGTCCGGAGCGCTCAGGGTCCGGTGCTTAAAGCGGGGCTCGAGGCGGAAGGAGAATGTGAGGGTTCAGCTCTTCGGCTTTCACTGCTTGCTTCTGTAAAATGGGAGCGTCGTGCCGATTAACGGCAGAGCCTATTAGGAAAATACTTGGCACTCCTTGGTGTGGGAGAGGCAGCTTGGGGGCCTCCGCCTGGGGCGCCTCGGGGCCCGCAGAGGTGGGGGAGGGATGCCGAAGCCGCATCCCCCACCTGGGCCCCCGAACAAGAGGCCCCAGTTCCAGGAACCTCAAGGACAGTGTCGACGCACCCTTGCTGCACTGTTGACTGCGGGAGTTTCGGGTGTTGGCAGGCCCCGTGGGCAAGTGCGCCAAGGGGCCGGGCATCAGTATGCGGAGTGGCGGGGCGGGGGCCTCCCCGGGTGAGTCCCGGCCTAGATCCGCTGCGCGGGCCTCGGGGGTTGCGGGGAACCCGCCCAGCTGCGCCCCGGTGAGACACATGGGCTGCTGGGAGGAGGGTGGCTAGTCTGCAGGAGGGAAGTTCTGTGGGAGCCTGACTTCTGGGTGCTCGGCCCTGGAAGCTGCTGCCTGGGGGCCGCTCAGACAGGAAATTGTCTACCCCTCTGATTTTACAGAGAAGGAAACTGAGGCCCAGAGTAATCTAACAGCAGGTACTAATGAGCAAGGTGGGCTAAGTGAAGGAATAGAGAGCAAGCAGGTGGGAGCTGATAATGCCGTGTGTGTGGCGTGGGCGGGGGGGAGGTCTTGTGGGGGGTCATTGGGGAAGGCTTCCTGGAGGTGGTGATGGAAAGGATGCCTGTGGGAGGAAGTGGGATTTAGAGTTTCCTAGGTGTCCTTCTCCCTGGCCTCCACAGCACCTTTCATTTTTTACTCCAGGCATTTATTCAACAAATACAATAAAGCTGCTGGGATTTCAGGTGTAACAGGATGGTTGGGATTGCCATCCCCCCTCCTCTCCTATTCTTCAAGAAGGGATGTGGGCTGCTGTCCCAAATTATCTTTTGTAGGGGGTGGGGAGAGAGGAAGTCAGGGTCTGAGGATCCCTTGAAATGATCTGTTTACATATGGTCACTTGTGTACATTCTGTGATTTGCAGCAGGGTGTGTGTGTGTGTGTGCTTTGGGTGACAGGACAGTACTTTCTGGCTGATTAAGGATGTATCACTGATACGATCTTTAAACATTTTTAATGTATTATGTGGCAGAGATGGCTGTTGGTCACCATGTCCTCCTCTTCCTGGGATATCATCCTGGTTGCGTTTTGTGGGCTCCCTTATAATTTGTTGGGCCACATGACTAAGTTTTGGCTTGTTGGAATATGAGCAGAAATAGTGTGTGTCTCCCCCAAGGCTGGACCCTGAAAACCTCCCCCATTCTCCTATTTACCAGCAGAGTTGAGAGGACTGTGAGGGCCTGGCAGAGGGCAGAGCCACAGCCTGGAAGGTGGCTGGGTCCCTGATTGACGGGAGCTCTCCTTTCCACCTCTCTGGTGGTCTGTGACTATCTGCTGAAGAAACTGGGGCTCCAGGAAGCCCTATGAAACATCTGTGGGTATGAGAGGGGCTTCTTGGTTGTGGCTTTCCCCTCGGGGTGATCTGGTGTTCTGCAGGGGAGGGTGTCTTTAGGCCCTTTTTCTCACACTGATCAGATTCCCCAAAGAAGTCTGGTCCAGTCTTTGGCAGGGTTGACATCCAGGTGCCAGGACACAGAGAGCAGTGTGGAAGAAAGCTGAGGGTCACCAGCAGAAACTTGGATTTGTTCAGGCTCATTCTCTTAAGATTTACTCTTTCTGGTTTGATTCTTAAAGTTGATACAGGAAGTGTTGATGACCAGGACCTCATTCAATGTAATAGTGGCTTGCTGGACTGACTTAAAAATAAACATTTTTGTGCTGGGGAGATCAGTTCTGCTGATCAAGAAGCTGCAGATGTAACCCCAGCGAACTGAGAATGTTCTAGAAGAAAGTGACTATAGTGCTCACCACAGTATAAAAGTGGCTTGGCCCTTCAAGTGTTGCTGAATTATACTCCTGCCACCAAGGCTGATGGGCACAAGAAGCAGGCTTCCAACAAAGGAAGAAGTGAGTCACTAACAGGCTTGATAATAAAGTAGAAGACAGTAACTTGTCCAAAGACCCAGGGCCGTGGAACACCCAGAGAAGCATTTCAGATGGCTAGAAAATCAGAGGGCAGACAGTGTTTAGTTCTCCAGCTGGGACACTTTCTAGACCTCGCAAGGATTCCACAGGGAGTGGCCAAAAGGCAGGAGGCTCAACTGAGAACATGTCTCTGGGCCAGTGGTTCTTTTTTTTTTTTTTTTAAGTTTTTATTTTTTAAATTTTAACGGGCCAGTGGTTCTTGAATTTCGGTGCATATCTACACCACCTGGAGGAATTGTTTAAACACGGCTTGCCGGGCCCATCCCCAGAGTTTACTTGAGCAGGACTGGCACGGGGCCCCCAGAATTTGCACATGTGACGAGTAGAAGTGGGACCTGCTAGTGGTCCCAGGAATCACAGTTTGAAAGTGGTTTAGGAAGTCAGGGCTGAGCGAACCCTGGATGGATCTGCACTGGCTGCAAACCCACCTCCCCTGCCTTCTGGCCGCGTGATTAGGGGCAAGTCGCTTCACCTCTCTGTTCCTCAGTTTCTTCATCTGTAGGATGAGGCTAATGGTGCCAAACTCCTGGGGCTCCAGCGATGCTTCCTGGAGGAGGTGACATCTATCTAACCTGAGACCTGAGGGATGAGCAGAACTGGCTAGGGGATGGGTAGGGAGAGCAGGTTAGGGCGTGTGCCAAACAGATGGCACCATGTGGGTGAGCCCAGGGAGCAGGGAACCCTTGTTCTCCAGGGGGCTGAGCAGGAGCTTTGTGAGTGGTGCTGGAAAGCTGTGACTCTGTTCTGGGCTACGTGTCTCAGGACAGCATTGCAGTGCAGGGGAGGCTGACCAGGGTGCCGAAAACGGGCCTCAGGGATGGGATGGGCCTGATAGCAGCGCCAGTTACTTCTGTCCGCGCTCCACCACCTCACATGTAGCCCCCTGGCCTCACCTAGATGCAAAAGGATTTGGTCAGGGGTACGCAAAACACAGTGGACAGCTGGCTTCTGCGCCACAGACCAGCTCTCTCACCTCTTCTCCACCTTGCTCACACTGCCCCACTTGGTAGATGAGTGAATTATGCACATGAGGAAGCCAAGTTTCAGAGAGGTTAGCTAATTTGCCCAATGGCACTCAGCTAGTAGTGGCAGAGCCCGGACTTGAACCCAGATCTGTTCATCTCCAAAGCTTGTTGGGCCCAATCCTTGTCTTGGCTGCTTTTTGAGGGCCTCCGCATGATCCAGGCTTTCCCACTCAGGTTTTCCCATATACTCAGCTGTGTCTCCTGGCTAAGTAACCCCTAGATGCCTTGTAATTGTAACCTGATAGTCCCTCTATTCCTCCATGCCTACAATGCCCATTATATCTGCAGAAATGGCCCACTTTTCTCCAGTTAATCATTCGTTCATGCACCCTGCATTTCTAGGGAACCTCGTGTGTGCCAGACATTGTGCTCTGGGCTAGGAGCTAGAAGGACCAAGACACGGCCCCTTTTGTTCCAGACACTCACATGGTCTGGGCACCGAGAGGCTGTATAAACACAGAGTTGCCCTGAGAAATGAGACATGCTGTCTCTCTGGTCTGACCCACCAAGAGTACAGAGTGTCCTGGGAACATGAGAAGGGTGCAAATAATTAAAAATTAAAATTCAGTCCCTCTTGTGCATTTTGTTCATTGAAGTTATACCTACAGTATTGTGCTTTGTATTCTAAAAGGTGTATTTTTGGTTTTTAAAACAATCACCTTTGAATCATAAGGGCTTCATATGAGCGAAGCACAGTGAATGTTTTTATGAGCCTTAGCAGAGTGAATGTTGACTTGTCTTCCTGGGTTCAGCTGTGGGTTGCTGCTCTCATCAGTGAGTAAGCTGATTTCTCTGTCTCTTTCTGGTATGCGTGGAAACGTGTTTTTAAAAGAGAAGAGGAGGAAAGGAGGATGGGGACGTCTCCTTGGAATACCACCAGAGTCATTCTAGAGCAGGGTTTCTCAGCCTCAGGACTATTGAGAGTTTGGCTGGACAGCTCTTTGTTGTGGGAGCTATCTTGTGACAGCCAGAGGTGTCTCCAGTCACTGCCAAGTGTCCCCTGCCCTACTGTCTAGACTGCATTTGTTTCCTGTTGCTACTGTAACAAATTGCCACAGATTTAGTGGCTTAAAACAACGGATTTCTTTCCTTATGGTTCTGGAGGTGAGAAATTCAAAAGCCAAGGTAGCCAAGTTCAAAAGCAGGGCTATGTTCTGTCTGGAGGCTGCAGGGAAAATCTGTTGCTCTGCCTTTTCCAGCTTCTGCAGGCCTCCAGCATAACTTCCCCTGTCTTCCAGGCCAGCTGCATAGCATCTTCAAATTTTTGTCTATGACTCCTGTTTCATTGTCACGTCTCTTGCTCTGACTCCTGCCTCCTTTTTATAAAGACTCACTGGATAATCCTGCATAATCTTTCATCTCAAGACCCTTCATTTAGTCATACCTGCCAAGTTGATTTTGCCACATAAGGGAGTATATTTGCAGGCTTTGGAAATTAGGGTGTGGACATATTTGTTGAGGGGGGCATTAATCTGCCCACGACATAGACTTTTGGGTTTCTGGGTATAATGGAAACCCAGAGAAGTCTTTCTGGAGGGGGTAAAAGTTTGAGCTGGATTTTGAAGGGAACAGAAGGATTTGGCAGCAGTTGGGAGAGGCCCAGAGAAGTCTTTCTGGAGGGGGTAAAAGTTTGAGCTGGATTTTGAAGGGAACAGAAGGATTTGGCAGCAGTTGGGAGAGGCATTCTGGAAAGAGGGTCCTTCAGGTGTAGGGGCCGGGACATGAGGACTTGGTTGTGAATAGTGAGTGGTTCTTGGGTGGGGACATCTGTAAATCAGTCCTTTTATTCTGACATTCTGACATAAACTGTATTATTTCTTGAGATAGTTTTAATAAATGTTTATTTATGAATACCTACCGTATGCTGCGGATACGGTAGACACTTTGAATTTTTAGCTGGAGGCTTGACTTAGTAACTCCTGATATGACACTTTTGTTACTGTCCCCTCCCCCAGCAAATAAATGAAACGCAGCCTGGAAAGGCATTTGATGAGCACTTCAGGCTCCTAGCTGGGGAGCCAGGATTCAAGCTGGGTCCTGTGACTGCAGAATGCAGGGTCTTGGGCACGACACTGAGCTTTGGTTTTTTCCCAACTATTTTAAAATTGAAGTATAGTTGATTTACAGTGTTGTATTAGTTTCAAGTGTACAGCATAGTAATTGAATGTTTTTTTTTATAGATTATACTCTGTTGAAAGTTGTTACAAGATAATGGCTATAATTCCCTGTGCTGTAAATGTATCCTTGTTGTTTGTCTAGTTTATACATAGCAGTCTGGATCTTTTAACGTGCCTCTCTGTTTCCCCCTGTCCCCACTATGTTTTCTGTGTCTGTGAGTCTGTTTCTGTTTTCCTGTAAACATTCACTTGTTATATTTAGATTCCGCAAATAAGTGCTAACATACAGTATTCTCTGACTTGTTCACTAAGCATAATAATATCTACGTCCATCCACATTACTGCAAATGGCAGAATTTCGTCACTTTTTGGGGGCTGGGTAATATTCCATTGTGTAATATGTATGGATACATGTGTATGTCTTTATATATTTATATAGGCTTCCCTGATAGCTCAGTAGTAAAGAATCCACCTGCAATGCAGGAGACCTGGGTTTGATCCCTGAGTGGAAAGATGCCCTGGAGAAGGAAGTGGCAACCCATTCCAGTATGCTTGCCTGGTAAATCCTCTCCACAGAGGAGCCTGGTGGGCTATAGTCCATGGGATCACAAGAACTGGACTTGACTTAGAAGCTAAACCAGCACCACTACACACACGCGCACACACACACACACACACACGCACACGCACGCACGCACTACATCTTATTTATCGGTTCACCTGTTGATGGACACAGGTTGCTTCCATATCTTGCCTGTTGTAAATGTTGTAAACAGTGCTGCTATGAATGCTGAACATTGGGTCCTTGTATCTTTTTGAATTGTTTTCTTTTTTTTTTTGGATATATACCCAGGAGTGGAATTGCTAGATCCTATTACAGTTCCATTTTAAGCTTTTAGAGGAAGTCTACACTGTATTCCACATTTATAGTCTATACTGTATTATATATTTACAAATTGGTGATTTTACATTCCCACACAAAAGTGAACCTTTTCTCCACATCCTTGCCAACATTTTTATTTGTAGGCTTCTTGATGATAGCCATCCTGACAGGTGTGAGGTGGTATCTCATTGTGGGTTTTTAAAAAAAATATTTGTTTATTTATTTGTCTGTGTTGGGTCTTAGTTGTGGCTGGTGAGCTGTGTTACCCTGTGGGATGTGGGATCTTAGTTCTCTGACCAGGGATCAAACCCACGTTCCCTGCGTTGGAGGTGGATTCTTATCCACTGGACCACTGGAAGAGTCCTTCATTGTTGTTTTTATTTGTGTTTCTCCAATGATTGGGCTTCTCAGGTAGCTTAGTGGGTAAAGAATCCGCCTGCAGTGCAGGAGACCTGGCAGATGCGAGTTTGATCCCTGGGTTGAGAATATCCCCTGGAGGAGGGTATAGCAACCCACTCCAGTATTCTTACCTGGAGGATCCCATGGACAGAGGAGCCTGGTGGGCTACAGTCCATGGGGTTGCAAAGAGTTGGACACGACTGAGTGACTAAGCACACGCACACGCCAACAATTAGTGATGCTGAGCATCCTATGTGCCTTTTCACCAGCTTTATGAGGTATAATTAACAAATTACAATTGTACGCATTTAAGGCATAAAATGTGATGAATTGATATACATATATTTGTGAAATGGTTACCACAATCAACCTAATTAATGCATCCATAATCTCATATAGTTACCATTTGTTTTATTTTGATTGTGTGTGTGTGTGAGAACAGTTAAGATTTACTCTCTTAAGCAAATTTCAAGTACACAATTCAGTATTATTAGCTATAGTCGCCAGTACACTAGCTCTCCAGGCCTTAATTCATCTTCTAACTGAAACTTTGTACACTTTAACATTCTCTCTCCATTTCCCCCACCCCACCCGCAGCCCCTGGCAACCACCATTCTACTCTCTGCTTCTCTGAGTTCGGCTTTTACAGACTCCACGTGTAAGTGAGATCATACAGTATTTTTGTGTGTCTGGCTTGTTTCAGTTAACATAATGTCCTCCATGTTATTGCAAATGACAGGATTTCCTTCTTTTTTAAGACTGAATAATATCCCATTGTGTACATAATACATGAACTTAGGCAAACTCCAGGAGCTAGTGAAGGATAGGGAGGCCTGACATGCTGCAGTCGGTGGGGTTGCAAAGAGCCAGATACGACTTAGTGACTAAACAACACGACAAATAGATATACCGCATTCTCTTTACCCATTCATGTGTCAGACACTTAGGCTGTTTCCATATCTTGGCTATTGTGAATAATGCTGCAGTGAACCCGGGAATGCACCAAGGTAAGTTTGTGTTTCTTGTTTGAAGGGAACTGAGAACTCAAGCTAGAGCTCAGGACATCCTTGGAGCAAGCCAGGAGCAGTCTAGGGCAGCCTGGGTCCGCTCAGTTTCCCTCCCTGGAGTGGCCCTGTCGGAGATGGGCAGTCATTTCTCTGCCTAGTGTCACCTGTCATTGCCAGAAGGGAGAGTCCACATTGAGAGCTTAGCATGGTGCCTTCGACACCGTAAGCTGTCCACATGTACTTGTCTGTCTTAGTTCAGTAAACATTGTGCATTTTTGTGGCCAGTGGGAGCAAAGGCCTCTTCTGCTTTCTTATCACTCATTTGCAGCATAAAAACCACATCTGTCTTGGGTAAGATGAACTCATGAGAAATCCATCGTTCCTTCTGGTTAGTGGGATAAGATAGAGGGTTCCTGGATAGAACTATAGATCATCATACTAAGTGAAGTAAGTCAGACAGAGCAAGACAAATATGATATGAAATCACTTATAGGTAGAATCTAAAATAAAGATACAAATGAACTTATTTACAAAACAGAAATAAGCTTACACAGAAAACACACTTACCAAAGAGGAAAGGGAAGGAAGGGATAAATTAGGGATTTAGGATTGACAGATACACACTACTGTATATAAACTAGCTAAACAACAGGGATTTAGTGTGTAGCACAGGAAACCACATTCAGTATCTCGTGATAACCTATAATAGAAAGGAATCTGAAAAAGAATATATATGTACAACTGAATCACTTTGCTATGTACCTGAAACTAACACGATATTGTAAATCAGCTATACTCATAATAATTTTAAAAGAGAGAGTTCTTGGCATGGTCTCTAAAGAAAGCAGCAAAAGACCTACCAGTCGGAGTGGCAGAGTGGGGGAGGGAAGTAATGAGGGGAAGTGGAACTACAGTTTCATTTATCATGTCAGAAACTCGATAGATAGCAAATAACAGAGAGGACTTCCCTAGTGATCCAGTGGTCAAGAACCTGCCTGCTCAGGCAGGGCACACAGGTTCGATCCCTGGTCGGGGAGGATCCCACATGCCATAGGGTAACTAATCCTGTGCACCACAACCACTGAAGTCCATGTGCCGTAGAATCTGTGCACCCAGAGAAGCCACGCAGTGAGAAAGCCACATGCTGCAACTGGAGAAAGCCTGTGCACGGCAACGAAGACCCAGTGAAGCCAAAAATAAGTAATTAAGAAAAGAAATAACGGAGAAAGCATGTTACTTAGAGACATGGTGTTATCTACCAAGAGTCACATATAGAAAATTGGAAGCGGCTGCCCCTGGAGGTGGGAAGCAGAGCTGCCCATGTGCTGCTGCACAGGTTGCTCACTCGAGTTGAGCATACCTAACCTGTGCACACACACAGTGGCCCTCATAGGAAAGGGGTGTTGTTTTTAACCCTGTGCTTTAAGGTGCGTGTGTGTGCTCGGTTATGTCCAATTCTTTGCAACCCCGTGGACGGTAGCCCTTCAGGTTCCTCTTTCCATGAAATTTTCCAGGCAAGAATACTGGAGTGGATTGCCATTTCCTTCTCCAGTGTTTTAATGAAAGATTTTTTAAGATTATGTGTTAATAACATACAGTGACCCTAAGTCCTGGTTGGGTTTTGGACTTTTCTTATTGCAGATGACACAGAATCTATGTGTACTCAGCCAGATTGGCCCCCACATACCCCAAAGGGCAAGGGTTTATTGTGTCATATAATTCAGAAGTCCAGGCAGGCAGTTTGGCTTCAAGCATGTTTGGATTCAGGATCTCAAATGGTATCATCACTATTCATTTTTCTCTGCATGTCTTGTTCTGCTCTTCACCAAATGTCAGCTTCACCAAATGTCAACCAGATGTTCTCTGATGACCTCAGCCCTTGTCTCAGATTAACATGCTGCAGAAAATGATTGATCCTCTCTTCTAGTTGCTCAAGCCAAAGCCCCAGGCTTACCTGGGATTGGGCCATAGTGGTTTGACTTGAGTCACATGCCCATCCCTGAGTCAGTCGCTTTGAACAGTACATGCATTCTGTGATGGGCTTAGCAGGGTCATGTGACATACTCTGTTACCTGGGGCTGAATCCCCAACCCCAACCACATGACCTGAGAGCTGGGGACAAGCAGATCCCCAAACAGAAACAGTTGTATGGCATGAGATGACCCACAAGTCACCTGGCCCACTGTGGTTCAGTTAAGGACTGGTGAGATCTGCTGTGTTGGGCATATACTAGTGGGTATCCTGGCAGCTCAGCATGGCCCATGTTGGCTCTGGGGTGCTGGCTCCCAGGAGTGGTAGGTGGAAGATTCCAGCTCATTTCTATGGCAGGAAGTCAGCTCCAGGGGGTGAGGGGAGCCCCAGGGCGGGCCGGTGTCACTGTGGCCTGGCCCACAGGACTTGACCTAGGCATTGCAGTCATCATTTCCTCCCCTGTGGCTGCCAGAGAAGCCCTTTATGGCAGGACACAGTGAGCAGTGGTTCGGCGGTCAGAGCCTAAGATAGCCTGCTCCCTGAGGACCCCTGAAGAAGCTTGGCTTGGCTGCTAACCAGGCATCCAGGTCACCAGTCTGGCTTGGACCCAGGACTCGGCCCTGTTTAGTGATGGTAATAAAAATGATGATGGTAATTATAGTCTTAATGCTTGCTCTGTGCCAGCCCTGTCTAGTTAGAGGGGTGAGTGCAGCTCTGCATCCCAGGTTAGAGTGAGAAACCTGAGCCTAAGAGGTAAGGTCACACAGCTGGGAAGTGGCAGAGCTGGGACTTGAACTCCGGCTTGACTCAGAGCTCTGCTCAGCTGCCTCGCCATAGAAGTATTTTCCCAGGATGTGTCACGGGCTAGGAAGGAAAGATGTGGATGTCTGAGTGAGGACAGAGGAGAGCTTCTTGAGAATCCTGACGTCTTGGGAACCAAGGTTCTGCTCCTGGTCTCAGTCTCTCTGCTCACACAGAAGCCCATTGTGGGCCAAACAAAGCCCAGGTTTGATGGAGATTCCTAGGAGGGTAGGTGTTGAAACAGGCATCGTGGGGCTGAGTTATGGGCCAGGGAGGGCTCCTTGCTTGTTTACGGGAATCCAACATCCCCCAGGGGCTCCATCTTTATGGGCAGATGTGGAAGCAGCTACCACGTTAGGACTCTGGGCTGAGACTGCAGTTTTCCCAGGCTGACCTCCCCAGGCATCAGTTTGTCATAAGAGATATGATATGACTTTTTATGACAGGGAAGAGAAGGGGCTCCTGGACCAGACAGAATTAGCAACTTGTAGGAAAAAAAGAAAACTATAATATGTTATATAAGTTTAGATAGCACACTCTGAAGATTGTGAGTCCAGGATAATTATGCTCCCCATGATGTAAGATTATGCTGTTCCAGGCTCTCCCTGTTTCATGACTCTGCCATCCTCAGCACATGGCTTCCTTCTCATGGATAAATTTAGTTGCTTGGGCTCCAGCCATCATACCTGCATTCCAGCCAGCAGGAAGGAGAGAGAGCAGAAAGGTATACTTCCTCTTTTAAAATTTTTATTTATTTATTTTTAGCTTTTTATTTTGTGTTGGGGTATAGCCAATTAACAGTGTTGTGATAGTTTCTCTTAATTTTTTTAAAAAAATATTTATTTATTTATCTGGCTGTGCTGGGTCTTAGTTGTGGCATATGTGATCTGGTTCCCTGATCTAGGCCCTCTGCATTGGGAATGCAGAGTCTTAACCGCCCCCAACCACCAGGCAAGTCTTACTGTATAGCACAGGGAACTATATTCAATATCCTGTGACAAGAATATGAAAAAGAATTTTTATATATAACTGAATCACTTTACTGTACAGCAGAAATTAACACAACATTGTAAATCAACTGTACTTGAATAAAATAAAATTTAAAAACCCTTCCCTAAAGTTGCATACAGCCCTTCTGCTCATACCCCCTTGGCCAGAACTTGGTGACATGGTCACCCCTAATTGCAAAGGAATCTGGTAAATGTAGACTTTGTTTTGAGTGGCCACATGCTTGGCTGAAAAGCCATGGTTCTATTATTATGGAGAGAAGAGCTGTTAGGGGGTAGTTAGCAGGCATTGCCACAGCTGCCTTAAGAGCAAATTTATGATCACCGAACAGCCTTTTAAAGCAGATCCCCCTCACTCAGTTCTGGAATCCATTATCAAGTGCCTGCCGAGTACAAGGCACTGTGCCAGCCAGGGTCACAGCTGCTTGTCTGCTTTTGTTTCCCAGGAAAAGGTCAGATCAGCGGTGGGACGTGGCCGAGGGCTGGGGTAATGGTCCGAATTCCCCTGTGAACCACCGTGGAACCTCAGTCCGGCTGTTTCCCCACTCAGCTGCCCTCACGGATGGGGCAGTTAGTGAGATGAATTAATGTAGCCCGGGTCGCCAGCGGCACAGCTGGAATTTGCACCCTTGGCAGCCTGGCTTCTGAGCCCGGGCTCTTAACCGCTGGGCTACACTGCCCGGCGGTCTGAAGCTGAAGCTGTGGTTCCGGCCCCTCCCCTGGCGCGGGTGTGGCCCCCGAGGCCAGTGCCCTGGCTGGGTGCAGCCCCAGGCAACCGTCTGTCCTGGTCAGCAGGGACTGTGGCCAAGGGCTGACCAGGGCAGAGTAGGCCTTGGGGCTGGGAGTGGCCGAGGGTGGAGAGAAGTGGGCACAGGGCCTGGGGACGATTTTGGTAACAAGCAGGATCAGGTGGCTCTGGCATCAGATCCAGGTGGTGACTGTCTTGCCCAGAGGGTCAGAGACAAACTCGGCAGTTGACACCCAGAGCAGCGATTTTCAAACTGAGTTGAGAAATCAGTGTGGGTGGTGCGTTAAGGATAAAGAGTAAAAAAGAAAGGAAAAAGCAAAACAAGAAGAGCAGAAAATAGCAGAGTGCATTGTACAGAGTAAAGCTAAGTACAGTTTCCTGACATTTTAACTTACATTTCGTAGGTATGCACTGGGTTAAAATATAAATATATTTCTTTCTTGATGACTGTCAAGAAAGCGCTGAAGGGAACTTCCTGGTGATCCAGTGGTTAAAAATCTGTGTTTCCATGGCCGGGGGCACAGGCCTGACCCCTCCTCAAGGAACTGAGATCACAGGTGCAGTGCAGTGGAGCTAAAAAATAAATGAATAAAAATATATTTAAGTAAGCGTTTTTTTTTTTTTTTTTTTAAAAAGAAAAAGTGCTGAAGCCTCAGGTCAGTAAGCCTGCCTGCTAATGGAAAGAGCTGTTAAGAAGAATTGGAATTACTGACTTGATCTTAAAAAATTTTTTTGTCTTTCACTTATTTATTATTTTATATTGACAGCAACCCAGCTTTATAAAAAGTTAAAACAATATAGAGGTGTACAAAATGTTAAAAACTTTCCTCCACCCCCCAGCTCCCAGTCCCACTGCCCATCCCAGTGCTGGTAATGCTCTTACAGGCCCTTAACAGAGCTACAAATGTACCTTTTCTTTTAGCACAGATAGGGTCACCATAATGTAACTGCTCTTATGCAGCTTGCTTTTTAAATTTAATGGTTTTCCTTGTCTATCTTATTTTTTTTTCTTTTTTTAACTTTTAGTTTTATTGAAATATAATTCACAAACCTTCCAGCCCACCTATTTACAGTGTACAGTTCAGTGGTTTTAAATCTATTTAGAGTGATGCAACCAACACAATCAATTTTAGAACATTTCCATCAATTCAAAAGAAACCCTTTTGAGATTGTTCCTCATTTCCTCCCAACTCTCCCCTCTCCTATCCTTGGGCAACCACTCATATACTTTCTTATAGATTTGCCTTTTCTGGAATTTTTGGGTAAATGGAATCATTCAGTTTATCGTCTTTTTTTGAACTGTCTTCTTTCACTTAGTATCATCAGTGCTTCATCCCTTTTCCTGGCTGAATAGGGTTCTGTTGTATAGATAGACCACATTTGATTTACCTGTTCATCAGTTAATGGATATTTGGGTTGTTTTCCCTTTTGGCTATTTTGTATAATACTGCTGTGAAACACATGTCACAAGTTTTTGTTGTGGACCTGTTTTCATTTCTCTTGTGTATATTAGACCTTGGAGTATAGTTGCTGGAGGGCTTCCCAGGTGGTGCTAGTGGTAAAGAACCTTCCTGCCGGTGCAGGAGACATGAGTTTGATCCCTGGCTCAGGAAGATCCCGTGGAGCAGAGGATGGCAACCCACTCCAGTATTCTTGCCTAGAAAACCCCATGGACAGAGGAGCCTGGCCAGCTGTGATCCATAAGGTTGCAAAGAGTCGTACACAAGCATGAGCAACTTAGCACACAGACATAATTGCTGGAGCAAGTGGTAATTCTGTGTTTTAACTTTTTGAGAAATTGCCAGACTTTTCTAAAGTGACTGCAACATTTTACATTCCTATTAACAGTGTATGAGGGTTTCCAGTTTCTCTACATCCTCACCAAAACTTGTCACTTTCCATTAAAAAAAAAATTTTTTTTTGATTGCATCCTACAGTTTGTGAGATCTCAGTTCCTTGACCAACAATTGAACCCTTGCCCCCTCCAGTGGAAGTGTGGAGGCCTAACCACTGGACTGTCCTACTGCGTGTGACTTTGATTTGTATTTCCCTAATGGCTAATGATGTTGAGCATCTTTTTTCATGTGTTTATTGGCCTTGTGTATTTTCTTTAGAGAAATGTGCATTCAAATCTTTTGCCCATTTTTATTTGGGTTATTTTTCTTTTTATTGTTAAGTAGTATGAGTCCTGGTGCTTCCCAGGTGGCTCAGTGGTAAAGAATCCGTCTGCATTGCAGGAGACACGGGTTTGATACCTGAGTCGGGAAGATCCCCTAGAGAAGGAAATGGCAACTTTCTCCAGTATTCTTGTCTGGAAAATTCCATGGGCAAAGGAGCCTGGCAGGCTACAGTCTGTGGAGTTGCAAAGGAGTTGGACAGGGCTTAGCAACTCAACAACAATAGTATGAGTCATAGTCCCATATCAGACATATGATTTCCAAACATTTTTTTCCCAATATGTGAGTTGTCCCTCCGCTTTCTTGGTGCTGTCCTTTGAAGCACAAACGTTTTTAATTTTGATGATGTCCAATGTATCTATTCTTTTGTTGCTTGTAATTTTAGTATCCTAAGGCTTTGCCTAACTCAGCTTTGCAAAGATTTTCTCCTGTGTTTTCTCCCCAGAATTTCGGCTCTTGTATTTAAGCCTTTGATCCATTTTGAGTTAATCTGTATAATGTAAGGAAGGAGTTTAGCTTCATCCTTTTGCATGTGTCTATTCACTTGTTCTGTCACCATTTGTTGAAAAGATTATTCTTGGGACTTCCTGATGGTCTGGTTGTCAAGACTCTCTGCTTACAATGTAGGGGATTTGGGTTCTACTGCTAATTGGGAAACTAAGATCCCACATGCCACGTGGTGTAGCAAAAATGAAAAAAGTCCTAATGGATAGATAATTCTTTCCCCATTGAATTGTCTTAGCACCCCTTTCAAAAATCAATTGGCTGTAAATGTTCATTTCTGGATTCTAAATTCTATTCTGTTGATCTCTGTGTCTGTCCTCTTGCCACTGCTAACTGTCTTAATTACTTTAGCTTTAGCTTTGAATTCAGAAAGTATGATTCTTGCAACTTTTATAAGATTCTTTTGATTATTCTGGGCCCCATGAATTTCTGTATGAACTTTAAGACCAGTCTGTTAAATTATTCAACAAAGGCACTGGAATTTTGATAGTGATTGGGTTGAATTTGTAGATCAGTTTGGAGAGTATTTCAAACTTAGCTATGTTAAATTTTCTGATCCGTGAACACAGGGTATCTTTACACTTACTTCAGTCTTTTGTTTTTTCATTTCTTCTGACGTGTTTGGTTTTTCACTGTTCAAGTCCCGCACTTCTGTTTGTCAGGTTTTTTGGTTTAATTTTTTGGCTGAGTGCCTTCTGGAATCTTGATCAAAACAAACCGTACCTCCTGCCATGGAAGCATGGGGTCCTAACCACTGGACTGCCAGGGAATTCCCTAACCAAGCTTTTTATTCTTTCTGATGCTATTATAGGTGAAGTTGTTTTCTTAATTTCATTTTTGAGTTTTTATTGCTAGTGCATAGAAAGACTGTTGATTTTTGTATCCTACAGTGTTGCTGAACTCTTTCTTGACAGTCTTTGAACGTCTTTGTATATCTAGATTCCTTTTTCTTGGTATCAGTCACATAGTATTCCATGGTGTAGAAAAACTGTAGTTTATGTAACAGGCCTCCATTGATGGTCACTGTGGGCTCTTCCCTCTTTTTGCTGTTACTGATTATGCTACAGAGAACACTTTTTCAGACCACTCATCCATTCCGGGGACATGTGCTGAGGGCCTGCTCTCTGCCAGGCACTATTTAAGGCACCAGGGCTACAGATGATAAAGAAGTAAATGAGAGGATTTCAGCTTGGGGAAATCTCTGTGAAGAAAACAGAACAGGGTGACATGCTAAGGAGTGACTGGATGTGCGTTTGAGAGGGATTCTTTGAATTAAATCAGAGAAGATTTCTCTGGAAAGGTGACTTTTGAACTGAGATCCAAATGATGAGAAAGACCCACTGTGGGGAGATTGGGAAGGTTTTCCAGGCACAGGGGACAGCAAGTACCCAGGCCCTGAGGTGGGAATGGGTGCCCAGTACTCACAGAACACAAAGAAAAAGCCCGTGGGCTGGGAGAGCCGCCAAGGCCAGAGGGGAAGTGGACAGGGGCCAGCCTAACACAGGCATTGTAGCCTTAAAAGGCATTTGGGTTTTGTTAAGAATGTGAAGAGAATCTGCCACAGGGTGTTAGGCATAAAAATGGTTTGATGTAACTTACGTTCTGAAAAGATCAGCCTTGTGACTTACGAAGCATTTATTTTCTGTTTGAAGCTCTGAGCGCTTCAGAGTGGAATTACTGGGTGGAGGGCTGTGTGTGCCTTTAACATGTTCCTCGCTGCTGCCTGCCAAGTGTCTCCCCTGCTAGCCGTCCTTTTCTGTCTGAGGGTGACGGCTCCTTTTGTGCCAGTGGTATTTGGGGTGAGGTGCCCAGCCGCCTCTCAGCCCCTGGGCCCAGCACCCCCCTTTCTCTTGCCTCTCTCACAGGACTCTCTCCTCTGCATCTGCCCCGTAACTCTGGCTGTGCCGCCCGGCCCTCGGGTAAGACGGGCACCCCAGGACCATGGCCGAGGAAGACCTCATCTTCCGCCTGGAAGGCGTGGATGGCGGCCCAGCCTCCCGGGCTGGTGATTCAGACACAGACAGCGACGATGATGAGGAGGGTTACTTCATCTGCTCCATCACCGATGACCCCGGGGCACACCAGAATGTCAACTTCAAGGTTAATAACTGCCACAGCAACCTAGCAAAAAGCGAGCGCTACGGCTCCAGTGGGTCCCCGGCCGGCTCCTTCCATTTCAAGGTGAGTGGTCACTGGTGCCACCCTCTCCACCCCAGGTGAGCGGAATGGGGAGTTGAGGTCGCTGGCTGAGGTCGTTTCCGGACTCTTGCCAATGCTCTAAATTCTAGATCTGAGGCAGTGTCTGTTAAGTGGGAAGATTTCAATACAAGTTTTTTGTTTGTTTCAATCCTTGAATCATTGTTTCAATACGAGTTTCATTCCTTTCCAGCAAGCAGTGTTTTACCAATATCTGCATTGGGCCCACTAGTGTGGGTTGTGGGAACCTTGGCCAGTTTTTTTAAGACCCAGAATAGAACAGAGTAGAAAATATTGGAGAGGGAAGAGGGAAAAAAATATCAGCTCTGACAGTCGTGATAATATTTTAGGGACATGTACACATGCCTTTACACACACATATGCGTTGACCAAACTGGTTGTTGATAACCAGGTTCTCATGACATAAGGGATGTTAAGTATTTTTTTTCCTCTGTGTGTGTGTATGTGGGTCCAGAGATAGGGGGTAAAATGTAGTTTTTTATGTTGGTTGTGGTCAAAAGAGCCTCTACTTAGGGTTGGACATCCTAAGCAGAGGATGGATTGGATCCATAGGTTGGATTGAGGAATAGGGTGCTTATCTATTAGGAATTTGTGTTCATACCCTGGCAAAGCTGGTTATAGAGATGAAGGAGAAAGGCAAACATTGTTGGACTTTTGTATAGTAACTGGTGGTGAAAAAGTTAAAAATACAATACTGTTATCCTTTTTTAATCCTCGCAAACAATAAGTATCAGTTTGTACTGTGAGCAGAAGGCCTGTTACCACTTTGGGATTTGAAATTGGAGTCACTCTTCTCTAATTGCAGAATTAATCTGTTTTTAGAAAATTAATGGTCTTAGTTCTCAGACAGTTGGATACTTTTTCCTTTCAGGCCAGAGTTCTAGCTTAAGTCTCTCAGGAGCAGTCAGCTCCAGAAATAGGCCTCTGGGTCCCCTCTGAGGTTGGGGGGCCCCTGAAGGGTCAGGTTGCGGCTTGCCCTGCCTTCCTGTCCTAAGGCAGCTTCTGAAACACACACTCCACCCGCAGAGGGCTGCGTGGGAAGACGGGAGAGCAGCTTGGCCCCTGGTCTGTTCGCGTGAGTCAGGGAGGCACACGGAAACCCTGATCCCTGCAGCTCCTGTACCCTGTGCAAGGGAATCCAGGTGCCAGAGGGGCCTAGAGGGGTCAGGGCTTGTGAAGCAGAAACCAGCTCATGCTAGCTCAAGGGGGAAAAGAGGAAATCTGTTCTAACAGTCAAGAAGTGTTTCTTGAGACCGAGGGGCAGAAGTGATGTCTGGTCTCTGAGGACAGATCCAGGAGCCTGGAAGGCCATAGGACTGCCTCTCTGGCTCCTTCCTCCATCTCCTTGTCTATTCTTGATTATTCTCTGCCCCTCAGTCTACATGGTGGGAAAATGGATCCCCAAGGGTCCCTTTATTACAGACAGAGCCACATGTAAAGATGGATTTGACCCTCTTCCATCCCAGCTGCAAGAGGAGAAAACCTGTTTGGTCCGGCCTGAGTCAGGCGTCCACTGTCTCTGGTCCATTCACCTCTGGCCCAGGGCACAGGGTGGGGATCGCAGAACAGGGGGCTGCTTCCAGAGAAGCAGGATCCTGGTGGCCTCCTAGTGGGGCAGACCCCTCAGAAGGGCTCTGCCCTCAGCAGCTGCCTGTGGGCCCAAGAGCTGGAGGGTCTCAGACAGTGTGACCCCAAAATGCAGTCTGGTGAATCCTTTAAAGGAAACACAGGTGAGTGATCCAGCAAATCCAGACCTATTTGTCTATAGGTCTGGCTTAGGAAGGAAGCTTCATGAGGGCAGGATCCTGTGGCCTGCTCATCACTCATCCCTAGTGCCGTGCCCTTAGTAGGTGCTTCATTTGGAATCAGTGACGAGATGGATGAGTGCTAAACTCACTTTACTGTGGGTGCTGTCTCATCAGAGGACAGATAGATGGTATTTACATAAAACAGAGATCTCTGTGGGCCATTTGACAATCATTATTAAAGTAAAAAGTATTTCTATGTCAGAGTTATAGTAAACAGAGACTGTTAGTTTCGGGTGGGGACAATTGTTTATTTGGTGGGACTGTCCCTTATATTGTAGGACTTTCAGCATGTCTCATCCCAGCTCACTAAACATCAGATTCCTGCCTACTCGTTATGTTATATTCCTCCCTATTTATTATGACGACCCAGAATGTGCCCCACCGTACATTTGCTAAGGCCACATGAGAGAATACCACCCTCAGCTGAGAACAAGCAATGAAACATTTGTGCAAGTGTTGAGGTTTACATATTCAAAGATGTGTTTTGCAATATTGTTTGTAATAAACAAAGAATGGAAACCATTAAAATATTCCATTGAGGAGGGGCCTGTTTAATTATAGACCTTGGTCCTAGCAGAATGCTTTATTTACATTAAACCAAAGACGTTTCTATGTGAATTGACTTGAAACAATGCCAAGATATACACAAGATACATTTTTTTGTGGGGTGAAACCAAAATCCATGAAAAGCTCTTGGGATAGTGATGGTCCATAATAAGAACAAAATGTTAGCTATTTTTATTTTTATGTGCTGAGAAGTAAGAAAGCAAGTTGAAATATATAATATGATTCCTGTTGTATCAGAAAACATAGATACACATATATCAGTATTTTCTTAGCAAACACTTCTGTTGTAAACAAATTTAAAAATTACTGATGAGAAGAGGGAATTTGTATCCAACAGAGAATCAGTGGTGATTCTCTCTGGGGGAGAGAGTGATCTTGAGGGGGACTGTGGTTATTATAATACATTGCATATAAATATTTTGTATATATATCTTTTAAACAGATGCTACTTAAAATTTTTAAATTTGTTTTTAGCTGCACTGGGTCTTCATTGCTACACACAGGCTTTCTCTAGTTACGATCAGCAGGAGCTACTCTAGTTGCGGTGGAGCGGCTTCTTGCGGTGGCTTCTCTTGTTGCACAGCACAGGCTCTAGGGCGTGTGGCCTTCCACAGTTGCGGCTCCTGGGGTCTAGAGCACAGGCTCAGTAGTTATGATGTGTGGGCTTAGTTGCTCCATGGCATGTGGCATCTTTCCCGACCAAGAATCAAACCTGTTTCTTAACCACTGGACCACCGGGGAAGTCCCTACATTGTATACATTTTAAAACATTTGAAACTTATAAAACTACATGTATGTATTACTTGTGTACCCAAAAGGAAGTTTTAGAAGAAGAAAAATAAAGAGAGCAACACAACCAGGTAACCAGTCCGCCCCCGAAGAAACATCAGTAATTGGCTGTCCTTAAAACTCATGGGCTTCCCAGATGGTTCAGCAGTAAAAGAAAAATTGGCCCGCAATGCAGGAGACTCAAGTTTGATCCCTGGCTGGGTCAGGAAAATCCTCTGGAGGAGGAAATGGCAACCCGCTCCAGTATTCTTGCCTGAAAAATCCCGTGGACAGAGGACCCTGGCGGGCCACAGTCCACAAGGTCACAAAAGAGTTGGACACAACTGAGTGAGCACAGAACTGAGATTGTGCAAGTCGAAATCCTCACTGAGGATGGGAGCTCATGACCTCCAGGGACCCTGCACGTTCCCTGCTCCTGCAACAAGCATTGCTTTTCTCACCTCTGCCTGAAACCTCTTTCAGCTGACACATGGGTCTTTTAAAATGACCGGGCTCCTGGTCCGGCTCCCGTGGCATCCTACCCTGGCTATCTCCTCCACATTCTCTGAGGCTCATAGCAGACCTTTCTGTACGTCTGTCATTCTTGAATGTTGTTCTGTTTATGAGTCAGCCCCTGACTGCAAGGCGAGGGCCTGTGTCCCATTGCACTTCCCATCCCTGTACTCAGCGGAAGGACCATTTAAGGACAAGATGTAGCTCTTGGCTGCCCCCTCTCCTAGGTGATAGAAGGCAGGCTCTATGCGGTTCTTGTTGCCAGTGATGACTTCAGAGGGAGGTAGCAGCTCAGTTTTCCAAACCTCACTCTCCCTGGCACTCAACAAACCGAACGTGGTTTTTCATTTACTGTCGACATGGCAACTTGGGTTATTGAATCAAAATGACCACCTGGCGTTCCTCCAAGGTGGCACCACCCTGGCAGGTACCAGGCGTGTATTGTGAACTGTTGAGTCTGTTGGTGTCAAGGCCAGGGAATGTTGCCTGAATCCCCAGGGGGATGGTAGCAGACTCGCTCAGGGGGCCCTGCCTTGGGTAGAATATCCAACAGCCAACAAAAGGATGTTTATAGAAGATGCTATCATAACATGGGAATGTGCTTCCATTCTGGAGTTAATTTTAAAGAACAGGGTATAGAGTATGATTATACCTCTATAAATAAACACACACAGAGCAAAACCCTAAAAGAAGGTACATCAAGTCTCTGCGTACAATATTATATAAGTACTTTTACCTGAATATATTTTTTCTTCCAGTTTTTGCTCACAGTATGTGTATATATGCTGTTTTTCACATGCATAGATGTATGCTTATGTATATATGCATATGGTAATATATGTGCTCTCACAGGTACTTGCATATAGACTTGTTTTTGTAATCTTATTTTGTTGAATGTTTATGTTTGTTATTCATAGTTCTCATTCAATTTTTTTCATAACTCTGAATCACCCTCTTTTACTAATCAGATTTACTCATATAATATAAAACATTTGCTCTAAAATATATTCCAAATATTTTACCAGTAATTCAAAATCATTTCTATGTGACATTTTTGTTTGGAAGAGACTTGGAGTTTTTTCTAACTTCCCTTCAATTACTCTAATAAAGTTTGTAGAAGAGAAAAAAAAAAAAGAAAGTACATCAAGATGCCAACAGAGATTGTCTTTGGATGGGATTTTCCTTTTCTGCTTCTGTTTCACAACCTCTGCATTTTCTAGCATTAACCTATGTAGCATATACTATGTTTTCAGTTTTTTAATGAAGTGGAGATTTGTATTTAAAAGAATTGTTCTCCTGGTCTGAGAATATCTTGGAGATTATTCCTATCAAAACATAGACATCACCTGTCTTTTTTTTTTTTTAGTGAATTAAATTGGATTCCATCACTTGATGTACAGGGGTTTATTTAGCCAGCCTGTCACTCAGTCATGTCCGACTCTTTGCAACCCCATGGACTGCCAGACTCCTCTGTCCATGGAATTCTCCAGGCCTGAACACTTGAGTGGGTAGCTGTTCCCTCTTCCAAGGGATCTTCCCAACCCAGGGATTAAATCCAGGTCTTCTGCATTGCAGTCTGAGCCACAAGGGAAGCCCTTCCTCTTAGGGGACAGTTGGGTTGTTCCCCTTTTTTTCTATTACAGTGTTATAATAAATCTCCTAAAAGTATATCTGAGAAAACTTTGAAATACATATATTTTATAATATGTAAATAATATACCTACTCTGTAGAAATAATTCAACTTGGACAAATGATAAACAGTGAAAAGCACTCCTCCCACGTCTGACCCTGTCTCCCTGGGGAATGTCCTTCCAGAAATGCGCTTGTGAATATAAGCATATGTACGTATGTGAACCTCTTCCTTGTCTTTTTCGCAGAAATGTTATTTCACCTGTTTTGCACTCCTGTGCCGTCTTCCCATGTTGGCACATAGAGCTGACATCAGCTAGAACTTACATAACCGGCTCTGTGGGCCGAGCAGGCCTGCTCTGTATGCGGTTACTCATATCAGCTCATTGAATCTGTGCAGCAGTCCTATGATTGATGTTTTGACATATAGTAAACCCGAGGTTCTCAGATCTTAGTTGCTTGGTGCCCTTCCTGAGGGCAGTGTGTTGTCTTGCTTATTTTGTTTTAGTTTTCTAATGGCTGAATATCTTGACATTATCTGCAAGCACTGTCATGTATTTAGCCAGTCCCTCGTGGGTAGGTGTGAAGGTCATTTCTAAGCTTTTGCTACCGCAAATAGTGCTTCCATAAGCATCTCTTATTTGTGTCTCTTGTGTGTGTGTGTGTGTCCTGGTGCCTACACAGGGTGCACCTGCCGGGTAAATCCCCAGAGGTGGAATGGCTGGAGAAAACGCTTCGTGGGTTTGAACTTGGCTGAGTGTTGGCCATTGCTCTTCAAAGAGGTTGCACTGGCATTGGTGCTCCCATGATAATGGGCACGCCTGCTTCCCACGCCCTTCTGATTAAACTGATACTTTCAACCCACCCAGGGTGGCTCTGGAAGCTTGGTCAAAGTACACTGATCACCCCAGAAGGAGGTAGATGAACGTCCGATGACTCACTGGGAAGAGAGATGTCCCTGCTCACCTGAGCCCTGGAAGGCCCTCGCCTGGCAGCTTTTGGCCGCTGACTGCAGGAAGCTCTGTGCATACAAAGAGCTGGTGACCATTTAGGTGCTCCGCCCACTGCTCTGGAAATACAGAATTGGAAGGGGAAACTTAGGTGTGTCCTGGGTCCACAAAGATTGGGACTTCCAGCAAAACAAGGGCCTGCTGGGTGGTGGAAGCAAAAAGAGATTGCTTCTGGCAATCGGTTACCTGGCGTCTGGAAGACGGGAAGAGGCTGAGGAGAGTCGAAACTGGCCCGAGGGACTCATCTTTCAGAAGCGCATGACCCTTTATGGAAATATGCTAGATATTCATTAGTGGGAGTCCCCCTTCTTTAACTTTATTTTGTAATTTTTTAGAAGGTTTACTGAAATACAGTTCACATACCATGCAATTTACCATTTTAAAATGTTCAATTCAGTAGCTTTTAGTGTATTTATAAAATTATGCATCCACATTACCACAACCAATTTTAGCTCATTTTCATTACCCTAAAAGAAACCCCATACGTCTTATTCCACACAGACCCCAGTATCCACTAGTGTATTTTCAGTCTCCGTAGACTTGCCTCTTCGGATAGTTCATGTAAATAGAATTATGTGATATGTGGCCTTTTGTGTCTGGCTTCTTTCACTTAGCATAGTTTTATGGTTGTGTGTTTTTAAAAATCTGTTAATTAATTAATTTATTGGCTGTACTGCATGGCACGTGGGATCTTAGTTCCCAGACCAGGGATTGAACTCACACTGCTTTGGAAGCACAGAGGCTTAACCACTGGGCCACCAGGGAAGCTCCAGCATAGTGTTTTCAAGGCTCATCAGTGTTGAAGTGTGTACTGCATTCCTTTTTTTGATGATAGATACACCAGTTTTGTTTATCCATTTGTCAGCTGATGGACGTTTTGGTTGTTTCTCCCTTTTGGCTCTTACGAATAATGCTACACAAGTCTTTGTGTGGGCATGTTTCCATTTCTGTCGAGTAGGTACTTGGGAATGGAGTGGCTGGCATATGATAACTCTATGTTTAGTCCACCTTCTTGCAACCAGGGCCTGACAGGCTTGGATTTGAGTCCTGGGTTTGCCTTTTCGTGGTTGCTGCAGGTCCATAGGTGAGTTTCTTCCATCTTCTCTGAGCCTTGGGTACCTCATCAGTGGATCAGAAAACTAACTAACCCGATCTGTCCGTCCTTGGCAAGGTTGTCAGGAGGTGCCGGCCAGGATGCCTGTCTAAGGAAAGATTTCCAGGAGAATAGGGCATTTCGTAATCATAGGGCGTGTTATGACTTTGCTGGTTATTTTCCCACCCTTCTCATCCTGTCCTCTCTGAATCCCACTGGTCAGGGGAGATGAACTAAAGCTACTGTTTTCAACAAAGATTCCTTGAGGATTTTTAACTTTGTTTCTTTTATACTTATTTGTTTGGTTACTTATAAAAGTAATGAATGTTCCTTACAGAAAACAATGAAAGTACAGTTGCTATTAAGGTCTTAGTGTGTATTTCAATATACAGACACAACTAAATAAACAGAGACATTTTCTTACAATAACAGGATTATGCCATGTATGCTTTCTAATAACAGTTTTTCCTCAGCAAACAAGAAATGATGCATGTTTTTCCACATCAGGAAGTGTGGGTCTAGTCCACTGTTTTTTTAGTGGCCCCATGGCAACCCATTGTTTCTTTAAGCATTTTCTCTTGTAGGACCCGGAGGCAGTTTCCAAGTCTTTGCTCTTTCAGTCAATGCTGGGTTCCATGGAAATTGCACGAAACCTCTAAATGCATGTGGCCCAGAGTGGGGCAGCCACACAGCACAGAGGCCTCTTCCCATCATGGAGTGTGACTGTGCATCCCCGCTTCTTCCTGCTTCTTTTATTTGCCCTTGGCTGTGGTTTAAGTTTTGTTTTTTTACTATTAGTCAGGAGAGGCAAGTAAGGCTGACTTAAGGCCTATATGCTTAAAGTCTACAGAAGTGATGATGGGGAAAAAAAAACAACATTCTTTTAATGCTCACTCTGATGGCTCAGACGGTAAAGAATCTGCCTTACAGTGTAGGAGACCTGGGTTCGATCCTGGGTCAGGAAGATCCACTGGAGAAGGAAATGGCTACCCACTCCAGTATTCTTGCCTAGAGAATCCCATGGACAGAGGAGCCTGGTGGGCTACAGTCCATGAGGCCGCATATAGTTGGACATGACTGATGGACTGACAGTGAATGTAGCAGTTGTTTCAAGAACAAAGCTTCACACAGGGAACTCTATTCAATATCCTGTACTAAGTCACAATGGAAAAAAATATGAAAAAGAATGTATGTGTGTATAACTGAATCACTTAACTGTATAGCAGAAATTAACGCAAATTGTAAGTCAGCTTATTTACAGTTTCACTTATACTTCAGTAAAATAAAATTTAAAAATAAAGATAGAGAAAAACCTATGTGAATATGGGTAAGGCAAAGATTTCTTGGATGACACAAAAAGCAAGGTCTATAGAGGAACAAATTGATGTAAGTTGGACTTCAAAATTTTAAACTTCTGCTCTTTGAAAAAAAAAAAACACTATTAAGAGAATGAGAATACAAGCCATAGATGGAGAGAGAATATTTACTAGTCATATATCTGATAAAGGAACTTATATTCAGAATATATAGAAAAACTCTCAAAACTCAATGATAAGAAAACAAATCATATTTAATTGGCCAAAAAGTTTGGGTTTTAACCTGACCAGTTTTTGGCCATTTCAACACATAAGTTTGAGTGAAGAAAGATTTTCCTTTTTCTTTGGTAATATCTGGGAGTAAAATAGGGTAAGAATAACATTTTCATTAATTTTTTAAAAAGGGCCTTCCCTGGTGTTCCAGTGATTAAGAATCTGCCCACTAATGCAAGGGACATGAGTTCAATCCCTGGTCCGGGAGGATCCCACCTGTGGAGAAGCAACTAAGCATGTGAACCGCAGCTTCCAAGCCCACCCGATAGGGCCCCTCAGCCACAACTCCCGAGCCTGTGTGCCGTAACAAGAGAAGCCACTGCAGTGAAAAGTCTGCACATCCGCAAGTTGAAAGTAGCCCCCGCTCACCACAACCAGAGAAAAGCCCGAGCACAGCAGCAAAGACCCAGCGCAGCCCAGAAACTGAAATGCATCTTTTAAAAACAAGCAACCCAGCAGCAATAGGGACTTCCCTGGTGGTCCAGTGGCTAAGACTCTGTGCCCCCCATGCAGGGGGCCCGGGTGAGATCCCTGGGCAGGGAACTAGATCCCAGCTGTCACATCTAAGAGTTAGAATGCCACAACTTAAAGATTCTGAGCGCCACACTAAGATCTGGCCCAGTCAGTAAATACTGAAAAAACAAAAACAAAAAACCTAGCAGCAGTAGCTGATAACATCGCTTGTACAAACACATTACCCACACAGCAGGAAGTTTTTTTTATTATCATTATATTTGTATTTATTTATTTTTACTTTGTACTCGCACACTTTGAGGAACCAAAGTCATTTTGTTCTCTTTCCAGGACTATGTTTTCCTCTTTAGGAAAACCCCTAGGCCTCTGTTTTATGTAAGAATAATTAGTCCACTCAACTGAGTTTTAGGATCTTTGCAACTAGAGAATGTTAGAGCTGTCAGGACCTTAAGATCATCTAATCCAGTGATCTTGGTTTATTAACGTTGACTTACACCTGCAATGCCTGAAGACATTCTCATGGTAAAAAAATGCAAGCAATGTAGATGGAGCTGAATTCACCTTGTTCAACCTCTAATTCCTGTCCTATTCCCAGAGACAGCCGTTGTTCAACTTAGTGTAAATAATTTTTCAGACCTTTAAATTTTTTCTAAATTTTAAACATTTTATTCAAGTATTGTTTATTTACAATATTGTATTTCAGGTGTACAACGTGTGAGTCAGTATTTTTGTAGATTATACTCCACTTAAAGTCATTATAAATATTGGCCATATTCTCTGTGCTGTACGATTTTCAGACCTTTTAAAATACATTTATATATAAATGTACATTTTTGCTTATATCTACAGACATACCCATCCTTAGAAATCTGATAGTATTATATATATATATATTTTATATATATATATATATACACACACACGGTGTTGATGGTGGTGTAGTCGTGTCCAACTCTTGTGACCCCATGGCCTGTAGCCTGCCAGGCTCCTCTGTCCATGGGATTCTCCAGGCAAGAATACTGCAGTGGGTTGCTGTTTTCTTCTCCACAGCATCTTCCTGACCCAGGAATTGAACCCAGGTCTCCTACATTGCAGGCAGATTGTTTACCGACTAAGCTATGAAGGAAGCCCATATAGTTTTATATATATATATATATACACACACATACCGGAGAAGGCAATGGCACCCCACTCCAGTACTGTTGCCTGGAGAATCCCATGGATGGAGGAGCCTGGTGGGCTGCAGTCCATGGGGTCACTAAGAGTCGGATACGACTGAGCGACTTCACTTTCACTTTTCACTTTCATGCATTGGAGAAGGAAGTGCAACCCACTCCAGTGTTCTTGGCTGGAGAATCCCAGGGATGGGGGAGCCTGGTGGGCTGCCGTCTATGGGGTTGCACAGAGTCGGACATGACTGAAGTGACTTAGCAGCAGCAGCAGCAGCAGCAGCATACACACATACACACATATATATATTTTATTGAAATACAGTTGATTTACAACATTGTGCTAATCAGTTCTGTACAGGAAAGTGACTCAGTTATACACATGTATACATTCTTTTTTATATATATTCTTTTCTGTTATGGTTTATCCCGGGAGATTGGCTATAATTCCCTGTGCTATACAGTAGGACCTTGTCGTTCACCCATTCTAAATGTAATAGTTTGCATCTGCCAACCCCAAAGTCCCATATCATCCTTCTCCTCCCCTCCTCCCTCTGCTGCTGCTGCTGCTAAGTCCCTTCAGTCGTGTCCGACTCTGTGTGACCCCATAGATGGCAGCCCACCAGGCTCCCCCGTCCCTGGGATTCTCCAGGCAAGAATACTGGAGTGGGTTGCCATTTCCTTCTCCAGTGCGTAAAAGTGAAAAGTGAAAGTGAAGTCGCTCAGTCGTATCCGACTCTTCACAACCCCGTGGACTGCAGCCTACCAGGCCCCCCCGTCCATAGGATTTCCCAGGAAAGAGTACTGGAGTGGGGTGCCATTGCCTTCTCCGCCTCCTCCCTCTAGGCAGCCACAAGTCTGATCTCTGTCTGTGAGTCTAAGAAAGCTATGGTATTGATTAGTGGTTTCCTCCACCAGTAAACGGGTGTCATACTGCTTGCTTTATTCGGCACTTTGGTTTTTTCCACTCAAACAATAGCTTTTAGAGATTGCCCCTATCAGTGCCATCGTCTTTTAAACGCTGCATAGGATTTTGCCAAGTGTGTGTGATTATCCCACTGTGGATGAGCAGGGTGTTCGCAGTGTTTGCCTGTTACATAGCATTATGAGCACCAGCCATCTTTGGGCGGCTCAGCTGGGCACACCTGCTAGGTGATCAGAACGGGTGGGTCAGAAGTCAATGAAGAAGGTTCATTATTGCTGGCCAGCCATCTAGCATAAGCAGATGGCCCTCAAAGGTGGCGATACCTGCTTCCACTCACAGTGTCTGAGAGCACTCACTTCCCAGGCCACAGTTACCACCTGTTTTTCCTAACATGATGGGATTAAGCAGGACCAGTGATTTCAGCTCAGCTGAGTTTGTTCACCTGTAAAGATCACTTGGGGCTCAGTGAGACACTATTTCTAGTGGGAACATGTCTGTCCCCGGGGTGGGGACAGGAAAGAAGTTGACCACTAGTAGTCAAAACATTCTTCCCTGTCTTTTGTAAATGAGGAGATGGAAGTTCCCCCAGTGGGTCAGCAGTGGGCTGGAACCAGAACTCAGGGAACTGAGTCTTAGTACAGGACCTTTTATATTGTGCTTAAAAAAAAAGTCAGTTACATTAAACATACCTGTTGCCAGTAAGGTCTGGCTTGACTCTTTTCTGGATTTGTTTTTTTTTTTTTTTTTTAAAGGGTGATTTTGACCTTGTGACATATCATGCCCTCTAATTCTGAAATACTTTTTTCTTTGACTTTTTTTGGTTCATGCCACAGCACCCAGCCAGCATGTGATTTCTGTTGATAATCCTCATTGTTTGAGGGGCCTGTCTTAGGTGGCTTAGGGCATGTCTTAGTCACCGGTTGAGAGAAGTACATTTGGAAAGTTGTATGTCTCAGGCAGAGGACAGGGCACCTGACGTGCCCAGAAGGGTAGCCTGCAGACTACACAGAACTCTGCAGGCTTCTTGGCAGCTGCGGGGATCAGAAGGCCATTCCTGCCATTCACAGCGGCTGGAATACAAGAGGGGACTGTGGCACATTTTTAAATTACAGAAATCCGGAAACTGCTTTCCTTGTAAACATGTCTGCTGCAAGGTTATGTATAAGAGTGAAAAATCAGTGACCAGCTCAACGTCTCATTGTGGAGAACCACAAGTGAATGAACAGTTAAGTCAATAATGATAAACCCATGCAGTGGATTACTGTGCAGCTGTTACAGCTAACTTGTAAATTCATGATGTAATGTTTGTGTCAAAAAATTTGAGTGGTTTGTTCTCCGCTTCTTGGAGTATAACTTAGGAGAATCTTTCTGGAAGAGAACTCCAAACTTCTAAATTTTAAATGTGATCTCTCAATTGCATTCCCATGAAATATGTCCTACTGAGCTCTTGCACAAGCGCACAGATTTAGAGAAGTGAATGTTCCCTTCAGCACTGTTTACACTAGAGATCGTTGGAGAGAATCCAAATAGCCATCAACTGCTGCTGCTGCTAAGTCACTTCAGTCGTGTCCAACTCTTAGCGACCCCATAGACAGCAGCCTATCAGGCTCCTCCGTCCATGGCATTTTCCAGGCAAGAGTACTGGAGTGGGGTGCCATTGCCTTCTCTGAGCCATCAACTGAGGTCTGAGAAATACCTTAAGGTCTCCCACATTGCAGACGAATTCTTTACCAGCTGAGCCACAAGGGAAGCCCTACCTTAAGGTACATTTATGCAATTATATTATATCCTACAACCAAGGAAGGGAATGAGGTCACCCCAGCCTGTCTGCACGTATGACATGGTAAGACTGGATCCAAGATCCGGTGTAAAGTGGAGAAAAAAGGAAGATGCAGAACACTCTCCTGAAAGGCTGTAAATTATATCTGCAGTGTGATTCCAATTTTATTTTAAAATGCACATAAGGGATCTGGAAAAGAACTAATTTCCAAAGCATTGATGATGTTAACAGTTGCTCTGAGTGGATGGCCTGTGGCAAATTTGAATTTTGTCTTCTGTATTTCCCAAGAGTTTTCATTAAGTGTGAAATATTAGCTTCCAAGTTTTTAGGCTTTGCAGAGATTAGAAAGCCACAGTAAGGGGGCCCTGGGCTATGTGTGTGTATGTACTTGTATGTGTGCGAGTTTCTTTTTTTTTTAATATTTATTTATTTGGCTGTGTTGGATCTTAACGTGGGATCTTTGTTAGGGCTCACGTGCTTAGTTGCTCTGAGGCATGTTGGATCTTAGTTCCCCTACCAGGGATTGAACCATGTCCCCTGCATTGCAAGGCGGGTTCTTAGCCACTGGACCCCCAGGAAAGTCCCTCTGTATGAGTTTCTTGATGAGCTCAGCCCCTCTACCTCCCGTCCTCTGAGCAACTCCCAGGGGTGGAACTTGGGCGGGGCCATGGCTGGGGAGCTGTCCTATTTGAACCCAAATCCATGGAAGAGCTCCTAAGAGCTGGCCCAGGAGGCTGAGGGAGGCTGTTGTGGGAAGAGGAGGTCTAGAATCTGCCTGGCCCAGACAGTATCCAGCCCCTTCCTGTGGCTCAGACCTGTGGCGTGGAAGGGAGTTTTGCTCATGGATTCTGTAGAGGCTGTCAGGCAGAAGTTCAAGCTCTAGGGAAAGATGGAGAGGGGATAACTATCAGTTTGAGTATCAGAGTATTTGTTTGGAGGGGAAAGGAAAGGATTCTGCCTTGGGATTATAAAAGCAATAAAATGAGCTTTTTAAAACAAAAAAAGGTAGAGCCATACTGTGATGCTCTTGATACTCAGTGTGTTCTCTCCATCATGTGCCTTGGTCATCTTTCCCAGTTAGTGCTCAAGAGGCCCTGTTCCCAACAGGGTTTGAACATTTGGGGGCACGTGTTTTTGGGCAGTGCAACAGTGGCGGGCACTGAGGCACCGGATGGGTGGAGGGCAGGGATGCTAAACCCTGGAACCGCAGAGCAGATCTGCACAAGAAGTGGTCCTGCACCCCAGGACCTTGGGACGTCTCCTGGGAATCTGTTCAGTGTTAACTGAGAATTTACCCTTTTGTTAATGTAAAAGGCAATGTATATTTTGCATAGTTTGATACACTCTTGAGATTGAGAAGCTTATATTGTCTATAAATTTCCTTGGGGGTGGTAAAATGGGCTGTATTTATGATTTATAGAGTGTATTTATGATTTTCAAAAAAGTGACATTGGACCAGGTAAGAGTCCAGAATTCTCACCACAGGGCTATTTAACATTTTAAATGAATATAGTCGAAGTGTATTAACCAATCTCCACAGACAGACATTTGGGTTGAATTCAGTTTGGTGCAATCACAATACCCCTCGTACACAAGTGTGCACACTTGTGTTTGTATTTCTTTCTGTTTTTTTGTATTCTCTGGGTCTTTGTCGCAGCATATGCACTCTTCCTTGTGGTGCGTAGGCTTTCTCTAGTTGTGATGTGCAGGCTTAGTTGCCCTGTGGCGTGTAGAATCTTAGTTCCCCAACCAGTCTCTTGCGTTGGAAGGCAGATCGATTCTTAACCACTGGGCCACCAGAGAAGTCCCTATGTTTGTTTTCCTATGTGGTACATTCCTAGATATAGGGTTGCTGGATCAAAATAAAGGAATATAGGGACTTCTCCTGGTGGCCCAGTGGTTAAGCATCTGTGTGCCAGTGCAGGGGACAGGGGTTCGATCCCTGGTCCGGGATGATCCCACATGCTGCAGGGCAACTAAGCCTGAGCCCCGGAAGTACTGAGCATGTGCTCTATAACAAGAAAACTCACTGCAATGAGAAACCCACGCACCACGACTAGAGAGTAGCCCCTGCTTGCAGCAACAAAGACCCAGCACAGCCAAAACCAGAAATTAATTAATTAAAAAAATGAAGGAATACATTTTTTTCCCATTTTAGTACATTGCCAGGCCACCTTTAGAAGAGGTTTATACCCGCTGACGGTATCTGAGAACTCATTTTCCCACATCCTGGTCAGACTCCTGGTAATCAGCTGTTAAAATGTCTTCCAATCTGAACAAAGGGATAGGGAATAATATTTTCATTCCCAACTCTTTGGTAACAAGCAAAGCAGTATGTGTTTTTTTATGGGTATTACGTTTTCTTCTTCAGTTTTATAGTTGAGGCAGGTCACTTTTGGCCATGGGAAGGCTATGCCCCTGTGAGGTCTTTTGGGAACTGTGTTCCTACAAGGATAATAGGTGATTATAATTCTGACTGAGTAATACTGTCTGCCTCCCAAGAGGCTGGAGACACTTTGGAAATCGCGTGGTGGGAGGAATTGGCCTGCACTGCCCCAGAAGCCTAACACTCCCGTTTGCTTCTGCAGGAAGCTTGGAAGCATGCAATCGAGAAAGCCAAGCACATGCCTGACCCCTGGGCTGAGTTCCACCTGGAAGACGTTGCCACGGAATGCGCCACGCGCCACAGGTCAGCTCCTTGTCTGCAGGTGCTGTATGACCCCAGTTCTCTAGGGGTCTTTAGGGGTTGGGACCTTTTTCTGCTTGTAATCAGTGAGACTTAAGTACCCCTGGAGATCAAGTAAAAGGGAATATAATAATAATATTGGTCAATATTTGAGCATTTACACATGTTTAGGCACCATGCAGGGCTTCCCTGGAGGCTCAGATGGTAAAGAACCCACTTGCAATGCAGCAGATCTGAGTTTAGTCCCTGGGTTGGGAAGATCCTCTGAAGGAGGAAATGGCAACCAACTCTGGTATTCTTGCCTGGAGAATACCGTGGACAGAGGAGCCTGGTGGCCTACAGTCCATGGGGTTGCAGAGTCGAGCCATAACTGAGCGACTAACACACATACACAGACAAGCACTGTGCATTATCTTATTTAATCCTCACAGTGTTCCTATAAGACAGTATTCAACAGGCTAGGGTGAGCTACGCTGCAGTAACAAATAGCCCAAATGCAAGTGACAGAAACCCAGTTCACAGTGGCTTAAGCAAAGAGGAATGGTTGACTTATCTATGTGGACTTCAGGTATAGCTTATTCCAGGTGCTCCAAGGATGCTTTTGGCTTTGACACCAGATAGACTCTCTTGCATTAATGGCACTGATGGCCCCTGGGAGCCCCATGTTTCATCTCACCAAATGGAAAAGAATCTTACTCAGTTTTTAACATTTGAATCTCATTGGCCTGGCTTTGGTTATAACACTAAACCAGTCATTGTGCCAGGAGCTTTGCTTTGATTAGCCAAGTCTAGGTCACATACCACACACCAGAAAGTGCTGGGGAATCAGCTCCACCCAGTCCATATGTTCTGAGAATGGTGGATGGTGGTTCCCCAAAGGAAAACTGGGCTGCTGTTACCAGAAGAAAGAAGAGTGGATGCTGGGCAGGCAGAAACGGTGGAGTCCTCTCCACCTTTCTGCAACATGTTCCTGCTCACACCTTGTGAGGAGATGGCTCAGAGCCTGGCGTGCACCCCTTCCCCATTTTGGAGGGTGACCTAGCAGGCCCTGGGGGCTGTTCCAGCAGCTGGGTATTGTGGGTGCCCCAGAAGGCCAGGATGGGAACTCTGTTTCTTCCTGCCTATAAGGGCAGTGTGGTGGCTGGTTGGTGACCAGTGGCTTCCAGGCTGAGGACACCAGGCCAACAGGGAGGCCCTTGGGAAACAGGACTCACATGCTGGGCTAGTTCTGTGTATCCCAAAGCTCCCCAGGAACAGGGACCAGGGGCCACACCAAACTGTGTTGATATCCTAACTAAACTTGATGATTTCAACTGCTCTGACTACCAGCAGAGGGAGGTCAGACATTGATGCCCAGAATGACCAGAGATTTCTAGATTGGAGGCTTCCTCCTCCACTCCTGGTCTTTAGAGAGATCTGCTGCAAGCTGGCCCTTTACTGGGACAGATTTCCTATTCATGTGAGTTGTCCCCAGACTGGTTAAGTGTAAAGGTCAAATTGAAACTGATCTGGGTTTGAATCTTGGCTCTCAGGAAGGTTATTTCACCTTTCTGAACCTCAGTTCTTCCATCTGGAAAGTGAACACAGTATTTGTATGGCTCTCACTGGGCTGAGTGGTGGTTCTTGAGGAGTTCCGTGTAAGCACTCAGCATACGGTGAACGCTCAGTGAACTTAGAGCACCTCTGTCCTCTATGAGGTCAGTGGTTGTGAAGGACAGCTAAGATCCTTCCCATGTTGCATGTCTCCACCCTCCTCCACCTTCTGGGTGCCTCTCAGCTTTCAGTCTACTTGGAAGTGAGGGAAGACTTTCCTTTACCTTGGCACCTACATGGTAATAAAATTAATAATAATGATGGCCATTATTTATTGAAGACAATACTTGCCATGAGCTTGTTGCCAGCAGGTATGCGGCTCTGACAAGCCTTCCTCCCCTACCCCACCCCCCAGGCCTGGGGCAGCTTACCTGCCAAGCCTCTGCTTGTTTCTCCTGGTTGAGGTTTCAGGCTCTGAGGAGGCTGTTCTCAGGAGCTGGGAGGTTCTGGAGTCTGTCTCCACCAAGGGTGGACGAGGGAGGCATCTGCTAGAGCTGAGAACACCTCAGCCCTGGGGAGGTTTTAGATTTTGGGGATTTACTGAACTGAAGAGCTTTCTACCAGACAAACCTGTTAAGGCCCAGCCAGGCCTAGCGGCAGATTTGCTCTGGGAAAGAGGATCCCTGGGAAAGAGAGAGATGGAAATGTTCTGGAACCCTCTCCGTGCCTCTCTGTCTTGGGTGTATAGCCAGCAGCCCCTTTCCTGGCTGGACTCAGAGGTAGGACCCTCCACCACTGCTGTCTGCACCGGGACAGGCTTTAGGAGACTGGCCCAGCAACCTGGGCTGGGCCTCACAGTGGCAAGACCAAGGGTGCTGCCGCCTTCCTTCCTGGGACACATCATTCATTATCTAGACCAGTTATAATAAAGAAATTTATTTATTCAGTTGTTCATCCAGCATGCATTTATTAAGCAAGCCCAGTACCAGGCCCTACAGTACACAGCACAGACATGGCTTGTCTTTGTGGAGTTATAGTCCAGTGGGGGAGCCATAGCCTACCCACAGCCCAGCAGTAGCATGGGGGTCGGGGAGGGGGGGGGCGGGACGTGGTGAAGGAACAGCTGCCTTTGAGGAAAGGGAAGGAGGGAGCGTGTCCACAGACTGAACCCAGGAGGTCAGCTGGGCCTGTAGGTAGAGAGTGGACTTGATCCTGAGAGCAGCAGGAAGCCCAGAAAAGTCTGCTTTTAGCCAGTGAGTGACAGGATCAGGTGATGGACACTGTGCCCTGGGCTGTGTTCTGGTCTCTGCAGGTACAACGCTGTCACCGGCGAGTGGGTAGAGGATGAAGTCCTAATCAAGATGGCGTCTCAGGTGAGCAGAGCCTTGAGCCCAGTGCGGTCCAGGCTGACCAGCTGCAGTGCCTGCTCCCTCTCCTCCACATCCTTTTTTTTTTCAGCTTTAGGGAACTCTCTGTTGTGTATTTATTTTATCTTTTATAACAGCCTTATTGAATATAATTCACACACTATGTCACATACCTATTTAAAGTGCACAGCTCAGTGGTTTTTAGTATAGTCAAGAGTTGTGCAACCATCACCCCGATCAGTCCCAGAACATTTTCACCATCTCTAGAAGAAACCTCATACATACCCATTCGCAATCAGGCTCCAATTCCCTCATCTTCCCCAGCCCTGGGCAACCACTAATTTAACCTCTGTCTCTTGTTTATTTACCTATTCTGGACATTTCATATATTGATCATTTATGTTAAAAGATTCTTCATGACACTTTTGTTGAAAATCAATGAACTGTGAACGTGTATATCAGTTTTCAAAAATTGCAAGTCACCACTTAATACTGTTCATCTAACAAGATGAACTCAGTAGGTTGCGAAAAAAAAGAATCAACTAGAAAATAGAGAAGTTCCTGCATAGGAAGCAGCAGGGTTGATTTGTGAAGCATTTTGTAGTGTGTTGCACACTCAGAAAAGTGTATGGCTTGTTGAATTTCACCAAGTGAACACACGTGTAACCAGTACCCATATCAAGACACTGAAAATCACTGGCACCCCCTAGAAGACCCTGTCGGCCCCAGTTACTTCTCCTTTATTCCCAAGGGTAAGCACTGCTCTGAATTCTGTTACCTGAGGTTGGTTTCCCTATTTTTGCACTCCATATAAATGCAGCTCCATGCACATACAGTGCATGTATAGCTCACCGTTTTGTCCATGAAGTTTGTACATATCTGCGTCATGTCTTTCAGCCCTTCGGCCGGGGAGCAATGAGGGAGTGCTTCAGGACGTAAGTGACTCAGCCTGCCTCTGGGGGGCCCTGCCCAGGTGCCCTCAGGCTCCTGAGAGCAGGGGCTCTGTGACATTCTCTTCTTGGACCACACATTGGGCCAGGCTGTAGGGATGGGTGTGGGCAGAACAGGGAGTCTGTCCCTTGAGCCCCCCTTCCCAGATCTCTGAAGGATGCTGTGGGGTGGGGAAGCCCCTCCCACCTCCTGCATTTTATTCCTGACTCTGTCAGCCAGATCAGGCAGGGTCTCCCCATCCTGAGGACTAGGACTGGGGTCCCAGTGAGCCCCATCAGGCAGGCTCCCTGATGCCTCTCCCCTCAGGAAGAAGCTCTCCAACTTCCTGCACACCCAGCAGTGGAAGGGGGCCTCCAACTACGTGGCAAAGCGCTACATCGAGTCCGTGGACAGGGATGTGTACTTCGAGGACGTGCGTCTACAGATGGAGGCCAAGCTCTGGGGAGAGGAGTATAATCGGCACAAGCCCCCCAAGCAGGTGTGTGGCGCCCCTGCCTTCCACATTCCCACACCAGCGCAGCCCAGATCTGGAGCTGAGGGCGATGGAGGTGCTGGTCAGCGGGCCCCCTTCTTTTCTGTCTTAGCAGCAGGTAATAAAACCCATTGTTTATGGAGCCTGACAGGTCAAGTGCTCTGTATGTCAAAAGTTATTTATTCTTAAAAACAGAACTCTGGAACTTCCCTGGTGGTCCAGTGGTTAAAACACCATGCTTCCACTGCAATGGCCGTGGGTTCAAACCCTGGTTGGGGAACTAAGATCCTGGATGCTTGCACAGTATGGCCAAAAAATGGGAGAAAAAAAAAATTTAAAAAACCCAGAGCTCTGAGGTTGGTGGAAGTTGGAATATTTTTATTTCATTTACACATGGGGTCTATTCGTCAGGATTTTTGTTTGCAAATGACAGAAATCCATTCAAACAGGCTTAATCCAAAAGGGGAATGCATTGCTTCCTATAATTGAGAAACAGGGCTGACTGTAGGCACAGCTGGGGCTTCCCAGGTGGCACTAGTTGTAAAGAACCTACCTCCCAATTCGGGAGACATAAGAGACCCAGCTTCAATCCCTGGTTTGGGAAGATCCCCTGGAGGAGGACATGGCATCCCACTCTAGTAATCTTGCCTGGAGAATCCCATGGACAGAGGAGCCTGGTGGGCTACAGTCCATGGGGTTGCAAAGAACGGGATATGACTGAAGTGACTTATTCCTTGGAAGGAAAGTTATGACCAACCTAGATAGCATATTAAAAAGCAGAGACATTACTGTGTCAACAAAGGTCCATCTAGTCAAGGCTATGGTTTTTCCAGTAGTCATGTACGGATGTGACAGTTGGACCATAGAGAAGGCTGAGCACCAAGGAATTGATGCTTTTGAACTGTGATGTTGGAGAAGACTCTTGAGAGTCCCTTGAACTGCAAGGAGATCCAACCAGTACATCCTAAAGGAGATCAGTCCTGGATGTTCATTGGAAGGACTGATGTTGAAGCTGAAACTCCAATACTTTGGCCACCTGATGCGAAGAGCGATTCATTTGAAAAGACCCTAATGCTGGGAAAGATTGAGGGCAGGAGGAGAATGGGACGACAGAGGATAAGATGGTTGGATGGCATCACTGACTCAGTGGACATGGGTTTGGGTGGACTCCGGGAGTTAGTGATGGACAGGGAGGCCTGGAGTGCTGTAGTTCATGGGTTTGCAAATAGTTGGACACGACTGAGAACTAAACTGAACTGAAGTGACTTAGCATGCATACACACAGACACAGCTGGATCCAGGACCAAATTAAGGTTGTTGGGAGTCTTCCTCCAGCTCTAGCCTCAATGTTCTTCTGTGTTGGCATCACTTAGGCAACTTTTCAACTTGCAGTGACGTGTTGACCCCAGTAGCTGCAGGCTCCCTTTCTATTTCTTAGCAACCTTGATGGAATGACACGTTTTCCCATAAGTTTCTATGAAAGTCTCAGAACTGGATTTCATTGGCTTGATTAGGTTAGATGCCTATCACTGAGCCAATCATGATGGCCAGGAGGTGGGAATATGCAGATTGGGCAGGCCTGAGCCTTGTACCCACCCTTAGAGCCAGGGTTATGGTTCCTTTCCTCTTAGATTAGGTGGGCTGAGATTGGTGTCTCCTAAGAAGAAGCAGGAGAGGGCATGGGGAATGGATTCCTTATCTGTCCCTGGGGAACCTAGGGCACAAAGGGGTAAAGTTTCTTGCCCAAACAGGCAGGGATAGAGCCAGGGCTTATTCCTGGAAAGCTCAGACTTTCCAAGCCCCTGCTCTTGGCTTCTTCACTTGAGCCCCCAGGGTATTAGTGACCTGAGGCCAAGCAGAATTTCCTGTTGCCTGCATGCATTTGAGGAAATAGCTAGAAAATAGAGCTAGGCCTTTGCTCTGCCTAAATTCACAGCTCAGCTCTCCTACTGTTGGTGCACCTGCTAGATATAAGGTACCATCTTCTGAGTGCCTCAGGAGAGCCGTATTTCCAGGCAACCAGCAGAATTTATTGAGTACCTAGTGTTTGCAGAGCCCTTAATTAAGCATGCTTGGTGTGAACACAGAAAGCCACATTCCCACCCTCAGGGGCTGTGACTCCATGCACTCAGGCCTGGCCCCTTTTCCCTTCTTCCCTAAGCTTGTTTGTGCCTCAGGACCTTTGAACTGGCTGTGCCTCAAGGCTGCATCATTGGATCCCTTCAGTCCTTACATTTCAGGTTTCAGCTCATGTCACTTCCTCAGCTAGGCTGTGCTGGTGGTGGTGGTTTAGTTGCTAAGTCATGTCCAACTCTTGCGACCCCATGGACTGTAGCCCACCAGGCTCCTCTGTCCATGGAATTTTCCAGGTAAGAATACTGGAGTGGATTGCTGTTTCCTTCTCCAGGGTATCTTCCCGACTTAAGATTCGAACCTGGGTCTCCTGCATTACAGGCAGATTCTTTACCGACTGAGCTATAAGGCTGTGCTAGACCATCCTAAATGAACATGAAGTAACCCTTCCACTGCTGCACCCTCTGGCATGTCATTTTGTTTGTTTTGGTTTCTTTTTTTCAGAGCAGTTGGCAGTATCTGAAAGAGTCTTATTCATGTATTTATTCGTGTGTACTTCAGTTGCCTCTCTCCCCTGAGGACAAGGATTTTATCTGTCTTATTTGCTCTATCCCAGTGCCTAGGTGCTCAGTGAATAATAAGGTGGTTGAAGTGATGAAGGGAGAGGAATGTGGTTGTTTGAGGAGGAACTGGCCGTCACCTTGAGGATGTGTCTCTGCCACTGACCCTCTCCCAGTTGCCTCCTGGCCAAGCCAGTGGCCCTGCAGCATGCTTCCTTGTAGGGATAGAGCCAGTTTTGGGGACAGGAATCCGCTGGGAACCAGCTGCTCCTTCCCCTCTGGCTGGTTCTCAGAACTGAGGCCACGTTTGGGGAGCTTCTCAGCTCCCAGCTCTGGACCCCTTTGGCCTCTGCAGCTGTTGTCTTCCTTGACTCAGCCAAATAGTTTCCCGGGTGGTCATTTCCTTGGGAAACCCAGACGTGGCTCCTGTTGTGGGTGGCTTCGATGGGGACAAGGTACCATGTGTGTGACCTTGTGTAACAGGTCAAAGTTAGAGGCCCAGCTCTTCCCTATCCTACGTTACAAACATACACAGTACTTACACAGTTTCTTCTGAGTACAAAATTAAACATACTCTTGGTGCAAAATTTAGCAGAGAATGTCTGAGTTCCCAGTGATTCCCCTTTATAGGGAAAGAACCGTTGTTATGGTTTGGTATGTATCACTCTAGAATTGTGTCTGCTGATGATAATGACATCAGCAAACATTGGCAGACTGTTCCCTGTACCAACAGATTTCATCCTTATACCCATTCCACTGGTGAGGAAACTGAGGCACAAACTGGGGAAATAACTTGCCCAAGTTCTCTGTATTAGCACAAGGTGCAGGCTAAGTTGCTTAGCAGGCAGACTCACATCTGTGTGCTAACTCATAATGCTTTCCTTCCATCTCATCGAGTAGCCTCACTTAGATGGGGCTCAGGGTGGGCTGCTGCTTCACCTCCTTGTCATCCAGAGGCCTGGTTCCTTCTGTGTTGTTGTTTGCCATCTGCCAGGAGTTGCCCTGGACTGCATGGTCAGTTCTGGCTCACTGGCAGATGTCCACCTTACAGCCTCAGGAAGGCCAGAGAAGGAGAGGGCAGGCTGGAGTTGCATCATCCCTGCTACTCGCTTCCTATTGGCTGGGCTTAGTCACATGGCCGCATATAGCTGCAAGGGAAGCCAAGCCATGCCATCGCTGCTGGCTGGCTGTGCGTCGTGTTACAACTCAGATTGTCTTAGTCCATTTGGGCTGCTGTAACAAAATACAGGAGAATGGGTTTACAGCATCATGCTGGCACCTTCTTGCTGTCACAGTCTGCATGGAGTGAGGGAGCTCTCTGAGGTCTCTTTTTTCAGGGCACTAATCCCATTCACAAGACCTTTTCTCTCCTGACCCTATCACCCCCCAAAGGCCCCACCTCCTTAATACCATCACCTGTGAGCCTTGAGATTTCAACAGATGAAATTTGGAGGGATCCATTCATGCCATAGCAGGGGTTTTCATTCTAAAGAAAAAGGGGAATGGATTCTGGGGACAATCAGCAGTTTCAGCCTTTCTGCTCCAGCCTCTTATGAGAGGAGGGTGCCCGGTGGGCCCTGCCCTTCCCCTGACTCCTCCCGCCCTCCCGCCAGGTGGACATCATGCAGATGTGCGTCATAGAGCTGAAGGAGAGACCGGGCCGGCCGCTGTTCCACCTGGAACACTACATCGAGGGCAAGTACATCAAGTACAACTCCAACTCAGGCTTCGTCCGTGATGACAACGTGCGCCTGACGCCGCAGGTAGGCCCCTGCAGAGCCCCGTGTCCCATCTCAGCAGACCTTGGGCCCCTCCAGATTACAATAGGGCTTCCTTTTTTGTCCTTGCCTCTGTACACTCCTCCCTACAGAGAAAGGCCCCCAACGTGGGCAGAGCTGGGGTACGCAGCCCGTCAGAGCAGTGCCTGCCGGTGTCCACGCAGCCCACAGCCTGGTCTCTGCAGTCACCTTTTCCTTCTCGCCCCACAGGCCTTCAGCCACTTCACGTTTGAGCGTTCCGGCCACCAGCTGATTGTGGTGGACATCCAGGGTGTGGGTGACCTCTACACCGACCCACAGATCCACACTGAGAGGGGGACTGACTTTGGAGATGGAAATCTAGGTAGGCTGGGAAAGCCAGCGTGGCCCCAGAGACCACGCTTCCCTGCAAAATTTCCAGGCTTTTTGTTCACCTGGGCAAGCAGGCCAAGGTGGTATATGGGCCTGCCCTAGACTGTGGAGATGGGAGCCTGGGATGTCTGGCCCTTGCCATATTTAGGGTGCTTAGCGCTGCCCTGCCCCCATCCCAAAGCAGAACAATGCTCCAGATCCCCCACTGTGTCTTCAGGTGTCCGCGGGATGGCCCTCTTCTTCCACTCGCATGCCTGCAACCGGATTTGCAAGAGCATGGGCCTCGCTCCCTTTGACCTGTCCCCAAGAGAGAGGGATGCAGTGAATCAGAACACCAAGCTGCTGGTAGGTACCCGGTAAGAGCATGTGTGGACTGGCAGGGCCCTTCTGCTGCAGGACCAGAAAAGTGTGCCTCCTGTGCGCTGGTGGCCCAGGCCCTGTGGTGCTTAATTGAAGAGTATTGTGGCTGGAAGAATCTTAGTCCCATCTGTGTCCCTCACCCCTTTTGAACCAGTGTACACAGCCCTCCTGAGTATTCCCACTAATAGAGGAATTGGGGTCTGCTTGATTTAGGCCCATTTTTGCCTACAGTGAGGGGACCAGGTGTGTACAGATAGTGAGTGGGGTGTGTGGTATGTGGTTTGTCTGATGTGTTGACAAATGAGACTTGAACTTGGCTCACTGAGCACCTCTCTGTGTCCCTGTTGTACCCCCATTACCACCCCCAGTATATGGACCAGATATAAGACCATGTTGGCAAAGACCAGCTTGGGATTCTGCAGGACATCCCCCAGCTCAGGGCCATGAACTGTGGCCATCGCTTTGGGAGTGCTAGCCCTCTGAGCTCCTGTTCCCAGATGCCCCTTCTTAGAGGCCTTCAGATTAATGCCCCACTGATTATTTTTAGGTTTTCTGCCAGTCCCTAAGGTCTCTATGGCTGAAAGGGCCTCAGGTTTTGAGGGACCAACAGGCAACAGGAAGAACCCCTTGTTCCCAAAAGGTGCCTATGTGATGTGCATGTCCCTGTTAATTTTCCAGCAGTCAGCCAAGACCATCTTAAGGGGAACAGAGGAAAAGTGCGGGAGCCCCCGGGTGAGGACCCTCTCAGGGAGCCGGCCCCCACTGCTCCTTCGCCTCTCAGAGAACTCCGGCGATGACAACATGAGCGACGTGACCTTTGACTCTCTCCCTTCCTCGCCGTCTTCAGCCACGCCACAGAGCCAGAAACTGGACCACCTCCGTAAGTGATGGTTTGGCCCCTGGTCATTGTGATTGGAGGAGGCAAGCACCAGGTAGAACAGGGCTAAACTGGCTTCCACCTCTGTTAGAAAATCAGACATGCCAACCAAAGAGACTGATGGCCCAGATGGCTTTATAGATAAGTTCTTTTAATAAACTTTCAAGACACAGCCATCCAAATGCCATAAAAACCACCTGTATTGTAGAAAACAAGGTAACATTTTTCAGAGTGATTGAAATTCGCAAAAAGTTTTACACCAAAACTTGACAAAACACCAGAAAAGAAAACTTTTATCCCAACCTCACTTACAAATATACAAGGCAAAAATTCTAAATAAAATATTAGCAAATAAAGACTAGTATCTTAAAGTCTGTCACAGCCAAAGAGGGCTTTTGCAGGAATCTGAAGGTTGTTCAGGGTTCAGAAACCAATTAGTATCATGTGATTAGGTCGCAGGAGAAAAACAGCAATCATAATTTCTGAAGCTGAAGTGACAGAGTTTACTCATATTATGGACAGACTTCACTTATGATATGGATGTGGGAGCAGCAGGAAAGAGGAGAGGCAAGGCTGACTCCATGGTTCTGAGCCGAAGAACTGGCAGGACTCTGGTCAGTTATTCAGCTGAAAGAAGCCCCAGGGGAGCAGGAGAGGACGAACTTTTAAAGAAGCCCGTATATCACCAACAAAAGGCCTTGGGAATAGTCTGGAGCAGGAGTTGACAGACTCCTTCTTAAAAGGCCAGAGAGTAAATATTTTATTCTATGTGGGCAACATAAACACGACCATTGACAATATTTAAAACAAATCAGTGTGGCTGTGTTCCAAAAAACTGTATGGTTGCTGAATTTTAAATTTCATGTAATTTTCACGTTACCAAGTAGGTTTGATTTTTTTCAACCATTTAAAAATATGAAAAACTTTCTTAAAAACTATCTAAGAGGGCTTCCCGGGTGGTCCCGTGGTTGAGAGCCCACCTTGCAATGCCAGGGAAGCCAGTGTGATCCCTGTCCAGGAAGATCCCACATGCCCCGGGGCAGCTGAGCCTGTGCACCACACCTACTGAGCCTGTGTTCTGAGGGCCTGCTAGCCACCACTGCTGAGCCCCACAGGCCACAGCTACTGAAGCCCGATTGCCCTACAGGTCATGCTCCACAGCGAGAGAAACCACTGCAGGGAGAAGCCCTCCCTCCACAGCCAGAGAGTAGCCCCCACTTGTAGCAACTAGAGAAAGAGCCCACATACGGCCACAGACCCAGCACAGCCAAACATAAACAAATACCTTAAAAAAAAAAAGATTATTTAAAAAAAGCATAAAAACAGCAGACAAGCCAGATTTGGTTAGTGGGACTTTGGGACAGGAGATAAAAGACTGGAATCTGCCAGGAAACTGTTGGGTTTTAAACCATCTAAGGCTTCTCCCATTTGTACACCAAATGGACAAATGCCTCTTTTTTCATTCACAACTGCACCTCATTGACAGCTGACCATAGGTCAAGCACATGATGCTGATCAGTGCGTTACACAATTGTATCACTATTTGCCTTATGGAAACCCCAAGGCAGCGCAGCAGCTAAGCTACTTGCTCAGGACAAGTACAGGCAGCTGGCAAGTAGAGAGTCTGGGTAAATTCTCAGAGAACTGTGGCCTCTCAAGTGCCAACAACATTCTTCTCCCGTTTTTGTACTTTATAAATGTCAAATAAAAAAGGCTTGGAAACTCCCTAGGGGTCCAGTGGTGCTTTCAATGGTGCTTTCTGTAGGGTTCTGTGCTTTCGCTGCCGAGGGCCTGGGCTTCATCTCTGGGCCGGGAACTGAGATCTTGCAAGCCATGTGGTGTGGCCCCAAAAATAAATATAAATTTAAACTAAGAAAGGTTTGGTGGCAGCTGTAGATGGCTTAGATGGACTTTGTGAACTGTTGCAGCCGTGCAACTGCTGCCTTGCTCTGTCTTCTCCCTGCCCAGATTGGCCTGTGTTCAGCGACCTCGATAACATGGCACCTCGAGACCAGGACCCTCTGGACAACCACCGGGTGAGTGGAGGGGCTGGGGGAGCAGGGGTGGGTAGGAGTGGACGCCCTCCTCTGGGAACTGAGGGTGAGTCGGCAGATTCAGAGGTAGGCAGCCCAGGTCTGCTTGGGGGCACTGGCAGGAGGGCACAGGCAGAAGCCTCTGGGAAGAGCAGGGTCCATTTCAGTTTCCGGAGGTGGTTAGAGCAGAGAATCCAAATCAGCCCCAGTGAGACCTTCTGGTACATGCTGGGCTCGGGCCTGGGTTTGATTTGCCATGTGTGTGTGTCTTGGGGGAAAAGGAGCTATGTTGGGTGTCCAGTGTGCAATGCACAGCATGGGCAGCCGTGACGCTCCCAGGTCAGATGAGCAGAACAGGTTTCCTACAGCCTCTTCATGATTCAGCTGTAAGACACTGTAGATGACATATTTGCATTCAGAGGAACATATGTTATAGTGTCAAATTAAAAATTCATTAGAGGGGCTTCCCTGGCAGTCCAGTGGTTAGTTAAGACTCCACACCGCTACCGTAGGGGACACGGGTTCCATCCCTGGTTGGGAAACTAAGACCCAGTGTGTTGCATGATGGGGCCAAAATAAAGAAATAAAAGTGGTGTTTTTTTTTTAAAGTCTTTGAAATCCAGTGAATAATTTACAGTTACTAGCATATCTCACGGAGAAGGCAGTGGCACCCACTCCAGTACTCTTGCCTGGAAATCCCATGAACGGAGGAGCCTGGTGGGCTGCAGTCCATGGGGTCGCTAAGAGTCAAACACGACTGAGCGACTTCACTTTCACTTTTCCCTTTCCTGCATTGGAGAAGGAAATGGCAACCCACTCCAGTATTCTTGCCTGGAGAATCCCGGGGACGGGGGAGCCAGGTGGGCTGCCATCTATGGGAGTCAGACACGACTGAAGCAACTTAGCAGCAGCAGCAGCAGCATATCTCAGTCAAAACCCTTTATTTTCATCAGAAATAATTATTCTGCATTTGGAGTTCATAGAATTTACAGCTGAAAGAGTAGATTCACATATGCCTGTTGTTATGTGACATAAGAAAAAAAGAAGTTATGTGAAAAAAGAAGTTCATCAGAATTTTTAAAACAGACTTTGCCGAAATGTCGCACTTGCACAGGCCAATAGCACCTTAAGCTGCCCTCTCAGCTCCGAAGGCTCAGCTTCACCCCTGACTGCTTTGCAGAGTTTGTGAGTGACAGAAGAAAGTAGGAAGAGCTGCACATATGGAATTGTCACTATAGGCAAACAGTTTTAAGAGTCTGGTAGATAATTATCATTTAATTCTCACACAACTTGTGAGGTAGATAATAGTTTCTACTTTTCTCAGAATAGCTTTTATGTTTTACTATAGAATTAGAATTAGGATTAGGGCTTCCCTTGGGGCTCAGCTGATAAAGAATCCACCTGCAATGTGGAAGACCCGGATTTGATCGCTGGGTTGGGAAGATCCCCTGGAGAAGGGACCGGCTACCCATTCCAGTATTCTGGCCTGGAGAATTCCAGGGACTGAATTCCATGGGGTTGCAAAGAATCAGACACGACTGAGCGACTTGCACTTTTCTTTCTAGAATCAGGATGAATTTTAGAAATTCAGAGTAGGTTGAAAAGGAAAAGGTTCAGAAGATTAGCAAGGTGAAAAGACTCCCTCCCACCTGTTGCCTCAGCCACTTGCTTGTCACCAGCTCTGCTTGGGCAGTGCTCTCATTATCCCTGATTTAGTGATGGGGAAACAGGGGCACAGAAAGGTAAGCTCCTTGCTCCTGGTCAGTCAGCAATGGAGCCAGCATTCAAACCCAGGCCATCTGGCCTTGAACCCTCTGCGTACTGCTGTCCCTCATGTTAATCTCCACCATTTCTCAGATGAGAACACTGTGTTTTGGAGAGGTTGGCTGCCTTGCCCAGGATCCCAGAGCTGGCAAGTGCAGAGCTGGGGTTTGAGTAAGGCACTCTGTTGCCTGGCTTAGGGGTGGTTACCAAGGATGGGACACATAGCCCAAGGTCTTGCAGAGAGTAGGTGCGAGGAAGGGGCTGCCTGCAGCTTTTGAGTATAGCCTGTGATCTGATTTCAAAAATAGCCTTTCATTCAGCACACTGAACACTTCAGTTTAGCTGGCTGTAAGTTACATCTCAATTTTAAAAATTGAAATAGTTAAAAAAAAAAATAGAATAGCTATTTGACTCACAGAGAGCAAGGCCTGGGGGAGGGCAGTGGGAAGCCTCGGGTGTGCTTGGAAACCAGAGCAGAGGCCTTTTTAGGGTAACACAGCTCCTTGGGGTAGAGCAGATTCCTGGCCAGACCAGAGGCCAAGGATTCCATTGTGTGTCCCACGGCTCCCATCTGTCTAGGAGACTGATCCAAGTTTCACATTCATGGTAGTGATACCAAGCTGCTTTTAAAAATATATTAAGTAAAATAAAATGGTTTATTTAAGGAAAAATGATAAAAGAGAAGTATGAATTCATGAGAGGAGTTTTATTATTTCAAGGAAGAAGAGAACGGAGTCAGGAGGAGACTCATAAGAAGTCTACATTTTAACAGAAAAGTTTCAATTCCTTTTAGAAATAAGAGATCTAAAGTAACTAAGGCCTAGTGTTAAGAGCTGTTGGAACTTAGCAACAGGGGCACAGGAGTTCATTTTAGAATTGTCTATTCTTATAGGTGTATTTGAAATGTCTCTAAGTGGAATAAAGAAGGAAAAAAAATAAAAGTTTTAGCTGAACAGTGATGTGGGTGACGTGCAGATATGACCACGACTCAACAGTGATAGACAAATGACTGAGGTTTTAGAAATTCTGAATTATACCAGATTCCTTTTTACAACAGAATTCAGATCTAGAAGAGTAAAAAATATGCCGAACTGACCTGTGCAGTTTGGGCAGAGGGCTTTCAGTTCAGTTGCTCAGTCGTCTCCGACTCTTTACGAACCCATGAACCGCAGCACGCCAGGCCTCCCTGTCCACCAGCTCCCGGAGTCCACCCGAACCCATGTCCATTGAGTCGGTGATGCCATCCAACCATCTCATCCTCTGTCACCCGCTTCTCCTTCTGCCCTCAATCTTTCCCAGCATCAGGGTCTTTTCAGATGAGTCAGCTCTTCACATCAGGTGGCCAAAGTATTGGAGTTTCAGCTTCAACATCAGTCCTTCCAATGAACACCCAGGACTGATCTCCTTTAGGATGGACTGGTTGGATCTCCTTGGAGTCCAAGGGACTCTCAAGAGTCTTCTCCAACACCACAGTTCAAAAGCATCAATTCTTCAGCGCTCAGCTTTCTTTATAGTCCAATTCTCACATCCATACATGACCACTGGAAAAACCATAGCCTTGACAAGACGGACCTTTGTTGGCAAAGTAATGTCTCTGCTTTTGAATATGCTATCTAGGTTGGTCACAACTTTCCTTCCAAGGAGTAAGCGTCTTTTAATTTCATAGCTGTAATCACCATCTGCAGTGATTTTAGTGAAGTGAAGTCGCTCAGTCATGGCTGACTCTTTGTCACCCCATGGACAGTAGCCTGCACCAAGCTCCTACATCCATGGGATTTTCTAGGCAAGAGTACTGGAGTGGGTTGCCGTTTCCTTCTCCAGCAGTGATTTTGGAGCCCCTCAAAATAAAGTCAGCCACTGTTTTCCACTGTTTCCCCATCTATTTGCCATGAAGTGATGGGACTAGATGCTATGATCTTAGTTTTCTGAATATTGAGCTTTAAGCCAACTTTTTCACTCTCCTCTTTCACTTTCATCAAGAGGCTCTTTAGTTCTTCTTCACTTTCTGCCATGAGGGTGGTGTCATCTGTATAGCTGAGGTTATTGATATTTCTCCTGGTGATCTTGATTCCAGCTTGTGCTTCCTCCAGCCCAGCGTTTCTCATGATGTGCTCTGCATAGAAGTTAAATAAGCAGGGTGACAATATACAGCCTTGACATACTCCTTTTCCTATTTGGAACCAGTCTGTTGTTCCATGTCCAGTTCTAACTGTTGCTACCTGACCTGCATATACGTTTCTCAAGAGGCAGGTCAGGTGGTCTGATATTCCCATCTCTTTCAGAATTTTCCACAGTTTATTGTGATCCACACAGTCAAAGGCTTTGGCATAGTAAATAAAGCAGAAATAGATGTTTTTTTGGAACTCCCTTGCTTTTTTAACGATCCAGTGGATGTTGGCAATTTGATCTCTGGTTCCTCTGCCTTTTCTAAAGCCAGCTTAAACATCTGGAAGTTCACGGTTCGCATATTGCTGAAGCCTGGCTTGGAGAATTTTAAGCATTACTTTACTAGTGTGTGAGATGAGTACAATTGTGCGGTAGTTTGAGCATTCTTTGGATTTATCCTTGGATCTTATCCTTTAAACCAGTGTTTGTTTTTCTGCCTGTGAAATGGCACTTAATAATAGCGCTTAATATGATCCACACTCTGAGTGTGACACCTCATTTCATCCTCAGAGCCCCTTGATATAGGTGCTATCATGAATTCCCACAGCTCAGGAAACCAAGCTCAAGAGAGGCTGAGCAACTGTCCAGGGTGCCATAAGGGTGTGACAACTGGCAAGTCACAAAGCTTGGATTTGAGCCTAGGCAGTCTGTGTCTAGAGCCCACATTCTTCGCCACTATTTCTTACTGCTCCCTTGTTACCCAGCCAACACAAGTAGGAGGAAGAGAATGTTAAGTGAGGAGATGGGGCAAAGGAGAGAGAGCAAATGGATGAGATTCCAGGTATCAACACCAGATATTCAGAGGACCTCTGAGACCATAGGACCATCTTCTTTCCACAGGACTCTGAGAACAGTGGGGACAGTGGATACCCCAGTGAGAAGCGGGGTGACCTGGATGACCCAGAGCCCAGAGAACATGTAAGGAACCCCCAGGAAATGAGAACAGAGTCCCCTGTTGCCTAGTTGTCTAGAGGGATAGAGAACTAGGGGGGAATGTGAGTGGGTCCTAAGAGCATAAAGTAAATTAATATATAAATCATTTCAGATAAATGCAGGGCAGAAGATAAAACAGGTAATGGGAACTAGTAAGTTTAGTAAGGGAACAGGCATGGGAGATTAGACACAAGGTTGAAAATGGTGGACACATCGCATGGTAAAGCTGGGACCTCTGGTTGCTAAGCAGAGAGGATGCTGGGCAGTGGGCCAGAATGGTGCTGGTATAGGTGGGCAGGCCCAGCTCAAAGGCACAGGATTCCAGCAGTCCCTTGGAAGGGCTCCGGAGAATGGAGAATGCCCTAAGCTGTCTTCCCAGCAGCATTCAGGTGAGGGCTATTTTAGGTAGTATCAGCTGCTTAGGTTTTGCCCAGTGCCAGAATGGAACATGGGCATCAAGGCAGCCTTGCTGGGAGCCTCTGGTCTCAGCTTTGATACTGTGAATATAGACTGGTGATGGGAGCTTTGGCTAAGGGAAGAAGCACTTGGCCCAGTTTTTTCAGTGCCTGCCTACCAGAATCCTGTGCCTTTGAATCCATTCCATCTATGCGCATGTGAGACCAGCGCATCAGTCCCGCCTGTCTCCCAGCATCCTCTCTGCTTGGCAAATGTGCCAGCTTCCTTGAGGGGAAGCCGAGCCAGTTCCTTGAGGAGGGCCCCCTGGGAGGGCTGGGCCAGTTCCCCAGGAAGCAGCTCTTGGAAGGAAGGGCCGCTGTTTGGATCACTCTAATCTCTGCCTCCATCAGGGCCACTCAAACGGTAACCGGAGGTACGAGTCGGATGAAGACAGCCTGGGCAGCTCCGGACGGGTAATGCACACCCAGGAATCCTCGTCGTGGCTGCTGCTTATCTTTTCCAGGCTCTCTTTCTGTTTCTCCCCCTTCGTGTCGCATCATTTCTGCCTGCCCAGGCAATTCATACGTCTCCTAAAAGAAGATTTTGCAAAGGAGCCAATCCCCTTGGCAAATACTTTTCGAGCTCCTGCCCTGGGTGGGGTGCTGAGGGATCTGCAGGGAGGATTAAAGATTAGGATGGCCTGTCCTGGAGGCCATGCCCCTCAGCTCCTTCCAGTGTACATTAATTTATGAACACTTCTTGCAGCCACCCAGTGAGGCAGGCTAACCCTATTCATCCCCTTTAGACATATGAGAAAATGAGGGTCTTAAGCAACTCTCCCCAGGTTACCCGGCTAATAGATCTAAGCAGCAGCTCAGGTGATTATCATCAGGGAAGTGTGGGAAAGACCAGCTTCGGGAACCCTCTTCTCTAGCTGACTCTGAGCCACACTTTGAACCTCTGGCCCTCCAGCCTTTGCTAAGGCAAGTCTCTTCCACCTGCAAGGTCCTTCCTCCTCTGTGGTTATATCTCCTTAAAGCCTGTCTGCTCTCCCGGGCTGGACCCTCGTGGCACCTCCCCCAGAGGCCTTCCCTGATAACCAGGGTAGGCTTGACTCTTGCTGCTTCCAGAACACAGATTATTTATCACGTGGCATTTACTTCCCATGCAATACATGCAATATTTACTTACCACGAGGTACCTGTCAATCAGGTCAAGGCCACAGCATGGTGTGGAGTCAGGGCTGTTCAACCACAGCACCGCTGATACTCTGGGCTAGGTAGTTCTTTGTTGTGGGGGCTGCCCCGGACACTGTATGATATTTAGCTCATGCGTGCACACACTCACGTATGCACACACCAGGCAGCCTGGCTCTGTCCTGTGAGAGCTTGGGACAAGGGTGTCTTTAGCTGGGAGACATGGCGGGTTTTCTCAGCCCAGCAGCAGAGGCACCCTGGGCTTGTGCAGAGAAGGCCCAGTGGATTTGCTGCCGGCTCTGTAGTCAGGCTCTTCTGGAGCCTTGTGTGGGGAGCAGCTCAGGGTCGAACCTCCCCGACCAACTCAGATGGTTAAGTGAGGGGACCCTTCTCCAAACTGCCAGTGCGTGGTGCTAGCCTCTGCGTCCTGTTGCTTCAACTTTGCCTCAGTGCCCACAAGCTGGCATCATTTGGGAGAGTGGAAATAGGCCCCGTTTGTCCAAGAAAACTTGATACCACATGGGTCCACGCCCCCTAACTTGCCAGGCCGGCTTTCATCGCTGGGAGGGTTCGTGCATCCCCAGCCCCTCACTTCTCTGGCCTGTAAGTGCCCGCTCCTCCCCAGGTCTGTGTGGAGAAGTGGAATCTCTTCAACTCCTCCCGCCTCCACCTGCCGAGACCTTCAGCTGTGGCCCTGGAAGTGCAGAGGCTCAACGCTCTGGACCTCGAGAAGAAAATCGGGAAGTCCATTTTGGGGAAGGTATGGTGATGCTCTCTCTGCACTAACCCGGAGCTTCCCCAGCTGGCAGGGGGACCTGGGCTGTGGCTGCGACCTGCAGGCAGCCAGGCCCACCCGCCATCCATATGGCAGGTCCATCTGGCCATGGTGCGCTACCACGAGGCCGGCCGCTTCTGCGAGAAGGACGAGGAGTGGGACCGGGAGTCGGCAGTCTTCCACCTGGAGCATGCAGCCGACCTGGGCGAGCTGGAGGCCATCGTGGGCCTGGGACTCATGTACTCGCAGCTGCCCCACCACATCCTGGCAGATGTCTCTCTGAAGGTGAGCGGGTGGGGGCTCAGTCAACCCATTACCCTTCCTTCTCTGGGTTTGTGAGCTTCCCTGGTGGCTCAGATGATAAAGAATCTGCCTGCAGTTCAGGAGATCCAGGTTCGATCCCCGAGTCAGGAAGATCCACTGGAGAAGGAAATGGCAACCCACTCCAGTATTTTTCCCTGGAGAATCCCATGGACAGAGGAGTCAAGTCAACCCATCACCCTTCCCTCCCTGGGTTTATGCCTGGGAAATTTCCTGAGCATCACTTTGGGCCCCGGCACTTCCAAGTTAGCTGACACCGATAGAATTGGTCTCTGGCCTTGGGGACTGAGTAAAGATGACAGTCATGTTCCCAGGCAATTGCAACCTGGTGCAATGGGAGAAGCAGATGCTGCTCCAAACAAGTGAGGGAAGGGCCTTAGCTGGGATTTCCTGATTGTTATTCCCTAGTGGCTAGAACAGACCTGGCACAGACTCCATATTCAGCATTCATTTGTGGAACGAATGAAAGAAGTGATCCCTAAGGTAGACCTGAAGACCCAGTGGAGTCAGCCAGGCACAGGGCAGGAGGAGCAGTGTGTGCAGAGGGAACAGCGTGGGTCTAGGTCCTGGGGAGACAGCCAGGGTGGGGTTTGGAGGACAGGAGGCCATCAGTGTAGCTGGAGCATGGGGTGTGAGGAGGAGGTGAAGAGATGAGGCCGGAGAGGGGGCCAGACAGGACAGGTGTGATAGGAATCCGTGAGGATGTCTTCTCCCTCTTGGCCCCCCTGCTCTGTGAGCACAGTGGACAGGACCTGACCAGGCCTAGGGAGTGTGATTCTGTCCTTGGAGAAGGTGAGAGGCCCTTGGTGTGGGTGTGCTCCCAGCTATCTGTCCCCGTCCTCTCGGTCATGTAGGGCAGGCTTGTGGCTGGATGAGCCTGGGCTTGTCATGGGCACAGGGTGCCAGGCCCTCTCTGTGGGCCTGGCCATGGCCCAGAGGGTCGTGGGTCTCAGACTGGAAGAGGGTATGGGAAGACAGCCCTGTGGCTAAAATTGTTTTTTAATATAGAAAAGTTTACAGTAAAAAAGCCCCCTCCTACCTTTTCCTCCATCTTTTCATCCTCACATGTAATTCCAAGAGGGTATTCATTTCCTAGAACTCTCATAAGGGATAACCACCAACTAGGTGGCCTAAAACAGCAAAAATTCATTCTCTCACGGTTCTAGATGCCAAAGTCCAAAATCAGGTGTTGACATAGCCATGATTTTCTAGCTTCTGGTGGGGAGAGGCCATCTGGGGTCTTCCTTGGTCTGTGGGCGCATCACTCCAGTCTGTTTCCATCTTCACATGGCCTTTTGTCTGTGTGTCTGTGTCTCTGTGTCTCTTTTCTCATGAAGACAGTCCTGTGGAGTTTAGGGCCCACCCTACTCCAGTATGACCTCATCTTAACTAATTAAATCTGTCTATTTGGAAAGACCCTGCATGCTCCAGTCCAGAGAGTTGCAAAGAGTTGGTCATGACTAAGCAACTGAGCATGCATGCACAGGGATACCTCAAAGCCTTTTTAAAAGATATATTTATTATTTCTTTGTTTTATTTTTTGGCCATGGTGGATCTTCATTGCTGCACGCAGGCTTTCTCTACCTGTGGTGAGCGGGAGCTACTCTTCTTTGGGGTGTGCAGGCTTCTCATTGTGGTGGCTTCTCTTGTGAAGCACAGGCTCTAGGGCATGCGGGCTTCAGTGGTTACGGCACATGGGCTCAGTACTTGTGGGTTGCAGGCTTAGTTGCTCTGCGACATGTGGAATCTTCCTTGACCAGAGATTGAACGAGTGTCCCTTCCATTGCAGATTCTTAACTACTGGACCACCAGGGAAGCCCCATTTTTATTTCCTGTTTTAGATGGTGAAAGAGCAAGTTTGGTTGAGGGGAGGGGATTTTGACAGGTAGATGAATTCTCCCTCATTCTCTAGTCTCCATGCTCCCTGAGGGCTGGATTGAACATATCTCATTTAGCCAGTGGTATGCTGGCAAATGCTTAATGACTGGTTCTTGCAGGTGGGGAGGGAATGTTTGTCCATATATGTATGTAAGCTTATTAGACAGTTAGTGATAAAAGAAAGTGGAGCATACAGTTTACAAACAATAATAAAAAATATTCTATTGTGAATTCCATATGGTCAGTTTATCCTCACAGAATTCTTTTGCTAATTTTTGTGGTGCTCATATCTGTAGCCTCCCTCTGGTTGTGGCTGATGAAGGAGTAAAGTTGTGACGTGGATACTGGTTAATAATTTCACTTACTTTAGTGAGTAAAATGGAAGTGAAATAAGCAAGCTCTTTGTCAGAGTTGGAGCTTCATTTATTTGCTGCTGACATGAGCAAGACTCCTTTGCTGAATCAGATGATAGTTTAAATATCGAAGAGACTCCAGTTTCTTGCACTCATCGCAATGTAATGGCTATAGACACAGCATACTTTTAAATAAATCTGCACTATTAATATTTTTGCCATCTCTTGGTGTAAATGCTCCCACTGTGGCCAATGTCCAGGTACTAACATGACATCACTGAGCACGGAGTTGGAAGGAATGCATGGCATTCCCATTGTATAGCATTTCCGCTATGCAGATTCCATAGGCCAGTGGCTCTCAATCAGGCATCTTTGCTTCCTGCTTTTCCATGGAATGCTTAGCAGTGTCAGGAGATAGTTTGGTTGTCACAGCTCTGGAAGTTCAGCTGGCTTCTAGTGGACAGAGACCGGGGATGCCGCCAAATATCTACAGCACACAGGCCAGTCCCCACACAACAGAATTATCCCATCTAAAATGTCATTAGTGCTGAGTTTGGGAAGCCCTGCAATGGATATTAATAACCTCAAGAGCACAGATAACAGTAAAGCAGAGTAAAATAATTAGGAAGTGATGAGCTTTGGGTGTTTGTCACCTTTCATTTAACTGTAAATTAACATAATTTAATTTTTAATAAAGTCTGTGTTTTATGAACCCACTCCAATACTCTTGCCTGGAAAATCCCATAGACGGAGGAGCCTGGTGGGCTACAGTCCATGGGGTCGCAAAGAGTCGGACATGACTGAAGCAACTTAGCAGCAGCAGCAGCAGCCCTGTGTTTTATGACTGGTTCGCTTTCACATCATTTTTCACGAGCTTGTAGAGCCAGCTCCAGTCGCCTGTTCTGCCAGCATCCGGCACAGAGAGGACACTTAGAAGGGTCTGAGGTCTAAATAAAGGAATGCCGAGGCCCAGAATGAGTGGTGAGGGGCCAGGACTGGGGAGACCTTCTCTCTGAGACTCCCTGGTAACCCTTCTTATGATCTCAGGCTATTTACACCAGTCACACCCAAGCCCCTTTGTAAAGGGATGTAGAAGCTATTTCAGTTTTCTCATCTGAAGCCATCTCAGAGGCCTTTCTCTCTAGGACCGGCTCTGGCAGCCGAAAAAACATGGGCAAGTGCCCTGAAAAGCTGCTAGCCCGTCTCCCACTTTCCCGACAGCCCCCATTGGACCTTTTCGTATTATCTTGCTAAGACATTCACTCATCCATGCTAAGTGCATGCTAAGTTGCTTCAGTCATGTCCATCTCTGTGTGACCTTATGTACTGCAGCCTGCCAGGCTCCTCTGTCCACAGGATTCTCCAGGCAAGAATACCAGAGTGGGTTGCTATTCCCTCCTCCAGGGGATCTTCCCGACCCAGGGATCGAACCCTTGACTCTTATGTCTGCCTGTGGTGGCGGGAGGGTTCTTTACCACTAGCACCACCTGGAAAGCCCACTCATCCAGCACATACTTTTGAGCGCTCCTATACTCTGGGCAGTGTCCTAGGTTATTTTTGACAACAGCCAACCTTTCAGATGGAAAAGAATGTAAATACAGGTCATAATTAACAAATGAAAATATTTCCAACAGAAGTAAAAATAACTGACCTTTATTGAGTACTTCCTGTGCCAAGCATTGTTCTTAAGTGAGAGATGGGATAATATGACAGGGAATGAGTAAGTGGATAGGCCTTCTTTCTTGGATGTTAGTTCCCTGACTGAACATCCTGGCATCACTGACTATGGACATGAGTTTGAGCAAGCTCCGGGGGCTGGTGATGGACAGGAAAGCCTGACGTGCTGAAGTCCATGGGGACACAACTGAGCAACTGAACTGACTGACTCCCTGACTGAACCTGTCCCCCCTGCAGTGAAAGCACAGTCTTAACCACCAGACTGCCAGGGAAGTCCCTATGGATAGGCCACTTGTTATTAAGAGACTGATTCCAGGTGCAAGGGAGGCTGGGAAATGTAGTTTTTAGCTGGTCAGCCATGTGCCAGCAAAAATATGGCAGGGGATAAGGGACTTCCCTGGTGGCTCAGATGGTAAAGCATCTGCCTGCAATGCAGGAGACCTGAGTTCAATTCCTGGGTCAGGAAGATCCCCTGGAGAAGGAAATGGCAATCCACTCCAGCACTCTTGCCTGGAAAATCCCATGGACGGATGAGCCTGATGGGCTATAGTCCATGGGGTCCCAAAGAGTCGGACACGACTGAGCGACTTCACTTTCACTTTCAATGGATATGGGGGACAACTGGTAGTCCCTGCCACACTTCCTGAAGCCTGAAGGTTGAGAAGGGCCTTATAGACTGATACGAGAGCTTTGTATTTGTAGCCACTGTGGGAAACGGTCAGCTCCTCAAAAGGCTAAACATAGAGTCATATGTGACCCGGAAGTCCTACTCCTAGGTCTGTGTATGCATGCTCACTTGCTCAGTTGTGTCCAACTCTTTGCAACCCTCTGGTCTGTAACCTGCCAGGCTTCTCTGTTCATGGCATTTTCTAGGCAAGAATACTGGAGTCAGATGCCAAGCATTTGACTACCCCAGGGGATCTTCCCGATCAAACCTGCATCCCTTGTGCCTCCTACATTGGCAGGCAGATTCTTTACTTCTGTGCCACCTGGGCTTCCCCACTCCTTGGTGTGTGTGCTTAGTTGCTTAGTCATGTTCCACTCTTTGCGACCCCACGGACTGTAGCCTGCCAGGCTCCTCTGTCCACAGAGATTCTCCAGGCAAGAATACTGGAGTGGGTTGCCGTACCCTCCTCCAGGGGATCTTCCCAGCCCAGGGATTGAACCCAGATCTCCCACATTGCAGGCAGATTATTTACCAACTGAGCCACCAGGAAGCCCACTCCTGGGTATATAAACCCCCAAAATAGATACATACATCCACACAAAAGTTTGTACACAGTGTTCATAGAGAATAGCTATAAAATGAAAGCAAGCCAAATGCCCATCACCTGATGAATTATGAACAGATTAACAAATCGTGGTATCTTCATACAATGGAATGTTTTTTGGCCATAAGAAAGAATGAAACACTGATAGAAGCTGTATGAAATGAACTTTGAAAACCTTATGCCAAGTGAAAAGAGCCAGGCACAAAAGACTAGTTGTTATATGATTGCATTTATATAAAATGCCCAGAATAGGGAAATCGCTAGAAACAGAATGTAGATTAGTGGTTGTCCAGGGCTGGGTAGGGGTGGTTGGGGAACAATTGGGAGGTACTAGTTAAAGGGTATGGTGTTTTGATTTCTTTTTGAGTTAATGAAAATATTCTGAAATTGATTATGGTGGTGGTTGCACAATCTGTAAGTGAGTGACATCGCTCAGTAGTGTCCAACTCTTTGCGACCCCATGGACTGTAGCCTACCATGCTCCTCCGTCCATGGGATTTTCCAGGCAAGAGTACTGGAGTGGGGTGCCATTTCCTTCTCCAGAGGATCTTCCTGACCCCAGGATTGAACCCGGGTCTTCTGCATTGTAGGCAGGTAAAGCTACCGTCTGAGCTACGAGGGTTGTACACTTTAAATGAATGAGTTGTTATATGAATTATATCTCGATAAAGTTGCTAAAAAATTTAAAAGAATTGGAAGCCAGGCGCCCCTGTTGGAAGTGGATAGATGATGTGGTCTCTGGCAGAATCACATCAGATAGAGGTGGGAGTGGACTAAGCTTCCATTTCTCCCTGCCTGATGGGAACCGCCAGAGAGCTCTTTGCAGCAGGGTAAGCCCTGTTCTCTTTCTCACAATGTGCAGTTCCACAGCAGCCCCAACCTGAAGCTCTCAATTCAAGAAACAGAGAAAAGATTGACGTATGAGATTCTGGCAGCCCCTCACAGCTCACTTTTCTCTCTCCCCCTCTTTGGTTTGTATTAACAGGAGACAGAAGCGAACAAAACCAAAGGATTTGATTACTTACTGAAGGCAGCTGAAGCTGGTGACAGGCAGTGCATGATTCTGGTGGCGCGAGCCTTTGACACTGGCCAGAACCTCAGCCCTGACAGGTACTGTGGCCGTGGCTCAGGTGGAGCTGGTGGGAACCTGGGGTGCAGGTGGGAGCCTCCCCTCTGGAATCAGAACAGACCCGGGTTCCAGGTGTGCCTCCCCCGAGTACCAGCCCTGTGACCGTGGGCAAGTAGGCCTACCTCCCTGACCTCAGTTTCTTCATCGTGTCAAATCAGAATACCCATAGCACCTGCACCCTAGGGCGGTAATGTGTGCTTGCGTGAGGGTTAAATGAGATGATGCCTGTAATTTCACTGGCACATAAAGAGAGAGAGAAATGGCGTCTTAGCCATTTTATGTAAAGATTTGTCTGAGAAAGAGTCTGAAGGGATATGTAGCATCAGGTCCAGGGCCAGTTTTCTCTAGATGATGGGATTAGGGGTGATTTTAATTGACTCTTCCTATTTTTGTTTTTAGTGTTTTCACTTCTAAGAGGGAGTGGAGGGAAGGGGGACTGAACTCCAGGGAGGAGTTCAGTCCTGGTATGAGTTTTCCAGAGTGATTTGGGCTTCCCTGGTGGCTCAGATGGTAAAGAATCTGCCTGCAATGCAGGAGACCCAGGTTCGGTCCCTGGGTCAGGAAAATCCCCTGGAGAAGGGAATGGCTACCCACTCCAGTATCCTTGCCTGGAGAATTCCATGGACAGAGAAGCCTGGCGGACTGCAGTCCATGGGGTCTCAAAGAGACAAGACTGAGCAACTAACACTTTGACTCTTTTTTTTTTTTTCTCACTTTTTTGAAATCTCTGACAGCTACAACCCTACAGGTGTTAACAGCTTTTCCCTTATGCCTCTGGCAGAGATGCCAGGATTGGACTCTCCGGTGGCAAGAGAGGAGAATGGCAGCTTCATCTTGGGTCTTTGGCTTGGCTGGTGGGAGGTCCCAGAAGTCTAGGAGCAGAGAATGGTTGAGGGAATTCAGTTCTTAGTAGGACCTGTTGCTCACTGGCTCCCAGTGGATCTCAGCTTCCCCGTTTCTTCTCAGGCACCCATGGCTTTCTGGAAGGGACAGTGTCCAAACCTCCAGGATTGGGGCAGCGTGGCACTTGCCTCCTATGTGGGTCGTGTTTTCATCTCCCTCACTGAGTTTAGAAGCAAAGTCGAGACTGGGGCTCTGTCATGTCAAGCTCTCAGGGTCTAAAATGTCTGAGTTACATACCCTGCAAACATGTGTCAGCTCCCTGCTATGTAACTGTAATGCTCCTTATATTTGGGTACACCTTCATATCTGTGATTTTATTTCACTGAGAACTAGAATTGGGTTTCCTGCACCTCTTCAGTGCCAGTGCTTAGCACAGGGCCTGGCTCAGTAGTTGTTTGAATGAAAGAATCAACACATCTCTTTGACACAGACTGGGCAGCATTTAGGGGCTTATTTTATGGATGTGTGGTTCTAAGAAGTGAAGGGGCTTGTCTGCAGTTAAGTAGCCAGTAAGTAGCAGGGCCAAAACTTAGGTCTTCTCATCTCTTCTCCAGTGGACTGTACATTAGCCTGCTTCTTAGGGGCTCAGAGTCACTGGCATGGAGGGGAGGTAAACAAAACAGGAAATGATTTTGTCCAAAATCAAATGCCAACATCTGTGATGCCCATTGAGACTTCCCTGTAGCTCAAATGGTAAGGAATCTGCCTGCAATGCAAGAGACCAGGGTTCAGTCCCTGGGTCTGGAATATCCTCTGGAGAAGGGCACGGGAATCCACTCTAGTATTCTTGCCTGGAGAATCCCCAGGGAAAGAGGAGCCTGAAGGGCTACAGTCCATAGGGTCACAAAGAGTTGGACACAACTGAGGACTATGCACAGCACATATATATATTTTGGCCTTGTGGAATGTGGGATCTTAGTTCCCCAATCAGGGATCAAACCCATGCCCTTTGCAGTGGAAGCATAAAGTCCGACCATTGAACCATCAGGGAATTCCCTGTAAAAAAAAATTTTTTTTAAGGCTGTTAGCTCTTTGGTAAATGAGTTGACTTAAAACCTTTTTTCAGAGATGGCTTGCATAGATTTGGGGCAGCAGGGAGAAGAGGTGCCACACAGTGCCCACTGACTATTGAGTCTGGGAACTTGCTGGGTTTTAATATTTGTGTGGTTAAATCAATCAAGATTTTCTTCCGTAACATCTTCCAAAGTCATTCTCTCACTCTTCTTCCTCATTCCAAGCAGCCCCAGCCTCTTCCATTCAAGGAGCATAAATGAGAGTCAGCTATTTGCATTTAAGGGGTTTTGACCCCCTCAGAAGTTACTATCTCATAGCAGAAGGAAAAGTCATTGGAAATTCCAAGGCAGGGTGGACATACTAACCACGGGGTGTGGAGTTGGGTGGGGTGCATTGGGAGAGACTAGGCCTTTTCCCTTCTTTTACATTTAATGTGTTGGAAGCAGTTCTGCCTTGCCTTTCAAGACCAGAGAGGGCCAAAGCTGAAAGAATTGAGATCAGCTAGTTTAGTGATTGCCAATCCACTGTTCAAACCCCAGTCTTCTGGATGTGCCACAAATAATTTTCAAACAACTTCCCTTCTTTATAAAACAGAATGGAGTCAAGATTATCTCCTGACGCCATCCCAGCCAGCCACTTCAGCAGACATTTATAGAGTCTGTGCTGTTTGCCAGGCCCTGGGAATGCAGCCGTGAATAAAACAGACACGGTCCCTGCCCTCCTAGAGCCTTACATTCTACCTGGGGAAAACGTAATAAACAAGTGAATAAGTAAACAGGAGAATTACAGTTTGAGGTAATGGTAAGAAATCGAGTATTTGGGGCCAGCGTCTCTGAAGAAGCTGAGCTGAGGTTGGAGAGATGAGGAGCCAGGTATGGGAAGAGTTCAAGGAAGGATGTTCTAAGCAAAGGGAGCAGCAGGTGCAAAAGCCAAAGGGCGGACAGGAGCTGGCAAGTCCGAGGAGGGGAAAGTGACCCAGCGAGTCTGGCATGGCTGACAGGAGCTAAGACTGGAGGGTGAAGCCAGGTCCATATATGTGTGTATATATATACACAGCTGTAGCTCCAGGAACACTTCATGGGGCACGTAGACCTTCTTATCTGCGTCTCTCTTTGCTCTTTCCTGATGTCCTATAGTTACTCACGTGTTTGGTAATGTGCATTAGTACACCCCAAGGAAAAGAGCCCACTGCCCTGTTTACTCTTTATTTTGTTTTGCTCAGATTGGGTTGGAACCTGTGTCTGCCTTTGGGGGTTAGACCACTGTGTGGCCGTAGGAGAAATAATTGAGAGTGAAGGGCAGAGTCAGAAGGGGGAAGTCAGCTGTTCTGGAATAAGCCCTCCATTTTCTGGAGGAAAGCCAGAGCTGACCAGCAGAGGCAGAGAAAGAAAGAGCTGAATGACTGCTGTCGAAGGTTCTGGGGGCTTTGGTGAAGGGTACCCCACCCACCTCTTCTCCTGCATGAGTTATAGGGCAAATTGGTTGGGACACCACCCACTGCTAATGCAAACCCATAGGGTAGTTTTTTGTGTGTTTTGTTTTTTGTTTTGTTGTGTTTTGGCCACGCTGTGCAGCTTGTGGGATCTTAGTTCCCCAACCAGAGATTGAACCCAGGCCATGGCAGTGAAAGCACCAAGTCCTAACTGGGACTGCCAGGGAATTCCTGCAGGGTGATTTTATGCAGACTAGAAAAATGTTCTCCTTCCTCAAGATGCTCGACTTCCATCTGTTGGAAACTTATTGTTCTATACCACTTTTGTTAGGGAAAACTACTTGACCGCTGTTGTAATAAATATATAGATCTACAATGTGAATGACAGCCCTTAGGTGTGGTGGCGTTGGATACTATGAAGCATAGGTGGTGGCCGCACTGTGATCCCTGACTTGCCTCTCCTGCTGATGGGCCTCCTCCTTCCTGCCCTGTTGCCATGGTAACTTCCTCTTCTCCTCTGTATCTCCTGGCAAGGTCCCAGAGCTGGCCAGAGGCTCTCCACTGGTACAACACTGCCCTGGAGACAACTGACTGTGATGAGGGTGGGGAGTATGATGGGATGCAAGACGAACCCCGGTACATGCTGCTGGCCAGGGAGGCGGAGATGCTGTTCACAGGCGGCTGCGGGCTGGAGAAGGACCCACAGAGATCAGGTAGCGCCTGGCAGACCTGCCCCTGGGGTGGGACAGGGCTGGATAGTGAAAGAGACATGATTCCTCTCTCATTGGGAATCACAACAAGATGCAAGACTGAGTCTCTTCTTTCCATTCTGGCTGGGAGAAAGATTCATACTGGTCCTGTATTGTGCAAGGCTGGCTACCCATATGATGCTTAGAAAGGGTTTCTTTATGAAGTTGGTATGCAGATGAGCCTTTTTGATAGTCACATGTTAGAAATTTGGGAGGTTTGTTTGCAATGCAAAAATTGAGCGACATTTTCATAAAATTCACCATTTTAAAGTGTATAGTTCTGTGGTTTTTAGTATGTTCACAGTGTTACGCCATCATCACCACTACCTAATTCCAGAACATTTCCATCATGCCAGAAAGAAACCTGGTACCTATTAGCAGTGACTCCCTATTTCCCCTTCCTGCTGTCCCTGGCGACCACTAACCTAAAGTATAGATTTACCTGTTCTGGTCATTTCATATAACTGGGATCACAGTATGTGGCCTTTTGTGTTTTCCTTCTTTCAGGGTTCATTCTTATTGTAGCATGCGTTAGTACTTCATTCCTTGTTATTGCCGAATAATATTCCATTTTATAGATACTACATTTTGTTCATTCACTCATCAGTTAATGCACATTACATATATTAAATAACATGATAGACATACTGAACTCCTGGTTTTGCAGGTATAGGGTGAGGCTAAGTTTAAAAGTTTTTTTAAGGTAGTATAACAAAATCAAGCAACTAATACTGTAATTCTATAATCTTTTATTTGACTTCTAAATCCAAAAGCACTGAAAACCAAGTGTTTTTATATGTTCTCCACAAATTCATTTGGTGGCCAAACCCATCTAGATATTTTATCCCTTCCACTTTCATATAGCCCCAATTTGTCCAATAGAAGTCCTCAGCCTGATTCTAAGTGACTCAGCTGGAATCACCCACAGCCCCTAAACCAATCACTGTGCTTACTGGGTGGCTCACTCTGGGTGGCTGTGCCTAAGTCCCGACCAGTCCCTGTGGCCTGGTGAAGAACAGGGAAGGTACTTTGATTGACCCGGCTTGGATCACATGCACACTCAGAGCCCCACCCAGGTTATGTGCAGGGATAGGCCAGAAGGAGTAACCTCGGTGTGATCTTCCTGGAGCAGGGTCAGGGATACGGGGCAGCAAAAACAACAGGCTCTTCACCTCTCTGTGCCCTCCTTTGCTTTCTTTCAGGTGACTTGTACACCCAGGCAGCCGAGGCAGCGACAGAAGCCATGAAGGGCCGGCTGGCCAACCAGTACTACGAGAAAGCAGAGGAGGCCTGGGCCCAGATGGAGGAATAACTTGCTGGAAAAAGCCACTGCCAGCCAGCCCCAAGTTACAGGGCTAGGAGAGGGGGAAAGAAAAAGACTTCTTATTTCGGGTTGTTTGGGGGCTGGAGCGGGCAGATGTTTTTAGTAAATCAACTTTTGTATGTTATTTTTTAACTCTTGAAAATGTCTTTGCTACCAGTGGAGACACTGCAGCTGTCCCCTAGGGCACTGGGGATTGAAAAAGCAGCCTAATGAACCAATGTATCTTTCTGAGGTTCTTTTTCTGTGTTTTGTTGTGGTTATTGTTGTTGTTTGTCATGAGATGTAAGAAAATGTATCTTTTCTGCCCAGGATGGAAAATATTAAAGCTTTGCTCGTCAAGCCTTTTCAGGCTGGGCTGAAATCTCAGGCCCACAGAGCCTGTGTTTCCTGAGTCAGAATGAGGTAGGAAAGAGCAGAGCTGCATGTTAACTTTCCATGAGGTGTGTATTGTCATGTCTTAGAGCAAAGCTGTCTTTCTGAGAGCATTTGGAAGAATGTGTGTAGCATTTTTTGGTGTGTGTGAGACTGTACATCTCCCAGGCCCCCTTCTGCCATGGGGGAGGGCCCACACACTGTCCTCTTATCTTTTAATTTCCTTCCTGAAATGCAACTGATTTTGTGGAATACAGCCAAATTGCATTCTGAAGTATGTTTTCCACAATGAGCTTTACAAAACAGGTTTGATTTCTATATGTACACTTTTACTACCTCTAATTCCTGCCTCAGCTCGTGTGGAAGTGGGTGCACCTCAAAGCTTTTACATGTAAGGGCTGCGGCTTGGAAGGTTGAAGCCTTTCCTCCAAGCAGACATGTACTCTGCATCTCAGTGGCAGCATCCACAATATGACTGAAGTACCCCTTGTACAGTATTCCTCTGTATTTTCTTAGCATCTGACATTCTTACGAAGAATCTGCTCCCAACCCCCATCCTCGGCATTTTCTGCTTGAAGCTTGGCTGATTTTCCTGTCGTTTGCAGTAGGATGCTTTCAGCAGCAGTCCCTTGAGATTTGTTTAAGCTGTTGGAGAATGAGAGGGCAAGAACTATAAACACTCATTAATTCCAGTGGTTTCCCCAGGGCCAGGCTATGGCTATCTGTATTTAATGAGTGTTCTCTTTAGAAGGATTGCAGATTTAACATAAGTGTGATTTCAACTGATGTTTCAAATAGCAAAGAAAACAGACTGCTTTGATCAACCCCAAGTGCTAAAGCAACATCTCTTTGTTTAAAAATCAAAACATAAAAAAAAAAAAAACAGAGCGTAGCATACAAACCAGTTCATTAAGACAGGTCCTTCAGCATGTTAGTGTTAAGTACTGTGGAGTCATGACCCTTTGCATATATTTGGTTCCAAAGTTAAGAGTGTGCCCTAAAGGAAAAATCAAGCTGAGTCAAAATTACCCTTGAAAAGTCCTTTGGATCACCTATAAATGACGGGTACCCCTGTTTTTGTATTTGGACTCACCATAGCCAGTTTCCTCCAAAAGCTGGAACTAATTACCCTTTGCCGTTTGCACAAATCAAGTAGTTGGCTTGCCTTAAGTTGTTTGTGTGTTTTAAACCAGTGCATATAGTTAATTTGCATTTGTTAAATGTAAGCTAGAAGAAACTTTATTTTGACTTTTCAAAGCTATCAAACCTCATTAACTGATGCTTTTGTTGTTGCTGTTGTTAGTTCAACCAATCTCCTCGCTCTCTGAGATTTTATTATGCAAATCACGTACGTTCCCTGACCACCTGTCTCATTTCTTAGTTACATGTCAGTGCTTTTCCGTAACACAGGGATTGGCAACTTTTTTCTAAAGGGCCAGATAGTAAATATTTTAGGCTTGGTGGGCCTTATGGTCTCTGTTGCAACTACGCAGCCTTGCCGTTGTAGTGCAGAAACACTGGTGAATGATACCTAAAGGAATGAGTGTAGCTGGTGTTCCAGTAAAACTTTATTGACAAAAACAGCCTGCCTGGGCTATAGTTTGCCAGCCCCTGCTCTAATCCTGACTAAGAGTTACTATATTAAACCCTGAAGCTGAGCGTCACCTCAGTTTTTCTTCAATCTCTAATGCTTAAAAACACAGTGCCTTGGCACCAAGTAAATTCATAAAAAATGGAGTGTTTGTGGCTCTGGTTCCTCCAGCCTGTCTGGAATGGCTTGGTCACCTGTGCAATTCCACCCATCCATATGGCTTTAATGTCAGCAGGTGGTCCCCTTCTCCTGTAGGAGACTGGAATGGCCTGGATGTACTACAGCTAATCAAATGCTTCTTTAAGGACCAGTGAGAGCGAAGTGATCTGCAAGACACAAATCTTTCTGAACCAACAGGACTTACTCCACCTTCAAAAGATAGTTCTGTGCCTTCTAAAATTGGCTAGGGCATCTTCTTTTTTCACAAATGCTGGGCATCCAAAAAACAAAAAACCTCAGGGCATTCCATCCCAACTGGGAAGACATCAGAGACTATCTTCAAGTACAAGAAGCAGGTGGAGGCCCAGGAGATGAGGAGAGTCAAGGATATAATCAGTATCTTCAATCACAGATGGAAAATCCAAGATTCTGAAAGGTAGACTCTTTCCAAATATCCTGCTGGGTAGAGGCTAAGCTGAAGCCAGGATCTGAGAGCTACTCTTAGTTAGAGGATCCTGGGAATAAAATTTAAAATTAAACTGGAATGAACTGGAGTGTAATGTCTCTCAGTTTTGCTATAGGTTTAACAAGAAAAAAAAAAGTAGGCTTTATGGATGGAAGTAGAAAAAAAAAAATTCCCTAAGCCCCAGTGCAGCTGGATGTCCTTATTCCCTCTTCACCTGAGGCCCTGTGGGAATTTATCATCAAATGCAACCTTGATGAATCAAGCCAGGTAACTTCCTGTTGTTGCTATTTTAATGACTTCCTTTCCTTTCATCCCAGCACATTTGCAGTACTAGACATGTTTTACAAATCAACAAAATGTTTACACAAGTATGTGCAGATTGGGGCAAGGGGAAGGAGACAAAATATGCATATTCTCTGCAGTTGTGCCTGTTACTCGTTTTTTCTAATCTCTGAGGTAACCATTTAACCTAGACAAGGTGGACACTGGGTGGGACCCAGAGAAGTGGCTTGTATCTATTGATCTATTTTTGCATATGTATTAAGTTCAATTTTGCCGTTCCAAATAAAGTGATTTCTTTCTTTCTGGTCTCAAATTCAAGTGTCTTCTGGTAACAGATGAGTGAGGGAGCTGAGTGGAAACAGAGTGGATTGGAGGCCTTAGTCCCACCTGAAAGGAGCAGCTCAGATTCAGCTTCAGATGGTTGTCTCCATGGGGATTGTGGGCTCAATGTTGCCCCGTTTTCCAGGTTTTTAAGTTGCTGATAATTGGATTTTTAAATGCACGTTTTCTCAATTTTTAATATTTCTAATAAATTCTTACCAAAAACCTTCCAGATTTGACACATACATTTTCCATTTGCTTTATATAAAGGAGGTACCCCTCTCTTTTTTTTAATTTCTCTGACTTAGAAAACAATAATTTTTACCAATAGAGTTGTCATCAGTTTCAAAGAAAATGCATGTGATAGATGTGATCTAAAACTTGAAAAAAATGTTGCTTATTTGCATGATCATTTGGTTTCAAGCTAATTGCTTTTTAAGAAATTCAATGAGAATTTCTTTTAAAAATTTAAGAATATTAAGGAATTTGAACATTAGCATAACTCTACATAGTATCTTGAGCACACATGTTTTGGTCCATTTGCTCTTAAGTCCCAACTAAAATGACAGGAAAGAAATTTTCTTAATGGCGTAAGCCCATGAGGATGAAGAGGAGACATCAACAACAACAAAATACTGGATGCTGGAAGGGAGATGGACTGTGAATTAGCAGACCCAAGAAAGCTGGATCCTAGGTCAGCTGTAGAGAAATCTGAGAACCACATTTTCATTACTGAAGACACCTCCAAAACGATAAGCAATAGGCACCAGGAGCCTCTGGAAGGTGGGAGGGAAATGGTGCTAAAAATGTAGGTTCAGTTGGAAGACTTAAAGCATCAGACCTCTAGACCCTCTCATCTCCCCTGTGTAGCCAGTCAGCTGCTCCTTCATCACCCTGCAGAAGCCTAGGACACCAGCTAGAGTAGAGAGTGAGGCTGAACTGCTAGGTGGCACTTTGAGGGGGCTCCGAGGAGCTCCAGTCCTTTGTGTCTCAGCACAGAAAGAATTCAGTGAGAGGCAAAGTGATAGAAAGTGACATTAAAATAGGATGCCTGTGAGGCTGATAAGCAGGCCGGCAAGAGAGTGCCACCCTGAGAACTTAGTGGGCTACAGTTTATAATCAAAAGAAAAAGCCGGGAAGGGAGAAAGACCACCTTCTTCATTCTTCCATCATCAGCCCCTCCCAGGTTGGGCAGAGGAGTTTTCTTATCCTACGTGGTCAAGCTGGGACTATCCTTCAGTTCAGTTCAGTTCAGTTGCTCAGTCGTGTCCAACTTTGCGACCCCATGAATCGCAGCACACCCAGGCCTCCCTGTCCATCACCAACTCCCAGAGTTCACTCAGACTCACTATCATAGCATTATGGAAAAATTATTTCAGGTCTCAGCACAATGACGGTCTTTAATTTGAAATGTCACCTTTCCATAAATTATTGGCTTTTTAAAAAAGATTTATTTCTTTTTAACTATGCTGGGTTTTTGTTGCTGCACGCAGGCTTTCTCTAGTTGTGATGAGCAGGGGCTACTCTTCTTTGTGGTACGCCGGCTTCTCATTGTCCTGACTTCTTTTGTTGCAGAGCATAGGTACACAGCCTTCAGTAGTTGGGGCATATGGGCTTGGCTCATGGGCTCTAGACCATTGGCTCAGTAGTTGTGTTTGGGCTTAGTTCCTCCACGGCGTGTGGTATCTTCCCTGACCAGGGATCAAACCTGTGTACCCTGCACTGGCAGGCACTCTCAACCACTAGACCACCAGGGAAGGCCCAAACATTTTTTATGTGTGTAGAGAGCATGTCTGAGCTCCAGTGGGCAGGATGTTGGTCCCATGCACCCGTGGTTTCATTGTTTTGGGGCGTGTCATACTTCTGCATGATTCTGTTGCTAAGCAAGCCTGCTTGGTTTTGTGGTTAAGCACATCTACTTTCTTGAGTAATCATCAACTTACAGGGATCTCCCCATACTTTTTCTTTACTTAAAATTCTCTAGTGGGATTAACTATTTAATTACCTACTTTGTCCATTTACTCTGGCCCTATCAACACTGCTCTCCTGAAAGGAGGGTTGTGGAAGTTTCTGTATTGTTGTAGAGTGTCCACCAGCCTTCTTTGCCCCTGTGCTCCCAGGCACACTGCCAGCTGACCCTGTCCCTCCTCATGGAGGGCAGACAACTGGAAAAATTTCCTGTAAATCTTAGCAGCCTAAGATAAAAGACTTAAAGTACTTCCCTCTAACAAAACAGGCTGGGCAGAGCACCTCACAAAAAAAGTCTCACCCATCAAGTCCCACCCACAACCACACAGAAATTCCCAGACAACATATTAGAGCCCCATTCTTAAACTTGAACAGCCACCCAAAGATCCGTATATACAGAAGGTATTTCATACAACAAACAGAACCAACAGAAAACAGCATCTTTGAGGAAACAATATGCCTAGAGAAGAAAACTTTAATAAAAAAACTATCAATATCCTCAGATAAAATATTGCATCCATGCAAAAAGAACAAGATGGGATTCTAAGAACTCACACAGTAAAAGAGTTCTTGTAAATTGAATATAACATACAGAAATGAGTAACTTAATAGAAGGCCTGGAAAATGAAGTAGAGGAAATTTCCCAGGAAGTGAAACAAAAGAATAAAAATGCTGAAGAATAGGAGAGGAAATTCTAGAAGCCAGAGGAACAGGCATGCTGGGCTGCACAACTATTCCTCAGAGAAACAGTTATAATTGTTAACCATTTTTGCTTTGTGGATAAATCAGCTAAGAACAGCCTGAGATTATGTATGTGTAACCTTTTAAGGATCTCTCCTTGGCTTTTTAAAATCTGGGGACAGGATTCTAGGATCCTAGTTTCATAGCTGAAAATTTCATATAGGCTTTTAATAGAAATTAAGCATACGTGTAGATATAAATATCATTTTTACTGAATTATGTTCAGCATGTAGATTAAAATGTAAAGAAGTTTAACTCGGTTCTACCAATATGCAAATCATTTAGAAGTGAGAAATTGCTTTCACTGTAATACAATGAAGTTTCCAAAAAGATTTGGTTTCTCTTCTATCTTGACATGTTACTGGAAAGAACTGACTCCATGTTGGATCTGTTTCTTTTACTTTAACCTTTGCTTCCCATTGCTTTTGTTCACTAAAAGGACGCTGTTTTTATGAAATAGCCTGCCTCTGGGACCCCTGCTCCTCTGCCTGAATATTGAACCAAAGTGCCTCTGTTCAGGACACTGTCCATCTGTGGATGGCTACGGGAAGGAAGAAATGAACACATTTCCTCCCCAAGACTTGCTATTCCAGGAGATATTTGCAAGATTAATGGCCTTTTACTTTTCTTCCTCACTTCCCCCGATCTCTGTTCTATAAAATCACCTGGCATCCAGACCCCAACAAGATGGTTATTTTGAGACAATAGTTTGCCCTCTTCTCAGTCTGCTGGCTTCCTGAATAAAGTTGTGTTCTTGCCTCAACACCTCATCTCCAACTCATTGGCGAGCTTGGACTCAGTAACAGACATACTTATTAATATTTAAGATCACCAAAAAAAGAAAGTATCACTGAAAGGAACTCAAAAGTCTGGTTATGACCAGGTGTGTTTCTCCCCCCAATGCTTTTATGAGTCACCTGAGGAGTCCATCTCTTTTTCTCCCTATATACTTATCTTTCTTTCTGACTTCATGCACAATTTTAGTTTTCTCAGTTATAAATGAAATTAATTCTAAAGAGTAATACTAGTAGTATCTATTGGAAAAAATAAGTGTAGTCTTAATTAAAATAAAACAAAATACAGGATTTCCCTGGCAATCCAGTGTTTAAGACTCTGAGCTTCTAAAGCAGGGGACAGAGGTTTGATCCCTGGTCAGGGAATTAAGCTCCCACGTGGCCTGGCTTAAAACAAAAAAAAAAGATATTTTAGGAGCCCAAGTTAGAGCAGAGACAGTAGAGAGGAGGAGAGAATCTTTTTGGGCTACACCATGCAGCATCAGTTCAGTTCAGTTCAGTGGCTCAATCGTGTCCAACCTCAGCACTGCAGCATGCCAGGCTTCCCTGTCCATCACCAGCTCCTGGAGCTTGCTCAAACTCATGTCCATTGAGTTGGTGACACCATCCAACCATCTCATCCTCTGTCATCCCCTTCTCCTCCTGCCTTCAGTCTTTCCCAGAATCAAGATCTTTTCTAATGAGTCAGTTCTTCACACCAGATAGCCAAATTATTGGACTTCAGCTTCAGCATCAGTCCTTCCAAAGAATATTCAGGACTGATTTCCTTTAGGATTGACTGGTTTGATCTCCTTGCAGTCCAAGAGACTCTCAAGAGTCTTATCCAACACCAAATTTCAGCCACACAGCCTATGGGATCTTAGTTCCCTGACCAGAGAGCAAACCCTTGCCTCTGCAGTGGAAGTGCAGAATCTTAACCATGGGACCGCCAGGGAATTAAATCCCTGAGAGAATCTTTTTTAAATGTTGAGAGCATTCCTTGGGACTGAAGGATGTGTCTCTAGAACAAGAGGCCCCGTTAAGTATCTAACACAATGGATAAAATTAGACCTATGCCAAGATTCATCTTCCTGAAATTTCAGAACACTGAGGGCAAGGAAAAGACACTGGAAATTTCCAGAGGGAAAGAAAAATTTTCATACAAGTGACTGAGAATCAGAATAACATCAGACAACGTAATAGTAACACTGGAAGTTGGGAGTTGATGCCTTTTAAATTGTGGGGAAAATATTCTTTAATGGAGAATCATATGCCCAAACTATTAAGCAAGCATAAAGGTCAAATAAAGATATTTCAGATGTGTAAATCCGCAAAAAAGTAATCTCTTGAGCACTCTTTCTCCAAAAGACACTGAAAGAGTTGTTCTATCAAAAGAGAACCACTGTGGGGGAAATAAGAAAGGCATGGGTTCCAGACTAAGAATGAGGCAAAGTCAGTTCCTACATGAGGGTGAAGAGCCAGAGTTTAGGGCATCTCTCAGGAGGCTGTGGGAGAAATGTCTTCAAAAATTTGAAGCAATAGAGCACCTCTTGAATCTGTGTCAAGGATGGACAGTTTGAAGTTGAGTTATGAATGAATTCATAGGTAAATTTTTTGAAAGGCAGTTATTAAGTAAAGAATAAGATAAACAATATTTTCCAGAAGAGGAAAAATAATCATAGTTGAGAACATAGTTAAGCTTAAGCTTAGTGAGTAGCATGTACTGATTGTTGTTCAAATGAAAGTGTAGTATGATTCTTTCAGGAGGGTTGAGGTGTTTGTGATGGCAGAAGTCAGGTGATTAAGGTTAAATTCTTATCTTCCTTAGCAGGAAGTCAATAGGAAATGCCTAAAACAGAAAAAAAGAAAGCAGCAATACAAGTACATCGTTTAGACATATGGAGATAAACACCACAAGAATCAGCTAAAAGTTGAGAGTGGTTGCCTGGAGTGGAAGGGGTAGGCATACTATTCATTTTGATAACATGCCTTATAGAATTAATATCATATACAAGTACAACTTTGATAAAATCATCATGAAATTTATGCCATGAAATTAAAAGACGCTTGCTCCTTGGAAGGAAAGTTATGACCAACCTAGACAGCATATTAAAAAGCAGAGACATTACTTTGCCAACAAAGGTCCGTCTAGTCAAAGCTATGGTTTTTCCAGTAGTCATGTATGGATGTGAGAGTTGGACTATAATGAAAGCTGAGCGCTGAAAAATTGATGTTTTGAACTGTGGTGTTGGAGAAGACTCTTGAGAGTCCCTTGGACTGCAAGGAGATCCAACCAGTCCATCCTAAAGGAGATCAGTCCTGAGTGTTCATTGGAAGGACTGATGTTGAAGCTGAAACTCCAATACTTTGGCCACCTGATGCAAAGAGCTGACTCATTTGAAAAGACCCAGATGCTGGGAAAGATTGAGGGCAGGAGGAGAAGGGGATGACAGCGGATGAGATGGTTGGATGGCATCACCGACTCAATGGACATTGTTATGCTCCGAGCCCGTATCTCCGAAGAACCAACAGAGACAGCAAGTCCACCACAGTAATGCAAAAACAAGAAGGGAGTTTATCTCTAGCGCGCTAGGGCTCAAGTCTCATCCCACACAAGGGAATCCGACAAGAGCCGCGAACAAAGGAGTATGGCGGCTTATATACAGGCAGTTCTTTGTCTCAGTTACAGGAGTAGCTGGCGTTACATGATTGGCCAGGCAGGATGAGCGCATATCCTGTCTCTTTCTGGTAAACATGACTCAGGTCCTAGAGACCGTCGTTTGGTCCCTAAAAGACATGAGTTTGAGTAAACTCTGGGAGTTGGTGATGGACAGGGAGGCCTGGAGTGCTGCGGTTCATGGAGTCGCAAAGAGTTGGACACGACTGAGTGACTGAACTGAACTAAACTGAAGAATTTAAAATTTCTTTAAATTTATTTTTCGGCATTTAATTTTTCACTAGCATGTGTCTTAGCTCCTCAATGAAATGGTAAGATCAGTCATGAGAAAGGCCATGTTTTATACTACCTTGAGTCTTACATAGCATCAAGCAAGCTATCTTTCCTTTAGTAAATTTGATGTTTGCTTCATTGTAGCTTGTCCAGATGGGAATGGTGTATAGTCTAAAGTTCCATGAAGGTTTTCAGGTGTTCTGATGCTGTGATATTTATGGAGTAACACAGCTTCCTGTTGCATTTTATGTCTCTTCTTCTTCGTAGGCTGTTAGAAAATTGATACAATCTATCAGTTATGTTGACTTCCATCTCTAATGCCTGATCACATAGGCTAGAGCCCCCACGGAGAAGGAAATGGCAACCCACTCCAGTACTCTTGCCTGGAAAATTCCATGGATGGAGGAGCCTGGTAGGCTATAGTCCATGGGGTCGCAAAGAGTCGGACACAACTGAGCAACTTCACTTCCTTTCTTTCTGTAGTTCCTTTTGGAGAAGGAAATGGCAACCCACTCCAGCGTTCTTGCCTGGAGAATCCCAGGGACAGAGGGGCCTGGTGGGCTACAGTCTATGGGGATGCAAAGAGTCGGACACGACTAAGCAACTAACACAGACACACAGAGCCAGCATTCAGTAGGCTTTCAGGAATGGCCTATGGTGGTTACTAGATGTCAACTGGGCTTAACTAAACTGCATTTTCCAGAACTCCCTTCCCACCATGTCCAGTGAAGAGAAACCACAAGAGAAATTTGCAGGAGGCATTAGCCCTGTTTCCTCTCTGGAGACTGATGGCATGCAGAGTTCAAAGTAAGAATTTAAAATGTTTACTAACTAAGCTAAAAATGCTAAATTAAATTTTCTAAGTTAAAAATTCATCATGATAATTTATGTATTGAACATCCACTACTATGTTTTGTTGAATCTTAAGACACCATTGATCTTAAGACCCACCATTAATTTCTGTATTAATAAGAAAAAAATAACACTGAAAATAAACTGTATGCCATGGATCATAAGATGCAGGCCAATTTTAGAGATATTAAAATGTTAAATAAAAACGTGTCTTAGAAATAATGACACATGGCCTGTCAGACATTGGGCTAGACATACACAGTCACCTGTAACCCTGCAACCAACTTCAGTATTACTGTGAACGTTTTACAGATGAGAAAAATGAGGCTTAAAGGTATGACACAGCAAAAACATTTGATAAGAATGTTTCCATTCATCAGGAAGGAAAGTTGGAGGTTTGAAGCTCAAATATCATCATAGTTCCAGCAGAAATGATGTCACCTGCAGCTGCTGCTGCTGCCTTATTCCTATGACCTCCAGCATGGGACACAGAAGTGCGTTTGTAAAGCTGAAACTTAAAGGTATTGGAGGGAGGGTGTCAGGAGTAGTGGAGTCCTCAGCTTAACTTGACTCAATACAGGAAACCTCTCCCAGGTCTCTCAGTTTGGGTGGACCTTTAAGTGGTCAAGGTGTAAGATGACTGCCTGTCCCAGTCTGCCAAGGAGAGTCCTAGTTCATGCCTGTGTCCCAGTTTTCCTTCTAATTAAGCATTTGTTCTAGACAGAAATGCTCTGATCACCCTGCACGCAACTAAAGTGTCTCCTCTGCAAAAACAGGGTTCCTCTTGGGGAGGCCTAGGTGACTGGGGGATCCTTAGTTGCAGGTGATAGAAATTAACACCAACCAACATTAGCAAAGCTTTTTTTTTTTTTTGAGAAGGAGGTAACTTACACTTTGGAAGGTAAAGGGGAATTAATCAGGCCTCAGAAAGGAGGTCCCAGGGCAAGTGTGGGGATCTAGCAGAAGGTAACAGTCGAAAAGTTTCCTTCCCTGGGCCACTAGTGAGCTACATTGGCTCTAGTATCCAGATTCAGATTTCCAGGATGAAGCATCTGACTGGCCTAATTTGGATCCTGGTGCTTTGATTGACAGTTCCTTCAAGACCACAGGGAGGTGCTGGGGAGGGATACATTGGGAGCTCAGGATTGACAGATACACACTACCATTTATAGAATAGGTAACTAATAAGAGCCTACTGTATGGCACAGGGAACTCTACTCAATACTCTGTAATGACCTATAAGGGAAAAGAATCTAAAAAGGAGTGAATATATGTATCACTGATTCACTTTGCTGTACCGCAGAAAGTAACACAACATTGTAAATCAACTACACTCCAATAAAAATTACCTGGAAAAAAAGGCCACAGGGAGGAGTGTTTCCTCAAAGGAAAATCAGTACTGGAAACAGAAGAGAGGGGGAAGGATTCTGGGAAGGCAAAAATAACACATTTCCACCCAGAGAGAGGATTCCCTTCAGGGAGGAAGAAGAAAAGGGCCCTGAAGAGTAGGGGGAAATTTTTTTTTTTTTTTTTTTAAAAAGAAAACCTTTTCAGATGGTTTTGTTGCAAGCCTACGCTAAAATTTTATTACAGTCTTCCTGGAAGACTGTAAATCCTCCAGGAGGCTAGTTCAAAGATCCATATTTGGTAGGAACATTTTTTAAAAATTTACCTTTTATTACAGTACCACCTACATAGAGTAAAGTGTACAATCTTAAGTGTAGAGCTTGGTGAATTTTAGAGCATTTCCAACACTCTAGTAAGCTCCCTCAGAGACACGTGCCCCCCCCCCCCCCCCCCGGCATTACATCCCACCCCAACTCACACAAGGGTGACCATTCTCCCGACTTCTATTCTGGTAGAGACATTTCATAGGACAAGAGAATGGTTACATAATCATTGTCAGATTCGGGAGGACAGGGCAGGGATGTTTCATTAAAGTTCACTACTGTCTTGACTGGCAAACAGTCAACTGGTGGATGGGTAGAAAACTAGTTTCCCAGTACAAATTTTAATGCTAGTAAATTTCAGAAGAAAAATGGTTAAGTATTTTATGGGGAATGTTAATTTCTTTCCAGAAGGAGGCTCATGCAGTACGGTTTGGTCTCAGACCGGGTTTAGGATGAATTTCCTTTTGCAGGGGCAAGCGAGTAAAGACTGCAGGGGATCCAGGACTAAGCCCCCATGTCCATCCCCGCTGCCCCCAGCCGAAGCGGCTATGATCTAGAGACAGACACCCTTTACTTGACAGTTTCTAGACTGGGGGTGGGGGCCAGAGGCAATGTTTCATCTGTGGTGCTTGCCCTCTGTCCCAGCCACCAGCCCCATTAGCCAAGGGACAGAGCAGATACGCCAAAGGACAGTGGGGGTTTAGCCCTTTCCTCTCTCCCCTTACATAAAGTTGCTGGGACCCAGTGGGTCCTGAGTTCCGGTGCAGCATTCTGCTTCTCCTGCTTATTAGTTTCACATCTGACAGTCACAAGACAGCTGTGTGATGGCACCGGAGGTCTGCAAGAAACGCCCAAAGGAAGCCCTGGGCTCTGCCTTCCTGGATCAGCTGGCATTCCTGTTGGGCATCTTGTTTAGTAAATATTGGTAGGGACAGACATGAATTGCTGCAGAGTGTTCTGGCAGAAATATCTTTACCTCTGTTTGAGCCCTTTCCATACTAGGGGGAGGGGGGCTCATTTGTTAAAGTTAACAGATAACCCTAGCTTTAGCAGAAAAGAGGAATTTACTACAATGATAAAGGGATGTCTGCAAGAATGTAAATGCCACTGGGCCCTGGAAAAGTCTTAAGCTGGGAGCCGCAAAACCATCAGAATCTCTGTGACTCTCTACTCTTCCTCTCATTTTATCATTATTTTTCCATTCACTGGCTTTCTCTTCTTCTCCAGTCCATCTCACAGAATCTGGCCACCCCAACTCCTAGTTCAGTCAGTCGGTCTCAGAGACTGACCCCAGCACTTAGTACAGTCAAAATAACAAATCAGGAACTCACCATGTCTCATGATTGGTCTGACCTCTGTCCTGTGTTTACCATAGAGCCCACTGGCCACGTTGGGGGGAAGGTGACCGCCAGAGACCCACTCTCTGGGCTGGTCAGGCAATTACTAGAAAAGTAGAATTAGGCAGCTGCTGCTACGAATCCAGCAATTATTCTTTATCATAGGGGTATTTCCTTTTGGAAAATCCAGCACATAACTCACAAACAAATACAGTTCCTCATGGTACTGAAACACCATGAGCAGGTCAATGTTTCTATTGATTGCAAGGACTATTCCTCACTTGGTTTTGATCCTCTCACAATGCGTGGCCGAGATAGATGGCTTCTTCTGTATTTATTAAAGTTTGCTTTAAAAGTAACAAACTCTCCCAGTACAATGAAAATCTTTGTATGTCAACACTTATTTTAAAGGTAGATGGAGAAAGAAACAGGCATTAAGGAGGAATTGAAGAGACAGAGGAATATGGAATGCCCAAATATCAGGGTGTGTGCCAACTGGATATTAACCAGAAACTTGAATATAACGACTTAATATAAACCACTTAAATGTCCATCTTCATAGCATGGAATAAATTAGATCCATATATATCACAATAAATAAAAAGTGTAATATTGGAGTAGAAAAGCAAGTTGCAGAATAATATTGGTACAATGTAGTAAGGATTATGTAAATAAAAAGCAAGATCACACTATATATTTTTAATGGATTTTTAAAATGATCACATTCACACTTTTAATGAAAAGCATATACATAAGAACTGGAAGTAAAATGCCACGATATTATGTAGTGGGAATATGGATGATTTTTTTTTGCATTTTTTCTATATTTTAAAATATCTACATATATATCAATATGGATAGATACTAGAAAAAAATAGGTGAAAAAAGTCAGTTGCAATAAATACTCAGTTCAGTTCAGTTCAGTTCAGTCGCTCAGTCGTGTCCGATTCTTTGCGACCCCATGAATCGCAGCACGCCAGGCCTCCCTGTCCATCACCATCTCCCAGAGTTCACTCAGATCACGTCCATCGAGTCAGTGATGCCATCCAGCCATCTCATCCTCGTCCCCCCTTCTCCTCCTGCCCCCAATCCCTCCCAGCATCAGAGTCTTTTCCAATGAGTCAACTCTTCGCATGAGGTGGCGGAAGTACTGGAGTTTCAGCCTCAGCATCATTCCCTCCAAAGAAAGCCCAGGGCTGATCTCCTCCCGAATGGACTGGTTGGATCTCCTTGCAGTCCAAGGGACTCTCAAGAGTCTTCTCCAACACCACAGTTCAAAAGCAATAAATACTACTAGTATGATTAATATTTATATTTATGTAAAATCCATAACAATAAAAACAAACTACCTATTTCTATGGATATATCTATCCACGTGAATATATCCATATATATTCACATAAATTCACAATAGAAGGTCCAGAAGGAAACGCAGTGTACTAAGCTGTATAACGGTTACCTCTGAGGAAGGGACTTAGAGACCGAAGGTAAAAGAACATTAGTACCTTATCTACAAAGTTTTCATATTTTGCAATAATTCACATATTATCTGTGTAACTAAAAATTAAAACACATAATTTTAGAGAAAACTGCCTACACCAGTCCACGGGTTTGGCTTTCGGAAGCCCTGGTGCGGGTTACTGCCGAAATCCATCGTTTATTCCCGTGTGGGTTAACCTGCTTAACGTGTTAAACGTCCTACTCAGAAAACAGATTCTTAAACTGTTCTAAGATCTGTTCGGAAGAAGTGTGGGTCTAATTACTGGAGAAAATATTTTATTTTTAGTAGCCAATACTTTCTAAAATAGTTCTATAGGGATGAAGTAAAACATATAGCAAACAATCAGAAATTAAGTGTACTTGCATGTAAATGCATTAAATAGCTTTCTGGAAGGCCCCACTCACAACTGGGTAGCGTGGCCGAGCGGTCTAAGGCGCTGGATTAAGGCTCCAGTCTCTTCGGGGGCGTGGGTTCGAATCCCACCGCTGCCAGAGTGAGCTTTTTGCCCCTTGCTACCTCCTCACCAGCTGTTTTGCTACTGCGTCAGCGCCCCCTGCTGCCAGGCCAGGGCTGGCCGCCCGTATGAATGGAGCGGCGGAGGGGGCGGGTCCGCGCGCGCCGGGGCGGGGCATTGTGGGTAAAAGGAAGCGCTAGGGCCCGCCCCTCTCGCTCCCCCCACGTGTCCGCCCGAGTTTCTCCACCGGCAACATGGCCGCTGCCTGAGAGGAGAGTCTGGCCACTGCCGCTTCTGCAGCCCGCGGGTACCTGGGCCGTTGCTGCGCCCGCGTGCGGGCCCCGCGGAGAGGTGAGTGCCGTCTTGGCAGTACCCACCCGTGCTGGAGCCGGGCCGTACTCACGAGGTGGGCTTGGGCGGGGCTGCTGAGTAGGCCGGGAGGCCCGCGCCGCGCGGTGCCCAGGGGCCGGGGGCCTCTTAGGACTCCCGCGGGAAGGACGGGCAGCCTGCCCCAGGAGACCCGGGCCGGCCACAGGCTCCGACCTCGCCTCGCCGTGGCAGTCGGTGACGCCAAGGCCGAGGCTACCGGCGGTGACTCAGGGTCCCGCCGCTTTGCCCCACCCGGCTCAGGCCGGCCTCCTGTGGGAGCACCTGTCCGAAGGCAGCCGGTGTCCTGCCGGCGTGGCGGCTCGTGGCAGTGGCTGTGTGGTGGGCGTGAGAAGGGGGCCTGACCACCCGCGAGGGAGGCGAAACCCATTGGACAGTGTGGCGCGGGGCAGGCGGCCCGCCCCGATGGGCAGGGGGAGGGTGTCCGGGGCCCCCTCCTCGCCGCCGAACCGGATCAGCTCGAGTCCGGCTAGGCCTGGAATTCTCCATTCATTTATTCCAGCCACCCTTCAGTGCTAATTGGGAGCCAGCGACGTGCGGCCGATGGGGCCGGCCCTGAAGATTTGATCAGACGAGGTGTCAGTAAGCACGTCAAGTAAACCAGTAAATAAAAAAAGTCATTTTGTTGTGTTAGCTTTAGAATCATTGGAGGGCAGAAAAAGGAGAGCTTAAAGCAGTTGTCACGGTTTTCTTCATCTGTGAATTGGGGGTAAGAGGATTCCCCCGCCTCCTAGGGCTGTGATGAGAGCTAAATATAGGGTAAGACGGGAGAAGCGCCAGGTTGTAGTGTTTGTTTCGTGGCTCTGTCTCCTGCCCTTTTATATTGGAAGAAAACATTGTGCCGAGTAAGTAACAAACCTTCCCAGGGATTACGTTTCTACTTTACTTAATCTTCACAGTTTTCTGAGGTTGGTACTTTTGTTAATACCCATTTTTGGGGTGAAAATAGTGAAGATCAAACGATGCTAGACGGGGTAGAGGTACCAGAGGGCAGACCTGGGATTTGAACCTGTGCAGTTTCACTCTAGAGTCTAGGCTTTTACCCACTACACCATCCTGCCTTCCACTAAGGGAGCTCGCAGCATAGTCGTTAAGAATGAGAATAAGGCTATTTGACATCAGCTAGACCCAGGTTTGTGGCTTAGCTCTGCCTTTCTCTGGCACTGTGACCTTGGGTAAGTTACTCTCTGAACTTGAGTTTCCTCTTCTGTTAATTGGGGATGGTATCAATACATCCTTACTTAGAGAGCTATTGGACAGATTACATGAGGATGAATATATTAAGTCCTTAGAGAAGGGAGGGTCTTATGAGTTAAGAATTAATTCTTTTTGCCTCTAGGCCACCTCTCTCCTTGCATTGAGGTGGAAACTGAAGTGACTCAAAAAGGGGAGATGCCTTGTCGAAGGGGCACACAGCCAATAAGAATCCAGACTTTGAGACTGTTTACCCTGGGCCCCTTACCCCTTAATTCAGTTTTGTGTTGTCTCTCTCCTTCCAGTAGCTGGAGACTGTTTTTCCGTTGGCCTCTGTTTTTCTGATTGGCCTACAGGTTAGACTCCTGGGTGACCCAGCTGTGGCCTTCAGGCATCTTCTCTGCTCTGGACCCTCCCTTAGATTTACCTTGTCCCCTTTCCTTTGTTGAACAGTCCCCTGGTGGGGATGTTTTCTGTGCCCAGTGCTTGGAGCCGCTGCCATAGAGTATCTTTGTGGTCACAGGAAACCCTCTTGAGGTCAAGGTGGTCACTGCTGCCTTGAGGTGGTGGCCTGGAAGTGCAGACCACACCCCTGTCCTCAAGTGTCCAGGAGGCCCGAACTGTAAGGCCACCAGTCTCTGGATGGGGCTGAATTAGGATCACTGGGTAAAGGGTCTGTCACTGCCTGATCTCATGCACTGATTTACTCAGTCTTTGTACTATATTAAGTGTTTACTTCACTGTTCTAGATATTGGGAGAACAGCATGAATTTTTAAAAAGATAATAATGCCCGTATCAACTCCACAAAGTAAATTAAATCATCTCTGTTTTATGGTTGAAGCACAGAGGGTGCTCATGGAGCATACATTCTAGTGCAGAAGACAGACAACACATAAGCAAATAGACCAACTAGGTAATTCCAAGTTATAATAAGAACCATGAAAGAAATAAAACAGGGATTTGGTAGTGACTGGAACGGGTGAGGGGTGGGGGCCTTTAAGGTGACTGGTCAGGGAAACTTGTCTGTTCCTGGAGGAAGTGGGATGGGTGATATCTAGTGAAAAGGAGCCAGCCTTTTTTGAAAAGACCTGAGGAAAATAGATGATGTGCAAAGTTCCTGAGACTGGCTGGGGCTTAGCTTGTTGGAGGCCCAGCAAGATCATATGGGACCTTGGGGCCATGGAAAGGAATTTGGATTTTATCCTATGTGACAGTTGAAGAGTTTTGAATGGGGGAATGATAACTTTCCTTCCAAGGAGCAAGGGTCTTTGAATTTCATGGCTGCAGTCACCATTTGTGGTGATTTTGGAGCCCAAGAAAAGAAAATCTCACTGCTTCCACTTTTTCACCTTGTATTTGCCAGGAAGTGTTGGGACAAGATGCCGTGATCTGTTTTTGAATATTGAGTTTTAAGCCAACTTTTTCGCTCTTTCACCCTCATAAAGAAAGAAGGTCGTTAGTTCCTTTTCACTTTCTGCCATTAGAGTGGTATCATCTGCATATCTGAAGCTGAACTATTTCTGCCTGCAGTCTTGATTCCAACTTGTGATTCATCCAGCCTGGCATTTTGTATGATGTACTCTGCATAGAAGTTAAATAAACAGAGTGACAATATACAGCCTTGACGTACTCCTTTCCCAGTTTTGAACGAGTCAGTTGTTCCTTTTGAGGTTCTAACTGTTGCATCTTGTTCTGCATACAGGCTTTTCAGGAGACAGGTAAGGTGGTCTGGTATTTCCGTCACTAAGAATTTTCCACAGTTTGTTGCGATCCACACAATCAAAGGCTTTAACATAGTTAATAAACCAGTAGTAGATGTTTTTCTGGAATTCCCTTGCTTTCTCTATTATCCAATGAATGTTGGCAATTTGACCTCTCATTGCTGTCCTGGGGGTACCACAAGGGACACACTAGATGAAAATCTCTGCCTTCGACTGGTTTACCACTGAGTGGCAGTAGGGGTGGATGGTAAACACGAAGCTGTAAACTGTCGCGTCGTGATACGTGCTGTGAAGAAGGAACTGGCTGGGGGGGTATTGTGGTTTTAACTGGGTGGGTAGGGAAAGCCTCGGCCATGAGGCAGAGTCTAAGCAAAAACTTGAAAGAGGTGAAGGAGGGCACTGTGGGGTTATGGGGGCCAGGGGAGCAGTGACAGAGACCCAGAGGGGGGTTGGGGAAGAGGGGGAGGCCTGTGGAAGATGAGGTCTGAAAGGAAGAGGGTCAGGGAGGGGTTGTTTAGGGCCTCGCACGGGATGGAAACAGCGTTGGCTTTTATTTCTGGCGATATGGGGAGACTGTTAAGGGGGAGGAGTGATGTGATCGCTAGCTGTGGGTTCAAGGTGGAAGGAGGGAGGCCAGTTAGGAGGCTGCTGCTCTAAGGTGGGCAGGAGCTGGAGGTGGCAGCGGGAGTGCCCAGATGCTTGGCATACTGTGAAGGTGGAGCTTACAGGATTTGCTGGTGTGGGATGAGAGGAGGAGGAACATCGAGGATGATGCCAGTGCTTCGGCCTGAGCCTTGTTAGTGTCTGGAATGTGTATCTGGAATAAACATGACTTTGCATGGTGGCTGGGACAGGGCCTAGATGCCATTGAAACCCGTGGTGAGAGTATGTATGCTCTTTCAAATATTAAACCATTCTAGTGTTAAGTAAATTAGACAGAAATTGAGCTGGTTTGATCCCTGGGTTGGGAAGATCCTCTGGAGAAGGAAATGACAACCCACTCCAGTACTATTGCCTGGAAAAATCCCATGGACAGAGGAGCCTGGTAGGCTGCAGTCCATGGGGTCGCAAAGAGTTGGACACGACTGAGCGACTTCACTTTTACCAAAAGAAAGAGGTCTGGGAAAGGCTGAGATCAGAGGCTGCCCAGGTGCCTTATTTATTTATTTTGGTCTACCGTAGGTCTTTGTTGCTGCCTGCGGGCTTTGTCTAGTTGTGGCTACTAGAAGCTGCTTTCTGATTGCAGGGCCCAGGCGAGGCCTCTCTTGCAGAGCACCAGCTCTAGGGTATGTCGGCTTCGGTGTCGGGCTCAGTAGGTGTGGTGCGTGGGCTCAGTTGCCTCTTGGCACGTGGGACCTTAGTACCCAGAACAGGGATGGAACCCGTGTCCCCTGCCTTAGCAGGCAGTTTCCTAACCAGTGGACCACCAGGAAAGTCCGCCTAGATGCCTTTTAAAACCGAGCATATCCTTCCTTTAGGAATATGAAGGTGAATTATAGTCAGACCTCCATGTTCCTGGATTCAGCTAACCTCAGAAACTACATTTGCCTTGCCCCTGGCAACTATTTACATAATATTTGCACTGTGTTTATGACTTTTTACATAACATTTACATTGAATTAGGTATTATAAGTAACCTAGAGGTGATTTAGAGCTTCCCTGGTGGCTCAGCTGATAAAGAATGCACTGGCCAGGCAGGAGACCTGAGTTCAGTCCCTGGATTGGGAAGATCCCCTGGAGGAGGGCACGGCAACCCACTCCTATATTCCTGCCTGGAGAATCCCCATAGACAGAGGAGCCTGATGGGCTACAGTCCATGGGGTCTCAGAGTCGGACACGACTGAGAGAGTAAGCACAGAGATGATTTAAACTTAAGATATGCTTAGGTTATATCCAAGTGCTATGCCGTCTTCTGTAAGATATTCCCCTGTATTCCCCCCACCCTAGCCCCCACCCTTTCCCCAGCCGATACTGAGGGACACTGCACTCACCCTCCACCATGGAGACCTGGGTTCTCTCCTCCAGGTACTTGAAGTGCTTCCTGTTGCCTGGAGTCCCCTTTCCCCTCTGCTCTCCTGGCTTGTCCAAATCCTTCTGTCCTTCAAGACCCAGCTCAAACTCCCCTTCCCTCCCCCGAACTCCCCAAACTATAACTGAGACCTGAAGTTGGGTGGTGTTGATGTCTTCTTGGTCCTCTTGCTTCCTGTGTGGCTTTGGTAAAACACAAAATAGTGTCTGAGTTCCACTCTCTTTGTGATTAAACGGGGACAGGTGAGAGAAGAGTATGTATGTGAAGAGGGTCAATTTTAGACATACACACGCACCCACAGAAAATCACAGAAAGGAGGTCATCTCACTTGGGGTTGGGTTTAAAGTCAGCTTGAAAACCAGCTATCAGAGATGGAGTCACCCTGGGATCCAGGCCTTGGGACTGTCTGCTCTTCCTGCTGCACATCAGGCTCTCCTCTAAAGGTTTCCCACGGCACCCGATTACTTTCCAAGTGTTTTCTTGGTGGCTGTGGACCAGCCAGCCACCATCCTCCTGCCTGGTGGTGAATTCTTCTTTGTCAGTGGTCAGAAAACCCCTGAGGCTAGTCATTTACCCTTTCCTGTGGGTGTAACTCACATGTGATGTCTCGGGTCCACCTGTTTGTACTCACTGCTTCGTGGTTTCTGCCTGCTTTTTTTTTGGTTGTTGTTGTTGTTACTTTTTATTGTTTTGATTGATGGGGTATATAATCAAAAATGATGTGGGCTGTCCACTTTGGACTCCATGAGAGATATAGGAATAAGATCTGTTTCTGATTGCCTCAGGCGTCTTCCTCCCGGAGCAGGACTGGTTACAGAATGGGTGTCCAGGTGTGTTGGTTGAATGACTGACAGGCCTTTTGCTCTCCTTGCAGATCAAGTCCAAGGACCACGTGGCTGGCTCCCCCCTAGTATGGCCAATGAAGAGGATGACCCAGTCGTACAGGAGGTAACTGCCAGGGCGGGGTCCCTTGCATCCATCCTCAGGCCAGCCAAGGACCTGTTGGCTTCTTCTCTACCTGGGGCCCTCTTCCACGTACCTGCCTGGCTGACCTCCTCACTTCCTTTAGGTGTCTGATCCAGCATCACCTTGTCAGAGAGGATTCCCTGACCAGCCTGCTTCACGTGACGTTCCCGTGCACGCCCTCCCTAGCCCTTTACTTTGGCCATGCCTTGCCTTTGGGCACAGCACCTCTCAGCCCCTACACATAAGTCTTCTTCTGCTAGAGTGTAAGCCTCTTCAGGGCAGGGATTTTGTTCTGTTTACCACTGTGTCTGCAAAGCCAAGTTCAGTGCCTGGCAACTAATACTCAGCGACTGTTGAATGCATGGGCTTACCCAGATTCGGTCCTTTAGCAGATGTTTGCTGAATCCATTATGTGCTGGGGGCTATGACAGCAGTGAGCCAGGCAGTGCTCCCTCCCGTGGGAAGCTTAGGGTCTATAAGACTGGTAAGGAAGGGGTGGTTCCAGAGTCGGCCCAGACTGAGACACATCCTAGAGCCACTGGGCCTTTGCACATGCTGTTTCCTCCACATGTGCGTCCCCGTGCCTGATGAGCCTTCTCTCATCCTTAAGGCCTGGAGGTGGGAGAGGCCATGGTTCATAGGAAGAGCTAGGAAGCAGGAAGGGAAACTAGGTGCGGCAGGGGCAGTGAGGGTTGAAAAGAAAGTAGGGCTAGCCAGACCACCATAATACAGGCCCACCCAGGACAGGAGGTGGAGGGCACAGGGAGGAGGCCCTCCCCTGCCCCTTCCTCATCAGAAGAGCATTTCATTGGTCCCTCTAGCATGCATCTGATCTGGGCACCCTCAGGGAATACATTCTTATTGGGGTATAGTGACCTGGGTGGAGGACATACCCAGGTTGGAGATGTGGTTCCCTTTGTTTTTAGCATCAGTTGAGCTATTTCTTCTTCCCCCAGACTGCCTCAGGTCCACTAGCCCTGAAATCTGAGGAGCAAGCATGTGCCCGGGCAGGTTGGGCATTGAGTTCTGCCTCCCGGTTAAGTCTTCTTCTCTTGTTCCCAGATCGACGTGTACTTGGCCAAAAGTCTGGCAGAGAAGCTCTATCTGTTTCAGGTAATTATGAAACATAAAGGTAAGAGGGGAGACACAGTAAGTGACAGACAAGGAACAATGTGAAACCTCCAGTTGCTTAGAATTCTTGGCACAGAGGGTGTGCTAAGACAGTTTCTTTGGTTTCATGGATGGGCCAGCAGTAGTCTCTAATTTCAAAGATGGGAAAACCAAGACAGCCCTAGGAGAACAGTGTATTGGATGAAGCTTGGGCCCTGGGGACAGCCTGCTCGGTTGTGAGTCCTTGGGCAAGTTCCTTAAAAAAAATGTCTGTGCCTCAGTTTCTTCAATTGTATGGTGGTGATAAATAATGCCTGCCTGATAGGGTCCTCATGGGAATCAAGTGTGTCCTTATTAAAGTGCTTAGACTGCTGCCTGGTACACCATTCGCACCACGAATGATGGCTGCCGCTGTAGTTGAGACTCCAGGGCCGCATCAGCCAACCCCTCCCCTCTTTACTGGGCTGGTAGTTTTTTATTTGCTTGTGCCAGGTCTTAGTTGGGGAATGGGGATCTAGTTCCCAGACCAGGAATCGAACCCTGGGCCCCCTGTACTGGAAATGTAGAGTCTTAACCACTGGACCACCAGGGAAGTCCCTGGGCCAATAGTTTAATCCTGGTCACTCCTCCTTGTAACCCTAGACTGTCTGCAGGAATCATTCAGGGCACTTGACATATGTTAACTCATCTCATCCCACAGTAGCCTGTAGTGGTTATTATTACTGTAATTTAATAACAGCTTTCCTGAGATCTGATTCACACCCATGCAATTCCCCCATTTGAGTGTAAATGCAGTGAATTTTAGTCTGTTCACAGAGTTGTACCACCACACCAGTCTATTTTAGGAAGTGTTTGTTGTCCCATCCTCCCAGTCCTAGGCAACCATTAACCTATTTTCTGTCTATAGATTTGCCTTTTCTGGACATTTCATATAGATGGAGTCATGTAATATGTGGCCTTTGTGCCTGGCTCCTTTGTTTAGCAAGATATTTTCAAGATTCTCTCTTGTTATAATGTGTATGAGTACCTCATTTCTTTTTATGGATGAACATCCTCCATTGTATGGACATGTATACCACATTTTATCTCTCCATGCATCAGCTGATGAGTATCTGGGTTGTCGTGTTTTGGCTATCATGCATAATGCTGCTATGAACATTCCTGTCCCAGGTGTTTGTATAGAGAGGTTTTCATTTGTCTTGAAATTGCTGGGACCTGTGGAAGCTATGTTTAATATTTTGAGGAAATTTATATTCCCAGCAATAAGATTATTAAGTATTGGGTTGGTCAAAAAATTCATTTGGGTTTTCCCCATTAGGTCTATGAAAAAACCCAAACGAACTTTTTGGCCAACCCAGTATTTTCATCCGCGTGTTGCATGTAAGAAAAAGGCGCAGGGAGGCTAGGAACTCGCACAGGGGGCCTGGGACAGGGCGGCAGCTCCCCCCTGGCACGTGCCGGTGTGCTGGGAAGAGACCTGGGGTTGGGCCCATGGGGCTGGAGGCTGTTATTCGGGGCCTTCTGTTCTTGCTTCCTCGACTGAGTGCAGAGCGATGGACCCAGTGGTAACAGTTCATGGTGCGCCAGCCCCGTGCTGGGCCTTGGCTTCATTTGCCTCATTCCCTGTTCCTAGCGGTCCTGGGAGGCACGGAGCTTGCCTGAGCACACGAGGAGCAAGTGGCAGACTGAGGAGTCTGATTCCGGATCCGCTCCCTTCCCCACCACCCTTCCCAGCAGTCAGGAGGTCACAGGGCTGCCCTGGATTTTCACAGACCATGGGCCCTCCCGGGCTGTCTTGGGCGAGTCTGTCCCAGCTCCAGGCCCAGTCCAGACCAGTTGTGCTGCGGGCTGCTCCTGGACCTGAGCTCCAGCCCAGGAAGCAGGGAGGAGTCACTCTATTGCTGTTTAAGAGAGCTTTTAGGGAACAGCCATCTCCCTGGGCTAGAATATAACTAACTGATCTCAGATGGCCTCCGAAGGAGCGTTTACTTTACGCAGTGCCACGCCTCTGCCAGGCTCCTTCTGGAGGCTGTTGTGCTTCTCACAGTGTTGGCCACAGTCTTTTGAGAGTGAGTCCAAACCGTGACTCATCCATCCCCCGAGTGGTGTACGTATAGCACGGGAGGAAGAAAGGAAAGGTGGGTCTGTGAGGAAGGAGTTACCACGGCCTTCTTTGTTCAGGGCAAAAGAAGCGATTTGAGAGCAGTACACTCGTGTGATGCAAAATAACTTCCTGTGTGCTGACACGGGGGCCCAGAGAGGCCTCTCTGAGCAGGTCAGTTGGCAGACCAGCTCCCTTCCAACTTTATGGAAAAGCCCACACATCAGCCTGCAGCCTGTAAAGAATCTGCCTGCAACACAGGAGACCCGGGTTCGATTCCAGAGTTAGGAAGATCCCCTGGTGAAGGAAATGGCAACCTGCTCCAGTATTCTTGCCTGGAGATCCCATGACAGGAGCCTAGCAGGCTACTGTCCACGGGGTCGTTGGACATGAGTTAGCGACTAACTCACCACCGCCGCCGCCCATCAGCAGAAGGAGAGAGAATGGGATAGTGATTCCTGTAGATCTGTTGACTGGGAGAAAAGCACAATCTAACAGTTGAATGAGAATTATATTTGGTTCAGCAGATGTACTGAAGAGGAAAGCCCAGAGATAGCCTCTCAGCCCTGCAGGACTATTTTGAAGAGATAAGGGAGGAGAGGGTAGATAGGAGTTTTTGCAAATGAACAGCTTCTCTGTGTGGGGGAAGTGGGAACAGCCTGCGCTCTTTGAGATCGCTCCTTTGTTATGCGCCTTAACTGTCAGGTCCCCTGTTTTTTCCTTCCTGAATGCCCTTAGGGTGCCCTGTAGGTGGAGTGGCTGCAGGGGCAGAGGGTTTGAAGGCCACAGCATCCTTTGTGGCAGTTGCTTCTGCAGCGAGCAGTTTTTGTTTTCCCTTTTTGCTTCCTGTGGTCTCATTTTACTTGACCTTCTCCACCTGGGTGGCCTGTAAATGAGCAGTTAAGACTGTGGACCCTTTCTCTTGACTCCCATGGCATTATGCTGGGTTCCTAGGGGCCATAGGCCATGCGTGCTGGGGCCTGTTGGGGTTCCTAATGCCTGGGCGTGTCCCTCGGATGTGTGAAAGTGGCTCTTTGGAAGGAGGCTAGCTGGAGCCAGTGAGACGGGATTCAGGAGACCAGCGGGGGCCTCCAATCTGGGGCGGGAGTGGAGAGTAGCTATTGATTCTTGGCCAGCGCCTCTAGAGCCCAGCTCTGGGCAGGGTAGACTGACGGCTCCGTTCCCTTCCCCAGTACCCAGTGCGTCCAGCCTCGATGACGTATGATGACATTCCGCACCTCTCAGCCAAGATCAAGCCCAAGCAGCAGAAGGTGGGATTGGCCTCCTGGGCGGAGGTGGAGGGACGGGAGAGGTGATAGAGTGGGAGCTGAAAGAAGCCCAGAGGAGTGATTGGAGAGTAAAGAAGAAAACCAGCAACTTGCAGGGCCTTGAGAGCTGCAGAAGGAAACTTCCAGAAAGAAAGGAGGTGGGCAGCTCCAGAGAGGCCAGGCAGGAGGAAGGCCTGAGTTGAATTAGAACACGGGATGGGGTGGACTCAAGGTCACAGGACAGGGCCAGTGTGAAGAGGGCCCGGTATGGGGAATCTCAAGACTCTCAGCGCTGGGGTGACAGGGGCCAGGAGACCGGCCTGTCCTCAGGCAGCTACAGCTCTAAGCCTTGTTGTCATGTAAAAAGCTACACCAGCATTGCCAATTCTGCTGACATTTGAAAGGAAGTTGGAAATAAGAAAAAGAGAAAAGCTCTTGATTTTTAAATGTGGGTACCTAATGTAGACTTTGGGGAGTGGAATGTGGCGGCAAGCAAAACTACATGAACCCCTTCCAAAAAAAGCACTCAGGCCCTTCTCTTGGAATTTGGGTCTGTAGCCTTTGTGTGGACTGAAGTCCAGGGGCCTTCGAGGAGGGATGGTGTCAGTCCTGCTTCTGGCAGAGACTGAGGTTAGGAGATGGTTGTGGTGGGGTTGGGGGATCCCCTGAGCGCTGTGCCTCGGGGTCCCCATAGCTGGTGGGGGTGCTTGGTGCCTCCAGGTGGAGCTTGAGATGGCCATCGACACGCTGAATCCCAACTATTGCCGCAGCAAAGGGGAGCAGATTGCGCTGAATGTGGATGGGGCCTGCGCTGACGAGACCAACACGTATTCCTCGTGAGTGCCCTGGGCCCTAAGGGTGCCAAGCTTCGCTTTCTTCAAATATGAGCCTTCCACGGCCCTCAGCGACACCGAGGCCCTGTGCCCCACAGCTGGGCTCCCCACCAGCGGCTCATCTCTACATGACTGGGCCTGGCACGGGCTCGTCCCCAGGGAAATAGTCTTCCCTCCTGAGATGGCTCCTCTGACCAAGTTCTAACTGGGCCGAGAGGAAAGCTGGCCCCTTGATGGGAGAGGGAGCTCCCATCCACTGTGTGTCTCTTGGGCCACAGTTGAGTTTCCTCATCCCAGCGCCCCTCCTGCGGCACGTGCGGCCTTGGTCTCTGGCTGTTGGAGTTCAGGTGTCGGGGTGGAGGGGGCTGTGCCTCCAGGCCCGGGCCTGAGCTTCCTTCCGCTTGACCCTCGTTCTCCCTGTGCTTCCAGGAAGCTGATGGACAAGCAGACGTTCTGCTCTTCCCAGACCACCAGTAACACGTCCCGTTATGCTGCTGCGCTCTACAGGCAAGGTACCCACTCTGGGCTGCCGCGAGGGCTGAGAGGGTGGGAGGGAAGCAGGATGAGGGCTGGGGCCAGGAGAGGACACCCTGAAGGCTTCATCAGAAGGGTTGTTGCTGAGCCGTGAAAGACGCCGGGATTCTTGGCCTCTGGAGGAGAGGAATTCAATCCGGGGTCAGTGACAGGCTTGACTGCTCAGAGCTTTTGTGTAAAAAAATTTTATTAAAGTATAAAAGGGAGAGAAAGCTTCTGACATAGACATCAGAAGGGGGCAGAAAGAGTGTACCCCTGCTAGTCTTTGGCTGGATGGTATATAGCTGCAAAGCTGCTGCTAAGTCGCTTCAGTCATGTCCGACTCTGTGCGACCCCATAGACGGCAGCTCACCAGGCTCTCCCGTCCCTGAGATTCTCCAGGCAAGAACACTGGAGTGGGTTGCCATTGCCTTCTCTTATATAGCTACAGGCTGCTAGTTAGAGAAAGGGAATGTCTCAAAACTCAGAGACTGGCACCAAGCCCCTCACCCACAACATGCATTTTGAGATAACATGGGCACAAGGTAAGTCATCCCGGGCCATAAAACATTGACATGAATCTTGAAGAAAGATAGGTTTCCAAGTAAATACGTAGGTTCGTTAACATAGATTGGCAGAACAATGTATGAGTAACCCTTACCCGTTCTGAGCCTTAATGTGGACCATCTTGAATAAAGACAGAATCTAGGGTAAATACATAGTTCATTAACATGGCTTAAGAAAAACATTTCCTTAAGAAAAACGCGTTGGTTAGCTCAAGGTTTGAGAAGAGTTCAGGTGAAACCAGGTGTCATTATGGCAACACAGAATTTTAAGAGAAACCTCCTTTTAAATCTGTATAGAGAAGGGAAAAAACCCTTACACTTGAAGTTTATTTCCTCCTGCCGCTTAAGAGAGAGAGAAAAAACATCCGACGCTTGCAGCCTGTTTCCTCCGTCTGGAGACCCCTGGCCTTCCTGCCTATTGCCCTCTCACCCACGGAGGCCAGGCTGTCAAGGGACTGGGGTTTCCCACCTCCAAGGACTTTTACAGATACTGCCAAACCTGAAGGGGTGGGGCTCTGAGGTCATCATCCTCCTGGGACACAGACATACACACAGCATGACCTTTGAGGCGGGAGTAGAGTTTTGTCTTAAATATAAGGTATTTATGACCCAACAGTTCCATTCCTAGAAAACATCTATGCAAGAGAAATGAAACATCACCACACAAAAACTTGTACATAGGTGTTCACAGAAGCATTATCCATGATAGAGAAAAGTGGAAATGATCCACATGTCCATCAGCTGATGCATGGATTACAAAATATGGTATAGCCATACATGTGAATATTATTTAACCATAATAAGGAAAGAAGTACTGCTATGTGCGCCAACATGCGTGAGCCTTGAAAACATTAAGCTAAATGAAAGAAGCCAGGCACAAAGGACCACAGGTTACATGATTCCATGGCGTATGAAATGTTCAGGACAGGCAAACCCATGGAGACAGAAAGTGTCGGTAGATTATTGGTTCCCAGGGGCTGGGAGGAGAGTGGAATGGGAACATGGTTTCTTTTTGGGGTGATGAAATGGTCTAAAATTGATTGTGGTATTGGATGCATTGCTTTGTGAATATGTTAAAATACATTGAATTGTATGCTTGAAATGGGTGAATTATATGTTATGTGAATCATCTCAGTAAAGCTGTTAAAAAGTACAGGCTTACTATAAGTATTTAGTTTATAAAGCAATAAAGAAATTTGAACACTTAGGTGATAAAGTGGGGTAGAATAAAAGTAATATCAAATAGCTATACTCTTCTGATTTGAACTCATATCTCAAGGATATAATTCTTTAAAGCCACATTCCTTTTTTTTTTTTTTTTTAATTTATTTGGCTGTGCTGGGTCTTAGTTGTATGCAGCATGTGGGAGCTAGTTCCCCTACTAGGGATCGAACCCAGCACCTCCGCCTTGGGAACATGGAGTCTTAACCACTGGGATGCCAGGGAAGTCTTTAAAGCCACGTTCCTTCCTCTCCCTAGTCACGTGTTTACTCCTCATCTCGAGTACTCTGCTCCCTCTGGGGTTGCAGAGAACCTCCATAGAGCCTCGTGTCTGTCTGATTTCATTCAAGCCTACATTGACTTGATTGAAACTGATTATCTTTGCACTGCCTCCCAGTGCACAGGTCTGAGGCCCAAGGAAAAGTTAGGATCTGTGTCAGAGGCATGTAGGCACTCTTCTACCCGGCTCCGCCAGGCCTCTCTCCAGCCCGCTTGTAGGAGCCAGTTGTTTTTTTTCCTTTTGTTTTTTATTTGTGAGCTGCGCTGGGTCTTTGTTGCTGCTCGGGCTTTTCCCTACTTGTAGCACACGGCCTTCTCATTACAGTAGCTTCTTTAGAGCTCGGGCTCTAAAGCGCAGACTCAGTAGTCGTGTCTCATGGGCTTAGCTGCTCCGCGGCATGTGGGATCTTCCCAGACCAGGGAGCAAACCTGTTACCTCCGCATTGGCAGGTGGAACTTGATCGACTATGCCACCAGAGTCCCTGCACTAACCAGCTTCTTAATAGGATGGGTGGGACTTGACAGGGAGATAGATTGGAGGATGTGGGGTTAGGGAGGCAGTGAGGTTGCTGTGGCAGAGGCCTGGGTGGGGGCCAGGGAGAGTGGGGCGTGTTTGCTGAGTCACCACTGGGGCCAGAACAAGCAGTTTGCAGGGAGGGGAGTGGGGGCCGGGGTCGAGAGGCCCTTGAATGTTGGTGGAGGAGGGTTTGCAGGTAAGCCTTAAGAAAGCAACTTTGAGCAAGAGTCTGGGTTCATGTCTTGATCTGGTTTATGTGCTTGTTGTGTCCAGCACAGCCAGATTGGGTTGCGAATGGCTGTCAGCTTGATGATCCCAAGGCTAGACTGGGGGCTAGAGCAGAGGCGGGAGGCAGTTGGGCAGTGAGCTGAGGCCTTTCAGGGAATCTGGGGCCCCTGGTGACTCCCGTGAGCCAAGCTGGGTGGGTCAGCCTCAGCTCCTAGCGTCAGGTCCAAGCCCTTCTTCCTCTGCCAGGTGAGCTCCACCTGACACCTTTACATGGCATCCTGCAGCTGCGGCCCAGCTTCTCCTACCTGGATAAGGCAGACGCCAAGCACCGTGAGAGGGAGGCAGCCAATGAGGGTGAGCTCGGGAGCCCCAGCCCTGAATCTCTGTACATGTTGGCGGGCGAGGTCGATTGTGGGAAAAGTACTAAAGGGCTGGATTACAGGATCCTTAGCAGCATCCCCGGCCTCTACCCTCTGATGCCGGTAGCACCCGCCCCCACGATTTTGACCACCAGAAATGTCTCTGAATTTCCAAGAGTCTCCTGGGGAAATTGAAAACCACTGACTTAGGCAGCTACCTCTGTCTAGGAGGAGAATTCAGACACTACTGCTTGAGACCTGCCTGGTGGGTGGGGTGGAGAGCCTCTGCAGAAGCTGCGAGCAGGGCCTTTTCTTTTACAGCGGGAGACTCTTCCCAGGACGAGGCAGAGGAAGATGTGAAGCAGATCACGGTGAGCCCAGGCCCCGAGAACGCACCGGGAGGCCGCAGAGCCAGCTTTGTACTCAGCTGTCTGGAGGCAGCAAGGGTGGGCGGGTCTGCGTAGAGCATGGGCTCTGGGGGTGAAACAGAAAGAGTCCATGTCTTAGAACCTTCTTGCTGGACTACCTGGAGGGCTAATCTGCCGGGCGTGAGGTGTCTGGGAGTGGGAAATGCCCCAGATGCTAGGTTCTCTGGCCTCCGGGTGGGCCCTAGACGACAGCCTGGAAAGGCCCCAGGCCTGAGGTCCTGGCCCCCACCCCAGGTGCGGTTCTCCCGGCCTGAGTCGGAGCAGGCCCGCCAGCGCCGCGTGCAGTCCTACGAGTTCCTGCAGAAGAAGCATGCCGAGGAGCCCTGGGTCCACCTGCACTACTATGGCCTGAGGGTGAGCTGGGGTCCCTGGGCGGCGCGGACACTGGCCTCGGTGGGCTCCTGGGAGAGAAGCCCCAGTGCCCGGAAGTGTCACCTGTGGCCTCGTCGTCTCACATCCCCTTTCTTTCAGATTGAGTTTTAGCTACTTGGTAGTGCTACAAGGAGAGAGATTAGGTTCTGGGGGCAATTTGTCCTGTGTTCCTGCTTTCCTGCCTGTGTGCGCCCCCCCGGGGAGTGAGTTGACCGTGTCACTGGCGGCGGTGGTGGCCCCTGGGCTCTTGCTGAGTGTGAGCATCTTGTTGGGCTCAGTGAGGCTGGTGTTTGGTTACGTACTTTTATGCATCGTGGGCCCTGAATGAAGGCCAGACGCCCCATCAGGTGCTCCGTGGAGAAGCAGCCATCTGTCCCATGGCTGAGTTCGCTGTGCACCTCACCCGCCAAGGGTGATTTTTACTGTACTTGACTTAGAGCCCAGTCTTTGGAACTATATTGAGTAATGGAAGCAATCGAATATTAGCTCACAAAGACACCATAGGCTCCGTCTCCCCAACATTTTTGTAGAGGTGGAGCAACTTATGATTATTCTGGAACCTTCCTGAAAGAGATTTTTGTGTTGACAGAGCCTTAGACTTGGGGTCAGTCAGACTTCCAAAAGCTCTCCTGTTTCCTAGTGTATAACCCTCTGCAAGTTACTTAATCTCTGAGCCTCAGTTTCCTTATCTATAAAATGGGAATAATAATAACGGTACCTAACTTCACGTTATTTTGGGGATGGGATGAGTTGGGGTATGTGTGCAGCCATAGAACAGAGCCTGGCGCGTGCATAGTAGGTGCTCAGTGAACGCTAGCTGTTGTTACCATTGCTGTCTGTGTTTCTCTGTCAGCACATAGAGGCACAGATGCGCTGGGACTGTGCAGTCATAAAGGCAGGAAGGGATGTGGTTGAGGCCACATGCAGAGGCCTTGAGTGCTCTGCTCAGGAAGTTGGGGTGATCCTGTGGCCAGCCTTGGAGCTGGACAGTGGGTGACTGGAGCAGAAGGTGATACAAGGCTGAGAACCAGATTGCAGGGGGAGGCCTGGAATGTTGGCTGAGGTTCCTCTGACTTCCTGTTCCTCCCCCACAGGACAGTCGCTCTGAGCACGAACGCCAGTACCTGCTGTGCCAGGGCTTCAGCGGGGTTGAGAACACGGAGCTGGTCAAGTCCCCCAGGTGAGATGAGCCAGGCTGGGGCCGTGGAGGGCTGCTGAGCCTGACACTGGCCCTGGGAGCATCCCTCTCTCATGGGTCCTGCCTTGAGACTGTGGCCCCTTCTGTAACACGGTGGGGAGATGTGGAGGGGTCCATCATCCTCTGGAGAGGGCCAGAAGTGGGTGCTGGGCTTTGGGGCGGGGAGCGGCTTGGATACAACTGGTTGGTGGCCGGGGTGGGGCAAGGATAGAGCCCTGCAAGCTGCTGACCCATTCTCTCCCCCGACAGTGAGTACCTCATGATGCTGATGCCCCCCAGCCAGGAGGAGGAGAAGTGAGTAGAGGGGCCGAACGCCTTTCCGCACTGCCCCTTCCCACCCGCTAACCTGCCCCTGGCCTCCTAACCCTTGGTGTTGGTTTTCAATAGAGACAAACCCGTGGCCCCCAGCAATGTCCTGTCCATGGCCCAACTGCGCACCCTGCCCCTGGCTGATCAGATCAAGATCCTGATGAAAAACGGTGAGTGGGCAGCCCTGCCCTGGGGGTCCCCAGCCTTGCCACCTCCTGGGGAAGTGGAGTTGGGACAGACTTAAGGAGCGAGGCCCAAGGTCTTTGGAAAGTGCACTGAAGCTGGTGACAGGCCATGTTAGAGGGGCTGTAGGTCCCTGTGAGCCTGGGCAGGCCACTGGCCTTCCTGGGATGTGTTGTTTGTTTATGAAAAGGAACTAAGGTAGCTACGGGGCTGAGGTGAAGATTCAGAGGTGAGGCTTGTTAAAGGATTGTGCAGAGCCTCGCGTGTGAGCACGAGCGGTGTTCCTTTTCACAGTGAAGTGTGTCCCTTGCACCACTTTGTGGTCCCTCCCCAGGCTCCCCACAGTGACGACTCTGAGGCCAGAACCGTCAGAGTGGACATGAGCCTCGAACCTCAGAGCTGAGTCCCAGGCCCGAGGCTGCGGGGCTGGAGTGGAGAGGGGAGCTCCCTGGGGTCCAGAGGCTGCTGGCCTTGCTCCAGAACACATGGGCCTCCCCTGGCCCTGCCACTGCTCACCAGGGCTGGGGGCTCAGTTGGGGGTGGGGAGGTGGGGTGAGCAAAGCACAGTGACCAAGTGCATGAATTTTGGAGCCAAACAGCCTGGGTTCAAGTCCTGGCTCTGCCACTTACTAGCCAAGTGATCATGGGTGAATTTTGAAGCTTCTTGGGCTGGGTCTTCTCATGAGGCACTCCTCCAGGGCTCAGTGAGAGGCGGGGGCCTGCCCCGAGTGAGAAACAGTGACTGCAGCCGTTACGTTACTACTGTCCTGCTGGACTTGCTGCATGAGCCCAGGGCCCTCTTGGCTTGTCTGATGTCTCCTGTGTCCTCCTCAGTGAAGGTCATGCCTTTTGCCAACTTGATGAGCCTCCTGGGCCCCTCTGTCGACTCTGTGGCTGTTCTGCGTGGCATCCAGAAGGTGGCGATGTTGGTCCAAGGAAACTGGGTGGTGAAGAGGTAAGTTCTAGTCCCTTAGTTGGGAGCGATTAACCCAGTTAAATTGAATGTAAGTACTAATTGACCGACTGACAAAAACTCAGTTTAAGTTTTGGGCTTAAATCTACCTTAGTGCTTTCTGTTTGTCCTGTTGGCATGTTATATTCATTTTTCCCTTCTTTTCTTGTTACTGTTTTCACCAGTAACTGGGAAGTTACCTTTCTCGACTCTTTCAGAGATTACCCTACAGATTTCTCAGTTTAATATTAGTTGCTACTTTTTCGGAGAAGGCAGTGGCACCCCACTCCAGTACTCTTGCCTGGAAAATCCCATGGATGGAGGAGCCTGGAAGGCTGCAGTCCATGGGGTCGCTAAGAGTCGGGCACGACTGAGCGACTTCACTTTAACTTTTCACTTTCATGCATTGGAGAAGGAAATGGCAACCCACTCCAGTGTTCTTGCCTGGAGAATCCCAGGGACAGAGGAGCCTGGTGGGCTGCTGTCTGTGGGGTCGCACAGAGTCGGGCACGACTAAAGCGACTTAGCAGCAGTAGCAGCTACTTTTTACCCTCATCCATGATGATTCAACAACCTTTAGGTTTTGGTCTTCCTCTCAACTCATTTGTCATTGTATTTGTATATTTTAATTCTCTATTTTAAACCTTGTAAGATGTTATCCAGTTAATATTCTTTTTTTTAAATTAATTTATTTATTTTGCTCATCATTTCTTTCTGTATCTCTGAGTTCCTAAACATGATGATTTCCTTCTGTGAAACTGAGCATCTGCAGGTCATAAATTTGTTTCCTCTTTGTCTGGAAATGTCTATTTCACCTTTGTTCTTAAAGCTTATTTTGGTTTTTAATTTTATTCAAGTAGGGCTGATTTACAATGTTAGGGATATTTTTTATTGAGTATAGAATTTTAATTTGGTGATTTTCCTTCCACACTCTGATAGAATTTCATTGTATTCTGATCTCTATTGATTTTATTGTTAATCCACTGTATGTTCCGCTGTCTATGTTTCTTCGTTTCTCTCTGGCTGCGTTCAGATTTTTTTCTTGTTTTGGTTTTGGTTTTGCACAGCTCGTCAAGATGGGCCTCAGTGGGAATTTCTTATGTGTCCTGTCGGGCTGCGTAGGTCCTGGATTTGTGGCTTGCTGCCTTTTAGTAGTTTCTCTTCCGTGATTGCTTCTCCAGACTCTGCCTCCTCCCTAGACTGTCAGTTTCTAGGCGGCAGGGACTGTCTTGACTCCCTTTTCCCCTGGTACCGGGTATAATGCCTGGTACGTGGCCCACCCTTGGTAAACCTGACTACATTTAATGCACACTTGAATTATGTTATTTCTAAATTGTGTAAGGTAGAACACATTGAATACTCATGGTTTAGGGATGTGATACAAAGTGAGCTATCTGTCAAAGTGTAAATTGTTATAGATTTTTTTAAAAGTTGTTCATTGCGAAAAGTCCATCATTTCCCAGTTGGTTGGCCAAGAAGACTGCAAAGTATATTCATGTTAGAACCGCATGGTGACAGCCTTGCCCTGGAAAACGGACGGTGCCCGGTGTGCTTTGTGGGGCCTTGCAGCTGCTGTCTGTGTGACACAAGCGTCTAATTATGAGGGCCTCTGGGACGGCACTTCACCTGTTATTGGGACCATGTATGTGTGTGTGTGTGCCAGGGCCCTGTCCTGTAGGGCTTTCATGGGAAAGTGGGCCCAGCTCAGCCTTGAAGGAAAGTAGTAGATGGGTGCCAGGTGGGCTTGAGGGGGCAGGGAGAACAAAGGAGTGTGTGTCCCTGGGCAGCAGGGTCTGCATCTGGGTGTGGGGTCAGGGTTACGCTGTGGAAATGCTTTTAAGCTTTGGCGCCTGTCATTTGCCCTTGAAGGTCCCTGAGCCTTGAGTGCTGGTCCCATTCTCCCCAAGGGCTTCAACCTCACCCATGCTTGGGGTCTGTCCAATCCCAACCCCTGACCCCTCCTGCCTCAGCTCACACTGCCTACTCCTTCCATTTGGGCCAGGGGTAAGGCCTTGGGTGCTGCTTCATTGCTGGCCTCTCTTAGTGTTTCACCTGCTTTATGTGTGGGACTCGCTAGACTCCAGAGTCCTGGGCTCAGCTGGTCTGTCTCTGAGCCCCTGACCCTCTGACCACGCAGGGACCTTGGGGCTGGGCCCCTGTGAGGGAGACGTTGGGAACGGGGTAGGAGAGGAACTCGGGTCTGTAGGGGAGGCTGCTGCTTTCCTCCACACGGGTTCAGGGAGCCAGGCTCCCGGGGAGAACGGCGGGTGATGCGAGCCCTTGGGGCCCATGTGGGAAAGAGGCCTGGGCTTCTGCTTGGAGCTTGAGGGAGTGGGAGGCAGGAGGGCTGAGGACAGGGCCTGACCAGCCGCCCCGTCCCCTTGGCAGTGACATCCTGTACCCCAAGGATTCCTCCAGCCCTCACAGCGGCGTGCCGGCTGAGGTGCTCTGCAGGGGCCGAGACTTTGTGGTAAGTGCCCAGCTCTCTGGCCTCCTGGCGGAGCATGGGGGGTGGATGGGGGCTGCACAGAGTCCCAGACCTTCGCCCGGGCAGTGGGCAAAGGGCAGGAGCGTGGGGCCCAGTGGGGCAGTGGGGAGTAGAGGGCTCTGGACTCTGCCTTGCTCCTCCCTCCTCTCAGACCCTGGAGTCTTCAGTTTCATAACCTTTGAGTTCTTAGCCTGGAAGCCATAGGTAGATTCTGACCTGGAAGCCATTTGACCAGAGTGGTATTTTTAAAATGCTGACTCACTGTCTGTTTTTACAAAAAGCAATCAGACTCACGCTAGATTTCTACCTTGTCATAAATAATTGGACAGTCTGGTATCACTAACCCCCAAACAGCAGCCACTTTGAACGCACCTGACACTCCCCATTCACCAGTCCCTGGCATGCTGTTCCCTGCACTGTGGCTCTGGGCTTTAGCAACTCCTGAGCTGGCTCATCCCTCACCCCATCACCCTGTCCTGCTCCCCACCCCACCCCCGCATTTATCCAGAGCTGAAGTCCCAGCCAAGGCATCCCTCCTCAGGGCTTGGCCTCTGAGCTCCCGCAGCCTGCGCTGCCTCCGTTGACCTTGGCAGCGGACTTTGAGTTTGCAGCAGTGTCGCCTTGGAGCTGTCTGTGGTGACCTTGGTGAGCTCATGCACAGGTCTGATTACACCAGGCAGCCCTAATCCGTTTAGGAGAGTGTCTCCATTTTCTCTTTTCTCACCGAGGTGTCCCAGCTCCTTGGGGTACTGAGCATCTAGATGCCTGTGGTTTATTTTCATCTCGGGGATCAGGGTGTGGTGGCGTCGATTCCCACGCTCACTCATGGCACACGTGCGCTGCTCACCCTTAGCTGCCTGTCAGCTCTTCTCTGTTCATGCAGACACTGTTCACGTGGGTTGTCTGGGAGAGGGTCTTGTTGGATCTGAGGTGTTGTTGGTGACATATGGGCAAGGCATCCCCACCCCAGGAAGCTTCTGTGGCGTGGAGTGGGTCCAGCTGCCCTCCTGGAGGTGGTGGCCCTGGAGCTTCTTCACAAAGGAGGAGACAGAGGCTCAGAGTGGAAGTGACTGCCCACAGCCAGAGTCCAGACCCAGTCTGCCTGACACCCCTGCCTGGCTAGGAGCCTCTGCTCTGCGCCCTCATCCCAGGCTCCCAGGACAACAGCAGGGGCTCGGGGGACAGTCGTAGGAGTCCTGGAGACACACCTCTTTTTCTCTCTCAGATGTGGAAGTTCACACAGAGCCGCTGGGTGGTAAGGAAAGAGGTGGCAGCGGTGACTAAGGTAAGTGATGTCCTGCTTGACCTGAGGTCTGGCCCTGCTACTGCAGGGACGGGGGCTGAGTGGGGCTTTTGGGCTGGGCGTGCCTCACCTGGCTCCATCCCCGCAGCTCTGCACGGAAGACGTGAAGGACTTTCTGGAGCACATGGCCGTAGTGAGGATCAACAAGGGTTGGGAGTTCATTCTGCCTTATGACGGGGAGTTCATCAAGAAGCATCCAGACGTGGTGCAGCGGCAGAACATGCTGTGGATAGGCATCCAGGCCAAGTAAGAGCCTGTCGGGCAGGCGAGGGGAAAGGGCTATCACGTCGTCCCCAGCCACCTGCTGCCAGCGGGGAGCACAGCCTGGCTGCAGCTGGGATGATGAATGCCAGTTGGAGCTGTGCACACCCCTCCTTCACTCAGGTGGACTTCGCTGCGTGATCCCAGAACCCCCCTGGCAGAGGGCTGCCACTGCCCATTCTGCTAATCCAACCTGACCGGCCTCTATTCTGAGGGGTCGGGGAGGAAGGGGAAAGCACTCAGGAGCAACGTCCCAGGCTTATGTGGCCCAAGGCAGGCTGGCGGGAGGCTGGCTGAGGAAAGGAAGGTGGGCTGCCACTGCCCACCCCCACCATTCGGCTCCAAGCTGCAAGCAGGGACCACCACAGCTCTATACGTGTGGTGTCTTGTGGGGACGTTTCTCTTGGGAGGCAGACGACTGGGGACATGATTTAGTTACGAGGGTTTTTTCTTCTTTTCAGATTAGAAAAAGTTTATAATCTTGTGAAGGAAGCCATGCCAAAGAAGCCGGATGGACAATCAGGTGTGGAGGGCATTGGCTGGGCGGGCCCTCACCCTAATACTGGCTGCTAAGGGCTGCTTTTCTAGGGCTTGTCGGGGCTCTGCCTAGAGGGGGTGTGGGGCTTATTGGTGGCTGCCCTTCTGTGCCTCTTCCCCTTGCCCACAGATCTCAGCTGAAGGCTTGTCTAGTGGCAAAGCCTTGCCTCAGGGACTGAGGCTTCTGGACTCCAGGGCGGTGTCTGGGTTCCAGGCCTGGAGATTTCTCACCCTCGGGTTGGCAGGGTGGCTGCTGGCAGGGACTCAGCCGTAACTTACTGGGTCTCTGAATGTGGAAATCTGATTTTTCCGGTTCTGTTTTTTCCCTCATGGCTGGGGTAGCCAAATTCCTTCTGGGTAGGGTGGTGGTGAAAGGCCAGACTGGGCCACTTGCTTCTGCACCAGCTGGTTTGCATTTTTCCTGTCCCCTTCCTGTGCTCAGCAGAGTGTCCCCATCAGGATAGAAGGGAGTGTCCATGGGGCAGAGGGGCCATGGGCCTTCTCCCCAGGTCCTTCCCTGCACCGTCCCTACTGTCCTGAGCAGCCCTGTGTCTTCTCCCAGGGCCTGTGGGGCTGGTCTCTGGGGACCAGAGAGTCCAAGTCGCCAAAAGACAGGCCCAGCAGAACCACGCGCTGCTGGAGCGGGAGCTGCAGCAGAGGAAGGAGCAGCTGCAGGCGTCCGCGGTCCTGCCCGGCGTGCGGATCAAGGAGGAGCCCATGAGTGAGGAGGGGGAGGACGAAGAGGAGCCCATGGACACCTCGCCCGGTGGCGGCCTCCACGGTGGGCTGGCCAACGGGCTGCCTGCCGTGCGGGCGGCAGGCGGGGACAGCTTCAATGGGCACCCACCCTCCGGCTCTGCTGGCACCCTCGTAGCCCGGGAACTCAGGGCCTTTGTGCAGGCCACCTTTCAGAAACAGTTTGTGCTCACCCTGAGCGAACTCAAGCGCCTCTTCAACCTGCACTTGGCCAGCCTGCCCCCCGGCCACATGCTGTTCAGCGGCATCTCGGACCGCATGCTGCAGGACACGGTGCTGGCCGCCGGCTGCAAGCAGATACTGGTGCCTGTAAGTAGCACCCCCGGCGGCAGACGAGGCCCCGTGGAGGGCTCCTGGGCACGCAGGCCTGTCCAGGAGGAAGTGGCTATGGGAGAGAGGCTGGCAACCAGACTGGCCTGAGCTCTGCTGGCTTTGGGGAAACAGCTGTTGGTAGGGTGCCTGGGGCAGGGGCACTTGGGAGACCGTTGGCCTCAGTGTAAATGTAGGATCCCACGTGGTTGCTGTGTACGGTATTGGGCTGGTCAGCCTCCCAGCCCTGCACCCTCATCTGAAGTGGGCAAATGTTAGTTTTGTGTCACAGGCTTTGTTGAAGGCTGAGTGGGTGCCTATAGGCCATCACCTGTTGCCTGGCACACAGGAGGGCTTTGGCCATGCCAGCTCCCCATCCCCGGGTCTAGCCCCTTCCTGTGCCAGCACCCCACCCATTCCTGCCAGCTTTGCCATTTTTTACGATGATTTCACTTCTAGTGCCATTTGATCTTGTAACCGCAGATGAAGAAACTGAGTTTCAAAGAAATAAAACGCACTTGCCCAGGAAGTGATAGAGCCGGACATTGAACCTCAGTACAGTGGCTGCAAGTCTTAAATCCTTTCTGCTGCAGCTGAGAGGAGCTGACCTCTCACCAGAGCCCTCAGCTGCACCTGGGTCCCGGCGGGCCTCCCTGTCCTAGAGCTGGCTGGCCAGCTCTGTGGCTTTTCAGTGAGCATTTCTGGTGCAGGCCTGCAGGTGCAGGGTGGGCCACCCCCACCCCGGGCTCCTTGTCTTGTCCCGTCATTGGAAGGGGTCCTAGAGGGGTGGAAATACAGGAGCAGAGGAATCTTTGGAGACCACTTCCCTGAGCTGAGGGTACAAGGGTGCCCGGCTGGGTGCTCTCTTCATTCTCCTCCCAGACCTGTCAGCGAGTCGGGTGAAGTGGGCTGTGTATGCCTCTTAACAAGGGAGCACTGCTGTCCTCAGCGTAAGATCAGAAGCATGTGCAGCCTCGGGTGACCTGAGGCAAAGGCCCGTCCCTGTGTATGTGAGGAGCAGAAACTAGGGCAAGAGGCCCTGGGTCCCAGGCTGGCTGGCGCTTCCCAGGGGATCTGGCGCTCGTGGCACGGGGCCCTCGGTGAGGTCTCTATAGAAGGTAGCGGGCTTGGGCACCCTGCCCTATTTGGACCCTCCATTGTCCACCCAGTGATAGGTTCAGTTACCTGCAGACTCACCTTTCTCTGACGGAGCCAGGCAGGGCAGGGGCACCTGCCTGATGTTAGCCAGGCCATCTCGGGCTGTTGGAGGGGATAGACGACAAGGGGCATGAGTGGCCACCCCCAGGACCCGCTCGTCCTACACTTCTCAGTAGGGTCGGCCTCTCGACTCAGGAGACCCTGGCCTTCTCTTCCAGCTCCCTTGCTAACTCTCCTCTGTATCTTAGTCACGTCCAAGGCAGAAGATTCCTCAGACCTATCCAGCCTCATTTTTTTTGTTTTAACACAAAGGAGCTGAGGCTCAGGGAGAGCAAGTATATGCGCCAAGACTTAGCTCCTAGCGCTGCTGCTTATTAGTGGCGTGGCCGTGAACACTGAGTAAACCTCGCTGCATGGGACCTCCCTCTTGGAGAGCGGCTCCCTCTCTGGTAGCAAATGAGATTTAAAGCCCACCTGGGACTTTACGTGGTAGGAATTGTTACTGTTACTTGGGTTGTGGTACCAAGACCAGAATCCACTCTGCCAGGTGCCCTTTCCACCGTCCCCTTCTCCGGGCACCAGGAGCCTGGGCTGCCCTCTCCGTGGTCCGTCTTCAGACTCTGCTGAGCCACGTGGCATGGGCTGCTCAGGGTGGATCAGGGCCTCTAACCCATGTTGACATGGCTTTGGAGGAGGAGGGAGTGAAAGGGATCCCATGATATTCCTAAGGATTTAGGGGGGTGGGAGTGCTTAGACACATCTGAGGGTTGGTTGAGGGTGGGAGGACACAGGATGTTAAAGCAGAAGGGAGAGCTAGCGGCAGGCTGATGGGAAACACAGACGCCGCCTCCCCGCCTTCCCGAGCACGTCTGGCTTGGGCTGGGTTTGTCTGTGTCTCATGGAAGCGGTCTCCGCGTGTGGCTCAGGAGGAGGGAGAAGCCGCAGTAGGTTTGCAGCCGCCCACAGCTAGCGAGAGGCAGAGGCTAGGACTGGAACTCCGTTCCCAGAGCTGGGCGGGTGCAGGCCGACAGGACCAAGGCGGGTGGATTCATGTGTTAGAGCCAAATGGCCAACTCACGCCTGGGCCTCGGTCAGTTTCCCCCACAGACGGCTGCTTCCCCGGATGAGCAGAAGGTGTTCGCCCTCTGGGAATCTGGAGACATTAGTGACCAGGTGAGGTGACCTTCCAGTCTCCCCAGAAGGGGGAGGGCGGTGTTCTGCAGGGGGGGACCTTTGGGGAGACCCAAAGTATAGTCATATCCATTTCAAATTTTCCAGCCGCTCCCGGTTTTAAATATTCTGTCTCTCCATATATTTCAAAACATACTGGATGTGCCAGTGGTGTGAGCCAAAAGCAGTGGTTCCCAAATGTCAGGACTGGCTGCATCAGAAACACCTTTTAAAAAGTACACAGATTCTGTTTCGTTCTGTAGGAATGGGGTAGGGTCCTAGGTATTTAAGTTTCTACAAAGCCTTCTAGATGATTCTACTGCCCAGAGATTCAGTTTAGTTCTATAGGAATGCGGTAGGGTCCTAGATATTTAAGTTTCTACAAAGCCTTCTAGATGATTCTACTGCCCAGCCAGGCTTGTGAACCGGTGATGGACCACATTTCTCAGATGACTGATGGTGGCAGGAATCAAAAGGATTTCTTATCAATCTCAGGTATCAGATCAGAAGTCAGAGAAATCAGTCCTTTTGCCTCTAGTCACACCTGGACAGGAATGAACAGAATATTAATTCAACCAGCAGGATCTGAGGTCCAGAAGTTTTCCTTAAATCATGAGCTTGCCTGAATTTCAAAGATTAAGATTTAATTGCTAGACTCCAGTAGATCTGTCCTTTTCCAGGTGTTGTCCTTAGGAACTGGGAGAGGGAGTGAGCAAAAGCCCCCACTAAGATCTGTGTCCCCTTTTGCCTCTTAGAAGGAGACTGACAGGCAGGCTGAGAACACCAGAGGGGCAGGGCCTTCTGTGATGGAGAGCCATCTGGAACAGATCTCTGTGCTTTTGGCCAGAGTGGGTGGCATCTGGGTTTCCTACTCTTGAACTACTCCAGTAATTAAAAGGAAAAAAAGGTAGTAAGTGCGTATTCTTCAAAACAAATAAGACTGAAAGCTGTATGGGAAGCTGGTCTCCTGCTTTGCCTGACCTGATTCCCACTCCTCAGAGGCGATGGCTTTTTAATTACAAGGTGTCATTTTATATATATACACACACAGATATACACAGATTGTGCTGCTCCTATTTGATGTCTCACCTTGTTATTTTCAGTGGGCTTCTGGTTGCACTGGTTGAGGATTTCGTTTTCAGCTATGTTGGGAGAATGGATGTGTGGGATGTATTTTTTTAGTTACATCACATATCAATGCTAGACGAGAAATGTGTTCATTGTGGAGACATATATCAGTATTTTACCATATCCATTTTTTTGAATACTGCTTTTCTTGTTTTCACTTGCATGGTTTTCTGAACACATAGACACCATCAGGAGTACTGTTCTTGTGTCCCAGACCCCTCTCCAAGTGGGACCTGCTCCATGTCTCTTGCTGGCTTGCAATCTTGTGTCTTCCTTGTTGCTTAATCTTAGCTTCTAAGGGGACCAGAGGGGTTGTGTGCATTCTCATGTCTTAAAATGGCTTTCTTTTGTCCTCAGGTATTATTTGTCTGGGACTAGGGTTTGGACGGAGAAGGCAATGGCATCCCACTCCAGTACTCTTGCCTGGAAAATCCCATGGATGGAGGAGCCTGGTAGGCTGCAGTCCATGGGGTTGCTAAGAGTTGGACACGACTGAGCGCCTTCCCTTTCACTTTTTACTTTCATGCATTGGAAAAGGAAATGGCAACCCGCTCCAGTGTTCTTGCCTGGAGAATCCTAGGGATGGTGGAGCCTGATGGGCTGCCATCTATGGGGTCACACAGAGTTGGACATGACTGAAGCAACTTAGCAGCAGCAGCAGCAGCAGCAGCAGCAGGGTTTTGGAGGGCAAAGCATTTTCCTCCTGAATACTGTTCCATCGTATTCAGGCTTTCAGAGTTGTCGTCGAGTTCCTTGGTCCTCTCTTTCTCGGTCTTTTGTTTGATCCACATCCTTCCCTTAAGCCATAGTAAGGTTTTATTCTTACTCTGCATATAGCGCATCAGTGCGTCTCCAGAAGTGCCCTTTTGTGGGTTATTACTGTGCTGGATGGTTGAGTCATCCTTACGAAGTTCCGAAATCTCTTTACCTGTGTTTTCTCTATCCTTTTGGAATTCTTAGGTCACATGTTATACATAGTGGATCAAATCTTTTCTCTCTCATTTAACACCTTTTGTTCCGATGGGGGGATTTTGACAGTCTTCTCTCCTTCCTATTTTTCTTTGGGACATAATGCTTTTCATGGCATCCTGTCTTATTTATGCATCAGGACTTTAAGCCACTCACTCCTCATCCTGTCCACGCAGTTAAGGTGTGGCTTCCCTGCCTGCTCAGTTATCCTGTTTTTCTGTCACACAAAGTATGTCTAAAAACTACTCCTCTGCTAATGGCTTCACTGGCATTTTTGTTCTGTGTGCACATATCTTTATTTCTTCATTTTATTAAGGCTTATCTCGGGAGATGACAAACTGGCCACACGTGTTTGTTTTTAACAGAAGTCCTAAGCAAGGACTTTGATCGCAGACTACAATGTGGAGTTGGGTCCCTAGCTTTAGATTTCTTATTTATTAATGTTTCTGTTTTAGATAATTCCCGTAATAACATGTTTTTGCTACCAAAGCATCGACAGGTTTTGCTTGAAATTTTTTCCAAAAATTACCGGGTGCGCCGGAACATGATCCAGGCTCGGCTGACTCAAGAGTGTGGAGAAGATCTGAGTAAACAGGAGGTGGATAAAGTGCTAAAGGTACATCCATTTTTGGTATAATAATATGCAGAGGTTCTGAGCTTCTATTCTGACCTTGAGCCTACTAAGAACCACGACGCCCACAGCTGGCTCCTCCCTGTCTTAGGCGGAGACTGACTGTGGAAACGGATCTCGTCTGGTACCCTTCCTGTGGCTGCGCTTATTAATCAGGCTTCCTCTGCACCCTTCCCCAGCCTGCTGGGTCTTCAGCAACAGATAATTGGCATTGGTTTGGTGGGTTTATGCAAAAGGACTAAATTGAGTAAGATGTAAACTCCATTAATAGTCTAGCGGGTCATCATCCTTTACAGTGACAGGGCCTAGACTGGAATCTGTACCCTGACTCCTCCTTTGAATCGTGTACCACTTTTTTTTTACGCTGTAACCCCATACTAAGTCTTGTGCTCCTTGCTTTAGTAGAACAATTTTAAAATCAAATTTAAAAAGAAGTAAAAATACTTAATCCCTGTTAGGCCTTGGCTTCCCTGTGGCTCAGATGGTAAAGGATGTGCGTGCAGTGCGGGAGACCTGGGTGATCCCTGTGTCAGGAAGATCCCCTGGAGCAGGGAATGGCTGCCCGCTGCAGTGCTCCTGCCTGGAGAATTCCACGGACAGAGGAGCCTTGTGGGCTACCGTCCCTGGGGTTGTGAAGAGTCAGACACAACTGAGTGACTTAACACTTTTTTCATAATGTCTTTATGAGTTGACTGTGTGGCACAAATACCATACTCGCAGAAGCATTTAGTTTTATCATTTAGCATTAGTTTTACTGAAAACTGATGACAGATTCCCTATATTCTAGTATTCTTATATTCCAGGTCCATAGATGCTGATGCAATTTGTGAAGCACCTTTTTTCTGGTTAGCTTATTCATATTATCTTCTGTATCTTGTGTTTATAAAGCACATTCGTTTATAGTCCCTCACTCTTAAGACACCCCTGGGGAAAGAAGGGGTCAAGACCCACGCATGGAGGAGACTGGGCAGTGACGATCATGGTGTCAGGCAGGTCTTGATCTCCTGTTTGTGTTCTCTCCATGAATCGTAAATCAAGTTTTGATATTCTGCACAGAATGTGCTCCTTTTCCTGCTAATGTCTGCTCTCAACATGTTTCTTTATTCATAGGACTGCTGTGTAAGCTATGGTGGCATGTGGTACCTTAAAGGGACAGTACAGTCTTGACAACAGTTGCAAATCACTAACCCAGTGAATCCAAGCCCAAGGACGGACGGCAGAGCCAGCAGAGGTGGAAGTAGAGTTTCGGTTGCTTCGGAAGACTCGGAGCAAGAGGAACTGACCATCTCTCGGCCTGGGGCCTCGCACTGTCCAGTGGACAGAGGGGATCATACTCAGCCAGTGGCAGGGTCACCTTAAGGTAGATGGCTCCCAGAAGAGACCAGCTGGGACCTTCTTTGCAGTACAGTTTGAAATTCGTGATGTATTTTGCTTGTTATTTGGTTTCATTCTCATAATAAAGAGAGTGTACACTGTCACCGGCAGGATGATGAAAATCATGGTCTAATATTTTACTTTCAAACCTAATGCCAACAAGATCTGAATTATGTTTACAAGATGAAGAAAACCTCGAGGTTTTTAATATTTAAAATGCCTGGAAGCCAATATTAAGTCTTCAGTTACCTATCTGCTAAGACTTCTGCCAACTTCATTAAACAAACCAAACCAATCGTTTCACTGTTGGTTTCCTGTGGCCATTTTACCTTTTAAAACAACCTACTTTAAAAGTCACAGTCTCAACTGTTTACATGAACCATAGCAAAAAATCAGAATCAAATACATTTATTCTCAGTGTTTGCATATGGATGCAAATGAAACGAGGTAAGTATGGAACAATGTATAAGTGAGGTCATCACACTTTGATGTAAAAAATTTATATTTTGTGTATTTTTAAAATAAATGCTAACACTAACCTGGCATCATGGTGCTGCTGTCTTCAAATGGTTGCAAGAAGGCAGTGCTGTCTGCTCTCAGAGCCTTGTATGTACATCAGGGGGATGGCAGCCAGCAGCACTGCCGGGTGGAACTGTACAGTCGCATATGTAATTGTAAAATTTTCTAGTACACATATTAAAGATAGTACAAAGAAACTTGTTAAATTTTTATGTATTTTACGTAGCCTAATATAGCTAAAATATCAACATGTAATAAAAATATTAAAGTTTTTTGGTACCAAGTTTTTAGTATCTGGTATCTTATACACTGTGTAGTCCATGGGGTCGCAAAGAGTCGGACACGGCTGAGCGACTTTCACTTCTCATCTTACCACACTCGCAGTTTGGAGTAGCTACAGTTTTAGTGCTCAGTTGCCACATGTGGCTAGCCCATCGTGACTGCTGGACAGTCAGCCCTTGGAGGACTGTGAAAAATTAAAGAATTAAGCTAGATGAGGCGAGACAGGGAATTTCACTAAAATAAGACTTTTGCTGTGGTCTGTTGGGCAGTAGAGCCACTACTCTGTGAAGATTTAGATGATGGTGTCTGTGTATGTACTTCTCCCCCACACCCCCCAGAAAAAAGAGATACAATACTTGGTAATGAAAGTTTAACAGGTTGATTGTATATTATGTTCTTGGTTCTAATTGTCAACATACATGAGGCCGAAGAGTAAAAACCTTCTCAAGTGTTTCTGGAGTGTGTCCAGCTATCATATAGCTCTACTCAAGGGGAGGCCCCTTGTGTCACAGCAGAGACTGAGCAGACTGGAACTGGTGGGGCTTGGAGGAGTCAGAGCCTTAAACACCAATAAAGAGAAGTGAGTTAAACACCGAATTCAAATAGCTAGGGAAATAAGAACAGAGAAGGAAATACTTAAAAATTAACGAGGTAAAAATGTAAATTAAAATATACCAATAGCTATCAATGAAGGAAAATGGCACAAGCTTGTATAGACAATGAGATGGGAAAAGTTTAGAGGAATTAGATGATTTATAACTAAAACATAAATTACTAAAAGTGGTTGGAAAGAAATTGCAACAGAGCAATTACTAGAGAAGAAAAGGGCCAGGGATTATCACAGTTGAATTATATAAAACCTTTATGATGTAACAGCGTGTGATGGTCCCCCAGATGCTTATCAAAGCATTGATCTTACAGTCTGACAAAGACAGCATAGTAATAAAAAGGATAAGTAGTAGTACCATGTAAAGAATTAAGTCAGCCGTGCCTGTGCGAGGGCTTCCTTAATGGCCCAGTTGGTAAAGGATCTGCCTGCAACGCAGGAGACTCTGGTTTGATTCCTGGGTTGGGAAGATCCCTTGGAGAAGAGATAGGCTACTCACTCCAGTATTCTTGGGCTTCCCTTGTGGCTCAGCTGGTAAAGAATGCCCCGCAGTGCAGGAGACCTGGGTTCGATCCCTGGGTTGGGAAGATCCCCTGGAGAAGGGAAAGGCTACCCACTCCAGTATTCTGGCCTGGAGAATTCCATGGACTATATCACAAAGAGTTGGACACGACAGTGACTTTCAGCTTTTCATGTCTATGCAAGGGTGATGGCAGGGCATTTCCTCTGAGATCAGGAACAAGGTAAGGATGCCTACCATAATTACTTCTGTTTAGCATAGTGTTGGAAGTACTAGCTAGAGCAATCAGGCAAGAAAAAAACTGGAAAGGAAGTAATATGTTTGCAGATGATATGATCTTATATGTAGAAAATGAAACATTTCACAAAGTTTGGATGAGTTAAGCAAAGTAGCAGAATACAAAGTCACAAAAATCAGTTGCATTTCTACATACTAACAATAAAAAGGAAATAAAAACAATTCCATTTACTAAGGCATCAAAAAAAAAAAAATCGTAGTGATTGACCAAGGAAGTGGAAGGTTTTTATAATGAAAACCATAAAACATTGCCAGATGAAATTAAGACAAATGGAAACACATCTTTTGTTCAGGGATTGGAAGAGTCAATATTACCCAAAGTGATCTACAGATTCAATGCAATTACTATCAAAATCCCAATGATGTTTTTTGCAGAAATAGAAAAACCCATCCTAAAATTAATAAGGAATCTCAAAGGACACCAACCAAACAGTCAAAACAATCCTGAAAACAAAACACTTGGAGGACTCAAAATTGATTTCAAAACTTAACTACCAAAGATACAGTGATTTTAAAGACAAATAGACCAATGGAACAGAGCCCTGAAATAAACACTCATATATTGTCAAATAGAAAAGGACAGTCTTCAATAAATGGAGCTGGGAAAACAAGATAGTCTTATGCTAAACAACAAATTTGGACCCTAAAGTAGCACCAGAAAAAATGGAGCAAGACCTAAAAAAAAAACCCAACTTTTAGAACTAGTGTTACTTGGAGAAGGAAATGGCAACCCATTGCACTATTCTTGCCTGAAAAATTCCATGGACAGAGGAGCCTGGTAGCTTATAGTCCAAAGGGTCACAAAGAGTTGGACACAACTGTGTCTATGCATATGGTATTACTACATTGGACTTGGCAATCATTTCTTGGTACATCAGGGAAGGCACAGGTAACGGGGAAATAGACAAATTGGACTTGGTGAAAATTTAAACATTTCATGCATCATAAGACACTCAACAGAGTAAAAAGACATCCCACAGGAGAAAATACTTATCTTATCATCTAATGTGGGATTAATATCCAGATTGTATAGAGAACTAAAACTCAAAATAACCCAGTTCAAAAATGGGCAAGGAACTGGAACAGACATTTATTCAAAGCATCAAGTGCTGGAGTGGTGCAGGACAGGGGTCTCTTATGGTGGTCCCAGCAGGCAGGCCAGAGCCCCAGGTGGTCTTCAATCTGCAGCCTCCACACTGTACTGGAAGCAAGCAAGTCTGTGCCATTCAGGAGCAGAGTACTGGTTACTTACAGCCCTCTAGTAAGACGCAACCATTTTCAAATCCCCTAATGGGGCTTATCTTGGTGTTGGGCCCCAGGGCTGGGGTGTCTAATATGTGGCTTGAACCCTTTACTGCCCAGGGTGGACCCCTGGCTTGCCCTGTGACACCCCCTCTTCTGGGTCACCCACTGGGGTTGCAGGTTCAGACCGTATCACTTTTCTCTTCTCATAAGACTATATGGTTCTTTTTTACTGCCTGGTTCTGGGAGAGCCACACTGCTAGTCTTCAGATCATTCTCAGAACTATATGGAGTTGCAGGCTTGTTGTTTTAAAGAGTTTTATTTATATTTATTTATGGCTATGCTGGGTCTTTGTTGTTGCCGGGGCTTCTCTCTAGTTGTGGTGCACAGGCCTCTCTTGTCATGCAGCACAGATTTTAGGGTGCCTGGGCTTCAGTAAGGCACTTGGGCTCAGCAGTTGGCACACAGGCTTAGTTGCTCCTTGGCACATGGGATCTTCCTGGATCAGGGATCGAAACTGTGTCTCCTGCATTGGTAAGCTGATTCTTTACCACTCAGTCACCAGGGAAGCCCATGTAGTTGTAGTTGTGAGTTTGTTGGGGGAGGTGAGCCCAGGGTCCTACAGCACCATTTTGATCCTGCCTCCCAGAGTTACTGTATAATGGGTAGAGTTTCACTCTTGTTCTTTTTTTCAATGGCTGTGCTGGGTCTTTATTGCTGCACATGGGCTTTCCCTAGTTACAGCAAGCAGGGGCACTCTCTAGCTGTGGTACACGGGCTCCCTATTGTGGTGGCTTCTCCTGTTGTGGAACACGGGCTCTAGGCACACGGGCCCAGCAGTTGTGGCATGTGGGCTCGAGGGCGCAGGTTTCAGTAGCTGTGACACTGGCTTAGCTGCCCGAGGCATGTGGGATCTCCCTGGACATGGATTGAACCCATATCACCTGCAGTGGCAGATGGATTCTTAACCCCTGGACCACCGGGGAAGTCTGAGTTTCAGTTTTAAAGAGTTAAGATTATGGGGCGGAATGGCGGTTGATGGTTGCACAGCAATGTGAATGTATTTAACACGTTTGAACTGTACACTTACAAGTGGTTCAGATATTAATTATGTGTATTTTTACCACAATAAAAAACCCAGAAAACTTGAAGTTCAGATAGTTCAAACTGTCAAGCACAAAAGGAAATTAAGTGTTTAAAGATTAATGTAACTACATGAAAATCTTATTTCGCAAAATTCCAGTAACAAGGTAAAAAGATAAATAGCATGTAATATCTAATTGCAAAAGTGAATTTCCTAAATACTAGAGCTCTTTAATAGGCAAAAGGCAATGCAAAAATGGCTTTGAACAGATTATAAGCTATTCAACCTTATTAATAAATGCAAAACTAAACAATAAGGAAAATACCATTTCTCCTCTATTAGTTTGGCAAAAGGGTCATAAAGTTTATTGGTATGGCAACAAGCACATGAAAAGAGGCTCAACATGGTAATTATTAGAGAAATGCAAATCAGAACTACAATAAGCTATCACCTCACACGGGTCAGAATGGCCATCATTAAAAAGCCTACAAATAAATGCTAGAGAGGGTGTGGAGAAAAGGGAACCTTCCTATATTGTTGGTGGGAATGTAAATTGGTGCGGTCACTATGGAGGTTCCACCAAAAACTAAAAAGAGCTGCCATATGATCCAGCAATCGCACTCCTGGGCATGTATCTGGAGAAGACGCTAACTTGTAAAGATCTGTGTACCCCTAGGTTCACTGCAACACTATTCATGATAGCCAACACATAAATGCCTATCAACAGATGAGTGGGTAAAGAAGGTGTGGTGCATATATATAAACAAAAGAATACTAGTCAGCCATGAGAGGCAAAAAGCAAAGGAGAAAAGGAAAGACATAAGCATCTGAATGCAGAGTTCCAAAGAATAGCAAGAAGAGATAAGAAAGCCTTCTTCAGCGATCAATGCAAAGAAATAGAGGAAAACAACAGAATGGGAAAGACTAGAGATCTCTTCAAGACAATTAGAGATACCAAGGGAACATTTCATGCAAAGATGGACTCAATAAAGGACAGAAATGGTCTGGACCTAACAGATGCAGAAGATATTAAGAAGAGTTGGCAAGAATACACGGAAGAACTGTACAAAAAAGATCTTCATGACCCAGATAATCATGATGATGTGATCACTATTCTAGACCCAGACATCTTGGAATGTGAAGTCAAGTGGGCCTTAGAAAGCATCACTACGAACAAAGCTAGTGGAGGTGATGGAATTCCAGTTGAGCTGTTTCAAATCCTGAAAGATGATGCTGTGAAAGTGCTGCACTCAACATGCCAGCAAATTTGGAAACCTCAGCAGTGGCCACAGGACTGGAAAAGGTCAGTTTTCATTCCAATTCCAAAGAAAGGCAATGCTAAAGAATGCTTAAACTACCGCACAATTGCACTCAGCTCAGTTCAGTTCAGTTCAGTCACTCAGTCATGTTCGACTCTTTGCAACCCCATGAATCGCAGCACGCCAGGCCTCCCTGTCCATCACCATCTCCTGGAGTTCACTCAGACTCACGTCCATCGAGTCCGTGATGCCATCCAGCCATCTCATCCTCGGTCATCCCCTTCTCCTCCTGCCCCCAATCCCTCCCAGCATCAGAGTCTTCTCCAATGACGTCAAGGCTGTATATTGTCACCCTGCTTATTTAACTTATATGTAGAGTACATCATGAGAAACGCTGGGTTGGAAGAAGCACAAGCTGGAATCAAGATTGCTGGGAGAAATATCAATAACCTCAGATATGCAGATGACACCACTGTTATGGCAGAAAGTGAAGAGGAGCTAAAAAGCCTCTTGATGAAAGTGAAAGAGGAGAGTGAAAAAGTTGGCTTAAAGCTCAACATTCAGAAAATGAAGATCATGGCATCCAGTCCCATCACTTCATGGGAAATAGATGGGGAAACAGTGGAAACAGTGACAGACTTTATTTTGGGGGGGCTTCAAAATCACTGCAGATGGTGACTGCAGCCATGAAATTAACAGACGCTTACTCCTGGGAAGAAAAGTTATGACCAACCTAGATAGTATATTCAAAACCAGAGACATTACTTTGCCGACTAAAGTCCGTCTAGTCAAGGCTATGGTTTTTCCTGTGGTCATGTATGGATGTGAGTTGGACAGTGAAGAAGGCTAAGCGCCGAAGAATTGATGCCTTTGAACTGTGGTGTTGGAGAAGACTCTTGAGAGTCCCTTGGACTGCAAGGAGATCCAAACAGTCCATTCTGAAGATCAACCCTGGGATTTCTTTGGAAGGAATGATGCTAAAGGTGAAGCTCCAGTACTCTGGCCACCTCACGCGAAGAGTTGACTCATTGGAAAAGACTCTGATGCTGGGAGGGATTGGGGGCAGGAGAAGGGGACGACCAAGGATGAGATGGCTGGATGGCATCACGGACTCAATGGATGTGAGTCTGAGCGAACTCCGGGAGTTGGTGATGGACAGGGAGGCCTGGCGTGCTGCGATTCATGGGGTTGCAAAGAGTCGGACACGACTGAGGGACTGAACTGATAAAATGAATGAAATAATGCTATTTGCAGCAACCTGGATGAATCCAGACCATGCTAAATGAACTAAGTCACAAAGAGAAAGACATGATATCACCATAATCTAAATCTAAAATATGACCCAAATGAACTTTCCTACGAAAAGATCCACAGACGCAGAGAACAGACTTGTGGTCGCCAAGGAGGCGGGGGTGGGGGAGGGAGGGCTTGATTAGGAGTTTGGTAGCAGATGTAAGCTATTATCTACAGAGTGCAGAGAGAGCAGGTCCTACTGTATAGCACAGGGAACCATGTTTAATATCCTGTAATAAACCATAATGGAAAAGAATATAAAAATATGTATGTGTATAACTGAATCACTTTGCTATACATGAGAAGCTAACACAACATTGTAAATCAACTACGCTTCAATAAATTAAAAAAAATACACGCTTTAAAGATGCATGGTTCAGTAAAAATGCAAGATACACTCACTTTAAACTATGGGGTGATATAAGCACATTCATGTACAGAATAGTTTGGAATGACATACCAATAAACTGGTAACTGGACAGGACAAGGATTGGGAGGTCAGAGGGTCAGGGAAGATGAGACAACTCACTTTATAAACTCCTTATACTGTTTGAAGAAAATCCAGCTTTGCCATTATGCAAAATTAGATTCAATGCTCATTTTAATGTGAACATTCTAAACTGTCTTTCCTATAACTGAATTATCAAATGTTTTAAGAGTCAACTAGCCAAATGCTATTAATTTAGAACCAAGTCTGACAATTCTAAAATAGTGAAAATCATAAAGCATACACATTTTTAAATCATACAGTAATTTTAATGAACATCAATATGAGCAGAATTTGTGCTACTACACAATCCCAAAGAACGGGAAGAATGGAAATGGAAAAAAAATCACTATCAATTCTTCCCAGATAGATTCTGTTGGAAGAAGAAAAGTAAGCAGTTGGTAATAACAGTGAAATGGCAAGATTGAAATAACAAGCAATTGATCCATTTGTTCATTTTCATAGGTAATTTTATTTGGTTTTTAGAAAAATATATACAATAAATGGAACCTCAGTTTTCTTAAATAGTTTTAAATTAAAAGTATGCAAGTGAGAGGACAAGTGTATTTCCACAGTCAGGACATCAACACTGTTTAATACAAAGTGGCAGATAGGCATTCTGCAGCAAGTCACAAACGTGTACAGGAATGGTAGGAAGTGAGTAGGAGCAGCTTGAGACCAGTGGGCTAGCCAGCTCAGACAACACAGTGGGGGTGAAAGTTCTATCTTGCCCCTTTAGTGTGAATTTAAGAAAAGAATGATTTGCCTATCCTAGCCACTACAGCTTCTGAGTACAAACGTTTGAATGCGGGGAGAAGGCCCTCCAGGGCTCTGCTAACAAGCTAACTGGGCCAGCCAGAGCCTGCCCTTTCCATTTGGTATTCAGCTGGACTGAGATGTATTAGGATTACCCGTCAGTCACAGTGCCACTGGTAGCAGATGTAATGAACTCAAAGGCTTGGAGTATTTGTAATGCCATTTGCTTTGGATGGGACCCCTGCTTTCTCCTGAACATTCTTCACGAATTCACAGTATCCAAGTGTTTGTGAAAGACCTTTTCATGTGGCAGCCGTCTGACTTCTACATAGTTTTGAGAAGTTAAGCAAGAAGGCAGCAGGAATTGCATTAGCTTCGTTTCAGCTCTGCCATTTCCCCTATATAATATACACTAGATTATATATACTATATACTACAGTTACTCCAGGCCTACTTCTCTAGGGGCACAGATCTTCCCTCCACTGGTTCTGGGGCTTTTCAAGGAACTGCAACCTAATCATCGTGCTAGCCAGAGGCCAGTCTGTCATGGGATTTCCAGAGGAGCTTAAACGAACTGGATTATACAACTGCCACCAGGAACCACCTTCCTTCCTCACTCCATGCATTTGCTAATACATAAGCAAAGCAATGAGGCCAACATCAGGAGCAACATCAGGCTTTGGGGTCGACACACACTTGTGTAAGTGGTAGAGAGAGGTAACAGGAAACAGGCCAGTTAGCCGTGGAGCTGGTGGTTCACTTAGGAATGAGAGGAAAGAGATCGGTATTTGGTTCTCTGTTCATCTATTTCCTGTTTCGTTTTCTTGATGCAACTAAAGATCTCCTTAAAAAGCGCTTTGTATTCTGGTGGCGTCGAGGTGGTGGGGGAGCTGATGGGCTCTGGGGTGACAGAGGCTGGGTCCCAGCTGAGGGTGCTGGGCTTGGGCTGGGCGCGCAGGGCAGCCAGGTCCTTGGCCGGAGCCCGGGAGGTCTGCACAGCCTTGTGGGACAGGCTGTCCTCCTCCTGCTGGCACTTCTTCAGCAGCTCCTCGTACTTCGCCTTCAGGGCGCTGTACTGTGTGTCCACCTCGTGCAGAAGGGAGATGCCCCTCTGCTTCACCGCCTGGGCCCGGCGGATGCAGGTCTCCTCGTGGCCCCTCACGATGTCGCTGCCCGCCAGGCTGCTCAGCACCGTCTCGCTGCTGCTGCGCTTGAGGGGCTTCCTGTGCGCTTCGGGCACGGTCAGGAGCATCTCGTCCAGCAGGCTCTGGCCGGGCTCTTTGAAAGGGACAAACAGAGAGTCCGGCACCAGCTTCTCCACCCCATCCACAAAAGGGTGCTCCGCCTGCAGCATCTGCCGCATCTCGGCCACCTCTGCCTCCAGCTCCAGCGCGCGGGCCCGGTAGGCGTCCGTGGCCCCCAGCTGCTGCTCCAGCTCGCTGTTTTCCTTCAGCACCAGCCCGTATTCCTCCTCCATGGTCACCCGCTTCTGCCGCTCCAGGCTCAGCTGGGCCTGCAGCATTGTCACTGTTTTCTTCAAATGCTCATTTTCTTCCTCATCGGGGCTTTGCTGACTTGGTAAGGAAGTGATCTTCTCGGCAAACACATGATCGTACACGAAGTGCCTGGGGGAAATATTGAAAGACTCTTACACAGGCCGACTGAGAAGGCAAAGAGGGAGGCTGATGATTTTTTTCCAACTACATATTTTTGAGGAGCTGTGATATGACTGATTTTTTGCCTATTCCACCCTAGAGCAGCGGCTAAAACGAATGTGTGAGGCTGACAACACATGGAGGAACACACATCTTGTGTAATTAATTTTTTTTTAAAACATTAAAAATGCTATAGAACATCCATTCCCAAAGACCAGTAGTATGACTGAGACTGTTCAAGGAGATCAGAACAGCCAGTGGTGCTCAATCTTGGCTGCAGATTAGAATCACCTGGGCAGTCCTAAAACATACTGACGCCTGGGTCCCACCCCCACAGATGCTGACCTAGCTGGTCTGCCACATGAACTAGAGGGTGTGTATTTTTTAAAGCTCTTCCTATGATTCATAATATGCAGCTAAGACTGAGAACCATTGCTGCGGTGATTTTAAACCAAGAACAGACAGACATCAGAATCACCTGAATAGCCTTTCACTCATACCTAGAGATTCTGATTAGGCCTGATGGCGATCTGAACAGTCAAGTTGAGGCCCACCAAATGCACGAGCTGGTCTCTCTCCTGGTCAGAGTCCTGGGCAACTTGTAACTGTACTTATTTGCTACCTGCCTCTTCCTGAGACTGAAAGCTCCATGAGGGCAGAAACTGTGTCTGTTTTGCTCACCACTCCTCACATCTGGCATAGCACCTGCCTTACCACAGGTGTTCAAGAAATAGTTCTTAAATGAAGATTCAATCTCCAAAGTCTAAATTGTAAAAGGCTTTTCTTCAGGAAAAAAAAAAAAAAAAAAAAAGCCTTCTGTTTGCCTGGATTTTGTTTTACTGAAATTTCAATTGGACTAAACAACAACAACAACAACAAAAACTATCACATGTATGTTTAAGTGGTTTTGTTCAAACCACTGGTGGTCTAATAGCCAAGCGGCATTTCCTAAAAGGGTACTTTTAATCTACTGGGATCCAGAATGTGCCAATGACACGAGATGTTCTCCTGCTTGCAAATGGAAGGTGGGCTCTTACTGGCGGAGGTCATACAGCTCTTTCAAAGACGAGAAGCTGGGGGCCGATTTCTCCTGGTCATGCCTCCCCTGGCTCCTTCTCCTTTGGCTGGATGATTTCAGCTCCTCCACTTGGCTCTGGAGGTGATCAATGTTCATTTGCAGGCATTCAATCGTTTCAGTCAGACTGTGAGGAACAGACAGAAGCCAATTGCAGCTTGTCATATTAAATTAAAGGCATAAGCAGTGAGGAGAGCTTAGTTGGCAACCACTCAAACTGGGCTTTTGTAATTGGAAAAGACTTCTATTTAATCTCTATTCTCCATAGAGAATTAAATTAAAGCTTACCCCACACTGACCTGAACCCACTACAGCCATGTTCTATTCTAGTTTATACTAAATGACTTCCCCTAGGGCTTCTTCAACAGATTCTAAAGAATTTACCTCAGAATCTTTTGCTGTGAGGCCTTGCTGTCAGCAACGAGCTTTTGATTTGTTTCTTCCAGTTCCCTCGCTGTGACGTCTAATTGCTCATAAACCTTTGCATGCTGTTCATTCATCTGCCGCAGAAGCTCCACCTGCTTGGTCAGATACTGGAAGAGATAATTGTGACCAGGTTACACATTAAACATGTGGGATACCTGCAGTATTCCAGGTATAATACAGAATGCATCCTGCAATTCACTTCAATTCTGACACCACCTGGAGTGATAAGGGCTCAGTTCCACAAAACTGCCCCCAATTCAGGTACCAGAGGTAAGTCCTAGGGACCACCCGTCCTTTCAACCAAACAACTATAAATTAGGGAATTCCCATGACCTCCTCTCACATTCAATAATCTGCTAAAACAACACACAGAGCTTGGGAAAGGGATTTACTTACAGTTTTATTCTCAGATGCACCACCCTCCCTGGAAACCTCTTGGTCTCCTTTTAGAGTTTTACTGAAGCTTCATGGCACAGGCATGATTAATTAAATCATGGGCCACTGGTGAACAAACTTGATTCCAGTCCCTGACCCCTCTGCAGAGGCTGGCAACGGGGCTGAAAGTTCTAACCCTCTAATCATGTGGTCGGCTCCTCTGGTGAGCAGTCTCATTCTATCATTCAGGAAATTCCGAGGGATTCAGGACATGGGGACAAAGGTCGAATATATAGTTTTCATTATACCACAATACCACAAGTTTATTTTACGAAATGAAGAACTTCAAATCTCAGTTAAACTACTTTTCTTAAAAGGAGCTGAGTACAGGCCGTCCTTTATATGTTTAGTTCCCCTAAAGCTCACCAATACAGTTTAGGCTGGTCTACTTTTATAAAGCACAAAACACACATAAAATTAATATTTGACAGGAAAATCTAGGCAAGATATGATAATCCCACAAGAGAAAACGCTTGGAACACATCATCAAAGTTTAAGCAAAAATATATTTTACAGAAATAAGGGAAGCCTAAGAGGGAGGATTTTAGATGATTTTTGCTGGAAAAATATTTGATTTCTTTCTTCTAGGTGAGATATTCTGGACAAAGAATAGGGAAAAAAATATTGACTTAACCAGAAAAAGATACTTTAACTTAATATTATTCAACAATATTTTTAATTCTGTGAGAATGTTGTCACCATAATCCTCCTTATTTGTGAGAAATCTGCCAGATTATTTATTTTGCTAAGGGTGCTTTCCAATTGGCTGAGGATAAAGGGGAATAATCACAATTTTAAAGCCTCACTGTCACGTTACCTTGATTCCCTACCCCCGCATCTCCCCGACTCCCCCCTGCCACTCGACTCCACTTGAAGACCATGAAACACTGTATCTATTCCATATGAAACAGTCATAATATTTCTCTGGGGGCACAACCAGAAAGAGGCAAAAGGTAAGTCTGAAGCATTACCAATGGCCAAATGGTAACAGACCAAAGACACAACTTCGAGCATCTTCAGACACATCTGTTAAGTATTTGCAAAGCTAATGGACTTCTTTCAAAGAACAGGCTACATGACTTTCAACGGGCTCTTTAGATGGCAGTGTGGCAGAGCTGAAAAAAGTATATGAGGTCTTATTTCAAATCTAGTTACACAGTTCAGTAGCAATGTGTTGAGAAAACACTTCATTCTCATACCTTTTCATACCCCTGAAACTCTTGGCTGAGAATGCTTGAGAAAATTCTTTGAATTTTAGGAAGACAACACACACTTTATACCATCCTCAGTGAGGGCTGGGCAAAACCCTGTAATCAAGATTTAATACTCTCATCAGAGAGTATGAGTCAAGATTACAGAAAGCCTCATGCAAGTTCAGGTGAAGGTTTGCTGTCAAATGAATTTGCTGCACTTGGGCCAAAAAAGCCCTTGTTTTTATAGAGCTTTTTGGGTTCAGAATTTAAAATGAATTGTGGATCAGTTAGTATCTACCTTGTAGGACTGAAGGGGCTTCCCTCATAGCTCAGCTGGTAAAGAATCCACCTGCAATGCCGGAGACCCTGGTTGATCCCTGGGTTGGGAAGATCCCCTGAAGAAGGGAAAGGCTACCCACTCCAGTATTCTGGCCTAGAGAATTCCATAGACTGTATAGTCCATGGAGTCTCAAAGAATCGACACAGCTGAGCGACTTTCACTTTGTAGGACTGAAAGTGTTAAGTGAGGGAATGAGCACAAGGCATAGCACCTGTGAAAGCCTGTTTACTCCACTCCCTCAATCCCCACCAGCCTCTCCTAGAGGTGTGCCCTTAATCCTTCCCTCTGGCTGGCAATGTCCTGGTGGGTTCCTGTCACTGACGGGAATGTGTTCAATCTCTTCAGAACACTGGAGTGGAAAAAAGAATATAGAAATGTGTTTAACAGCTGCAGACATTCTGCAGGCTATTTATATCAATTATAAGGTCTCAAGTAGAGCTTCCCATGTGGCTCAGCAATAAAAAGTTTGCCTGCAATGCATGAGATGTGGGAGACTTGGGTTTGATCCCTGGGTTGGGAAGATCCCCTGCAGAAGGAAATAGCAACCCACTCCAGTATCCTTGCCAAGAAAATTCCATGGAAAGAGGAGCCTGGCAGGTTATAGTCCATGAGGTCACAAAGAGTTGGACATGACTGAGAAAGGAAACTATGACAAACCTAGATAGCATATTAAAAAGCAGAGACATCACTTTGCCAACAAAGATCTGTATAGTCAATCTATGGTTTTTGTCCAGTAGTCCTGTACAGATGAAAGAGTTGGATCATAAAGAAAGCTGAGTGCCAAAGAATTGATGCTTTTGAATTGTGCTGGAAAAGACTCTTGAGAATCCCTTGGACTGCAAGGACATCAAACCAGTCAATCCCAAAGAAAATCAACCCTGAATATTCATTGGAAGGACTGATGCTAAAGCTGAAGGATAGTTTGGCCACCTGATGCGAACAGCAGACTTATTGGAAAAGACCCTGATGCTGGGAGAGGTTGAAGGCAAAAGCAGAAGAGAGCAGCAGAGCATGAGCTCATTAGGATAGCATCACCAACTCAACAGACACGAACTTGAGCAAACTCCGCGTGACAGAGGAGGACAGAGGAGCCTGGTGTGCTGAGTCCATGGGGTCACGAAGAGTCAGACACGACTTAGTGACTCAACAACAAACGTCTCAAGTATTCTTTGGGACAATTCACAACAATCTAAAAGTCTAATACATAGCGTGTGTGTGTTTAGTCACTAAGTCATGTCTGACTCTTTTGCGACCCAATGCACTGTAGCCTGCCAGGCTCCTCCGTCCATGGGATCTCCCAGGCAAGAATACTGGAGTGGGTTGCCATTTCCTTCTCCAGGGGATCTTCCTGACCCAGGGATTGAACCTGCAACTCCTGCACTGGAGGCAGCATAGACAAGACACTAATTATTAATTCAAGAGAGATTCCTGCCCAGTAACTGGATTATTCACATCCTCCTTAGGATCTGCCCCTAAAGAGCAGATGGGAGGCCAGTGCCCGTGGGAGTCTTGGTGGACAGAGGACCAGAGGAGAGAGACGGCCTGACGGGAGGCAGCAGTAGAGTAGCTAAGAGCACAGGCTGTGGGGCTGGAACTGGGTTTGGAGTCCCACTTTGCCGTATCTAACTGGATGACTCCTATAAGCAACTCAGTTTTTCTAAGGTGCAATTTCTTCATCACCTAGGGAAGGGTTCAGCATGCTATCTTGCAAATAGTAAAACTGCTCAATAAAAGCAGCTATTTTATCTTATTTACAGTTAAGTTTTCAAACTTTTAATGTGCTAAAATTCATCTAGGGGATTCATAAAAGTATAAGAACCTGGGCCCCTTTCCCCTAAAACTGAGTCCATGAGACTGGGATTGAATCAGGATTCTGCATTTTTAGTAAAAACCCCAGATGATATTAGTATAAGTGGTCCGTGGATCACACTTATTGGAAAAATGTTGATCTCAGAAATGGAAAATCCTGGAAGCCTCCCCTCCTCCAAACCAATGTCTCTTTCTCATGGGTCTAGGAGACATAAACATTCACTTGGATCAACAATGAACAGCTTGCAGTTATTCAATAAAATTAGACTATATTTTAACTGTATCACAACAGCACTCTTTATCATGTTATACTGTGACATGTTCTTACAGTCATAATTCCCTGAAATCAACTCTTTTCGACCCCATGGACTGTTGCCTGTCAGGCTCCTCTGTCCGTGGAATTCTCCAGGCAAGAATGCTGAAGTGGGATGCCATTCCCTTCTCCAGGAGGATCTTCCCAACCCAGGGATCGAACTTGGGTCTTCTGCATTGCAGGTGGATGCTTTACCGTCTGAGCCACCAGGAAAGCCCTCATATACTAAATTGTGAGCGCTCCTTCCTAAATTTTCAGTCCACCCAAATACTCTCTACAGATGGCTTATCTACTGTATTTTAAAACACTTTAAATGGATAACTTCAAACATACATAAATGCAGAAAAAATGGTCTAACAAACCCTCATCACATCATCCAATTTCAACAACTGTCAATACACAATCTTGTTTCATCTCTTCTATTCTCCCAAGCCTCAATCAATTTAAAGCAAATCCAAGACAGCTTAAATATACATATTTATATATCTCTAAGTGATAAGACTTCATTTTAACCACAATTCAAATCATACCTTTAAAAACCCCAACAATGCCTTAATATCATCTGTTATGTTTTAGTATTAGCATTTTCCTGTCTTAATGTTTTTTCCAGTTTCATTTGTAGTCCTTATTTCCCACTCAGGGGGTAATTTTATCTTGAAATTGTGGAGCTGTCTCACGCTAAGGCAAGCTCCCTCTTCCTTTAGGGCCTTTGTTATCCTCCTCTCCCCTCTCCCAGGGCCTCACTTTTCCTGGCTGGCTCCATCTAATCCAGCAGTTCTTGACCTGAGGTCCCTGGGCAGAATTGAGAGGATCCAAGAACTTGGTTGGAAGAAAAGTTATACCTTTATTTTCACTAACTTCTAACTGAAATTTAGCATTTTCTTCAATTAGGAATGGAAGCAACAAACCACCAGTAGTATGAGGAATCCTTAGGAGTTCATCACCACCAGAAACCACAGTTATCATATGATAGTGGTTGCAGAAATCCTGATTTATTTCATCACTATTTGAAATTACAATTTTTAGATTACCATTTGATTTTGATATTTAATGTATTAATAAACACATGTTAATATATCAGAAATTTATTTTTTCAGTATTTTAATAGTCATTTCAATACAACCAATTCCCTTTGTAATTCTGTGTATTTTATGTATTTTAAGAGGGTCATCAAAGAGTCACTAGAAAGCCAAAGGGATCCATAGCATAAAGATGGCTAAAACATTCAAGATTATCCTTTAGGCCTCCATCCAAAGGATGGAGGATTCAGAAGCCTTTCTAGGCCACCCCGTTTAAAGCAGCACCACTCCCTAGGGACGCTGTTGTTGGGTTGGCCAAAAAGTTTGCTTGGGTTTTTCCATAAGACATTATGGAATAATTTCTCTCAAAACACTTTGCACTTAATAAACAACCAAATTGCTTACTTAACGTCATAGTCTTTCTAATGCTCCTTGAAGAAGGGAAGTGTCTTATATATCTAGTCCATTGAGCACAATTCTTGATCCACAATAGGGACTAAAAAAATATTGGTAACTGACAATTTCTAGACCTCTCTTCACAACAGCTTATCACGCCCAGTACCACAACTCAGACTGCTGGAATGTTGAGAGGATCATTCAGAGAGGCTGAGAAGAGCTTTGGCTATAGCCCTTTTGGGAAAAGGCCCTGTTAGTCCCTAATTCTCCCCCCCCGGCTCCATTTACAGATAATTTCTCTGTGTTTATTCCCCATGGCACAGCTATGCCCCAGCAATCTGAAACAGACTTTTTTTTAAACAAGTCTCTCTTACATGGGCCCCAAGATATGGAACCTTTTGTGGCCAGTATAAAGGAAACAAGTCAGTATGTAAATAAGTACAAAGAGGCTGTTTAGAAAACTACAGTAGGTCCCCCTTATTTGATATATAAAAACCTGTGGGGGGTGGGAAAATATAATGAAACTGATTAGGAAGAACTTGTGATATTTTGGTCTTAGATGACTTGGCTTAGGACAACCTGAAGACTGGCAGGGAGCTTGTTTTCATGTAGTAGGAGTTTAATCTTATTATTATTATTAAATCAAAGCTAATCAGAAAAGCCCTTCACTTCTCCAAGACTCTGTGATAGGTTACCTAACAAAGGAGTCTGACTAAACTGGTCAGCAACTTCTAAGAAAAATGTTGAGCCCTCTCAGCAAGCAGTGAGTGATATGAGACCAGAGAATCAGAATCCATGTAGTCAGACATTGCTTTAAGGTTGGCCTCTAAAACTTCAAATTAGTATTTAATCAAATTTTTCCAATTCTACAAGGAAATGGGTTAGCTTATTTTCTACCCTTTAAAGGCACGGCTATGCTTCCTATGTTCTGGTTTTTTCAATTCAGAATCTTTGATCACAGCCTCAAATGAATCTGCCTGGACTGCAGAGATCCTAAAATTCAAGTGTCAAAAAGAGCTTGAGTACACAAGTATTTGCCATATTAAACAGGGGAGAGTGACGAGGGGATATTTAAGCAAAACAGTGGCAGAAGGGGAACATGGGGGTAGCAAAATCATAGGCAAAAATGTCAACTTATAGCCAAGAGTATCAAAGTTTCAGTTCCGTGGGTTGTCTCCCAAATGCCTTAGAATATGTACGGAATGTCACCTCAGAGGAGCATACGCCTTTAGGAGTATAAGGTCCAGGTTATACGAAAAAAGCTATAAGTAGGCTGCCTTTACAATTGAGGCAAACCTTTGAAAAAGGCCACAAGGATTATATTAACACCTATTTGCAACTGTAGAACCCTGACCTGGAATGCTGAAAAGACAGACACAGCCAAACACTCATACGGAATGGAATGGAAATTTGGCTTTTATGTAGTGTTGGGATTATCCTTATATTAAAGATTACAGCCCAACTCCTCTGAACTTAGTATCAAAATGACCTTCTACAACACTGAAGAAATGTTTCCCACTACCTTTGAAAAACCTCTCTCCCCTGATTAAAATTTCCCTTGGAGGAAATTTAGGAAAAAGTTAAAAAGTATGAAATATGAAAATAAAAACACTTATAATCTCATTATTAAAAGCTTTGCTTGTTTTAATTTAGATCTACTTTCCAGTAATTGAAAAGGATTTATTTTTTTCAGAATTAAGATTCTTTCATTACTAAAATTCTTGAAACACGGATCAGCAGTGCAACAATTCATACTGTCCAAAATATATACACTTACATATATATAAGTGTATATATCATTTCATCGCCTCAGAACAGCCCTGCGCTAATGTCATGCAAGCATTCTTATCACCATTATACGGCAGAGCAAACAGGATCTGAGAGGTAATTCACTGGCCTAAAATCTAGCCAAAGAATGCTCAAACTACTGCACAATTGCACTCATCTCACATGCTAGCAAAGTAATATTCAAACTTCCCTAAGCCAGGCTTCAATAGTATGTGAACTGTGAACTTCCAGATGTTCAAGCTGGATTTAGAAAAGGCAGAGGAACCAGACACCAAATTGCCAACATCCATTGGAACATCAAAAAAGCAAGAGTTTCAGAAAAACATCTACTTCTGCTTTATTGACTACGCCAAAGCCTTTAACTGTGTGGATCACAACAAACTGGAAAATTCATCAAGAGATGGGAATACCAGACCACCTGACCTACCTCTTGAGAAATCTGTATGCAGGTCAAGAAGCAACAGTTAGAACTGGACATAGAGTAACAAACGAGTCTGACTGGAACCAGAACAGACTGGTTCCAAACCGGGAAAGGAGTATGTCAAGGCTGTATATTGTCACCTTGCTTATTTACTTATATGCAGAGTACATCATGAGAAACACTGGACTGGATGAAGCACAAGCTGGAATCAAGACTGCCGGGAGAAATATCAATAACCTCACATATGCAGATGACACCACCCTTATGGCAGAAAGCAAGGAAGAACTAAAGAGCCTCTTGATGAAAGTGAAAGAGGAGAGTGAAAAAATTGGCTTAAAACTTAGCATTCAGAAAACTAAGATCATGGCATCTGGTCCCATCACTTCATGGCAAATAGATGGAGAAACAGTGGAAACAGTGACAGACTTTATTTTTTAGCCTCCAAAATCACTGCAGATGGTGATTGCAGCCATGAAATTAAAAGACGCTTACTCCTTGGAAGAAAAGTTAGGACCAACCCAGACAGCTTATTAAAAAGCAGAGACATTACTTTGTCAACAAAGGTCCATCTAGTCAAAGCTATGGTTTTTTCAGTAGTCATGTATGCATGTGAAAGTTCAACTATAAAGAAACCTGAGTGCCAAAGAATTGATGCTTTTGAACTGTGGTGTTGGAGAAGACTCTTGAGAGTCCCTTGGACTGCAAGGAGATCCAACCAGTCCATTCTGAAGGAGATCAGCCCTGAATATTCACTGGAAGGACTAATGCTGAAGCTGAACGTCCAACACTTTGGCCACCTAATGCAAAGAGCTGACTCATTTGAAAAGACCCTGATGCTGGGAAAGATTGAAGGCGGGAGGAGAAGGGGACAACAAAGGATGAGATGGTTGGATGGCATCACCAACACGATGGACATGAGTTTGAGCCAGCTTTGGGAGTTGGTGATGGACAGGGAAGTCTGGCGTGCTGCAGTCCATGGGGTCACAAACAGTCGGACATGACTGAGCGACTGGACTGAACTGAACTGAACTGAAAGTCTAGCTATTTGGTATGGAATTGAGAGTTTAGGTCTGAATCTTCTAACACTGAGGTCAGAGCTTCTTCCACTTCCTTTCAAAATCTCCAGAGGTGGAAACATTTAGGAATTATTGGAAGTGCTTTGTAAACTGCTTATCTGTCCTCTGTTAAGATATTGATTTGAACAAGTACTCACTGATTATCTACTATGTTTGAAAGACCATGAATAAACACAGCAACAGCCTTCAAAGTTGCAGTGGAAAATGGGAAGGTAAGGCGGGGTGGGGAGAGAAGGAGAATAAAACAAATCAAGAAATAAGTATAATATACAGTAGAATATTGATAAATGTAGTAGGGGAAGCACAGAATGCTTTAAAATTTTCAAGGAAGACATGAGCTCTTGAAATAAGGGGCCCTAAGGCCAGACTCCTTTGACTCCTGTGGGGATAACGCAGGTTTCCAGGCAGAGAAGCAACAAAAACTCAAGGCTGTAGGCTGCTCACACAACTGTCAGAAACTTTAAGAGAATCCAATCATGTTTGATGGTGTCAGATCTCATTATTCTCCAAAGCTTCTCTCCTTCTCTTCAGCCAAGAAAAAAACACTTGCTCTGGAATCTTGAAAAATCAGATGCTGAGTAAAAGCCACACAGGCTATATAGGCATCTCTGGAGCCAATCATTACTTTCAAAGCTTATTTAATCTTTTTTTAAAAAAAAAACATAATGCCTAACAAAATACTGATCAATTTTTATGAGGACTGTTTGAAACCCACAGTTTTTGAAAGCATACTTGTAGTTCTACTGAGAAAATATCCTTTGACAGTTTCCTAGTTGTCTATTTCCATAATGAGTCACAGTTTGGGGGATTTTATCCTAGTATTTTCACCAGTTCCCCATCATTCTTCATCCACTCTTGAGTAGTTTGTTCCAGGACTATTTTCTGGCTGATTTAAAATTTCTCTGGGTTGGTAGAGAGGTTCCTTTTTGGTTTTCAATATATTTTCTAAATTTAAGAAATGATCCATGTATTACTTTTCAAATCAGGAAAATTTCCAATGGACATTCTAAAATGTTAGTTTAAAACTTGTACAAGTCACTTGTACAAGTGACTCCATTTATGTAAAGTTCAAAGATAGGCTAAACTGATATATAAGGGTATTAGAGTGCTGCTTAGTGGGGGTGGTGACTGGAAGAGCTGATAATGTTATTTCTTTTTTTTCTAATTTTTTTATTTTTAAAATTTTTGGCTGTACTGGGTCTTCATTGCCGCACAGGCTTTTCTCTAGTTGCAGAGAGCAGTAATGCATGGGTTTCTCATTGTGGTGGCTTCTCTTGCTGCAGAGCACAAGAAGCTCTAGGCGAGTGGGCTTCAGTAGTTGCGGCATCTGGGCTCTAGAGCGCAGGCTCAATAGCTGCGGCACGGGGCTTGACTACTCCACGGTATGTGGGATCTTCCCGGACTGGCACGCAGACTCTTTACCACTGAGCCACCAAGGAAGCCCACTTTCTCATTTCTCATCTGGCTGTTGGCTGCAAGGGTATTTTTATGAAAATTATCTGACCTAGCATTTGTGTTTTTTTCTGTATATATTTTTTAAAGTTTACTTAAAAGAGAAAAAAAGACATCAGGTTTGAATTAAAGGAAGGGTCCTTATAAAGTTTAGGGGGCTCTCCACGGGTATAATGATAAGAGACACTATACATACTGCATGGGTCATCATTTAGTAGAGAATTAGGTTCTTCAGCTGCCTGGTTACTTTTATGAGAGTGTTCAAGCCATCCTTGGTATAGACTATTGGACAGAGATCTTGGAAGTCTATCGTGATCTGCAAGTCTGCCTGGGCACAGGTATAAATCGAGCAGGCAGTAAGTAGGAGGAGGCAGTAGTCTGTAGGAGGCCCCTGGCTGGTAAGTGGGTTTAGACAGAATTGCCATTTCATCCCACCCCTTACTGACTTTCAGGAAGTGATTTATAAAGAGAAAGAAAAAAGTCAACCATAATGGCAGAGAAGAAGTCTAAGATTTCTAAAGAGAAGAAATCTTTGTTCTTACTCAAAAAATAGCTTTTGATAAAGAGTGAAATGGTGAACACTACAATACTTGGTCTATGAACCACTGGATTACAGAAACAAGAGATCTATGGAAATGTTTCTGGAAGTACTCCAGGCTAAAGTTACTCAATTAGCTTTATATTAATACATATAGTTGATTGTATATTTACTCAATCATTAAGGTCTGACCTGGATACTTCATTTCTATTATCCTTTTCAATATCTTATAAGAGTCAGGGGGTGGGGAGAGGTGACTGCTGGGGCCATGGTACCACCTCTGTGTGAAAGCCTGAATACAAACAATTTTTAAGGAAAAAAAATCTTACAGAAGACATTAGATAGTGGAGTGTTATTTATAGATTTGGATAATCTCAAAGATCTTTGGATTTTTTTCAGAATGTCAATGATCTCTTTTAATTGTTTAATCATTTTCAATACCACGGAAAACAAAAGTAGAAAGACAGGTAACTTAGATCATAAAGCAATTGTGTTTGTAATCCTTACAGTAACAAATAGGCATCATTCTCTAATTATACAAATACTTGGACTTTTTAAATCTGTATTTGGCAGATGTGCTAAAATAAGTATTCACTACAGTATTCAGTTATGGTGATTTGTAGGTGCTTTCATGGAAAACACCAATACAAGGTATGAAGACTATTCAAATAAACGTACCACACAGTACATGATAATCTTCAGGTATATGCCCTGGGATCACGCTATGAAACCTTCCAATCAGTTGAAAAACAAAGCCCACAAAACAAAACAGGAATGAGTTTCTTGATCATGTAAGACACTTGGATATCACAGTTTTAAAATGCCTGGTTTTCCTGCATTTTTAGGTTTCTGCCCAATTCTATGAGTGATAAACTCAACTTTAGGTATGGGAAGTTCTATGCTCTTCTGATATAGAATATACTTAAAATGATAGCTGACGACTTCAATATCATTACAAGGCACACCTTTCTAGAATTATAAAAGCATTTTTTGTCACATCACTGGCTAAATCCATAAACCCTGAGATGGGGGAGGGGAATCTACTGTATGCGTCTTAATTATGATCACTATGTAAAAGTAAGAATACAGAAATGATAAATTTGTCTTAGTTTTAATGACAGGTTTATTTGTATTCAAAAACGGAAATCTGTAATTTCGACTGAAGTCAAGGACTATGTCATCTACTCTGCCTTTCTAGCACCTGGTTCAGTGTGCAATCAGAGCCTAGTAAGTTCTGACCATGATGAATGGGTTCTGCGTTCTAAGGTCTTCTACGTTTTCCTGCACAGAGACTTATAAGAGTCCTGGTTCTACTGTATCAATTTGAGAGGAAGGAGCTACAATTTAAGTGCAAGACTTTTTTAAGGTGGGAGGGTAGTCTGGGGCATGAAATGTTCTGATGGACAATTGTTTGGTTAATATCCATAACTATCATCTTTACAGTCACCTGGCCTACACATAGTTGGGCTACATTAATGGGACCATTTACAAGACAGCACTTCCATTTTAAAGCCTTGAGCTTACATCTTTCATATCAGGTACTACAATTTTAAAATTTTTCATCAAATTTAGGATGGTGTTTGGTTAAGGGGAGGGGATGCAGCCAAGCAGGGTTTACAGAGGGAGTCTCAACAGACAGTTTTCTTTCTCAGTCTGGTTGGTGGGTACAAGGCTACCCACTATATTTTTCTCTTGTACCTCTTTGCAAATCTTAAATATTACATAATTCATTTTTAAAAGAAAAAAAAAAACTAAATGTAATATTCACAGCTTTACTTTGCTTCACATATTGGTAAATACTGGACCATTTACTTCTAAGTAGACTTCACCAAGGGGGTAGAGAGAAATGTCTTTCATCATAGCAGATTTATGTACTGAGAAAGCTTAAAGACAGTAAAAATCAACCTCTATACACTTTCCATGGTTCTTTATACTTAAAAAGTCTATGTTATAAACATTACTTTTAATTGCAAGCGTTACTTAAGTAGAATACAATTGGTATAAGAGCAGAGACAGCCAATACCGCAAAAGTAACTCTCCCGTTGAGTAAATTACCTCGATTTCCTGTAACTGCTCCTGATTGGTTGTGTACATCTGCTGAAGAGAATCCTCCAACTCTGTGTTTCGATCCAGCAATGTCTTCCCAAGCTCAGCTGCAAGTTGGAGGTCTAGCACAACAAGAAATCCTATTAGGGGAGTGCAAACGATCTCATCTCAACATTTTACATAAGCCAGGGCTTAGAGTAGGAACGGACTGAAACCCAACCCATGTACAAAGTTTACCTTAGATCCCAGTGGAAGATGGAATGGCTCAGAAGGAAACCCAGATTCTACTTAAAGTTCAGTGACAATGGGGCCTTTTACCAGGTACTGTACTCTTGAGGTACCCTTACTGACAAGATGTCAAGAATAGTGATGTACTTTATGGAGGTGTATGCATTTGTTTAGGAATGATCATTCAGCATTGTGACAGAATCTAAGTTCATAATTAGTTGTCAAAGTGCAGGCAAACCTGAAGTCCCACGAGTTTGGCTGCCATGAATACAACTGTCAAAGCAAGTGTGTTACAGACCCTGGCCTTCTCAGCGTACTAAAACTTAAGCCAAAAAAAGGAAAATGACATCAGTGATAAGAACACTACCGCAGGCCTCTCTCATTTTTTCTATTTATTTTCATGCCTTCTTCAAGATGAGCAAACCAGATAAGCAAAGCAGCAGAACAGTTTGTGTGGTAACTCACTCATAGCTCAGACTTTCATTTAACACAGAACCATATTTCCATTTTAAACCTCGCTTTTCAACACTCTCTCTTCTTAGGCGTATGTGCATATATGACAGCATTAGTTTTGTTACACACAATCCCAGAAACAAAAATTCACTGATACAAAAAAGGACAACAGTTGTAACATAGGTGCCTGAAACACTTTTCTGCATAGTAAGTTGGAGAGGTCCTTTGATAACAGTGGAAAATGCACTGAACTGAGTAGGAAAATTTGGAGTTCAGTTCTGGCTGCCGTTTACCAAGTGAACGCTTTAAACAGTGACTTTAAACATCCCTACATGTAGTATTCTTGTGTAGAGAGATGACTGTCCTGTCAATACGATCGTGAAAATCAAATGAAATAATACACAAGGAAGTACTTTACAAACTATGCAACAGTACACAGGCAAAGTTATTAGTCTTCATTGATTCACAAGTGAATGACCTTGTTGCTGACTGCCATAGCACAACGAAAGTGTGAGCTATGACTGAGTTACCACACAAACTATACTGCTGCTTTGTTGCTAGACACCATGCTAAGATTTGGCTAGAATGCTGAATAAATGGATGAAGTTCCTGCTTTCCTGACACTGCCAGGTTTACAGGGGAAGTCAGACAGCAAATAAGTAAATAAACTTGAAAACTGTGATAATCACTATTCATACATGTATGCATATATTCAATAATACCAAACATCATTCTGGGGATATACAAGTGAACTCAGCTAACGCCCTGACCTCATGGAGCTTATACTCTCATGGGAGAAACAGCATGAGAAAATAGACACTAGATAGCAAAAAAATGTTGTTTTTTTTTTTTTTAAAAAAAAGGAAGGAAGAGGGAAGGAGGAGTATGGACGTGGGAGGCTGAAATTTAAGAACAGGCAACAAGGGTGATATTAGACTCCAGATGTGAAGGACTGAATAAGTGCCTCACGTAGGTCTACTGAGGGGACCAGCATTGGAGGCCGAGGGAAAAGAAGAGCAAAGACCCTGGGAGGAAGCATGACTGGCGATAATAAGGACTGCAGCCAATGAGGCTTGAGCACATCGCGTGCGTCTGCGTGCATTTTGTGGCTGGGGCAGGAGGAGACAAAGAGGGCTTCCAGGCCAGCTTGTTAAAGCCAAACTACAGAGATCAAGATGCTGGTTTTCACTGAGTGAAAGGGAAGGCTTTTGATCAGCTCCACTCTGGCCGTTGGGTAAGTCGGCCAAAGAGACTAAGGTGGCGGCAGGATGACAGGGATACTGCAGTCACCTGGGTGAGAGATCATGGTGGCTTAGACTAGAGCGGCAGAGTTGGAGATGAGCAGAAGTGGCAAATACCGGCTGTGTTTTGAAAGTAGAGCTAAAAGGATTTGTTAATCAATTGGATGTGCTATGTGATAGAGAAGAAAAAAAAAACCTCCAGGTTTTGTGATAAGGAACAAAGGATTTTCTACTTTAGAAAAGGAGGTCATGATGGAAGTCTCTCTTAGAAGACGTTTTAGCTAAAGCTTGAGGGAGGAGGATTTTACCACATAAACGGCAGGAAGAAGCCCTAACACAGGAAAGAAACTGGCACACTGTATGGCCCAACATGGCTCATAGTTTCATGTCTGAAATGCAGTACTTGGTTGCAATCTCAAAAACGACAGAATGATCTCTGTTCATTTCCAAGGCAAGCCATTCAATACCACAGTAATCCAAGTCTATGCCCCAACCACTAATGCCAAAAAAGCTGAAGTTGAATAGTTCTATGAAGACCTACAAGACCGTCTAGAATGAACACCCAAAAAAGATGTCCTTTTCATCATAGGGGACTGGAATGCAAAAGTAGGAAGTCAGGAAATACCTGGAGTAACAGGCAAGTTTGGTCATGGAGTACAAAATGAAGCAGGGGGAAAGGCTAACAGAGCTGTGTCAAGAGAACACACTGGTCATAGCAAACACTGTCTTAAAACAATACAAGAGATGACTTTACACATGGACATCACTAGATGGTCAATACCGAAATCAGACTAATTATATTCTTTGCAGCTGAAGATGGAGAAGCTCTATGTAGTCAGCAAAAACAAGACCAAGAGCTGACAGTGGCTCAGATCATGAACAATTATTGCCAAATTCAGACTTAAATTGAAGCAGGCAAAACCACTAGGCCATGCAGGTAAGACCTAAATCAAATCCCTTACAGTTATACAATGGAAGTGACAAATAGATTCAAGGGATTAGATCTGACAGACTGAGTGCCTGAAGAACTACGGATGAAGGCTCGTAACACTGTACCGGAGGCAGTGATCAAAACCATCAAGAAAAAGAAATGCCAAAAGGCAAAACGGTTGTCTGAGGGGGCCTTACAAATAACTGAGAAAAGAAGAGAAGCAAAAGGCAAAGGAGAAAATGAAAGATAAACACATCTGAATGGAGAGTTCTAAAGAATAGCAAGGAGAGATAAGAAAGCCTTCCTTGGTGGTCAACGGAAAGAAACAGGAAAACAAGAGAATTGGAACAACAGAGTGGATAAAACGTGGTCCACCGGAGAAGGGAATGGCAAAAACACTTCAGTATTCTTGCCTTGAGAACTCCATGAACATTATGCAAAGGCAAAAAGAGAGGACACTGAAAGATGAACCCCCCAAGTCGGCAGGTGCCCAATATGCTACTGGAGAACAGTGGAGAAATAACTCCAGAAAGAATGAAGAGATGGAGCCAAAGCAAAAACAACACCTAATTGTGGATGTGACCGGTGATGGGAGTAAAGTCTGATGCTGTAAAGAGCAATATTGTATAGGAACATGGAATGTTAGGACTATGAATTAAATTGGACATGGTCAAACAGGAGATGGCAATTTAGGAATTAGACATTTTAGGAATCAGTGAAATACAATGGACTGCAATGGGTGAATTTAGCTCAGGTTACCATTATATCTACTACTGTGGGCAAGAATCCCTTACAAGAAATGGAGTAGCCCTCACAGTCAACAAGAGTCTGAAATGCAGTACTTAGATGCAGTCTCAAAAATGACAGAATGATCTCTGCTTGCTTGCACGGCAAACCATTCAATATCACAGTAATCCAAATCCATGCCCCGACCAGTAATGCTGAAGAAGCTGAAGTTGAATGGTTCTATGAAGACCTACAAGAGCTTCTAGCACTAACACCAAAAAAAGATGTCCTTTTTATTACAGGGGACTGGAATGCAAAAGTCAAGAAACACCTGGAGTAACAGGCAAATTCGGCTTTGGAGTACAGAATGAAGCAGGGCAAAGGCTAATAGAGTTTTGTCAAGAGAATGCACTGGTCATAGCAAACACCATCTTCCAACAACACAAGAGAAGATTCTACCCATGGACATCACCAGATAGTCAATACCGAAATCAGACTGATTATATTATTTGCAGCCAAAGATGGAGAAGCTCTATACAGTCAGCAAAAATAAGACCAGGAGCTGACTGTGACTCAGATCATGAACTCCTTATTGCTAGATTCAGACTTAAACTGAAGAAAGTAGAGAAAACCACTAGATCATTCAGGTATGACCTAAATCAAATCCCTTATGATTATACAGTGGAAGTGACAAATAGATCTAAGGGATTAGATCTGATAGAGTACCTGAAGAACTATGGATGGAGGTTCGTGACATGGTACAGGAGGCAGTGATCAAAACCATCCCCAAGAAAAAGAAATGCAAAAAGGCAAAATGGTGGTCTGAGGAGGCCTTACAAATACCTGAGAAAAGAAGCGAAAGGCAAAGGAGAAAAGGAAAGATATATCCATTTGAAGGCAGAGTTCTAAAGAATAGCAAGGAGAGAAGAAAGGCTTCCTCAATGATCAATGCAAAGAAATAGAGGAGAACAATAGAATGGGAAAGACTAGATATCTCTTCAAGAAAATTAGACATACCAAGGGAATATTTCATGCAAAGATGGGCATAATAAAGGATAGAAACAATATGGACCTAAAAGAAGCAGAAGATATTAAGAAGAGGTGGCCAGAATACACAGAGGACTATACAAAAAAGATCTTCATGATCCAGATAACCGTAATGGTGTGATCACTCACCTAGAGCCAGACATCTTGGAGTGCAAAGTCAAGTGGGTCTTAGGAAGCATCACTATGAACAAAGCTGGTGGAGGTGATGGAATTCCAGTGGAGCTATTTCAAATCCTAAAAGATGATGCTGTGAAAGTGCTGCACTCAATATAGCAGCAAATTTGGAAAACTCAGCAGTGGCCACAGGCCTAGAGAAGGTCAGTTTTCATTTCAATCCAAAAGGAAAGCAATGCCAAACAATATTCAAACTACCGCACGATTGAACTCATCTCACACACTAGCAAAGTAATGCTCAAAATTCTCCAAGCCAGGCTTCAACAGTACGTGAACCGTGAAATTCCGGATGTTCAAGCTGGATTTAGAAAGGCAGAGGAACCAGGATCATGTTGCCAACATATGCTGGATCATTGAAAAAGCAAGAGAGTTCCAGAAAAACATCTACTTCTGCTTTATTGACTATGCCAAAGCCTTTGACTGTGTGGATCACAACAAACTGTGGAAAATTCTTCAAGAGATGGGAATACCACCTGACCTGCCTCTTGAGAAATCTGTACACAGATCAAGAAGCAACAGTAGACTGGTTCCAAACTGGAAAAGGAGTACGTCAAGACTATATATTGCCACCCTGCTTATTTAACTTATATGCAGAGTACACCATGAGAAATGCTGGACTGGATAAAGCACAAGCTGGAATCAAGATTGCCGGGAGAAACATCAATAACCTCAGATATGCAGACACCACCCTTATGGCAGAAAGCAAGGAAGAACTAAAGAGCGTCTTGATGAAAGTGAAAGAGGAGAGTGAAAAAGTTGACTTAAAGCTCAACATTCAGAAAACTAAGATCAGGGCATCCAGTCCCATCACTTCATGGCAAATAGATGGGGAAACAGTGACAGACTATTTTTTTTTAGGTTTAAAATCACTGCAGATGGTGACTGCAGCCATGAAATTAAAAGATGCTTAGTCCTTGGAAGAAAAGTTATGACCAACCCAGACAGCTTACTAAAAAGCAGAGACATTACTTTGCCAACAAAGGTCTGTCTAGTCAAAGCTATGGTTTTTCCAGTAGTCATGTATGCATGTGAAAGTTGGACTATAAAGAAAGCTGAGTGCCAAAGAATTGATGCTTTTGAACTATGGTGTTTGAGAAGACTCTTGAGGGTCCCTTGGTCTGCAAGGAGATCCAACCAGTCCATCCTAAAGGAAATTAGTCCTGAATATTCAATAGAATGACTGATGCTGAAGCTGAAACTCCAATACTTCGGCCACCTGATGCGAAGAACTGACTCATTTGAAAAGACCCTAATGCTGGGAAAGATTGAAGGTGCAAGGAGAAGAGGACGACAGAGGATGTGATGGTTGGATGGCATCACTGACTTGATGGACATGAATTTGAGCAAGCTCGGGAGTTGGTGATGGACAGGGAAGCCTGGCGGACCGCTGTCCATGGGGTGGCAAAGAGACGGACCCGACTAAGTCACTGAACAACAGCAGCCCAACATAAAGCCAGCGCGACAGAAGCTCACTGGGGAGCGTGGAGTGGGAGCTGGAGGAGCAGGTACGGTTCACATTACACAAAGTGTTATCTGCCATGGTAAGGAAAGTTCAGATTTTATTCTAAGCACGTAGGAAAGTCATTTCACCCAGTGTCGAAAAACACACTTATTACACTTAAAGAGGGAACCTTACCACATATGATTTTAAAACAATTTTTAGAGGTTGACAAACAAGATTTAACATTTAATTCATTAAACCAATATTAGAACTTAACCAAGAATAAGTGGTAACTGGAAAGCAACTTGTGTTACCTGGTACTGGCCATTTGAAGGCATAATTAAATTGTGGTTGGTTAGTTTTCCCTCACAAGGCAAAAACAAAGCAGCAAAACCCATGAAACACCCCTCCAGCTCATTTTAAAACATTTTACACCCATTTAAAATAAAACAGTGTACTGTTGTTAGATCAGTGTTAAAATACATTTTCTGGTGATTTAAATATTAACAATGTATATTAATGTACTTAAGACTTCATATACCAAGTCTATGAAATAATATCTTGTATTCACAAGACATCGAAACCCTTTACAAACTGTTCAACATTGCAAACATCTGACATTATTTTTTAATATCTTTTCAAGGTAGTTAATCCAGATTTTCAAGTGAGAAGCACAAAGATGCTAAGAAGTGATCTGACCAATTCCACGTGGTAAGTCATAATAAGCAAAAGAGAAACCACTGTCAACAGATTCTAACTTTCACCCTCATCACGATTCTCTATTATCCACATCCACACACTTTCAAGTTTGTTGACAGGGATGTCCACATCTTTGTTTAAGGTACAGAGTACCTCAGTCTTTTTACTTGTTTTCCTAGATGACAATGAGAAACTAGAGTTGAGCTCTTTGGCTTTCACTGCCTGTGCTGCCACGGAAAGCATACACAACCCCAGGCAAGTTGCTATCTTGTTTTCACTAAATGAAAAAGGAACTACGTACAGCTGAGATTTCCAGAAATAATTATTTTACACTCATAGAGTGTGTAATGTGTATTCACAGCCCCACAAAATAACCACCATGCTGAATTATTAAGGACAAAGCAAACATTACCTAGACATTACTTAAGTCTCTCCTGGCCTGCTATAAAGTGGTGAGTAACCACTTTCCTCACTGGGAAAGACCAGAGACTCACCAAAGATATTCTTATCCGGCAACCAAAACTGAGCCAAAACCTCTTCCAGAAGCAAGACTAATTTGAGACCATCTACAGCTATTTCCTTCAGTTAGGACACTACCCATGTTACTAAATGTCAGCTGGGAGCGCCTTTCCCGTTTCTGCTACCGCAGAAGAGACGCCCAGTATAGCACTCTTGCAGTAAACATCAAACAGAGAGGAATTTGAGACTTGTCCTTATCGCAATCCTTATTTTGACTTAAACAAAACCCAAGCCTGGCTCAGTAACCTGAAGTCTCAGTCTTCTAAATATTTCATTGGATGTGTAGGATAGAATTCTGGCAAAACAAGTCTCAACTACAAGAAAGCGTCTGTGAAGTCACACTGTATAATAGGATATTACTTCATCTGTTAGTTTAAAGACAAATGTCTTTTTTGGTCTTTAAAAAAAAAGTTTATTTCCTGTTGTGTAGCATCTGGCTTCCATTACCAAAAGGAGCCAAAAGCTGGCAGTAAGCCCAAGAAGGTTTTCTAAATAATTTGGGGAGGGAATGGGAGAATATTCAATGTCCTTTATTCTTACTTAACCCACAAAAGAAAAGGAAACAATATAGTTTTGAAGCCTTATACACCTGTTCATCTCACTTTACAAAAAGGATTTTCGTTAAGAGGTTGTCTTTTCTAAATCCTATTGAACTGGCGTAGGCAACCACTAAAAATACCACAGATTTACTGCAGGCTTGAGAACTGCAACTTTCAATACCTTCATGTTTCATATTCTTCCACTAATCAGTCTTTGCAAGTGATAATAATCTATTTTAACAATATAAACTATTAGCTTTAAACAGATAGTCTACTCAGCCCTATGCCCTAGGTAAAAAATTAACTCTAGTAGTCAGGTGATTTTTAAAAAAGATCTTCCTTCCAGAATTCTGAAATCTTTAAATTTCACTGCTCTTACATTTTTCTTCAGTTTTTTTTTTCTTTAAAGAGGATGGCATATTCCCATGTTAGATGTAGTCTCTAGCATTCATTCAATAACGTTAAGGCTGAAAGTTTTTCCTACTACAAAACCAAATGCGTCATCTGGTGATGCTTCTGTGTAACTCCTGTTGCCGATGTTACTATAATTGGGAAAGCAAAAAATCTGAATATAAACATCAAGAAAAATGACGGTGTCAGTTTTAATGACCCTCCAAACAGTGATTCAGCAAATTCATTGCTCATATGAAAAAGGTACTCATCTTATAAAGTAGAAATCTTAATTTAAACTAAGATTTCATTTGCTGATCTATACAGTAGAAACCTGAATCCTTACTCTAAGCTTGCACAGCTCGCCAAACGACAATTACAACGGCAGCTGGTCTAAAAGAAAACCCAGTCTCTGAAGTCTTTCCACCTTGTTCTCAGGGGCACATTTCAAAGCAAGCACCATCATTACCTACAGAGAAGGCTCCTGCTGTCCCAGAAAGGATCTTACTCACAGAGATCACAGTCAGTATTCTTACTTTGTCAACTCAGCCCTCTGACAAAAGACACTCTCTTGAAAGTGTTTTATAAAAGCAACGGGTTTTCTTCTTCTGCCTGCACAGTTTCACGTTTCTAACAAGGTATGAATGGTAGACCACAGCCTTCTGAGGTTAGAAACTTTCAACAATTTTAATTTTTACAAAGAATGCCCCAAGCAAACTTTGGTAAAGAGATTCAATCTACTTAAGTAATGCTTCTATTGCTAAAGAAAAAAAAATTGTAGTTCTATGACTGAGCACAGGATCTCAGAAAACTGTTTTAGCAACTCTCTTCAAGTAAGGCTCTCAGTGAAATTAATAGTGAGGATGTTAAAAAATGAACAGACATGTGTCTGCACCTGATAAAATCCCACTAGATCTGCTTATCAGCCCAAGAGGACAGACTTGCTCCCAAACCTTACACAGCAGCAAAATTATCTAGGGAGGGCGAGGGCCCACCCACTGCCAAGCACTGTAGTGGGCACACCAGAAGGCAGCACCTCCAGTCAACAGATTCCTAGTAAATGAGTAGGATCCTGTCTGTCCTGTGGACAGGCACTGTAGTCCTAATGCCTCAATGAACACCTGGCACAGAATAAATACAATTTTTGAAAAATTAACAAACGATCCATTAGAAGTTTAGGAGTTAACATATAATGTAATGAGAGTGGGACAAAGAGACCCTTCTATTCACACTGAAGCCTTCATTCTTTCACAGGCCAAATTCACAGTTGTGACTGTTGGAATTTCACATCTATTCCTACCCCACACACTTGGTTATGACACACAGGGTTATGTCAAAGTCCATGGTGATAACAAATGTAAAAGTCCTCTGAAAAGAACAGACCAAATTCCAAACGGAAACTGGCACAGGAAGTTTGGACCTGTGCGCTTCAAGATTTCATTACATCTGCACACCTGATGACTGATTTCAATCAGAGGTTAGAGAGTTCCACGTCTAACCTCTATATGTTGCATTTGCTCCTCAGTAAGTTGAAATATTACAAGTGGTTGTTCCTAACAACCTCCCACAGGGGAAACTGCAGCGTAGACTAACGTGCCTGGTGGAAGAGAGACATGAAAACAATAATCCTGTGTGAGTGCCTCAGTTCAGGTCAACAAATGGTAAAATTGAGTTTCTATTATGTGCTAAGTATTGTGCTAGATAGATTAAAAAAAAAAAACTGTACAGAGCTACACTTTCTAAAAACAATAAAGAAAACTATTTAGTTATGATTATAGGGCAAACTGCTTCATTTCTTTATAGGGAAAGGTTGCAATTGCAAAATGGTTGCCTCATAAATTCTGGAGAAAGTATCAAACTAGGCCATCAATCCCTCTGAGGCATTCTGAAAACAGGTTAAAACATAAGACAAATTTGCCTTGTGTATGCTGTGAATATGATGGCAAATACTGCAGTACAGCCACTGAATAGGTTAGACTATGTAAGCATAAACTTTGACTTATATAAAGGCTATATAAACTTTGATTTAAGCTACCAGCCACAATATATTGATTTAAGAAATCACCTTCCCCCAAAAGAGTTCCTTATGTTTCTTTTCTGAGTCTTTCGAGCCTACATTCTTCCCCTCCGGCTAAGTTCAATGGTTAGCATGAACAAACACCATGGTCATTTAATGTTCAACTAAATGAGATGGTAACTTTTTATGCCAGTTGAGAGATGAAAAAGTTGATTTACGCAGAATTGCTGGAACAGAAGATGCCTGAAAAACATTTCTCAGGAGACAAGAAATCCAGGACAGGCCAAGATAGGAATGCCTCTTGTGAAAAAGCTAGGGAGCAAAGTGAAGGAAGCAGGTGAGGCACAAGTGCCCTCAAGTCATTCACTTACTTGGCATCTGGTAAACTACGCCTATGTAGCCCCCCTCTCAGCCCGTCTGACACCAACTGTAAGAGCTGTAAGCCAGGTGGCGAAGAAGAGATAGGGGTTTGAGCAGCGACTAGGACGACTCCTCATTCTGAGTGTGCGGATTCAAAAATACTTTGCCCTATGGCAGAAACTAACACAGTATTGTAAATCAACTAAATTCCAACAAAATCAGTCAAAAAAAAAAAAAAAAAAAAAGACTTGCTTCCACATTTGAGGGAAGTCACTTGGCCGCTTTAGCATCCGCGTTACCCATTTGGAAAAGGGGAATAATATGAGTTACTCTCTCAACGGAGTTACTGTGCGGATCAAATATGTGCGCGATTCCTGCCACACGGCACTGCCACCCCGGGTCCACCACCTGCAGCAGCTCACTCGCCGGCTATGAGCACCGGCTGTGGTTCCTCCCCGACGCGGACAGCCCGGTAAGGGGCCACCCCTCTCCGCTCCGAGGAACACCTTGGGGATTAAATGAGTTAATCCCCAGAGAGAGCTCCAAACGCTGCCTGGCGCCCGGTCAGCTCCTGACACGCAGTAGTGGCGGGGACGATGGGGGATGCTGATTACCGTGCAGGAGCCCGGGCCCGCGCAGCGGAGTCCTCCCGCGCAGGACCAGCAGACGCGACAGTCCCAACGCCAGGTGAGCGCCAGATCTTCCCCGATCCTGGCGTCGGTGGGCCCCGAGCAAAATAAACTTTTTAACAGTTTCGCGGCCAGGAGGTGAAGCCTCGAGCCGGCAGCCGCCCTGCCCTGGCCAGGCCCCGCCTGGCGACCGCACCCTCACCTTGCTGGAGGTCCTGGTGGTCGTACCACGGCTCGTCCTCCTTCATCTCAAACTCCTCCACCAGGTTTTCCGCCAGCATCTCGGCCGGCTCTTCTGGGGGCAGCGGCCCCCGCCGCCGCCGGCCCGCCTCAGCCGCTGCCCCGGGCTCTCCCCCGGCCCCTCCGCCCTCAGCCAGAGCCGCCCTCGGGCGGGACGCGCCGCCGCCCAGGCTCCACCGCGACGCCTGACCACAGCCGCCCACAGCCGCCGCCGGCGCCGCCGCGGGGCGGCCCGCAGCGCACGCCGCGGACTGGCTTCCCTCGCGCCGCCCAACCGCCCCAACGGCCGGCACCCCGGCGCGAGCTCCTGAGTCGGCTCTCCGAGCCGGCTCCTCACGCCGCAGCCGGGCCCAACGTGGCACTTTGGCAGAACCCTCCCCGACCGGGGCTGCGATTCAAACCCCCGGCGGCCCCTCGGCCAATCGCGAGCAGGCCGCCGGCCGAGCGGCGGCGACTTCGTCCAATCGCGTCTCGCCGCAGGCCCGCGGTTCGCCCGGTATCAGAGGCAGGCAGCCAATGGTGACTCCTAAGGAAACAAAGAAGGCGGGAAAAGGACAAGGGGTGCGGCCGAGGGTCCCGCCCTCTTCTCCCTTCGAAACGCTTCTGGCCGTGCATTCGGCGCGCTGGGGTGAGGAGGTAGTGGCCTTCGCTTCCCCTGTGGTGGGTGGCCGGCTGCATGGCCGGTGGACGGGCTAAGTGGGCGTGAGAATCAGAAGTACGGTCTACGAGCAGCGGACGGTTGCGGGAGGGCGGGAGGCGCGAGGCGTGCCGGGACCCTGAGGTCCGCTGCCCCGCCGACCCCTGCTGGTCTTCTGACTCCCAGATTTGCTCTGCTTGATGCCGGGAAATCGAGGATCGATCGGAAGTTCAGGGCAGTTAACTGTTTTCTTCTTGATATCTGAGCCCTCACCTCCAAATCGCTGAGAATTTGTACTGCCCCTGAAACGGTGGGCCTCAGACCCACCTGAAGGTGCAGTTGAAGCGACTTCTGAGAAAAAATTTGCAAGCGTTTTTGCATACTTTTTTAAAAAAGAGAGATCACCTGTTAAGCATCTGGAGTCATGATGTTCCACCTGGAGAGAGGAGATTGCAGCCCTAGCCCTTGATGGCCAGTAGGATAGTGAAAGCTGTTCTCTGCATACAACAAAATAAATACTGCTCGTAGGTTGTGGCTTTTACCATCCTCGTGCAGACAAAACATAAAAATTCTAAAATAAGGTGACAGATCAGAAAGTCAGTGTTCTTAGCCTTGATGTAATGGTGAAGGTACAGCTGACAGAAGACAGCTATTGTGGAATTCCAGCCAGTAATCTTAGAAGGAACAGTCGTTTCAGAGGTGATAAAAGAGGAATGGTAAACTCACATTTCTTCTAAATCCAGGGACACTAAAAAGTAAAATGTTACTGATCTATTTTTATTGTTAGGTTAAGAAAGAAACTAGGTTGACTATTCTGCCCTAACTGCCCTTATTCTGGTAGAGGTATTATTAGTCCACAGCCAAAAGAAAATAACTAAAACTATCTTAATTTACAAGTCACTACAGATAGAGCTCTTTGGAAAGAGAGATGATTGGATTTAGGATTTGCTGATGATGATTTGTTGAAGCTGAAGAGCCAGAATCATGCCTCTGACCTTCAAGAAACTCATCTTTCATAGTCACTAGTAACTGAAAGTGCTAACACTTTCCCCATGGCAAAAGCTTATTTTGACTCCAAATCAAACGGGAAACTGTATTGAAATGTTCTTTAGCATTCTTCAAAAAACAACAACAAAAAAGAACGATCTGAAGAATCAAAGTTATTGATGATTTTTAAGTCCACACAAAACCCAACACACCAGACTTTATGCCTTTTGGTATTAGTGCGTTCTTTTTAAGAACACTGGGGGAACTTCTCCACCCTCCGCCCCTGCCCCAGAAAAGCTTGAACAAAAATTGCACTGAGAAAGACAAGTTAGCTTTCAGTGCTAAACTCCCTGCTTTCAAGGGGTCTCCATCATTATTTAGAGTCCATGTAGTCATAGCTGAGAAGCAATCATAAGCAGCCTCTTCAGCAACATTATTATTTGGTTTAGCAATAGGTTAACAATAACAACCCAAGTTGATTCTGAAAGAAGGGTTTTGGGTTTTCATTTAATAATTCACCAGTATTTAGTGCATGTTCCCAGCCTAATCATTACACCATTTTGCTACTTTTAAACTCTTCTATATAAAGCATTTTGTATTAAAGAAGAACCAGGTTCAGAAATCCTTTGTTCCTGCTTATAAAGATACACTTACTATTCATGTTCTTTGGTGTTTTGTTGCTATAGTAAAGTCAAGTCAGAGTTTTAAGTAGTGTTGACTTTAAAGCCATTGTAAGTGGTGGTTTTCAGTTTGATACCTACTGAAATAAGTGTTTATTATAATGAAAATAATCTAAAGCAAAATATCAATAGTTCTTTCTGCAGATGGAAATAAGAAAGATTTTTACTTTTTTTTGTCATAAACAGAAGTTCAGGCTATGGAATTTTTTATAATGTTATCAAAACTTTGTATCTACCATGCTGCTGCTGCTGTTAAGTCACTTCAGTCGTGTCCGACTCTGTGCAACCCTATAGACGGCAGCCCACGAGGGTCCCCCATCCCTGGGATTCTCCAGGCAAGAATACTGGAGTGGGTTGCCATTTCCTTCTCCAATGCATGAAAGTGAAAAGTGAAAGTGAAGTCGCTCAGTCATGTCCGACTCTTAGCGACCCCATGGACTGCAGCCCACCAGGCTCCTCCATCCATGGGATTTTTCAGGCAAGAGTACTGGAGTGGGGTGCCATTGCCTTCTCCTGTATCCACCATATATATACATATATATGTGTATATATATATGACATTAACTTTATGTTTCAGACAAGATGGGTGCTTAACTCAAAATCTTTAAAAAAAATTTGAACTCAGCTAAGCAAGCTTATGATTCCTTGCAAAATTCTGAGTTTATAAATACCTGCCTTCTGACTTAATGATAGATCAGTTCAGAAGGTGTGGCACGCTTCTTGTTTTAGCATGCCTGAAATAAAACTAAGAAAAAGAAGAGTGCCTAGATATTGGTGGGCTAAATTTGTGTCTTAGGGCTTCTCTGGTGCTCAATGGTAAAGAGTTTGCCTGACACTTCAGGAGAGGCAGGTTCAGCCCCTGGGTTGAGAAGATCTCCTGGAGAAGGCAATGGAAACCCACTCCCCTATTCTTCCCTGGGAAATCCCATGGTCAGAGGAACCTGGCAGGCAACAGTCCATGGGATCACAAAAGAGTTGGACACAACAACAAATTTGTATCTTGACTTTTGGTTCTCCTGATCTTGTTTTTGGCTCTCTTAGTAACCAGTGGCCTCGGCTTCAGTCTTCATTCTCACTTATGCCAAAAGTAAGTCTCTAGAGTGAGGTCTTCAGCAGTAGTTCCCAGCTTTTTCAAACTGGAGAATTACCTTCATAGCCAAAAATGTTGGTTCATCTCCACATTTTAGTACTTGTATTTTTCAAAGGTTTGAGCATGCATAGTAACAAAAAAGTTCATATATATGTTTTTTTATCATTACAGCAGAATCTATAGACATTTTAAGAAAGCTAGTACACAAGTGAGTAAAAGAGACATGAGTTTGAGCAGGCTCTGGGAGTTGGTGATGGACAGGGAAGCCTGGCATGCTGCAGTCCGTGGGGTTGCAAAGAGTCAGACATGACTGGGCAACTGCACTGAACTGAGTACACAAATGGGCAGATAGTCTATATTTTATTTATAGACAATGCTTGATCTACAAATGGAATTATTAACCCTTTTGATGATTCTCTACTTCTATAGAATTAAAATCATTTTTGTATCTACATGATGCAAAATGAAGCTCAGGGACTTAGGTCATTTGATCATTTGAGCCAAATGTCCACTTCCCCCTTATAACTTGCTCTCTGGATCCCCAAGTAATTGGGTAGTATAGACTGAGGTGCCTGCTTAATTCCCAGGGATTATTTAAGCAAGTAGCGTCTCTCGAATTATCTGGATATTTGTATTTTCTGCTTGAGTAAGATTTTGGAGAAGTGCGTATTAAAGAACCCGCCTGCCAATGCAGGTAGATGTAAGAGACATGGGTTCAGTCTCTGGATTGGGAAGATCCCCCGGAGAAGGGATCCCATTCCAGTATTCTTGCCTGGAGAATCCCACAGACGGAGGAGCCTGGCAGGTTGCAGTCCATAGGGTCGCACAGAGTCGGACATGACTGAAGTGACTTAGCACGCACACACCATTATAAAACAGGAAAATTCTGTTGTTATCTTAAAACTATAGTCAAGATTAAAAAAGCAATACGAGTCTATACCTACCTCTTGCTTGGTTAACCTTTTTCTGCTTTGCAGTTGGAGAAATCAAGTCCGTGGATGGGTAAAACAAATAGGCCGGATTTAAGAGGAAGGTTTACATGAGAGCAAGGACCAAATGGGTTCTTTCTATACCCATGTTAGTGTGTCCTTTGGGCCAAAGTTACATAGGCTGTAAGATCAAAAGAGAATCAAAAGATCAACAAAAGAAGATAAAAAATGAATCTCTCAATGCAAGTCTGTACTACTGAATGGACAACTTTATACAAAGATGAAAGGCTTGCTTCTATTCTTTCTCTCAGACACTACTTAAGGATGTCACCTCATTGTTTCAATTCTGTTGTGCCCTCCCAAGTAGGGAGGATCAATTCAGTTCAGTTGCTCAGTCGTGTCCGACTCTTTGCGACCCCATGAATCTCAGCACGCCAGGCCTCCCTGTCCATCACCAACTCCCGGAGTTCACTCAGACTCACGTCCATTAAGTCCGTGATGCCATCCAGCCATCTCATCCTCGGTCGTCCCCTTCTCCTCCTGCCCCTAATCCCTCCCAGCATCACAGTCTTTTGAGTCAACTCTTCACATGAGGTGGCCAAAGTACTGGAGTTTCAGCTTTAGCATCATTCCTTCCAAAGAAATCCCAGGGCTGATCTCCTTCAGAATGGATTGGTTGGATCTCCTTGCAGTCCAAGGGACTCTCAAGAGTCTTCTCCAACACCACAGTTCAAAAGCATCAATTCTTCGGCGCTCAGCCTTCTTCACAGTCCAACTCTCACATCCATACATGACCGCTGGGAAAACCGTAGCCTTGACTAGACAGACCTTAGTCGGCAAACTAATGTCTCTGCTTTTGAATATGCTATCTAGGTTGGTCATAACTTTTCTTCCCAGGAGTAAGCGTCTTTTAATTTCATGGCTGCAGTCACCATCTGCAGTGATTTTGGAGCCCAAAAAATTAAAGTCTGACACTGTTTCCACTGTTTCCCCATCTATGTCTCATGAAGTGATGGAACTGGACGCCATGATCTTCATTTCTGAATGTTGAGCTTGAAGCCAACTTTTTCGCTCTCCTCTTTCACTTTCATCAAGAGGCTTTTTAGTTCCTCTTCACTTTCTGCCATAAGGGTGGTGTCATCTGCATATCTGAGGTTACTGATATTTCTCCCAGCAGTCTTGATTCCAGCTTGTGTTTCTTCCAGTCCTGCGTTTCTCATGATGTACTCTGCATATAAGTAAGGAGGATAAAAATGCCATAAACACATCTCCCTGGTCACTAGTTAAACGTGTCTAAACTCTTTGATATGTTTCACTTTTATAAGTTGGAGGAGATATTAAAATATATATTCAAGTAAAGCCACACGCTATGCAAAATAGTGTTCCTGGCAACGTCTCAAAAATTGTTGAGTAAGTGGATTAAGAAAGTAAAATGTTAAATCTGGTTGCATATTCACAGCTAGTGCTTTTGGACTTTTATTTAACTAAAGTTAACTAGTATCTGGTGGAATTTGGTCACCCATCAGCTGAATCAGCTCTTGTACACAAGTAGTGAATGTTAACCGTTTCTTTTTTTTCTTAAACTAAAGGAAGAAGAATTCCTCTGCATGGAAAATGACATTTTTAAATATCAAATCCATTGCTTGGGCATTCTCTCTAATAACATTAGGGACTGAAATGCTCAACTCTGTCTTCAGTTTCTACTATGTAAAGCTTTTTTTACATCTGTACAAGGTTTCAGAAGTGGCTTTTTACCAAGCCCAGGTGAGATGGAGCCCTGTGGTCCTTTTACTTTAGGAAAGTTTCTCCTTCTAGTTGTGCCTCGTGATTTCCAAAAAGCTGGCTCTTCACAAGTTGAAAGAGTTATCAAGAAAAGGTTATCCATGTCCAAGATCCTCTGTTTAAGGGCAAAGAGACTTCTAAAAGATGGTCACTTATAACAGCTTTAATGCATATATATACATATATATATATATGCATATATATATCTAGAAAAATAATACAAATGAACCTTTTTGGAGGCAGGAATAGAGATACAGATGTAGAGAACAGACATGTAGACACGATGGGTGTGGGGTGGGCATTGGGATGAATCGGAAGATTTAGATTGACGTATGTGTGTCTAGTCAAGGCTATGGTTTTTCCAGTGGTCATGTATGGATGTGAGAGTTGCACTGTGAAGAAAGCTGAGCGCTGAAGAATTGATGCTTTTGAACTGTGCCGTTGGAGAAGACTCTTGAGAGTCCTTTGGACTGCAAGGAGGTCCAACCAGTCCATCCTAAAGGAGATCAGTCCTGGGTGTTCATTGGAAGGACTGATGCTGAAGCTGAAACTGCAATACTTTGGCCACCTCATGCGAAGAGCTGACTCATTGGAAAATAGCCTGATGCTGGGAGGGATTGGGGGCAGGAGGAGAAGGGGACAACAGAGGATTAGATGGCTGGATGGCATCACTGACTCAATGGACATGAGTTTGGGTAAACTCTGGGAGTTGGTGATGGACAGGGAGGCCTGGTGTGCTGCGGTTCATTGGGTCGCAAAGAGTTGGACACAACTGAGCGACTGAACTGAACTGATGCGCACTGCCATGTGTAAACAGAAAACCAATGGGAACCTGCTGTATAGCACAGGGAGCTCCGCTTAGTGCTCTCTGGTGACTTAGATGGGGGGGATAGAGGTGGATAAGAGGGAGGGGATATATGTATCCGTATAGCTGATTCATTTCCTTGTACAGCAGAAACTAACACAACACTGTAAAGCAACTGTATCCCAATTATAACAAATAATGACAGCTTAAAGTTTAATGGATACATTTTTGGTTATCTGGAAAAATTCCTTATGTGGAAAAATTAGAATTATTATTAAGATATTCTGTGCTTTGAAATGACCTATATATTTACAAATTGTATTGTAACTCATTACCAATTAGGTGGTCAGAATGGATAGAGTTCAAGGTCTTAAAAACCCATATGGTTTATAATGTTACTTGTTTATTACTAACAACAACATCCTTGATTTAATAAGTGTTTTTTTCCATTTTGAGATAGCAAGTGCTAATATTTTAACCTTTCCTGATGAAATTATGTAAAACTGTGCCATGGTCTGTAAACAGGCCATCATTCTTTGCAAAGGTATGGCCATATGCCTTGTGGGGAGACAGCGGAGCATAATGATTGAAAGCACGGACTCCAGGGTCATCTGCCTTGGCTCAGGCCCTTGGTTCAGTCATTTATTAGCCGAGAAAGTTGCTTAACTTCTCTGACCCCCAGTTTCCTCATAAAGAAGGGATAAGAATAGTGCCTACTTCATAGGGTTGTTTTAAGGATTTAGTGAAATAATTCATATAAAAACTTGTTCAGTGCGTAAACACATTCTGGTTTTGGGGTAGAATTAGCTGTCATTATTATTTCAGTATGTATACTTCCTGCTGATTCTGGAAGCAGTGACTTTTTTTCCCACCTGATCAACTTTGGTCATTTCATATTAGTTAAAAATGCAAGTTACTTTCATTGGTATAAACTACACTAAAATAATCCTGTGTTTGTTTGTTTTTTTCCTAGATGATTTTAATGATCTGGAATGCTCTTAACGACCTGACGGGGTACTTTCACAACAACTCTAAGGCTGACTGCTGTTCCAGTCATCACAGTTCTGTTTTGTATGGTGCCCCTTTATATGCAGCAGCCTTCCTGCTTCCTTGGTTCCCATGGAAATACTATCATGAAGGTGACTGGCTTAGTGGGCTTCAACTGGTGGTATCATTGTGTGCTTTTGATAGCACACTTACCTTTGTTCAGCAAGCCCAGTGTGTACTGTTTGCAGAAATTTTCACTAGATACGAAAGTCGGCTTCAGCTTATTCCAGTCAACCAAGTGGCATCACTGGTAGGATCTACCAGTATCCTTTTCTGTGGCCTCATCTCTGATAACCTGGAAATTTTGCTCAGTTTTCAGGTCATCGCTGTTATTGTTGCCATTTTGGCTACTGCCAGCCTTTATACTGGCATGTGCCACGTAAGTCACTTAGAACCTAAAAGAAGCCCCGAGGAAAACCATCTCTCAGAAATTGTACAGGATCTCCCCTGGACCTCCGTCGTCTCATTGGTGAGACAAATCTTGACGCAGAAAAACTTTCGCCTTTTTCTGATAGTGAATTTCTTCCAAGTCTTCCATTTAACCTTCTTCAGTAACTTCATGATGATATTCGTTGATAACCTCATTCCCATGGATGTTCTTCCTTCTTCCATAAGGAGCATCATGTATGGGGCAGGCTTTATCTGCCCACAGGTAAGTGATGGTTCTTCATGTATCTTCCTACAAGGATTAAAGATATAACTCTTAACTAGGCTAGGGCCTTCCCTGGTGGCTCAGTGGTAAAGAATCCGCCTGCCATTTCAGGAGATGCAGATTGAATGCTTGGGTCAGGAAGATCCCCTGGAGGAGGAAATGGCAATTTTCAAGTCCAGTACTTTTGCCCAGGAAATCCCATGGACAGAGGAGCCTGGCGGGCTACAGTCCATGGGATCACAAAAGAGTCGGACATGACCTAGCAACTAAACAAGAACTTACCTGGCTGAGAATTAAAAACCTGATTGTATCAGTAATGAAAAAATGATTCAGAATTATTAAGAGGCCCAAAGATTCAGATTCCCTACATTAGACAAGATTCAGTAGGAATATGATGGAAACAAGAGATGAAAAGAAGAAAAGGAGGAGAACCCAATAAAAGCTGAGTTCTAGGATATTTTTACTATTTTAGTTTTTGAATTTTGTCCTCTTGAGCTTCCTCATTTAAACCTCTGCAGAGCTATGGAAGAAAATGCATGGCTTCCTGTGAGCATGTCATTTTGCTTTATCCTGATATTTAAGATTCCTGTGACTGTTAGAAGGAAGAAGAGTTATTTGATCATGGATTCCTGAAGCCAGGTTTCAAAAGCACTTGGCTAAAAAACTAAGTCCTAGAATTCCAGAGTGTTAGTAAAATTCCATGGCCATGACCATTATTGTGGAGGGTGTGTCCTCCTTCAAAAAATTTACCAGCCTGTTGTTTTTCACACGATTTGGAGAACTCATGAATAAAATTGCTTCCCTTAACCTAAATCTATCCTCCAAAAATATGACTTGACCTAGCCTATGATATGGATTTTTCCTGTTTTCTCAATTAAAATATGTAATCTATACTCTTCAGGGAGTAAGTTGAGTAACTTAGATGAGATTTTGCTGCTGCTGCTGCTGCTAAGTCGCTTCAGTCGTGTCCGACTCTGTGCGACCCCAGATGGCAGCTCACCAGGCTCCCCCATCCCTGGGATTCTCCAGGCAAGAACACTGGAGTGGGTTGCCATTTCCTTCTCCAATGCATGAAAGTGAAAAGTGAAAGTGAAGTCGCTCAGTCGTGTCCGACTCCTAGCGACCCCATGGACTGCAGCCCACCAGGCTCCTCCATCCATGGGATTTTCCAGGCAAGAGTACTAGAGTAGGGTGCCATTGCCTTTACTATTTACTAACTTTTACAAAGATTTAAGCCCTGTGGAATAGAAATGGTTCTGAAATGTTCTAAGTGTTGCCACACTTTCTTAAGCAAAGAATATGGGATAGAATTTGCCTTTCTGCCATTAGCTCAAGGCCTTTATCATAGTTTGGTTACTGTATATACCATAATATTGAGAACTCACATTTTTTGCGTGTTTACTGTGTGCCATGGACTATGCCAAGTACATCATATATATCATCTCGTGTAATCCTAACTACCATTATCTTGTGTAAGCTTGACAACTACCTTCGAGAGAAAGACCTTCCAAATGAAAAAAGAGAGGCTCAGAGGCCTTTAAAGGTGTGCACTTGAAGATTCTGTCATGGTCTGTTTAGCAGAGGTTACCAAATAGAGTATCAGTTTTGGTTTATCGATATAGTCCCAGGTACTGTGTGTACATGATAAAATGATACTCTCCCTTAATGGCAGTTTGAGAGTTTTCAAGCTGTTTGTTGCTGTGTTCAATGACCCAGAATGGGGAGCTGCTTGAATTCTTGTCTCTATGTGTTATTGTCAGATTCTAGGTTATATATACATTCTCACTTTTAATCATGTACTTGCCTATAGTATCTCCTCTTCTCCAGGCAAAAACAAGTTTGTTAAACTCTTACCCAAGTTTTTTTTTTTTTTTTTTTTAAGAGTAGATAGGTATTTGGAGGCTTCCCAGGTATCACAGTGGTAAAGAATCTGCCTGCCAATTCAGGAGACACAAGAGACATGGGTTAGATCCCTGAGAAGAAGATCCCCTGGATAAGGAAATGGCACCCCACTCCACTATTCTTGCCTGGAGAATCCCATGGACAGAGGAGCCTGTCGAGCTACAGCCATAGGGTCACAAAAATCAGGACTGAGCGACTGAGCACACACACATGGGTATTTTTAAGCAGCTTTGTTGAGACGTAACTCACATACCATACTTATTAATTCACCCATTTAAAGTATACAATTCAGTGGGTTTTAGTATATTCACAGACATGTACAGCCATTACCACAGTCAGTTTTACCTTTTAAAAAATATTTAAACTTTTTGGTTGTGCTGTGCAACCTGCAGGGATTTCAGTTCCCTAACCAGAGACTGGACCCAGATCACAGCAGTGAAAGCCTGAAATCCTAACCACTAGGGCACCACGGAAACCCCATGACAGTCAATTTTAGCACATTTCATTTCTTAGAAAATAAATATGTATGAGTTGAAATAAGGTAGTGTTTTTGGTTATTGTTTTCCTGAGGTATGATCGACTCTCAGTAAATTACATGTATTTAAACTGTATGACGTGGTACATTTTGATCTATGTCTGCACCATGAAGCTATCACCACAATCAAAGTAGTAGACATACCCATTGCTCTCCAAATTGTCTTTGTGCCTCTTTGTAATCCGTCCCTGTAATTCTACCTATTTTCTAGATTTTTATATACATGGAATAATACGTACTGTTTTTTGGTCTGGATTCTTCTGTCACATTGTTGTAGTATCAGCATTTCACTCCTTTTTATTGCTGAATAATATTCCATTGTATGGATATACAACCGTTTGTTTACCTATTCACTTTTTGATGGGCATTTGGGTTGTTTCCAGTTTTTGGCTATTATAAACAAAGCTGCTATGAACATTCATGTCTTTGTATGGACGTATTCTTTTCTCTCTCTTGGGTAAACCCCTTGAAGTAGAATGGTTGGACTGCATGGTAGGTATATGTTTACTGAAGGCACTGATAACCTGTTTTCCAAAGTGGTTGTACTATTTTACATTCCTCCCAATAATGTAAAGTTTTCCAATTGTTCTACATTCTCATCAGTACTATATCAGGCTATTTAGTTTTAGCCATGTTAGTAGGTGTGAAGCAGCAGTATGTTACTGTGGTTTTGATTTGCATTTTCTGATGACTGCTAATGATGTTGAGTATCTTTTAGTGTGCTTACTTGCCATGCATATATCTTTTTGATAGATTATTTGTTCAAATTTTTAAAAATTGAATTGTATAATGTTGTAATTGTAAGACTACTTTATATATTCGATATATTATGTAGTCTCAGTAAAAGCGCTTTTTTAGATGTATGTTCAGCAATATTTTCTTCCAGTCTCTCTTGGCTACTAAATTTCAAGAGAAGTATAGCCAAAAGATTTCAATGATTCTTTTTCTCAAACCTTCATACTAACATATGTGTTTCTGTTGATCTCAATAAAAAATCATTATAAAATGGAAATCCAAAATTCCTTCAAATTTTATTCTTGATTTCTCAAAAAGTGACACCTATAAATTATTGGGGGCAAAAAAGACAGCTCTTTGGAATTTGCTGTTATTTTTTTGACTAGGTCACTTTAACACACTGCCTGTTGGTTCTGGTAATGAAGGCTAGGCGCTGCATTTTCATTTTCTCACAGTGTCTTCCCCATAGCTTTCTTTTAAGGAGTTGAATACATGAAAGGAAAGAAGAATGAGCAAGTGTTCTTTCTCTGCAATAACTGTTTTAATAGGCTTGTGACTCTTCCACATCCCACTCACCTCCAAGAGGCAGAATAGTAAATGGGTTAGGAGCATGGAGACTGCCAGGGAGAAGTCTGCCTCCCCTCTTATTAGCTGTGTGACCCTGGCTGAGTTATTGAGGCTTTCTGTGTTTCAGTTTCCTTCTCTGTAAAAATGGAAATAAAAATGGTGCCTAAAGATTACAATGAGAATTAAATGAATTGACTTTGTAAGGAATGCAAAGTTCTTGAAACAGTTCCTGGCACAAAATAAACACTCTAGAAATGTTAACTTTTATTATTAAGTCTCAGTACAGCAAATATTTATTAAATGTTCACTGTAAACACAGCACTGCCTTTATCTTTGTTTTGACTTAAGCTTCTTTGGCATCTGTTTGCCAACACTTCTGCTGGGACATGTTATTCATGAGCTTCTACTTAATAAACACATGAATGGAGAGCCAAAATCCTCAGTCTGTGGAAGGCTGTATTTTAGTACAAGCAAAAGTAGTCTCTTTTTTTGTTGCTATATTACCCATCATTGGCTCATATATTTTTACACTGGACAGAATTATAACAGCTACCAATTATTAAGTACTTTGTATGATGAGAGGGACAGAGACAGAGAGGGTGTGCTAGATGGAGGAAATGCTTCCTAGGTAAAGTAAGCTGGTAAAATTGCAGAGCTGGAATTTCAACCCAGTGTCGACTTTAAGAAAAATGCACAATATGAGAGTTGCAAGTTAAGTTTTATTTGGGGCAATATGAGGACTGCTGCCCGGGAGACAACAACTCAGGTAGCTCTCTGAGAAACTGTTCCAAAGAGGTAGTTCAGTTCAGTTCAGTTCACTCGCTCAGTCGTGTCCGACTCTTTGCGACCCCATGAATCGCAGCACGCCAGGCCTCCCTGTCCATCACCAACTCCCAGAGTTCACTCAGACTCACGTCCATTAAGTCCATGATGCCATCCAGCCATCTTATCCTGGGTCATCCCCTTCTCCTCCTGCCCCCAATCCCTCCCAGCATCAGAGTCTTTTCCAATGAGTCAACTCTTCGCATCAGGTGGCCAAAGTACTGGAGCTTCAGCTTCAGCATCATTCCTTCCAAAGAAATCGCAGGGCTGATCTCCTTCAGAATGGACTGGTGGGATCTCCTTGCAGTCCAAGGGACTCTCAAGAGCCTTCTCCAACACCACAGTTCAAAAGCATCAATTCTTCGGCGCTCAGCCTTCTTCACAGTCCAACTCTCACATCCATACATGACTGCTGGAAAACCATAGCCTTGACTAGACAGACCTTAGTCGGCAAAGTAATGTCTCTGCTTTTGAATATGCTATCTAGGTTGGTCGTAACTTTTTTTCCAAGGAGTAAGCGTCTTTTAGTTTCATGGCTGCAGTCACCATCTGCAGTGATTTTGGGGCCCAAAAATTAAAGTCTGACACTGTTTCTAGTGTTTCCCCATCTATGTCCCATGAAGTGATGGGACCGGATGCCATGATCTTCGTTTTCTGAATGTTGAGCTTGAAGCCAACTTTTTCGCTCTCCTCTTTCACTTTCATCAAGAGGCTTTTAGCTCCTCTTCACTTTCTGCCATGAGGGCGGTGTCATCTGCATATCTGAGGTTATTGATATTTCTCCCAGCAATCTTGATTCCAGCTTGTGTTTCTTCCAGTCCAGGGTTTCTAATGATGTACTCTGCATATAAGTTAAATAAGCAGGGTGACAGAACCAGTCTGTTGTTCCATGTCCAGTTCTAACTGTTGCTTCCTGACCTGCATACAGATTTCTCAAGAGGCAGGTTAGGTGGTCTGGTATTCCCATCTCTTTCAGAATTTTCCACAGTTTATTGTGATCCACACAGCCAAAGGCTTTGGCATAGTCAATAAAGCAGAAATAGATGTTTTTCTGGAACTCTCTTGCTTTTTCCATGATCCAGCGGATGTTGGCAATTTGATCTCTGGTTCCTCTGCCTTTTCTAAAACAAGCTTGAACATTAGGGAGTTCATGGTTCACGTATTGCTGAAGCCTGGCTTGGAGAATTTTGAGCATTACTTTACTAGCATGTGAGTAGAGGACAGTATATATGTGATTTTGGTAAAGGGGGAATACATGCAATCAAGCATGCTTATTTTTTAGAAAGTTTCTGCTGGTCACGAAAAACAGTCGTTACCATGAAGGATTTTAGTGCTTTTCTAGGTATGAGGAGATATAAGAATTTGACTCATAAAATCAGCTCCTGAGAATGTTTGAGTACTGAAGACTTGTCCTGCCAGTTTCCTGGGAGCACAGAGTACCTCATTTCTGCTCTCCACTCTAAACTTTTGGGGGGCGGTGGGTGTGGTGTTGGAGGTCAGCAGCTTCAGAGAACCTGATTTAATCCTTTTAGAGGCAGATGGCAGCACCCATGGCAAGGGCCCGTTTGTGGTTGACACTAGGGAATCTGGTTTCAAAATCTTGCACTTTCCACTTTGTCGCATGTTTCCTAGAGTATTACTCTGATATCTTGTGTAGTATTTTATGGGTTGGAGATTGAGAACAAGAAGCTTCATTTCAAAATGTGGAACTGTGTAAATTTACGGTATTATTATTATACATAGGAATATAAGGGGACTTGGTCTGTTTTACATACTTTATCTTATAGAAGTCTGAGAATTGGCATGGATCCTCTCAATCACCGTTTTACTATCCAGAAAAAAAGCGCTCTTGTTTCTTGAAAGTAGAGAAGTAAAACCAAAAAATCAGTCAGAGCGGAAAACCCTTATGTTTGTTAAAGAATATTGTTATTATACTTACATCATTAAAAATTCTCTTCTAATTGTATGTACATTTAGTTAGTGAAAATGATTCAGGGCTAAATAATGTGCTTTTTTATTGAAAACAATGCGTATCTTCTAATCTTTGTAAATGTACATATGTATATTTAGCACTAACTTTTTGGTCTAGAACAATGAACTTTTTCATTGCTAGCAAGAAATGCAGGAAAAAATGTGATTGAACTCTCAACATGAATCTATTAGAAAGATGAAAATATATGAGATTAGACAGGAAACACAAACAAAAGAAATCAATACAATCGTAAACTATTATTAATTTCTGGTGCTTGATTTTAGGATTAAAAAAAGTACATTTCAGATATATCTGGAATTCTTACTAAGAAGAATATAGTAAAATGTTTATTTTACTATTCGCTACTGTGTACAAGATGAATTCTGGGCTTTAATCCCAAATTTTAAAATCTGAATATATTTTAGATTTGAGTTGGCCTTTTCACATTACAATAAAGCAAGGGTCATTGTTTCATTGATAGTTCTTTTATATTTGGTTTTAGTTAAACCTCCTCTTGTTAGTATGAAAATAAAAATGTATGAAACTACTTCCCACTTTGTCCATTTTATAGGAAATAATAGCTGCTTTTTTGCAGTATATTAGTCAACTTTTATGGGTATAAATGGATAATAACACTTCTAACCATGATAGGTAGTATTAGTTGTGTGTTTCAACTGATATTATGATTCAGAAGCAAATTTATTTTTTGCTGAGAATGTTTGTTTTGTTGTCAGGAAGAGTAAACCTATTTCACTGGATTCCATCTTAATGTTATGCCCATCTGTTTCCATTTCAGTGCCTTGTGCTTTTCAGCCAGTCCTGGCTGAGGAAGTTTGGTTACTATAAAATTATCTTATTTTCATTCTACCTAGAAGGAACAGCCTCCATTGTCATGTTGCTTCTTGGACAGCAGTACTATTACTTTTTGGCTCTGTATCTCACTGTTATCATGTAAGTAAATGCCAGTGTCAATCCCCAAATTACCATAGATCTTGCCATTTCCTTTTAAGCAGTGAAACATCTTTGATCTCAAATGTATTTAGTATTCATTTCTAGGCGGTCATTATACTTTTCTGTCTTCTTATTTTGGGGGTGATTTTTTTTTTAATGTGGAGTCTTTTTTTTTTTTTCTTTTTTAACCAAATATAGTCTTTGTTGAATTTGTTACAATATTGCTTCTGTTTTATGTTTTGGGTTTTTTGGCCAGGAAGTATATGGGAATCTTAGCTCCCTGATCAGGGATTGAACCCACGCTGCCTGCACTGGAAGGTGAAGACTTAACCACTGCACCACCAGGGAAGCCCACCATTCTGGTCTTCATTTTTGCAGAGATTTCTAATGCCAAGTTTTGTAGTAAAGTTAAATTCCTCTTTCTGACCTATAAAGTGCATCGTTTAGTAAATCCTGCTGCCAAATAAAGATCTTATCCCCAAAAGATGTTCCTTGCCATCTTGGGAAATGGCTCTGCCATCTATCTAGTTGCCCAGGTTGGAGATGAGAAGTTGTCTTTGCCATCCCTTTCTTGTCTCCTACATCTAATAAGCTACCAGTTATTAGTAGTTTTAGCTCCTTAATATGTCCTGAACCCATCCCTTCTCTGTGCCCATTGTCATTCTTTTAGCTCAGGTGTTCGTCATCTCGTACCTGGATTTCCATATAACCTCCTACATGGTCCCCTTGCCCCTAGTCCCCAGTTGCTTCTAGAAGAGCGTGTCATTCCTTTGCTCAGCAATCTTTTAAGTGGCTTCTCTCTGCTTTTCGGATATAGTGCAAAATGATGATATATGAGGTCCTTTGTTATACTGGCCCTGTTTACCTCACTATCTTCATTTCTTGTTACTCCTCCACTTACAACGAACTCCTGCCCTAGAGAAACACTTTGCAGTGCCAGGTTCAAACACCTCCATGCCTAACATGCAGCATTCTATGCCTGAAAAGCTTTCACCATTCTTACCTGGCTCTCTCCTACTGTTCCTTTAGGCTGCAGCTCAAGGATGTGGTTTCTGGAAAGCCTTCCGCAATTTCCTCACCTGGATTAGGTGTCCCTCTTGCTGCTGCTGCTGCTGCTGCTAAGTCACCTCAGTTGTGTCCGACTCTGTGTGACCCCATAGACAGCAGCCCACCAGGCTCCCCCTCCCTGGGATTCTCCAGGCAAGAACACTGGAGTGGGTTGCCATTTCCTTCTCCAATACATGAAAGTGAAAAGTGAGAGTGAAGTCACTCAGTCATGTCCGACCCTCAGTGACCCCATGGACTGCAGCCTTCCAGGCTCCTCCATCCCTGGGATTTTCCAGGCAGGAGTACTGGAGTGGGGAGGTGTCCCTCCCACATGACCCCAATGCCCCATGCTTATCTCTGCTGTAGCATTGATCCTTCTGTCTGTGGCTGTCTTTGGCCCCCACTGGACTGAGCTGTATTATGAATAAAGTCTAGTTTCTTATTACTGTGGTCCCATCATCTACTACAGTTCCTACAAATAGTTGGCCCTTAGAAAATGTGTTTTGGGTGAACAAATGAATAAATCTAAGTCCAGGTCCCTGTTGGAATAATTTGAAAAATTTTCCATGAAGACTTAACTGCATTTTGAGTAAATCAGAAGCAGCAAATATAGTAATTAACTCAAAGTATTGATCTCTGTTGGAGAAGGAAATGGCAACCCACTCCAGTGTTCTTGCCTGGAGAATCCCAGGGAGGGGGAGCCTGGTGGGCTGCTGTCTATGGGGTCACACAGAGTCGGACACGACTGAAGCGACTTAGCAGCAGCAGCAGCAGCAGCAGCATTGATCTCTGTAAAACCTGAAGGTTTAGAACCCCATATAGATAACTATTCTGTAAATCTACAGTGGTAGCTTTGGTTATGTCATATTTAAAAGACATTTTTATAGTGATTTTTAGAATGAAAATTTTTGTTTGCTTTTTCTTTTTTTTAAAACTTAAACCATTCCCCCATTTTCTTTCTTCTATCATAATTAAAATGTTTTATGTCCCTTAGTAGTTCTTAATTTTCCTCTTGGTACCAAAGGATTTCTGTATTGGGTGTGATGTTGAACTAGAAGACTTTCTAAATGTTTTTCCAGTTAAAATACATTGGAACTTATGTACATATATATTTACATTTATTCATTTTTTCTGGGGTTGTGCTGAGTCTTCATTGCTTCGCAGGCTTTTCTCTAGTTCCGGCAGGCGGGGGCTACTCTTACCTCCCGTACGTGGGCTTCTCCTTGCGGTGGTTTCTCTTGTTGCAGGGCACAGGCTCTAGGGAGCTCAGGCTTCAGTAGTTGCAGTATGAGGACTCATTCGTTGTGGCTCCCGGGCTCTAGAGCACAGGTTCAATAGCTGTGGTGCACAGGTTTGGCCGCTCTGTGTGGCATGTGGGATCTTCCCAGACCAGGGATTGAACCCGAGTCTCCTCAATTGGCAGGAGGATTCTTTACCACTGAGCCACCAGGGAAGCCCTGGATTTATGTTGTTAAACACTGCCGCTGCTGCTGCTGCTGCTAAGTCACTTCAGTCATGTCCGACTCTGTGCAACCCCATAGACGGCAGAGCACCGGGCTCCCCCATCCCTGGGATTCTCCAGGCAAGAATACTGGAGTGGGTTTCCATTTCCTTCTCCAATGCATGAAAGTGAAAAGTGAAAGGGAAGTCGCTCGGTCGTATATACAATATTTTAGTTAGCTCATTCTTTTTTTGCATGGGACAAGGATTGCGCAAAATAAATAAAAGAGGATAATATACCTTTCCTTGAAGGTGAAGGTGAAGTCGCTTAGTCGTGTCTGACTCTTTGCGACCCCGTGGCTGTAGCCTACCAGGCTTCTCCATCCATGGGATTCTCCAGGCAAGAATACTGGAGTGGGTTACCATTTTCTTCTCCAGGGGATCTTCCCGACCCAGGGATCGAACCCGGGTCTCCCGCATTGAAGGCAGACGCTTTAACCTCTGAGCCACCAGGGAAACCCAAAGCGTATGATAAACGATTAGCAAACCTAAGCAGTAGATTTTAAAGTTAAACTGAGAAAAAGTCTAAAATATCTCCTGTACTTGACTTCTGTTACCAAAGATAATTTTTTAAATTATATATTAATGTGAATGTGAGAAAGTGGATTCTCACTTTTTGTTTTATTGTACAGTTTACAAAATATTTATTCTGTTTAAAATATAAACCAAAACTCCACGTCAGTATTACCATGCTCATGAAGCTAAAGTTCATATTTATTAAGGCAGTGATCAACTATAGGGAAAAAAAGGGGGGAAAGGAGGGGAAAAAGGAAAAATAAGGAGAAAAGAAATGAATTTCCATGGCATGTTTTGTTCTTTAGAACCTATCCATAATTTAAGCAGATTTAATGAATGGGTAGTCAACTGAGAATGAGTAAAAAGCATAGTAAAATTTTCAAAGTATATTTATTTTATTTTTAAAAGAGAATTATATAGTCATAGATACATTCTGGGAGGATAGAAGTGTGTGCCTAATATATTTTTATTTTTATAGCATATTATTTCATTTTTCCTTTTCTGCAAGCCAAATGTCAACTTTGTCGTCTGATTTTTAAACAAATTTGTGTCTCCTAGTTATAGAATTTTCATATGTGTATTTTAAAATTGTTTCTAGGGTGATTGTGCAAGCTTCTTTTTGCTTATTTAACTTGCCACTGGCTGACATGGTCGATGCAGACTTACTGAAGTTCAATCGGCAGTAAGTATATTTTTCAAATATTAGCTATACAGATATCACATGGAGGGAGAACATATTAGTATCTCCGTATCTCAGTTATATTGCCACTACAAATGACGTAACTGAGAGATGGTCATAAGAAGCAGCACTGGAAATCAGAGAGCAGAACATAATAAGACATTCATAATTGTTCACCCTGGGCAACTTTTCCCTGCTTTTGAAAAGACATGATAATTTTTCATCCCAAAGCTTCATACAGCTGGTGCTACAACAAAGTTAAATCTCGGAAACCAAAGTGAAATCTCAAAGAGCTTTACTTTATAATATAGTAAGTCCCCTGCGTACAAACCTTCAAGTTGTGAACTTTCAAACATGTGCAAGTATTCCATCAACTTCAGGCTAAGTGAAATTTCAGCTTGCCCTCCTATTGCTGACAATCCTTCAGCTCTGTCTTGTCTCATCTCTTCTCCCTCCTCCAGTTAGTAACTCTTCTTGCCTATTCACCCAATGCCAGCTATTGTACTGTAAGGTAATGTACTGTAAGATTAAAAATGCTTTATGTTTTGTGTTTGTTTTTTGTGTATTATTTGTGTGAAAGGTATTATAAACTATTATAGTACAGTATTATATAACCAACTCTGTTAGTTGGGTACCTAGGCTAACTTTGTTGGACTTATGAATGCATTCTTGGAACACAGTTCATTCATATGTAGGGGACTTACTGTACTGCACTGGATGATCAGGCAAAGTGACCTTTACTCTGTAGCATCACAAGAATTGAAATTGAAAATCAAGGTCTATCTTACCTTTTTTTCACTTGAAAATGTGTAAGCTGATGATGAGAGGTTTTGTTCTTCGGTATGGTTATTATAAACACTTTAGATCAGCCATAAAATTCACTTGATTGACACATATTTTCTGATATGTGCTCCATTTTATGGATTAGAGAGGAATGTATTAAGACCAGCACAGTCTTTATTAGCTTTGTAGAAACTGCATGGCCTTTTTTTTCTGTTCAGTTCAGTTCAGTTGCCCACTCGTGTCTGACTCTCTGCGACCCCATGAACTGCAGCACGCCAGGCCTCCTTGTCCATCACCAGCTCCCAGAGTTTACCCAAACTCATGTCCATCAAGTCGGTGATGCCATCCAACCATCTCATCCTCTGTTGTCCCCTTCTCCTCCTGCCTTCAATCTTTCCCAACATCAGGGTCTTTTCAAATGAGTCAGCTCTTCGCATCAGGTGGCCCAAATATTGGAGTTTCAGCTTCAACATCAGTCCTTCCAATGAACACCCAGGACTGATTTCCTTAGGATGGACTGGTTGGATCTCTTTGCAGCCCAAGGGACTCTCAAGAGTCTTCTCCAACACCACAGTTCAAAAGCATCAATTCTTCAGTGCTCAGCTTTCTTTATAGTCCAACTCTCACATCCATACATGACTGCTGGAAAACCATAGCCTTGACTAGATGGACCTTTGTTGACAAAGTAATGTCTCTTAATGTAACTTAAATTGAAGGAAGCTTTGCCAACCCAACTTGGTGATTTCTTCCATGTTTCAGAGTTTGTTGCTAAGTCATATATGGAGTGATGAGCAAGAAGGTGAGCTCCTTATGTTTCAGAACTATGTCCCTGATGCCTAGAAAGCTGACAGACTTAAATCAGTTTTTTAAAAAAATAATTTAATAGGAAGAAATGTCAGTAAACATCTTTTAACACTCAAATTCTTTTTGAATGAAACTGGGTACTAATGAATACAATGCCTCAAACAGTTGGAAAGGGAAGGGCACCAATATTTACCAAATGCCAGTGTGTACAAGCACTGTATGGCTTTTGCTCATTCAAGTCTCATATCAGCTGTATGTGGTGGATGTTATTGACTCCAAAAATACTTACTGATTGCCTCCTGTATGTCAGGCCCTGTGGTCAATGCTAGGGATACAATACAGCAGGTTTTGTAGTAGCAAATCCCTTCTAAAAATATACTCTCCTATGCATATGCTGGATGCTTCTGACTTAATGGCTGTTCTTGAAGGGACATACGCTTTTCTGCTCCCATAAGTTGTTTCCTTACCAAAAGTCAGTACTTTTTGTTTCAAATTGGTCAATGTCAGATGCAATTGTTATTATAATTCCATTTGTGCTGTGCTAAGTCGCTTCAGTCGTGTCCAAATCTTTGCGACTCTAGGGACTGTAGCCCGCCAGGCTTCTCTGTCCATGGAATGTTCCAGGTAAGAATACTGGAGTGGGTTGCCATTTCCTCCTCCAGGGGACCTTCCCAACCCAGGGATTGAACCCGGGTCTCTTGTGTCTCCTGCACTGGCAGTCAGGTTCTTTATTACTAGCTCCACCTGGAAAGCCCCATAATTACATGTAGTTACCAGAGATCAAATTGGAAACGTCTGCTGGATTATCGAAAAAGCAAGAGAGTTCCAGAAAAACATCTATTTCTGCTTTATTGACTATGCCAAAGCCTTTGACTGTGTGGATCACAATAAACTGGAAAATTCTGAAAGAGATGGGAATACCAGACCACCTGACCTGCCTCTTGAGAAATCTATATGCAAGTCAGGAAGCAACAGTTAGAACTGGACATGGAACAACAGACTGGTTCCAAATAGAAAAAGGACTATGTCAAGGCTGTATATTGTCACCCTGCTTATTTAACTTCTATGCAGAGTACATCATGAGAAACGCTGGGCTGGAAGAAGCATAAGCTGGAATCAAGATTGCTGGGAGAAATACCAATAACTTCAGATATGCAGATGACACCACCCTTTTGGCAGAAAGTGAAGAGGAACTCAAAAGCCTCTTGATGAAAGTGAAAGTGGAGAGTGAAAAAGTTGGCTTCAAGCTCAACATTCAGAAAACGAAGATCATGGCATATGGTCCCATCACTTCATGGCAAATAGATAGGGAAACAGTGGAAACAGTGTCAGACTTTATTTTTTTGGGCTCCAAAATCACTGCAGATGGTGACTGCAGCCATGAAATTAAAAGATGCTTACTCCTTGGAAGAAAAGTTATGACAAACCTAGAGAGCATATTGAAAAACAGAGACATTACTTTGCCAACAAAAGTCTGTCTAGTCAAGGCTATGGTTTTCCCAGTGGTCATGTATGGATGTGAGAGTTGGACTGTGAAGAAAGCTGAGCGCCAAAGAATTGATGCTTTTGAACTGTGGTGTTGGAGAAGACTCTTGAGAGTCCCTTGGACTGCAAGGAGATCCAACCAGTCCATTCTAAAGGAGATCAGTGCTTGGTGTTCTTTGGAAGGAATGATGCTAAAGCTGAAACTCCAGTACTTTGGCCACCTCACGTGAAGAGTTGACTCACTGGAAAAGACTCTGATGCTGGGAGGGATTGGGGGCAGAAGGAGAAGGGGACGACCCAGGATGAGACGGCTGGATGGCATCACGGACTTGATGGATGTGAGTTTGAGTGAACTCTGGGAGATGGTGATGGACAGGGAGGCCTGGCGTGCTGCGATTCATGGGGTCGCAAAGAGTCGGACACAAATGAGCAATTGAACTGAACTGAACACTTATATTTTATAAACTTAGGAAATATATGTATGAAATTAGACATTTCTATGAAAACTAAGTTGAATGCTTTAGAAAGACTTAATAAAGTTAAAAAAAATTACAATCGAACCTGATGTCTTGAGACCTTTAAATGTTTAAGGAAATAGAAAAATCTAAAACTATTCTGTATTCAGAATGCCTTGTAAACAACTTTAGGTTCTCTATAATTGATGGTAGAAACCATAGATCCTGTTGTATGAATAGTGTATGTGCCAGAAAGATAGCACAGCACTTTCATCAGTGGACCTGTATTCAAAAAAAAAAAAAAGATAAGTGAATGAATATAGTTAAGTTGAAATAGAATGGTCAATGTCTCGTCTTCTGAAAATGACTTTTTTTTGCTTTAGTCAACTGTTGTCCTGATCATGTCAGATAAGAACTTAATCAGAGAGCCGAAGCAGATATAACCCTTGCCCTTGTGACTTTGATGGTCTAGTGGAGGATACTGATAGCAAGTTATCTTCTTATATTATCATGAAATCATAATTATCCTCATTTTTACAAAACTAAAACTCTTGAGGAGTTAACTTTCCCAGGGTAATGTAAGCACGATTGAAGAACTAGGGATGAAACTCAAGGTCTTACAGTCAGATCCATCTTCTTCCAATTCTCTGGCCTCATCTTTTCTCTTTCTTTTTCTCTTTTTCTTCCCCTTCTTCGCCTCCCCATTTTCTTCTCTTCTTCCTTAGTTGCAAGTTTTCCATCATTGGTTGAAATATGGACAAAATTTCAGTTTATTCAGGCAATGCCCTTGATTTATTTTATATGATGTAACTTAATTATCAAAAAATGATATGGCAGGATTCTCACTGAGAATGTGTTAAAGTAATCCTTTATAAAATTTGAGGAGGAAGACTTAGGTGTGAATCCCAGTTCTATTAGTTGCTAGCTGCATATCTGTGGAGAAGCTAGTCTGTCCTCCAGCCCTACAACAGAAGTGATGATACCTTCCTTACAAGATTGTTGTGGGGCTTATGTGAAATAATACATGTTGTTGCTGGAGGTATTGTGGGTTCAGTTGCAGACCAGTGCAATAAAGCAAATATGGCACTAAGGCAAGTGAGAAATTTCTTTTTTTTTTTTTTGCCGAGCAAAGGTTTAATGAGTCCCGCCCAGAGCCATCAGTGGGAAGCCTTCTTCTTCCCTTCCTCCTCCTTCTTCTCCTTTTTCACCTTGGGCTTCTTGACCTGGCCTGAGGCGCTCCTGTGTGGCTCCGAGCCAGGCTTCGCCTCATCTTCCGAATCACTGGAGCTGCTGCTGGAATCTGAGGCGCTCCCTTGGCCGTGACCATGGCCGTGGTGATGCTTAAGGTTATCAGCTGACCCGCTCTGAACTTTGGTGGGGCTGTGCTTGGGGTCTCCCACCTTGCCTGCCCCTTGGGGCTTCTTGGAGGTGGACTCCACGGCTGCTGACAGGTCGAACTCCATGGTAGTGAGAGGTGACAAATTTCTTGTTTTTCCAATGCATATAAAGGTTATGTTTATACTATACGGTAGTTTTTTAAATATGCAATAGCATTGTGTCTAAAAATGTACATACCTTAATTTAAAAATTGTTTCTTGCTAAAAAATGAAATGTCCAAACTACAATAGTAACATCAGAGATCATTGATTACAGATCACTGTAACACACAGAATAATAATGATAACGTTCGATATATGGCAAGAATTACCAAAATGTGACTCAGAGGCAGAAAGTGAGAAAATTCTGTTGGAAAAACAGACTTGTTCAATGCAGGTTTATGACAACTGTGCATTATCAGATGATGGTCAGCATTTTACAGATTGTTTCTATTATTGTCTATTTAGGCTCAAGGAGGACTTAATAGTCAGGTCCTTGATACTTGGATACATATACATAGTGTATACACACTCACATATATACATACGTGTAGTTTGTGTGTGATGTAGACTTCTGCTACTTTTTTCTGTTCCAGGTCACCCCTTTCCTCCATGGTCTTTGGCATCAATGCTTTATTTACCAAACCTGCTCAGTCTTTAGCTCCCATGGTGATACTCTCAAGGCTAAACCAGTTTGGATATGGAAACCCAAACAAAAGGTAGAGTTAAAAAACACTTTGGAAGAATGTGATAGAAATATGAATGCAAACTCAACCTTTTACATTGATGACTGGGTGATATCTCAGACTTTGGACAGTATAAGTCATTAACTTACAGGTTGTGAGTAAATTATAATAGAAAATATTAATGTCAAACAAACTTCAGTAGGGATACCTTTGAAGTGAAGTAAAGTGAAAGCTGCTCTCCAGGCCAGAATACTGGAGTGGGTAGCCTTTCCCTTCTCCAGGGGATCTTCCCAACCCAGGGATTGAACCCAGGTTTCCCGCACTGCGGGCAGATTCTTTACCAGCTGAGCCACAAGGGAAGCCCAGAATACTGGAGTGGGTAGCCTATCCCTTCTCCAGTGGATTTTCCTGACCCAGGAATCAAAACAGGGTCTCCTGTACTGCAGGCAGATTCTTTACCAACTGAACTATCAGGGACGCCTTTAAGGGTATTCTTTAAATTATGTATGCTACAAATGTCTACATAATTCACCCTAAACTACATATGGATTGCTTTTCTATGTCATTCACTCATTTATCATTTCATTCCACAAATGTTTCTGAGGGCCTGCTGTTATCTGCCAGGTTCAAAGGTGCTGGGGATACAAGATAAATAAGGAGTCTCCATGGAGCCCCACAGCTTGCAAAACACTAAGGCCCCACCAGTCTTTGGTGATAATGGGACACTGTGGCAATGCAGGGAAGAGGTTCCTACCTACTCCTGTCTGCCTAAAGTCAGGGAGCCCTTTGCAAAAGAGAGGTTTCTTGAGCTGAATTTTGGAGGTTGGGTGTATTTTCTCTTCTGAACCCAGAGGAATGTCATTCCAGGCAGAGAAAACAGCGTGGCAAGTGTCTGGAAGGATGAGAGAACGCTCATGAAGGCCTTCATGTATTCAGTTGACAAACATGGTCCAGAGCCTGCCACATCCTAGGCTCCGTGATAAGGCAGTGAACAGCAGGGAACAAAACAACAGAAGCCTCTGCCCTCCCAGAGCTTATGTTCTAGCGTGAGGAAGGCAGACAAGAAATTAGCTAAGTAAAATACATAGTGTGTTAGTTGGTGAGAAGTCCTCTGGCGAAAAATAAAACAAGAAGAACAGGAAGGCTTGGGAAAAGCTGCATTTTTACATAAGGTGATGGAGAAGTCTCATTGCCAAGTAGGTGGCATTTGAATAAAGACCTGAAAGAAGGTGGGAGGGGAGCAGGGTGCTCTCCGGTAGGAGTGTTCCTGGCAGAAAGAACAGTCAGTGCAGAAGCACTGAAGTGCAGCAGGCCTGGTACTCAGTCTGATGAGGAGGCTCCCTGTGTGGCTGGAGCAGAGGGAGCAGGTAGAGACCAAATCCGCTGGTCCTTGCAGCCCTTCTTTATTGCTCTGGTTTCACTACGAGGTAAATGGTGATGGTGAGGTAGTGGAGGATATATTCATTTGTTTATCTGACATTTTTTAGAGCAGTTTTTTAAAAAGGATTCTTTATTATCATTGGGCTTCCCTGATGGCTCAGAGAGTAAAGCGTCTGCCCACAATGCGGGAGACCCGGATTCGATCCCTGGGTCGGGAAAATCCCCTGGAGAAGGAAATGCCAACCCACTCCAGTATTCTTGTCTGGAGAATCCCATGGATGGAGGAGCCTGAAAGGCTACAGTCCATGGGGTCATAAAGAGTCAGTCATGACTGAGCGACCTCACTTTTCACTTTAATTATTATTATTGGCTGCGCTGGGTCTTCTTTGCTTTTGTTTGGTGTTTCTCTAGTTGCAGTGAGCATGGGCTACTATTCCTTGTAGTACACTTGTAGGCTTCTTATTGTGGTGGCTTCTCCGGTTGTGGAGCACAGGCTCTAGGCTGCTCCGGCTTCCGCTATTGCCACATGCGGGTTCTAGGGCTCATCAGCTCCAGTCGTTATGGCTCACAGGCTCTAGAGCATTGGTTTAGCAGTTGTGGAGCACAGGCTTAGTTGCTCTTTGGCATGTGGAATCTTCCCAGACCAGGAATCGAATCCGAGTCCCTTGCATTGGCAGGCAGATTCTTATCCTCTGCACCACCACGGAAGTCCTAGAGCAGTTTTAGGGTCACAACAACATTAGGCAGAAAGTACACAGAGCTCCTATAAATTCTCTGCCCTCCCACACAAACAGCTTCCTCCACTATCAGCATCCCCAGCCGGAGTGGTACATAATCCACGAGCCTACATCCTTATCACCAAGGTCCATAGTTTACATTCAAGTTTGTGCTTGGTGTTACATACTCTACGGATTTTGACAAATAACTCATAGAATAATGACCTATGGACAATGACATGTATCCACCATTACACTATGATACAGAATAGTTTTACTGCCCTAAAAATCCTGTGTTCTGTATATCCATCCCTCCTTCCCCTCAACACTGACAGCTACTGATCTTTTTTACTGTCTCCATAGTTTTGCCTTTTCCAGAATGTCATACAGTTGGGATCATACTTTTCATATTGGCTTCTTTCACTTAGTAGTACACATTTAAGATCCCTCCATTTCTTTTCATGGTTTGATAGCTGATCGAACCTGGGTCTCCTGTATTGCAGGCAGATTTTTTACTACCCAAGCCACCAGGGAAGCCCTAATTTCTATTTAGCACTGAATAAATATCCCACTGTGTAGATGTACCCTGCTGCTGCTGCTGCTAAGTCACTTTAGTTGTGTCCGACTCTGTGTGACCCCATAGACGGCAGCCCACCAGGCTCCCCCTCCCTGGGATTCTCCAGGCAAGAACACTGGAGTGGGTTGCCATTTCCTTCTCCAATGCAGGAAATGCCATTTCCTTCTCCTAGCTTGTTTATTCATTCACCTACTGAAAGACATCTTGGTTGTTCCCAGATTTGGGCAATTATGAAGCAAGCGGCTATAAACATCGTGTGCAGGCTTTTGTGTGGACATAAGTTTTCAACTCCTTTGGGTAAAGACCAAGGAACACAATTGCTAGATAATATTATAAACATATGTTTCATTTTCTAAGAAACTGCCCACCTGTTTTCCAAAGTGACTGTACCATTTTAATTTCTCACTGGCAAAGAAATGGGAGTTCTTGTTTCTCCACATCCTTATCAACATATGGTATTGACAGTGTTCTGCATTTTGGTCATCCCAATAGGTGCAATTCACTAATGACATATTATTTAGAATGTCTTTTCACATAGTTATTTGCCAACTGTATGTCTTTGGTGAGGTATCTATTCAGATCTCTTGCCCATATTTAAATCCGGTAGTTAGTTTTCTTATTGCTGAGTTTTAAGATCTCTTTGTACGGTTTGGATATCAATCCTTTGTTTTATATGTCTTTTGCAAATATTTTCTCCCATGTATGACTTGTCTTCCCATTCTCTTGACAGTGTCTTTGGCAGAACAGAAGTTTTTAATTTTAATGAAATCCACCCTATCCATGACTCTTTCATGTACTGTGCCTTTCATGATGTATCTAAAAAGTCATTGCCACCTAGATTTTCTATTCTTCTAGGAATTTATAGTTTTGCATTTTACGTTTAGCCCTGCGATCCATTCTGAGATAATTTTTGTAAAAGGTAAAAGATCTATATCTAGGTTAATTTTTGGCATGTGTATGTCTAATATCATTTGTTGAACCTGTTCCTCATTTTATTTGCTCCTTTGTCAAAGATCAGTTGATTGTATTTATGTGGGACTATTTCTGGGCTCTCCATTCTCCTCCACTGATCTGACTGTCTACTCTTCTGTCAATATCACAGTGTATATTTTCTCTTCCAGTTTTACTGAAATATAATTGACCTACAGCACTGAATAAGTTTAAGGTATAAAGCCTGATTTGTCTTGCATACAACAGGAAATGACTGTCACAAGTTTCATGAATATCCATCATCTCATATATTGATAGATATAACACAGTATCTTATTACTGTAGATTTATAGTAAGTCATGATGTCAAATAATACCAATCCATTGACTTTATTCCTTTTCAGTATTGCATTGGCTATTTTTCACCTTTCTCATATAAAACTTATGATCAGTTTGTTGATATCCACAAAATAACCTTCTGGAATTTTGTTACAGCTTGTGTTGAACCTATAGATCAAGTTAGGAAGAACTAACATTTTGACAGTACTGAGTTTTCCTATCCATGAACATGGAATATCTCTGTTTATTTAGTTTATCTTTGATTTCTTTCATATTTTGTTAGGCTTATATCTAAGTATTTTATTTTGGGGGGTGCTAATGTAAATGGTATAATACTTTTAGTTTTAAGTTCCATTGCTGATATGAAAGTGAAAAGTGAAAATGTTAGCCACTCAGTAGAATCTGACTCTTTGTGACCCCATGAACTGCAGTCCACCAGGATCCTCTGTCCATGGAATTCTCCAGGCAAGAATACTGGAGTGGGTTGCCATTTTCTTCTCCAGGGAATCTTCCCAACTGAGGGTTTGAACCCAGGTCTCCTGCATTGCAGGCACATTCTTTACCCTCTGAACCACCAGGGAAGCAGGAAAGCAATTGATTTTTGTATGTTAACCTTTTAACCTGCAACCTTGCTATAAATGCTTGTTAGTTTCAGAGGTTGCTTTTTTGTTTTTAGTTGTTGGTTCTTTTGGATTTTCTGCAGACAGGAATTGATTTTTTAAAGTTTTCCTTATACCCCTCGTATCTTTATTATAAACACTTTAAAATATACAAAAAGGTTGAAAAAGTTGTACAGTGAAAACATATACTCACCACCTAAATTCAACTGTATCTTACTATATCGATTTTGGCATATATAGATAAAAGTATCCATCCTTCTACCTATATATATCAGGTCATTTTGTCTTTCTTCAGAACTTTTAAAAATTTTATTTATTTTTTAATTGAAGGATAATTGCTTCACAGAATTTTGTTTTCTGTCAAACCTAAACATGAATCAGCCATAGGTATACATATATCCCCTCCCTTTTGAACTTACTCCCTATCTCCCTCCACTGTTGTTTTTCTTCATAACTTTTTATTATGAAAAATTTAAAACACAAATTGAAAGAAAAATATTGAGAAAACCCAGGCACCCACTCCTTAGATTCAATAGTTTTGAACTGTGCCCTATCGGCTTTATCTGTGTTTATGTGCATATAATATGTATTTCTGGAGAAAGGCATGGCAACCCACTCCAGTATTCTTGCCTGGGGAATCCAATAGACAGAGAAGGCTGGCAGGGTATAGTCCATAGGGTTGCATAGAGTCAGACACAACTAAAGCGATATAGCATGTATATATGCATAACATGTATTTGGTTAAGTTGCAAATGGAGTAGCATGTCATATATCTTATAGCTTATGTACATCTTACAGTTTAGCTTACATGTCCTAAAAATAAAAGCATCTTGCTTGAAGAGTTTTGAGCACCATAATGACCTGATTGAACTTATCTTTTAGTAGCATCCTTCTGGCTGCTGTGAGAAATAGGATGAATAAGAGGAGTAAGACATGGGAAACCTGCAGTTTAATAACACATGATATATTATTTTGCTTGATAGCAGCTGGAGGGAGATGAGACTGGAAAGGTCAGGGGCTGATGCTGCAGTTAAATTTTCTCAGTCATATTCATCAGCGTGTCCCAAATGTGATGACTTTTAAACTTTTGTTATGTGTACTATGTACTATTATTTATTTAACATCTTTCTTTAAATTTATTTTAAATCATAAACTTAAAAATCATAAGCAAAAGTATATATGATATACATGTAAAACTGAATCATTTTGCTATATACCTGAAACTAACACAACATTGTAAGTCAACTATACTTGAATAAAAATTAAATTACTTAAAAAATATACATGGAATCATTTATTTGGTGGGTTTCACTTTCCTAACACATTTAGGTACTTAAAATAAAAAGAACTATTGTGTATCATCTGAAAATTATCACATGTACTACCAGGAGTACAGATACTGTACTTTGGGAAAGACTACTGTAGGTAAAGGAAGTCACTGAAGATTTTTAAACCCGGGCAAGACATAATCTGAATTTTGTTTTAAAGTATTCTATAAAGGACTGGAGGGGGGAAGGAATTAAACCTCAGTTACTGGTCACCTACTATAGAAAAAGTGCTCAGGATACAAAGATAAATAGGTTGCTGCCACTAAGGAGCCTGCAGTCTGGTAAAGGTGATAGATTAGGAGGACAGGCAGTTTCAGAACGGAGTGGTAGGTGCCATAATTAGAAGTATATGCAACATATAACAGTGGCTAAAATGTGGGTGTGATAGACGCTGCTTCAGAAACCAAGTCCGGGAAGGCTGTACACAGGAAAAGACGCTTCAGTCATTTCAGAGGAGACAGTGATACTATGATGAAGACGTTAATACTATAAATGAAGACTGGAAGTAACCAGGGAAGAGAATGAATATTGCAAAGCATGGAAATGTGAAATGATGGGGCATTCATTCAACAAATATTTACTGAACTTACCTGGATACCAGCTCCTGTGCTGAGCCCGAAGAATAAAGAGATGAGATGCTGACCCTTCTCTGAGTAAGCTCACAGTTAATGATAGTGAAAATCATAATGCTATGTGTTAGGTGTTATCAGTATAAGTAAGTGTGCGATGCTGTGGAAGAACACACTATCTGAGCACATAGTTCAGACTGGGTAGCAAGGAAACGATCTCAGATGAACTGTGAAAATGTAGCAGGAGTCTGTGCAAGTACAGAGAGACCATGTGACATGCTAGGAGGAACTGCACATGGTTCAGCAGTTTGAGAAGTGTGGATTTGCTCCTTAGAGGAATGAACTATTATTGTTGTTAAACCAAGGGGTAATAATGTTATACTTGCCTTTGAATACATCACCCTGGAGATGTGGAGAATGGTTTGAAGTGAGGTTAGCCAAATCCTAGAGAAAGAATAATTTGAAGGCCAGAGTTGGTTTTATATGAGAATTGCTGATGAAGGCCTGAGCTAAAGCACTGTCATGTGGAAGGTGAGGAGAAGCCCGAACCAAGAGAGGTTAGGGCATCAGAATTAACAGAATTTAGTGATCCTTGGATTTGGAGGCATGACTGATAATTGGGTAACTGTGTGTTAAGCAATGAGTGGCGTATATGAAAGAATTGTATGTGGACTGTTCTGGAACACATTTTTTGGTAGAACTTGATGAAACTCTCAGTCTTAGCTTTTCCATCTAGCAAGTGAATGTTTTCTACCTCCAATAGGGAAGCTGCTTGAAATCCCAGTAGCCTTAAAATCCTCAAACCATGTTGCCGAAGAAAACCATGGGGACTATTAATAAAAGGGGAGAGGAACAGATTCTGGGGTAGAAAGGACTCAAAGCTCATTTGCTGGTGAATGTGAGAGCAATGGAGAGAAAAAGAGTGCACTTACTTTGTGCTCCTCCAAATGTCCTTTGAGAAACACAAGCTCTAAAGCAATGGTTCTCAACCATGTTGCACACTGGAATCACTTGGAGCTTGAATAAGTCCTGATACCCAGGTCACACCTTTGACCAGTGAAATTGGACTCTCTGGGGGTGAGATCTGGGCATCAGTACTTCTAAAAGCTCCCTCGCTTGTTCTAGTGTGCACCCGATGTGGAGGGCCTGCAGACTGACTTCCTTGAAAACAGAGGCCCCGGAGACTAATTCTTGTTGACTCAGGCGTAGATATGTGACAATCAGACACGTTGGCAGTCTAGTCTTGTGATATCATAAGCATTTTTTAGAGTTATAAACTTGTTCAGGGTACTCAAGTATCATTTATCTTTGATAATTTGACGTTTGGCATCTCGTGGCCTCACATAGTTATTGCCGATCTGAAAGTGTCCGACTGAAGTCCAGAGGCAACTGTATACTTAGCAGGATATGGGTTGATGATCAGAGAGTGCTATGAGAGCCACCAGTGTGACGAAGTTAGCAAAAATGTCTATGTGAAGTAAATGTCCTCCTTGGAAGGACTTTCCTGATTAATATTTTACTATTGGAAGTGAGTTTCCTGATTAATATTTTACTATTACAATATACAGAGCTGTTTGGTTCAGGGATATTATTCTCTCCAACTGTGATTTTTGAAAGATGGTCTGTGACTCTTTGTTATAGTTAGAGAAATGTTTGTTCTGCAGGGGGTAGATTGTTTTCCTAAGTTTAGTAAATCTATGCAGTAGCCTGTAAATGTAATGGTTCAACTTGTTATTATTGGAGATTCATAAGAGAGGTACTTAGGCAAGAAAAGCAACATGTATTCTCTTCTAATTATAGGGGGTAAGGTATTTCATGTAGTAATGTTAGAAATTGATTGCCTGATTAGTTTATACATGCAGTTTCTATTAAAAAATTGCAAGAAAGTCCACACTTTTCATACAAAATAAACAACAGTGAAATTCTAGTGTATTATAGAAAAAGGACTACTCTGTCCATTTGGTCAATTAATTATGCTTGCATGCTTTTATCAGCAAACATTTGCAGGTACCTACTGGATGTTAGCACTGAGCTGGAAGCCGAGATAAAGGAGTCGTACGACATGCTGCCTTTTCGCCTTTTAGTAGTTCACGTGGTGTTAGTGGCTGGAGGCATACCGGAAGGTCCAGGGCAATGAGCCAAGTCCAAGGTTAAGAGGCGCACATAGTGAAGGAAGAGCACAGACTTGGCCCTGGGGGGCTTAGCACTGGGCTGACTCCATATGGTAGCACTGTCTTTTAGCCCTGGCCAAATTCCTGCCTCTTGCTGCATATTCTGCAATAGAAACATACATTTTCCCAATGGTCAAAGTCTGTCAATTTCCTTGCTGTATTACAGTGTCATCCGTAAAGACTTTACAGGAAATGTAAATCAGATCCTTCACACACCCAAATAGAGTCTTCTAGATCAATCTGCCATACATACAAATGTGTTTTTAAATATTATATATGCAGCCTTCCTTTTTCTTGTCTTTTGTTCTGGAAGCCTCACAATAGATACTTCCCAAATTATACTTGCAACAAAAGTTCAGGAAATGACTTTTCTCTTAATAACAGAGTAAACAATACTGTCTTCAACTCTAGCAAAGAAGCAGAACCAAGATGAGTTGCTTCGGGGTGAATATCTGACACAGAAAAAATAACCTCAACTCTTGCTTTTTTTAAAAAACAAATTTTAATTGCTGGAAAATTGCTTTACAATGTCGTGACGGTTTCTGCCATACAACAGTGCAAATCAGCCATAATTATACATATGACACCTCCCTCCCCTCCCACCAACCCACCCTTAGATCATCAGAAAGCATCTGGCTGGGCTCCCTGTGTTATACAGCAGCTTCTCACAAGCTATCCGTTTAACACATGCTAGTATATATATGTCTATGCTGCTTTCTCCACTTGTCTCACTCTCTCCTTCCTCCACTATGGCCACAAGTCTATTCTCTGTATCTGCGTCTCAACCCTACATTTTTTTAAATAACGAAAGCATTCTTGGTATTTAACTCTATGTAGTTAATCATTAGAATCAATTTAAAAACTGGTTTTTGAAAACAAGGGCTTGCCATAGAGATTTACCACAGTGATAGCCTGGAGATCCTTAGGCACGGATCTCTCCTGACTTCTGTTTCCTATTAGGATGAAAGCAGCAGTCTTCTTTAGTGTTAAAGATTAAGTTACCTAGGGCAGAAATGAAATAGTCTTATGCGTTATACTTGGTTCTGGTGGATTTTGTTCTCTCAAAGTATCAAAACTATGTTATACTGTTGATTCTGTTGTAGTTATGACATGCTTATTGTGAATTTCTTTATTAAAGTTTTACATATTCTCGCTTTATGAGGCTATTGATGAAGGATAGAGGACTAAAAAGGAAAAAAAAAATGGCCTTTCTCTGAGGAGTTCATGCATCCTGCTATAGGATCACTAGGAGAGCTAGAAATACTCAGCAATTTAGAACTCTCCCATGTATTCAGAGCCTCAAATTTTGTACTTTGGTGAGACATGACTTTCACCTTCCCTATCACTGTCTGTTTGGGAACAAAAGATTAAAATATATACAAAATATCTTACAGTTGTGGATATGAACTGTGTACATGATAAGGATATGGACTTCCCAGGTGGCTCAGTGGTAAAGAATCCACCTGGCAATGTAGGAGCCATGGGTTCGATCCCTCGGTTGGGAAGATCCCCTGGAAAAGGAAATGGCAACCCACTCCGGTATTCTTGCCAGGAAAATCCCATGGACAGAGGAGGCTGGTGGGCTACAGTCCGTGGGGTCGCAGAGTCAGACATGACTGAGCAAGCACGCACATGTAAGCATGTACGTTCGTTGGGGTTGCTGGAATGAATATTGGGATAATCAGTCTTTTTTTTTTTTTTAGAATTCAAGAAATGTTTATTTATTTATTTGGCTGCACCAGGTATTACCTGCTACATATGGGATCTTTGAAGCACCATATAGGAACACTTCTTACTTGCGGCATGTGAACTCTTAGTTGTGGCATGTGGAATTTAGTTCCCTTACCAGGGATCACACCTGGGTCCCCTACGTTGAGAAGAGTCTTAGCCACTGGACCACCAGGGAAGTCCTGGGATAATCAGTTTTTAACAAGATTCTTATAGTAAGTCCCTATTCCAATTGTGATGAACATGTATAGCATTCTAAATTATTAGTAATATTTTGCCCAAAAGATTCTAACTGAAGCTGAAAAACTTTATTAATAGTGGCAGAAATGAGGCTGTGATGTGAAAATTTTGGTGTAGGAAATTTCTATCTGGAATTTCATAGGACCATAATAATATATATCCTCTGTTTTGCCACGGAATTATCAATGTTGTGTTGATTTCTTCCCTATGGCTCACTTCTCTTCTTCTGTAAAGAAGGGTCATAATGTTTCATTGCAAAGGGACCGCCTGAGGACAAGATTATGTCCTAAGGAGGATATAACCAACACTGAAGATTTTTCTTTGGAGAAATATTATGACCTTTAGTCTTTATAGCTGGAAACGTTAACAGTAGCCTCCAACCTCTGGCAAAGAAAAACAGGTGTATCAGAAGTTAAATCCTTACATTTCCGTGTCAGCAGTGTGATCTACCAAGTTACTCGTTTATTTTTAAACTGTTTGGCTGTGATGGGTCTTTGTTGTGCACAGGCTTTCCCTAGTTGGGGCGTGCGGGCTTCTGCGGTTGGGACTCAAGGGCTGCGTGTTCCAGCGTTCGAGCTTCTCTTGTATGTCCCTGTCTCCTCTTGCTGTGGAGCCTGGGCTCTAGAGCACACAGGCTCAGCGGTTTCAGCAGTTCCAGCACACTGGCTTCTCTAGTTGCAGTGCATGGGCTTAGTTGCCCCATGGCATGTGGGATCGTAGTTCCCCAACCAGGGATTGAACCTGCGTCCCTTGCTTTGGAAGGCAGACTCTTAACCACTGGACCACCAGGGAAGTCCTTCCCAAGCTATTCTTTCTTGCTCTTGATATTTGTTGTAGACAGTTGCCTCTTCACGAGAGTTTCTGAATTCATTTCTGCAGAGAGTATATAACTTTCTCCTTCAAAAATGAGGGTTTTTCCCCTTCTAGTAAATTTATATTATAAATATCTTTTTTTTTTCCCCCTGGAGAGATTTTTAGTTTAAATCTAGATAAAAATCTCAGCTCCAAACAGCTGTGGAATGTTGGGTGATGTAATAAACCTGGCTAAGCCTTAGAGTCTTCTTCAGGGTTATTGTGAAAATCAGTAACAACAGAGGAAAATGTCAAACAGGGCCTGGCACACAGAAAGTCTGCCCTACGTGTCATGCCCTCACTTTTCTTACAAGGGGCTCATCAGGCTGACCCTGTGTGTCCGCTAAGTCGCTTCAGTTGTGTCTGACTCTTTGAGACCCTATGAATCATCCTAGAAAGGAGAAATTTCTTCTTAAGGAAGTAATAGCTCACATGGACTCAAGTATTCTGGACCCTAATTCAAAGGAGACTGTATGGCCACAGAAACCATAGTTTCTTTGGGCTTTTCCATCCTGGGCTCCTACTTCTCTGCAGGAGCATTTACAACATTGCTTTTGACATCAACTTCTTTGACAAGAGATGTCTATTTCTATACTACTAACCATCAACATATTTCATTGATCCAATTAGGAAGCAACATTTCTAATTTTATACATTTTTGAGCTTATATTGATAGCAGAAAAGGAGAGTGGAAAGGAGGCCAACTTTGCTTTAGTTTTCAGATGTGGAAAAGCCCCAATGTGATAGGTCTGGAGGTGACAGATGACTTTTGTAGACCCCTTTACGTATAGAGCTGAATTTACAAATTGTTTAGCAAGGAAAGCTAAGCTAAGAAAATAAGCCAGGAGAATGAAGAAAAAGATAAAAAAGACACCAGAGTAATATTTTAGAATGTAATAAGCTCTAGGTAGGTATTTTTCTTTTAAAGGTAGGCCATTGTGAGATAAAATTGGGTGCAAACATTTTTCCATAAGCAAAGGTTTTTATTATAAGATAAAATTAAATATATTTATCATCTCTTTGCCTCCACTGGAACGTAAACTTTGTTGAAAGTAAGAATCACTGTTGATTTATTTACTCTACATTGTAAGAACCTAAATCAATAAGTGAGCAATAAATATTTGAGTGAATGAAATTATAAGCAGAGCTTCGGTATTATTTTTCTATCAGAGATTCATTTAAAAATGTTGTTAAGGCTGGAATTGACATTCTGAAAGCCTAACAAGGCCAACTGGTCACTCTGTTGCTATTTAGTCCCTAAGTTATGTCTGACTCTTTGCAACCCCATAAACTGCAGCATGCCAGGCTTCTCTGTACATCACTATCTCCCAGGGTTTGCTCAAACTCATGTCCATCGAGTCAGTGATGCCATCCAACCATCTCATCTTCTGTCGTCCCCTTCTCCTCCTGCCCTCAATCTTTCCCAGCAGCAGAGTCTTTTCCACTGAGTCAGCTCTTTGCATCAGGGAGCCAAAGTACTGGAGCTTCAGCTTCAGCATCAGTCCTAATGAATATTCAGGGTTGATATCCTTTAGAATTTACTGGTTTGATTTCCTTCTCAAGAGTCTTCTCCAGCACTACAATTTGAAAGCATCAGTCCTTCGGCACTCAGCCTTCTTTATGGTCCAACGCTCACATCCATACGTGACTAGTGGAAAAACCATAGCTTTGACTATATAGACTGCTGTCGGCAAAGTGATGTCTCTGTTTTTAATACACTGTCTAGGTTTCCCTAGTAGCTCAGTTGGTAAAGAATCTGCCTTCAATGCAGGAGATCCGGGTTTGATCCCTGGGTCGGGAAGATCCTCTGGAGAAGGAAATGGCAACCCACTCCAGTATTCTTGCCTGGAGAATTCCATGGACAGAGAGGAGCCTGGTGGGCTATAGTCCATGGGGTGGCAAAGAGTCGGACATGACTGTGTGAATAATTTTCACTTTCAGGTTTGTCATAGCTTTCCTTCCAAGAAGAGTGTCTTTTAATTTCATGGCTGCAGTCACTGTCTGCAGTCGCTGTCAGCCTTCTTTGGAGTCCAGGAAAATAAAATTTGTCTGTTTCAACTTTTTCCCCTTCTATTTGCCATGAAGTGATGGGACCGGATGTCATGATCTTAGTTTTTTGAATGCTGAGTTTTAAGCCAGCTTTTTCCCTCTCTTCTTTCATTTTCATCAAGAGGCTCTCTCCTCCTTACTTTCTGCCATTAAAGTCCTATCATCTGCATATCTGAGGTTGTTGATATTTCTTCCAGCAACCTTGATTCCAGCTTGTGATTCATCCAGCCTGGTATTTCAAATGATGAACTCTGCATATATGTTAAACAAGCAGGGTGACAATATAGTCTTGACGTGCTCCTTTCCCAATTTGGACCAGTCCATTGTTCCAAATCTGGTTCTAACTGTTGCTTCTTGTCCTGCATACAGGTTTCTCAGGAGACAGGTAAGGTGGTTTGATATTCCCATCTCTTTAAGAATTTTCCAGTTTGTTGTGATCCACACAGTCAAAGGTTTTAGCATAGTCAATGAAGAAAGAGTAGATATTTTTCTGGAATTCCCTTGCTTTCGCTTAACAATTTGATCTCTGGTTCCTCTGCCTTTTCTAAATCCAGCCTGAACATCTGAAGTTCTCGGCTCACATTCTGTTGAAGCCTAGCTTGAAGGATTTTGAGCATTACCTTGCTGGCATGTGAAATGAGCCCAGTTGTATGGTAGTTTGAACATCCTTTGGAATTGCCCTTCCTTGGGGTTGGAATGAAAACTAATCTTTCCCAGTCTTGTGGCCACTGCTGAGTTTTCCAAATTTGCTGGCATATTAAGGGCAGCAGTTTAAAAGCATCATGATTTAGGATTTGAAATAGTTCAGCTAGAATTCCATAATGTCCACCGGCTTTGTTCATGGTAATGCTTCCTAAAGGCCCACTTGATTTCACATTCGAGGATATCTGGACTCTAGATGAATGACCACACCATTGTGGTTACCCAGGTCATTAAAACCTTTTTTGTATAGTTCTGTGTATTCTTGCCACCTCTTCTTAATCTCTTCCTCGTCTATTAGGTCCTTACTGTTTCCATCCTTTATGCTGCTATCCTTGCATGAAATATTCCCTTGATATCTCCAATTTTCTTGAAGAGATCTCTTTTTTCCCCCAACCTATTGTTTCCCTCTATTTCTTTGTATTGGCTTAAGAAGCCCTTCTTATCTCTCCTTGCTATTCTCTAAGTTCATCCATATCCCAGTAGAGGGTATGCAATGTGAAAGAGGAAAAGAAATTCTCTAAATCATGGGCATCTCTCCCAGATTAGAATAACATCTTAAAAGAAAGAGGAAATCTTAAGAAAAGAGCAGGAAGATCAAGGAAATTTTTGAAGCGCATCAAGTGATTCAGTGAAGTAATATGGAAATGAAAATGGTTGCAGCTTTAGTAATAATGGTGTCAGCCTTGAAAGCATTGGGGGTTAGACCACAACATGGTATTTATCAAACTACCTTAGTCATTTAAATGTTCATTCTGCTGCCTTCCCTTGAACTTCCAGCCTAAAACTCTCTCCCTGTAATGTTGTCAGCACACTCGCTGGAAGCTTTGCATCTACAGATTATCACAGATGTTCTCTACGCCTCCTCTCACCCTGGAAATAAAGAGAAAAAGACAATTCTGTCTTTGAGATCAGAAATCTCCCAGAGAGAACCCGTATCAGCTGGAATCTAATTTCTTGATATTTCTGAAACTGGAATCTGCTATAACTAGAGAGTGCAGAAGGACAATGGGCTCCTATTGTTAAGCACTCAGATGAAAAGCAACACAGGTGCCTCAGCCAAGCAGAAACCAGTCTTTTCATGAAACACTGGGCTTTCAGCACATACTGTATAATTCCTTGACTAGCAGTTCACGGTCATGGTTCTGTGGCTTTTTTGTTCATTAAAGGTCTTGATTAGGCCACTTCCTTTCTTTTTCTGTGTGTTTAAGAAGTGTGTGATTTAGGCTGTGACAAGGTGGAACTTGGTCTTCCCTGGCAGCTTCAGTGGTAAAGAATCTGCCCAGGCAGAAGATGCAGGTTCAATTCCTGGTTCTGGAAGATTCCCCTGGTGAAGCAAATGGCAACCCACTCCAATATTCTTGCTTGGGAAATCTTACGGATAGAGGAGCCTGGCTGGCTATAGTCCATGGACGACTTAGTAACTGAACACCACCACCACTGACAACGTGGAGCTTGACTTTCCCTTACCTTTTGGCATCTTGCACCCGTTGTTGCCCCAGTCCCCCGATCTGGCCTGTCTTGTGGGTCCAGTCAGTGAGTAGTCAAAGGCGGGAAGCATCATGTTTCTACATTGCTATATCAAGTTCAAAAGTATAGTCATGACCTTGTCTTCTCATTCTCGAAATCTGTGATCAGCTCTTTCAAACCTCCTGTGGCTTAGTAATGACCAATAGAAATCACTGAATTCCATCCCTATAGTGGTCGGAGGCCAAATTATTGTAATTTGGACATAAGTGTCAATGGTAAAGATACAATTTTCAGGCCAGTTTAGCTGCAAGTGACAGAAACTCAATGGAAGTAAGCTCAAATGAAAAAGGGACTTACCAGCTCATATAACTGAAAAGTCAGACAGAGCTGGGCTCTGTGTAGGTAGTACTCAAATGATGTTAGGAATCTGTTTCTCTGCCCATGACTTTCCCTCTGTGTTGAGTGCAAACTTTTACCACGTGGCAGCAAGGTAACCCCAGCTTTACATGGGCCTACAGACTCAGATCCTAGAGGAAACATTTGTCCCAGTAGCACAGCAGAAGCTCCGAGCTGGACCCTGAAAGGCTCTGCGTGAGTCACATGTCCATTCCTGAGATAGCAGCTATAGTCCAACTCTGACCAGGTCTTGGTGTATGCCTGACATTGGGGTGGGAGCAGGGTAGTCGACATCCACTGAATCTTCAGGACTGAAACAGGCTTACTGTGGAAGAGGGCAGAAGATTTTTCTTAAAGGAAGAAATGCTAGGAAGACAAAACACCATGTGCACCTAGAAATAAAGTCTTCCATCGATAGTCCGGGTGGAGCAGAAATGTAACTGCATCCTGACAGCATAATGGGGCTCCTTTGTTACTTCTAGAGGCTACAGTCAGCATGTGTTGGGAAGTCCAGCTGATGGCCCACACCTTTGTGACTGTCTCAGAGCCCAGAAAGTAGCAGCAGAGGAGCAAAGAATGGGAAAGTCATAGTCATCAATTCTTGGATTGAGTAGGACTCAAGGTGAAGCGTGGTTTTGTGAAGCAGTAATTGGAAGCAAACACAGTCCAGTCCAGAGAACCCAAGACCTTTCTGCCTGTGGCCTTTAGAGGCGGAGGTAGTAATGCTTAGATGTTTTCCCGTGATTCTAGTCAGAGGTCTTCTAGTTAATATCTACTTATCCTTTAGGACTCAGCTGAAATCCCACTTCCCTGGGAGAACCTTCTTCAGACTCTACCTGCAAACGCTCTGACTATGAGCTCCTATCTAATACTTTGCTTTTTTCCATCTCAGCATTTTTTCTTCATTTGTAATCATGGGTAAGTCAATCTTATTTATGATAACTTGATTAAGGTCTATCTCCAGAACTGGGAGGTGAGCTCCATGAAGTAGGAACTCAGTTTTGTCACCATTGGATAACCAGTCCTGAACCCAGTGCCTAGCACATTAATAATCACACAATACCTATTTTTTAAATGAGTGAATGACACATAGGTTCTGGTAATATCAACTGATTCTGGTATAAAAATATAACAAGCCACCTCCTTTTCTTGTACCATATAGTTTGACCTTGCCACTTACCTCCTCAATTGGCTGAATTAATGAGGTGCTATTTTAGATAGCCCAAGTAACCAAAGAGAAGCTGCAAACCAGATAATCAGCCCCCAAACAACCAGGAGGCCTCTTTTGCTGTATATGATTTAAATGAAAAAGTATGATCTACTAAATATAATGGAGAACCATAGGCATCTTGGGCTTAATGAAGTTCTTGGCAGAAAAAGTTGTATCATTTCTTAATATTATTATTAAGCCTGGTTTCCTCTCATAATCTCAAATTGTATAGAATGGAAGTCAATTTAGTAATAAAAATGAATGCCCAGCTCCTGCCTCTTTGAAACTCTCTGGATGGTGATTTCAAGACTACAGTGTCATGAGTATGTAGATACATATTTGTATGCATTATACCCACCTCCGCCTCTGTCCTCCTGCGCCCAGTGTGGGGTCCTTAGCTGTGGCCACAGCACTTCTCCCCAGGCATTGAGATCAAAGGAGTACGTATCAGCCTCCCCTGGTATAACCAACTAGAAGGTAGGGATTATTTACTTATTCAGTTATTTGAAAGAATCAAAATTATTTGATAAAATTACATTTAGTTTTTAAATGGGCTCAATAGATATCAAAACTTTTCTGAAACTTCTTGTTGTATAGCTTTGAGTTAATAAGAAAAGAAGCCGCTGAAGAAACTAACTGTGTTTCAATATTTTTTTCCCTCTCAGTACAATCTTAGATCTTCATGACGCCATGTTTAATCTGATTTGCCTGGTCCCGCTAGGGCATCGCAGCAATTCAGATCCTGGTTTGGAGCCCATTCTCCATCAGGAAGAAGACAGACTACACAGGGGCCTTCTGAGGGTGACACCAGCCATTACAGGAGCCAAATGAACTTCAGTTGTTTGTTCTCATAGAGTTTACATTATGCCAGAAGGCAAAGCTGTTCTTTATAACCTCTGATTTGTTTAGAAAAAAAAATGAATAAAACAAACAAACAAAAAAAGTCCATCAAATGTATAAGTTTTTGACTCCATAATAAGAATGTTAAATATGGGGACTTCCCTGGTGGTCCACTGGGTAGGACTCTGTGCTCCCAATGCAGGGGCCCTGGGTTCGACACTTGGTGAGGGAAGTAGATTCTACATCCTGCAACTAAAGATTCCACGTGCCACAACTAAAAAATTTTGCGTGCCACAACTAAGACCCAGCATAGACAAATAAATAAATAAATATTTTTCAAAAGAACGTTAAATATGAATTAAATTGGCTGTTTCCAAGTGGTCTCACTACCTGAACACAACCTTTCACTCCTTACCCCTGAATTGCTATGTGAGTTGCTTTGGGTTTCCCAGAACTCACCTGACTATGTGTGCCACTTTATTTTTTTTTTAAGCCCCATATTGCCTATTTGACTGATTTTATTAGTGATACCACCCCCCCCCCCGCCAGTTTTCATTAAGTAATACTTTATCACAATTGTCTGTAGATTCCCTGTGATTAATAGTCAACAGATTTGGGAAATTCAGAGACCAGGATAAGAGGACTCATATAGTCCAGATTTCTGTGGTTCGCTGAGCTTTTGGTTGTGAAGAAGGAATTCAGCTGAACTCAACCTCTTAAAGAGAGGTTTCCGGGAAGGATGCAGTAGGTAAATTCATGGGCATCTGTGACAGGAAATGAAACAGGACTGGAGGCAAGAGTCAGGGTGCCTTTGTTTGTTCCTGTCACCTTCAGTCTTTTCTCTCTCATCGTCTCTCTCTCTTCTCTTCTCTCTCTCAACTGGCTGAGAACCAGTTCAGTCACCCACCTTCATCTAACTGACTTGAACTCTATGTGCCTGTCTAGATTCTCTTATCCAGGAGTGATAATTGGCCCAGCATGAGACACTGAGACATACTGATGTGACAGAAATGCTTAATGATTGGCTCTATGGGAAAAAAGTAAGCACATATACATATGTAATTTTATTATAAATTTTACTGATAAAAATCTGTACAGTATATGACTTACAAATCATAATAAAACATGGCTCCTTTTTTGGAAGTTCCATATACCTATAATTTCCGCATGACTTGCTATTTCTTTTTCCTTATTTTTTGGCCACAGGGTGAGTCATGCAGGATCTCAGTTCCCTCACCAGGGATTGAACCTGTATTCCCTGCAATGGAAGAACTGAGGCTTAACCGCTGCACTGTTAGGGAAGTCCCATAACTTGCTATTTCTTACAAATTCCATATTCCATTAGAAGTTTCTATAATTGGCAACAATAGTCGTGAAATCAAAACTATGAATAAATGCTTGATTATCATTCAATTCCAAAAAAAGTCACCCATGTCATTAACCAAGGAGTGTAGTTCCAACCTAAATATTGTTTTATATTTTGTTTCTGTTAATGAGTAAGACAAAACAAATAATGAAGACACAACTTCAGAACTGCACTCAGTCAGCCACGACATGAGCAACCTCTTTGATTAATTGAATGGTAGGTTTTGAGTACGGGAAAGAATACGTTCTGAATTTCTTACATTTTTCACAGTGTACCAGCTACAGACATGAGAGTTTGGGGTTTAATCTGCATTATTTTGAATTATTCTGCGTTATTAACATTTTATTGCTTCCTTAAATCTAGTCCAGGGGTCGGAAAACTATCACTCCTGGGCCAAATCCAACCTTTGGCCTATTTTTGTATAGTAACAGGCTTCCCAAGTGGTGCAGTGGTAAAAAATCTTCCTGCTAATGCAGGAGATCGACCCCTGGATCAGGAAGATTCCCTGGTGAAGGAAAGTGGAATCCCACTCCAGTATTCTTGCCTGGAAAAATTCCATGGGCAGAGGAGCCTGGTAGGCTGTAGTCCATGGGGTCACAAAGAGCTGGACATGACTGAGCTCACACGCATGCATGAGATCCAAGCATAAGTTTATATTTTAAAGGCTGATAATTAAAACTATGCAACAGAAACTGCATGTGGGTGCAAAGCTTAAAATACTATTTGGCTCTTCACCGAAAAAGTTTGCTGACCCCTGGATTAGACAATCAACAAAACAAAGCAGAAGTTTACACTAATTTTCATGGTGTTAATACATCTAACATGGCTAATTTCAAGCTACAAATGTAGTATCAGTGAACACAGATATGAGAAGTGCTAAGTAGTATACCACTACAAAATCAGAAAGCAAAACAAAAATCATAATTGCATATACACATGTCATATCACATATACACATTCTATCACATCTAGAATAGACATTAATAACGTTACAGAGAGACTTCCTTGGTGGTCCAGTGGTTAAGACTCCATGCTTCCACTGCAGGGAGTGTGGGTTCAGTCCCTAGTTGGGGAACTAAGATCTCACATGCTGCAAGTTATGGCGAAAAAAACAAAGAATAAAAATAAAAAATGAGCAGTGTTTTGAGTTATCACCTCTGTTTTTAATATAATGTGTGTATATATATACACATGTGTATACATTTAATATAGTATATATATATGATTATATATATATATAAAGTCACTGTGGATGGTGACTGCAGCCATAAAATTAAAAGATGCTTGCTCCTTGGAAGGAAAGCTATGACAAACCTAGACATCTTATTAAAAAGCAGAGACAACACTTTGCCAACCAACGTCCATATAGTCAAAGCTATGGTTTTTCCAGTAGTCATGTATGGATGTGAAGGTTGGACCATAAAGAAGGCTGAGTGCTGAAGAATTGATGTTTTCTAATTGTGGTGCTAGAGAAGACTCTTGAGAGTCCCTTGGACTGCAAGGAGATCAATCAATCTTAAAGGAAATCAACCCTGAATATTCATTGGAAGGACTGATGCTGAAGCTGAAGCTCCAGTACTTTGGTCACCTGATGCCAAGAGCTGACTCATTGGAATAGACCCTGCTGCTGGGAAAGATTGAGGGCAGGAGGTGAAGGTGGCAACAGAAGATAAGATGGTTGGATGGCATCATCTACTCAATGGACATGGGTCTGAGCAAGCTCTGGGAGGTAGTGAAGGACAGGGAAACCTGGCATGCTGCAGTCCATGGGGTCACAAAGAGATGGACACAGTTGAGCTATTGAACATCAATATGTATATACAGACTTCCCTGTTGGCTCAGACAGTAAAGAATCTGTCTGCAATGAAGGAGACCAGAGTTTGATCCCTGGGTTGACAAGATCCTCTGGAGAAGGATATGTCTACCCATTTTATTATTCTCGCCTGGAGAATTCCATGGACAGAGGAGCCTGGGAGGCTACAGTCCATGGGGTTGCAAAGAGTTGGACATGTCTGAATGACTAAGCATGTATCCATGCGTAAGTTTATATATAATTTTAAAATAATGGCCACTTTAAAATCCAGCTTGAGAATTCCTGAAAAGTTAGCAATGGCTCTCACCAGCTAGCTTACCACTGGGTGTACTTCACGAAAGTGCTGTCTGTGTTGCTGCTACTTGGTCTGTGGGTGGGCATGTTCAATAAGAAGTGTAAGAGGTGTAGGTGAAATAGACCTGATTCATATTCTGAGTTCTCTGATTCAAGCCAGGCCTTTGCAGTAAGAGAGCGCAAAATTTTGTACAGTTCCTGAATTTGTTTTATTTTTGCTTTCCCTGAAATCAGCAAAGTTCTTTCAGGGCCTGGAGATGGGGAAGGCCAGAGATGGTGATGTTGATGGCATTATCTTCCAGCAAGGTCTGTTAATCATAAATTCACACACTTAATCTTAAAAGGGAAGCTAAAGATTGTGAAGAAATTTGTATTTGTGTAAACTGTAATGTGCAGCATATCATGTGAGGAGAGAATCAGTGGACTTGAAGATACATCAATGGAAATTACAGGCATGCCTCAGTCTATTGTGCTTTACTTTACTGCACTCCACAGACACTGCTCTTTTTATAAACTGAAGTTTTGTGGCAACCCTGAGACAAGCAAGTCTATCAGCATCATTTTCCCAGAAGCATTTTCTCACTTTTTGGTAATTCTTATACAATATTTCTAAATTTTTCATTGTTATATTTGTTATAGTGATCTGTGATCAGTGATCTCCGATGTTACTATGCAAAAAGATTACAATTCTCTGAAGCCTCAGATAGCATTTTTAAAGCAATAAAGTGTTTTAAAATTATGTACATAGGGTTTTAAAAAATTTTGTATTGGAGTATAGTTGACTTACAGAGGAGGGCATGGCAACCTAGTCCAGTACTCTTGTCTGGAGAATCCCATAGACAGAGGATCCAGGGGGGCTATAGTAGATATGGCCGCAAATAGTCAGACACAACTGAAGTGACTTAGCATGCATGCATTTAGTTGATTTACAATGTTGTGTTAGTTTCAGGTGTACAGTGAGTGAAGTGAATCAGTTATATATATCCACTCTTTTTTAGATTCTTTTCCCATATAGGTCATTACAGAGTATTGAGTAGAGTTCTCTCTGTAATACAGTAGGTTCTTATTAGTTATCTATTTTATATATAGTAGTGTGTACATTGAGTTTTTGATATAATGTTGTTGTACATTTAATAGACTACAGTATAGTATGCTTCCCTAGTAGCTCAACAGTAAAGAATCTGCCTGCAATGCAGGAGACCTCAGTTCAATTCCTGGGTTGGGAAGATGCCCTGAAGAAAGAAATGGCAACCACTCCAGTATTCTTGTTTACAGAATTCCATGGACAGAGGAGCCTGGAAGGCTTCAGTCCACGAGGTCACCAAGAGTTGGACATGACTGAGTGATTAACACTTTCACTTTCACATAGTGTAGACATAACTTCTAGATTCACTGGGGAACCAAAAAATTCATGTGATATTCACATTATTATGGTGATCTGGAACTAAATCCACAAGATTGCCAAGATATACCTGTATTCAAGCTGAAACACACACACGGAAAGAGGAGACAGAGAAAGTAGAATACCCAAGATATTTGGGACAATATGGAGCAAACATACATTTGAATGAAATGCCAAAGAAAAGAAGAAAAAGAGACCAGTTCACAAGAAATATTTAAAGAAACAATAATCAAGAGCTTGTTATTTGTTTGTTGTTTTTATATAATGAAAGACAGCAAACCAAGAAACTCAAGATCCAAGTAGCTCAGAGAACCAGGATAAATAAAATACCAGGATAAATATACAAATAAACTTATAAGGCAAAACCATATTATGTGATGGACACATCAATATGAGGGACACATAATATTGAAACTGATAAAAACCAAAGATAAGGATGAATTATTGAAGGCAGCTAGAGAAATAAGACACATTACATACAGAGGAATAAAAATCAGAATTAATAACAGCAGACTGTAAGTCAGAAACTATGTAAGACTTAAGACAATGGAATGACATCTTAAAAATTTTGAAAGAAAAATATCTGTTAACCCAGAATTTTATACACAGTGTAAATGTCTTTAAAAGTTAAGGTGAAATAAAGACTTTTCAGACAAACAAAATCTGAGAGAATTCAGTACCAACAGACCTGCATTATATGAAATGCTCAAGAAAGTTACCAGGTAGAAACTTGGATCTTTACTAAGAAATGAAAATCTCTGAAAGTGATTAAAATGAAGATAAGTATAAAAGACATTTTTTTCTTATTTTCAACCAATTTAAAAGGTAAATGAGGATCCCTCATACATTATGTAGGACTGTAAAATGGTAATGCCAGTGGAATACAGTTTTGCAGTTTCTTATTAAAACTAAGCATGCATTGTCATGCAAACCAGCAATTGCACTCTTGCGCATTTATCCCAGAGAAACAAAAACCTTATGTTTAGACAATAACCTGTGAATGACTATTCATAGCAGCTCTATTCACAATAGCCCAAAACTGAACAGCTCTGATGTCCTCCAACAGGAAAATAGTTAAATAAACTGTGATACACATAACCCATCAAATACTGTTCTACAGTAAAAATGGTACAACTTGGATGACTCTCCAGGGAATTATACTGAGCGAAAAAAGCCAGTCACAAAATGTTGCACGCTGTATGACTAGTTTATGTATCAGTTTTTAAAATAAGAGAATCTTAGAAATAGAGGACAGATTTATGGTCTTTGGGGGTTTGGGACAGGGTGAGGAGGTAGAGAAATTGGTGTGGTTACGAAAGGACAACATGAGCAATCTTCGTGGTGATGAAACTGCTCTGAATCTTGACCATGGTGGTGAATACATAAACCTACATGTCGCAAAACTGTATGGAACTAACCATCAGTTCATGGGAAATAGATGGGAAACAGCGGAAACAGTGACAGACTTTATTTTTTGGGATCCAAAATCACTGCAGATGGTGACTGCAGCCATGAAATTAAAAGACGCTTACTCCTTGGAAGAAAAGTTATAAGCAACCTAGATAGTATATTCAAAACCAGAGACATTACTTTGCTGACTAAGGTCCGTCTAGTCAAGGCTATGGTTTTTCCTGTGATCATGTATGGATGTGAGAGTTGGATTGTGAAGAAGGCTGAGCGCCAAAGAATTGATGCCTTTGAACTGTGGTGTTGGAGAAGACTCTTGAGAGTCCCTTGGACTGCAAGGAGATCCAACAAATCCATTCTGAAGGACATCAGCCCTGGGATTTCTTTGGAAGGAATGATGCTAAAGATGAAGCTCCAGTACTTTGGCCACCTCATGCGAAGAGTTGACTCATTGGAAAAGACTCTGATGCTGGGAGGGATTGGGGGCAGGAGGAGAAGGGGACGACCCAGGATGAGATGGCTGGATGGCATCACTGACTCGATGGACGTGAGTCTGAGTGAACTCCGGGAGATGGTGATGGACAGGGAGGCCTGGCGTGCTGCGATTCATGGGGTCGCAAAGAGTCGGACACGACTGAGCGACTGAACTGAACTGAACTGAACTGAAACACACACACAGACATACAAGTAAGACTGGAAATCAGAATAAGACCAGTAGATTGTATTAATATCAGTGTTGATTCTGGTTGTGATATTATACTACAGCTTGAAAGATGTTACCATTAGAGTAAACACGGTTAAGGTACATGAATCTCTCTGTATCATTTCTTACCACAGCATGTGAACCTATAATTACTTCGATAAAATTTTCAATAAAAGATGATTGACCATCTGAAGTAAAAGAGCAGTAATGTATATAATGTATTATAGAATTACAGAATATGCAAAAATAAAATGTAGGACAAAAATACCCTAGAATATGGGAGGAATTGGGTGTCATAAGATTCTTATGCTAGGTGGGAAGAGATAGAATATTTTAAGGTAGAATCTAAATAATTAAAGATTTTAATCCTAAACTCTAGGGCAATTATTAAATACATATTTTTAAAGTGAGGCACAAATAAAAACCAATAGTGGAGATACAATAATAAGAATTACTCAAGAGCATGCAGAAAAAGAGGAAGATGCACACAAACAGTTGAAAGATAAACCACGTCCATAGCTTAGAAGAATAAATATTGTTAAAATGACCAAACCAAAGTTATCAAGATTCATTGCAATCCCTATCAAAATACCAATGGTATTTTCCACAGAGTTAGAACAAATAATTCTAAAATTTGTAGAAAACACACAAGACCCTGAACAGTCAAAACAATCTATGGGTGGTTGCCAGAGTGGGGAGATGGAGGAGAAGAGAAATAGGCGGAGATTGAAACGTATAAACTTATAAACTTTTGATTACGAAATAAATTAGTGTTGGATATGAAGTGTACAGTGTGGGGAACATAGTCAATAATTATGTAATATCTTTGCATGGTGACAGGTGGTAATTAGATTTATCATGGTGATCATTTTGAAGTGTATAGAAATATAGAATCACTATGCTGTATACCAGGAACTGACATAGTGTTGCATATCAAGTATAATTCAAAAGCAACAACCAACCTCATGGAAAAAGAGATCAGATTTGTGGTTATCAGAGATAGTGGAGGGGAAGGGGAAGTGGGGATTGGATGAAGGTGGTCAAAAGGTACAAACCTCCAGCTGCATGCATGCATGCTAAGTCGCTTCAGTTGTGTCCGACTCTTTGTGATCCTATGGACTGTGACCTGCCAGGCTCCTCTGTTTATGGAACTTGCCAGGCAAGAATACTGAAGTGTGTTGCCATGCCTTTCTCCAGGGCATCTTCCCTCTCCAGGGACGGAACCCACATCTCCTGCACTGGTGGGCAGATTCTTCATCACTGAGCCACCTGAGAGGCCCCATTGAAAGATACTGTTAAGAAACAGAAACGGTAAGCCATAGACTGGGAAAAAATATTTTCAAAGTTCATCTTTTTTAAAGGACTTGCAGGTAGAATAATAACTCTCACAACTAATGAACAGGTAATAAACAACCTAATTTTAAAAATGGACAAATACTTGAACAGACATTCCACCAAAGAAGACACACAGATGGAAAATGAGTATAAGAAAAGATGTTTAACATTATTGGTCATTAGGAAAATCCAAATTAAATGAGATATCACTATGTAACTATTAGAATGGCTAAAATAAAAGCTAATAATATGAGAATTCCCTGGCAGTCCAGTGGTTAGGACTCTGTACTTGCACTACTGTGGGCCTGGGTTTGATTCCTGGTCAGGGAATAGGATCCTGCAAGCTAAGTGGCATGGAAAAAAAAAAAAAAATCCACATTTCAGTGAACAGAATTTTAAAAAACAAGCCAATAATACTGCATGTTGACAAGATGGTGGAGCACTCAGAACGCTCATGCTTCCTGGTAGAATTAAAATGGTCCAGCTGCTCTGGAAAACAGTTTTGGCAGCTTCTGATAAATTTAGATATACACTTGACATGTACTGCAGAATTCCCACTGCCAGCTATTTGCCCAGAAGAAAGAAAAACTATGTTCACTCCAAATATGTACACATTTGTTTATGGCTTTATAATTACTCCCCCTCCGAACTAGAAACAAGTGTCCTCCAGTTGGTCAACTGGTACACAAGGCGTGGTACATGTACTCAGTGGAATACTAAACGTCAATGGAAAAGCGATACTGCTGATACTAACGACAGCATAAATGGATGTCAAATGCATTATGCTAAGTGAAAGAAGTTAGACTTAAAGATTATCTACTGTATGATTCCATTTCCATGACATTCTGGAAAAGGCAAAACTACCAGGGCAGCAAACACATGAGTGGTTGCCAGGGCCTGAAGGCGGGGAGACAGGCTGGCTACAAAGGGCCACAGGGATTTTAGGCAATGGAAGTACTCTGCATTTTGATTGTCGTGGCAGCGTTCAAATCTTACTGAACATCAGGGAATTCACAGTAAAGAAAAACTCTGTGAATGTAAACTATGTGCAAAAGCCTTCACTGAGTATGCCGGACTTAACCAACTCCGGAGAGTCCACGCTGGAGAGAAACTTTTTGAATGATGACCTGTATGCGGGTGAACTTTTAGTCAGAGCTCAGAACCTGTAATAAATCACAGAATTCACTCAGGGGAAAAACTTTGCGAATGTGGTGAGTATGGAAAAACTTTTTGATTGAACTCAACCCTGATCATTCCTCAGAGAAGTCACACTGGGGAGAAGCCCTATAAATGTGATGAGTGTGGTGAAGCCCTCAGTCAGCGCTCAGGCTTAACAAACACAAGTTAGGAGGGAAGCATGGAAACCCTCCTAAACCAAGAAAACATGTATGATGAGTGTGGGGAGACTGTCACACAATTAACTAGCTTGAGAAATCACAAAAGAATCCACATGGGGGATAAGACCTACCAATGTCCTGAATGTGGCAGGGCCTTCACAAGGCCTGATATATTTGGGACCCCATGGACTATAGCCCACCAGGCTCCTCTGTCCATGGGATTCTCCAGGCAAGAATACTAGAGTGGGTTGCCATGCCCTCCTCCAGGGGATCTTCACAACCCAGGGATCGAACCCAGGTCTCCTGCATTGCAGGAAGATTCTTTACCTACTGAGCCACACGGGAAGCCCCTTCACAAGCGGAGACCATCTTTCTGAACATCAGCGAATGCTTCTCCTTGTTGTGAATTCCCTGATGTTCAGAAAGATCTTTTCCACTTGTGAAGGGGCTTCCCCAGTGGCTCAGTAGGTAAAGAATCTTCCTGCAATGCAGGAGACCTGGGTTCGATCCCTGGGTTGTGAAGATCCCCTGGAGGAGGGCATGGCAACCCACTCTAGTATTCTTGCCTGGAGAATCGAGAGTGTGGCAAAGCCTTCAGTCAGAAGTCAGGTCTTATTTATTCATCATCTCAAAATCCACACACTAGAGAAACCTTTCAAATGTTCTGCCTGTGGGCAAGCCTTCAGCTTTAAATCTCAATAAACACAAGAGAGTCCACTCTGAGGAAAAATCCTATACAGATAAATATTCCGGGAAGGCTACAGGCAGACAGCAACACTGATCCAGCATCAGACAGGCCACATCCTGCTAAGTGTGAGTGAAGTGACGCTTGCAGTAAAAGCTCAGTTCTGATTAGGCCCCAGAGAATACACTGAAATGACTCCTTGCCGAGGTATTTGGAGACAACTTCAAGAAGAGTTCAGAATACTTTTTAATTGAGATAAAATGTTTCTTGAACTTCATTATTTACAGAACATCAGTGATACCAAGCTGAAAACTTGTTTAAAGGTTATAAATGCTGGTTGTTGCTCAGTTGTGTCAGACTCTTGGCCACCCCATGGACTGCAGCACACCAGGCTTCCCTGTCCTTCACCATCTCCTGGACTTTGCTCAAACTCATGTTCATTGAGTCGGTGATGCCATCCAACCATGTCATCCTCTGTCGTCTCTTCTCCTCCTGGCTTGAATCTTTCCCAGCATCAGGGTCTTTTCCAATGAGTCGGCTCTTCGCGTCAGGTGGCCAAAGTACTGGAACTTCAGTTTCAGCATCAGTGCTTCCAGTGAACATTCAGGGTTGATTTCCTTTAAGACTGGCTGATTTGATCTGCTTGCAGTCCAGGGGACACTCGAGGGTCTTCACCAACTACAGTTCAAAAGCATCAGTTCTTCAGTGCTCAGCCTTTTTTCCCCACCCCCAACCCCTCTCAGCCTTCTTTATGGTCCAACTCACATCCATACATGACTACTGGAAAAACCATAACTTCCTATTACAAACCTTTGTAGGCAAAGTAATGTCTCTGCTTTTTAATATGCTATCTAGGTTGGTCATTGCTTTTCCTCCATGGAGCAAGCGTCTTTTAATTTCATGGCTGCAGTCATCATCTGCAGTGATTTTGGAGCTCAAGAAAATAAAGTCTATCACTGTTTCCATTGTTTCCCCATCTATTTGCCATGAAGTGAATGGGCCAGATGCCATGATCTTAGTTTTTTGAATGCTGAGCTTTAAGCCAGCTTTTTCATTCTCCTCTTTCACCTTCACCAAGAGGCTCTTTAGTTCCCCTTTGCTTTCTGCCATAAGGGTGGTATCATCTGCCTATCTGAGGTTATTGATATTTCTCCCGGCAATCTTAATTCCACCTTGTGCTTCATCCAGCCCTGCATTTCACATGATGTACTCTGCATATAAGTTAAATAAGCAGGGTGACAATGTACAGCCTTGATGTACTCCTTTCCCAATTTGGATCCACTCTGTTGTTCCATGTCTGGTTCTAAGTGTTGCTTCTTGACCTGAATACAGGTTTGTCAGGAAGCGGTCTGGTATTCCCATGTCTTTAAGAATTTTCCAGTTTGTTGTGATCCACACAGTCAAAGGCTTTAGTGTAGTCCATGAAGCAGAAATAGATGTTTTTCTGGAATTCTCTTGCTTTTTCTACAAATGCTAGAAAAGTTGAGAATTTGGAAAAATAAGCATCAACAAGAAATTTACCTGGGACTACCTTTGTTAAATGAAATGAAGTGTCAGTTAATACAATGAAAAGGTACACAAGGGCAATTGTAAAAAAAAAAAAAAAATTATATACTGAATTCATTAGCTTTTATGTTTTGCTTTTTCAGTCATTGATTTCTAATGAGCCTTACCCTAGCCGAATGTTGAAATTGCTTCTCTTAGTACAGTTGAGGTCACTGGACTATTCTAGAGCTTGGAATATGCAAGATGATCTGTTTCCCTTCTACCTTGGCTACCTAACCAAGCCTCTGACCAGAACTGGTGGCCTGCAGACCCTCCCTGATGCCCACACCCAGAACTAGCATGTCCTGGTGAAAAAGGATGTGTTATATTCTAGGTGATGCTTCTGGGGGGCTCAGAGGTAAAAAATCCGCCTGTGAAGCAGGAGACTTGGGTTCGATTTCTGGGTCGGGAAGATCCCCTAGAGAAGGAAATAGCTACCCACTCCTGCATTCTTGCCTGGGAAATCCTGTGGACGGAGGAACCTGGTGGGCTATAGTCCACAGGGTTGCAAAGAGCTGGACACGACTTAGTAACTAAAGAACAACAGCAGGTGGTCTTTCCTGATGGCTCAGACGGAAGATGGTAAAGAATCTGACTGCAATGCAGGAGACTCAGGTTCGATCCCTGGGTTGGGAATATCCCCTGGAGAAGGGGATAGCTACCCACTCCAGTATTCTTGCCTGGAGAATTCCATGGACAGAGGAGCCTGGTGGGCTACAGTCCATGGGATCGCAGAGTCGGACACAACTGAGCGACTAACACACACACACAGAGTTGTATGCATTTGTCAAGACTCATAAATTGTATACTACATAGGGTGACTGGAAAAAATTTACAGACCATAACATTTATTTTCATTTTATTTTGGGAAGATTGTCCTAAAGCAATTACACAAATACCATTTAACTTGCTATTTAGAAATGCTATTTTCCTCTTTTGGGTTATCTGCACACTTAAAAAAATAACTGGTTCATTAAAGGATAATCTCATGGACTTCCCTGGTGGCCTAGTGGTCAAGAATCTGCCTGTCAATGCAGGGGACATGGGTTCGATCCCTGGTTAGGGAAGATCTCACATGTTGTGGAGCAACTAAGCCTGTGTGCCATAACTACTGAGCCAACACTCCATGACTAGAGAGTGGTCCCTGCTTGCCACAAACAAAGAAGGCCAACGTGCAGCAATGAAGACCCAATGCAATCAAAAATTAAATAATATCATGACTTCTGAATACTTTTAATTAAAGTGCATATTGCTTCTGCTAAGGATCTCATCTCTGACTTCTCCCTGGTGAAGCATGTTGAAAACTCTATTTATGGCAGGATTCTGAATCAACACACCTGGAATGGCCCAAGAAACTGCATTTAATAAGCATCACCAGGGAGTCTGAAGCTCGTGGTCAAAGGATGGCTAATTACCACTAGGAGGCAGTAGAGCTTTGTGTGAAGAAAGTGGGTTCTGCGATCAGACTGCCTGCTTTCAAGCCATGATTCAGTTGCTCATTTGCTGTGCAATGGAAGCTGTCTGTGCCTTAGATTCTTTTCTGTTAAAAAAAAAAGATAACAATAGTATCAACCTTATTAAATTGTAGTGAGGATTGAAAGTGTTAGCACAAAGCCTGGTGTCTGGTACACGCTGTCCTTGTTAGCAGGATGTGTGATACTCTGGCAGCGCTGTTGTAGGAGGCTCCGTTTCTGGAACAGTGAGGCTGTAGTTCAGACGGAGAATTTCATGTGGTTCTACCACAGCTCCAGAGTGCTTTTCCTCCAGGTACTTTCTAGGCGACTAGGCAAGTCTCACACAGTGAAACAGAAGGTGGAGCTAAAGGAGAGGGTGATGGATACGGGCTGGGGGGAGTCAGAAATGCAAGGATTTTGGTTTCAGGTCATAAGGAGCTGACAATTAGTCAAGCACATCACTCTCAAAACAAAAAATATCTCCATTTCTAAACTTTGTCCCAGTCATGTACTCTGCAGGAAATTGTTTCCCATTTATCTTATAGAGTGTTATGCAACTCTGAATTTATGAGATCTGTTTTTAAAGTGTCAGGGGAAACACAGAAAATCATACCACTTCTCTTGTATACTATGTAAGTACAGGTATGTTTATATTAGCCTTTGGGAAAAAGCCACAGAATTTATAATTCACAAAAGAAAGTAAGCAGATGAAGTAGCAGATCCTGTAACTGGCAGAGACTTTAAGAGTCTCTGATCCAAGTCCCATGACCTTACCTACGGGTAGTCTTTATTAATCTCCAATTTTACAGACAAAATGATTAAGGTTATACGATTTTCCAAGGTCACACAGAAAGTATCAGGATTGTAACTAGAATTTTAACTTCCTGCCTCCTGCAGTAAATATTCATCCTGTTTTTGACGGTAAAGATGAGGGCTGAACAAACTGATACAGGGACAAGGGACTGGGAGGGAGTCTGCGGTGGGACAGAAAAGGCTTTGAAAAAGAACCACAGGTATCTGAGAAAGCCTCATTCCCATACATTGTGTGTTTCAGGCAAGTGAAGGCTGATACTTGTCGGGTGAGGGAAGGCTCGCCAGTCATCATCATTCCCATAAGGAGTGTGCTGTTGTGCGGTCACTCAGTCGTGTCCGACTCTGTGACCTCATGGACTGCAGCACGCCAGGCTTCCCTGTCCATCACCAACTCCTGAAGCTTGCTCAAACTCACGTCCATCGTGTCGGTGATGCCATCCAATCGTCTCATCCTGTCGTCCCCTTCTTCTCCCGCCTTCAATCTTTCCCAGCATCAGGGTCTTTTCAAATGAGTCAGCTCTTCGCATCAGGTGGCCAAAATATTGGAGCTTCGGCTTTAGCATCAGTCTTTCCAATGAATATTCAGGGTTGATTTCCTTTAGGGCTGACTGACTTGATCTCCTTGAAGTTCAAGGGACTTCTCCAGCACCACAGTTTGAAGGCATCAGTTCTCTGGCTCTCAGCCTTTTTTATTGTCCAGCTCTCACATCCATACGTGACTACTGGAAAAATCATAGCTTTGACTATACAGACCTCTGTAGGCAAAGTAATATCTCTGATTTTTAATATGTTGTCTAGGTTTGTCATTGCTTTTCTTCCAAGAACAAGCATCTGCTAATTTCATGGCTGCAGTCATCATCTGCTGTGATTTTGGAGCCCAAGAAAATAAAGTCTATCACTGTTTCCATTGTTTCCCCATCTATATGCCACGAGGTGATGGGGCTGGATGCCAAGATCTTCGTTTTTTGAATGTTGAGTTTCAAGCCAGCTTTTCATTCTCTTCTTTCACCTTCCTCAAGAGGCTCTTTAGGTCCTCTTTGCTTTCTGCCATAAGAGTGGTGTCATCTGCATATCTGAGGTTATTGTTATTTCTCCCAGCAATCTTAATTCCTCCTTATGCTTCATCCGGCCCAGCATTTCTCATGATATGTTAAATAAGCAGGGTGACAATATACAGCCTTGACGTACTCCTTTCCCAATTAGGAACCAGTCCATTGTTCCATGTCCAATTCTAACTGTTGCTTCTTGACCTGCATACAGGTTTCATAGGAGGCAGGTAAGCAGTATGATGTAGGTAAATTCACCACTGTCTGAGGTTTCATTGTTATAGAAACTTAATACATTGGTACATTGAGAATGGAATCATCTCTAACAGGAAGTTAGCATGAATAAAACTCACAGACCAATGCAGAAAAAAAAAGCCCCAAACCTATTTATTAATTTATACTCTGATACAAAACTATCCATGGGATAGGTGGGTATGTTCCCCCATCAGCACATTTTCATGCTATATAAGGAATACAACATGTGGGAACGAGGGACATGGCAACTTCAGGATGATGTTGATGGACGAAGTCATGGTGCTTGATACAATGAATGCGCCCATCTCCAGCTACACAGAGTGGCACCTGCTGCTTGGAGCAAAGCAGGCCTGACTTTGGTCTCCTGGGCTTATGGTGGAGAGCCTCTGCGAAACCAACCTGCCTTTCCACTTCCTAAGGCTGACCCAATCCTCTCCATCTTCCACTCACAATGAGCTGTTAATTCTTAGTACGTTATTACCCTCCTTCAGTCAACGTGCAGTCAAGTCTTGGCTTGGGGACCTGCCTTTTTAAACGTGACTTTGTATCGCTTTGCTCTAACCCGTAGTGTGCATTGCGTTAGAGCATATAGCCCAATGTGTGATTCTCAGCAATTTTATTTTCCAGTTTCCAGAATTTTTGAATGCAATTTTATGATTGACTCCATGTACCACCAACCATGTAAAAAAAAAAAAATCCGACAGTTTTTTTTCTTGAAACATCCTTAAACATGTCAAAAAATAACTTATTCCTGATGCTTGTGTCCAAACAGACATACAAGTTCCAAATTAAAAAAGCTAACAAATGTTAGATGTCCTCAAATATGACATGAGTTACCAAGTGTCAAGATGAAAATACACTCATGTATTTACAGACATGGGCTGCTATTTATAGACAACAGTGGAGAAATTCCAGTCCATGAATCAAACAAGGGGCTGGAGATTCTAAAAATGAATCCATCGTACTATCAAACCCTACAGGAATAACCTAGATTTATTTTGCTGATTTATTTCAGATTTACTCCACTGAATAATCATGATGAGCATTGTAGATATGGTGAAAATAATCTATAAATGTCTCCTAATGAAAGCAAAAAAGATGCATTTCACAAACCCAAGGCAATTTGTTTAAACTGTAAGATGTCTGAAAAGTAACAAATTTGGCTCCAGTTATCATTTATAGTTTTGGTTATGAAACAGACCATTCCTGGAGGAAGAAGTCTGTTCTATATTCACAAATACCAAACTTCACTCTAGTGAGCTTCCTGAGCAAAACTGGCTTCTCCCCAGCGCCCCCCGCCCCACCCCACTTCCTCTCGGGCCTGGTGTGGAAGGCAAGAGGGGAAGGTGGGATCTAGATTCTGTTGGCTCAGAACAAGTCTCTGTGGTGGAGGAAAGGCTGCTGTCATATCTAAAGCTTTTTTTTTTTTTTAAAGACTTGAGCATAGAAAGCTAATGAACATGGAAATAAAGTTTCTTCCCTGATGGCTCAGATGATAAAGAATCTGAGTGCAACGCGGGAGACCCGGTTCAATCCCTGGGTCCGGAAGATCCCCTGGAGAAGGGAATGGCAACCCACTCCCCTATCCTTGCCTGGGAAATCCCATGGACAAAGGAGTCTGGCAGGCTACATTTCACGGGATCACAAAGAGTCAGACACGACTGATCATCTAACACAACAATCGTAGAAGAGCTTAATAGCTGCTCTCAGTATCTACTTTGTCAATTTTAGGGAAGTATATGGAACAACTGCAGGGCAATTCTGAGGTATTGGTTATCTAATAACTGAATACCTTTTGCCTGGATTTAATGATTTGTGCACACAATAAGTTTAAGGAAGATCCCAGGCTAATTCATAAGACAGACTCACATTAGTTATGGCTATTAACAAATCAATCACAGTTTTCACAGAGAAGAGAGATGGTTCTGTCTGATTTTCAGGTTGATTGATTGCTCAAGTATTATCTTTCATAAACGTATTCTTTCTCATTTTTAGACCAGTTTGTGGTTGTGGTTATGCAGGATAAAATAGTGGTCTTCTCTCATGCCAGCAGAGATGTGGTTCTGTGGAAGGCATCTAGTCAAGGCTATGGTTTTTCCAGTAGTCATGTATGGATGTGAGAGTTGGACTGTGAAGAAAGCTGAGTGCCAGAGAATTGATGCTTTTGAACTGTGATGTTGGAGAAGACTCTTGAGAGTCCCTTGGACTGCAAGGAGATCCAACCAGTCCATTCTGAAGGAGATCAGCCCTGGGATTTCTTTGGAAGGAATGATGCTAAAGCTGAAGCTCCAGTACTTTGGCCACTTCATGAGAAGAGTTGACTCATTGGAAAAGACTGATTCTGGGAGGGATTGGGGGCAGGAGGAGAAGGGGACGACAGAGGATAAGATGGCTGGATGGCATTACCGACTCGATGGATGTGAGTCTGAGTGAACTCCGGGAGATGGTGATGGACAGGGAGGCCTGACGTGCTGCAATTCATGGGGTCTCAAAGAGTCGGACACGACTGAGCGACTGAACTGAACTGAACTGATACAAACTATTTAAGATACTTAGGTTTATGCACAGGCTTCCCAGGTGGCGCTAGTGGGAAAGAACCCATCTGCCAATCCAGGAGACATAAGAGACATGGGTTCCATCCCTGGGTCAGGAAGATCCTCTGGAGGAGGGCAGGACAAACCACTTCAGTATTCTTGCCTGGAGAATCCCACAGACAGCGGAGCCTGGTGGGCTACAGTCCATGGGGCCGCATATAGTTGGACATGACTGAAGTGACTTAGCACATGTTTATGTACATACATATATACATGCCTTGTCTACTATAAAATATTTAAAGTTTTAAAAGCTTTCTTAACATACCATGCAATTTTTTCATGTATTTCATATAGACCATATGTTTGAATATTTTAGTCACAAAATAAGAAGGCTTTATATTTTTGAAATCAGACTATGAAAACACAGTGGCATGAAGTTACAGGGTGAGTTGGGTGAAGAAGCAGCAGCCTTTCAGAGGATCAAACCCACATACATGCAGAAGACTGCAATTAAGAGGCCAAGGATAGGGATGTTTTGAAAATATATGTAAAACAAGATGAAAGAGTTCTGGACCTTTGAAAATGCCCCAGAAAGTGAAGGAAAACAAGTCCTCTCTTTTATCAGAGCTCTGACTCTGACCTGCTGCTAAAAGACCTTGCTAGGTTGAAATATATATTTAAAGAAATAACATATTTTTCCTTTAAGTGGATCAAACTATTACATGGGCAAATTTCTTTTAGGGATCCTAGAAGAAGTAGTATACATTTACAACCTAAGTACATAGGTGGCTTGCTGTGATGTTCGCAGCCCAGAGGACTCTTACAGGTACCCCACGTTTTTATTCCACAATTACTGGGTGCACCTGTAGTCCAGAGGAACTTGGGCAACTCGGAAGCTCTCAGGCTTAGCAAGGAGATGTCAAAACGAGGGCTGCAAAGCCACACTTCCTCTGGACAGCTTTCATTTTCCTAACAATGTACACTTCTTTTGTAGCACGCAGCAGACTGTAGTGAACTATTCATTTTGTGATTACTGGGACCCACAAAGTAATCTTCCCTCTTAAATAGTAAGCTCTGAGGATGTCATTGTGTTTATTTTGCTCTCCTCTCCATTTAGTCCAGTGCCTCATGTCTGGCATGTACTCAATAAATCTTTGCCAATGTGAAAGTGGCAGTTCTTGGTCTTTCCAACTTTATCCCTGACATAAATTGAAACAGGCATGAGATTGCCATGGGAGGGAGGCTGTGGGGTCCAGAAGGTTCTAAGTAGGTGAAGTGCTGTGGCTGGCACAGAGGTGATGCAAACGAGCCAGGTGGGAAGAGGGGCAAAGGTTTTCCTACTAAGAAGATAGGCACGCCTGACAAGTACATAAACTTGAATTTGCTGCCTGATTTGGTGATTCTTAGGCTTGAATGTTAAGCAGTTTTGTGTTTCATATTCCTTTCAGCCACTTTCATCCTCACTCTCTTAGTTCAAATTCTTAGGAAGAGGTCTGGGAATAGACACAGGAGGAGGAGCTGACATCCTGGGCTCTAAGGGAATGTATTATGGAGGGTAGCTTTGCAGAGACCAGTCACATTGGGAATAAGCATCATTATTGTGATAACCTTGGTTGAGTTTTACAGTTTACAAGGCATTCAGATCATCTGATTCTCACAGACGTGTTGTGAACTAAGTGTGTGTGTATGTGTGTGTGCTCAGTCGTGTCTGACTCTTTGCGACCCCGTGGACCACAGACCACCAGGCTCCTCTGTCCATGGGATTTCCCAGGGAAGAATACTGGAGTGGGTTCCCCTTTCCTCCTCCAGGGGATCTTCTCAAGCCAGAGATCAAACCCGCATTTTCTGCACCTCATGCATTGGCAGGTGGATTCTTTACCACTGAGCCACCAGGGAAGCTCTCAAAACCATGCCCCAGATTACAGATGAGGAAAGGGAGGTTCAGGAGAGGGTGAATTATCCAAGTCATAGTGAAAGCAAGAGAAAATTAACATTTTTTTGGAGAACTTACTATGTCCTGAGGCACTATACTAAATACTCTATATATTTTTTTTCTTTTAATTGGAGGATAATTGCTTTACAAAATTATGTTGGTTTCTGCAGTACAACAACGTGATTCAGTCATATGTCCCCTCTCTCTTGAACCTCCCTCCCACCTCTACCCCATCCCACCCCTCTAGGTGGTCACAGAGCCCCAGGTGGAACTTACTGTGTTACATAGCAACTCCCCACTAGCTATCCGCTTTACACATGGTAATGTGTAGGTTTCATTGCTATTCTCTCAATTTGTCCCATCCTCTCCTTTTCCCAGTATCCACAAGTCTGTTCTCAATGCCTGTGTCTCTAGTCTTGCCCTGCAGATATGTTCAGCAGTACCATTTTTTTCAGAATCTGTATGTGTTAATATATAGTATTTGTTTTTCTCTTTCTGTTTGCACTTTCGCCTTAAACACTTTATCAGAGACCATAGTGATGTCACTGCATATGTCTGAGATCATATCAACAAAGTTCAGATAATAATCTGTTACATTTACTAATATAAAACAAATTTATTGAATACATTTACTAATTTTATTTTTTTAGAGGTGCTCATTGCTTAATAACCATAAGGAACATCTACTGGATACACTGGGGAAAACTTGCATCTTTCTTATACTCCGAAAAATATTAAGAAGCATAAAAACAATCTAAGTCCATGAAAACATGTGATTATACTCTTTTTAGATCATTATCTCTTCAACAAGATGACAACGAACAACAGTGGCGGCACATTTTGTGTTCCTCTACAGATCCAGCTCTCTATAGGTTCTCTTCCTAATTGAAAAGAGAACACGCAAATGTCGTAAATTGCAGCTGATAAGAAGAATTACAACAAAAAGCGCCCTGCCTAGAGTTCTAGATAGGAAAGTGATCCAGTCAAGATTTAGGACCTATGCACAGAGCTGTGACCCAAGCCAGACATCTGAGCCCTGGTCAGGGGAACACTGAGCAGAGCCCAGCACAGAGGGTGTCATTTATGTGTCCTTTGAATATCACTGCATTTCAAGGCCAGAAAGAATACTGGCTCTTAGCTGGCTTTTTGTGTTATCTGTGCCTCTTCCCCTCTCCGTGAGGGATAAGTGAGGTTTTAATATACAGCCAGTGACATTCTAGTCGATGTAGGAAAGGGGCAGTCCCTGAGGGCAATCTGAACTTCTGCTTAGTATATTTACTCTTGCTGTTTTCCTTCCTCCTCATTTGTAATTCAGGAGGCTCTTTGAGAAGGGAGAGACAGCAAGGCTTCTTAGATGGATCGAAGGACTGTGAGCTGGGATACCAGGTTCTATGAAAAGGTCTGCTATTGAATTTGTTCTGCTACCTTTAGGCAAATCATTTGATCATGCTGTGCTTTGGTTTCGTCCTGTGCTTGCTAAGTGTAAACAACATGTAGTTGAATATTCTGTGATTATTATAGAGTATTTAAATGTGAGACTGATTTATTTTTCTAGGCCACCTGCTCAGGTCTGAAGTGAAAATCTGCTTCTCTGAGATGCTGGGCTTCGTGGCAGCTGACCCTAAACCCTTCAGACAGCAGCCATCTAGTTGCTGCTTCTCAGCCCATCAGGCTTACTCTATAGTTGAGGGGCTTATCTTGTGGTCTCCTTTGTTTGCAGAAATGAAATACGTCATTCTATACTTCATGTTGCTTTTACAGCCTCCTGCCCAACCCTCCCTCACCCCCTCTAAAAAGATGAAGGCTTTCTTTGGCACAGAGTTGCTTTACTTGTGACACTGATCCTAAGAGGCAGTGGAGACAGATGACATGGCAAACTGAATTATCTGAGCTTGCTACTATAGTTCCTTTTTGATGATCTGGGTCAGGACCACTAGAGGTTTGAACTAGATTTAAAGGTGCAGGCTCTTTGGGATTTTGGCAGGAAGCAGTTAGGGAGTATGCTGGAAAGAGAACACAAAGTACCCTCCTCCTCTCTGCCTTTTTGGTTTGTTTGTTATAGCCTGTGTTACATTAGGCAACAAGATGTCCCTGTTAGTGAAAGGTGCCAAGCTGAGGTTCTTAGAAGCTAATAAAAATGTTTGTGAATAAGGAAGGGTTTTGTTCTTCATCAGTGATCACCATGACACTTTTAAATAACCATCTCGGAAGTGCACGAATGGAGTTAACAGAAAGGTTTCTTTTGTTTTGAATTAAAATAAAATGTATTACATGATGTCTAGTGCAGTTAAATTAGAAGCATTTTCTAAACAAACCGAGCAAGGTGTTAAAGGGATAGGACCCATGAAATGTTTGACTCCTTACTGGTAGCTTTGGTGGCAGCAGGAAGAGCTTCAGACACAGGAACACAGTGTAACCTTTCAGTTTTGAAACGTTGCTAGGTCTTCCTGTGCTACAAATGATCAAAGACACATCTGGGTAAATATTGCTTGCAAATCTTGGTTGGCTTGAAGAGTACTGGATCCCACTTCCGTTTGTTAATTCAAGGAAACGAACATGCAGGGACTCGAATTTGGGGTCTTCATTCTTGGACAGGGTCATCAATACACCAGAACATAACTTGCAGGTGCCCCAACTGCAGAAGCTTCCAAAAGAGGCAGAGTTTTCGCCGATGCCTCTTAGAAACAGGTAGCCAGCAACCTGCCAGGCTTGAGGAACTGGGCGGGTAGGTGGGGAGGGATTGGCAGTAACATTTTGCACTTAGATTGACGTCTACTTTGCAGCTCCTGCGAAGCAGGGTGTAGGTCCTTGGGGTGGACGATGTGAATAGGAAGCCATGTAGCTTGGCAATTATGTGAAAACTGGCAATCTCTGTCTCTGGCAAGGACTTCGTCTGTATGAATGGACGAAGGGGATGAGGGTCACCCCGGGGTCAATCGGCACAACCTGGAGAAAAGTCCCGCCCAGGGGTGCATGAGGGGCCCAGAGGCCAAGACTAAGGCGACGAGAGACCAGAAGAACTGCGGACACTACCTTGGAGGGCCGGGGAGGCTTCAGTTACCGCCTTCGGAACGATCACCTCTGGCTTAGAAGTATTAATATTAAAATCATTTCCGCCATTGTAGGGAGCCGCAACAAGACGGGAGGCGGGGACGCGCGCCAGGCGGATGCGCGCTCCCTTTGTCCCGCCTCCCGGCCGGCTGGCTCTTTAGGCCGAGGGAACGCGCTTCGGAGAGAACGCGCCGCAGGCGTTGCGTTTGTGCTCCGGGTGGAAACTGCCTTCCGCGGCGGCGGCGTTCCGGGGGCGGAGAAGACCGGGTAGGCGGGAAGGTTGGGCGCCGCCCGCTCCTCCCCACCCCCTGCCTCGGCCCTGAAGGGGCTGGATGGGCGGCGAGTCGGGCGCGATGGCTCGAGCTTGGGCGGCGGCGGCGGCAGCGGCTGGAGGCGGCGGCGCGTCCTCCTCCTCGCCCCGGCGGTGATCGGAGCGAGCGGCCGCAGGCCCCCGATGAGACTGCTCGCGGGCTGGCTGTGCCTGAGCCTGGCGTCCGTGTGGCTGGCGCGGAGGATGTGGACCCTGCGGAGCCCGCTCACCCGCTCCCTGTACGTGAACATGACGAGCGGCCCGGGCGGGCCGGCGGCGGCCGCGGGCGGCAGGAAGGAGAACCACCAGGTACGGGGCCGAACCCGAACCGGGCCCGGCGGGGCGGGGGCGGGGCGGCCAGCCTTCCCGCGCTCGGCCCGGCTATTGTGCGGGGCGTTGCGGCGTGAGGCACCCCCCCGGGCCTCGCCCCGCCGCCCCGGCCCCTCGCAAAGTTTCCCCCCCACCGTCTTCTGGGCCGGGCGCCCGGTCCGCGCCCCGCGGCTCCTTTTGTTCGGAGGCTCGCGAGGAGGACGACCTTCGGTTTCTCTCCCGGGCCCCGGCGCGAGCGCCCCGGAGCCCCGCATTGTTCCCGGGTCGCGGCGGGTGATTGCAGACGCTCGGCCACTTCGGCGTCCGCTCCCGGCGGCCGGCCGGAGGAACTTTCGGGCCGGCGCGTGGCGACCCATCTGGCACCGAGGCCTGAGTACTGAATGACGCGACCAAACCCGTGACCCCCGACAGCTTCCATCAGCCCCGAGTATCACGCCGAAAAGCCGGTCCCTCTGTTTGTCTGGTTGAATCTCTGAACGTACAAAGGTTCCATAAAGAAATTTAGCCGTGCAGCGTGAGCCATTTAACTCTCTGGGCTCGGTCGGGTGACATTTTCCCTGAGCACTTAAAAAGGTGTTTGATAACTCGTCACTCCTCTGCTGTCGAACCTTCTTCCCGTCCTACCTAAGAGAGAGATTTTCTCCTTCTAACTTTGATTTTGGTATCTGACCGGAGAGATGTGGTAACAAGAAAGGTGATGCAGGCTTTCACTGAAAGGGTTATCAGAACTGGGCAGGAGCGAATTCTTTAGAAGAGTTGTAGTTGTGCACCGTGGACGATGGCGATGTGGCTGGCTGGATAGTCTTTTCATTATCTTAGTTTTGTGCCACTTAAGTATGCATTTGCAGAATTAAGAGTGAGGTCTTTCATGTTTGATTATGATGTAGTTTGCGGTTAACATGACATTGAGCAGAAAGCCTCTTGGCTTTTGAACTCTGCCAGAGTATTGGTTTATAATAGCTAGCAGTTATAGTACATTTTGCTTTCCCAGAGAGCGGTAGCTAATTACTCCCCATCTTGTATGTCATCATTTCCATAGATTTCTCATTTTCATATATTACTTTTCTTACGATGCCAGGTGTTTACCCTGAAGTTGATTTCATGTGCTCTAATGAAACTAAAGAATTATCCAAGGAGATAAAACAATCCATTCAGAGAAATAGTGTTTAGTTTTTATTTAGAAAATATTTGTAGTGGGCTTTTTCTATTTCTAAAGGAAATTATAAATGTCCATAGAATTTTTTTGTAATCCCACAGCTATTGTACTAATACTTTGTTAATCACTCCTATGATATAGTTAGGGGTGTACATAAACTTAGTAGGTGACCTTAACCTGTAAAACCACTTTCTCTGCAATGGATTAGTCATTTTTAGAGTTGTACTGTAGTGATAATGTTCAGTTACTAAGATATATATGTCGAAGTATCATGGATAATGATGTAAAACAGTGAGTAGAAATGTCATCTTTAACAGCTGGTGGAAATAAAGTTCTGGGTAGGATAAAAAGGAGGCTTATTTCCATTGACGTGTATAGTAGAGTCTCTTGACTATAGATATTTATTATAACACTTGAGATTACTGCTACTTAAGTATACTTGGTGTTTTCAGTGCTCATAAAAGAAATGGACATATTATAAAAACTGAAAAACTGTTTAAGTCACTTGATTTTTATGGGGCCTAGGTAGAATTATAGCTGCAGACACAGCCTCAGACGATGGCCTAACAAGACATCTCAGAATGTCTTCTAATTGTGTACTTTTTAAAAGTTGGATCCGTCAAGTTCTAAGGAAAATTAATACTGGTTTCCAGTACCTCCTTCGCTTCATTATGTTTCTAAGATACTCGAGTATGTGTAATAAGTGTGTATTTTAACCAGTTGCACATAACAATTTGGGCAGCTAGTTTCTCCAAATGAAGGCTGATCTGGTGCTTTTTGAATACTGAGTAGAAGGGGGAAGATTGGCTCTTTTCCTTAGAACAGTCACTCACATTATTTTGAGTTGATGCATTCACATTATGAAAATATTGTCCATGAATAAAAGATTAAAGTGAACAAAAGAGATGTTTATGGAAACCACAGTGGAATAAATGAAATAGGAGACTGTTCTCTCTGCCCTGGCTGAGTTGATGATTTGTTATCTGCTTTGTGTTGCAGGATCCTTATAAACTTTGTTGCTTGTGAAGTAACTTAACTCTAAATGTTTTCCCTCCCTTCAAGTTAATAGTTCATACTGGGTCTTCTGGTGTTCATTTGGGTGTGTGGCTTCCATAGCCCGCCATCTGGTTCTTTTGCAGTTGCATGGAAGTAGGGTTATGGATTTGATTGAACTATACTTACAAGTTTTCCTTATGTTTGATTAAGAAATTATGGTGGTGGATTCTTTAAAAGAGAGATCTTAGGCAATGTTTGTTCATTAAAAATAGCTATTTAGTTACTGAATCCTAGAGAGGCAAGGCTCCTTTGGGCTAAAGCAGCTCTACACCATAGTCACAGCACCACTTTAATACCTTGGTTTGCTGTGCTTGGTGTGCTAGTTTCACAACTGGGATTTGTGTTTCATTTTGGAAAAGTGAGAAGGAAGGGAAGGGGTTTCTCAGCACAGATGGATATGGCTTGCTGGTCAAGTAGGCACCACTGACTTTTTTGTACAGACTGTAAAGTGAGGAAAAAAAAATTTTTTCTAAAGAAGTTTGCTTCAGAGAAAATTTCCAGTTTTCTTAATCAGCAGCACATTCTTAATCACAGATTGAAAGCTGGGTAGTTTGATTTATTGGAAAGAAATTGAGGCAGGTAGTGAGAAACTAGACATATGACTTTTCAACATTGGCGAACCAGAACTTAAAAAGAAAGTAATAACGACAATAACTTTGAATCTAGTCTTTTTCAGGCATTGCACCTGCTAGTTAACGCAACTGTTAAAGAGCTATTGAAACTTGAAAGAACTCTTAGGCCGCACTAACTAGGTTCTTGATAATAAGAGTCATTCAGCAGCTTCTCAGTTGATGGAGTGACAAAAGAATTGTTATAGAACTCCCTGGAACCAGGCCAGGACTGTTTCTCCAGTTGATACACTGCCAGGTTTTTTAAGAGCACAGATAACATTATCTGTGGAATTAATAAGGTAACTTGGGGAGGGAGATGGGAGGGAGTTTCAAAAGGGAGAGGATATATGTATACCTATGGCTGATTCTTGTTGAGGTTTGACAGAAAACAGCAAAATTGTGTAAAGCAATTATCCTTCAATAAAAAGTAATTTAATAAATATATAAGGTAACTTAAAATTGCAAATATGTATATATCTGAGTTTTTTTTTTCACCTTCTTATGTAAACTCAGAAATGTGCTCTGCCATAAGCAATGATGGATTTAAGACAGAATTGAAACAATTTGGATTTTCTTTCAGATGAAAAAATATCAGTACTTGGACATCACAGCCAGAGGTCAAAGGTTGTGCTAAATACAGGTTCCATCTGCTCCTCACTCCCCAGTTGCCTTGTGGAGGTGGACCAAAGTTAGGCATGAGTTAACAGTGCCCAGAGGGGTCAGCCAGCTAGCCAGACAGATGTTGATAGATAGGTTTGTGTCCTCTGAACTGCCTTTGAAAGTCCGGAGGCCTTTGCAGCGGAATACCAAAGAGATTTTGAAAAGAGTTTCTTTCCTTCCTTATAACCTGTGTTGAAACCCTAAACAAGTGTTAGCTTCAGTTTTACAGAGCACAAGGAAGGTCCCTTCTTCAGGTATACCAGAGGCCTATATGTTCCCCTGTGAAGGTACCCTTGGGACCCTGATACTTCCTGTAAAAGTCTATTTCAGATTCTCTGAAGCTTTGTTAAAGTCTTGGGATTATAAACTACTAACAGTATTTGAAATGAAGATTGCCAGTAATTTGTTTATTAAATCAAAATTGAAGTGATTTAATCTAATCTTTCCCTGCATGTAAGTGAGGGTGTCTTGTTACTCTGCACTTTAAAGTCTCCTGTAAAGAGGTTGTTGGTTTAGGTTTGTATCATTTGTAGGAAAAGAATGAATGATTTGAATATTTACACCTGTGCTGTGCATATATACAAGGTGTGTGTGTGTTAGTTGCTCAGTTGTGCTTGACTCTTTGCCACCCCATGGATTGTAGCCTGCCAGGCTCCTCTGTCCATGGAATTCTTCAGGGAAGACTACTGGAATGGGTTGCCATTCCCTTCTCCTAGGGATCTTCCCGACCTAGGGATCAAATCCGGGTCTGCTGTATTACAGGCGGTTGCTTTACCCTCTGAGCTACTAGGGAAGCCCTTGTACAAGGTATCAGTGTATCCGATACACAAGGCATCAGTGATTAAATGTCTGGACTGATATGATTGCATTGTAGAACTTAGAATGTGATTTTTGAATCCTTAGCTGTCAAGATCAGTGTCCTCAGGTTGGTCTTACCACCTACGGTAGTAGCTAAGATTCTCCTGTACTCCGTTAGTAGAGCCTTTCTGGTTGTCTTTAGTGGTATTGAATATCTCAGGTCTTCGGTTACTCACTTCTTTTGAGAATGGCAGAGTGCCCAGACCTACAGTGTGGTTTGAGGCATTCCCTTGAACCTCAGTGCTCAACTGGCTTTTGTGAACCTTGAACAGGAAGGGAAAGAAAATTGAGTTATTTGGCTTCTATTAAGTGTCAGGCACTGTGTATATATATTATCCTCTCTAATCCTTATGACAACTCTTGGTGGTAGGTGGTACATCCCTATTTTACAGAGGCTAAGAGCAATGAAACTTGCCTAAGAGCACAGTTAATAGATAGCAGAGTTGGAATTTTGAATCCTGCTCTGTCTGGTTTCAAGGCCCAGGCTTTCCCCACTGTTTCGTGGTGTCCCTCTTAGGAAGCCTTGTTGGCTGAGGGGCTGTGAAAGTAGGTTGCCTTCTTAATAGCAAGCTGTACCCACTCTAGTGGAGCTCTGTGTAGACATTGAAATTATGTAACAATACAAGTTGTTTTTGCAGTTTGTGAGTAGATAAAGATGAAAGCAAGTGCTTGAAGTTCTGGCCTTTATCCTGTTTGTGCATGCTTTGGACACATTTAACACTGGGGGAAAAAAGCCTTAACTGTGGTTTCTTTCTTGTGACACCAACCAATTCTCTGACGCCAGCTAGGTGTTCTGTGATTCACTTCTATTTGACACTACCCAGAATTAACAGCCCAGAGATTTAACGGCTCCCTCCTGCAAGACTGTCCTCACGTGTGTCTCACAGGCCAGCTACAGGTTGAGGGTTCACAGCCTACCCATGCTTCTGTCCGACTTGGTTACAAATTCTGGGGTTTCCACAACCCCCCCACCAAGTTAGATAACGATTCACAGAGCTCAGGAAAACACTTGGTTTCTGTTTACAGTTTATTATAGAGGATGCAACTTGGGAGCAGCCAAATGGAACAGAGGCACAGGGCAAGGGACTGGTGGGGGAAAGTAGAGGGTGCCACAGAGCTCCCAAGCCCTGTCCAGGTAAGCCATCCTCCCAGCATGTCCATGTGTTCAGCTACCTGGAAGCACCCAGAACCCTGTCTTTTAGAGGTTTATGGAAGTTTCGTTACCAAGGTGTGATTGATGAAATCTTTGACCAGTATTGGTTAAACTCAATCTCTAGCTTCTCTCTCCTCCCTGGATATTAGAGGTGGGACTGAAAGTTCCATCTTGCCTCCTGGTTATCACATGACCATACACTCACTCTGAGTTTCCCCAAGGTTTTAGGAGCTCTGTGCTGGGAACTGGGGATAAAGACCAAATATTTATTATTAAACCACATTACCTAATACTCACAAAGAGTCGGACACGACTGAGCGACTGAACAGTCCAACTCTTTGCAACCCCATGAACCTCAGCACACCAGGCCTCCCTGTCCATCACCAACTCCCAAAGTCCACCCAAACCTGTGTCCATTGAGCCAGTGATGCCATCCAGCCATCTCATCCCCTGTTGTCCCCTTCTCCTGCCCTGAATCTTTCTCAGCATCAGGGTCTTTTCAAATGAGTCAGCTCTTCATATCAGGTGGCTAAAGTATTGGAGTTTCAGCTTCAAAATCAGTCCCTCCAATGAACACCCAGGACTAATCTCCTTTAGGATGGACTGGTTGGATCTCCTTGAAGTCCGAAGGACTCTCAAGAGTCTTCTCCAACACCACAGTTCAAAAGCATCAATTCTTCTGTGCTCAGCTGACATTACCTAAAATCAGAAAGTTCATTTTCTAAAATAATTTTCTAATTCTGATTTTCCTAATGGGCTCAAGTCGTTTGTATTTTGGAAGAATAGATTATTATATGCCATGTGTCTGACTAGTTGAGGAACTCAGAGTAATTTCAGAAAAACTTTTAACTCCATCCCTCAGTCTGATAAGCAAATACAATTTTATAGGAACATTGCATTTCTACTTTAAAGGAATTGAGTAAGCCCATGTAGGGGTTCTTAAGCAGTGGTTATTTTGCAGAGAACTTGACAATGTCTGGGACATTTTAGTTTGTCATGACTAGGGGTGGGGAAGTGTTGCTGGCATCTGATGGCTGGCTTGGGATGCTGCTAAACATCCCACAGCCCAGATCAAGGATTATCTGGCTCCAAATGTCCATGCTGCTGAGGTTGAAAGACGATGGCTTAGTGTAATTCTGTTACTATCTAGATCAGATTATCTTTAGCCCCATTTATCCAGTCTTAATTGGGCAGAACAGTCCTGCTTTCTTTTCTAGAATTGAATCTCACAGACAGGCACACTGGAAAGAATGGAGCAAAGAGAAGCTTCTTTGAAAAAACACTTCTTCTAAAAAACCACATGCACCTAGAGCAGGAGTTTGATTCAGTTGGGAGTGCTCAGCAGCCCCTTACTGGCTCTGTGAGGTGGGAAATGAAACATGCAGCGCTTTGCCAGGTGCCTGGGATAAGGTAGACATTCTGTGTTTTCCTTCACTGCTTGCTGTACTAACGTAGTTCTGTGGTGGGTGGGTAGCTTAACCACTATTTGCAGAATTGGGTTTAAGCAAGGCCTTACCAAAACCTTAAAGTTTTAGAAACTGACAGAACACAGGGACAGCTGTCTCCATGGTTATCCTTGTGTTCTCTTTAGGATTTTACTAGAAACACTAAATTCTGTTAGACTGCCTGTGATTTTTTTTTTAACAGTTGTTAAACAGATGAACATTTTGTTGTTCATCTGTAACTGTACCAGGCACAGAAGTCAGTCATTGTCCCTGACCTTTTATGGAGCTTTGTGTCTACCTGGGAAGACCTACCCTGAACATGTAATTTATATACAGGTTTTCCAGTTGAGCCATTTCAAATTCTGAAAGATGATGCTGTGAAAGTGCTGCGCTCAATATGCCAGCAAATTTGGAAAACTCAGCAGTGGCCGCAGGACTGGAAAAGATCAGTTTTCATTCCAATCCCAAAGAAAGGCAATGCCAAAGAATGCTCAAACTAACGCACAATTGCACTCATCTCGCATGCTGGTAAAGTAATGCTCAAAATTCTCCAAGCCAGGCTTTAACAGTATGTGAACTGTGAACTTCCAGATGTTCAAGCTGGATTTTGAAAAGGCAGAGGAACCAGAGATCAAATTGCCAACATCTGCTAGATCATCAAAAAAGCAAGAGAGTTCCAGAAAAACATCTACTTCTGCTTTATTGACTATGCCAAAGCCTTTGACTATGTGGATCACAATAAACTGGAAAATTCTGAAAGAGATGGGAGTACCAGACCACCTGACCTGACTCTTGAGAAACCTGTATGCAGGTCTAGAAGCAACAGTTAGAACTGGACATGGAACAACAGACTGGCTCCAAATCGGGAAAGTAGTATGCCAAGGCTATATATTGTCACCCTGCTTATTTAACTTATATGCAGAGTACATCATGAGAAACGCTGGACTGGAAGAAGCACAAGCTGGAATCAAGATTGCTGGGAGAAATATCAATAACTTCACATATGCAGATGACACCACCCTTATGGTAGAAAGCAAAGAGGAACTAAAGAGCCTCTTGATGAAAGTGAAAGAGGAGAGTGAAAAAGTTGGCTTAAAACTCAACATACAGAAAACTAAGACAGCATCTGGTTGCATCACTTCAAGGCAAATAGATGGGGAAACAGTGGAAACAGTGACAGACTTTATTTTGGGGGGCTCCAAAATCACTGCAGATGGTGACTGCAGCCATGAAATTAAAAGATGCTTACTCCTTGGAAGAAAAGTTATGACCAACTTAGACAGCATATTGAAAAGCGGGGACATTACTTTGCCAACAAAGGTCCGTCTAGTCAAGGATATGGTTTTTCCAGTAGTCATGTATGGATGTGAGAGTTGGACTGTGAAGAAAGCTGATTGCCAAAGAATTGATGTTTTTGAACTGTGGTGTTGGAGAAGCCTCTTGAGAGTCCCTTGGACTGCAAGGAGATCCAACCAGTCCATCCTAAAGGAGATCAGCCCTGAATATTCATGGGAAAGACATGTTGAAGCTGAAACCCCAATATTTTGGCCACCTGATGCAAAGAACTGACTCATTTGAAAAGACCCTGATGCTGGGAAAGATTGAAGGCGGGAGGAGAAGGGGACGACAGAGGATGAGATGGTTGGATGGCATCACCGACTCAATGGACATGAGTTTGAGTAAACTCTGAAAGTTGGTGATGGACAGGGAGTTCTGGTGTGCTGCAGTCTGGGTTGCAAAGAGTCACACATGACTGAGTGACTGAACTGAACTGAACTGATTCAGGTCAGTGGTTTTAAATGTTACTGAGGAGAAATGAAACGTGAGAAAGTATTAGAACAGGGGATCCATCCTAGTTTGGAAGTTCAAGGGAAATGTTTAGGCTTAGGTCAGTTGAGGGTAGTGGGAAATGTAGGAGACAGCAAAATACCAGGAGAAACAGCTTTGGGAGATGAGCCTTCCAGAAAAAGAAAGAAGGGTGCAGTGTTGTGACATAGTGCATGGCTGGGTGTTATGGGTTGATAGGGAGTGTCATGAGGTGAGGCTGTGTATACAGAATGGACAAATCTTGTAGGGCCTTGTAAGCCATATTATGTATTTTGAATATTATTTTAAGATAACTTCTATGGAGCAGGGTTGTGACATGATAAGATTTGCATTTAAAATTTTGCAGTTTCAGAGAAATGCTTAGTTCTTTAAATTTTCAAACCATTTTTAATTTCTGGAAGCTCAAAATGGCACCTACACTTTAATGTTTGTATTTTTTTTTAAGTTTTACCAAGATATAATTCATGACTGTAAAACTCATCTTTTGAAGTGTACAGTGGTTATAGTAGACTTCACAAAGTTGTACAGCCATCACCACTCTCTTAATTTTAGAACATTTTCATCAGTTGATAAAGAAATCCCATATACATTAGCATGAAGACACTCCCCATGGTCTCCTTCCCCCAAACCCCGTGGCAACCACGATCTACTTTCTGTCTCTGAGTCTGCCCATTCTGGACAATTTGTGTAAATGAAATCATGTAATCTGTGGCCTTTTGTGACTGGCTTATTTCACTTAGCGTAGTATTCATAGTTCAAATCTCAGAAATCAGTGCCTCATTCCTTTCTATGTTTGATTGATATTCTGTTGTATGGATCAATTACACCTTGTTATCCATTCATCAGCTGATGGACATTGGGATTGTTCCACTTTTTGGTAATTATGAATGATGCTGCCGTGATGCTGACATTTGTTTCATACAAATTGTCAGGAGGAACATGTATTTCAACCTTTATCTTTAAAGAGAAGGGCATTACTCCTTTTTATTCTGTAGCATATTCTGATCAATAAGCATTTTCTTTTCTGAAAGATTGTCTGGCAGTAAAGGTTCAACCACATGTGTTAATATTGATGAGACAAATGCTGTTAAAAACTTGAGGCTTTTTTTTGGGGTGGGGGGCATCATTTGTAAGCATTATTTGCAGTTAATGGTGCCAGTTCTTGCTTAGTTCTGGAAGTCAGAGTCCGTTATTGTTCTAGTTGTCCATTTAAAAGTGGGTGCTAAGGAATTCTTAGCTCCTTTGTTCCACGTGAATAACTTCTTGTCCGCAGTAATAGAATGTACCTGATTGCCTATTACCCAGGTGATGGCTTTCATCTTGATTAGTCATTTCAGAGAATTAAGAGAAGATAAAAGTTAGAATGGCTTCAGTATTACAGAGTTTAGAATGTGAACCAGGAGGTCAGGAGTATAATAAAAAATGGTTTATGACCTGCACTGGGGCATAACTTCAGGCACAGTGAGTATTAAGAATTAGTTAATGGTTAAGCCCGAACATTTTCAGACCAAGATAAAAAGTGTAGGCAGTGAATGTAAGAAGTTTCATAGCTTGTCATATAGTGGGGAAAAACAAAGGTATCAAGTTCAAGCAGTTTTGGTAAAAGTGTTTAATGGTAAATTAACACAAAACCATTAGCAGTTTAAAAGATTTGGTTTATCAAGTCAGGGCGCAGAGTTTGTAAAAAATATTAGTTAATCTTTGAAACTTTAATGTGCTTGTTTGGTTATATCAGTGTTAGTGTTGGCAGTGTTACCCAAGATTTCTTTCAATGTTTAGCAAGCTTAGGATGACTATAAAATTGGTCCATCAGTTATTCAAGCAGTTACGGGACACCTACTGCTGATGAATGGTCATACTTGTCAGGGTAAGCAGGTTACTTTTGTCTCTTCATTGGGGGAAATTGTTTCTTAGTTGATAAGAGATTAATAGTAACTGATCTATTCAGCAGTTTCATCATATACTTAATGGACTGACTTTTATTTATCAGGCCGTGTTAGAGGACCCTTCTCTCATTGCTATTATTATAGGAGTCTCATGTGTCTGGCCTTGTATTGAGGATAAGCCTGCATTAACTTGTTTAATCCTCAGAGTAACCTATCAGGATAGACAGAAACCAGTGATGAATTTACAGAGTCTCAGAGATTTAAGTGATTGTATGAGCTCACACACAGGAATGGCTGAGCTGGGACTTGATGGTGGGCTCACTCTGAAGCTTCTGTGCCCCACAGGCTGCTCCCTCCCTTGGTGTGCTAACTCTAAGTGAAAATGGGAAACATTTATTACACAAGATCACACTTTAGCCACAATTGAGGTCCTTGAATTTTGTTCTAAAATGTATGTTCTGGGTAGAGCCTGTTCCTGGTAATCTGCTTCTTAGCATGTTATTACTTTATCTTCTTATTGTTTGCATATGACCTTAAGATCTTAATCTTTCTTAAGGTTAAGAAAGAACATTTGGCTCCTGTCTGTTAAAGAGTGTTAAATGACTTACTTGGTAAAGCACACCAGTATTTCTACAGGTTTCTTTATAGCCCGCAACAAAAAGGGTGGCTAAATCAGGTCAGTGGAATTTTTTAAAAAATTACTTAATTAATTTATTTGGCTGCACCAGGTCATAGTTGCAGCACTCGGCATCTTGGATCTTCATAGCATCATGAGAATTCTCAGATGCAGCATGTGGGATCTAGTTGCCTGATCAGGGATCGAACCAGGACCCCCTGCATTGGGAACATGGAGTCTTAGCCACTGGACTACAAGGAAGTCCCTGGTCACTGGAATGTTAAATCCTGCTACTTATTGATTGGTTTGGTGGCTTTGAGTTAAATCACTGCATCGAGTGTTTTTAGATAGAAAACAAGGTTAATGTTGGTAGTTACTGCCTTCTTGCATTGAATCTCTGTGAAGGAGAGGCCAGCAGAGCTTCCTTAATCTCGGGGTACAGTGGGCCATAGTGCTAGAAGTCAGGGCCAGGAGTCAGGGTGCTTGCCTGGCCCTGTCACCTACCAAGCTGCGTGACTCTCAAGCCTCTTCACCCTTCCTCCAGTCTCTTACCTGCCCCTGAAGGTAATGAGAGTTAAACCAGAAACTAGGTAGGAGGAAGTATTTTATACCTTATAGGTCGTGTAAGAGATTATTATTCTCAAAGTGCCATGAGATTTATGGTATTTGGAAATCTTAGATTCAATTTAGTCTTCTGTTTTTCGTTTTTGGATTTTTTAGGTGATGCTTCAGTTCTGTGTTTTCATTTTTCTTATTCTTCTTTCTTTTTAGTGGTATGTGTGCAACAGAGAGAAATTATGCGAGTCACTCCAGGCTGTCTTTGTTCAGAGTTACCTTGATCAAGGAACACAGATCTTCTTAAACAACAGCATTGAGAAATCGGGCTGGCTATTTATCCAATTATATCACTCTTTCGTGTCATCTGTTTTTAGCCTGTTTATGTCTAGAACATCTATCAATGGGTAAGTGAATCTTGGATAATTTTTTCTTTATCCTTAGGTCTAGGAGAAAGAAAAGTTACCTCGTTGAGGTATTGACAATCTCCACAACTACAACACTTGTAGTCAAAATCCTTGGCCCAGCCTTGGCAGGTTGCTTTTAAAATTCCCTATAACTTGATAAACAGCCTCATTGTTCTGTATTCTGTGATGGGAGTTACAGTGCTTCCTAATTTTGATGTGCACAGAAATCATCTGGGCATCTGGTTAAAGTACAGAGTCCGAGTCAGTAGCTCTGGCCTGGGACTACACTGTGTGGTCCCAATTTTCCACCCATTCCCAGGTAACGCCTATCCTGCTGCTGATCTATTAGAGAGGAACAGGATACTTGGAACCAAGCTATAGGCTGAAGAGTAAGATCTTTGCCATAAGCACGCTTCCCAGAAGCAGGTGTTCTGGGGAAGGATCTAGTTTACTTCAGCCCAGCAGTAAATGGTGGCTTGTTCTAGTGACGGATTCTCCTCTGTTCTTATGTGATGTCTGGACTCAGCAGGATTTTGTAAACTTAGGAAATTCTCTGTCCCTCGAGTGGTTCTCTCACCTAAATCTATGGAAAACACTGTAGGAGTATTTTTATCCTTTCTCAGCCAACTTTTCAAACCCCCAAGCCTAAGAATCCAGAACTCCAAAGAGAGAAGTGGCAGGGCTCAGTGCGTGAGAAGCCTGTTGGACCACTTACAGCCACTGGCTGGGTCCACTCTTTCTTCTCTTCAGGTTTGGAGCCAGCTTCTACTGAATGTCTTTGTCTGGATCCCAGTCTGTCCTCTGTCCTTAAATATGTTTTCAGGCACCACGAGCCATTTCTCAGGATTTCTTACTTGACTTTCTTCCTTGTTTATATGAAGTTGCCTTAAATTGGCTTCAGCGATCAGTTGTTATTTTGTGTTGGTAGTTGAGTTTATACAACTTGTCTGCCATTTTGTTTCTGAAATTCACTACATTGAATTTCTGTTCTGTGCCTTTTTTGTTGGGGGAGAGGACTGGCCACCACAGCAGTGATTTTTAGCCTTTTGAGGGTTCTGTACCTCTTTGAAAGTGATGTAAGGTAGAAATTCTCTGTTCAAATAGTCCTTACATTCAACATTTTGCTTATAATTTGGGGAGATTTCAAGCTCTAACCCTTCCTCCTACCTCTGCCCTTTTGGCCCCTGGTTAAAATTCTCTGCTCTGGGAGTTCACATTTTGGTCAGAGGGCTAATACTAAGTCCCCTTTGGCTCCCCTTATCTATAGCACTTCTGCTTTTCTTTTTTAAATAACCCCCATCCTCACCCCTTCCATCCACCCTCAGTGCCCCCTCCCACAATAAAACAGAAACATCTCTTGCCCCGCACCCTGTTCTCAGCTGAAAGCTTAATTTTGAGCCCATTGGTGCTTTCTCTCCATGGTGGTGGTAGCTTATTACAATGAGTGGCTGTCTCTTACAGAAATAATTAGTGTGGTAATCTTCTTGAATTAAAAAGTAAGATACGCATTGGACTTCCTTTATGTGGGAAAGGGGAAAACCAAGAAAGGAGATAGCTGTGTTCTTTTATAGAGATATTTGCAAGGAGATATACCTCCTCTGTGGGCTTCCCTGATGGCTTGGTGGTAAAGAATCCACCTGCAGTGCAGGAGACATGGTGTTTGATGCCTGGGTCAGGAAGATCCCCTGAGGTAGGAAATGGCAACCCACTCCAGTATTCCTACCTGGGAAACCCATGGACAAAGGAGCCTGGTTGGCTACAATCCATGGGATCACAAGAGTCAGACATAACTGAGCACGTGGACTGGGGTGGGGTGGGAGTCAGGAGGGAGGCATACTTCCTCTGTAGATGCCAAATCTAGAGAGAACTTAGGCTAGAGAACCTAGAATGGTTATCACATACACACATGCACACACACACGTGCATACGTGGACATCACTAACTTTGGGACTTAAGGACAAATTAGAGAGCCATACCTTTCCGTGGTATGTGTTTGCTGGAAACCTTGTATTGAGCAAAGTTATTGTCTTGGTATTTTAAGTGGGATAATTCTTCAGTGTCTGGAACTGCCCCGCACATTTCAGGAAGTCTGACTTTTCTGACCTTGCCCACTAAATGACAGTAGCACCCTCAAGTCATTGTGACCACCCAAAACTCTTCCCACCTAGTGCTCCCTAGAGGGCAAAGGTCATTTGGGCTCGATGAATTTCAAATTCGTTGTGAGATTTTGTTTAAATCTTTTGGTGTAGCCTTTGTTGCTCATGATCTCTGGATATAGCACAATGCTGCTTTCTCTGGTGCCCTTTTGACATGAACTGTGACCTCAGGTGGCCTCTAGCTCTAGAATTTTATGATTATCATATCATGGGTCTTTAGATTCCAAAAGATATGGCTAGGGAAGCGTGTTATTTTAAAATTAGGAAAGCTTAAGCCATGTAATGATTTTGCAATTTACTTTTGGTTCTATGGCAGGTGGGCACCAACATTTGCAACATGCATCCCCCAAGCTCCTCCAAGCTTATAACCTCTCTTACCTCTTGTTGGTTGTTCTGATTGTGGTTCCTCTGTGAAGTTTTATGTAGCTATTTCATAAAGTTCAGTTCCTTTTCTCAGATTTCTTTTTCATCCTGTTTTCTCATTAAAAGATAGGAACAATTGAGAGCTAAAGACAAAGTTTAGGAGATGAAGTTTTCTCTGGGAAGTGGTTGTATTGGTGAATATCTCTGAGGGTTTCCCTCTCCCATTTTTTTTAACATTTCTGTGGGACAGAAGATTTACCGCAAACACATTGTTCGGTTTGGTTGACCTCTCCTAAGGGAAAGGAGAGGAAGAACTCGCTCCATAATTTTAATTTTTTTCTGAAACCAGTCTTACCAGGAACACCCAGTTGCACGTGTCCTTCCAGTCACTGCATAACAAGCTTATTGTACCTTCTAATTGTTTCCAGAAAGCAGCAGAACAGTACAGATTTCCCTGCCATTTCCTAGACCAGTGGTTTTCAGACTTGTCCTGGGTCTGAAGAGGAGGCGCCGTAGGAGCTGCTTCAGGCTGCAGAGAAAGGGTAGAAACGGGCTGGCAGTGCTGGCACCCTCCGCTCTCCTGTTAAATTTTACGTTGTCTGAGTAACATCTGCTTCATTTAAAGAAATGCTCCTGCTGCTGACGGGGAGTTTGGAATCCCTGCTCTAGACAGACTAGGATTTCAGAGCTAGAAAACAAGTTCTAAGTAGGGACACATTTTATTTCCTGAGACAATGCTTCCTTGAGACTTGGTGTGATCTGTACCTGCTTTTCTTAGAGCACTCTTTGATCTCTATTTTAACTCCTCTATTTTCAAATACATTACTAAGTTTTAGAGGTTTTTTAGGATTTTTAGAAATAACAAGACCTAGCCAGTTGACATACAAACTGACCCAAGTATGAATCTACTTTTAAATACAAATTAACTGGTATCACAAGGACCACTCTTCCTCTTTTCTCTAGTGTCTCTTAAAAATCTATTATCTAGACCTATTTTTTCTACTCATTGTTCAGTTTCATATTGTAAATGGCTTTCCCCTCCTGCCATTTGCTTTTTCTGCTCAGTGTTATTGGCTAGTGTTGTAGTCTGGTTCTGTTGGCCTGACATTTTTTTAAACTGATATACATGTATACTCCTTCCTATTTTGACTTCAGTTTTTCACAGTCATCTTTTATTTCCTTATATTCTATTTTCTTACATTTTTCTTCTTGCCTTCGCACCTTTTATTCCTCTCCCTGTCCCCACTCTTTTGGGTGTACTGTTTGCAGCCTCAGAGACAGACGATGATATTTGGAGGTGTTTTCTTATTTTGTTAACTTTGCTTTTTAACCACGAATCATATAGACGATGTCTATTTTAACCATATAATCTTATAAAATGAGCATTTTGTAAATTCAGAAGGCTGTTGGTGCCATGTCACTGTTTTGTGTGGATGTTGGGTGGGAGGGCTTATTTCGTACACAGTCATCCATTTTTGTCCTTTTTCTCTTTTCCAGGTTGCTAGGAAGAGGCTCAATGTTTGTGTTTTCACCAGATCAGTTTCAGAGACTGCTTAAAATTAATCCAGACTGGAAAACCCATAGACTTCTTGATTTAGGTGCTGGAGATGGAGAAGTCACAAAAATCATGAGCCCTCATTTTGAAGAAATTTATGCCACTGAGCTGTCTGAAACTATGATATGGCAGCTGCAGAAGAAAAAATACAGGTATAGTTTTAGACATGGTTTAGAGTGTACTTCTTGGTTTTAGATGTGTTTCTTCTTAATATTATTTTATTTAAATGATACAAATCAGAAATAATTTTCCATGAGGAGGAATTTTTAAAAAATCTTTCCATGTTACAGCTGACCCTTGAACAGTGTAGGAGTTAATTCACATATTATAGTCAGCCCTCTGTATCTGTAGTTCCTGCACGTCCATGGATTCAGCCAGCACCAGACCATGTAGTATTGTGGTATTTACCTTTGAAAAATATGGGTCATGTGTAAGTGGATCCAGGCAGTTCAAAACCACATTGTTCAAGGGTCAACTTACAGTTAAGTGGAAACTGAGAGAAAAATCATCTTTCTGTGGCAGTGTTTTTCTGAACTTCAGATTTTGGCACTGTAGGGAAGTAAAGGGCTTCCCTGGTGGCTCAGATGGTAAAGACTCTGCCTGCAATGCAGGAGACCCAGGTTCAGTGCCTGGGTTGGGAAGATCTCCTGGAGAAGGGAACAGCTACTCCCTCCAGTATTCTTGCCTAGAGAGTTCCATGGACAGCAGGGCCTGGCGGGCTGCCGTCCATGGGGTTGCAAAGAGCTGGACATGGCTAAGTGACTAACACATAACACACAGGGAGGAAAAAGGCAGGTGAGAGACAATTTGGAAAAGAGAGATCAAATGTAGGGACTTGTTCCCTAATTTGAACCTGACATTCTCAAATCTTGTTTTTTATTTATTTTTTTAATTAAAAAAACTTCAAAAAATTTGTGGTAAAAATATGTAACAAGAAATTTACCACTTTAGCAATTTTCAAGTGTACAATAGTATTAAGTATATTTACATTGCAGTATAACCACTATCACCATTCATCTGTAGAACCTTTTTATCTTTCTCAACTAAAATTTTATACTTGTTAAACAGATTCCCCAATCTTTTGTCCCCCTGGCCCCTGGAAGACACCGTTCTACTTTCTGTTTCTATGAATGTGACTACTCTAGAAACCTTGAAGAATTGTACAATATTTGTCCTTTTGTGACTGGCTTATTTCAATGACCATAATGTTTTAAAGTTCATCCATGTGGTAGCATGTGTCAAAATCTACTTTGTTTTTAAGCCCGAATAATATTCCATTGTATGTATATACCAGATTTTGTTTATCCATTCATTTGTCAATAGACACTTGGGTTACTTCTACCTTTCAGCTATTTGTCAATAGACACTTGGGTTGCTTCTACCTTTAGCTATTATGAATAATGCTGCTATGAACATGGCTGTATACAGATAGCTATTTTAGTCACTGCTTTTCCTTCTTTGGGGTACCTATGCAGAAGTGGAGTTGCTTGATCATATGGTAAGTTGGTGTTTAATTTTTTGATGAATTGCCATACCTTTCCACAGCAACTGCACCATTTTATATCCCACTTGCAGTGTACAGGGGTTCCAGTTTCTCTACATCTTTGCCATACTTGTTGTTTTCTGATCTTTTTTTTTTTTTTTTTTATAATATTCTTCCAAACGGACATGAAGTGAGAAATCTTGTTTTTCAGATCATCTGCTGCTTGAGAGACTTAGGAAGAAGGTTATTCTTTATTCAATATGGATTCTGTTGAGTGGAAGAAGAAGGTGCTGAGTATAGAATGTGAGAGGTAGAGGTATATAACCTGCCTCCTTTGATATTTTGGAAGCCGGCCTTAGACTTAGAAAGTTCAGTTACATACTCCCTCACTTTCCTACCCATCTAAGCTTGTAAGTAAGAGATTAATTTAGGAACAGACTAACCTTAGAGACAGAACATATTAGCATAGTTCTTGGAGCAGGATTAGTTTTAAACTTTGGAAAAAACAGATTTTTTTTAGCCTGAGGAAGAGAATACCAAGTAGGAAGGAGGGGGAAGGGTTACTGTAAGTGGGGTTTTGCATGCTAAGTCACTTCAGTGGTGTCCAGCTCTTTGCAACCGTATGGATGTCAGGCTCCTCTGTCCATGGGAATGCTCCTGGCAAAAATGTTGGCGTCGTTTGCCATTTCCTCCTTGAGGGAATCTTCTTGGCCCAGGGATTATATCATGTCTCCTGCACTGGCAGGCGGGTTCCTTACCAAATGGAAGGAGGAAGAGGGTGTAGTCTCTGGTGTAATCAAGCACAACGAAGCCTGAGATACTCAGTTGAGTGAAAGGTAAAGGAAGTTGACCTTCCTAAGAGCTTGAGCATTCAAGTCTTTGTCAGTGTCAGTGTTTAAGTGGCTCTTAGGGACATTGTAGCAGACTTACCTGTGTGAGGTTGATTTGTAAGATCCAGTAGTCTGCTCAGATTAGATCCTTGTGGGTCTGTGTGGTGGTACTTGAAATATATTCCTTCAATTAGAAATTAATTTACCATGTCAAGGCTTTGACCTTTGTTATAACAGTGACTTAAATCATGCCCAATTCCTAATTTGACTCTCTTCCATGTTTTGAAGTGAATATGGGGAGGAAGATGTTAGAAATATGTCTTCAAGTGATTTTTCTCCCACCTACCCTAAGCCATGTCTTTGCTTGCTTGCCTGCCATTTAAACCCTTCTAGAGACTAAGTGGCCAAATGGAATTTTAAATGAGACTTCAGATGTTCACATTAGTGATTCAGTACACATAGAGTTTACATGTTATGTTACCTGATAAACTTGTACACCATGTAAAAAATACTTAATTTGGGAGAATTCCCTGGTGGTCCAGTGGTTAGGACTCAACATGTTTTTTCACTGCTGTGATCCAGGTTCAACCCCTGGTCAGGGATCTAAGATACCACAAGCTGCATGGAGAGCCAGAAACAAAATAAAACAACAACAAAAGCTGACCTTGCCCCCCTAATACACATAACAAAATCTTTTTGCAATTTGACCTAGATAGGGTATTCATACTGGTTGACACTCCCTCCATGATGTTGTTACTATGAAATAAAAGCATATTCACAAAAGTGGCAACTTTTGGTGCAGTTTGAGGTTTTAATGGACAAGTGGTAGGGTTTGCCTAATCCATGATGACCAGGCAGACTTTTAGCTTACTTCCATGTTTTTTTTCTTTCTTTCTGTCTTTTTGGGAGGTAGCTATTTTTTGTTCCTCTTCAGTATATGGGTGCACAAAACCCTGGCTTTTTAATAGAGGTTCTGGATTTCATTTTTGAAATAAATCAATAAAACAGAAAATGGCCAGATTTCCCCTCTTCATTGACTATTGTTTATGCCAGAAAACCTGATTGTAAAGTTTAAGGATGTGGTTTTGATTTTTAAAACAAAAATAAAACTTTTCTTTACATTGTTGGTGTTTTGGTTTTTTGTTTAGGATTTATCACAATACTGATTGCTTTGTTACTTCTCCAAGGAAGGTGTACTTTAAATCCTCCTGGAAGGCAAACTTACTCACTTTCTTGAAAATAATAACCCTGTGAACAGATACCTTTCTTCTTGGGTTAGAAATGCTGTTTTGTAAGAGCCATAGATGTTTAGGAATGGATTATACAATTACTTTTTTTTAAGTTTAAGTTTTTAAAATTTATTTTTGTCTTTGCTGGGTCTTTATTGCTTCGCGCGGACTTTCTTTGGTCGCAGCGAGCAGGGGCTCCTCTTTGTTGCGGTGCATGGGCTCCTCATTGTGGTGGCGGCTTTTGTTCTGGAGCACAGGCTCTAGCTGAGCAGGCTTCGGTAGTTAGGGTACACAGACTCAGTAGTGGCGGCTTGTGGGCCCTAGAGTGCGCACCCCATGGGCTCCAGGAGTTGTGCTCGGGCTTAGTTGCCCTACAGTATGTGGAATCTTCCGGGAGCAGAGATAGAACCTGTGTCCCTGCATTGACAGGTGGATTCTTATACACTGCATCACCAGGGAGGTCCTCTACAGTTATCAGTTTGGTATAAAAGTAATTGCGGTTTTGGACCGTGGATTTTAAATCATTATAACTGAGCTCAAACACATCTTTAGTAATCAAAAAGGGACTGTTGCAATCAACACATTTTTGCCAATGAAAAAATAAGTTGATTCCTATAGCATAGATATCTGTGTTTTAGGATTTGATGAACTCTTGAAAAGCATTTTCTGCCTCGTGCTGGTTGTGGAAGGGTTTTCCCTGCAAAAAGTTGTGGAGATGCTGAAAGAAGTGGTTGTTGGTTGGCAAGAGGTCAGGTGAATATGGCAGATGAGGCGCAACTTTGTAGCCCAATTCTTTCAACTTTTCACGTGTTGGTTGTGTGACATACCGTTGGGCACTGGTGTGGAGAAGAATTAGGCCCATTCTGTTGACCAGTGCCAGCTGCAGGCATTGATTGATTGTGCATCTCATTGATTTGGTGAGCATACTTCTCAGATGTAATGGTTTTGCTGGGATTCAGAAAACTATAGTGGATCAGACTGGCAGCAGACCACCAGTGACCCTGACCTGTGTTTTGGTGCAAGTTTGGCTTTGGGAAGTGCTTTGGAGCTTCTTAGTCCAGCCACTGATCTGGTCATAGCTGGTTGTCATGTAAAATCCACTTTTTGTCGAACATCACAGTCTGATCAAGAAATGGTTCATTGTTCTTGTGTACAATAAGAGAAGACACTTCAAAGACGACGATTTTTTAGTTTTCGTTCAGCTCATGAGGTATCCAGTTATCGAGCTTTTTCACTTTTCCAATTTGCTTCAAATGGTGAATGACTAGCATAGTCGATGTCGAGTTCTTTGGCAACTTCTTGTGTAGATGTAAGAGGATCAGCTTCAGTGATCCTCTCAATTGGTTGTTGTCAACTTCCATTTGCGGCCACTGCACTCCTCATCTTCAAGGCTCTCGTTTCCTTTGCAAAACTTCTTTAACCAGCACTGCACTGTATGTTCATTAGCAGTTGCTGGGCCAGATGCATTGTCGATGTTGCAAATTGTCTCTGCTGCTTTATGATGAATAAAAAAAATCACTCGAATTTGCTTTCTGTCTAACACCATTTCTACAATCTAAAATATATATAAACAGCAAGTAATAAGTCATTAGCAAAAAGAAAAAAAGCAAGAAGGCCACATTAAAATGATGTATAACATAACCACATTTATTTAAGAGTGTATTCCAGTATCAAATCGCAGAGTTAAACAGTGAACACCTGCAGTTACTTTTGAACCAACCTAATAATGTTTTGATTATGTACACTAACAAAGAATTCCACAATTCAGATGACAGTAAATTAAACCTGTTCTTCGGCAGGAAAATAATTTTGGCAGCATGGTTAGTTCCTCAGACTGCTTTTACTGAAAGTTAATGTGAATGTTAGTTTATGTGATCTGAATGGTGTTTCGTAGATGGTGGAGGATACCAGCGTATGGCAGGGTGCAGAGTGGTAGTGGCAATGGGCTTGGAATTACATCTGCACGGGTAGTTCGACAGGAGTTGTATGTATGTTTTTGACACCAGAGAACAAAGATCTTTAATGTAAATTTTAAAAGATGCTTGACTTTAATGCATTATCTATAGGTTAAGGATCTTTCTTAAAAAGAAAGGAAAATATTGTAGTTAATTCTATTCCTTATGTTCAGACTCTTCTTTTTTTAAACAGAAAGATACTGGAAACTGAATAGATAGCCATTCATTCTCAACCCACCACCCTGGAAGCATTTATATAAAGATTGATTGTTAGGTTCTTTCTCACCTATATGGAGAGAGCAGGTTCATTGTCTTGAATAATCTATTAGGAGAGTTTCCAAGTTGTAATTTCTACTCTGCTTGTGATTTACAAGAGCTTGGACAAGCCACTTCTTTCATTTTTCTAATTTCCTCTTATAAGAGAGGAAAATTCAAACATCTTGTTAGGACTCCTGGGCTAATATGCAATTTGAGTGGGGCTGGTAAATTAGTCTTTATCGGTGGAACTGAGATAACAAGTAGAAATCACAAAACAGAAGTAAAGATGAAGTTGGACTTCTATAAGTATAGTTTTAACTGTCCTGGTTTTAAGGCTATCAGGATTTTGATTTTCTATTATAAGCATGTGTGTCTATCTTTCAAATTAACCAACATGGAAACTACCTACCTATCTTCAAGTGATTCTGAGATGGATTTGGTGAGATTATTCTGGATTAAAACATGCCAGTGATGTTTGGCTTCTGCTTTGTTGTAATCAGGTCTAAGTTTATTTGTTTGTTTTTTTGAATCAGATACATAGTTTGTCTTCTGCAAGTTTATGAATTTAACTGGCTGTTTGGCTAAGGTATTAATATACAAATAGCCTTTAAAAGTGATTTTGGAGCTGTAATGCCCCACTTATTTCAAGTGACAGAAATCTGACTAGCTCCTTGAAGTTTGTCAGAGTGTTGTTTTGGAGGAGGCTTTTAGTTTTTTTAAAAATATAGATTGAAAAGAAGATGTATCTGAGTAGTTTGTATTTCTTTTTATTCTGCTGTGCAAAAATGTTCTGAAATGTCGTAAGATATCTGCTCAGTGTGATCAAAGACTTGTTTAAAAGGTCTTTTTTCTTGTTTCCTTTTGCTCCTGTCTCTGTCTTAACATGCCTCACCTACCACATTCTGATTGATATAACCAAGCCTCACCTACTACATTCTGATTGATATAACCAAGCAGGAGTGAGTAATTAATAGAATTGCCTTAACACTGTGACAAACAGACTCTTGATATAAGGATTCCTACCCTCTGTGAGTAAAACACTGTAAAGGACTAGAAAGTGTTCTTAGGGTGCAGAGGCAGGGAGGGGAGAGAGGGAAGGAGCAGGAGAGAGAGTGACTATGTGTGATGAGGTACTGAGCACTGAGAGAGGTGTGTTAACCGTGGTCTCGCTTACTGTTGTAGTAGGATGTCCTGTGCTTTATTTTTTCTATAGTTATTTAGATATGAAGATTCTAGAGTATGAAATAGTATCTCTCTCCTAGAACATAGATGTGCGCAAAAGATCATAGGTTGTAAATGGAAAATATCTTATATCACCCTGCTGCTGCTGCTGCTAAGTTGCGTCAGTCGTGTCTGACTCTGTGCGACCCCATAGACGGCAGCCCACCAGGCTCCCCAATCCCTGGGATTCTCCAGGCAAGAACACTGGAGTGGGTTGCCATTTCCTTCTCCAATGCATGACAGTGAAAAGTGAAAGTGAAGTGAAATCGCTCAATCGTGTCCAACTCTTAGCGACCCCATGGACTGCAGCCCATCCTATCAGGCTCCTCAATCCATGGGATTTCCCAGGCAAGAGTACTGGAGTGGGCTGCCATTGCCTTCTGCCATTCTTAAAATAGGAGGCACCCTAGGAATCTACAATTACATCCCAGTGAAAGTAAAAGTAGAATTCTTTGTTCGTTAATTGATGTTCAAGAATTTGATGCTCTAGTTTCATAACCATTTTTATCATCTATATCTTTGTACTTATTCAACATACTAATTCTTACAAAGGAAACTTTGTATGTTTTGGAAATAGGTAAAATGTTGAATTTAAAGAAATATGGTTGTTTATTTTTGCATGGCCATATTATTACTGCAAATATAAATTGTAAATGAAGATTTTGAACTTACTTTGATTTGGAAGACAAAGTCTTTATTGGCATCTAAATGTTTTTAAAGATGTCTTTAAGGGTTTTTGTATCTTTCTAATTTTTCCAGAGTGCTTGGTATAAATGAATGGCAGAAGACAGGGTTCCAGTATGATGTCATCAGCTGCTTAAATTTGCTGGACCGCTGTGATCAGCCTCTGACTTTGTTAAAAGATATCAGAAGTGTCTTGGAGCCAACCAGAGGCAGGGTCATCCTTGCTCTGGTCTTACCCTTTCATCCCTATGTGGAGAACGGTAAGTGTGGACACCCACTTAGTAGGCCTATTATCCAGCACTGGTGTTTGTGATTCTGTGCTGTGCACAATTAGACATGATCTGGTATTTCTTAGAATACCCTGATATTTAACAAAGTACAGTTAACCCATGTAAAATATCGCCTCAGTTAACTTTTGTCTTAATGTGGATTTTATAGTGCTCTCTTTGTACTCTCTTTGCAGTGATAATAATTAATACTGAGCTGGATTTGCCTGCTCAAGATTAAAAGCCTGAAATGCTGTTAAATGGAGCTTTCGCCACTAACTTATTAGCTTTTTGAGCTGAGTCAAGCAGTAAATGATGCCTTTTAATCTATCTGAATATACTTGTTAAATGTCATAGCTATCTTGTATTTTACATCTCTTGTCCCTAAAATGATAAATGCTATTGTTATCCATTTTCCCTTTAGAAGACCATTTGTGTCCCAACGCGTATCATTTCTTTGACGTTTGGTTTTTCAGTCACATGGTCTTACTCTTTAACAATACTGAATGAAGAATATCTCAGAAGAAATGGTTGGATTTTATACTGCCTCATATTTATTATGACTTTTGGCCATAGTCACATTAATTCACACTTGGCTTTAACTTATTTGATTTGCATTTTAGATCATGTTGAAAGTTTTGACTTTAAGCCTCATTTGCATTTTTGTAAGTTATTGTACAATAATGTAAAATTTATTTATTATATAAGTAACACATGTTAATATTTGAAAATCTTTTCCTCTTTTACTGCCTTGTTCAACTTTGGGTTCAAATAAATCTTTAAGAACTTGTTGGCATTCTTGAGAAGTCCAGTAATATTTTGCTAGCATCATAGTTATCAAATACCTGTAAAAATCTTCATCCTAAGGAATAATGCTCAAGTTTGCTTATAACCATGGATTTGTGTTGCCACTCACTTGCCCCTTTGTTTCTTCTTGTTCTTATTTTTTTCCCCCATCAGGTCTTAGTTCCTTCTAATTCAGTGCTTGTCTTTAACGTTTACCAAATGTTTGTGGATTTGTTGTTGATGGTGGGGAAAATGGAGAATTCTTTAGACATAGGAAGGTAGAAAGAGGATAGATAGAATAGATGTCGTCCCCTCCCGCCCCTACATCTAGCATCTCCATTTTTACATTCCTTTGTTGAGCCATTTTGTCATGGTAAAGAAAAAACTGCTTGAACATGTGAGTACCACACCACGCATAAGTTTGTGGGGTAGGGAAATGTCACCCTTGATAGTTCAGTGGCCTGACCTGTTTCAGTGCTGTTCCCTCGGTAGTTATACCACGGCTCCCTCTCACTGCATTGCCATCACTAGTCATCAGCTGGCAGGTCTGGGTTTCTTGTGTCCTGTTGGGCAACCACATGATGGAACTTTAATGCTATTTCCTGGCATAGCAGGAGGTGGACATGAGCAGGGGAAGAAACGTCAGTCTAAACATGAAATCTATTTCCTTGTGTTTCTGACACTAAAAATTGAGAGGACATTAAACTGGACAAGAGGGCAGACTCTAGTAAAGGTCTGAAAACAGACTCCTTGCTTGTGGATGTGCCGAATTGCCTGTTCAATTCAAGTGGTCTGGTGTGTGACATAGAGCAAACCTGAGATGCAGAGCCTTGTTGCTGTGGGTGACCTTTAGTGACCTATAAGTTTTGTAGACTGCTTGTGGTACTCCGTTATTGCTTCCTTTCTCTGAGTTAGATCCTGATGATTTCCATGTGACCCCATGTGAAGACTTATGAGGTACAAAGTGATCTTGCTGTGTGAGTTCATGAATACAGGACTGGTTTAAGAATATCTGAGTGTACTTTGCATTCTGAATCAATTTATTTTAACAAAAGCAATTGTAGATGAAGTAATTACTGGTATAGTTTTTTTGATTGGTCTTAAAGTTGAACAACAGCAATTTTATTGCTTAGATCAATTTAGGGGAAAAATGCAAGATATATCTTTTTAATTTCAGTTTGTTTGGTGTACTGACCCAGTTCTGGTTAGGGGTTAAATCTCACTAGAATTGTTTCAAGCATCAAAAAGGGGGAAAGTATGTAATCAAGAAAAGGAGACTTATATTGCAAAAATTTATATTGAAAATTTAGTAAAGTTTAATTTTTTTAAATTGTGATTTTTGTAAAAAGGTAATTCATGGTTAAAAAAAAAAAGTGTTAAGCAGCTTCCTAGAGAGTATATAATGAATTTTCTTATCCACTCCAGTTCCACAATCTTGTTCACGTTTCTTGACTATTTTTCTAAAGATAGTCTATGCAACTATGCTTGGACATGAAAAAAATTGATTCTATAATCCAAGCCCATTATAAATACTTTTGTTGCCCTTTTTCGCTTAAGTATATCTAGGAAATTATTCGTAAGTGTCTATGTCCTTGTCTGCGTGTAAGCATTGGTGTGCTGGAGCTGGTTTTATAGGCTCAGGAGAGCTGATTGTTGTATTGGCAGGAATTTAGTGAGCTGGTTGTTAAACTTGGCCATTATTGAAGTTGACCTCGAGGGGAGTACTTACACCATGGAAACGGGCAAACTCTACAAATAGACTCTCCCTTCTTCTAGCTCATTGGTAAACATTTACCAGTACACCGCTGGGCATTGGTAACTTTTACTTGATGAGGCCTCTGTTGACGTACTTATGGATACTGGCAGTTTGCTTTGTAAAGACAAGTGAAATGAATATTCTTAGGCAAGTCTTCCACACATGTGTAAGTAGGTATCGGGATGTTATCTGTTTCAAGAAACAGAAGAAGCAACTGAAAAATAAGAGTTTATCTTAGAAGAGTGATTCCAGGGTTGGTTAATTCAGTGATGAAAGCACCCACTGAAGTTCAGAACTTGCTTTCATTTCTTCATCTTCCGTGTGTTGACATCCCCCGAAGTTACAAAATGGCTGATGCGGCGCCAGGCATCATGTGTAGGCATGACAGAGCCTGGGAAAGAAAGAAGCATTTTCTCCCATACTTTTTTTTTTTTAAAGTGAGGGAAACCTTTTCCAGAAATCTCCCTGGTACATCACACTTTAGGTCCCATCAATCCCTGGGCCAGGAAGAACCCTTGGAGTAGGAAATGGCAACCCACTCCAATATTCTTTCTTGGAAAATTCCACGGACAGAGGAGCCTGGCAGACCGTGTAGTCCATGGGGTCTCAAAGAACTTTTGTCTTCATGGAGCTTGGTTCTAGTGAGGAAGACAGATGGTAAACAAATGGCATGTTGTTGGTGATAAGTGTTACGAATAAAAATAAACAATAAAGGTAAAAAAGGGGCTTCTTGGGATTGGGAGTTGGGTTTAGGTGCTGTAATTTTAAAGAGGATGCTCACGGAAAGACCTCATTGAGACGGTGATGTAGGGAAAAGGCTGAAGGAAGTAATGTTTAAGATTGTCTGGATGATACATTTCTAGGAGTGGAACTCCTTGTTAAAGAGTTAGTTTTCCAAATAGCTACTCTGTGACCCTAGTACCATTTATTGAATAATCTTTCCCTAATGCTTTGACATGCCACCCTTATCATGTATCATGTGTGTTAAGTCACTTCAGTTGTGTCTGACTCTTTGCGACCTATGGACTGTAGCGCACCATGCTCCTCTGTCCGTGGGATTCTCCAGGCAGGAATACTGGAGTGGGTTGCTGTGCCCTCCTCCAGGGGGTCTTCCTGACCTGGGGGCTGAACCCACATCTCTTCCATCTGCTGCATTTGCAGGCCTCTTATGTCTGCTCTGTTGGCAGGTAGGTGCTTTACCACAGTGCCACCTGGGAAGCCCTTTTATCGTGAAGGCCTATGATATGTTTGTCTCTGTTCTCTTAAAATTTATACTTCTGTATGTGTGCCAATACCAATCTATTTTAATTGCTGTAACTACATCATGCGTGTTAATAGCATAGTACTAGTCTTTCCTAATCAGTTCCTCTTAGATTTTTCTTGGCTTATTTATTTAGCAGATAAATTTTAGCACTAGCTTGCCTAGTTCCCCTGTATTATATTTATGGGTTAGTTTAGGGAGTAACGAGTCTACTAGCTGATAATAGTATGTCTTTTAATTTGTTCAGTTATGTTCTTTCATGACAAAATTTTCTTCATAAAGATCCTACACAAGCTTTGTTAGGTTTATTCTAATCGTGTGTGTGATATTTTAAATAGGATTTTTCTTTGTTGTTTAAACTATAAAAACTTCCTGGCTTTATATAATTGACAAGTTTTTTTTGTACTTAAGATGTTCAACATGATGATTTGGTATACATATGCATTGTGAAATGATGACTGCAGTCAGTTAGCACATGCATTACCTCACATAGTTACCTTTTGTGTATGTGTCTGCAGAATGCTTAAGATGTATTCTTTTAGCTAATTTGAAGTATACAGTTTAGCGTTGTTAACTGTAGCCACCAGGTAATACACTAGGTCCTCAGAATTTGTTCCTCTTACACCTAAAAACTTGTATCCTTTGACCAACATCTGAGCTCCCCCACCCACCAGCTCCTGACAGTTTGTTCTCTGGTTCTACAAGTTTGACTTGTTTCAGTTTCAAGTATAAATGAGATCATGTAGTATTTCTTTTTCTGTATCTAGTTTACTTCACCTAGCATAATGTCCTGTGGTTTTATCCATGTTGTCTCAAATGGCCCTCCAGATATTATGCATAACACAAGAAGAGCAGTTTTTTGTGTGTGTTTGTGTTTGTACCAGTTTTGTAACTGTTTACCTTATTGGATTATTTTAGTGTTTCCAGTAGTTTCCTCCACTGATTCTCTTGGGGTTCTTAAAAAAGACAGTTATAACATCTGCAAATGGTTTTGCTACTTCTTATTTTTAGCCTTTTTTTTTTTTTTTTTTGGTCCAAGTTCATTTGTAGTTACTTCCAGAAAATGTTTTAAAAAATGGTGGAAACCTTTGGTTTTTACTTTAATGAAAAATATGATTCTGTCTTTCGGCCTGAGATGGCCGTTTGGCTAGAGATAGAATATTTTTCAAAAATCCTGTTTTATTAAGAGCGTAACACAGTCAGGGGTCAGTGTTGGATTCTGTCACCTTTGTTTTCAGCCTCTGCGGTGACAGGGTTTTTTCCTCTGTTGTCTTATTAAATCTTCTAATACATATCCACTCATACATCTCTGCGCTTATGTAGGATAGTCTTCTTCTCTGTATCACTAGATTGTATTTGTAAAAACTCTAATTAAAGCTATTAGCATTAATATTATTGATAAATGACGGTCTGATCTAATCTTTCATTTGGAAGATGTTGTCTTTCTCATGTTCTGCTGATTTTGTAAAAAATAATTTCTGAATTCCTTCTAATGCTCTGGAACAGTTTAAATAGCATTGTGATTATTGTTTTTGAAGATTTGTTAGAATTCTCTGAAACCACCTAAATAAACCTGTACATATTGAGGGGTAGCCCTTGGCAACTTTCTCACTTTCTTCCAGGGTAATTGTTTGGGTTAAACTAGACATGTTCAGTCTTAAAGCTCCCATCAGTCTTAATAGAAATAAGCAAGACTCTGTCAGGACTGCTTTGTGGAAAGGGTATGGGCTTTTGAGGGCTAACCTGTTTTGAAATATGGGTCAGCCCTTATTGCCTGAGCCTCTCCTGAAGCTTAGTGTTTCATCTGTAAAAATGGGGCTGACATTTACCTTGAGGTTTGTTGTGAAGATGGAATAATATAGTGTATAGGATAGTGTCCAACCATGTCTGTCTCAGTATTGGTGTTTGATACATGTTAGATCTGTTTCATTCCATCCTGTTCTGTTCCTTTATTTTTATTTGTGGCTTCTTAGATCAGATTTGTTCACAGTCCTTCACTTTGAAGTGTTTATCGATATTTTTGCATTTTAGCTTGGTCTCAAATTCTGTGCCTTAAGCATCAGTTTATGTGATTCGAGGGGAGGCCTTACAAATAGCTGTGAAAAGAAGAGAAGCAAAAAGCAAAGGAGAAAAGGAAAGATATAAGCATGTGAATGCAGAGTTCCAAAGAATAGCAAGAAGAGATAAGAAAGCCTTCCTCAGCAATCAGTGCAAAGAAATAGAGGGAAACAACAGAATGGGAAAGACTAGAGATCTCTTCAAGAAAATTAGAGATACCAAGGGAACATTTCATGCAAAGATAGGCTCGATAAAGGGCAGAAATGGTATGGACCTAACAGAAGCAGAAGATACTAAGAAAAGGTGGCAAGAATACACAGAAGAACTATACAAAAAGATCTTCACAACCCAGATAATCACAATGGTGTGATCACTCATCTAGAGCCAGACATCCTGGAATGTGAAGTCAAGTGGGCCTTTGAAAGCATCACTACGAACAAAGCTAGTGGAGGTGATGGAATTCCAGTGGAGCTATTTCAAATTCTGAAAGATGATGCTGTGAAAGTGCTGCACTCAATATGCCAGCAAATTTGGAAAACTCAGCAGTGGCCACAAGACTGGAAAGATCAGTTTTCATTCCAATCCCAAAGAAAGGCAATGCCAAAGAATGATCAAACTACCACACAATTGCACTCATCTCACATGCTAGTAAAGTAATGCTCAAAATTCTCCAAGCCAGGCTTCAACAATATGTGAACTGTGAACTGTGAACTTCCTGATGTTCAGGCTGGTTTTAGAAAAGGCAGAGGAACCAGAGATCAAATTGCCAACATCCGCTGGATCATCGAAAAATCAAGAGAGTTCCAGAAAAACATCTATTTCTGCTTCATTGACTATGCCAAAGCCTTTGACTGTGTGGATCACAATAAACTGTGGAAAATTCTTCAAGAGATGGGAATACAGACCACCTGACCTGCCTCTTGAGAAATCTGTATGCAGGTCAGGAAGCAACAGTTAGAACTGGACATGGAACAACAGACTGGTTCCAAACAGAAAAAGGACTACATCAAGGCTGTATATTGTCACCCTGCTTATTTAACTTCTATGCAGAGTACATCATGAGAAACGCTGAGCTGGAAGAAACACAAGCTGCAATCAAGATTGCCGGGAGAAATATCAATAACCTCAGATATGCAGATGACACCACCCTTATGGCAGAAAGTGAAGAGGAACTCAGAAGCCTCTTGATGAAAGTGAAAGAGGAGAGTGAAAAAGTTGGCTTCAAGCTCAACATTCAGAAAACAAAGATTGTGGCATCCGGTCCCATCACTTCATGGGAAATAGATGGGGAAACAGTGGAAACAGTGTCAGACTTTATTTTTTTGGGCTCCAAAATCACTGCAGATGGTGATTGCAGCCATGAAATTTAAAGACGCTTACTCCTTGGAAGAAAAGTTATGACCAACCTAGATAGCATATTCAAAAGCAGAGACATTACTTTGCCGACTAAGGTCCGTCTGGTCAAAGCTATGGTTTTTCCTGTGGTCATGTATGGAGGTGAGAGTTGGACTGTGAAGAAGGCTGAGCGCCAAAGAATTGATGCTTTTGAACTGTGGTGTTGGAGAAGCCTCTTGAGAATCCCTTGGACTGCAAGGAGATCCAACCAGTCCATTCTGAAGGAGATCAGCCCTGGGATTTCTTTGGAAGGAATGATGGTAAAGCTGAAACTCCAGTACTTTGGCCACCTCACGGAAAGAGTTGACTCATTGGAAAAGACTCTGATTCTGGGCGGGATTGAGGGCAGGAGGAGAAGGGGACGACCGAGGATGAGATGGCTGGATGGCATCACTGACTCGATGGATGTGAGTCTGAGTGAACTCCGGGAGTTGGTGATGGACAGGGAGTCCTGGCGTGCTGCAATTCATGGGGTCGCAGAGTCCGACAAGACTGAGCGACTGAACTGAACTGAACTGATGTGACTCGACTCCACAGACACTGAACTGTATGCCTGTTAGCCGAGGGTTTCAAACTCTCTTAGCACTAATATAGTAGAGAGAAAGATATGACTTACTCTGAAAATTTCATTAACACCTGTTGGTATGTGGTGTCACTGCTCTAGACTAGAGGGGAGAGTGTGTAGACACTAGAACCATGTCTGTTCTTCTTCGTGTCCAAGTTGTTTTCATTTTATTCTCTTCTGATTATCTGGGAAGTGTAAATTTAAACAGAAAGCTATAGCTTGCTTAGTCCTTTCCAGTGGAAATTCTGGATGCTCACATAGCAGGAAAATTAATGTTAGGGATTCAGTGAATGGTCCTTATGACAAGGCATGAGGGTCAATGGCTAAGGAGTGAAGTGTGCTTCATAACTCCGTTGAAGGGCCGAAAAAATATTTTTCTGTAGAAATATTGTTTAGTTGCATTCATGTAAGGGTATTTAAAAGACTTTTATGTACCAGGCAGTGCTAAGCAGTAGAAGTAAAAAGAAATGAGGCGTGTGCTTCTAGTTTTAAGATACTTAGAGAATAGTTCAGAAGACGTAAACAGATGGTGGTAGGATAGTCTGAAAAGAAACATGAAGTCCCATGAGTTTAGAGAAGGAAAGTTCCGTTAACTGCTGGAGGAGTTAGGGAAGTTTTCATGCGGGCAACATTTGGCGTGTGTTTGCGTCTGTGGAGTGTTTTACCATATGCACATGCAACAGCAATAAGATGGGAACGAGGTGGGGTTCCCAGTTCAGTGAGACCCAAGGATAGCATGCAGACGAAGCCCTTGGTTGTATAACAGTATAGCGGTCAATCAGTATTGTTGGCTAGTTGGATGAATGAAAGAATGAATTATATATATCAGGCATTCATATATGACCTCAAGGAAAATAACTACTTGGGAAAATATGTTCCAAAATTTAGCTTAAAAATTAGTCTCTTAAACACAGTCCTTGCTTGTATTGAAAAGTTTATTCTGAATCAAATACAGGTTTGTCTTAGGGATTTTGTTTCCTCGTTAGTTACATGAAGAATGGTATGTTTTCATTCCTCAAAGGACCAAAAGGTAATGACTTTCAGAAATCAAAAGGAAATGATCAGATCCCTTCTATTCACCTAGATGGTGGTAGTACTTAACCTTTTCTGCCATCTGGTTTAGAAGTTCATTTATTTCAGTCAGGCCAGTGGTCTCAAAGTTGGGGGAGTATGCAAGACTTTTTATGTTGGGGTACAGGAGGGAAATGTTAACATTTTTGTTTATATTGCTTTTCACGCCCATTGTTTAATTTCTGTTTTTGTGTATACACATATATATGCGTACATGTATATGCATAAACTACAGAAAGCACATGTGCACTCACATGTGTTTTCACATACATTTACATGCAAAATGAGGTTATGTGCCCCCCCAACCCAGATGGAGAGGTTAGAGGTCCCTGACTTAAGCCATCAGTACAAAATGCTTTTAAAGGGATCTTAAAATATTTGAGATCGCACGGCAAGCTTTCAAGATGGCGCCGAAGAAAGACAAGAAGCCTAAGAAGTCAACCTGGAAGTTTAATTTGGATCTTACTCATCCAGTAGAAGATGGAATTTTTGATTCTGGAAATTTTGAACAATTTCTGCGGGAAAAGGTTAAAGTGAATGGAAAAACTGGAAATCTTGGGAATGTCGTTCACATTGAACGCTTCAAGAATAAAATCATAGTCGTTTCTGAGAAACAGTTCTCTAAAAGGTATTTGAAGTACCTTACCAAGAAATACCTTAAAAAGAACAATCTTCGTGATTGGCTTTGTGTGGTTGCATCTGACAAGGAGACTTACGAGCTTCGTTACTTCCAGATTAGTCAAGATGAAGATGAATCTGAGTCTGAGGACTAGATGACGCCATCCTTCATAGGGCTTTGCTTGCTAACAAAACCAATTAAGCATACAAAAGAAACATCTTAAAATGGACCTTTAGGCTATCAGTGAATAAAAAAATTACTCTGTATGTTAAACATTCATCTTTTATTTAAGTGTATGCTGTTCATATGGTGCTGCTTTTCCTTTAATACTTTTTTATAATTTTATTGGAATGTAGTTGATTTACAGTGTTGTGTTAGTTTCAGGTATATAGCAAAGTGAATGAGTTATATATCCACTCATTCTTTTGTCATATAGACCATTACAGAGTATTGAGTACAGTTCCCTGTGCTATAACAGCAGTTTTTTAGTTACATGTTTTATGTATGCTAAGTTGCTTCAGTTGTGTCCAGTTCTCTGCAAATCCATGGACTGTAGCCCGCCAGTCTCCTCTGTCCATGGGATTCTCCAGGCAAGAATACTGGAGTGGGTTGCCATTTCCTACTGTCATCTGTTTTATGTATAGTAGTGTATACATGCCAGTGTCAGTCTCCCAATGTATCCTTCTCCCCCATATCCCCTGGTAATCATAAGATTTCTGCATCTGATTTCTGTTTTGTAAATAAGCTTTTGTCCACCTCCCCCCCGCCCCCAAATATTTTGTATAAGCAATATTTAAATAGCTTATAGCTAGTGGAATTTCAGGATTTATCTAATGTACTGGTTTTACAGACATCCTCAAGTTAAAAGTATATAGCAAAAAACACAATTGGGTGTAACTATATAATAAAATATTTAGATTTGAAAAAAAATATTTGAAAATTTAATCTGGGGTATAAAAATAAGAATCCATCTCATTTTATACCAGTTTAAGAGAAACACTTTAAATAAACATAATAGGTTGTAATTCAGGTTTAATAATAGGTTGTAATTCAGGTTTAATAGCAGATACATACTTGCAGGTACTTTAAGTAGACTTTTTGTTACACAGAAGTAACTTTCAGAGAGCAATTCTGTAACATGTTTTCTTAGTGAGATGGTAGTAAGTGCCATAAGCCTCCTTGCTACACACTGCCCCTTGTCTACCATTTCCCTCCTTAGTTGGTTAAAAATCACACTGCAATGCATAATACAAAACTGTATACTCTGTATGGCCCCAACTATGTATAAAGTGTAGGTTTGTATAAATGTTTGTGTGTGTGTAATACAGTGACTTACTAAAAGAAAAAAAAATATTGCAAAGGCTCGATCAGTTCCAGTGCTTTGCCAAAAGCCTTCCCTGTTGCTGTTATTTGGCACAAGACTGACACCTAGAGTCCATCGTAGCTTATTTATTCTGAGGTTTTCTCTGACTGAACCTTCTGCTTTGGATTTTTTTGTTAAAATAACTAAAATGTTACTGTATTTATTGCGCTCTCACTTTTTGTTGGTAGCATGATGTAAGTTATTTTGCATACCCTGGCAGGAAAATGTGTACTATACCACTGGCCCATTGCAACACTAGAGAGAATGATATTTGCGAAATGCTGTTCAAAATGATTTTTCTCTAATTCAGATTTTGACATATTCCTTCCTCCCTCAGTTCCTCTTTCCCTGCCAGCTTGGTCTAGTTGGCCCACCATGTCTAGAAACCGTAAAGACGGTTCTTCTAGGCAAGACCGAGGCACTTGGTGTGACTTCAGATCATCTTTAGGGTATCAGTCATCGTGTGGTTATGTTGAATGGAGCAAGTACAGGACATATGCTTTAATTGGAAGTTTTTGAAGATGCTTGACTGCTTAGAATTCTCCTACCTAGCAAATTAGGAAAGTATTTTTCAGCTGCATTTTGTTAGGTTTTAGTATTTTGGTAATTTCCATTAGTAATAGTTTCCTTATATTCTCTGGCGTCCTTCTTATAGCTAGTTGACTTTTTCATTTACCTTAAATTGTTTTCTAAAAAAAACCTGATGGGTGTATATCCACTAATACTTTCATAGCATCTGGAGTTGAATTTTCAGTGACTTCATTGAAAGTCAGAAGACTTCTATGGTCTTTCATAGTTAGAAAGCGCTGCTCTATTTTCATAAGTGTTGTCTTTTTCCTGCAATAGTAAAGAACAGGCCACATTTTAAGTTTTGTAACCAATAACACCACACTAAGAGCGACATATTAATTACAGTGCTGTCTTGCATTCTCCAGTAACCATAAAGGTCCAGTTTCCACTTTCCCTTTGTGTGGAGTAGGATGTGGGAACTGAAGAATAACTTTATTGTTTACATGCCATTGTCAAAGCCCTGACTGAGGGCTTTAAAATTTCTACTTCCAGGCTTGTCTTCTAGTCATTTAATTTTGCCTCTTTGCTGAAAAGGTGCCTGTGTCAATAAAAGAAGAGTGTGGACACACATTTGTAATTATTTAGAGTGGCATCTTAGGTATTTATAATTAAACCACTTCTTTATGTACTTCTATATACACTGAAGGATGAAGTGACTACTTAGATGATACTATTTCCTGGATGAAAATCCTTTTTAGAAATTAGATTTAGAAAAACCACATCTCATATCAGAATTCTGTTTCATTTGCCCTCATGGCTGCTGTTTAAGAGGAAAATATCTCTGTTAGTGTATAAGTTCTTTATTTTGTATACATTTTAATTTAAATCTGGGCAGTTTGATCAGGTATCGTGGAAACTGTCTGCTCTGTTATCTCTAAAACAATGTCTTGTTTGAAAACACCTGTTTTTATAGGACTTTAAGACTGTAGAAGGACTATCAGAATGTATTGTAGTCAACATACATTCTTCCTATCACTAAACATCAAAGGCTGAAGAAATAACTCACTTTTTATTCTTATTATCTGTCTTTTCTAATGTGAACAAGTAAATTTTCTATATATTTGATCCACAGATGTTTGCAACATTTGCTTAATGGTTACTACTGATGCAAGATACAGTCCAAAGAAGCTTTCAACCCACAAAAGCATCCTTGTCTGTATTGAAAACATTACCTGTATCCAGTGTGTTTCAGAAAGATTTCATGTCACTAAGATGCCAGCCTGGTTGGTGTCTATTTGATATTGTATCAGATGTCCTTTGTTATGTATTTATCAAAACAAATGCATTTTATGAAAGTCCTCTTTCAGACTCTTTTTAAAGAAAAACTTGATTATTGATAGCTTGTTGGCAGCTAAGTTTTTTTAGTTAAACATGCTTTTTAACTTTACATCTTTTTGATATTTTACACTTACAGTTTGTTGGTGTGTTTCCACATGTCTCTTATTATATAGCTCTTGAGCAATTTCCTGAAAAATACGCCGAGCACTCTTTTTCTATAAATACAAATAAGAAAAAAAAATGTTGTCTTATAATTAAAAGCAGTGATTATTGCACGTTATCTGAGCCTTTTCTTTCTTTATTGGCCACCAGTCTTAGAAACTACCCCACCCAACACATCTGTACCCACAGCTAACTCTTGTATTTTGAGTATATTAAGTAGAATTTATGATTGAGAACTATCAATTTGCCACATATTCTGTCACTTGAATATCATTTTTCTCAACAATAGGAAACAGTATGAAAGTTGTTCTGTGGTGATGTTCTGTGTTTCTTAAATTATTTTCATTGTAAAATAGTTAATAACCACAATTCTGAAGATGTTTTACCAGCATTGGTGTGTACCTTTTGTGACTCTTCTGTTTCTTTCTTTCTTCGAGTGTTAGATTTTGACTGTCAGGAAGAAAAGGAAAGTCTTACAAGACATGTTATGTACTCAGAACAATCATGGCAGATATCTCATACCATAATAAAGTTAAACGAGCTTGATATTTAAGTAATATGCAGTAAGAGTAATTTTCGTGTCACTTCTGAGGTGTTTTTATTAATAGCTCAAGCTGATACTGATAATAGGATTTATGGTAATCTTAATATAACGCATACATATCCCCTCTTATAGCATGTGAACAATGAGAAGTATAGTCTTTCTCAAAAACTTTAGGCCTCTTAAAGATATTTTAAGGCAGTGTCTAATCTCTCTCTCTCTTTTTAAAATATTTATTTAGCTGTTCCGGGTCTTAATTGCATCATGCAGGACTTTTAGAAGTATCGTGTGGGATCTAGTTCCCTGATCAGAGATTGAATCCGAGCACCCTGCATTGGGAACATGGAGTCCTAGCCACTGTACCACTGGGGAAGTCCCTTCAGTCTCTTTCGTTAACCTTTTTCACTCTTAAAGATCGTTCTTAGGCCTTTCATACCTCCCCCACCAGTGGAAAAGTAGCGTGTGTCTGATGGTTATAAAGAAGGATCTCTTATTCCCATTTATGGAAAGAAAACCATATAAATTATGTACTCTGGTTAGTGATTTTCAGTGATGAAAATTTTTGCTTTTTTCTGCAGACCTCTTCTGCAGTAGGTATTTCCTGCAGATGCAAAGGGAGATGTTAATTAGGTGAGCTATTTCTGAGGCTCCCAACCTGTGGAGAGATGGAGGTTATTTCCTTAAGACAATTTTCAAGTCCATAGGGACATCTGATGCATGACGTTTGACTTACTTTGATGAAGACGATGAAGATCACGAGCACACTGGTGATGTAGATAGAGAACAGGACTAAGAGGGCTATCAGGGTGGACTGCAGTTCCTTGCTGAGAACCTTCATCTCTTTGTTAATTATAGACAGAGAAAGAGAGCCAGTCACTATTGAAACATTATTGCAAATATATGTATAAAGTGTAATTGAAACTAAATGTTAAGGGGGACACATGAGCTTATGCTATTTGGCTATTCATATAAAAATTTATTCAGGGGCTCTTAATTTAGAAGGCACTCAAGTATATAATATAGTTAAAGCCAGTTCATTAGTTCTTTAAGTGTATTATGCCCAAAATGTTACTCATTTTTAAAACTTAAAATTTTAATAAATTCAATTAATTATTTGTCATGATGCTAAGAATCACTTTTTATGTAAATTGTTGCCTAAAGTGAGATAAACATTTCAAGACAGGTTGTTCAAGGGTGTTTTAAGTTTCTTTTAGTACCAAGAGTCTGTGGAGTTAAAATTCTTTCCCACATATGTTTATGACCTTGAACTGAATACATAGGTAAACAGTGCAGTCTTTGAAGACCCTGAGAAGGCCATGCGTTGAGATGATGGTGCTCACCGCACGCCTGTATATGCAGTGTTGTTGTGTCTCTTCTTTCTAATAAAGCTGGAAGTAGAATTATTGAATCCATTTGTACATTCTGAATTTCTCCCTCCCTGTAGGAAGTGTCCTGTTCTCTAGGTAGTGATGAAATAACACACCACAATTATTTGAAGTATGCAATTATTTGAAGTACAGAATCCAGTTAAATTTGTAATTGTTATCTGAATAACTTGTACTTTTCAACTAAATAAGCCCGTAGATGCTTATCCTGTGAACTCAGTTTATACAACATACATTTTTCTTGTGAAACTTAATAAATCAACCATATTTGTAAAACTTAAAAGTTTCAAGTGTGAAATTAGCGGCTGTGTTAAAAGGTAGGAAATTGCTGTTTCTGTCTTAATGGTATTTTCATTCCTACTCCTACAGAAGGGTGTTTCATCACATAAACTTGCAGGTTTGAGACCTCCTTCTCTTTACAAACCATTTTTCTTCTGGCTGTTATTTTCTATAGAAGACAAATGCATGCAGTGAGAGATACAAATTTCTACAGCTGTTGTGTGTTTGTTTTAATATCTGTTGTTGAGTCATGTCTGACCCTTTCAGATCCCATAGACTGCAGTGCACCTGGCTTCCCTGTCCTTCACTATCTCCCGGAGTTTGCCCAAACTCAAGTCCATTGAGTCCGGGATGCCATCCAGCCATCTCATTCTCTTTCGCCCCCTTCTCCTCCTGCCTTCAGTCTTTTCTCCGCATCAGGGTCATTTCCAGTGAGTCGGCTCTTCACATCAGGTGGCCAAAGTATTGGAGCTTCTGCATCAGTCCTTCCAGTGAATATTCAGAGTTGATTTTCTTAGCTGACATTAATTATTTGATATAAACCAGGCACCATTAAGGGCTTCCCTGGTGGCTCAGAGGGTAAAGCATCTGTCTGCAATGCAAGAAACCCGGGTTCATTCCCTGGGTCCGGAAGATCCCCTGGAGAAGGGAATGGCAACCCACTCCAGTACTGTTGCCTGGAAAATCCCATGGACTGGGAAGCCCGGTAGGCTATAGTCCACGGGGTCACAAAGAGTCGGACATGACTGAGCAACTTCACTTCACTTCACAGGCACCATTAAAAGTGCTTTATGTGCATTAACTCATTTATAATTTACCCCTACAGGTGAGCATAAACTAACATTAAATAATAGTGAAATAGCAAAAATTCATTAGAACACCAAAGTAAGGCTTGTAATATAGGACAATCTGGGCTCCTCGAAGTCTGTTTTAAAACCAAAAGCCTGATCAATTTGAGTTTATGTTTTAATGATCTCAGAGCTCATCATACTAGAGTTTCTTTAAAGGGGAGAGGTCTGAGAAAAGCATGGAGTTACTGTTAATCTCTTCCTTTCCCCAGAATCATGTGAAGCTTTTCCTCACAATTTCATAATTTATAGGTCTTAGCTAGGCTCAGTGTCCTCACTTGCATGAGGAAATTGTCATGGATTTTAGTAAATCTAAGGAAACCACACCGACCCTTTTTCTTTCTGTTCATTATCTATGCACAAGGGGGTAAGGTCAGGGGTCCCCCAGTGGCTTTACCTAAATTTTGTGTTTATTCTCCATAATGCATATGTTTTTATAGGTTCAATTTATTGATTGCTTATGCTTCTCCAGTGTTTTGTTCTAGATGGTGCAATACCAGACCATATCCTAACAAGGCTGTCAGTTAAACATCATATTTCAGTCCGTGTAACATGGAGAAAGAAGGGCATAGTTGGTCAGCCTTTGCCAGTAAAGTCTGGACATAGAGAATATACGACCTGACATAGCCCTGACTGTGTGTGCAGAGGCTGAGAGATGGAATTGGAGTAGTTCTTCAGTCCAAACTGCATGTTGGCTAGTGTGAATGTCATACTTTTCACTGGCTCAGCTATTAAGTTATCAGATGTATCTCCTAATCTCTGCATAGAAGTAAGTGATGCATTTAAGGGGCCAAGCAGAACCCACTGTATGGGAATAAAGCTTTGACTGACCTCTCACCACAAGCACAGTCCCTCTTCCCGTTTGCTTAGCTCTTGGTTGCTTTGAGTTGGGAAAGGCTATTCCACAGACGTAGATTGCACTGTCATTGAAAGTCAGCCTGTTCACAGTGAGGGAAACCCGGTTGTGTGCCAGATTCTTAAGTGTGTATTTGTCTGTCTCACTTTTGCATCCATTAGAGCACAGGTTCTCAGACTTGTGAGTCCCATAGCGAAACCACAGGCTTGTGGGTTGCTCTGCAGGGCACCCCACTGTGGAAAAGGAGCAGGACAAGGTTACGGCCTTTTGCGTGTAGTCCACTTCAAGTTCAGGTAGTTGAGACACTGAGACGATGCAGTTGTCTGCAACCCCTGTAGGAGGAAGCAGATGAGCTTGTTCACTGGGCTTCTCACCTCCCTTTGTCCTGTGCTCCTGTTTTATTGATATTTTGGGGTGAAGAATCCACTGAAAACCATGGCTTTCTTGTTCTTACCTCACTCTCAGCACGGTCAAGACTATAAAAGTAGACACTGGTGCCAATATTTTATGATAACTATAAATGGAGTATAACCTTTAAAATTGTGAATCACTATTATAAAGTTACAACACACCCATAACTTTTTTTTAAACTTGTACATTAACTTTACTATCAGTCCAAAAAATTGAAACTTAAAGGCAGACACTGGTGTTCCTCACTTTTCTTGACCCTCTGAGTTTCCTGACCTCAGGCTTGCTGGAGCACAGTGATGTCTGGTACTTGAGGGGCAGCCCTGGGGGTGGGGTGGGGATCTCCTTTGCTGGAGGTGACAGCAGATCCGGAGTCAGAAGTTCAGGCTCCACGTGTACACTCGTGGTGTGCTTACGAGCTGTCCGTTTATCTCCCTGTGCAAATCAATTGCTCTCTAGGAGCCTGTTCCCTTATCTGCACTGCTGGCCTCACATGAATATTGCATTCAGTGTAGCAATAGGTATCAAAGCCCCTTATGCAAATGACTGAGCACATGAGCAGCAGGGATTTTTTTTTTCTGCCGTTTAAGGTTGTGATTGCTAGAAATTCATGACAGTTTACAGTTGTTCTTCAGGGAGTCTAGTTGTTCCAAAGGGAAACATTATAAAAGGCAAGATGTACATCTGGGAAATTGTAGCCCTGGCTTAGTCAGCCTTTCATTGGTGAGCAGAGGCCTGATGAGCTGGCCATGCCACTGCCCAGCAGGTTAGTTTCTTCCCTGGCTCTTGTGCATTGCTTTGTAGCCTCTTGTAGCTTTAATTTACTTGAGCGGTATTGTGATTAGGAGCAGAGATTTGAATTCAGATCCTAGCTCTTGCTAGTTCCTAGCTCTCTGGTCTGTTTCCTCATTAGCAAAAGGGAGATAGTGTTGTGAGTATCGTGAGGTTAGCAGGAAGTTTCCTTGAGGCCATCAGTGCACAAGGAGTATTTACTTACCTGGGTCTAAGTAAGTATTTAATGAAAGGAGCTATTTCTGCTGCGATGGCCACTCCTGTCCCCACAGTATCATATGCCCATTTTAGAGAGAGCTCTAAATAGAGCTGTAAAGAGAGATAGCTAGCTGGTAAAGAATCCGCCTGCAATGCAAGAGACCCTGGTTCAATTCCTGGGTTGGGAAAATCTGCTGAAGAAGGGATAGGCTACCCACTCCAGAATTCTTGAGCTTCCCTTGTGGCTTAGCTGGTTAAGAATCCACCTGCCATGTGGGAGACCTGGGTTTGATCTCTGGGTTGGGAAGACCCCCTGGAGAAGGGAAAGACTACCCACTCCAGTATTCTGGCCTGGAGAATTCCATGGCCTGTATAGTCCATGGGGTCACAAAAAGTCGGACACAACTGAGCGACTTTCACTTCACTTCACACCATCATGTCAGCAGGGTCGAGACTAGACACCCCATCTAGTGCTCTCACCGCCGCCACATCATGCTGCTTCCGTGTCATGGGGTTGGGTCCCTATGTGGCTGCCTATCTAATCCCAGGTTCGTGAAACTGGAAAGCTGCTCAGTTATTTATCACTGGGAAGACCTGCCCTCAGCCATTTTGAGGGCAAGGGAGGCTCTATGTGAAATGCTATTATTGGTTGAGGCAAACTGGAGTTTGTGCATGTTTTCACTCTGACTTTGTGTGGTTCTGTGTTTCCACATGGTCTTATTTGTCTGACTTTTCCCTTTGCTACTGTACACAAAATTAAAAAATAATCCAAGATGTCTGATACAAGTTTCATATGGGCTTTTTGTCACTTAACATTTTTCTTATAGGTCCTGATCCAGAGCAGAAGAATTAAAACTAGAATCATGGTATTTGTGACCCAAATCTCTTCTCACCATGTTGTAATTTTTGTTACTTGTACAATTGGAGATGAGCTGGGAGCTTTTTAGCAACCTGGTAAAGGTAAACCAGAGGAGTGGGTAAAGTCAAATCACTGGAGAAGACCAGGCTTCCTGCGTCTTCAGCCGAGGGGTTTAGCCTCACTCCTAAGTCTGGTAACTGCGGCCGCAGGTCTCCTACCCAGACTTACCTTAGAAGTAGAGAAGCGGCCTTATGAGGTATAGTAATCGTTAAAGTGTGGGAACTTGAAGTGGAAATGGGCCTGCCAGAGTCATGAAGTTAAGCAGCAAGGTCCCAGTGTCAACTCCTCCATGAGGTAGTTTTTCAAAGGGAAGCTATCTTTTAACATTTTTCCTGGAGAACTAGTGTTCCAGGGTAAAATAAATACTTGCAACTTTGGAGTTTCATATCTCTGCTCATGACCGCCTTGGAAGGGAGAAAGCCCGGTGTGGTGGTTTCCTGTGAGAGCCCAGGCTGTGAGGAGACGGCTGCTCCCCCAGCCGCCCCCGCCCGCCCCCGCCCGCCCCCGCCCGCGGCAGCTTAGTGCGAAAGGGAAGTGTGGATAATGTGTCAGCCTGCAGCCCACTCCTCTCAAGAGCTGCGCTTGAAGGACTCGCATTCTATAGGGTTTCTTTTTAAACACAGTACCCTCTGAAAAAGGTTGAAAGTTTATCTTCTTAGTGAAGGGAATGAAAAAAGATCACTGTTTTTGAAGACCAAGCTAGAAGATACATAGAGAAGTAATTTCTGAACTTTCTAAAAAACGCCTTTATGGAAAATTTCGAACATACGCAGAAGTAGTTGACCAGCACAGTAACTTCTCCACCATCACCTGACTTCAGCCCAGTCTTGTTTCAGCTCTTCTCCCTACTTGTGCCTTTACTCTCTCGTTATTTTAGGGCAAATTCCAGATAATTTGTCTGCACATCTTTCAGTATATATCTTTGAAAGATAATTCTTTAAAAAAATAATGCTAATTAGACTGCTCTATAAAAGTAATATATATACTTATTAGGGAGTTAATAGACTTATTACTGAAAGTAGAAACAAAAAAGTCACCCATAGTCCTTTTACCACTCTGCCCCTACGAAATCACGGTTAACATTTAAAAATATTTCTTTACAGATGAGAAAAAAATAAGAGCTTTTGTTCCCTTTCCTGGCCTATGACCCAAACTTTGTGAGCAAATCTGAGATTATGAGATTTTTTAGAACGATGATGAAATTATTAGAACTGTGATATAGGAAACTCTTTCCTAGAGGAAAAAACAGGCAAAAGTATCCATATATTTGTGATATGGTTGTTTTTCAAGGAAGGAGCCATAGCAGTTTTTTTAAATGACAGGTACTTCAATTTATAGAAATTCAGCTTTTTCTGAAACACTGTTCTTTAAAAAATATTCAATTATTTAGTGCAGAGTCAGTTTGCTGTATGGGAACTGAATTGTTAATGATTAATGTGATTTTATGAATATTTTCAAGCCTTTGTTTGGAGAGGTACTCTTCTCTAAAGCAGCATGATAGCAAAGGAAATTTTCAATGTTAATATTAATTTTTTTTCTCAGCTGTTTTTTTATTACCTATTTCTCTGAGAAAAAAGGAAATTTGTCACCTTAGACAGTTTCCATAATGTTATACATTTAAAAATCTGTAGGGGGTTAAAATATAAATGAATTTTTAGATGAAAAGTAGCAATTGATTTAAATAAAATGGAGGGAAAAAAAAGAACCTTACCGACATAAAACAGAATCAGATTGAGTTCCAGACCGAGAATGATCTTTCCTCTGTTCACAGTCTCCATTTCTGTGTGTATGTGTGAGGTGTGGGAGTGTGTATTTGAGGAGAGTTTTGGCTTTTTTTTTTTTTTTTCTCTAAGAAAGGAAGAACCAAAGAGAGGAACTCCTATTGAGGAACCATAATTGGGAACTTTTTGAAATTGTGTAAAGATTGTTTGTAATGCAGTTTCACCATTTAAAGTTGAGATTTTAGCTTAGAGCACACTTCTAAATGTTCATATGGTCACGTTTTTCTTGGGTTTTACAAAGCCTCAAAGATGTTAGATGTTTTGGGTGAGATTTTGATTTACCTTGGTGCATATTCCTAGAAAGTATTGTTTGACAGATAACTCATACTTAAATTTTCTAGAGCAGTTCAGTCTGTGCTCTTGGGCATCTAATTTGTTCTTGGTGCTGGGCTGATAACTGCTGGAAATCGAGGAGAAGCAGAAGGAGATACCTTCGTGTAGTGTGCTAAGTCGCTTCAGTTGTGTCCAACTCTCTGCGACCCTATGCACTGTAGCCCACCAGGGTCCTCTGTCCATGGGATTCTCCAGGCAAGACTACTGGAGTGGGTCGTCATGCCCTCCTCCAGGGGCTCTTCCCAACCCAGGGATCGAACTCACATCTCTTCCATCTTCTGCATTGGCAGATGGGCTCTTTACCACTAGCACCACCTGGAAAGTCCATCTTCATGTAGAGACAAGAGAAAAATCAGTGAACGATGAATAAATAAGTTGGGTGCCATTAACTAATTGTATCCCAGTTTTGTTTAGTCACTAAGTCATGTCCAACTCTTTGCGACCCCATGGACTATAACCTGCCAGGCTCCTCTGTCCCTGGAATTTCCCAGGCAAGAATACAGGAGTGGGTTACCATTTCTTTCTCTAGCGGATCTTCCCAACCCAGGGTTCGAATCTACATCTCCTGCATCGGCAGGAGATTCTTTACCACTAAGTCACCTGGGGAGCCCTTGTGCCCCAGTTTCGTGTGACTGCATTTATTGTGAAATAAATGTCTGGAATCTTTGTCATCCAGAACCCCATCCTAGTCCCTCGGGGGCTTCATCAGTCAGGTTCTTTGTAAAAAGCAGAAAGTGACTTGGGCTGACTTAATAAGCAAAAGGGAGTTTATTGAAAGGATTTGAGGGTAGCACAGTGAGTCCCTGGGAGGACTGGAGAATCATGTGTTGGGGTCTACATGCAAGACACATGCCCCGAAATCTGCTATAAAGCTGATGTGAAGAGCACACTGCCCCCGGCAAGCATTGCTGCCTTGGCGTGGGCCACAGCCTGTCAGTAGTACCCCACTCCGTGTTGCCCGGGCTGCTTGGACTCACACCACTACTCTGCCTTCCCAGAGAAGGAGCCTCACGTCCCCACCTCTGGGCCACTTGCTCCTCATTTCAGGTCGCGGCGAGTGTTTCTGAGCTTAGGTCATGAGCCAGTGCCTGAGCTGCAAGAAAGAGGGGGGAGAAGCTGCTTCCCCAGGCTTTGCCTTCCACGGGGAAGAGGGGTGCTCACTGCCAGAAAGAATGAAGCCCTCTCCACTGTACTGTTTGTATGCTTGGCACTTGTTGATTATATATTTTGTCATTTACAGAAAGTTATTCTCAATCTGTATTTAGTAATACTTTTAACATTACTGTGTATTTTTTTTTACATCATTGCTGTGTCAGAAAGCACCCCCCAGATTTTATATATACCACTGTGTGTGTGTGTGTGTGTGTGTGTGTGTGTGTGTGTGTGCGTGCGTGCGTGCGTGTGCGTCTGTAGTCAGTGCTTGGTATGTATGTGAACTGAAGACTTTTTCTAGCCCCCTAGTACCTGGGCATCTGACGCTCATGGGTTTGGAAATGACTAACGTAACACAGACTTGAGTCACTGTTCCAAGAAATGCTAGGTTGATTCATCCATTCTAGTGTGTTATATCCTTTCTCTGGTTCTGGAGGTTAACTTGTATGAAATTCTTCTGAAAAGTTAGAGAATGGATTGACCTCTCTTGAAAAGCACACCAAATGGTCTGTTTTTAGAAATTAAAAGTCTCCGTTAACCTATTTTTACTTTCAGCCTGATAAACCTCTCTAGTTAATATGTGGCATAATTTTACTACAGTAGTGGCGTTTTCTTACGTTTATCCAAAGCACTTTCAAACTTTGTTCTACTCTGCCTCAATGTCCCAGTGTTTAATAAGCAGTTTTCCAAACCTATTAACCATTACACACCTGTCAGTCTAAGGGAGGGTGATATCAAGAAGCTGTCAGAGCAAGTAGTAGTGTGGGCTTTGGGTCTGGTTTAATGAGGGATTACATTTCTGCTCCAGTGTTCATTAACCTTGCAAGCTGGGCCACGTTCTTCAGTCTTCCTAAGTCTCTGCTTCCTCTTTGTCCTACCGCTGGGTCACCCGGGAGATCATTCATCAAAGCACCCAGTGCTTGGCACACACCAAGTCCTTAGCCGATATTGTTCTTCCCCTCTTCCCTCTTTTGAATAATTTGTTCAAGAATTTAACTTCATGTTTTTGTTTTAGTAGGTGGCAAGTGGGATAAACCATCGGAAATTTTGGAAATCAAGGGACAGAATTGGGAAGAACAAGTGAATAGTCTGCCTGAAGTTTTCAGAAAAGCTGGTTTTGTTATCGAAGCTTTCACCAGACTGCCATACCTGTGTGAAGGTGACATGTATAATGACTACTACGTTCTGGATGACGCTGTCTTTGTTCTCAAACCCGTATAAACACATGGAGGTTGAGGTCTTCAGAGTCCACCCCAAGAATGTACACTCCAGAAGAGGATCTGCAAGTTCAGTTATGTGAAGGGAGGACCTTTGGGGACTGCCATTCTAAATATCATGTAGGAATTTTAAAAGCCAAATTACTAATTATTGCTTTGTAGTGTGTAAAAGGAATGTTTTTTAAAAAACAAAAAACCAACTCTTTGACGATTTTTATCAACTCTTTACTCAATAATGCAGGTCACACTCCAGTTATGGAAGATATTTTTTATACTTAATTGCAGTAGGAATTCATTCCCAAAGCAATAGTCATGACTTCACAGGGAACCAGTAAATGTGGGTTGTTTGTAATAAAATAAAGACTGGGTAATAAAGCTGTCTTTCCAGTTGCAAATATTGGTTATAAAGTATAGCCACTGATCCTCTTTCATGTTTAGAAATTCTGTCATTATTCCGGAAAATGTTTTTAATCATGCTAATAAACTGTTTTTGGAGGTGACTTTGGCATCATGTTGGAGTTACTATAAGGCTTCCCGAGTATCTTTAATTGCTTTGCTTCAGGTGTGCCTGAAGTAGTAGCATATATGAAAGAAAGATGAAGTAGACTAGAATATATGGTAAAGGAAGGCTTTAGACTTGGGGTGGGGGTGATTATTGCAAATTGTGGTGAACGCAAGCAACCCAGACTAACTCTCAAAAGAACAACCTCGTTCAGATGTACTTCCGGGACTACCCTCACTCCCCAACTCATATATATATATATATATATGTATATGTATACATATATATATATATATATATTTTTTTTTCGAAACGCAGAGCAGTGGGTTCTGACTTTGTGGTAACTTGTGTCCTACACTCAGAATTTTGCTTTTCTGGACAATCTCAGGTTCTCAGAATTGGAACATTCAGTTTTGTCTACTGAACACAACCTAATATTCTTTTAATTCAGCTTCTTAACTCTGTCCTTGTATACCTTTTTCACAGAACTTGGCTCTTCTTGAAATCCGTAACTGAGTTTATAGTTTGCCAGGAGTATGGTTTGAGAAAACCACGTCAGACTCATGCATTCTAGAATCCGTGAGTGCCTCCAACCATATATCCAGAAATGTTGCAACGAGGAGCTCATTACCAAGATCGATCAATAACCATTGTGGATGTTCCAAAGAGCAGAGCACTTAACCCAGAATCTAAAATCTCAGTAATCATAGAGATGCCAATTTGAGATCATGTCTATTAACAGTATGTTATTCTCACAACTTGATTTTGTCAGCCAGGTGTTTCATTAAATATTCTCATCTATATGCTCATAGAAGTCATCAAATCAGCACATTTACTGCAGCACCTGGGTATAAAGGCGAATTAAAGTCTTGAGAAGAATGACTGTATTATTCATTAAGAACCGCATTCCCACGTCCTCACACCAGTATCTTCCACCGTTACTGTGTAGTCATAATAAGAGTTGGATTATGTGATTTATGCAAAAGCGTTATTGGTGCTTTCTAATGCTTTCCACCCCCCCCCCCCCCCCCCCCCCCGGAATTCAAATAAGTGAAGTGCTCCTTAGATTGTAAAAATGGAGGAAATGAGTAAATTTAATGTAGTTCTTGTACAGTTCAGTTTTGCTTCTTTATAAGCTGTCGTCATCAGGGGTTGCTGTTTAGACTGCTGAACAAGAGTGCAAGAGTGACGACGGATGCTCAAAGAGGCAGGTTGCTCCAAAGTGATTCATTAACTTTGAAATTGAGAATTAATTTGATAGTCTACTTGGAAAAAAAAAAGAAACAAGCCTTCTTTTCTCCCCCAAATCAGAGAAAGCACATACATTTATGCATTTTAAAGACAAATACTTTCTCAAAATCTGAGGTTCTCTGAAAATCAGCTTCTCAAAAGTGCTGTTTTTTGGTGAAAATTTAAACCGACAAATCCGCTCACATTTCATGCCTGGTCTTGAAAGTCTTGGTGGTATATCATCATTCCACTAGATGGCAGTGTTTCTTACTGAGCGTCAATGACTGTTTTATTTCCCCTTAAACGGAATCATGTTTTTTCTCCCCAAAGTATTGATACAATAAACTGCCTTCTTGTCTGCACCATTCCTTGTGTAAGTGTTTCATATCAAGTTAAGGTTGTACTGGAGGAATTAAGACCTCTATTTGCAGTCAAAGCCAGCTAACCAGTTGACCTTAAAGGTCACAGAGAAAGGAAATGCAAGCTGCACCTGCGAGTCAAAGCTCTTTGCACCTGCAGCTGTAAGCCTCTGGAGTGTTTAGATCACTGATGTCAGCGAATGGAAGGGAAGAAGACACAATAGCCTTAGTCATTTCTCCCTTGTGCAGAGCTGTTGAGAGAGACAGTGAATTTTCTACCCTTCTCTTATGTCACGTCTGTTTTTACATAATTGACCTTTAACAGAAAAGCAGTTGGGCTGGGAAATAAAGTAAAACTTAGCTGTTTCAAGTCGTCTTTCTGAGTAAAGCTTTGTTTTCACTTAGTTCTGCTCTACCATGTTTCATTAACTTTGAAATCTACTCCTCAGAGCAGCATATTCAAGCAGACTCATAATGAAGCAAGATGTTTTTACCAGTTGTTTCCTACTGCTTGCTGCTGCTTAGTTACTGATAAAAGCATTTCATGATCTTTTTTCTCTAAAAGCTGCAGTACCGTCTGTCCATGTGGGCTTCCAGTGGCTAAAGTGACTTAGCACGTTTATGCGGATACCTAAATACTCCTCAAATAGGCTTATATCCAATGCATCTGTATTACAGCTGGAAGCCAGTGCACTGAGCCAGGGCTAGTAAAATGGACAGCCAGGGCTGTCCAGGTTGAGTTCTGCTGCGTAGGAATCCACTGAACACAAAACTGGGCTTGTCATTGACTGGAAACAACCAGGATGCTCACCAAGTAACACATCAAAGATATAAAATCATGAATTGGCAGAAGGAAGATCACACTGTCCCTGTCAAGATCTAAGTGAAAAAATGCAGCCAGTATCATGAAGGAAATATTACCACAATATAAAATTCAATAGCCTGCCCTTTTGCAATTGTATGATAAGACAGTAGCTAGGCAACAGTGAACAACACAAGAAAAATAATTTCACATCTCCTGTAGCTGTTTGTATAGGTGTTCATATTTTGGTGTCTACTTTATCAATTCGAATATATTTGTATTGTCTTTGTCTTCTGTGTGGGCTTCCCAGGTAGCTCAGTGGTAAAGAACCCGCCTGCCAATGCAGGAGAGGCAGGAGACATGGTTTTGATCCCTGGGTCGGGAAGATCCCCTGCAGGAGGAAGTGGCAACCCACTCCAGTATTCTTGCCTGGGAAGTCCCATGGACAGAGGAGCCTGGTGGGCTACCGTCCCTATAGTCGTGAAGAGTCAGACACAACTGAGCACATTTGCACTCGTATCTTCCATGTAGGAGTTGATTCTAACATTTTTAGTTGTTACTTTTATTTTGGAATAATGTTAGATTTCGAGAAACCTGTCAAAGATAGTACAGAGAGTTCCTGTGTACCCTTAACCCCCTAACTTTTGTCTTGCATAGTAGCCACATTATGTGTCTAAACTAAGAAATTAACATCGATACCCTATTATTAGTAAGCAAACTACTGACTACTGCAATTTTGCCCATTTTTCCATTTCCTTTTTCTCTGTTCCAGGAGCCTATTCAGCATACTACATCCCATTTAGTTGCTTACATTTAAAATTGCTTAGTGTTTATTGACACAGTACCATTATTTATATTTTTCTTCCAAATTTTTATTGTAAAATCACATGAAATTTCCCATCTTAACCATTTTTAGGTGTTCAATTCAGTGGTATTTAGTACATTCAAATTGCATAACCATCACCATAGTCCATTTTTACTGTTTTCACATTTTGCAAAACTGAAACTCTATAACCATTAACACTTAACTCCCTATTCCTTTCCCCCTTCCCCCACCCCCAGTCCTGGCAATCACCAGTCTACTTTCTTTGAATTTGGCTATTCTAGGTACCTCATATAAGTAGAATCATACAATATTATTTTGTGTATGACTGGCTTATTTGATTGAGCACAATGATCTCAAAGTTCATCCATGTTATAATGTGTGTCAAAGTTTCTTCCCTTTTTAATGCTGAATAATATTCCATTGTGTCTTTTGCTTATCCATTCATCTGTCAATGGACACCTGCATTACTTTTATTTGTTATTGAGAATAATGTGACTATGAACATGGGTGTATGAACAGTCTGTTTTGAGTTGCTGTTTTCGGGATCCTTACCCAGAAGTGGAATTTCTGGATCAGACACTAATTGTATGTTTAATTTGTTGAGGAATTGCCATATTGTTTTTCACAGTTGCTGCATCATTTTACATTCCCACTAACAGTGTACAAGGGTTCTAATTTCTCCACATCCTCCCTAACATTTGTTATTTTGTATTTTTCTTGATAGTAGCCGTTCAATGGATCTGAGGTGGTATACAGTGGTTTTGATTTGCATTTCTCTGGTGATTTGTTTTTCTAGTACAACTTGTATGGCATTGGGTTTCATTTACTAGTAACCTGTACTTTGTAGCTTGCTATCCATATTGATATCAAAGATTTGGAATCGGTGTACACTGATACCAAAGTACTTTTTCATTAAGAAATTTCATACTGCTGGAGAATTAGAATTATTATTGCTTAACTAGAACTTAAGATTTCCCTCTGGATTTTAGAGTCAATATGCTGTATTCACATGAATTATATACTAGTCTATTTTTTTGTGCAGGACCATTTAAAAATTACTTTCAGTAAGTATAAAATGAAAAGTAAAGATCCCCTCTTCATACCCTCAAATAAATAACCATGTAAATCTGGAATGCCTTATACACCTGCATTTCTTAAGTTGTGGAAAATAATTAAGAACAGATACGATGTCCAAATGCTATTTTCTTCTATCCTGTTCAGGAATCAACATAGTACATTGGTTTTATATTTTCATCTTTTTTCACTTTTTAAAACTATTTTGTATTCAGGTATAGCCAGTACACCGACTAAATGGACATGAGTTTGAGCAAACTGGGAGATAATGAAGGATAAGGAAGCCTGGTGTGCTGCAGTCCATGGAGTCTGTGGGGTCACAAAGAGTCAGATGCGACTTAGAGACTAAACAACAACAACAAATAGCCGATTAACAGTGTGTTAGTTTCAGGTGAACAGTGAAGGGACTCCGCCATACATATACATGTGTCCATTCTCCCCAAACACCCATTCAGGTTGCCACGTAACAATGAGCTGGGTTCCTACTATACAGTAGGTCTTTGTTGGTTATCCGTTTTATATAGAGCACCGTGTACTGGCAACCATAAGTTTGTTCTCTAAATAATTTTTTTTTTTTTTTTTTTGCTGTGGAAACCCTGGAACCAAGATGCAGGACACTGCTTTTAAACTTGGAACCCTCAATGCTTTTCAAATGGTAGAGTTGAAATGTTTGAGAATATGTTGGCAGTCTGTTTTATACTCAGCAGAACAAAAGTTTTCCCTCCACTTGACTTTGCCATCTTGTTTTTTTTTTATTTTTTATAGGGTAGCTGTGACTGATCATAAAGCACTACTGGTTTTGGCATTATAAGTAGCATGTTTGTTATAGAAAAAAGTAGAAAATACAGGTGTAAAGAACATGCAAGTAGATTTTAGCTGAACCATACCCTTAGAGGACCACTATCAACATTTTGGTATTACCCTTCTGGACTTTTATACATACCTGTATGTGTCCATGCATACACATTTACAAATTTTTAACATTAACAATTTTGACAATAAAAGATACCTTTATTCTTCCAAGATGAGTCATGTGAAACTCATAGACACCTATTTTCTAAATCAAAAATTGACAAAAGATGGAAGACATTTTCTATCATCTAGTGCTTGAGAGTAAGCTTCTTGTTTGAAGGATTAAACCAGGAGCCTAGGAATAAAAGGATGTTTTTGAGAATGCTGATAAATATTATAACTATTTATAAATAACTAATAAATATTTATAAACCATCAACTGAGCAACAGAGCAGCGGAGTCGGTCATTTTTGAAGAGTATATGTCATTCTGCCACCAACAAAGTAATGTCAGCATTATACATTTCAGTTTTTAAAAAATTTCAGGCATTGAGAGGTGTTTCATTAAATGTAAAGGATTTCGAGAAGATCTCTAGAGTTCACAATTAAATTCGTTGTTCAGTTGCTCAGTTGTGTCCTACGCTTTGGGGACCCCATGGACTGCAGCATGCCAGGCTTCCCTGTCCATCACCAACTCCCAGAGCTTGCTCAAACTCATGTCCATCAAGTCAGCCATGCCATCCAACCATCTCATCCTCTGTCATCCCCTTCTCCTGCCTTCAATTGTTCCCAGCATCAGGGTCTTTTCCAGTGAGTCAGTTGTTCACATCAGGTAGCCAAAGTATTGGAGCTTCAGCTTCAGCGTCAGTCCTTCCAATTAATATTCAGGACTGATTTCCTTTAGTATTGACTGGTTTGATCTCCTTGCAGTCCAAGGAATTCTCATGAGGCTTCTCCAACACCACAGTTCAAAAGCATCAATTCTTCAACGCTCAGCATTCTTTATGGTCCAACTCACATCCATACATGACTACTGGAAAAACCATAGCTGTGACTAGACGGACCTTTGTTGGCAAAGTAATGTCTGCTTTTTAATATGCTGTCTAGGTTTGTCATAGCTTTTCTTCCAAGGAGCAAGCATCTTTTAATTTCATGACTGCAGTCACCATCTGCAGTGATTTTGGAGCCCAACAAAAATAAAGTCTGTCACTGTTTTCATTGTTTCCCTGTCTATTTGCCATGAAGTGATGGGATTGAATGCTGTGCTCTTAGTTTCTTGAATGTTGAGTTTTAAGTCAGCTTTTTCACTCTCCTCTTTCACCTTCATCAGTTCAGTTCAGTTGTTGAGTCGTGTCCAACTCTTTGCCGACCCCATAGACTGCAGCACGCCAGGCCTTCCTGTTCATCACCAACCCCCAGAGTTCACTCAAAACTCATGTTCATTGAGTTGGTGATGTCATCCAGCCATCTCATCCTCTGTCATCCCCTTCTCCTCCTGCCTTCAATCATTCCCAGCATCAGGGTCTTTTCAAATGAGTCTGCTCTCTGCATCAGGTGGCCACAGTATTAGAGTTTCAGCTTCAGCATCAGTCCTTCTAATGAGTATACAGGACTGATTTCCTTTAGGATTGACTGGTGGATCTCCTTGCAGTCCAAGGAACTCTCAAGAGGCTTCTCCAACACCACAGTTCAAAAGCATCAATTCTTCAGTGCTCAGCCTTCTTTATGGTCCTACTCTCACATCCATACCTGACTACTGGAAAAACCATAGCTTTGACTAGACGGACCTTTGTTGGCAAAGTAATATCTCTGCTTTTTAATAAGCTGTCTAGATTGGTCATAACTTTTCTTCCAAGGAGTAAGTGTCTTTTAATTTCATGGCTGCAGTGATTTTGGAGCCCCCAAAATAAAAGTCTGTCACTGTTTCCACTGTTTCCCCATCTATTTGCCATGAAGTAATGGGAGAAGGGAAGGGAGTGGCAAACCACTTCAGTATTCTTGCCTTGAAAACCCCATGAACAGTATGAAAAGGCACCTTTGTCAAGAGGCTTTTTAATTCCTCTTCGCTTTCTGCCGTAAGGACGGTGTCATCTGTATATCTGAGGTTATTGATATTTCTCTTGGCAGTCTTGATTCTAGCTTGTCCAGCCCAGCATTTCGCATCATGTACTCTTCATATAAGTTAAATAAGCAGGGTTTCAATATACAGCCTTGATGTTATCCTTTTCCAATTTGGAATCAGTCCATTGTTCCATGTCCAGTTCTAACTGTTGCTTCCTGACCCGCATACAGGTTTCACAGGAGGCAGGTAAGGTGGTCTGGTATTCCCATCTCTTGAATTTTCCACAGTTCGTGATCCACACAGTCAAAGGCTTTAGCATAGTCAATGAAGCAAAAGTGGATGTTTTTCTGGAATTCTCTTGCTTTTTCTGTGATTCAACGAATGTTGGCAATTTGATTTCTGGTTCCTCTGTCTTTTCTGAATCCAGCTTGAACATCTGGAAATTCTCGATTCATGTACTGTTGAAGCCTGGCTTGGAGAATTTTGAGCATTATTTTGCTAGCATGTGAAATGAGTGCAATTGTGGGATAGTTTGAACATTCTTTAGCATTGCCTTTCTTTGTGATTGGAATGAAAACTGACCTTTTCCAGTCCTGTGGCCACTGCCGAGTTTTCCAAATTTGCTGGTATATTAAGTGCAGCACTTTCACAGCATCATCTCTTTGGATTTGAAATAGCTCAGCTAGAATTCCATCATTTCCACTAGTTTTGTTTGGAGTGATGCTTCCTAAGGCCCACTTGACTTCGTACTCCAGGATGTCTGGCTCTAGATGAATTATCACACCATCGTGGTTATCTGGGTCATTAAGATCTTTTTTTGTATAGTTCTTCTGTGTATTCTTGCCACCTCTTCTTAATATCTTTTGCTTCTATTAGGTCCATACCGTTTCTGTCCTTTATTCTGCCCATCTTTGCATGAAATGTTGCCTTGATGTCTAATTTTCTTGAAGAGATCTTTAGTCTTGACCTTTCTATTGTTCTCTATTTCTTTGCATTGATCACTGAGGAAAGCTTTCTTATCGCTCCTTGCTATTCTTTGAAACTCTGCATGCAGATGGGTATGTCTTTCCTTTTCTCCTTTGCCTTTTGCTTCTCTTCTTTTCTCAGCTATTTGTACGCCCTCCTCAGACAACCATTTTGCCTTTGTGGATTTCTTTTCCTTGGGGGTGGTTTTGATCACTGCCTCCTGTACAATATTATGAACTTCTGTCCATAGCTCTTCAGGCACGTGTCCATCAGATCTAATCCCTTGAATCTATTTGTTACTTACACTGTATAATAGTAAGGGATTTGATTTAGGCCATACCTGAATGGCCTAGTGGTTTTCCCTACTTTCTTCAATGTAAGTGTGAATTTTGCAATAAGGACTTCAAGATCTGAGCCACTGTCAGCTCCTGGTCCTTTTTGTTGACTGTGTAGAGCTTAGAAAAGATAGAAAAGATAGTTATGCATAATTCCACCATGCACACTCAACACTTCAGTGTATTTCCTGTTTTAATACACGTGCGTATATGTTGCACGTGTGCATGCTCAGTTGTGTCTGACTCTTTGCAACCCCGTGGACTGTAGCCTTCCAAGGCTTCTCTGTCCATGGAATTTTTCCAGGCCAGACTGCTGCAGTGGGTTGCCATTTCCTCCTCCAGGGCATCTACCAACCCAGGGATGGAATCTGTGTCTCCTGCATTGGCAGGCAGATTCTTTTTCACTGAGCCACCCAGGAAACCTTTACATAAACATATATGACTTCATGTTTGACTTTTTTAGATATAAAATTATTTCCTTGTGTGTTTATTACACAGTCTTTGTTCATACCCATTTAGATAGCTGTATAGCCCATGAAGTTGATGTAGTATAGTTCATGTAACCATTTCCTTAATGGGAACCCCAGTTGAATCTTTTCCCACCTGACTCTCCTTTTGCATTCATATGCAGTGCTGCTGCATTAAATATTTCGGTGCACAAACTTTTTTTTTACTTCTGAGGATTTTTTTCCCCTTTATATAAATTTGGTCACATTTACTGACCAAGGTGTCTGAATATCTTTACAGTTCTTTTGTTTGTTTTTTAACCGCTGTATTATGGAAAATTCCAAGCACATGAAAAAGAAGAAAATAGATAATAATAACCCCTGCTCGGGAGACAGCTAGTATCAACACAGGACCCAGATTGTTTCACCCATATTCCTGCCCCTCCTTGGTCCCTGTTATTTCCAAGCAAGTCCCAGACATCATGTTTCAGCTTTGTAAATATGTATCTGCAAAAGATAAGGACTCTAAAAAAAGAGCCATATTGCAGTTGTCACACGTAAAAAAAACTAACCAGAATACCTCCAGCGACCACATTGCTCCAATTGTTCCATCATTTTTAAAATAGTTTGTTTGAATTCAGATCCAAATAAAGTCCCTACACGCAATTGGTGGATGTGTTTGGAGAGCCCTTCAGCCTCTTTCCTCGCCGCTCTTTCGGAGAGGGGCGAGGGAGAGGGCGCGCTTTTGTTGGCGTCTTGCAGCTGCGGGACTGTGACCCCCACGGCTCTCGGGGCCCGGGTCTCCACTCCGGCCGCCGCAGGGACCGCCCGCGTTGGACTCGGAGCAGCGGCGCCGGGCACCGCAGGTGAGGCATGGGCGGCGGGGACGAGGCCCCCCTGGGGCCCGTCGCAGGGGATGCGGGCGGCAGCTGCTCAGGCGCTGGGGTGCGCGGGGGGCCAGGGACTCGCCGCGAGGAGCTGCCTGGAGAAGGGGCGCAAGGTACAAGGAGGGCGGCGGGGGCCAGAGGGAGAAAGGAGAGTGGGCAGAGGAGATTCGGCGACTTGAAGGGCTCGTGGGGAGGGCGCGTCCATGGGAGGGGAGGGGAGGAAATTTCTAAGAAAGGGATCCGAGCCCGCTTAATAAGAGCAGACATGAAGGCAAGGACTTTGTCATGATAATAGCAACAACAGAAGCATCAATAATAATAGCTACTATTTGTCCAGTGTTTATATGTGCCAGTGCTGGGGTCAGTTTTTTTTTTTTTTTTTTTTTACGTATTTTACATACAAGGAAATTTCTTTACATATTTTTCCAATTATATTTCATGGCTGTTGTGAGCAAGAAATGAGAATATTCAGGTAGAGCAAACCGTTACACATTGGATAAATTGATGAACTTTAAAATAACATTTACACAGTCTTTGTGCCTGCTTAGGGGTTTCAGTCATGTCCAACTCTTTGGGACCCCATGGACTGAAGCCTGCCAAGCTCCTCTGTCCATGGGATTCTCCAGGCAAGAAAATGGAAGCCGGTTGCCATGCCCTCCTCCTGGGGCTCTTCCCCATCCAGGGATGGAAGCTGCGTCTCCTGCACTGCAGGCAGATTCTTTACCATCCGAGCCACCAGGGAAGCCCCTGCCTTTGTGAGGCATTATCACCATCCGCATTGTACAAAGAAGGCAATGTAAGCCCAGAGAGGTCAAGGAGTTTGTTGAAGAGCACACGGCTAGTAATCAGTGGTCTAAATGAAAACTGGGGCTTCTAGCCCTGAGGTGGCACTGGCCATCTGGAGTTCAGGTACAGGGCCACTAAGCAGAGGCTGGAGAGCAGAACTACTCAGTGTTTGGAATCATTTAGCTCAGGGCTCGGGAGCTAAATGATTAGGCCCTGCCACCTAATAGTTGTGTGGTCCTCGGCAGGCCACTCGACCTTTTAAAACCCATTTCCTTGTCTGTGAAATAGAAATTGCAGTAATATTTGCCTCGAAGATTCTGCAAGGACTAAGTGAGGCCGTGTGTGTAGAGGGGTGCGGGCTTAGTTCTCACTCATTTAGTGATCGCTACAATTATGATTCCTAGAGAGCCAGGTGGCCCTGCGTCTGGGCCCCCCTTCTGCCATTTGCTCACTGTTTGAGTTCTGTGTGTCTGTTGAATTTGCCTGAGTGACCAAGTAAACCTTCAGGGCTGGTGGACGGAGCAAATGTTTTGGCCCAGCAGGCAGAGGATGCCCAGTGAGACAGCATCCTCCTCTCTCTCCTTCTATCACAGAATCCCAAGCCTTCCATGTTGCTTTCCTGAGACTCAAAGACAGGGAGGAGAATGACAGGCCAGAGTCTCACCGTTAGGGACAGAGCTGGGAGCAGCACTCAGGCCTGATGCCTCTAGTCTAAAAAGAAAGCACACGTTCCCTTGAGTCGGGGCTGTTTCAACACCACAGTTAGAAATGAAATCCAAATCCAGTTCAAATAGCCTGGTAGCCTACAAACCAGACAAGTTAGACCACTTTGCATTAATACTAATGAAAATGGTCTTGTGGGGTTATTTTTTTGCTTTCAGTAGAAAATCTTCAGGTTAGTATCTGTAGACCTGTATCTTTGTATCCATGATACGAACCTTAAATGGCACTGCTTTGCAGACAGTAAAACTCCATGTAATTGTGAATTGTTGGTTTCCGTCTGGGATGGGATGCCCCAGCATGGGGGATCCTCCCAGTATCTTTGCAAAATGTCTCTCATGCATTGAATGACCAGTTCATCCCAGTTTGCCTGCAACTTTCCAGGTCTTAAAGCGGAATCCCTCAGTCCCAGGAAACCCCGATGGTCAAGGTTTTTAGGAACCCACGTTCAGTTCAGGTTTGTGGTTATTGTTACGGGTTTCGTTTTGAGTTTCTTCAAAGCAGTCCTTGCCTGCCTGATTTTCGCCCATCTTGCAGGCCTTTGGGTGGGGAGGGGGCTGGATGCATGGAGAAAGCTATTGACCCCCAAATCACCATTGTCCAGCTCAGTCCTTTTAATCCTCTTGGCCAAGCTCCTGAAAGAGAGTGACCTGAGGGACTTTTAATTAAAACCAAATCCCATCCTGGCTTGGGACTGGAATTTCGTTGGAACGAAGACTTAATGTGCAGCAGAAAGTGGAGCTTCTATTTCAGTAATTGTAAACCCCTTGTAGAATTAATAGGGACACTGCAGCAATAAGCACAAGAAGCCTCATTGTCTGGGAAACTGGAGAATTGTGAATGAGGCCAATGCCCCAGGGCAGCTGACCAAAGGGAAGGGAGGGAAAAAGGGCCATAGGTTCCCCAAAGTCCCAAAGCATGTAAGAGCTCTTAGGTGAGCTGAACATCCCCGCCTGCGGGGTGGGATTGATGGGGCAGAAGGCGTCTACCAAGTGCTTTGAGATCAAGTTCGCTCAGAATCTATTAGAGTGCTCTGCCTTCCTTGTCTGGAGGTTTCCAAAATTTCAGTTTGTTTTTGCCCTGAGCAGTAAAATGAACGTAACTGTTCCCAAAGCTGGTTGTGGAAGTCCCCATGGGGGGATAGAGAATCTATTTGCATAACAAGCCAGACAATAGCAGGGAAATCTGTATTAGAGGATGCTGGGGCGCCTATAAAGTAATCTCAAGAAACCATAGACATGCACTGTGGGGCTCCTTTTAATTTCCCGAGAGGGTGGCATCTGGGGATCGGGTTGTGAGCTGCCTGGGAGTCACTTGTTTTCCTATCAGCCCTCTGGTCACTCCTTTTAGAACCCTTTCCTAGTTCCTCCACATCTCTCCACGCTTTTATAAAAATAAAAACATAGTTCCTTTTATTTTGTTTTTCTTTTAAAAATTAATTTATGTTTTGTATGTGGAAAATTTCGAACCCATACAAAGGTAGATACAGGAATATAATGGGCTTCAGCTTCAGTGCTCAACTTGTTTCCTCCATACTTATTTCCTCCCTCCTGTATTATGTTGAAACCATCTCAAACATCACATTTCTTCTGTTAAGTATATAAGAATGTAGCTCTAGAGGAGGCTTGGCAAACTTTTTCAATAAAGGAAAAGAGAGTAAGTATTTGTGGGGCCACACAGCCTCTGTTGCAACTTCCCAGCTCTGTCATTGTAGCTTGAAGGCAGCCATCAGTTCAGTTCAGTTCAATTGAGTTCAGTTGCTCAGTCATGTCTGACTCTTTGCGACCCCATGAATTGCAGCACGCCAGGCCTCCCTGTCCATCACCAACTCCCAGAGTTCACCCAAACTCACGTCCATTGAGTCGGTGGTGCCATCCAGCCATCTCATCCTCTGTTGTCCCCTTCTCCTCCTGCCCCCAATCCCGCCCAGAATCAGAGTCTTCCAATGAGGCAACTCTTCGAGTGAGGTGGCCAAAGTACTGGAGTTTCAGTTTTAGCATCATTCCTTCCAAAGAGCACCAAGCACTGATCTCCTTTAGAATGGACTGGCTGGATCTCCTTGCAGTCCAAGGGACTCTCAAGAGTCTTCTCCAATACCACAGTTCAAAAGCATCAATTCTTCAGCGCTCAGCTTTCTTCACAGTCCAACTCTCACATCCATACATGACCACTGGAAAACCATAGCCTTGACTAGACGGACCTTTGTTGGCAAAGTAATGTCTCTGCTTTTCAATATGCTCTCTAGGTTGGTCATAACTTTCCTTCCAAGCAGTAAGCATCTTTTCATTTCATGGCTGCAGTCACCATCTGCAGTGATTTTGGAGCCCCCCCAAATAAAGTCTGACACTGTTTCCACTGTTTCCCCATCTATTTCCCAGATGCCATGATCTTTGTTTTCTGAATGTTCCAGCTTGTGCTTCTTCCAGCCCAGTGTTTCTCATGATGTACTCTGCATATGGTGACTGCAGCCATGAAATGAAAAGATGCTTACTGCTTGGAAGGAAAGTTATGACCAACCTAGAGAGCATATTGAAAAGCAGGGACATTACTTTGCCAACAAAGGTCCGTCTAGTCAAGGCTATGGTTTTTCCAGCAGTTGTGTATGGATGTGAGAGTTGGACTGTGAAGAAAGCTGAGTGCCAAAGAATTGATGCTTTTGAAGTGTGGTGCTGGAGAAGACTCTTGAGAGTCCCTTGGACTGCAAGGAGATCCAACCAGTCCATTCTAAAGGAGATCAGTGCTTGGTGCTCTTTGGAAGGAATGATGCTAAAGCTGAAACTCCAGTACTTTGGCCACTTCACGTGAAGAGTTGACTCATTGGAAAAGACTCTGATTCTGGGCGGGATTGGGGGCAGGAGGAGAAGGGGACAACAGAGGATGAGATGGCTGGATGGCACCACCGACTCGATGGACGTGAGTTTGGGTGAACTCTGGAAGATGGTGATGGACAGGGAGGCCTGACGTGCTGCGATTCATGGGGTCGCAAAGAGTCGGACACGACTGAGCGACTGAACTGAACTGAACCTTGAGAGAGCAATGTGTTGCAGAGACCACCTGGACTTGACCGAGATCTGTTAAGTGCTCTATGTAACCTTTCCAGATTCTGGGGAGGTGAGGGTAGAGATCTACTCATCTTGGGGCCTCTCAAGACAAGCCTACTGTATAGCACGGGGAACTCTCCTCAATTTTCTGTAATAACTTTTATGAGAAGAGAATCTGAAAAAGAATGGTTATATGTATATGTATAACTGAATTACTTTGCTGTACACCTGAAACTAACACATTCTGCTTGGTAGTTAGAATAGGGAAACAGGGTCCCAGATGGCAGTCAGAGGCAGCAGCTGCTAGAAAAAAACAAAAGGGGAAAACTTCCCAAGGGACTAAGAACCTCGGGTGGGAAAACACACCCTTTTCTCTGATTGGTCTTGCACGTAACCAATCAGACCCCAGGAACAGTACGATATCTCTATTTGCAGAGGGCATAGCCAATCAGGGCCCAGGAATCTGCTCAGGGGCAGGAACAAGGGATATGAAAGAGGGGAGCCAAACTAGACTGGGTCACTCCAAGGCGGGACAGGTGTTGGTCCGCTCTTATGCCTGGAGATTGTACTGCTTACAGCATGCCCAGTAAATCTTGCCTGTTTGAGGTGTAACTGGTCTGTCTTTTCAGCCTTTTGCTAAGGCAAGACATGGGAGAAGGAAATGGCAACCCACTCCAGTATTCTTGCCTAGAGAATCCCATGGACAGCATGGTGGGCTGCTGTCCATAGGGTCGCACAAGAGTCAGACATGACTGAAGCGACTTAGCATGCATGCATGACAAGACAATAACATGGAAGAAGAACCAACCTGACAATTATAAGTCAACTATACAATAGAAAATAAAAAATTAACAAAACAAAACAAAATCCTCATAAAACATTCAACAACTAGCTTCCCTGGTGGCTCAGTGGTAAAGAATCCACCTGTCAGTGCAAGAGATGTGGGTTTGATCCCTGGTCTGGGAAGACCCACATGCCATGAAACAAGTAAGCCACACTATTGAATTTGTGCTCTAGTGCCTGGAAGCCAAAACTATTGAGCCCTTGAGCAGCAACTACTGAAGCCTGCAGAGTCAGTGCTCTGCAAGAAGAGAAGCCACCCCAATGAGAAGCTGGAATACCGGAAGGAAGAGTAGTCCCTGCTAATGGCAACTAAAGAAAATCTCAGGCAGCAATGAAGACCCAGCACAATAAAAAATAAAGAAATAAAAAAATTATTTTAAAAATATAACAGCAACAAGAGAAAAGACAAGCATTGTAAGTAAGTGTCCTTGCTTAGTACACCTGCCATCTACCAATCTGGAGGGGCTGCTTCTTTCTCCAGTCTCTCCTTACCCTACCTGTATGGGGGCCAGATTGTGAACCAACATCCTTCCTTTAAAAGATAAGTACTCCTTTAAAAATGTAGCCACATTTCTGTTATCAAAAGCATTAACAGTAATTCTTTAAAATGTTCAAATATCCAAGTTTCCACAGTTGCCCCATAGTTTTTGTTTTTCATGGTTTGCTTCTATTAGGATCCAAAGAAAGTCTATATGCTATGAATAATTGTTACAGCTCCTAAGTTTTTTAAGTTCCTAGTTCCTTCCTCTGTGTGTATGTGTGTGTGTCTGTGTCTATGTCTGTCTCTCTCTTTGCAGTGTGTTTGCTGAAGAAACTAGGTCATTGATTCTGGGGAATTTCCTACAGTCTTGGATTTGCTGATTGCACCTGGTCTACCTAACATTTTAACAAAGGAACGCCTGGGTCTCAGTCCTTAAAGCTCACTCACGTTCTCCCTTATGTTCATTTTCTTGGTGAACTCATCCAGTGGCCTGGGTTCAGGTATCTGCTGGCTGCTCTGTGTAGATAGCTCCAGTCTGAGCCCTGCTCTAACTGCAGACTCAAACGCCAGACTGCCTACTTGTTTTGTCCACTTGGGTGTTTTATGGTCATCTCAAGCTTAGCTTGTCCAGATCTCCAGGGCATCTTCCTCAAATCTGCCACTCCTATGGTTTTTTCCTATTTCTCACCTCTCTAGATGCTCAGGCCCAAATCCTTGGACGTGTCTGTGACTTGTCTTTTCTTCCTCACATTCAGTTTATTGGCTCTACCCTTCAAAAAATCAGCAACCTCAGATATGCAGATGCCACCACCCTTATGGCGGAAAGCAAAGAGGAATTAAAGAGCCTCTTGATGAAAGTGAAAGAGGAGAGTGAAAAAGCTGGCTTAAAACTCAACGTACAAAAAATGAAGATCATGACATCCGAGCCCATCACTTAATGGCAAATAGATGGAGAAACAATGGAAACAGTGACAGGCTTTATTTTCTTGGGCTCCAAAATCACTGCAGATGGTGACTTAAACCGTGAAATGAAAAGATGCTTGCTCCTTATAACAAACCTAGACAGCATATTAAAAAGCAGAGACATCACTTTGCCTACAAAGGCCTGTATAGTCAAAGCTATGGTTTTCCTAGTAGTCACATATGGATGTGAGAGTTGGACCATAAAGAAGTCCAAGTGTCAAAGAATTGATGCTTTTGAACTGTGGTGTTGGAGAAGACTCTTAAGAGTGCCTTGGACTGCAAGGAGCTCAAACCAGTCAATCCTAAAGGAAATTGATCTTGAATATTAATTGGAAGGACTGATGCAGAAGCTGAAGCTCCAGTATTTTGGCCACCTGATGCCAAGAGCTGACTCATTAGAGAAGACCCTGATGCTGGGCAAGATTGAAGGCAGGAGGAGAAGGGGACGATAGAGGACAGGATGGTTGGATGGTATTGCTGACTCAATGGACATGACTTTGAGCAAGCTCCGGGAGATGATGAAGGACAGGGAAGTCTGGTGTGCTGCAGTCCATGGGGTTGCAAAGAGTTAGACATGACTGAGTGACTGAACAACAACAACCCTTCAAAATATCCCCAACCACTTCTTGCCACCCTCACTGCCATCTGTGACTAAGTCATCACTGTTCATCTCTTACTGGTCTCCTTGCTTTGCCTGTTGCCCTTGTTCAGAGCATTCTCAACAAGCAATTGGGGTTATGGAGCTAGTGTTTTAAAAGTCAGAGCGTGGCTTTCACACTCAGGCTGTGCTGTGCTCAGCCACTTCAGTCGTGTCTGACCCTTAATGACCCCATGGACTATAACCCACCAGGCTTGTCTGCCCATGGGATTTTCCTGGCAAGTATACTGGAGTGGGTTGCCATTTCTTTCTCCAGGGGATCTTCCCAACCCAGGGATCGAACCCAGGTCTCCTGCGTCCCCTACATTGCAGGCGGATTCTTTACTGCTGAGCCACCGGTGAAACCCGCTCTCATTCTAATAACCCTCAGTGGCTCCTGTCTCCCTCCAAGTAGGAGTCAAGGTGCTTATGATGACCTAATCTCACCTACTGCTGTCATCTTCGTGTGATTTATTGAACATGTCAGTTGCATTCCTAACGTCACAGCCTTTGCACTTCTGATTCCCTTTTTCTGGAACATTCTTTCTCCACACTTTCCCATTATTTGGATTTTGAAAACATCAGTTTGGCTTGTTTATTCCCTAAACCCATATGTGGGGCTTTGTTCCAAGCGTTGTTCTAAGTGATTTACTTCAGTAACTAATTTTATCCTCATATGATGTTATGAGGTAGGTACCAGGGAAGCCCTTATCTTCTCTTTTTCACATTCTTTCCCTGTATACATCATTACAGAGTATTGAGTAGAGTTCCCTGCGCTATATAGTGCATCCTTATTAGTATCTATCTTATACATAGTAGTGTGTACATGTCAATCCCATTCTTCCAATGTACCCCACCCCCTCCCCTGTCCCATAACCGTAAGTTTATTTTCTATATCTGCAACTCTGCTTCTGTTTTCTAGATAAGTTCTTTTGTAGTCTTTTTTAACATTCCACAAGTAAATGAAATCATGTGATATTTGTCTGTCTCACTTCACTCAGTATAACAGTCTCTAGGTCAATCCATGAGGTTGCAAATGGCATTATTTCATTCTTTTTGTTTATGGCTGAGTAGTTTTCCGTTATATGTACGTACCGCATCCTCCTTATCCATTCATCTGTTGACGGAGACTTAGGCTGCTTCCATGTCCTGGAGGGAATGTAAGTAGTGCTACAATGAAGAGAGGGGTGCATGTTATCTTTTCCTGTTATGGTCTTCTGTGGCTACATGCCCATGAGTAGGATTGCTGAGAAGGCAATGGCACCCCACTCCAGTACTCTTGCCTGGAAAATCCCATGGACAGAGGAGCCTGGTGGGCTGCAGTCCATGGAGTCGCTAAGAGTCGGGCACGACTGAGCGACTTCACTTTCACTTTTCACTTTCATGAATTGGAGAAGGAAATGGCAACCCACTCCAGTGTTCTTGCCTGGAGAATCCCAGGGACGGGGGAGCCTGGTGGGCTGCTGTCTATGGGGTCGCACTGAGTTGGACACGACTGAAGTGACTTAGCAGCAGCAGCATGGTAGCTCTATTTGTTTTTAAAGAACCTCCACACTGTTCTCCAGAGTGGCTGCACCGCTCCTAGTTCTACCACTTAAGAATTTGCAAGGACTTAGGAGCCCTGTATCAGGGATGGATCAAAAACCAAGTATTAGAACAAGAGATGCTCCTCGTGCTCTTATCATTTAGGAAATTACGAGGGATTTAGTAGCCCTGTTGCATGAACTGGGGGCAGAAACCAATACATATTTTCTATTTTCTCACAGTTTCCCTTCTCTCAGGGGTCTCAGTCTTGTTCTACCTGTCGTCCGATGTCTGAAAACCTTTGTTTCATTTGTTTTCTAATTGTTTAAGGCAAGGAAATTTATCTGCTGCCATTTACTCCATCATAGCTGGAAGCAAAAGTCCAACTCATTCCTTATTTATTGATGAGTGGTGTTCCATTGAGTGGGTATACCGTATTTGTTTAACCTTTCATCTATTGTTGAACATTTGAGTTGTTTCTAATTTTTGGAATGGAACTCTACAAATCTTTGTATGGATGTATGTTTCAATTTCTCTTGGGTAAATACCTAGGGGTATAATTCCTAGATTGTAGAGTACTGTATATTTAACTTTATAAGACACTGCCAAACAGTCCTCCAAAGTGGCTGTATCAGGAATGTATGAATTCACACTGCTCCACATTATTGTCAACACTTAGTATTGTTAATCTTTTCAACTTTTAGCCATTCTAGTGCATATGTAATGAAGTTGTTACCACACCAAATTTGGGTCCACTTGCTTGCGCATGGTAAAGCCAATCTACAGACACCAGGGTGTGGTGAAGGAAAGTGTTGTGTTTATTGCAGGGCGCAAACCAAAGAGTCCAGGGCAACCGGTGCTTAAAAGGCTCCCCCAACTCCTCAAATTCTTTCAGGGAAAGGTTTTTAAAGACAGGGTGAAGGAAGGGGGGGGACTCGGGGTGATCAGCTCATGGACATTCTTCTGATTGGTTGCTGGTGAGGTAATCAGGAGGGACCATCTGGTTCCAATTGGTCTGGGGTTTATGTGCTTGTGGGCAGCATACTGGCTTCCCCGGGGGCTCAGCAGCAAACAAACTGCCTGTGATGCAGAAGACGCAGGAGACCTGGGTTCGATCCCCGGGTCAGGAAGATTCCCTGGAGGAAGGCGTGGCAAGCCGCTCCAATATTCTTGCCTGGGAAATCCCATGGACAAAGGAGCCTGGCCGACTACAATCCATGGGGTCACAAAGAGTTGGACATGACTGAAGTGACTGAGGATGCTCACATGCAGGGACAGAACACAGTTAACTTCTTCCACCTGTTGGGGGCTTTAGTATCTACAAAACAGCTCAAACGACGTGGCTCAGAATATTATCTTCAGTCCTTGAGGAGAAACTAAAAACAAACTAAAGGTCCTTGATGCTGTTTAATGGCTAAAGTATGATTATTTTGTCTTGCTTGACTGTTTCCCTTCCTTTCTGCATTTTCTCACTTCTCTGAATTTACTCTTTGGAACTTGGGGACGGCCTAGGAAGCTAAAGTCTTTCTTTACACAAGAGGCAGGCAAAGGGCACGATGTCGGGGGGGTCCATTCTGGGAAGGCTCCACAGGGTCTGACTCACTTACAGCGTCTCATTAGTTATCAACAGCATGTTCTTGAAAACTAATATTTGCCTGGCGTGTTGCAGTCCATGGGGTTGCAAAGAGCTGGACACGACTGAGTGACTGAACTGAACTGAACGACACCGATAGTCCTTGAGATGCGTATTGGCCATTTGTATTTTTTTAAAATGAAGTTTAGGTTCATATTTTTTCCCTGTTGGCTTGTTCATCTTCTACCTACTGAATTGTAAGAGTTCTTTTTATTTTCTAGATGTAAGTGCCTTGTCAGCTCTAACAGAGTCCATGCTTTTAACCACTCCTCTTTGTTCAATTGAGGGGAATGAGAGGTGGTTGTAAGAATATAAACAGGCCATTATAACTGAGGAGAGAGATGATTGTGTTTTACACCAGCAAAGAAGTTTAGATGGAGCAAGGTGGATGGAATTAAAAAAAAAGTCTTTAAGGGATTCTGGGTCTATCTGTTTTTCCCTTGTCTTCTGATTATTCTTAAATATGTCTAAAATATACAACCCTGAGTCATGTCTGTGCTTGAATTAACTGCAGGAGAATGTCTCAGGAACCTCGGAGATGCTCTCTTTGGCTGTTCCTTTTCCTGAGCCTTGGAGTGGCAAGTTACAGTGTTCCAGACTCCCGGCAGGGTAAGTCCCGAGGGAGGAGTCATCTGTCACAGTTTCCACACATCTCAGGGGATGGAGTGGGGTTAGGTCAGTTCAGGTATATGGTGCTACAGAGTGTTCTGGGATGTGTGCGTGCCTGTGTGCCCTGTATATGCCTGTATGTGTAGAATTTTCAGGGTTATTCTAAAAGGGTTTCTCAAACCAAGATTTCCTCACATTGGCACAAGTATAATAAAAATTCACTAAAAATTTCCGTCATGAGTAACCTTTTCTGGGGGATCTTTTCTTAACACATCTATATTTTTGAAGGTCACCCCATTCAATTCTGTTTATACATTCAATGGCTTTGTTGCAGATTTGCACCCATTGTTGCAAAAGATGGCGGTGAGTATACCATTTTCTTCTAAACAACATCCCCTCTGTTGAAACCGCCAACTCGTGGATGTTATACTTGATGTTATCTCTTTGCCTTTTAGGAAGAAATAATAGATGGAAGCTACCTGAATGGTAACATTCCCACTGTCCCCGCTTGTTGCGTCTAAGAATTTCAAACAGGAGGTGCCTGTGATCTCTCTGGAATGATTCCTTTTTAAGTTGTCTTTTCATTTTATTTCCATTGTAGCATTGCTGGATCTCATACAGTTTCAAAGGTAACTCATCCTAAAGGGGAGGTGGAGGGATGGAATAGATTTTTTTAAATGGAAGTCCCTTAACTATAAAAAGTACTATATACTCGTTTATCCAGTTTATCCAAAATTTAGCCAATGCACACGTGTTTTAGAATAGATGCATTGTTCCATAGTTTTGGCCCCCTCTGCTGTAACACAAGAGCTAACATTTACTGAGTGCTTACTATGTAGCAGGTACTATTCTAAGTGCTTTATGCATAGAATACACATATAATCCTCACAAACCTCAGTCTCCTCCCACCCAGGTATGTCCTTTTGTTATCTCATTGGATAGAATAATGAAACGGGGCCCAAGGAGGTGATTTAAGGCTGATTCCCTCAACTGGGAAGTGATGAAGCTGGGGTGTGTATCTAGCAGCCTGGCCCTTGGGTGCACCATCACTTTATTTTTTTAGAGTGCTCTATCATTTTATTTTATTTGGCCACACCATGTGGCATGTGGGATCTTAGTTCTCTGACCAGGAGTCGAACTGGTGCCACTTGCGATGGGAGTCTTAACCACTGGACCACCAGGAAAGTCCCTCACTGTCCCTTTATGTGCTGTTAGATGCCACCCTGTGGAGCAGGGCACTGCATAGTGTGGTGGCAAGGTAAATATTAACAGATGATTCTAATATAACAAGTACTATGAAGGACAGATGGGAGACTTGGGGCCCTATGACAGGAGCGCTCAATCATATTGAAGTGAAAGATCCCCATAAACACTCTTCTCCCTAAGGTAACTCCAGTTGACAGTATTGAATATATTCTTGCAGGCTAAAATTTTTTATCTGTCTCTAACTATCCATCTATCTAGCAGCACCTATGTATCTATCTATAACGAGAATGTGATTATAAAAGGCCTTCTAATTGTTTAAGGCAGGAGAATTTATCCACTGCCAGCTACTCAATAATAGCTGGAAGCAAAAGTCCCACTCATTCCCCTTTTCTGAGTGAGTGGCATTGCATTGAATGGGTATTACCACCTGTTGAACATTTTACCTGTTGTTGGACATCTGAGTTGTTTTCAATTTTTGGCTGTTATGAATGAAGGTGTGCATTTTCTGTGTGTTTGGCAATGTTTTAGCACTTTACATGTGTGGACAGATTTAATTCTCACAGTTAGCTATATTACATCGGAGAAGGCAACGGCACCCCACTCCAGGTAGGCTGCAGTCCATGGGGTCGCTAAGAGTCGGACATGGCTGAGCGAGTTCACTTTCACTTTACACTTTCATGCATCGGAGAAGGAAATGGCAGCCCACTCCAGTGTTCTTGCCTGGAGAATCCCAGGGATGGGGGAGCCTGGTTGGCTTCCATCTATGGGATCACACAGAGTTAGACACGACTGCACTGACTTAGCAGCAGCTATGTTACATAGAAAGGGAAACTGGGGCACAGGAAAACTCAGTAAATTGCCTGAGTCCACACAGTTGAGTGGTAGAGCCAGGATTCAAATCCAGGTTTTGAGCCAACAGTCTTAACTATGCTATTCCAGCCTCTCATGATATACACAGCATTTGTTTTGTAAATTGAATATAGTCAGGGGGCTTCCCTGGTGGCTCAGCTGGTAAAAAATCCACCCGCAGTGAGGAAGACCTGGGTTTGATCCCTGGGTTGGGAAGATCCCCTGGAGGAGGGACACCTGTCTAAGTCCATCTGTTTGGATTGTTAATCTGAGTGGATTGTTACAGGATTTAGAATATAGCACACAGCTCTGAAACTGATTATTGTCTTTGAGAGGCTGGTGTTTGGGTAGGTTCCTAATACTGGAAACTCCCCTACACTGTGCCAAGGCAACACATTGCGTTCCTCCAAGCACAGAGTTCCTAGCATCTTGGCCCACTCCCACTGTCCTCTCTGAACTTCCGTCCCCTGAGCTCTTAGCTAGCAGGGGGACTACCCATCCTAGCGGAACCTGTCATCATGACCTTCTCTGTCTGTCTTTGACTAAAGCTCCCACGTGTGGACGGCAGACCTGTCGCACAGAGTCCTGGCCTATCTGAACTCACGGCACGTTGCCTTCACCATCCCCAGCCTGAAGGTGTGTATCTGAGACCCTCCCCTGTGTTCCCTTCTCAGTGCACAGGGATTGCAAACTCAGGAGCCAGGTGAGTTGGAGAACTGGCGGAGAGCTAGTCTTCACTTCTGCAAAGAAGCATGTTCTGTCCAGTTTTTTTGGAAATGTGCTATAAGCTCTTTTGTCTTTCATTTTTCTACTTTTGATGGAGATATGGTGTCTGTATAGGGTATAGGCTGAGCTGCTGTCTCTCAGCAAAGCCCCCTCAAATTATAGCAGCTCAGCCATGAAATTAAAAGACGCTTACTCCTTGGAGGGAAAGTTATGGCCAACCTAGATAGCATATTAAAAAGCAGAGACATTACTTTGCCAACAAAGGTCCGTCTAGTCAAGACTATGGTTTTTCCAGTGGTCATGCATGGATGTGAGAGTTGGACTGTGAAGAAAGCTGAGCGCCAAAGAACTGATGCTTTTGAACTGTGGTGTTGGAGAAGACTCTTGAGAGTCCCTTGGACTGCAAGGAGATCTAACCAGTCCATCCTAAAGGAAATCAATCCTGGGTGTTCATTGGAAGGAGTCATACTGAAGCTGAAACTCCAATACTTTGGCCACCTCATGCGAAGAGTTGACTCATTGGAAAAGACCCTGATGCTGGGAGGGGTTGGGGGCAGGAGGAGAAGGAGACGACAGAGGATGAGATGGCTGGATGGCATCACCGACTCAATGGACATGAGTTTGAGTGAATTTCAGGAGTTGTTGATGGACAGGAAGGCCTAGCATGCTGTGATTCATGGGGTCGCAAAGAGTTGGACACGACTGAGTGACTGAACTAAACTGAACTGAAACAATTAAGCTTATTTATATTATGTGTAATAGTCCACACCACCCTTATGGCAGAATGTGAAGAGGAACTAAAAAGCCTCTTGATGAAAGTGAAAGAGGAGAGTGAAAAAGTTGGCTTAAAGCTCAACATTCAGAAAGCGAAGATCATGGCATCCGGTCCCATCACTTCATGGGAAATAGATGGGAAAACAGTGGAAACAGTGTCAGACTTTATTTTTGGGGGCTCCAAAATCACTGCATATGGTGACTGCAGCCATGAAATGAAAAGATGCTTACTCCTTGGAAGAAAAGCTATGACCAACCTAGATAGCATATTCAAAAGCAGAGACATTACTTTGCCGACTAAGGTCCATGTAGTCAAGTCTATGGTTTTTCCACTGGTCATGTATGGATGTGAGAGTTGGACTGTGAAGAAGGCTAAGTGCCAAAGAATTGATGCTTTTGAACTGTGGTGGTGGAGTTGCTGATGGACAGGGAGGCCTGCTGTGCTGCAGTTCATGGGGTTTCAAAGAGTCGGACATGACTGAGCGACTGAACTGAACTGAACTGAGGTGGGAAGTCCAGAGAGGAGAGGCAACTCTACGGCAAAAGGCCATCGGCGGGGCGGGGTGGGGGGCAGGTTCCTTCTGTCTGATTGCTTTATCATCATCTAGGGAGTTGCTGCTTGTGTGGTTGAAATAACATATCCATTCTCCAACCCAGAGAGGGTGCTGTGGGAAAGAGGAAGTGAAAGGTCAACAGCCTCTCTTTAAGGATGTGACCCGGAAGTTGCATACTTCCTCCTGCTTTCATTTCATTGGCTCACAGTCCACAGTCACATCTTACTGCAGAGGAATAAGATGAGAGGCCATGTACCCGGATAAAACTTGTGGGCTTCTGTTGCTAAAAGGAATTACAAGAGAGAGGATCTTTGGGTATAATTATCAGTCTCTCAATCGCAGGTCCAGGAAATATTTTTCTCCCCTTTAAATTCGATCATAAGAAAAACAGTTGCGCAAGTGCGTAAATAGATGGCAATGGATATTTACATTAGGGAACAATAGGGCATGGTAGGAACTGCAGTGAGCTGGCCAGCCTCTACCTCATTAGCGTAATTAGTAGACGGGGTGCAATGTTGTGCTCTGTGAAGAGCACAGAAAACTGAAAGAACATTCTTTCAGAATTCAAAGACTGTTACTTGATTCAGCAAAGAGGTCATATCATTTATGAATGAAGTTCCGACATACGTCTTTGTTGTTTCAACTTTTACTGACTTTATGGTGAAGATGAACATTCATGTGAGAGCTAAGCTGAGATTGCTGGTTGTTAACCACTTACAGCCACTAGACGGAGGTGGCTGGTGGCCTCACGGCATCTGCTTTCTTCGTCTTGTTCATCAGTCTGTGTAATCTATAAAGAAGTGGTGCTTGCCCTTTTCTCTCTAGCAGTAGGGCTCCTCATGAAATGTGTATATTTTAACCTGATTTGAGCTATACTCCCTCTCTTCCTGTTTGTATATTCATTTATTCATTCAGTACCTACTCATCCAGCCTCTAGTCTCTGCCAGGCACGGTTGTAGACACTGGAGGCTCAGAACAGGCAGTCACCTTACCACCCATGTGGGCCTTTCAGTCTAGAGGGAGAGACATTGAGTTAACAATTCTTCAACTCATTCAAGACAGAGGATAATGGCTGGCACTGATTGAGAACACTTTACGTACTCATTTACTCCTTGTGATATAGGATTAATCCTTACTTACATAGTAAGTTTGACTCTTGTCCCTACTTTTCAGCTGAGAAAACTGAGACCTGGAGATACTGTTGCCCATTTATCAAAACTCAGGCATCTCAGTTCAATTTGATTTGCAGATTAATAACAAATACATTTTTAGTATAAGTATGTCCCATGCAATATTTGACATATACTTATGCTAAAAATTATTAGTTGTTTATATTTAATTCAAATGTAGCCAGGCATCCTGTATTTCATCTAGCAATCCTAGTTAAGGAAATTGCGTGAGGCTGCACAACTAGTAAGTGGCAAGGTGGGGATTTGCACATGGGTTGTCTGGTTCTGCCATAAAGGTGGTGTCATCTGCATATCTGAGGTTATTGATATTTCTCCTGGCAATCTTGATTACAGCTTGTGCTTCTTCCAGCCCAGCATTTCTCATGATGTACTCTGCATATAAGTTAAATAAGCAGGGTAACAATATACAGCCTTGATGTACTCCTTTTCCTGTTTGGAACCAGTCTGTTGTTCCATGTCCTGAACTGTCTGGTCCTAGAGCTTACCTTTTGTCCATGATGCTTTGCTGCCTTTCTAGAGCATTTTTATTTAAGGAAGATTTAGAAAATAGCTCCCCAGGTAGCAGAGGAAATCTCCTCTAGGAGAAACTGCTGGCCTCTGCTCCTTACCCTGGAGGGGATGCCATAGCCAGTTCATGCTGCCTGAATGTTGCTCCTGTGCAGAGGGTTTGGAGCATGGCAGAGGGTTTGGAGCGTGGCAGAGAGTTTGGAGCATGGCAGAGGGTTTGAGCAGGGACCATCTGGGCATAGTAAAATATCTGGGTAGAGGTCAGCTGCTCTGGACTTGAAACCTCAATTGCCTGCAGGGACCAGGCAGCTATGGCTGGAGGGTGGTGATCAGGAAGAGTAATTACAGTGAGCGACTGCCGCTTGGCCTGTTGATTATTATACAGAAGGGGATATGTATCTAGCACTGCCACATCTTTGTGGATTTTTGTGAGGAATTTCCTGAATTTTAAATGTTGGCAGCTCATTAAAAATTTTGGAGTCAACTCAGCCAAACGCGTGCAGGCTGCCAGCTTACGGTCCCTGCAGGGAATTAGGTGGCTTGGCTGGGTGCTGGCTGTGTGATCCTGTCCTGTCCTCACTGACTCGCCCAGCATTCCGTGTCCAGGCAGCAATGGAAAACCTCCTGGAGCAGCGTTTGTACCAGCCCCAGAAGCTGCTGGAGGACCTGAGGGGGACAGATGCTCAGCAGTTCCACACCGCCATGAAATGCCTCTTAGAAGACAAGAAGGACCACCTGGTGAGGCTTTCTTGGCATCCTGGGAGTGGGAGAAGTCCCGGGCATTCAACTTGGTGCTTGTCAAGTTGAATGGAATTGTGTCATTCTGCCTTTCTTCATTTCCTCCCTGAAAACTCCTTGGGACCTAGATTTTCTGTCTTACTTCCTCCAGAGTTCAAATGAAATGCCTTATAATTCATATTCTTATGGTAACTCAGATAGTAAAGAATCCACCTGCTATGCAGGAGACCTGGGTTCAGTCCCTGGGTTGGGCAGATCCCTTGGAGAAGGGAAAAGTAACCCAATCCAGTATTCTTGTCTGGAGAAGCCTGTGGACAGAGGAGCCTGGTGGGCTACAGTCCATGGGGTCATAAAGAATTGGACATGACTGAGAAACTAACACTTTATAAGTACTAAGAAATGAAGGATGCCCAGACAAGCCAGTGTAGAAACTGGCAAGACAGTTCAGTGGGCTGTGCAGCTGGAGCTCTCCCAGCTCACTGCAGCTCTGAACCCTCAGGAATGCCACCTGGACACACTCACACTCTGTCCAGGGTCCTTGCCTAAGCGTTACCAAGATACCGGTCCTGGTTTGGGGGGATTCTGAAACCTCAAACGAACAGAGCTTTCTTCTTTTCTAGTAGGTATAATCCTTCCTCAGTTTCAACTCTGTAAAAAAATGCTTTGTAGTTAAAAGCAGTCTGAGGAAGGCTGGTATAAAAATATTTTGATCAAAAAAAAAAAAAAGGTATTGTAAAGGCACAGTTGTGGCAGTCAGCTTTTTGAAAGTAACTTGTGAAGCATTTACCATATCCTAAATTGCACTCTTTGCAGACTTACACACATATGCTCTGCTTTCAGAATAAATTTGCAAATTATACACAAAAAGGAGGAAGCTTTTAATATAGATATTGCATTTATAAATGATCTGTATTAGAATATAAAAATCTCCAGTTATATTCAATTACTATCCATGTTGTACAACAGGTACCTTTTATTTTAGTTGCTAACAAAAGGCTACACAACACACACACACACAAAGAAATGAGGGGTATTGAGGAGTCCTAGTAGTTTGGCTGCATAAATACCCATGAATGATTATTGTGTACCAGGAGACACTGGGTTCTAGATGAAAGACAGTCTCTGCCCTCAAGGAGCTTATGGTCCAGAGGAGACAGAAACAGATAATTTTCACAAAATAAGATTGGCTATGTAAGAGCAAAGCAAGGCCTCTGAGACACAGAGAATCACTGGGAATCAGAAAGGTGAGGTTTAGAGTTTTTCAGAGACAGTTGAAAGTGGAGCAGCATTTTCCTAAGGGAATTGAAGCATTTAAACATTTTAATAATCATAAAATAATTTCAATGTCTGTTATTAAAATACACATCAAAACTATGAGTTTGATGGAGATGTAGTTTTTCCTTTTGAAATGAATTTAAGTTTTAAGAAGAGTCAGTTTAAAGTAAAAAATTACGGAGAAGGAAATGGCAACCCACTCCCATAATCTTGCCTAGGAAATCCCATGGACAGAGGAGCCTTGTGGGCTACAGTCCATGAGGTGGCAAAGAGCTGGACATGATTGAATGACTGAACAACAGCAAAAAGTACCTAGTGTACAATCCTAACTAGCTAGCTGATCATTTAGAAGCTGAGTGTGTCAAAGCCACAGAGAACCTGTCTGTTAGAGCTCATTCAGTTAGTAACCTTTATCGAGTCCCATGTATGTTTGTTAAAAATAAAATAAAATTGAAAGCCTTTGTATTAAAAAAATAAAGTAAAAAATTAAATAATTATAAAGGTGATGAAAGATACGGCAAAAATGAGGATGGTGGCCTAAGAAAATGGTCTGGATTAATGTTTATTGAGGGTTAACCATGTGTCAGGTATTATCCTGAGGGAATGATCAGTGAGCTGTTTCTGATAGAAACAGGGCCTGATAAGAAATATTTCAGGCTTTGTAGGCCGTACAGTCTCTGTCACAACTACTAAACTCTGTGGTTGTAGTGTCAAAGTAGATGACAGGTGAATGAATGGATCTGGATGTGTGCCTATAAAACTTTATTTACAGGAACAGGCGGTAGGCTGAATTGGGCCCGTGGGCTGTATTTGCCAACACTCTTCTAAAGGTTTAACAAGCCAGGACTTTTTGAAATAAGGATAACTAGAATCTTACCATTTCAATATGCAGATGAGGAAACAGGCTTGGAGAGGTTGAGTAACTTCAGGTTACACAGCTTGAAAGTGGCAAATCTGAGGTAAGAACCTGGGTTCCTGACTCTTAGCTGTGAGCCCGTGGCAAGGCCCGCAGGCTCCTTCTCAGAATAAGGTGTTAACATCTATACAATGAAATACAAAGGATGATAAAGGAAGTTGATTCTATTGAAAGACATTTATCAAAATACATAAGACAAAGTTGGGGGTCAGTAATTCTTGAATACTTTCAATAGTAAGGTTTAGTGGTTGGTCTAACAGCTTCTGTAATTTTGAGGAAATGTTGAGTGTAAGCGAGATTTCAAGTCATTTACAACAACGGTAGTGAGTTATGAAAGTGTTTGTGATTTTTAGTGATGACACAGCAAAGCTTCTTGCTGGTTCAAAGCCACCTTGCTGGCTCGCTGCCTATGTTCATCCTTGAAGGAGATGCTGGGGGTCAGTTCCACAGCTGTGAAACGGAGGATGCAATTCCCTCCACTCCCCACCCCTAATACTATCCACAGACCCCTGCCTCAGAACCCCCAAGTTACACTCTTAACCATTGCACTGTTTGGCCCCAACTGGCAATGACGGAAGTTAGGAAACTTGTAGACGTGGTTAGATGAGTGGGCTTGGATTCAGTACCCTTGTTTCAGATCCCAGCTTTGTGTGCCTTTGGGCAGGTTGTCTAATCTGGCTTTTGCTTCTTGTCACCTGTGATAGTGAGTTAATTATAGCATGTAGTGTTTGCTGAGCGTTCACTAGGTACCAAGCACTCTCCATTCATGAAATCTCATTCGGTTTTTATAAATCTAGGAGGTAAGCACTGATTTTTATCTTCATGCAAGAGGAAGACATCGAGACTTAAAAATGATAAGTGACTTACGCAGGGACACACACATATAAGTCAAGGGCCTGGGCTTTGAACCTAGGAATATCTGACCCTCAGACCTGTGGGTGTCAACCTATAGGACTGTTGTGAGAATAACAGGAGAGTATGCATGGTTGCTCCATGCTTGGCACAGTGCCTGGCGTGTAGTGCATACTCAGTAAATTGTGGTTGTTATTTTTGGAAGGCATGTTGGGTGAAGGACAGAGTTGTGAGCAGTCAAATTTTGTGTAAACTCTGTCAGCATTCCTGAGGTCTGTGGTCCAAAGGATGTAGTCAGTCATCCTAACAGGCTATTTCTCAACATCTTCTGCGTACCAGGAATCCCACTGGGCACATGGCATGGGCCTCAGCATTTTCCTGGCTCAGCTTCATCTATACACTGAAATCAGATGCCAGGGCTCCACCAGAGCCTGGTGAAAGCAGGCTCTATGGTGGTGCTTGGGATCATCTCCCTTGTCGTTCTTATGTACAGCCAGGGTTGAGGTCCACTGGCTTGGAGGAAAGATAGGTTTGTAAGCATTTCTAATCCCGGAGTTTGGTTCAGGATGTTCTTGGAAGCCCAGAGTGGAGGGAGGTTTGATTTGACTAAAGTAGGACAACCGAGAAGACTTCACTGTTTCAATGATGACTGACCTTGACCTGAAAGAATCAGCTGGAATTCGCTGAGACAAGGAGGTGGGGATTCCAGCTAGAGCAAGGGCCTGAGGTGTGACAGTCATGATGTATCTGGAGAAGGACAAGGCATTCTGTAGGTGACAGAAAAGTCTAGAATATTTGACATAGCAGCATAGCGTTTAATAGTGGTCCTGAATTTCACCTCTGCTGCTAAGCGTGGTCCCGCCCAGTGTTTCCAGATTGAGAGGCAACCCTGACTTCTGCCACCCCTTTAGGAGCTGGACAACATCGTTATTGACTTGGGAGAGATTCGGAAACAAGCCTTGCAGAGCCCAGGTGTGAACCGCAGCCTGTTTCTCGTCACGCTGGAGAGGTGTTTCCAGGTGCTGAACCCCCTGGAGTGTGTGGAGATCCTGGGCATGGTGCTGAGGGGATCCTCAGGCTGCTTTCTCCACCCGGACATCGCAGAGAGTCTCCCGCATGACCTGCGTGAAGATGCCTTCAAGAACCTGTGAGTGTCCTCCCCACAACCCGCTGACTCCACTCGCTGCCCCTCAGAGTCTGTCCTGAGGTCAAGGAGATAACACATGAGGGAGGGGAGAAGGCAGGTGAGGATAGGTTAATATTCGAGGTCAGTTTAGAGATGGCTTGATTAAAACAGTCTCGCGCATTGTATCATCCTCATAATTTTTGCTGTATTTGTATACTGCCTGTATTTTTTTATTTCGTGTATTTAAAAAATAGTGATTCATTCTATTTGCTTAAAATATCTATATTAAAAATAAAAAATGATACATGCTACTGTATATAAAAGAGATAACCAACAAGGACCTCCTGTATAGCACAGAGAACTAGATTCAGATTTGGTAACAATCTATAAGGGGAATGAATCTGAAAAAAATAGATATATGTATGTATAACTGAATCACTTTGCTGTACACTTGAAACTAAGGTAACATTTTAAATCAACTGTACTTGAATAAAATTAAGTAAATTAATTAAAAAAAAGTAAATATGGTATAGTTACTATAAATGGGAAACCAGTATCATTTGTCTTTGTTGTTGTTTAATCACTGTCATGTAAGGAATCATAAAAATAAATACAACAGCAATTTAAAAAGTGTCATTAAATCCTAGCTAGATATATTGCTCTGAGCTTGGGACCTGTTCTCGGGTAAAAAAGGAGCTGAGTGTGTGTTGAAGACTCCCTAGCGCTAAATTGAGACTTTCTCCTTGAGAGGTAGCAGGACTGACAGACACAGTTGGATCCAGGAGCTCAAATGACACCATCAGCAACATCTCTGTTTTTTTTTTTATCTCTCAGCTCTGCCCTCCTCTGCGTTGGCCTTGCTCCCAGGCAAGCTCTCTCCACAACGGAACATGGGCAGTTCCAGGCCCCTCCTCAGAGTGCCTGGTCCAGAGGACTTTCCCAGCAATTCCAAGCAGAGTCCTAGACCTGATTCTCATTGGTCCAGACTAGGTCATGTGCCCATTCTTGAGCTGATGACTGTGGCCAATGGGATCTGGGGAGATGAATGGCTTGCACGTGGGTCACAGTTCCACCCAAACCACATGGATGTGGGAGAAACATCATTTTCCCAAGAAAAACTGAGGTGCTGTTAATGCAAGAGAGGGGGTGGATGCTTGACAGTCAAAACTCAGATGTCCAGCACAAAAGCTTTATAGAAACCCTGAATAAGAGTCCAGGAAAAGATTTTGGGCCCTACAGAGAGAAAGACAATAGAACAATACAGGTATAACCCTGCATGACTCCAGGTTCTCATCATCACTGGGGAGTCCAGAATATGCCCCCATTTCCTGTTTCCCAATGAGCATCATTTAATCCAACCTCTTCTTTCACAGATGAAGAAACTGAGGCCCAACAAGGGGACGGTATACCTGAAGTGACCCCACAGGGTTTGACTCAATCTGAACTCAAGCCAGTTCTCCTGAACCTCAGTTTTGCCTACTTCTTACTCTACCCTTCGACTTGTGAGGATGATGTCATTAACTCCATTCCCATTTTTCAAATGGGAAAGTTGAGGCAGTGAGATTGAATAACTTGACCTAGGTCATGATAGAAAGTGAAAGTGAAGTCGCTCAGTCGTGTCCGACTCTTTGTGACCCCCATGGACTGTAGCCCACCAGGCTCCTCCATCCATGGGGTTCTCCAGGCAAGAATACTGGAGTGGGTTGCCATTTCCTTTTCCAGGGGATCTTCCAGGCCCAGGGATCGAACTCAGGTCTCCCACATTGCAGGCAGACCCTTTAACCGCTGAGCCTTAAGTCCAGATCCTTAGGCCATGATAGAGCATTGTTACAAATGGGCAAGCTTTCCCTTAAATGATGTTTACCATTTTCTCAGAATTACTGAACATAGCTATCTCCTGTCCCTTCCACCCCCTCTGCTGTTATGAAAAACAAAACAACAGCTGAAAGAGAGAGAGAGAAAGAAGAGGAAGAGGAAGAAGAAGAACTGGAATAAGAGGAGAAAGAGGAAGAAAAACAAGAAGGAGGAGGAGGAGGAAGGGTGAGGAAGAAAAAGAAGAAAAAAGATACAGAGAGAAGACCCTACGATGGATTGAAAGTTTGTCTCTCCGCATATGAAATGACTGGGAGAGTGGCGGGGACAAACCTGAAGCCTAGGAAAGGCTGGCGAATTGCTCATTTGGTGAATTGATTTTCAGTGGTGGGTGGAATTGAGCGAAGTCTTCCGAGATGAAGAGACTCAACTGTTTTGCCAGGATGAGCCAGAAGGGTGATCAGTGCCAAATGCTGAAAGGTCAACTCATATTGGACCAAACGGAACTGCTGGGTGTGGTGACAAGGAGGTCATTTGGGATTTGGGCCACAAGGAGTAGTGTGGCAGCGGGGAAACCAGATGACCCTGACTTAAAAAGTGACCAAGACACTTTATACCCACAGGATGTCTGAAATTGAAATGTCAGATACCAACAAGTGTTGACAAGGAGGTGGAGAAATCAGAACCTTCAGACACTGTTGGTGAGAAAGTAAAATGGTGTAGCTACTTTGGAAAGTAGTCTGGCAGTTCCTCAAAAGACCAAGTATAGAATTGTCATTTAACCCAGAAATTCCACTTCTAGGTCTACATCCAAGGGAAATGAAGCATGCTATACAAACACTTGTACGTGAATAATTATAGCAGCATTATTCATAATAGGCAAAAGGTGGAAATAGCCCAACTGATGAGCAGATAAAGAAAATTGGTATATTTGTACAACAGAATAGAATTTGACCATAAAACAAAGTACTGATGCATGTCCCAACATGCATGAACCTTGAAAACATCATGCCATGTGAAAGAGGCCAGATACAAATGTGACATATTGTATGACTGCATTTATCTGGAATATTCAGAACAGAAAAATCTATAGAGACAGAAAGTACATTAGTGGTTTCTAAGAGATGGGGTGACTAGAGGTTCAGGGGTGATAGATAAGAGTACAGGGTTCCTTTCTGAGGCACTAAATGGGTTCTAAAATGGCTTGAGTGATGGTTGGAAATGTCCATGAATATACTGAAAATCATTGAGTTGTGTACTTTAAATGGACAAATTGTATGGTACACAAGTTACAGCTTAATGAAACTGTTATTAAAAAAAAATGACCAGGTGGTTGGGAAATGGAGATCAGTCTTTGGCAGATATTTAAATGTGATGGAAAGAGGAAAAATGGGGAAATAGCTACACATAGCAAGGGGATGGGAAAGGCTTAATGACGGCTTAACCAGTGACGGCTTTGGGTGCATTTGCTGTTTGGACCCTGCCTGCAGGCCTGCATCTGTTTGTTTCTTAACTGATACCCACATTTTCATCGTTTAGGTCTGCGTTATTCAAAGATCTCTATGACCAGACCTCGGCCCATGCCCAGAGGGCTGTCTACTGCTGGATGACTGGGATTCTGAAGACATCCTCCAATGTGACTGGTGAGCCCAGGCCTTGAGGTGGGAACACTTTTTAGGCGGAGTCCATCCTTAAACATGGTGGTGCTTCATCTCTATAAATAGGGATTTGATTTCATTGTCACTTAAGACTTTTACCTTTCTCAGCTTCCAAAAAGGACGTGATGTGGCTTGTGGGAAAACACACATACCCCATTTCATCAATGCATTTTTCACATGTTGAAGTCCCTGAAGTAACAATCATTTGTATCTTAGAATCAAAGGTGTGTCCTAGTTTCTTAGGAAATAATAACAAGTTTACAAGTTCAAAATCTGTGTTAAAAATCTATATCAAAATGGGACAATATAGTTCTTTTAAAGAAAATCTCGACAGTAAAGCCCAGAAATTCAGCACTAAGCTTCCTGGCAACCAAAGCAGAAATAGGCCAGGATTTATTTGACCGATGTTTATTTTTTTGTAAATTAATTAATTAATTTTAATTGGAGGCTAATTACTTTACAATACTGTAGTGGTTTTTGCCATACATTGACATAAATCAGCCATGGGTGTACTGATAGATGTTTATTAAAAACCTACTATTTCCTAGAATAGTCAAATTCATAGAGATGGAAAGTAGAGTGGTGGTTGCCAGGGGTTGGGAGAGGAAGGAATGGAGAGTATGGAGAGTTACTATTTATTTATTTCATTTTGTTTATTGGCTGTGTCGAGTGGCTTGTGGGATCTTAGTCACCTGACCAGGGATTGAACCCCAGGCCCATGGCTGTCAAAGGGCTGAGTCATAGCCACTGGACCACCAGGGAATTCCCAGAGTTGCTGTTTAATGGGTACAGAGTTTCAGTTTTGCAAGATGAAAAAGTTCTGGAAAGGGATGGTGGTGCTGGTTGCCCAGCAAAGTGAAGGTACTTAATGCCACTGAACTGTGTACTTAAAAGTGATTAAGATGGTAAATTTTATGTTATGTTTATTTTACTACAATTGAAAAAAAAAGAAAAGAATAGCGATGCAGATTAGTGATGCAAACAGTTTCACAGGTAATGTCAACTTGTTGAATCTTTAATGTTAGTAATGTAAACAGAACAAACTCAACACCTAAAAAGAGCCCACTGGACTTACCTGGTGGTCTGGTGTTTGGGACTCCAACATCCAGTGTAGGAGGCGCAGGTTCATTTCTTGGTCGGGTAACTAAGATTGCACATGCCATAGGGTGTGGCCAAAACTTTTTAAAAAAATCTCATTTATTAAAAAAAAGCCTACTATGTGTCAGCCACTGGAGATACAGAGGAACAGAAGACAAGTCTTTGCTTTATGGAGCTATAGTTTTATTGTGGGTGAGACGGTGGAGAAAACTTTTAGGCAAGTAAATAAAAAGAAGAGAGGGAGAGAGGGAGGATATAGATGTGAGTACGGCTCTGCAGAAAATAAAATTGGTAAATGCCATGGAGAGGGTTACTGCTTTAGACTAGAACAGGGCTTGGCCATGGTTTTCTGTAAAGGGCTAGAGTAAATGTTTTAGGCTTTGTGAATGTAACAGAAAAGCAGCCGTAGACAGCAAATAAGTAGGTGTAGCTGTAGCCCAAGAAAGCCTTATTTACAGACACTGACATGTGAATTTCATGTAATTTTCAAGTGTCACAAAATATTCTTCTTTTGATTTTCCCTTAACCATTAAACAATGCAAAAACCAAGCTGAAGTCTGTGCAAAAAGAGATGCTGGGTGGGTTTGGCCCACAGGCTGTAGTTTCTGACCCCCAGATTAAGGAGTCAGAGAAGAGCTCTCTGAGCAGGCGACATTTGGTTTGAAACCAAAATGAGAAATGGAATCAGACGTGTGAGGCTCTGGAGGAAAAGTATAACAGGCAGGGGAAGCAGCAGATAAAAGGCCCTGAGGTGGAAGTGAGCCTATGTGTGTGGGGGAGACAGAGAAAGCCAGTGGGTGGAAGTGGAGGGAGTGCCAGCCAGTCCTTTTCCTGGAATTCAGCTCTGAGATTTGTGTATAAAGAAACATTAAAGAGTGGAATAATAAATGTCTTCCATGTGCAGCAGAATTCCCTCTGCCTGGTGCATAATTGTGACCTCTGGGAAACTGAATCTCACACTATGTAACCTGGGAAATTCACTCAACTCGCCCACTAGATTCTTGTTGTTCGGTGGCTAGGTCGTGTTCAACTCTTTGCAACCCCATGGTCTGCAGCATGCCAGGCTTCCCTGTCCTTCACTGTCTCCTGGAGTTTGCTCAGATTCATGTCCATCGAGTTGGTGATGCCATCCGATGACCTTATCCTTTGTCATCCCCTTCTCCTCCTGCCCTCAATCTGTCCCAGCATCAGGGTCTTTTCCAGTGAATCAGCTCTTCACACCAGGTGGTATTGGAGTTTCAGCTTCAGTATCAGTCCTTTCAATGAATATTCAGGGTTGATTTCTTTTAGGATTGACTGGTTTGATCTCCTTGTTGTCCAGTGGGACTTTCGAGAGTCTTCTCCAGCACCACAGTTCTAGACTGTCGACTTCCCTTAAGTCCTTGTTGCCAGAATGTAATTAGAGACAGACTCTCCTAAAATCCCCATGTGGTATATTTCATTATTAAACTAAAGTGAATTAAAATGAATTCTATTTGGACTTAAAAATTTTTTTTTTCATGAAGTTCCTTGAGGTAACTTGAAATACTTTGGGTGTCAAAAATATCCTGAATTTGGGGATCATTGATCTTCAGAAATATAGTTCATGCTTAATAATTAGTTAAAAATGGACATCTCAGCTTAGTTCTCGGTGAATTTAATGGCTCCCCCACAGAATTATCTAGCCTTTGGGGCCACCCTTTCTTCTAATAACCAAGTCAGGTGTTCAGAGTTCCCATCTAGAGGCTGTTTACCTGTGCTCACAGCAACAGCTGTGATTCCTGGGTTGGGGAGGCACCCTCTTGTTCTTGTGATGTGGTCCACAGATCAGCTGACCCCACCATCTCCTTTGGGCATCAGCCGTTGGCCAAGGCTTCTTGCAATAGCTTTTGGTGACTGATTCACGGCACCCTAAAAATGCTCCCTGCTTTTTTCATTTCCCTCAAATGCTGCCAAAGCAATGTTGTACTTTGTAAATCTTTTACTGGAGGTGGAGGATTAGGGGCAATGGCAGCCAATCCTAGTTCACTGAAACGTAAAAAAAAAAATTTTTTTTTTGGCCCCACCCCACAGTTGGGAAGATCTCTTGGAGAAGGGAATGGCTACCTACTCCAGTATTCTTGCCTGGAGAATTCCGGAGACAGAGGAGCCTGGTGGGCTATAGTCCATGGGGTCACAAAGAGTCAGACAAGACTAAATGACTTAACACTTTCACTTTTACTTTTTCACAGCCTGTGGGGCCTTAGTTCTCCAACCAGCGATTGAACCCTTGCCCTTGGCATTGAAAAGTGGATTCTTAACCACTGGACTACCACAGAAGTCCCAGTTCACTGAAATTTGAATTTGGATCCTGGCCATGATTGTTCCTAAAGTCCCACTGACATTCGCTGATGGGGAATTTCAAATGTCTGAACAGATGATCAAGTTCTCTGGGAATTCAGAGAAGAGAGAAATTATACTGCTGGCTAAGGAGATGAGAGAGGGCTTCAAGGAAGAGGAAATATTTGAGCTCAGTTTTTAAGGTTGGGTTTGGAGAAGGCAACGGCACCCCACTCCAGTACTCTTGCCTGGAAAATCCCAAGGACGAGGGAGCCTGGTAGGCTGCCGTCTATGGGGTCGCACAGAGTCGGACACGACTGAAGTGACTTAGCAGTTTGAAGCAGAAGGGTTAGGGGAAAGGCAGTCTAGCTGTTGGGAAAGTCCCAAGAGAGGAAAGATTTGGAGACCATTAGGGGTGCATACAAGAAAGGGCAAATGGTTTGGGTTGGCTCATGTATGCAGTGATAATCAATAAGGAAGATAAGGATTGTTACTGGCAGTAATAAAAGAATCAAATATATTTCAAGTTAGTAACTAAACTAAAAATGAAACTATATTTTGTGGTCTTAGTATTAAAAAATAATCTGCATTTCTAACTAGTTCCCAAGTGATGCTGAGGCTGCTGGTCCAAGGAGCCGAACTATGAGTAACTATTGGCAATCCATCATTGCCTATGTATAGTGTAGCATCTCGTAAGCAGAGGGCTCTCAAAAAATGGCTGTTGAATGAATTCATGGATGCAAAAAGAGGTCCTGATATCAAAGATATTTCTGACAGTCATTTACCAGTGCATAGGCTTTTATTTATTTACTTTTTAACCCATGTTTTGTCTTTTTTGCAGATGACTCTGTTTCATGGGTCAGTGCAGAAAACTTATGGATTTTGGGCAGATACATGGTTCACTTACCCTTTGAAGAAATTATGAGAATTAGTCCCATAGAAGTAAGTTTGAAAAATACGTTTACATGTCTCCATCACCAATACATCTGAAGTAAGGTGTGTTCTGGACTTCCCAGGTGGCGCTAGTGGTAAAGAACTTGCCTACCAATGCAGGAGACCTAAGAGACGTGGGTTCTATCCCTGGGTTGGGAAGATCCCCTGGAGGGGAGGGCACTACAACCCACTCCAGTATTCTTGCCTGGAGAATCCCACGGACAGAGGAGCCTGGCGGGCTCCAGTCCATTAAATCACAAAGAGTCAGACACGACTGAGTCGACTTAGCATGTACACAAGGTGTGTTCTAAACCTCTCATGTTCAGCCAGCCACTCACCTTAGCTCAATATAACTTGAGCATCTAAAGAAAACTCCTCGAATAAGGCCTCAAGCAGTCAGTTGCTGGGTTGTGTTCTAGTGTAGAAGAGCCAAGAAAACAAAAAGAATTGTGGACAACTAAGACAGTTCTGATGTCAACAATAGGATCTAAAGAGAAGGTTGACTATGAACCAAAGGTCGTTTAAGGGTATTTTTGAAGTCAAGAAATGCCAAGGATCGTAGCTATAGAGTTTACAGTCACTGGAAGCACAAACCCAAGTCAAAAGCAACATGGATCGATTGCTACTTCTATTTATGGCAACTTCTATTGATAGCTACTTCAGCATGAGCGATGATTGGACTTTAAAGTTTACAGTGGAGAAGGGTACATATTCATGGTGCTCAACTCACTGCTCAGGAATTACTCTCCTTTTCCTAATGTTGTTCTGATGATACTAAAATCCCTTGGGAGGCATGATGCTAGAACTCAGCCTCCAAGGAATACTGCCAACAGGGAGGCTTTCATAAAGAGTTTGGGGCTTGCTACCAGTTTGTACCCTGTGTGCCCTAACTTTCTCCTGGCCAGTGAAAGAAGTGTTTGCATCAAATGACTGGCCCGTTCAAGGACTGACTGACCCAACCACGTCTGGTTATTATGAAATCAGAGGCAGAAGTAGGTTCCTCTTTCTTTAAAACAAATATTTCCTTATTTGGCTGTGCCGGGTCTTGGTTGCAGTATGTAGGATCCTTAGTTGTGGCACGTGGGTCTAGTTCCCCGACCAGGTTTAGAACCTGAGCCCCCTGCACTGGGATCATGGAGTCTTAGCCACTGGACCACGAGGGGAGTCCCTAGGTTCCTCTTTTTACCTGACAGGCTGGGAATATTTCAGATGTCTCTCAGTTTCATAACCCTCAGTTTAAAATGGATTAGACCTCCATTTTACTTTTTTAAAGTTGAGTGAACTTCAGAAAGTCGAAAGAGGTTAAATTCTCAGAAAACTGGGCCCCTAGCAGGGACTTCTTGAGATCCAGGGGCTGTTCACAACATTTCTTCATCTTCTAAACATGTAGAGAAGGGAGGTGAAGCCACAGGGTACCAACACTCAGAGGGAATTTCTTATGGACGTAGAGCACAATCCATGAGGGAGAGACAGCTTTATGAAATCTTTAAGCGAAGAATAACAGGGCCTCAAAATATAGGAGACCTCAGTGCGACACTCTTGGACACACAGGCAAAAAGTGAATAATAATAGAAAGAACCTGAAGAGTATATTTAATAAAGTTGAATGCATTATGTGTATATTTACATAAGTGTGTGTTAAATATTATGTAAACATGTATTTACATATATATTGTATACATATATCCAACTTTATATCTTACAGAGAGAACACACATTCTTTTTTTAAATCACCTGTGGGTCATTTACAAACCAATTTATCTATTTTAAAAATTCTGATTCCCCAAAGCAAACAATTTGTGGACCACATTCTCTGACCTCAATAAAACAAATCTAGAAATAAATATGCAAATATTAGCTTGAAAAAAGTTCAGCTGCTCATATATTAAAAAAGAAAAACTTTCCTAAATAACAGGCGGATTGTAGAAGAAACTGAAGCATCGGTTACAGACCATTAGGAAATCAATGTCACTTAGTTACCAAAGAGGAAATGGGATGAGGGACCGATCAGTTAGGAGTTTGGGATTAGCAGATCCATGCCTCTCTATATAAAAAAGATAAACCACAAGGTCCTACTGTATAGCATAAGGAACTATATTCAATATCTTGTAATAAACTATTACGGAAAAAAAAGAAATCAATGAAAATGAGGAATGGGCATCTCCAGGGGTCTGGGGGCGGGGCGCAGCACAGGCCACCGGGGCGGGGCTTCACAGGGCTCCTGCAGCCCCCCACTGATCTTCCTGGCCTCCTCCACCAGATTGGGCTGTTTATCAGCTATGACAACGCCACCAAGCAGCTGGACACGGTTTATGACATCACGCCTGAACTGGCCCAGGCGTTTCTGGAAAGGATCAGCTCCTCCAACTTTGACATGAGGAATACCTCTACCATCCACAGGCAAGGAGTGTGGGCACTGGGCCCCCAGAGCTGTTTCCTACCTAAGCATCAGCTTCCTCTGAGCAGCAAAAGAGCTGGGGAGGGGAGGGAGGTGGTTGATCCATCTCTTTGAATTGTCCCACGTCGCTGTGCATGTGAGGGAGGTGTTTCCCCAAAGAGATCCCTTTAAAGAGGTTATGAAGGGGAGAAGAAAACAAAATGCGTTTAAAGCATCTTCTAGGTGCTAACATTTTATACAGCCTTACCTATTAAGTGCTAAGATTCCAGCTCTAAGCACAGAAGTGGAGCTTTTTACATTCTTGGTATTCCCTCCATTCCAAGTTGTAAATGTGTCATTTACAATTGGTTAGGTTGAGTATTGGAAATAGCTCACGGGCCTCATATTTGTGAACCTGTTGTATCCTAGACCCTCAAGCAGGGAGCCCTGGCGTGAGGTCAGCTCTAGAATTTAGTGATTGTAACTTGATCCCCAGGAACTGGAACCATTTCCAGCAGGGAAGGGCCAGGAGCTGTGTACTTGGTGACCGCAGAACGGGTTTGAATGTTGGGGGTAATTGTGCAGTGAGGAGGGGTGGTGGGCACCGTTCACCCATCTTCTCTCCATCTCCCAGGGTCTTACTGTCACAGATCTTCCTCTGACAGCATCACATGACCTTACATTTTCCAAAGTCACCTGCAGAGAATATTCTCATATAGAACCCTTACACCCTCTTCCTCTGTCCTTAGTAATTTTCACTCAGTAGCATGGGCCCTATTTTTTCTAGTCAGTTCAGTTTAGTTGCTCAGTCGTGTCTGACTCTTGCAACCCCATGGACTGCAGCAGGCCAGGCCTCCCGGAGTTTACTCAAACTCACGTCCATCGAGTCGGTGATGCCATCCAACCTTCTCATCCTCTGTTGTCCTCTTTCTCCTACCACCTTCAATCTTAGTAACACAAAAAATAGTGTAGTGATTAAGAACATGGGGCCTGGAGGCAGAAGTCCTGGGTTTGATCCTGGCTCTGCCACTTACAAGTTGGGTGATCTGCACCTCCCTGTGAATCTACTTCCCCATCTGTGAAATGGGAGCTAATAAACTGCCTATTTCATTAAGACCCTTGTAAGGATTAAGCACATTTGCACATAGAAAGTGCTCAGTAAATACTAGTTATTCTTAACATGGTTATTAATATTCAGTCTTCACTTCCTCTGAGTATTTTTTTCTCCTTAGACACACTTTAAAATCCTTTCCCTGAGCTGGTTGCTTTCCTGGGGACCTGTCTGAGAGTGTCACTATTTGATCATGGCCAACTAGGTGGTCCAACCACGCTAAGTCAAGTAGATTTCATACTAATGCTAAGAGCATCCATTTCAGAATAAGTGCTTAGCATCTACCAGGAAGTATGCTAATCACTTGGTATGCATCTTCTCATTTAACCCCCACAGTACTCCTTATTCTTTCATTCATCATATTTATTATGACGTGCTATGATGGGCGGAGAAGGCAATGGCACCCCACTCCAGTACTCTTGCCTGGAAAATCCCATGGATGGAGGAGCCTGAAAGGCTGCAGTCCATGGGGTCTCTAAGAGTCGGACACGACTGAGCGACTTCACTTTGACTTTTCACTTTCATGCATTGGAGAAGGACATGGCAACCCACTCCAGTGTTCTTGCCTGGAGAATCCCAGGGACGGGGGAGCCTGGTGGGCTGCCGTCTATGGGGTCGCACAGAGTCAGACACGACTGAAGCGACTTAGCAGCAGCAGCAGCAGCTATGATGGGCAAAGGAAACCTCCCCATTAAAAGCTTAGAGAGGCAGGGTTATGGTAGAGTGTGCGCTGCACAGCCGTGTGTAGCTTGCAGAGAAGTAACTTGCTGGAAGTCAGATGTCTCACAGAGCTGAGCTTCAAATTCCAGTTGGGGTGAAGGTGTGTTCTTAACCGATAGATGCAGTGCTTCCAGCTAGACCAGGGGTCAGATCTCATCTCTGCTCCTACATTGTTCTGACTCCTATCTTTTTATTTTCTTTTGAAGCATCATCATCTAGGCGTGTTGGCTGTAAATAAATATCCTGGAAAAATCCTGGAAATAAACTTCTGCTTCAGAGAATCCCTCAGGGTGGGCAAATCCCTTATCTCTGTGTGGATAAGGAATGCTTTCTTTGTATCCCTTAATGCCCCAGGAGGAGAGACAGCATAGTTGGATGGATCTAGATTTAAGGCCTGGTACCACTTGCCTTGATCTGTCTGAGGCTCAGTTTACCCTTCTGTGAAATGGGGCTAATGAGAGCACTCACCTTGCAGGGTTGTGATGAAATAATCCAGGTTAAAGGGCTCAACACGGTTCCTGGTGCTTAGCAGCTGCTATGATTGTGACCTCTTGGTTCTAACTGGAGTGGAGTCTTGGTTGTGGCCCCCTCCTCTCTGCCCTCCACCAGCATCCCTTTATCTTCTTTCACAGGCTGGGGCTGCTGGTTTGTTTCTACGATGACCTGGAGCTGCTGGATGCTGCTGTGGCCCAAGTGCTCCTTCACCAGATGATCAAATGCAGCCGCCTGCGGGGCTTCCAGGCTGGTGTTCAGAAGGTGCAGAAGTGCTGTGAGGCCCCGCACCCTTGGCCTCAGTTTCACTAGCCAGAGAAAAGGGAAGAACCGTCTTGTCTGCCCTTTGCAAGAAAGGGTGAATCGTGATCTAGGTCCAGCCACAGCAGAAACCCCAGCATGAACTTAAAGTAGGGAGAAGCAACAACCAACTGTAGGACGAGCTTGAATCAGTTTAATCAAAGTGGCCACCTCAGACTGAAATGCCGTGCGTGAGGTTATTTGGGTATCTCAAATGCAGATTTAAGGTCTGGGTGGGGCCTGAGACTCTGCATTTCTAACGAGCTTCCAGGCGATGTTGAAGCTGCTTGGCTGGTGACTGTGCTTGGAATAGAGAGGAAGTAAAAGAACTCAAATCTGGTTCTACTAGTGGCATATCCCTTCCCCAGGCTCTGCCCTCAGAGATTCTCAGGTTATGGTCTGGGGTGTGGCCTGGGTGTGGTAGGTCTTCAAAGCTACTCAGATGATTCCGATGTAGCCAGGGGAGTTACTGAATTCCTAGACCAAGGTTTTGGGCAAATCAGCACATGGGGACTATCTCATTTCCCTCCCGACTTCATCTCTTTCTCTCCCTTCTTCCCTTGAAGTCTTAATTTTGCCCGGCTTCTCTCCCTTCTTCTTTTTTTTTTAAGATTTTATTTTTATTTATTTGTTTATGGCCATGCTGGGTCTTTATTGCTGAATGGGCTTTCTCTCTAGTTGTGATGTGCAGGCTTCCCATAGCTGTGGCTCTCCTCTTGTGGAGGACGGGTTCTAGGCCCGTGGGCTTCAGTAGCTGCGCCATGCGGGCTCAGAAGTTGCAGTCCCCAGGCTCTAGAGCACAGGCTCAGTAGTTGTAACACATGGGCTTTGTTGCTCTGCAGCTTGTGGGATCTTCCCGGACCAGGGATTGAACCCTGGTCTCCTGCATTGGTAGGAGGATTCTTTACCACTAAGCCACCAGGGAAGCGCCTCTCTCACTTCTTTTTGTTTTTCTCATTTTTCAAATGGGAACGATAATATGAGAACAATATTCAAGAAAATTTTGGTCACCTCATCAGTTATTCCACAGCAGTGTTTCACACATCACCAAATCCTCAGGAAAAGAATCCTTCCCAAGCAAGCTCAAGCAAAAATAAAATAAGTGTAGTTTAGGGCCACAGGGACAGTTGTGACCAAGAAGAAAGTTAGGTGTGATTAGATATGAGAGAATCCTTTGGCTCATTTGGGTCAATAGTTCTTACTGGGAGGGTGCATCAGAATCAGCGGGAGGGCTTGTTGGAAACAGCCTAATAAGATACCCTCATCTGATTCAGGGGCTTCCCTGGTGGCTCAGATGGTAAAGCGTCTGCCCGCAATGCGGGAGACCTGGGTTCGATCCCTGGGTCGGGAAGATCCCCTGGAGAAGAAAATGGGCAAAAGTACCCACTCCAGTACTCTTGCCTGGAAAATTCCATGGACAGAGGAGCCTTGTAAACTGCAGTTGCAAAGAGTCGGACACAACTGAGCGATGTCACTTCACTTCATCTGATTCAAGAGAGCTGGGGTGGAACCTGAGATGTTGTATTTCTAACAACTCTCCAGGTGATGCTGAAACTACTGGTTAAGCCCCACACTTTGGGAGCCACTGCTGTAGGCATTTTGCAGATGTGGAAGCTGATCTCTAAGGAAGGGGAGCTGCTGATTTTGGAGAAAACCAGCTGTGATAGCTGTCTCTTTCACTTTACTCTGCTGCCCCCCAGTGGCCATCTGGAATACTTGCGTACACGCCTCTGACATGATTCTATATATATCTAAGTTACTTCAGTCGTGTCCGACTCTGTGTGACCCCATAGACGGCAGTCCACTAGGCTCCCCCGTCCCTGGGATTCTCCAGGCAAGAACACTGGAGTGGGTTGCCATTTCCTTCTCCAATTCATGAAAGTGAAAAGTGAAAGTTAAATCACTCAGTCGTGTCCTACCCTTAGCGACCCCATGGACTGCAGCCTACCAGGCTCCTCCATCCATGAGATTTTCCAGGCAAGAGTACTGGAGTAGAGTGCCATTATGGTTCATGCAAACTCAGGTGTTAAAATACAAACCGTTCTGTTGTTGTTTTGGTTTTGTATAGAGGTCACGTTACAACAGATAAATCGATTGCCTTCTTTACTGAAAACAGTTGGGAAACACACTTGACTATAACTGGACAGGCATGTTATAAAAAATAAGGGAATCACAAAAACGTGAAAACTTGTAAGACGTAATTTTAAATGAAAAATTTTAAATAGAGCAGGAAATTGCATTTCTGTTCATGTTACATCTATATAAAGACTAGATACCATAGTTTATTTATATAGGCATAAGAAATTTTGAAACATAAACAGTTACTAACCACAGTAATTTTTTTGAGGTATAGTTTTCAGGAGACTTTTACTTTCTTGTTACTGTTGAGAATTATTTTTACACATTTATATATTATCGTAAAGCTTCCCGGGAGATTTCATAAAAGAAAAGCAGCCATATAAACAGGATGTAGAGTTCAAGGTCACAAAAGAAATAGATGCTACAGGAATGGTGGTTATGAGTGAACAAAATTTCCTTCTGCCATGCTTTAAGGTTGATTTAATAACAAATTAATATTTAAATGAAGCATAGAGTGAATTTGCAGCATAGGAAGGTCGAGGCCAGAGGAGGTGGCATTTTCAGCAGCGTGACTCGTGGTCTGGTCTCAGCAGGAGCCCCCTTCTTTTTGATGAGCAGGGAAGGGGAAGGCGCATGCTGGGGTATAGTCCGGAGGAGCCGCCATCCTGCTTGCTGTCAACTCTCACCCTGGCTTGCTCCCTTTCTAGCTCAAAGCTGAGCTCCTGGAAATTGCCACGGAGAACCAGACCCTTAATGAAACTCTGGGCTCTTTGTCGGATGCGGTCATGGGCTTGACCCACAGTCAGCTGGAATCCCTCTCCCCCGAGGCTGTGCAGGGCGCCATCTCAACCCTCAACCAGGTCTCTGGCTGGACCAGGAGCCAGGTCATCATCTTGTCTGCCAAATACCTGGCCCACCAGAAGGTCAGTTGGAGCGTTGGACTCTGTTTTAATGGCCCAAGACCGAAGGGCTGGTTATAGACCTTCAGCAGGGGCAGCCAATCGGTAAGAAGATGGTGCCAAGGAAGGCTACCTGGGTGCAAATCCTTGTCTTCCATGTGTGACAGTGTCTGCTGCGTGACAGTGGGGAACTGACAACTTCTCCTTGCCTCAGTTTCCCTCTGTAAGATGGGGATAACAATAGCTCCTATTCCATAGGTTTATGTGAGTTGTTCCACAGGAAGAGGTTGGATAACACGTGACCTAGAGTCCAAGCTCAGTGAGTGTTAGCTATCACTGAGTTAATCATTTAACCTTCCCAACAGCCCTATAAGGTCAGTAATGTTATAACCTCCATTTTCCAGGTCGTTCATATGAGGCACAGAGCGTATAAGGGAATTGCCAACGCCACGTGAAAGGGACAGGGCTGGGATTGAACCCAGGGCATCTGGCTTCAGAGCCCACTTGCGTCATTCCCATGCTGACTGCCCATGGCACCATGACCACTGCCCACTCATTCTTCTTTCTGACTCAAAGCTAAGGGTAGACCATCCATCTTGTCCCTTCAGGACTTCTGGTGACTTTAGTTTGAAGGCTTTGCGGACCTTCTGTTTTGACGGGGGCCGCCTAAGTCCACTCTGTGAATGTGATTTTAGAGCACTGCAGGAGACAGTCTTGTTCCTCCCAGCCCTGGACCAAGTGGCTCTTCTCTTTCCTGGCGTCCAACTCTTCTTAAAGAGGAATGAGGTGACTTTTGCTAAGAAGCCAAGTGCTCAAAAGTCTTTGCCTTTCTTAAGGACAGTAAGAGGCTGTTCATTCTACAGGGAATAGCTCAAGGAAACCACTCAACTGGTTTTTAAAAAAACCAATAAATTTTTCTGATTATATTACATTTAGCCTCTTTACACCAAAGGAGGGGTTGGGAAACAGTCATGATTTCTGTTAGGGTGTCCAGCTACAGTCATATATATTTCACCTCAAAGCTTCCACGTGAAGATAGATGAGTGTGAGGCTTTGCTGTGTCAGTTGCCTGATGGGTGATATACGGAGGACAGCAGGCTTCTCCTGGTCCCATGAGAGGGGTGTGCAGGGCAAACAGAGGCGCCATGACTCACCCCAAGGTTCTTGCCCATTGTTGCCACTGTGGGTACTGACTGATGTTTGGGTTTTTTTTTTTAAATAAAGCAGAAACTCTAATTTGGATTTTTATAGGATCCCCCCAATTTTTAAATCTCGTCTGCCAGGTCAGATTACGCACAGAAGAGCCCGTTGCCTGGTCAGCGGTGGCATATGGGTCACTGTGCGGTGCTTAGTCGCTCAGTCGTGTCCAGCTCTTTGTGACCCTGTGGACTGCAGCCCACCAGGCTCCTCTGTCCATGGGGTTTCTCCGGGCAAGAGTACTGCAGTGGATTGCCTTGCCCTCCTCCACTGCTCTTTATTAATTCTGCTGTGGCCTTGGATGGCATAGTGGTTACCCCAGCGGCATGGTTACCTCTGTGTTGTGTTTTGATATTTAGGTCTCTTTCCTGATGGAAGGAGGGGGGTCTGGGAGGGCAGCTTGTGTCTTGCTCACAGTGGTGCCCCAGCGCCCCTCCGGATGCCCAGCCTGCAGTGGGGCCTGGTACACGCCCTTGAGGTGCAGCCCCGAGGCTGGTCCTCACCCTCCCTTGCCGGCGCCCCCAGGTGCTGTCCTTCTACAACGTCAGTCAGATGGGCGTGCTGCTGACTGGGGTGGGCACGCAGGCCTTCCACGCCATGGACCGCAGGGACCTCATGCAGCTCCTAAGAAGCGCCACCTCCCTGCATGTGTCCGACTTGTCACCTGCCCAGCAGCACGGTGTCCTGAGCAAGGTGAGAGGAAGATGTCTGGTCCGCAGCCCCTGGGGCTCTCAGGCGTGTGGTTTTGGGACTTTGTGAGGGGGCTCTGTCTTTGGGTGGGGTTGTTCTAAGCCTGGAGAATGCCTTCTTCTGATGCCCACCTCCCTTCCTTTCTGGAAAGTGCCTCTGGGGTCGAACCTGATTCTCCCCAGACTCTGGTGCTGTCCCCAGCAAGCTGAATCCGGAACACTTTTCTTCAGTTGGATTTCTTGCTGTCATAATGTTTTAGGGGTTTGGTTTTCAAATGTGGAAATGAATCCTGAATTCCCCTGCTGCTAAGTCGCTTCAGTCGTGTCTGACTCTGTGCAACCCCATAGACGGCAGCCTACCAGGCTCCTCCGTCCATGGGATTTTCCAGGCAAGAGTATTCCCCTAGTGCTTCAGAAAGGCCCCCCTTTCCTGTTCCAAAGCCATGTCCACATTTCTCGCCCTCACTTGCAGTGGGTCTTCTGGGCATCATATCCCGTTGGACCTGCCATGTCTAATTGCACAGTCTGCTAAGAAAGCAACTCAAAGGGTTGGGCCTAAAATACCAATACCTTGCAGATCGCTGTAGCTCTTATGGTTAAAGGGTGTGGGTTTTGGAATAAGACAGAGTTGGGCTTGAATCTCACGTTATCAAATTTCAGCCAATTACTCGTTAAGCTTTGGTTTTCTTACCTGTAAAATGGGGATAAGGACTGTCCCCACCTCATTGGGTTGCTGAGCAGATCTGGTGGGACTTATTGCCCATGAAGCACTCGCCTGGCCCTCACCCAACACTCAGTCCATCCTCTGCAAACTTGTTATTATGCTTCTTTCCACTTTTGACAGGTGATGGAAGCGGGCGATACTGTCTCTGGCATTGTTGAAATACAGGGCGCTTTCTTTAAGGAAGTGTCTCTCTTTGATTTATGGAGGGAACCTGGATTCAACTCCACAGTCCTGAAGGCAAAGGAGATCCGGAGGAGTCAGGTATGACTGCAATGCCCAGAGGTGGTGCCTGGACTTCTGATTGTCTTATGGGAAAGTCTGTTCTAAGGTTAACTTGGTACTTGGTAAAACAAACTTATTTCTGTGTGAGTAAACTCATGAACTTGGGCATACTCCGGGAGATGGTGGTAAAGGACAGGGAAGCCTGGTGTGCTGTAGTCCATGGGCTTGGGAAGAGTCAGGCATGACTTGGTGTCTGAACAACAGCAACAAACTCAGGAGGCAGAATAGTGTTAAGTTAGATGAAACCCAAGTGTGAATTCCAGGGCTACTGTTGATTAACTTTGGGGTCACTGCTTTGCCTCCCATGGCCTCAGTTTTCTCATCTGCAAAATGGGGCTCATCTCTCATGAGACTCTGCTGGGCATGCACTGTACATGAGAGCAGTTACTACTGGGGCCGCCTGGGAAGAGTTGTGCTCTGGAGGCCCTTGAACTTCCTCTGACTTGCATTCATTCATTCATTCATAGTGTTAATGGAGCCCCTGGCCGCTTCTCTCCCCTCTCAGGTGCCAGGTGCTGTTCGTAGTCCTGGGGACACGGAAGTGAAGGGAGCTTCCTTCCTAATAAGGGAGATAGTACAAAAGATCAGTAGTTAAATGTATGCCCTGCTACCTGTTTTTTTTTGATCCCTCTGTAGGGCTTGTGGGATGTAAGTTTCCCAACCAGGGATCGAACCTGGGTCTTTGGCAATGAGAGCATGGCATCCTAACCGCTGGTACTCCAGGGAATAAATGTGTGCCCTATTAGATGATAGATGCTGATGAGTGGTAAGGAGACAGTAAGCCAGGGGAGCAGGCAGGGGTTCCAGGGGGTGGGGAGTGAGCTGCTTAGACAGGCAACTTGCTGAGCTCAGAGAGGTTGAAGGGGCCACAAAATCTTAGCTGCAGCATGTGGGATCTAGTTCCCTGATCAGGGATTGAACCCAGGCACCCTGCACTGGGAGTGTGGAGTCTTGACCCCTGGACCACCAGGGAAGACCCAGGAGATTCTTTATCTATGGAACTTTCTAGCCCATCCTGGTCTAGTCATCATCAGTTTTACTTCCTGGAATGCTGTGTTCAGGAACCAGCAGGTGGGCATGAAATAGGGGCTGCAGGGGGTCCTCAACTGGGCAGCGGCTTCTCTGAGCACAGGAAGCAAACCTCCCTCCTCTCTGTCTTGACTTTGCTCCTCGTTCACCTCCTGGACCACCTAGGGTGTGAGAGCTCTGCAATCACTGGACACCAGCTCAAATTCCAGCCCGGCTGCTTAGCGACTGTGTGAAAGTGAAAGTGAAGTCGCTCAGTCGTGTCTGACTCTTTGGAATGCTGTGGACTGTAGCCCTCCAGGCTCCTCCATTCATGGGATTTTCCAGGCGAGACTACTGGAGTGGGTTGCCATTTCCTTCTCCAGGGGGTCTTCCTGAACCAGGGATGGAACTCGGGCCTCCTGCATTGCAGGCAGACTCTGAGCCACCGGGGGATTCCTACAATTGTGTGATTCTAGGTAAATAACAAAGCTTCCATTTTCCCATCTGTGAAATGGGAGCATAGGACTCATGATGATGGCCCATGAGTGCTCCATCAACGTGGCAATCATCCTCTTCCCTCAGGCCTTGTTCCTGTTTGAGCTTCTGTCAGAAACGACCAGGAGACCTGAGGAGCTCCTGAGGTGAGCCTGGGACTGACGCGCCCACTGCAGTCTCCCTCTCCTGGAGCCTGATTCCCCAGGAGGGAGAGTCGAAGTCCCGCCTGCCGTGGGTGTCGGATCAGATCTGCCGGCTCTTGCTCCTTCTTTCTTCTTCCCTGCCACCCCTTTCTCCTGGGCCCCTTATCTCGTTTTCTAGTGCAGGGCAGCTGCTCAAAGGTGTGACGTGCCCCCACATTGACGCCATGAGCGCTGACTCCTTTCTGGCTCACTTCCAGTATTTCGAGAACAACTTCTCTCTGCTTTCACCGTATCAGGTACCATCAAAGCCCTTCCCTGCTTCTCATTCTCTCTCCCTACCCCGGTCACCGGGTGGATTAACTGTGGTGTCTTAAGATACTCGTGCCAGGATCACTGATGCAGGTGATGATATGGGGCCAGGTATTGAGCCAGCTTTTCTCTAATTTCTCTTTTAAAAGCTCCACACACCCATGCCTCTGCAGCCAGAGTCTCAGCAGACGGGCTATTCTATACCCAGATGCGAACCTCAGATTTCAGCTGGCAAGTAGACCATTTTTGCATGTTCACAATTATGCTCCTGGGAGTGCTCCTCACACCCTCATCTGCCTTCCTACCCTTTCCAGGGGTAGCCTCTTTAACTCTTTGGGGAGACCAGAAGCAGTGCCTGATTTTCACTGTATCTAAGCAAGGTAAAGCAGGCCTGGGGAGCAGCGTTTGGACTTGGAGTGTAAGCAGCGAGCTGTATAGTGTCTGAGAGGGTGAGCACATGGCCTGTGCATTTCAGATCTGAATGAAATGTTTCCAAGCAATAACATTTTCTTTTTTTCCCCTTCCATATATTTTTATTTTTTATTATTTTAAAAAATCTTATATTTTTTCTTTTTCTTTTTTAAATTATGAAAGTATGATAACACATTTCCAAGGAGACTTGGAAAATACAGAACGAAGTCACACACAGCTCCACTATATATTACAATTATTTTTTTAAGTAGATAATTTCAGATTGGAGTTTCTATATCAAACTCTCAAAAATTAGTAGAATGAGTAGGCAGAAAGTTTATAGTAGACCTGAAAAGCATTATGAACCAATTCAACATAATTAAGATTTATACAATTTTCACACAACAGCAGGATATAGATTCTATTCAAGTTCTTGTAGACCATAACTCAGGAGACACTGGAACATATCCAGGGACATAAAAACAAAGTGCAAACATTTCCTGGTCTAAAGGCATTGAAGCCATACAGGGTCTGTTCTCTTATCACTGTGGAATTGTGTTAGAGATCAATATTAGAAGATATTTGAAAATAACCCACATATTTTCATGTGCAATGTAACATTTACTGAGAGAGCTCTTTGACTTAGCCATTGAAAACCTCAATAAAGTTAAAAGACTGAAAAAACAAAGAGGGTGATTGCAGAGAAGAAAGCATTTAAATGAGAAAATTAATATCAAGGATACTTAAAAACACCCATGTATTTGGAAGTTAAATGTCCCACTTTTAAATGTTGGGTGTATCTAAGCAGCCATAACAAGGAAAATTAGAAAATATTTGCAACAATTTGCAAAATATTTGCAAAATGAAAAGAGAAATTTCTCCCCGAGAGCCAGGAAGGGTAAAGCCAACTATATAATCCTTTGAAATCATTAGAATAATGTGCAAAATTTTAATGAAGTCTGTCATTCCCTCGGATCGTTTGTTCTCTCAGTGGTTCTCAAAGCCGAGCTTGCATCAGCACTGCTGGGAAGGCTTGTTTGCTGTGCAGCGCGTTTCAGTTCTGCTGGGTGAGTGAGCTGTGATGTGCTGTACCACACAGCGGAGAAGGCGATGGCACCCCACTCCAGTGCTCTTGCCTGGAAAATCCCATGGGTGGAGGAGCCTGGTGGGCTACAGTCCATGGGGTTGCTAAGAGTCGGGCACGACTGCCCGACTTCACTTTCACTTTTCACTTTCATGCATTGGAGAAGGAAATGGCAACCCACTCCAGTGTTCTTGCCTGGAGAATCCCAGGGACGGGGGAGCCTAGTGGGCTGCCGTCTATGGGGTTGCACAGAGCCAGACATGACTGGAGTGACTTAGCAGCAGCTGTTAGCAGTACCACACAGCACCTGCAGTTCACAGTATGGTATCTGCACTTCACAATTTGCTAAGAGGGTTGCTCTCAAGTTATGTGCTCTTTCTAAAGAACCAAAGCAAAGGGACAGAAGGACACTTTGGGAGATGCTGGGCACGCCTATTACCCTGACTGTGTGCTTGCCATCACGGGTGTTTGCCTGTGCTCGTCTCATCAAAGAGTATGCATTAAATATGTGTAATTCTCTGCATATTGATTATACCTCAGCAAAACTTGAAGAATACAGAGCCCCACTTGTGGAGTTTCCCTGGGGCTCCTGGTGTGAAGCCTGATACTTTTCATTTTAACAGTTCCCTGGTGAGAACCACTGAAATCTACAAAAAGCCTTGCCCGGGTAGGGCGGGAAGCAGGTAATTTCTGTAACCTGGACCTTGGCGTGGCTGTCTCCTTCCACTCATCCAACTGATGCAATGGATGGAGTTCAGGCCCTCTTTGAGGAATACCTGCACCTTCAAATAGGAAGAGATGTCTCCATAAACCTCCTTACCTGACTCTGCCCAGTTCTAAGAACCTTCAGATACCAGTAATTAGAAAATTTGCCTTTATTGTTTATCTTTTTGCTGAAAACACATAATTATTATAAAACAAAACAATAGAGAGAAAGTAAAATTTCTCCTAGAGCATAGTTCTCAATAGGGAACCGTTTGGACATATCTGGAAACACCTGTTTTCATGACACCTGGGGAAGATGCTACTGGCATCTAGTAGGTAGAGGCCAGGGATGCTACTTAACCATCCCATGATCCTGAGGACAGCTCCTGCAACGTGGATTTATCCTGCCTCAAATGTAAGTCATGCGGCTTCAGAGGTATAACTACAGAGGAAGTTTGCTATTGACTTGGAGAATTTTTGGTATATCTAAAGCATATCTACATGTAATTTAAAAAACACAAATAAGCTCATACCATACACAACGTTCTGTTTAAATTTATATGATACACACACACAGAAATCTACCATATGGAAACAAAATGGTTGTGTAATATTCCACCATATGACTATACTATAATTTACTTAGTTCCCTAGTGCTGTATCTTAAGGTCACATCTCATTTGTAGTTATAAAAGAAACTGTGGTGAGCATTCTCAGACTTAAATTTTTGTGGGCATCTTGTTCTTGCCCCAGTTTCCTCATCCATAAACTTGGTGTAATACCGTTACCTACATCTTAGGGTGTTAAAGTGAACATATAAGTTAATAAGTGAACGTATTCAAAGCACTTAGAACAGTGTCTGACCCTCCGAAAGCACAATCTGTGTTTGGTCTTATTGGGCTCAATTTCTAGAACTGCTTTAATCTTTCAGGTTAACTGTTTGGCGTGGAAATACTGGGAGGTTTCCAGGTCCTCTATGCCACCCTTCCTCTTGGCTGCACTTCCGTAAGTGAACACCAAGTCCCCCTTTTCGGCAGTATGATTGGCGGGTGTCCTCCAAGCCAAAGTGACTCTCTTTCCCTGGGTGTTGGTGACGAACTGGAAGCAAGTAGGGAGTGCCTTCGACTGTTAAATCCTTGAGGTCCAGCATATAAATTCTGAGCCCCATGTTGATGTTTCAGGCAGACTCTCTTGCTTTTTCTTGTTATTGAAAAACCAAAGCCAAGGCAACCTGAGCTTGAATGAGTGAACGCCAGTAAAGCAGGTCACATCTGAGCTGGCTTCATGGCTGGGTCCAGGCAGGGGAATCAGGACTAATGTGGACAGTGGGATTTCTCCTAAGATGAGTGGGTGTTCAGGCCTGGGGGGCAGCCCTGCTTTTTAAATATGGTCTGGACACAGTTTCTCTCTGTTTCTCTTTATTTCCCTCTTCCTTCTTTTGCTGCCATTGTCTTCACTGAATTAAAAATATTTGTCGAGTACTTACTACATACTAAGTTTTAAGAGGTAAGTCAATTTTCCCCTTATAAAAGCCTACATTCTCATGGAGGAAAAACAGACAAGCGTTAAGCCAACTATAATATCAAGTTGATATTTGATTGAAAGTAACAGAACCTTAACTCAAACTGGCTTAGACAATAAAAGGTAATTTTGTGTTCAGGAAAATCCAGGGGTGGACTCCAGGCATAGCTGGATCCAGGGGCTCAAATGAGAAGGCCAGAGAGGTCAGGGAGGGCTTGTGTGACACTCCGGGATGTTTTGTATTCTGGGCACAGTTCTATGTTTCAGAGAGATCATCATCACGGTCCATAGAGAGGATGGAGTGCGGGGGGCCTGGCTGGAAGAAGAGAGACAGTGGCGGCTTATTTCTATAAACTTGACCTTGGCACGGTTGTCTTATTACACATACCCCTGTCTCAGCTCAAACAGCACTCCCTTCAGAGGGGTTCCCCTGGCTGTCCCCACATCATCCTCCATGATAGAGCCATTTAATTTTCTTCCTTCCATTCATTACTAGCTGAAATAATCTGTTTTATTAATTGGTCTCTGTGTTTCTTCCCCCTAGAGAATCCTGACGGTAGGGACCTGCCGCTCATGTCTTATTCATGTTGGTAGCTGGTGCCCAGCACAGTGCTTGGCATACAGCAGGCATGCCTGCTAAGTCACTTCAGCTGTGTCCAACTCTTTGCTACCCTATGGACTGTAGCCCACTAGGCTCCTCTGTCCATGAGGTTCTCCTGGCAAGAAGACTGGAGTGAGTTGCAATGGCCTTCTCCAGGGGATCTTCCTGATCCAGGGATTGAACCCATGTCTCTTTACATCCTCTGTGCTGGAAAGCGGGTTCTTTACCACTAGTGCCACCTGGGAAGCCCTGGCATGCCACAGATGCTCTTTATATATTTGCTGAATGAGTAAAAGTAAAGTGTGAAAGTGAAAGTGTTAGTCGCACAGTCATGTCCGACGCTTTGTGACCCCGTGAACTGTAGCTTGACAGAATGTGGTCCACTGGAGAAGGGAATGGCAAACCACTTCAGTATTCTTGCCTTGAGAACCTCATGAACGGTATGAAAAGGTAAAATGATAGGATACTGAAAGAGGAACTCCCCAGGTCTGTAGGTGCCCAATATGCTACAGGAGATCAGTGGAGAAATGACTCCAGAAAGAATGAAGGGAAGGAGCCAAAGCAAAAACAATACTCACTTGTGGATGTGACTGGTGATAGAAGAAAGGTCCAAAGCTGTAAAGAGCAATATTGCATAGGAACCTGGGATGTTAAGTCCATGAATCAAGGCACATTGGAAGCGGTCAAACTGGAGATGGCAAGAGTGAACGTCGACATTCTAGGAATCAGCAAACTAAAATGGACTGGAATGAGTGAATTTAACTCAGATGACCATTATATCTACTACTGTGGGCAGGAATCTGTTAGAAGAAATGGAGTAGCCATAATGGTCAACAAAAGAGTCAGAAATGCAGTACTTGGACACAGTCTCAAAAACAACAGAATGATCTCTGTTAGTTTCCAAGGCAAACCATTCAATATCACAGTAATCCAAGCCTATGCCCCAACCAGTAATGCTGAAGAACTGAAGTTGAATGGTTCTGTGAAGACCTACAAGACCTTTTAGAACTAACACCCAAAAAAAGATGTCCTTTTCATTATAGGGGACTGGAATGCAAAAGTAGGAAGTCAAGAAACACCTGGAATAACAGGCAAATTTGGCCTTGGAGTACAGAATGAAGCAGGGCAAAGGCTAATAGAGTTTTGCCAAGAGAATGCACTGGTCATAGCAAACACCCTCTTCCAACAACACAAGAGAAGACTCTACACATGGACATCACCAGGTGGTCAACACTGAAATCAGATTGATTATATTCTTTGCAGCCAAAGATGGAGAAGCTCTATACAGTCAGCAAAAACAAGACCGGGAGCTGACTGTGGCTCAGATCATGAACTCCTTATTGCCAAATTCAGACTTAAATTGAAGAAAATAGGGAAAACCACTAGACCTTTCAGGTATGACCTAAATCAAATCCCTTATGATTATACAGTGGAAGTGAGAAATAGATTTAAGGGACTAGATCTGATAGATAGAGTGCCTGATGAACTATGAACGGAGGTTTGTGACATTGTACAGGAGACAGGGATCAAGACCATCCCCATGGAAAAGAAATGCAAAAAAGCAAAATGGCTGTCTGAGGAGGCCTTACAAATAGCTGTGAAAAAAAGAGAAGCAAAAAGCAAAGGAGAAAAGGAAAGATATAAGCATGTGAATGCAGAGTTCCAAAGAATAGCAAGAAGAGATAAGAAAGCCTTCCTCAGCAATCAATGCAAAGAAATAGAGGAAAACGACAGAATGCAGAAGACTAGAGATCTCTTCAAGACAATTAGAGATACCGAGGGAACATTTCATGCAAAGATGGGCTCGATAAAGGACAGAAATGGTATGGACCTAACAGAAGCAGAAGATATTAAGAAGAGATGGCAAGAATACACAGAAGAACTGTACAAAAAAGATCTTCACGACCCAGATAATCATGATGGTGTGATCATTCACCTAGAGCCAGACATCCTGGAATGTGAAGTCAAGTGGGCCTTAGAGAGCATCATTATGAACAAAGCTAGTGGAGGTGATGGAATTCCAGTTGAGCTATTTCAAATCCTGAAAGATGATGCTGTGAAAGTGCTGCCCTCAATATGCCAGCACATTTGGAAAACTCAGTAGTGGCCACAGGACTGGAGAAGGTCAGTTTTCATTCCAATCCCAAAGAAAGGCAATGCCAAAGAATGCTCAAACTACCGCACAATTGCACTCATCTCACATGCTAGTAAAGTAATGCTCAAAATTCTCCAAGCCAGGCTTTAGCAATATGTGAACCATGAATTTCCAGATGTTCAAGCTGGTTTTAGGAAAGGCAGAAGAACCAGAGATCAAATTGCCAACATCCACTGGATCATTGAAAAAGCAAGAGAGTTCCAGAAAAACATCTATTTCTGCTTCACTGACTATGCCAAAGCCTAGTCTTGACTGTGTGTATCACAATAAACTATGGAAAATTCTTCAAGAGATGGGAATACCAGACCACCTGACCTGCCTTTTGAGAAACATATATGCAGGTCAGGAAGCAATAGTTTAAACTGGACATGGAACAACAGACTGGTTCCAAACAGGAAAAGGAGTACGTCAAGGCTGTATATTGTCACCCTGCTTATTTAACTTATATACAGAGTACATCATGAGAAACGCTGGGCTGGAAGAAGCACAAGCTGGAATCAAGATTGCCAGGAGAAATATCAATAACCTCAAGGTTGCCAGGAGAAATATCAATAACCTCAGATATGCAGATGACACCACCCTTATGGCAGAAAGTGAAGAGGAACTAAAAGCCTCTTGATGAAAGTGAAAGAGGAGAGTGAAAAAGTTGGCTTCAAGCTCAACATTCAGAAAACGAAGATCATGGCATCTGGTCCCATCACTTCATGGGAAATAGATGGGGAAACAGTGTCAGACTTTATTTTTGGGGGCTCCAAAATCACTGCAGATGTTGATTGCAGCCACGAAATTAAAAGATGCTTACTCCTTAAAAGGAAAGTTATGACAAACGTATATATCATATTAAAAAGCAGAGATATTACTTTGCCAACAAAGGTCCATCTAGTCAAAGCTGTGGTTTTTCCAGTGGTCATATATGGATGTGAGAGTTGGACTTGGAAGAAAGCTGAGCACCGAAGAATTGATGCTTTTGAACTGTGGTGTTGGAGAAGACTCTTGAGAGTCCCTTGGACTGTAAGGAGATCCAACCAGTCCATCCTAAAGGAGATCAGTCCTGGGTGTTCATTGGAAGGACTGATGTTGAGGCTGAAACTCCAATACTTTGGCCACCTCATGCAAGGAGCTGACTCATTGGAAAAGACCCTGATTGGGAGGGATTGGGGGCAGGAGGAGAAGGGGACGACAGAGGATGAGATGGCTGGATGGCATCACTGACTCAATGGATGTGAGTTTGAGTGAACTCTGGGAGATGGTGATGGTCAGGGAGGCCAGGCATGCTGCGATTCGTGGGGTTGCAAAGAGTCGGACACAACTGAGCAACCGAACCGAACTGAACTGAACTGTAGCCTGCCAGGCTCCTCTGTCCATGGAACTATCCAGGCAAGAATACTGGAGTGGGTTGCCATTCCCTTCTCCAGGGTATCTTCCCAACCCAGGGGTTGAATCCAGGTATCTTGCATTGCAAGCAGATTCTTTACTGTCTGAGCTACCAGGGAAGCCCTCTGATGGAATGAATGAAAAAATAAATAAGACAATGACATTAGGAATGGAGAGACAAGAACAGATTTGAGTATTATTGAGGAGTCAGCAAAGGAAGATTTAAGGATAAAGAAATGAAGGAGTCTTGGATGGCAGAGAGAAGGCAAAACATGTTTGAAAGGAGGAGGTTGAATGTGGTTTTGGAATAGTGAAGTGGCAATGATGCCACATGGATCTTTCTCAACCTTTATTTCATTATTGCCTCCCAAAGGAGAAAAATTTAATTTCTCCATAATGACAGAAATTATAAGGAGTAAGATTGTGTTAAGTAGGATCGAGCTTTGGCAGGTCACAAATCACTGTAATAATGAATATTCCCCACCCCCATTCCCTCTTTCTCCCTGAACCAGTTTCTCCCCATTGGGGGAAATATTGCTTATCTTGAGAATATAAGGTCAAGAGCTTGGAGGAGAGTTCTCAGCTCAAACAGTACTCCTTTCAGAGGGGCTTCCCTGGCTGGTCCCCATATCATCCTTCATGATAGAGCCATTTAATTTTCTTCCTTCCATCCATTACTAGATGAAATAATGTGTTTTATTAACTGGTCTCTGTTTCTTTGCCCTAGAGAATCCTGGAGTTGACGGAATTGGGAGTCATTTCTCTCCCCCTCTCTCCTCATCTTTTTCCCTCCACTTTCTATTTCATTTTTTTCTCCTCTTTGTCTCTTTCTTCTTCTGGTTTTTCATTTCCTTTCTCCTCATTCCCCCTCAACCAGTCCAGCAGGCAGCTTCTGTCTATGGAGAGCCTGTTCTCATATCTTGCTGTTGGGTCATGGAAGAGGAGCATGATGGGAAACTTGTTTCCACCTGTGAGAGAAGAGCATTATGGGAAGTTTGTTTCCTGCCAGTAAAAAAGAAAAATGATGAATGGGAGGCTTGCTCCCTGCTCAAAGGAGCCAGGACATCACTGGGGAGAACCAACACTTAAGGATCAGCTCTGTGATAGGCTCTTGGGCAAATACAGAGCAGCCCCTGTTTTCCTTCCCTCATTCTCCCGTCTCTCTCCAGGGCTCGCTACCTGGCTTCTCTCCCAGCTTCTCAGTGTGTGCCCTTCCTGATCAGCCTGGGGAAGAGTCAGTTGGACTCCTTGGTTTTGGATTCCCACAAAAAAAATTCCGTCCTCAAGAAAGTGCAGCAGTGCCTGGTAAGGAAACTCTTCCTGGGTGACACTTTGACTCGTGACCCTTCCCCTCTGGGGCCTGAGGGCATCCTGGGGAGCCCTCAGGGGAGCTGGCTGGGTTCTCAGGTCTGATGTGAGGGCTGGAAGTTTGATTTGTGGGTCTCAAAGCTGGCTCTGAAACCACTGGGTCGACACTCTTGGCCACTGGTTCTGGGGACTTCCATTCTGGGGCCTGAATGAGGGGAGGCTGCCCTGGAGGACTGGAAAGAGCACAGTACACAGAGCCTGGGCTCTGGACGAGTCTCTGCCAGTGGTTGGTTTTGTGGCTTTGGGCAGGTCACTTCCCGTCCTTGAACCTCAGTCTCCTCATCTGTAAAATGGGTACAGTAGCACTTTGTTCATAGAGCTCTTGAGGACATGAAATAGGTAATATATTGTTTAATGCAAAGGCTCAAAGGGCCAAGCTGGCAGTTTCTTTATCTTGAAAAAGTGGATGATATTAGTACTTGTACAGTTACTTTGAAGATGAAGAGAGTAAGACCTGGAAACACTTACAACAGTGCCGAGCACACAGTAACCACTGAATAAATGTTAGCGATTTTTATCATTTTGAGAAAAAGCTTTGGAGGCTTCCAAGGGCCTACAAACTTGAAAGTACTGTTACTGCTGTACTCTCATCATAATGGGTACTGAACAGTGGGGTGTCCGCAGAGCAACACCAGCGACAGTGACCGCAGCCTCAGTGAGTGAGTGAGTGCTCACAATAGACACGTCTTCTGCCCACACTTGCCCCCACTTCGTGTGGTCGCCCAGACTTCTGAGGCCTACTCCCTTGGGGTGAAATTAGGCCTTGTGTGAAGCCACGGTAGGGTAGGTGGTTCGGATCCTGGAACCTTGGTGAGGTTTGGGGTCAGGAAGTATTTTATGGGATCCTGATCTGAAACCCCACAGGCCCTTTCCACCAACTCCACTTGTCAATTTCAGAGCTACGTCATTGCTGACGAGTATACCGTGGACATCCTGGGGAACTTGCTCTGTCACCTGCCAGCAGCCGTCATCCGCCACGAGTTGTCCCCCAGAGCCTGGGCCACCGCCCTGCGTGGTCTCAGAGACTGCCTGGACCTCAGCTCCCAGCAGAAGGCGGCGGTGAGGCTGAGGCTCCTGGAACAGCATGGGTGAGGAGGGCCCCAGGCTCGGCTCTGGGGCTGGGGTGGGGCTTCTGGCCAAGGGGCCCCCGGCCCTGGCTCTTCCGCCTCAAAGCAGAGTCTCTAACTTGTGATGAGGTCAGACCCTGGGATTTATTCTGGAAACTTGACCTTTCTTCTTTTGGACTCAGGTGAAGGTGAAGTCGCTCAGTCGTGTCTGACTCTTTGCGACCCCGTGGACTGTAGCCTACCAGGCTCCTCCATCCATGGGCTTCTCAGATTCCCTATAAAGTGAGAATGATAGCTTCTCTTCAGGCCTCACGTGGTTGTCACCAATACATCTTGGCTTATGGGAAGGGAAGGAGTCTCGAAAAAGATGGCACTTTATGGGACTTCTCTGGTGGTCTAGTACCGTGCTTTGAAGGCAAGGGGAGTGGGTTCAATCCCTGATTGGGAAACTAAGATCCCACATGCTGTGAGATGCAGCCAAAAAATAAATTTTGAAAAAAAAAAGATGGCACTTTACAAATGCAAGGAGGTGTTATTATTATTGTTGTTAAAACAACAACAACAATGATAATACAAATAACTGAGGCACTGTCAGCTCTAGGTGAGTGAGAACTCCCTGGGGGAAAATAGAGCTGTCCTTTCCCATGCAGAATTTTCTGAAGTTAGGTCAGATTTGATTACGGCCTAGACGGAGAAGCCTGGTAGGCTGCAGTCCATGGGGTCACTAGGAGTTGGATACGACTGAGCGACTTCACTTTCACTTTTCACTTTCATGCATTGGAGAAGGAAATGGCAACCCACTCCAGTGTTCTTGCCTGGAGAATCCCAGGGACGGGGATTCTGGTGGGCTGCTGTCTCTGGGGTCCCACAGAGTCAGACATGACTGAAGCAACTTAGCAGCAGCAGCAGCAGACATCAGTTAATGGTAAGACAACAAATGTCTTTGGAGTAGTTACTGTGGCCCAGGCACTTAATATTATATACAGTTTAAGAGCCGGGACTTGGGAGCCTGAGTCCCTAGGTTAAATTTTTCTATCATCTACCACCTGTGTGATCTGGGAAAAGCTACTTAGTCTTTTCACATTTTATTTTTGCATCTGCAGGATGGGGGCAGCGAGAGTCCCCACAGGGCTGTTGTTGCAATTAGCTGAGTTAATGCATGCAAAGGACTTACAACAGTGCTCGGCCCATAGAACTGAGTATTTGACAACTGTTTTATCAGAAGGAATGAAGATTCAGTTGTTATTACATGTGTTATTACCTGTTGTCATGGAACTTACAGTCTAATGGGATATTATTGTTAATGAAAGAGATAAAGGGAGGTTTTTTGGCCAGGGATGGTTTGCCTTGGTCCTAGCAGAAGGATAATCACTGCTAATTAGGCAGATCTCCTTTAGAGATATCACCAGACATCCTTTAGGGATAGTGTGGGGTACGTCCCTGTAGACATTTGTGTCTCCTTAAGAATAACAGTGGATCCTGGGTTAGTGCCAGGATCCTGGCAAGTTATTATTCTGCCAAGTTTGAGAGGAAATTTTATCTTGCTATAGGATGAGACTTATAATGGTAATTATAAAAGGAACAAATATAGCATTACTTTTCTGTTGAGGAAAGGGAGGAAGGAAACACTCTGATGCAAATGAAAGAAATTCAGGAGCTCAATTCACACTAAAAAATGGGAGTTGGTCGAGTTTAGAAGTGAATGTGACTTCAGTCATGGCTGGATCCAGGGGCTCAAATGATGTCATCAGGAAAATGTTCCTCCCACCTCTCAGCTCTGTGTTCTCGGATGTGGCCTTTATTTTCTCCATTTGGTGATAGTATTCGCCTGCAATATCCTTTTTATTGCTAGAGATACCAGAAGAAAGAGAGCTTCTTTCATAGTTCCATCAAAAATCCCCAGGATGATTCTCATTGGTCAGCCTACATCACATGTCAGTTTTCTTGGTTAGGGATGTGGACCGCATGATTGACAGCTTCTCCAGGTATATAGATAATCTTTTCCTAAAAGAAAAAGATGCTGCGGGACAAGGGCAACAGCACGACCTTACCATTTACTGCTTATTCTCTCTCCTAGACTCCCCCAGAACTGGACAGCCGAGACAGTGAAGGATTTAGGATCCTTTCTAGTGCTTTTCTCAGGAGATGAATTAAGCTCTGTTGCCACAAAGGTACCTCAATGTTCTATCTTAGAGAAGGCTGAAGGAGTTTGAAGAAGAGAAAAATGTGGTTAGTTATATTCCCTTGGGTTTGCTGTCAGTTTGTCTTTCTGGAAACCTCTTCCCTGCCTCAAAGAGCTCGGATGTTTCCAGCTCCACTTCAGGATGCCCAAGGTTCAGGGAAAGGCAGTGAGGCAGCAGCTAAAGGTCCTCTGAGCCTTTCACGTGGCTTCTAGGCAGATGTGTGTGACCTGGGAGCTGTCATTTGGCTGCCACTCTGCTATCTATGTGCTTCCCACATGCATGTCCGTTGGAGGGCTTACACGCATCAGCACAATATGTACACAACACGTGTGTCCAGTATGTGGAGTCACATGGGCAAACATATTTGATCTAAAACCAAATCTTAATTGAGCATTGCCTTTGGATGTAACACTCTCCTTGGAGCAACTCCCCAAGAGTTCGACAAGGCTAAGAGGTGTGCCAAATGGTCATGTACTAGTCATCTCCTGCTGTGTAACAAAGCTGCACACTCTCAATGGCATGCAACAGGAAACATTTATTTTTTGCTGACTGCTCTGTAGGTCTGGGACTATGAGTCTGCCTCTGGGGCTAGGCTACCTGGAACCTGTTTTTCTTGCTGTGGAAATTTGAAACTCTACAAAAGGGAGGGCAAAGTGCAGTTCTCTTTAAAGCCTGGGCTTACGTTTCACTAGCCAAAGTAAGATATGATCAAGCCCACCTTAGTGGGGCAGGAAATTTCCTCCATGCAGGTGGAGGGTGTGGTAGGAGGGGATGTACTGAACAAGAGTCAGATAGACTGCAAAGCACCTCCACACACTTTCATTCTCTGTATGCACACATGTAAGATGTATGTTGTCATACTCGCTCAGGGTACCTGAATACCTGGCATGTCACCCAGATTTAAGAACAGCAACATTCCGGTGTCCAGTCATGGTAAAATCTTCTCTTTGGGTGTCCAAACCTAGAGTCATAAGCAGCAGATGCATGTGTCTTGTAGGTTTATCTAACTTTTTTAAAAATCAATTTTCAGAATTGAAAAAGTTTTGTATCAACATAGTTAAAATCTCAGAAACATAATGTGTGATTAAAAAAAAAGTTGCAAAAAATACATACAGTAGGATACTAAGTAAATAAATACTAGTTAGATTAATTTTAAGCACATTCAAAATAATTCCATATGTAATAGAAGTTTAAAAGTGCATGAGAATGGTTAATTATCAAATACTGAATTTGCAGTGAGAGTTACTTCTGGGGAAGGAGGGAGGCCTAGGATGAGCTATCGGTTATATTTGTGATGTTTTACTTTTTAATCTGGGTTGTGGGCATGTGGATGTTTTGTTGTATTATTCTTTTTTGTTTTTGTTCTATTACTCAGTCGTGTCTGACTCTTTGTGACCCCATGAACTGCAGCATGCCAGGCTTCCCTGTCCTTTACTGTCTCCTGGAGTTTGCTCAAACTCATGCCCATTGAGTCAATGATGCCATCCTACCATCTCATCCTCTATCGTCCCCTGCTCCTGCCTTCAATCTTTCGCAGCATCAGGGCCTTTTCCAGTGAGTTGGCTCTTCACATCAGATGACCAAGGTATTGGAGCTTCAGCTTCAGCATCAGTCCTTCCAGTGAATATTCAGGGTTGATCTCCTTTAGGATTGACTGGTTTGATCTCCTTGCTGTCCAAAGGACTCCTGAGTCTTTTCCAACACCATAGTTCAAAAGCATCAATTTTTTGGTGCTTGGCCTTCTTAATGGTCCAACTCTCACATCCATACATGACTACTGAAAAAACCATAGCTTTGACTAGGTGGACCTTTGTCAGCAAAGTAATGTCTCTGCTTTTTAATATGCTGTCTAGGTTTGTCATAGCTTTTCTTCCAATCAGCAAGTGTCTTTTAATTTCATGGCAGAAGTCACTGTCTGCAGTGATTTTGAAGCCCAAGAAAATAAAGTCTGTCACTGTTTCCATTTTTTTCCCCATGTATTTGCCATGAAGTGATGGGACTGGATGTCGTGATCTTCGGTTTTTGAATGTTGAGTTTTAAGCCAGCTTTTTCACTCTCTTTCACCTTCATCAAGAGGCTCTTTAGTTCCTCTTTGCTTTCTGCTATTAGTGTGGTATAATCTGCATATCTGAGGTTGTTGATATTTCTTGCAGCAGTCTTATTCTACTTTTAATTTTAATGACTGAAATGTTAATAGAACAAGAAATACATACTTGGGTTAGAAAAATCCCAAATACATCAAAGGCTACAGGATGTGAAGTTCCTGGCTCTGTGTTTCTGAGTCCCCAGCCTCTCCCATCAATGGTAGTTGCTCTTCCTAGATTCTTCTGCATCCTTTATGAAAAATCCTCCTCCTCCCTTTAAAAATACAAAATGGAAAATACTCTGCTGTGTAATCTCCTCTTAAAAGTTTATCTTAGAGCAGCCGCTCGTGACCTTAGCTGCATATGGGAACCCCTAGGGTACTAAAATGGACAGATACATGGCCCCACCCCAGACCAATGGTCTCAGAATCTCTAGGGTAGGGCCCGAGTGTCTGTGAATTTCCCAGGTGCTTCTAACCTACAGGCTGGACTGGGAACTCCTGGCTTAGGCTGTGACTCTGATTCTGAAAATTAGAATAGAAGGAGGAAATACATGTAACCTGGGTGACTTTTGGGACACACGCAACTTCAGGGGAGAGTTTGATGAATTCTCTGGACTCTTGGACAGACTTACCAATAATATTCTGAGTCTTGAAAAAGTGTATCAGCTCTGGATAAGAAGTGGCACCTTTCTTAGGGCAACTAGAAGCCCCCTCATTGCTAGTCTTTACCTCGAACTCAGAGAGAACTCTTTACTCCTCCTTTTATACATATATATTTTAATGCAAATTGAAAAATAGTACAACCTCCAAAGAGACAGGCATACATACATTTTTATAGATATTATCAGGCGGTAATGATGCACCATCTAATAGTCCCATAAAGAAATAAGTATACATAATTCCTACATCTTGGCTAGCATTAGGTATTGTCACTTATAATTCCTTACAATCTGATGGGTGAAAGCAATATATACTTGAACATGTATTGGATTAGCACTAAAGTTGGATATCATTTTATACGATTCTTTGTAGAGACTAGGTTAGTTGGGCTAGGAATTAAATTTATATGAGAAGCTGCTACAAGCACACCTCAGAGATATTGTGGGTTGGTTACTGACCACCACAATAAAGTCAGTATTGCAATAAATTGAGTCACATGAATTTTTCTTTTTTTTTTTTGGTTTCCAAGTGCATACGAAAGTTATGTTTACACCATACTATAGCGTGCAATAGTATTATGCCTAAAAAACAATGGAAATACATTAAATAAAAAATACTTTACTGCTAAAAATGGTAACTATCATCTAAGCGTTCAGTGAGTTGTTAATATTTTGTAGATGGAGACTCTTGTCTCAGTGTTGATGGCTGCTGACTGATCAGGGTGGTGGTTGCTGAAGACTGGGGTGACTGTTTTAATTTCCTAAGATAAGACAGCAACAAAGTTTGATGTGTCAATCGACTCTTCCTTTCACCAACGATTTCTCTGTAGCATTCAATGCTGTTTGATAGGATTTTACCCACAGTAGAACTGCTTTCAAAATTGAAATTAATCCTCTCAAACCTTGCTGTTGCTTTATCAACTAAGTTGTGATTCTATAATATTCTTAATCCTTTGTTGTCATTTCAATAATCTTCATCAGGAGTAGATTCCATCTCAAGAAACCACTTTTGTGCTCATCCATAAGAAGCAACTCCTTCTCCATTAATGTTTCATCATGAGATAACAGCAATTCAGTCACATCTTTAGGCTTCACTTCTATTTCTAATTCTCTTGCTATTTTCACCACATCTGCAGTTACTTCCTCCACTGATGTCTTGAATGCCTCAAAGTCATCCATAAGGGTTGGAATCAACTTCTTCCAAATCCCTGTTAGTATTGATGTTTTGACCACTTTGCTTGAATCACAAGTGTTCTTAATGGCATCTAGAATAACCATCCTTTCCAGGAGGGGTTCAATTTATTTTCCCCAGATCCATCAGAGGAGTTATTACCTGTGGCAATCATAGTCTTAGGAAATGTATTTTTAAATAATAAGGCTTTAAAAATAATAATAATTTAATTGAATAATAAACATTTAAATAATAAGCCAAAAGTATTCCTTGATCTATGGGCTACAGAGTGGATGTTTTGTTAAGTGTGAAAACAACATCAATCTCATTGCACATCTCCATCAGAACTCTTGAGTGCATTGTCAATGAACAGTAATATTTTGAAAGGAATCTCTTTTTCTGGGTAGTGGGTCTCAACAGTGGGTCTCAAATATTTAATACACCACACTGCACTCAGATGTGCTGACATCTAGGCTTTATTGTTCCATTTCCAGAGCGCAGAGAGTATATTTAGCATAATACTTAAGGACCCTAGGATTTTTGAAATGGTAAATGAGAACTGGCTTCAACTTAAAGTCACCAGCTGAATTAGCCACTAAAGAGAGAATCAGCTGGTCCTTTCAAGCTTTGAAGTCAGGCATTGACTTCTCTTCTCTAGCTATGTGCATCCTAGATGGTATCTTTTTCCAATATAAGGCTGTTTAGTGTAGCCATCTTTGTTAATTAGCTTAGCTAGATCTTCTGGATAACTTAATGTGGCTTCTACATCTGCACTTGCTGCTTCTCTTGAAATTTTATGTTATAGATGAGAGAGTCACTTCCTAGGCAGGTTGATAAGAAGTCTAGGGGACCCTAAGGAGAGAGGGGTCTGGAATTCTCAAGGAGGAAGAAAGGACAAACTTTCTTTTCCCTCTACATTCCTTAGGATTATAGAACAATAATGTATCCTGCTTGAGGACAGTCTCTGGAAAAAACCTTCTGGCTAACCCTGTTATCTTAAAATGTAAATTACAGGAGTAGGTCTAGTGAGGTCTTTACAACCTCCAGATATTCTTTTGATTCACTGTAATAACTAATTATGAGTTTGAGTGAACTATGGGAGTTGGTGATGGACAGGGAGGCCTGGCGTGCTGCGATTCATGGGGTTGCAAAGAGTTGGACATGACTGAGTGACTGAACTGAACTGAACTGAACTGAACTGAATAACTAATTAGAGAATATATAACTGCATTGCTAACACCAGCAAGGGGGTACTCTCTCTGCCCCTTCTGATGCCTATGTCAGAAGCTTTCTCTATCTCCTTTATACTTTAATAAAACTTTATTACACAAAAGCTCTGAGCGATCAAGCCTCGTCCCAGATTGAATTCTTCTCTGGAGGCCAAGAATCCTGGCTTTTTTGCATGGTTCACCAACAACCTTTCATAGAGAAGAATTCTTTTCTTAAACCTCATGGATCAACTTCTGCTAGCTTCAGTCTTTTCCCCTGAAGCTTCATCACCTCTCTCAGCCTCTCAGTTCTTCATAGAATTCAAGGTTGGACTTTGCTCTGGATTAGTCTTTGGCTTAAAAGAATGTTGTGGTTGGTTTGATCTTCTATCTGGACCACTAAAGGGCTTTCCAGGTGGCGCTAGTGGTAAAGAGCCCACCTTCCACTGCAGGAGACATAAGAGAAGCAGGTTTGATCCTTGGGTCAGGAGGATTCCCTGAAGGATGGCATGGTGACCCACTCCAGCATTCTTGCCTGGAGAATCCCCATGGACAGAGGAGTCTGGTGGACTATAGTCCATAGGGTTGCAAAGAGTTGGACACGACTGAATTGACTTCATGTACACACCAGACCACTAAAACTTTCCACATCAGCAATAAGACTGTTGTGGTTTCTTATCATCTGTGTGTTCACTAAGTAGGACTTTTTATTTGCTTCAAGAATTTTTCATTTGCATGCATGATTTCATTTAACTGTTTGGTGCAAGAGGCCTAGCTTTCAGCTTGTCTCAGCTTTTGACATGCTTTCCTCACTAAGCTTAATCATTTCTAGGTTTTAAAGTGAGACTTATGACTCTTCCGTTCACTCTGACACTTAGAGGCCATCATCAGGTTACTAACTGACCTGATTTCAGTATTGTTGTGTCTCAGAGAATAGGGAGGTGTGAGGAGAGGGAGAGAGATGGGAACAGCTCATTGGTAGAGCAGTCAAACACACACTACATTTATCAGTCAAGGTCACTGTCTGATAAGGGTGTGGTTTGTGGTGCCCCAATTATAATAGTGATATCAAGGGTCATGGATCACAGATCACCATAACAAATACAGTAATGATGCAAAAGTGAGAAATATTGTGAAAATTACCAAAATGTGACACAGAGACTTGAAATGAACAAATGCTGTTGGCAAAATGGTGCTGATGGATTTGCTCATCACAGAGTTACCACAGACCTTCAACATGTAAAAATGCAGTACTGCAGTGCAATAAAATGAATGATGCATGGATGAAACGATGCATGTGTGTATAAAGAAAAAACAAAACAATGGAGGCAATGCAGCAGTGTTCCACTTTAAACTCTGATTTAAGTCTCTGTTTAATGTGCTTTAATTATTATTCGTTCCTCGTCGGCCATCTTTTCTGCCCCATATAGTTTCCTGACATCCTGCAACAAACAGCTTCCAAGATGGCCGGGACTTTGCCCCCCAAAGAATTCCTCCAGACTGTCTTTGAATCTGTTCGGAACATCAGTGTGGAGAACCCCAGCTCTGACCCCAGTCCTGGTGAGTGTTTCTGGAGTATCTGAGTCTGTGCCTGGCAGCGGTGAAGGCTGATTTCCTGGTATCAAGCGGACTCCTTGTCCCAGGGACTGGATGCCATGTCTGCAAAACAATGAGTAGCAAAAATCCACAGGGCAAAAATTACATCTTTGTAAAGTGATTTGAAATCATATCTTGTTCTCCTCGGTTAGGCCAGTAAGTTTAATGGGTGAACATATGAAACAAACATTTCAGAACAATTGATTTAAGGGCCAAAATGTCTGTGTGACTATGAATTGCTGTGCTGGGACCAGGCTGACTGGGTTTGAATCCTGGGGCTGCTACTTGTGGACTGTGTGACTTTGGGTAAACTCTCTAACCTCTCTGTGCCTCAGGTTTCATCCTCTGTAAAATGAGGATAATGAAAGTCCCTCCCTCACTAGATTATTGTGAAGACTGGTGGGTTTAAACCTAGGAAAGTGAAAGTTGCTCAGTCGGGTCCGACTCTTTGCAACCCCATGGACTATACAGTCCATGGAATTCTCCAGGCCAGAATACTGGAGTGGGTATCCGTTCCCTTCTCCAGGGGATCTTCCCAGATCCCAGGGATCAAACCCAGATCTCCTACATTGCAGGTGGATTCTTTACCAGCTGAGCTACCAGGGAAGCCCCTTAAACATCCTATAAACCTATAAACATGTTCACAACAGTGCCTGGCACATAGGAAATGCTCAGTAAGTATTAGATATTAGTAAGTGTTATTGTACACTTATTAAGTGTAGACTTGCGCCCAGCAGGAGGAGACAAAGTTAACCAGACCAAAGAATAATTGTAATAATGATAGTTGACAATCCATGTTTACTTTGTTTCCTGCAGCAAATAATATTTGAGCACCAACTATGTGAACAAAATAGAAATCCCTGCCCTCATAGAGCTTATTTTCAAATGGTGGCAGGGGCGGGGTGGGGGTGGGGTCGCTAGACAATAAATTGAAGGCATAAGTGAAATACGAAGTGTGTTGTGTGATAACTATCGAGAAGGAAAATTTGTTTGTTCTCTGTCTATGTCTCTATTCCTGCTTGCAAATAGGTTCTTCTGTACCATTTTTCTAGAACCCACACATGTGTGTTAACACATGATATTTGTTTTTCTCTTTTTCACTCTACACGACAGTCTCTGGGTCCATCTGTGTCTCTGCAAATGGCTCAATGTCATTCCTTTTTTATGGCTAATATTCCACTGTATATATGTGCTACATCTTCTTATCCATTCCTCTGCTGATGGACATGTAGGTTGCTTCCAAGAGGAAAGAGGGGCTAGGAAGAGTTGAGAGATTGGGCTTGACATATATACACTCCTCTGTGTAAAACAGATAACTAATAAGAACCTACTGTGTAGCTCAGGGAACTCTGCTTGGTGCTCTGGGGTGACCTGAATGGGAAGGAAATCAAAAAAAGAGGGGAGATAAATATATATGGCAGACATGCATCTCAGATTCATTTTGCTGTACAGCAGAAACTAACGCAACATTTTAAAGCAACTATCTCCAATAAAATTTTTTTAAGAAGGAAATTAAAGCAAGGACAGGAGTCAGAGAGTGTGGGGTGCAGGGTTGTAATCTGAAAGGAGATGGGCTAAGGAAGGTTTCACAAGGTGACATTTGAGGAAGGACTCAAGGGAGTTGGGAGCGGGGCCAGTGGACATGTGAAGCTACGTCTGCAGACAGAGGAGTGGACAGGACTGGGGGAGGAAGGAGAAATGGAGGGCGGTGTGGCTGCAGTGGAGCCTTGTCTCCCTGTAAAGGAAGTCTTAAGGCGAGGGTTTCATGGGGCAGCAAGCCCAGCAGCATCACAGTCGGATTGATGCTCATCTTGGGTACTCACCTCTGTCCTGTGGGGTGGGTGGTATGTTCCTCCCACTTTCTTGACAAAGGAAATGGAGTTTCAAGAGACTCAGAGATTCAGCCAAAGTCTCAGAGCTAGTAAATGGCAGCTCTTGGAATTGAACCCAAAGCAGGTGAAGATCACCACTAGCCCCCACGGCCCTCACAGCCCAACAGTCCAGCTGTCATAAGCTCCTCCTGTGCCCGTGGCGATGAGAAAGTAAGACTTTTCTCACCCGGGGAGGAGGCCCTTACCTCCAGTGCTTAGTTGGCGTTTTCTTTGGTTGGTTCTGGGTATTAATTTCTGCTGTGATTGTAGTAACTAATGGATTAGCAGAACTACTACTTGGTTTCACTTTGGTAAATTGTGTGTGTTGATTCATTCAACAAACATTTGCTGAATACCTACTATGTGCCAGGCCCTATTCTAAGCCCTGGAAGCACAGCAGTGATAAGCCCAAATCCCTGCTGCACTTTAAAACCATTCTTTTCTCCTCAATTCTGTACTTTTACTGGATCCTGTTTTCATTGGAAAGTGGGGCCAAGGTGGTCTGGGAGAGACGGGTCTTTTACATTCTACAAGTGGGCTGTGATAAAGATGTTTGAGCACCAGACGTGTATCTTCGACCTGGTCCAGTTTTGCCTCTTGATTGATGTCCAGTGAATTTCCACTGAAGATGCAGTGAGAGGGGTGTGGCCACAGGGCTCTTGAAATGTCCAGCCCTGGGTGGTGCTGGCGAGTCTGTCAGTATCAGGGGCTGTCAGCTACTAAGACAGGAAATCCAGGACTCTTCTTAAGACAAGGGGCCTGGTTTCCTCTCAGACGGTGCACATCTGGGCCAGCTGAGACAGTATCTCATTTGTGTATTGGTGAGTAAATGGTTTGACTAGGTAAGGTTAAGCTTATTCAAAGACTGACGCAGATGGGTTTCTGCTGTTGCCAAGGAAAATGTAACAGACCCATTTCTATTCTCTCCTGGGATGGGAGGGCCACAGCCTCCACCAAGACTTTTATGGCAGGCAGGTCATCTTCCCTTTCCACACTTAGATAGGAGCACATCTTCCTCATAATTCTGGAAGCCCTAGCTCTAACTCTGGGTTGCAAACTCAAATGCATGGGGTGGCTATGACAGGTAGTATAAGTAATAAAAATGGCTAACATATATTGAGTGCTTACTGTATACTTGGCTTTATATGTAATGATATGTTTAGTCCTCACAAAAATTCTGTAAGGTATTCAAAATTTTAATCCTCATTTTATAGACTGGGAGTATGAGGCACAGAGGGGTTAAATAGCTTTGGATTTGAATCTAAAGCCAGAGTGAACAGCTCCTACTGCCCAGTCAGAGTGATGCAAAGCTTCTACTGTGTGCACGCGGCTTTGTACAGAGTTAGTAAAACATAGCAGAAGTTTAATTCAAACTGGTCCCTGGGTGCCTGAGCTCAGCTTCTACCCTACACCGCTTCTCTTGGGTAAATCTGCTTGGAGAAGAACATTACTCACTTCAATAAAGAAGTAGACTCAGGGAATTCCCTGGCAGTCGAGTGGTTGGGACTCTGCACTTTCATTGCAGGGGGCCTGGGTTCGATCCCTAGTCAGGGAATGAAGATCCCACAGGCCTCACAGCCAAAAAAAAAAAAAAATAAAAAAATAAAGTTACTGCAACCAGTGATCACCGGGGGCGGGGGAGGAGGAAAGACTCACATTTACTGAAATTCTCTTTCCGCTGTTCCTTCTCCACATCATCCATTCCTCAGGTTGCCATGGCATCGTGGCTCCCTCTTCCGATGACATCATCAAGCTGGCCGAAGCCAATGCCTGCTGGGCCCCCGAGGACCTGCTCTGCCTGGAGGAGGACACGTTCCTCAGGAGCGTGGAGCTTCTGGGGGCCGTCAGGAGCTTCAGCCTGGCTCAGCTGAGGAAGCTGAAGGAGAAGGCAGTACAGGTGAAGCCCGAATCAGGGAGGAAGCCCTCACAGAGGGAGACCCAGCCCAGGGTCCCAGCCCTGCTGAGCACAGACCCATCTCATGGAGTCTGCACTTGGGTCATCTTGTTGGGATCTCACTGCGCCCGCTCCGAGCCAGAGCTGTGACCTGTGAGCCTGAGAGAGCCCTAGCTCCTCCCTCTCAGGACTCTGTAGAGGATGGGATGAGATGTCTTGGCATCTAAAGGGTGCTCCATAAATCAAATTTTGGGGATACCCTGGTGCCTCTGACGGAGGTGGTTTCCAGGAAGCATGCCTTTTCTTTCCCCACTTGGAGAGCCCCACTGCTGCTTGCAGGAGGCTTTCTCAGAATCTGTTGCAAAGTCACCTGAGAACAAAGCAGAAAGGCATAAAAGGAGAACTCGAAGTAATTTGCCATCTTTATAAAGGTTCCCTTGAGTGGCTTGTTTCAGCTGTTAAGACTGTCCATGCACTATGTAGTTATGGTTGTGGAGTTAAGACATTAAATTCCTTGAAATGATACGTCTGTTTTGCATATAAGTAATCCAAGTTTATTGTAGACAAGTCAGAAAATAATAAAGAAGAAAATCAGTCAATCTTTTACCTGGAGATAACTGGGTGGCTCAAATGGTAAAAAATCCACCTGCAGTGCGGGAGACCTGGGTTTGATCCCTGGGTTGGGAAGATCCCCTGGAGAAGGGCATGGCTACCCACTCCAGTATTCTTGCCTGGAGAATTCCACGGACAGAGGAGGCTGGCGGGCTCCAGTCCATGGGGTTGGAAAGAGTCAGACACGAGAGACTACTGCTTTCACTTTCAAGCACTCTTAATATTTTGGTATGTTCACCCGAAGCTTCCCAGACTTCTGTGTATTGCATGTAAAATATATTTATATATTTCATACATGTATTTCATATACCTCACATATATATGTTACAAAAAATAGTATCATACTCACTAACTCTTCAATAGCTTCCTCTCCACACTAACAGTGTAGAGCACATATTATTATATATCAGAAATATAAATATATATCAGCATTTTAAATAGCTACATAATATCCTACTTTATGGTTGGCCTTTATTTATTTATCTAGTTGGTATACTTTAAGACTTTATTTTTTTTAATGCCTCAATATTTATACATATTTCTTTGGGCACTTGTCTTATTATTTACTTAGGCTAAGTTCTCAGAGATGGAATATCTGAATCAAAGAGTATAAATGTTTTAAAAGGTTTTTATGCATGTAGCCAAATTTCCCTCTAAAAAGCATGTACCAATTTACATTCTTAATATCAACAAATGAGGGCATCCTTTATCCCATATTTTTCTGATACCATAAGTGATCATTCTTTTTACTCTTTGTCAGTTCGGTCAGCCTACTTACTATTCTTTGATTGTTGTTAACGTACATTTCTTTAATATGACTGAGACAACTTTTCTCATATGTTTGTTTCTTCTTTTGTGAATTTCCTATTCATGTTTTTTGTCTGTTTAAAAAATATAGTCATCATTTTCTTATTGATTTGTTTGAGAACTTTATATATTAAAGAAATTTACCCCATGTCAGTTTCAAATACAGTCAGTAAAAGTGAAAGTGAAAGTTGCTCAATCGTGTCCGACTCTTTGAGACCCCACGGACTATACAGTCCACGGAACTCTCCAGGCCAGAATACTAGAGTGGGTAGCCTTTCCCTTCTCCAGGGCATCTTCCCCACTCAGGAATTGAACCGGGGTTTCTTGCGCTGCAGGTGGATTCTTTACCAACTGAGCTATCAGGGAAGCCACAGTCAGTAGAGGTCAGTCTAATCTGGCTTTTTTTTCCACCTGAAGGTTTGGGACAGGCCTTCTCACTGGAGAGACTACCATATTGTTTCCCTGGGGCGCATTGCCCTGGCTCTTAATGAGAGTGAGCTGGAGCAGCTGGATCTCAGCTCCATCGATACCGTGGCTTCCCTCAGCCAGCAGACAGAGTGGACCCCAGGGCAGGTAAGTAGACATGCTGGATCTCTTAAATATTCGATTTCTGCCTTAATAGTGTGTATATTTTCCTTTACATCCTAGAGCATACTTAGTATAGTCATTATAGCAGCTTTAAAAGTCTTTGCTGCTGGGGACTTCCCTGGTGGCCCAGTGGTTAAGGCTTTACTTTCAGTGCATGAAATGTGGGTTCAGTCCCTGGCCAGGGGGCTAAGATCCTGTATGCCTAACAGGAATAAACAAAACAAAACATGAAACAGAAACAATATTGTAACAAATTCAATAAAGACTTAAAAAATAGCTGTAAAAAAATGAAAGTCCTTGCTTCTAATTTCATCATCATTGTCATTCCTATTTATTTATTTTAGCTGCACTGGATCTTCACTGCCGCTCATGGGCTTTCTCTAGTTGGGGAGCGGGGGGGGGCGCTACTCTTTCCTGTGGCTTCTCTTGTTGCGGAACATGGGCTCTAAGCTCTTGGACTTAAGTAGTTGGGGTGCACGGGCTTAGTTGCTTCTAGGCATATGGGGATCTTGCCAACGTAGGGCTCAAACTGTGTCCCCTGCATTGGCAGGTAGATTCTTAACCATTGGACAACCAGGGAAGTTCATCATTGTCTTTTTGTTAGCTAATTTTCCCCCTAATTATGGTCCTATTTTCTTATTTGTAAGTCTAAACATTTTAACGGGCTAATGGGCATTGTGAGTTTTACATCTTTGAACACTCAGTTTAGTTGTTCTCCTTTGAAAAGTACTAGGCTTTGTTCTGGCACACACTTCAGTTACCTTCAGATCAGTCTGATGATTTTGAGGCTTCCCTTTGAGCATTATAAGGGTGAATCTAGAGTGAGCGTCCAGCCCAGCATTTCTCATGATGTACTCTGCATATAAGTGAAATAAGCAGGGTGACAATATACAGCCTTGATGCACTCCTTTTCCTATTTGAAACTAGTCTGTTGTTCCATGTCCAGTTCTAACTGTTGCCTCCTGATCTGCATACAGGTTTCTCAAGAGACAGGTCAGGTGGTCTGGTATTCCCATCTCTTGAAGAATTTTCCACAGTTTATTGTAATCCACACAGTCAAAGGCTTTGGCCTAGTCAATAAAGCAGAAATAGATGTTTTTCTGGAACTCTCTTGCTTTTTCGATGATCCAGCAGATGTTGGCAATTTGATCTGTGGTTCCTCTGCCTTTTCTAAAACCAGCTTGAACATCTGGAAGTTTACGGTTCACGTATTGCTGAAGCCTGGCTTGGAGAATTTTGAGCATTACTTTACTAGCGTGTGAGATGAGTGCAATTGTGCGGTAGTCTGAGCATTCTTTGGCATCGCCTTTCTTTGGGATTGGAATGAAAACTGACCTTTTCCAGTCCTGTGGCCACTGCTGAGTTTTCCAAATTTGCTGGCATATTGAGTGCAGCACTTGTGGCCACAGCAATCAGAGCAGAAAAAGAAATAAAAGGAATCCAAATTGGAAAAGAAGAAGTAAAACTCACTGTTTGCAGATGACATGATCCTCTACATGGAAAACCCTAAAGACTCCACCAGAAAATTCCTAGAGCTAATCAATGAATATAGTAAAGTTGCAGGATATAAAATCAACACACAGAAATCCCTTGCATTCCTATACACTGATTATGAGAAAATAGAAAGAGAAATTAAGGAAACAATTCCATTCACCATTGCAATGAAAAGAATAAAATACTTAGGAATATATCTACCTGAAGAAACTAAAGACCTATATATAGAAATCTATAAAATACTGGTGAAAGAAATTAAGAAAAAAAGGATTTGAAATAGCTCAACTGGAATTCCATCACCTCCACTAGCTTTGTTCATAGTGACTCTTTCTAAGGCCCACTTTATTTCACAGAAACACAAGCTGGAATCAAGATTGACGAGAGAAATATCAATAACCTCAGATATGCAGATGACACCACCCTTATGGCAGAAAGTGAAGAGGAACTAAAAAGCCTCTTGATGAAAGTGAAGGAAGAGAGTGAAAAAGTTGGTTTAAAGCTCAACATTCAGAAAACTAAGATCATGGCAATTGGTCCCATCACTTCATGGGAAGTAGATGGGAAAACAGTGGAAATACTGTCAGACTTTATTTTTTTGGGCTCCAAAATCACTGCAGATGTTGATTGCAGCCATGAAATTAAAAGATGCTTACTCCTTAGAAGGAAAGTTATGACCAATCTACACAGTATATTTAAAAGCGGAGACATTACTTTGCCGACAAAGGTCCTTCTAGTCAAGGCTATGGTTTTTCCAGTGGTCATGTATGGTTGTGAGAGTTGGATGGTGAAGAAAGCTGAGCGCCAAAGAATTGATGTTTTTGAACTGTGGTGTTGGAGAAGACTCTTGAGAGTCCCTTGGACTGCAAGGAGGTCCAACCAGTCCATCCTAAAGGAGATCAGTCCTGGGTGTTCATTGGAAGGATTGATGTTGAAGCTGAAACTCCAATACTCTGGCCACCTCATGAGAAGAGTTGACACATTAGAAAAGACCCTGATGCTGGGAGGGATTGGGGGCAGGAGGAGAAGGGGACGACAGAGGATAAGTTGGCTGGATGGCGTCAATGACTTCATGGACATGGGTTTGAGTAAACTCCAGGAGTTGGTGATGGACAGGGAGGCTTGGCATGCTACAGTTCATGGGGTCGCAAAGAGTCGGACATGACTGAGCGACTGAACTGAACTGAGAGTGAGCTTTATTCAGTGGTTAATTTATCCTCATCACTGAGACGTGATTCTTCTGAGGACTCCATCCAATGCTCTGTGTAGTTCAAGATCTCTTCTCTAGGGCTGGTGGGAATATGAACTCTTCCCAGCTCCGTGTGAGCTCTGAGAATTGCTCGGCCTCCTGCTTTCTGATGCCTTTTTGATATTTATGTGGACTTCCATTCCTTGCGTGTGATAGTGCTCAGCCTGACTTGATAAAACCTCTCTGTAGATGTCTGGACCCCTTCCCCTCTCTGTGCAATTTCTTCCTCCCCAATACATCACCTGACATATTATAGGATCTCTGGCCTCTCTGGACTTGAATCTCTGTATCCTCAATGCAGCCTGACCACTGGGCTTTTTTGGGTTCCCTTTCCCGCTCCATAGCCTGGAACCTGCCTCTGGGCAGACAGTAAGGGCAATTGTGGGGTTCACCTGATTTGTTTTCCTTCTTTGAGCATTATAGGCTTGTGCTTTCTGTTGTCCAGTGTCTAAGTAGAGTCATTTCATTGACTTTTTTTCAGTTTATGGTGAGAGGGCGATTCCTGTGTCAGTGAATCCTTCATGGGCGAAAGAAGAACTTCTGCCCAGAAAATGTTTCTGTTGGGTAGGAAGTTAATCCACTGTATTGCTGAATGGGGTGTCTTAGCTGCTCTGTGTTCACTTGGTTCTCAGGTGGCCCTCCCCTCAGCTGTCATTTTTCAGCACTAGGCTTGCGTATCATGTAATTAGCAACCCCAGAAAAAAGCGCTTCTTTCTCATTAATTTTTGAAACAGCCTCAGCATTGAGTCCAATCATGTAATTGCCCAGTCCTAAACAATCTGGTCAGAAGTAGAATATGTGGGTTGGCTTGACACACATCAGAGAGTAGAATCCATCTCATCAAGACCATCTGAACTGAGAATGGGGAACACGTGTGTGATAGGCTATGTGATGACCCCCAAAGATGTCTACTTCCTCATCGCTGGAACCCATGAATAGGTTCCTTTATGTGACAAAAGGAACTTTGCTGATGTGATTAGGTTAGGAATCTTGCAGTGGGAGATTATCCTGGTGGGCCCAACATAATCACAGGGGTCCCTAGTGATGGAGGTGGGGGCAGGAGGGACCCAGATACAGAGGGCAATGTGACAGGGGGAGGGGGAGGCAGGGGGACACACTGAGAGATTTGAAGGTGCAGTGCTGCTGGGTTTGAAGATTGAAGACAGGGCTCTGAGTCAAGGACTTCAGGCAGCCTCCAGAAGCTAAAACAGTCAAGGAAATGAATGCAATCTAGAGTCTCAAAAGGAACACATCCTGATGACCCATTTTAGGACTTCAGATCCCCAGAACTATAATAGAATATATCCGTGTCATTTCAGGCCACAGAGTTTGTGGTAATCTGTTATAGCAGCAAAAGGAAACGAATACAGGTGGTTCACAAAGGGAAAAGCATCAAGGGGAGGGAGCATGGATACTAGGCAGGCAAAACCAAGGCATGTCCCCTACTCTCATGAGCTTCTTGCAATCAGGATTGCCATGTCACATGACTGAGTGGCAACATTCAAATAGAACACGGGGTGAATTGTGCCCCGCTGGAGCTGGGCAACATGGAGGCCCTGGCCCTAAAGGTGAAGTAAGTTAATACATGTTAAATATGTGAACAATGGGCTTGCCTGCTGGCTCAGACATTAAGAATCCGCCTGCAATGAGGGAGAACTGGGTTTGATCCTTAGGTTGGGAAGATCTGCTGGAGAAGAGGATGGCTACCCATTCCAGTATTCTGGCCTGGAGAATTCCATGGACAGAGGAGCCTGGTGGGCTACAGTCCATGGGGTCGCAAAGAGTCGGATATGACTGAGCGCCTTTCACTTTCACTGTGAACAATGCCTGGCACCTCGTAGTCCAAAAAATTAGTTGTTTTCATTGTTGCCATCAGTATATTGTCATCATCACACCCCCTCTTTCTGGCAGTTTAACACTTGCCTCGTTTGCAAGATGAGAGGGTGGGCCCTCCCCCTGCCCCACCAGTCTGCACTTCCTGCCACTCCGACATTCTATAATCCTGGGGTTCTGTGACTCTAAAACTGGTTTTGACTGACTTAAGAAGTGCCGCATCACACTTCCAATATTAAAATCATTCTATTTGCAGTCTGGGAGAAAACAGGAAAATATCTCCAAGTTAGAAACTACAGTATCTCTGTCCCTTTGTACCAATTTTCAATTCCCATGGATGGCAGTGAGATTTATCAATATGTTTGAAGGGGATATGAAAACCTAACATTTGCATATATCATTTGCAGTCAGTTCCTCAACTTTAGCTCCCAATCAAACCCTTAAATGCATGTTTCTAGATTAATAGTCAGACCTGGTGGAACTGCATTAACAGATAGTTCAGCTTAAAAACCAATATAAAGGAAAAAAACTATTATAGAAGCCAGAGGGATGAACAGAGAGATTGAAATCTTACAGCTATTCACTTTTGGCGGTTAATATTGCCTAAAAGTGTTGGTATTAATTGTCTTGGAATCATTACAGATACACTGGCCCAGTCATTCAAGGAAATATATTTTGGCTTATCATCTTGCAGGCTGAGCTTGCATTTTCCAGGTTCCAGTGGCAAAACAATTTAATATCGCATCTTCAAAGTAATTTTATTTGAATTGTATTTTTGCACTTTCATTTTAAAATGGGCATGCCTGATAGTGGGGGAGCACAGACTGCTATGAGTCAACAAGTGAAACCGGATTATGAAGACTTAATAAGAAAAGTTCAAAAGCCAACGTGAATCTTTACCTCTCCTTCATCCCCAAACATCTTCAGTGGCTTAGAGTAGAGGCTCTGGAGTCAGACTGCCTGGGCTGTAATCCTAGAACCAGTCATTCAAGCCATCTTGGCATACTTGGCATTACCTTGGCATCTTGGCTTAACCTTGGCATAGTTACTTAACCTCTCTGTGCCTCAGTTTCTGCATCTGTGAAATAGAGATAATATTAATATTTAGTTCCTAGGGTTGTGGGGATTAGGAAAGATAGTATGTGTAAATGGTCAAAAGAGTGTTGGCATACAGTAGGCATTCAATAAATATTACCTGTTATTATTTGGGATGCACATTTCCATTCAGTCAAGGACATTTAAATCTAAGCACAGTATTAACTGAAATTCCCTTATAGCACCTGTGAGCTTTGTAATCATTGAGGGAAACTTCATGAAGACATTGATCAACCTGATTTGCAGAAATGTAGGAAATCTCTCTGAAGCCAATCCATCATGTGAGAAGCAGTAATTCAATGTCATTTCAAACGAATATATATTGCCTATGCTGCTGCTGCTGCTAAGTCGCTTCAGTCGTGTCAGACTCTGTGCGACCCCATGGACTGCAGCCTACCGGGTTCCTCCGTCCATGGGATTTTCCAGGCAAGAGTACTGGAGTGAGTTGCCATTGCCTTCTCCTATATATTGCCTATGGCTTCTGTAAATCACTTACTTAGATGTTCATCCATTCATTCATTGAAAAAGTACTTATTATTCAGAATGTACCTTACTGTGGGCTATGCATTGTGCCAGGTACTGGGAATATGGTAGTGAACTAGCTGGGTAGGGTCTTCATCTTTGGAGATTCTGCTTGGTGATACAGACAAAAAGTTGAGCAATCAAGAGGAAACATTTAACACATTTTGATAAGGGATAAGCAGAAGATAGACAAGGTTCTCATGGAAATAGTAGGGAGGGAAGCTACTTGGGATGGGAGAATCCAGGAAATCTTCCCTGAGCAGGTAGCATTTAAACAGACCTGAGGGATAGAAAGGCAACAGCTGCGTTTAAAAGTGGAATCCCATTGCAATGTTTCACCATGTTCGCTAACACTTTCTCTTAACACTAGAGTGATCCATATTGTGTGACAGGCTGGACTGACATTAAAGGGAGATGGGAAGATTCACTGTGACTCTTCCACTTCCACTCAGGAGATGTTCGTCCTTGGATGTCCCCTCCCTACCTTTGCCTTGTGAGCGCTGGTCCTTCTGTAATCTTTACAATCTGTCTCCATGATCCCTGACAATCCACATTATTATGCAGCTCATCTTTGGGGGATTGACTTGGGTTCTTCCTCAAGTCCAACATAGGCAGATGAAATTAATCAGGATCCATCCAGTTACAAGTGACAGAAAACCCAACTCAAAGAGACTTGAGCAAGAAGGGAGTTTGTTAGCCCAATAAAAAACTAAATGGAAGATCTAAATAGACAGTGCTTCAAAGAAGACATACACAAGGCCAAAAAGCACATGAAAAGATGCTCAACATCACTAATTATTAGAAAAATGCAAATCAAAGCTACAGTGAGGTATCACCTGACATTGGTCAAAAAATCTACAAACAATAAATGCTGGAGAGGGTGTGGAGAAAAGGGGACTCTCCTACCCTGTTGGTGGAAAGTAAATCGGTGCATTATAGAGAACAGTATGGAGATTCATTAAAAAATGAAATATGAATTTCCATATGATCCAGCAATCCCACTCCCGGGCATACGTCCAGAGAAAACCATAATTCAAAAAGATACATGCACCCCAGTGTTCGTTGCAGCACTATTTACAATAGCCGAGACAAGGAAGCAACCTAAATGTTCATGGACAGAGGAATGGATAAAGAAGATGTGGTACACATATATAATGGAATACTACTCAGCCATAGGAGACGGCGATGGCACCCCACTCCGGTACTCTTGCCTGAAACATCCTATGGGCGGAGGAGCCTGGTGGGCTGCGGTCCATGGGGTCGCTGAGGTTCAGACACGACTGACAGACTTCACTGTCACTTTTCACATTCATGCATTGGAGAAGGAAATGGCAACCCACTCCAGTGTTCTTGCCTGGAGAATCCCAGGGATGGGGGAGCCCGGTGGGCTGCTGTCTATGGGCTCGCACAGAGTTGGACACGACTGAAGTGACTTAGCAGCAGCAGCAGCACTCAGCCATAAAAAGAGTGAAGTAATGCCAAAATATCATATGATATCGCTTATATGTGGAATCTAAAAAAACGGTGTAAATGAAAGCACATTTACACAATAGAGTCACAGATGCAGAAAACAACTATGGTTACCAGGCGGAAAGAGGAGGAGGGATGAATTGCGAGGCTGGGCTTGACATATACACGCTACCATATATAAAATTGATAACTGAAAGGAATTACCATAGGGAATCTCTCAGGGCTCAGATGGTAGAGAACCTGTCTGCAACGCAGGGGACCTGTGTTCGATCCTTGGGTGGGGAATATCCCTTTAAGAAGAGAATGGCCCATTCCAGTATTCTTGCTTGGAGATTCCCATGGACAGAGGAGCCTGGTGGGCTGTAGTTCATGGGGTCACAACGAATCTGACATGGCAGAGCGACTAATACTCACTTTTCACTAAGGACTTACTGTGTAGCACAGGGAACTCTGCTCAATGCTCTGTAAAGACATATATGGGAAAAGAATCTAAAAAAGAGCGGCGATATGTATATATGTGTGTATATATGTGTATGTGTGTGTGTGTGTGTGTGTGTGTAACTGATTCACTTTGCTGTGCACCTGAAACTAACACAGTGTTGTAAATCCACTAATTTTTATAAAAGAATGGAGTTTATTGCCTCCTATCACAGAGGAGGTCAGGAGTGGAATCAAAGCATGGCTGGATCCAGGGGCTTCAACCCTGTTGTCAGGACTGTCTCTCACCATTTTTGACCCTGCTTTCTTCTGCGTTGGCTTTGTTCAGAGGCAGTTTCTTTCCATGTGGAGAGTTCTAGCAGATTCAGGTGTTTGTCTTCCAAGGTCCAGTCCAGAGTAAAGAAAGCTCAGCTCTTCTAATTGCTCCAGCCAAAGTCCTGGTTGGTTTTGACTGGGTCATATCCCAAGTCTAGAACCAATCACGACAGTCAGGCTAAGAGGCATTCTGACCGGCCAGGAACACTCCTGGAACTCAGAATGCAGTTAGCTCCAATTGGACCACATGAAGTAAGAGTGTGGGAAGGCTGGCTCACCAAGGAAAGTCATGAACAATGAATAGCCACTATGTTAAATTAAGGGGACCCTACACTACACATCAGCCCCTAAAAGCAAAGCTAATTGGGAAGATTCCCGTGTGGTTTTAAATGCCAGAGCATTTAATGTTCTACCCTCTGGAGCTGAAGAGTGAGAGGCAAACGTATTTCAGGGTAGATTTCACGGAGGTAACATCTGACTTGAACTCCCAAATAAAAGGATGGATTTTAACAGTTGGGAATGTAGGAAGGGCATTTCAGATTGAGGCACTGACTTGAGTAAAGGTGTAAAGGCAGAAAACTACAAGGTTTTATTGGAAAATTGTGAAAACATACACTGAAAAAGTTTGGATCCTAATGCAGGGAACTTAAATGACCAAACTATCTGAAAGTCATGAATGATGAGGGGAATAAGCCAGCGGACCAGACCCAAGGTACCGGTGTCTTTAATGTTGAAGGGTACAAGAACTTCATGGCCTTTATAGATCAGGGGACACACTCAGTAGAAGAGGCACCATCGGGAGGTTAAACTGGATGAGTGGCTAGGATGGTTTGGAATGGGTAATGTGTCCAGAGGAGAAGCGTGAGCAATCAGTCAGGAGGCTGGCTCCATTATCCCTTTGGATCTTGGGGTCTTGATCATCCCTGCATGGTTCATTTCTTGTCCTTCCACATTTTTATAGGCTAAATCCATTCTGCAAGGGTTTCTGGAGGATTCAGGCTATAGGGTCCAGGATCTGAAGAGCTTCCACTTGGTAGGACTTGGTACAGCCCTGTGTGCCATGAATATCACCGAAATCTCACTTATAAAGATCTTGGAATTCAGGTAACCAAAATACTAGTGCATAGAGGGGCAAATGATTGATTTGTTGGTTTATTCATTCATTCATTTATGCATCAAGGTGCTCTCTGCTTCCTGCTGCTTTGCAACCTTTCTGGGATAAAATAGGGAGTGAGATTAGCTGGATCCTTTCTTGGTGCTGGGCCTACCTACCTTTTGCATATCTATTTTGGCTGGAGAGTCTCCTAGGCTCACACCATATCCCTCCCTTGTAACCAGGGTGGTGGTGGCCAGAATCGGGACCCTGCTCTGCAGTACCCAGATCTTGGCAGAGTTTAAGAGGAAGGCGGAAGTTGTGTTTGGGGAGCCCACCAAGTGGTCCAGCTTTGTCTTGCAGGAGCTTGGGACCATTGCAGGTAAGAGGTACCTTGAGCATGCCTTTCTCCCCCTTTCCAACCTTAAATCTGGGGACAAAAACAAACAAAATCCTTGGCCACGTATAGTGAACATCCATAGAGTTATGATAGAACCTAGATTTCATGACTTTCAGTTGCAGAAGGTGGGGATCTGCAAGTCTGCTTTTTAAACAAGCTCTCTTGGTAATTCTGTGTAGCTAAAGTGGTTTAGAATGTTATTTAATTGGCTCCAAAATAGACTTATACACAATTTAAAATTTGTGTAAAGTGAAGCTCCTTCTGGGCATAAATTTCCTTGTAGGAGACCAATCAGGGCTAATGTGACCCACATATTTTTTTCCTGAGTTGATTAAGGAACCTAATTCCCCAGTGTGACTTTCAGGGCCTTTTGTAAGGAATGATGTTTGCCTAGAACATGCAGATCTGTACATTACGCAGTGCCATTAATAAAACAAACGGAGTTCTGATGGCTTGAATTAAACCCTCTGATTCCTTTTTCTCCCCAGCTGGATTAACTAAGGAAGAGCTCCAAATGCTTGATAAGGATTTGATGCCATATTTCCAGCCATCAGCAATCAAATGCCTTCCTGATGAGATATTCAAAGTAAGTACTCAGTTCCTCAAGGAGAATGGGAGCTGACCCCATTTCAAATCACACAGGGAAGCAGATGGTGGGTGTTGGATTCTAGGGACCTGCAACCTGCTTCTGCTAATAGGGCCAGAGGAGAGCTATATGCCAACAATGGATGGATCACAACATAATTTTAGCTGCTTTTGTTTTTAAAGTTTTTTCTTCTGTTTTTATCTTTTAATTGTGTCTATTTTTATGGTTTCCTTCTCTTCACAGCCACTGGTGCTAATTTTCTATTTATGATGGTATGACAGGTGTATATTCCCTTATCCCAAACCCTTGGGATATTTCAGAATTTGGAATTTTCCAGAGTTTAGAAAGATCACTCTGTGAATCTACAGTATTGTAACTGAACACCTTCAGCAGTGTCTGGGGGCAGCACCTTGTAAGCAAGTACATTAATATTTCTGTGAAGAAATCTGTGACAAATCACACTAATTGGAATAAATAGAGACTATAAATGGCTTCACATCAATTCAGGTCAGATTTTGCTGGCAAATGAGTTTGTCTTAAACTTTGGAAAAAGCTTACAGGTTTCAGACATGTTTTGGACTTCAGAATTGTAGATGAGGGATGACATTTCCATTAACATTTCCTTTTAAAATTAATTTAAGTGAAACATTTACATTGATTTAAAGAAAAGTATTAAGAAAGCCACAATAGGATAGGTGGTAAATAGCTATGGAAAAAATTGAGAGGGTTGAAGGGGATCTGCTGAGGATAGGGAAGCAGATGGATAAGATTAGGAGAGAGTTTGGTGGGGGAGTCTGCTCTGATAAAGAGTGACTCTGGTGTTCTTGTTTGCTGGGTAACTTGGAAACATATTCTGTCCACCAAAACTGGATAAGGCATACCAGGCTAGACAAGCTCCCATGATGCCACGTCATTGGTTCTCTTTAAGACAAGAGAACAGAGCTTGAACCACTTCAGGACCAAGAACAGTTCCCAGCACAGACCAGGTGTGAGCTCTGTTTGAAAGTCGCTCAGTCCTGTCTCACTCTTTGCGACCCCATGGACTGAACAGTCCATGGAATTCTCTAGGCCAGAACACTGGAGTGGGTAGCTGTTCCTTTCTCCAGGGGATCTTCCCAACCCAGGGATTGAATCCAGGTCTCACATTGCAGGTGGATTCTTTACCGTCTGAGCCTCCAGGGAAGCCCAAGAATACTGGAGTGGGTAGCCTATACCCATCTCCAGAAGATCTTCCTGACCCAGTAATCAAACTGGGGTCTCCTGCACTGCAGGTGGATTCTTTACCAGCTGAGCTACCAGGAAAGCTGTTTAAGGGAGATAAACAAGTAGCTATCCTTAAAGCCCATTCAGCTTCTCTTCTGGGGGCTCTGCCTGGGGTAGGCAGCTTGGTCCTTGAAGTTAGCATGTTGCTGAGCATGCTCTCCTGGTCTTGTTTGGAATGTACTTTGCAGCTTAGCTTTTCTGGAAATTCCTAGCGGCCACTTACATTGTGGTAGGCTTCAGCCTAGCTGCTAGGGTGTAGGTACCAGACTAGGTTTACATGGCATGTACCAGTGAAGGCATATAATGCAGTGCCTTCAGGGGCTTGAAAAAGTAACAAAAGAATGTAGTGGCCTGGGTAGGGACTAAGGTGAACTGGAGAGCCAGTCTAAAGCTGGGAAAGCTGCTTCTCATCTCTGGCACAGGATGTGATGCAGTGTGACAATGTGGGCCTAGCATTGCTGCCGGATCTTCCTTTTTTTTAAGAATCCTGAAGTCTCATTTTCACGTAACATCTCCTGATAATTAAATGTTGGAACTGCTTTAAATTCATTTTTAAAAAACAGTTTAATAGACCTAGGGTTGCAAGGAGCAACATTGAAAGAATAGATAATTTTTATAATGCAGACTCTGTGTTAATGGTAGATGTGAGGTATAAGCCAGAACTGCATGTCTGCTGTGTGTGTGTGTTTGGTGAGAGGGAGGAGGTGATGCTGAATTTTGCAGGACAGGTTAGCTAGGTGAAAGGGAGGAACAGTGTTCCAGGCAGAAGTATGTAGTGCCTCCCGGGGGCTACACATACGACTGTCCATTCTCCAGGAGCGAAGTGTGCCAGCAAGGAGTGAGGGATGGGGTGCTGGAGAGGTGGGCAGGACTCGGAGCTTGAAGGCCTTATTACTATGTAAAGTGCTTGAACTGCATCCTGGAGAGGGGGCAGAAAGGGTTCTAAGCAGGGGAATCACATGATTCCAGGGAAGCACCAACCTGGACAAGAAAGAATAATGTGAAGGAGCAAAGACAGGGTGAGAGAGCAGAACCCCCTTTCTCAGAATCTTTGGGGCCCTTAGAAAATGAGCAGGATGACTTTAGAGGCACCGGACATCCCATCTCATTTCACACCCACTGGAACTGATCACTGAGTCCTCTAAGCCAGAAGTGATTGCAGAAAACATCTTGTTCAGGGCCCTTGAGCAGAATTCCCACTGCTGTGTGTCTATGGCACACATCACTAATAGATTACTGCACTTACCCTTTGTAGAACCCTTACCGGACTCACCTGCGATGAGTTGAGAATCCACACGGGAGAATCCACAAGTTCTCTGTGTGATCCCACATCTAGTCCAAAAGCACAGAGAGGCTGTGAAACTTGCCCAAGGTCACACAGCTAGTGTGTGGCGGAGCTGGGACACAGATTAAAAGCTTTGCCCTTTAGGTGTGTGTTTTCTCTACCATATCAGAGTTTCTCCGGTGGGGGACTTGAAGCACTGTGGGCAGGGTAATTTGCACTGCATTAAACAACATTAAGTCACCTTATCAACTGTCTTTTACTACTGATTACTTCAAGGAGGAAATCTCAATTTGGAGCTTATATATATATATGGAAATTGCCATTAATTTTTTTTCATTTTATAATACATCTATATTAGTAGTGAAAGAGTGGTCGGATTTTAAGGAAAAATCTTGAAGAGGAGCACAGATGAGAGATGCATGGGTACCGCAAAGTTGCGCGGGTCCAGGGAGGATGCCCGAGCTTTGGGAAAGTCTCGGAGGGGCGCCTCTGAGGGCGCTGTCCCCTACTCTCCTGCAGGAGTTGTCGGCCGAGCAGATCGCCTCCCTGGGCCCTGAAAACGCGGCGGCAGTGACCCCTGCCCAGCGCCGGCAGCTCAGCATGTTGCAGCTGCAGAGCCTCCAGCGGGCGGTAGATGGCGCCAAGGCTCGCTCCTGGCTGGACGCGCCTCCGAGCGCCAGCCCCGCCCGGACCCCCTCCTCTCTTTCTCCTCCAGGTAAGCGGGACGGACCCAGACGCACTTCCCACTCCCAATCCCCCTTCCTCGTCTCTCGGTCCGCCTCGCCTGACGGGAGACAGCGAGAAGGCTCCTAAAATTCAGGGTGGGGTCTCTGACGGTCCTTGAAGATTCTGCATTCAGAGAAAAACCCACAGTCCGTACCAAGCATATGTAAAGAATGGTCAACTCCGGAGCACTTGCAAGTCTTGAGATGGGGGGAGCTCTTAAAAATGGGCAGCCCCACGGACCCCACCCAGAACCCACTGAATCAGAATTTCTCAGGCCCTTTCAGTGGTTCCTTTGCTCCTCCGTCCTTCTCACCGTCCAGGATTAATAAATTCAGTCGATATATTTTGGGTACCTACTGTGTGCTAAGCCTGCTGTAGGAGCTGGTGAGTAAGGCAGGTGAGGCTCTCTCGTAATGAACAAGGAGATTTCAAATCTGATTAAGACCAGGGAAGGAAAGCGGCAGAAGGAAGTGGTGGTGACGAAGAAATGAGCTGAGCAGAGGAGTCGGGGGTGGCGGTGGCTTTCTTTCCCGGTTTTTTTTTTTTTCCCCCTGTCTGTCTCACCTCCCCTCCCCTCGCCCTCACACTTCTTTATGACTCCTGTCTTTAGTGAGCACGGTCTTTGGACAAAGTATGGTGCTCGGTTCTGGGAGGCAGCTGTGAACAAGCCAGGTGTGTCCTCCGTCCTTGTGGAGCTCCCAGTCCAGGGTGGGGGTGACGGAAGCCCCAGCACCCAGGCGACCATGAGGCAGTACGAGGGGTGCTGTGAGCGGGGGACACAGGGAACGCTGGGGAAAGGCAGCTTCCTGGGCTTTGGGGAGGGGAAGCCGCTGTGGAAACCTCCTGAAGACTGCTTTCTAAGCTGCAAACCCAGCTGGAGAGATACCCAGGCCACGTGGGAGTATCCCAGGTAGAGGCAAGAGCAGATGCAAACACCTGGAGTTCAAAGAGAGCTGGGGCCTCACCATCTCCAGGTACCCCCCCCCCCCTTCTCCCCACTTGGGGATGGGAGGATGCCCAATTTCTGCAGATGGGAGCCATGTCCTTTGATTTATTACTATCTTTAAACTTTTTCATCGAAATATAATCTGCATACATGTAAAAGTTATTTGAAAATGTTGCAGTGTTTTGGGTCTTATATAATGCACACAGTAGACCATGCACATGGTTTAAAATACAAAAAGTCTGAAAAGCTGTGAAGTGAAACATCCACCCTCCACCCCTTGTTCCATAGTCACCCAGTTCCCCTCCTCAGTGTTACCAGCTTGTGTATCTGTCCAGAGGTATGCTATGCATATCCATAGATTATTCCTGCACTTTTACAAAAGCTTATTATATACTTTGTTCTGCGACTTGCATTTTTCACCTGAAAATTTACCTTAGAGACAGTTCCATGTCCATATCTAGGAGCCGTGCAGTTCTGGTTTTCTGGCTATGCTGTAACCGTCTTTAATTAGATCTCTATAGACGATAATTCAGTTGTTTCTATTTTTATACTGTTACAATCAATGCTGCAGCAAGTGACTTTATATACTTTGCATCTGTTCAAGTTTATCTGCAGGGTAAACTCTTCCAAGTGAGACTTTGGGGGGGGGGCACGGGTCAGAGGGTCAGTGCATCTGGAAATTCTGATGCAGGAGCAGCCTAGATCCTCTTTCCTTCCATTCACCCCACCGGGCTGAGCTGGTCCTGGCAGCGGGATGAACCGTTCCTGGGGGCCAGGCATTTAATCTTGTTTCCTAAACTTGCTTTGTTATCTGAACCACCTGGGTGTGATACTTAAAATCCAAATCCCCTGTCCTGGTACCTGCCTTGCTGAATCAGAATTTGCAGGGGAAGATCCCCGAATTTGCATTTTTAGCCATCTCCCCAGGTGACTCCTGTGATTAAAGGCAGTTCTGGTACTTGCTAATTCACGCAGTCTCATACACTTTGCCCTCCCACCCTTTGCTATTTGGGGTCATTATTCTTGTTTAGGGTTGAGCAAGCCAAGACCTAGTGGGGGGTGCAGTGCAGGGAGCTGGTGTGATGTGCCCACCCTCTGTGGGCTGCTGAGACCTCCTGTGAACTCTTGTTTTGTTTCCTTGTAGGAGCCTGGGTCTCCGGGGGTCTTGGGCTGGGCTACCCTCTCCTGGTCCTGATGCCCAAGCTTGTGTGGTGAGTGGTGTTTGCGCATCGCCCTGGGGCTCAGGCAGCTGGCCAAGGTGCTTGCAGACCCCGAGGACGCTGCAGAGGGTGGGAGTCCCCCACCTCGACTCAGAGCCTCAACAAGGGCAAGGAGACCCTGGGACTTTGGAACTGAAGAGGCACTAAAGGAAGAATAATTATTAAAATATGGCCTTGTACCTTCTTAAACTGGCTTGTATCCTCAGCAGGGAGACCTCATCTCAGCCTCCCTAGTTTTCCAGCTTGGAGACAGAGAAGCTGGGGAGGGGAGACCATTTCCTGTCAACAGCATGAAGACATTAGTACAAGTTAACACCCTCCCTCTCCAGGGAGATGCCAGCCAGCGACGGGTGCAGGCCAAGGCCCCCGGTCTCACCAAGGCCTGCTCTGGCTTCTCTTCTGGTTTTAATTTCCCTTCCTTGGAGATATAGGCCATATTGGATTTCTCCTTCTTAGATATTTAGCAGAGCTGAAATAAATGAATTCCATAACAGACGCCGATATTCCTGCCTGATTGTTGGGACTAATTGATGTTTTGGTGGGCATTGCATTGCTTGGAAATTAAAACATTTAACATGGCTCAACATTAAATCAATTTAAAACTACATTTTCCAGATACCTTCCACTTCCTTGGGAGTCAGCTGAATGAATGGCTGTTAAACTTTCAAAAATATACCTTTCTTGGTGGAGGTGGTGGCTCTTCCAGGTTTTAAGTGCCTCTGGGCTTTGGGGATGGGTTGAAATGAAAGAAAATACACTGTGTAAGTCAGTCACTCCTGCGATTATGGTGCAGCAGAGCAAATGCACCCAGTGGCTCAGTCCTTTTGGAGGCTGGGATGGAGTTACCTCTGGAAATTTGCAAGATGCTCGTGACTTTCGGCTCAGGAAGGCAGAGGTTAGGAAGGGGTGCTTTGCTGCCTCTCAGATGTTATGCCTTCTCAAATTCAGCCATCAGAGTTCTTTCTCATGACATAGCTTAAGGTGGCAAGTTTTCTTTTTTTTGTGTGTGTGGGGGGGTCAGTTCCCAGCCTCCATCTTCTGCAACTCCCCCAGCTGTTTGCAGAGATCATGGTCACTGGGGTGTGGGTCAGTGTGCTGGCTATGGCTCTGATTGGTCAGGATCTGTGCTGTACTGGTTGTTAATTCAGGTAGATATTGTGGTGGCTGGCGGGTCTTCAGAAGTCGTGTGTGGTTATTACAGAAAATTAGAAGACTGGGGTGTGGAGGGTGAGGTCCTGTGGGTATTACTTGGGGTCTGACCTGATTTTCTTTCATCCTGGTGGGGAAGTGGTCGCTAGTGCTGCTTCCTGAGCCCAGATCGTTTATCTCGTTACAAACTCCAGCCCCAGTGTAGCTGGGCGGGACCGGCTGCTTTGAGCAGGATGCTGGGTGAGAATGTGTCTGCCCAGATTCCCATCAGAGAGGCCTTGGACCTTGCTCAGTAGTCCCACTTTCTTCCAGCCTTGAATTATCCTGGGCAACCACAACTTCCTATGAGTCAGACTTCATGCTGCCAACGCCAAGTAGCTTTGCATCTCACTTTTGCTTCTGATCATTTGTTTTTGGGTTAGTTTCCGGGTTGTTCCTCCCATCGTGGATGACAGTAATGGCTCCTGTTCTGCAGGTCCAGTCTGCACCAGGCGCTGCTCTGAGGTCTTCACCTGTGTCATTAGCTCACGTCATCATCATCATGACCCCGCCAGGTGGATGCTGTTGGTTCCCATTTTCCAGATGAGGCGACTGAACCTGAGAAAGATGGAGGAACTCTCGTCTGAGGCCTCTCAGATAGCAAGGATTTGGATTCTGACTCTTTGTCTTGCCCTCTGCTGCCTCCTGGATGGATATTCTTGAACTTCTCTAATGAGTTAGATCAGAGAGAGGTTCTGTAGATCCCTTCCCCTCCTCCTCTGGCGGGAGGCCAGCCTGCCTCACAGCTCATATAATTGGTGATTGCCTCAGGCAGGAAGACAAATCCAGCTTATGCCCTGCAGGACCCCCGGGGTCTCGGGTTGAAGCGTGCAGCCTTCTGCACGCAGAAAAGCAGCAGTCACACCGCAGGTACGGCTCCCGCTCACCTTTTCAATGTCAGCGGTGCTGTTGGGTTCCCAGCCTCCAGCTTCTGCAGCTCCCCCCAGCTGTTTGCAGAGGTCACGCTCCCTGGAGCGCAGGTCACGGTGTGCTGGTTATGGCTCTGATCGGTCTGGGCCTGTGCCATACGGTTATTCAAATTTTTGAACATTGCTCGGCTAGATCCTTTTATAGATCCCCTACCATCAAGCTTGATGGGGGCTGGGAGTCTTCCTGCACCTTCAGTCTGTCATCCAGTGGGACTTAGATTTAAGCTATTCCCTCTAGTCCTGGTACCCAGGGGTTCAGCCACAGCGGCTGGGATGGGCTCCACTGCCAATGAAAGGTGGCTATGAGTTGGTGTGTGTGTGTGAACATGTGTGAGTGTGTGTTTACCTGGCTTTACTGAAGAAATGCTATCATGGAAGAGGCAGTAAATAACTTAATATTAAATATTAGGTATTTTCTTTGTCCTTAAAAGTTCTTTGTCCATCCTTGCCTCCTTTAAACACATCCATATTGCCTCCCTATAAAGCATATATGTAATAAACAGGGAGGTCTGGCAGAACTCCAGCCCACACGGTGTCTAAGTGGCACGTCTTCAAAGTGCAAATCTTGAAACCTTCTTAAAGTGAGTGTCCTTGCTACAAATCCATCCAGGACGTCCAGCGATTCCTGGGATTCTCAACCGCTGCGGGAGGGTCGTTGTCCACTGCTCTGCCTTTCCTGCCTCAGGAACTGATTACTTCAGAAAGGGACATAGCTTGTCTGATCCTTGAAATGTTGGCAACTCACCGTGGGTGAAGACCTTCTTTGCTTTCACCTTCATCCTGACCTTTTACGAGCCTAACAAAATGCCTGCTGATGAAATGTGGGGGAAGGGGCTGTCCTTTCCCAGGAGAACTCTGGCCCTGAGAAGTTCCTTCTAGTCTCCGAGACCCTCTGGAACACCCCTGTGTTGGGGGCAACTAGACAGTGGTTCCCAACTCTTCTGCTCACTCCCTTTATTAGGATGGAACAGCCAAGCTCTTGCCATGTGGCTTCATTGTGCATCTCAGTGGGTAGAGTCTGCTTCCCCACCTGTTAACTTTGGGTTTGGCCGCTGAGCAGACAGGACACCATCCCTCCAGCAGAAGTCTTACACGTGCTCGTGTGATTTGACCTCTTGGTAATTGCTTCCACGTGTGAGGAGACCTGTGGGTGAGGAGATGTGGAGCAGACCTGAGCCCAATGTACAGCTCGGAGCTGAGATGAGATCAGCAGGGCCCAGCTGAGCTCAGCCAAGCCCAGGAGAGCCCCAGCCAACCTGAATACTCATACGTGAGAAGTATGTGTTTGTTAAGGGAAGCCACTGAGATTTAGGGTTATTTGTTGCTGTAGCCAAAGCTGACTTGTACTCCATGACTTCCACTGCCTCCCTGGCACGGGCTGGTCACATGCTGGGGACAGGAAGGTGGGGCACTCTGTCCCTTTCATCACATTCCCATCATTTGCCCTGTAGATTGTGCCCATTAGGGAAGCTCCTTGTCTAATGCTGTGCTTCTTGATACAACACCATGGCCCCTAACTGCCGCTTACTTCCCATTTCCAAGACCAGGGGCTGTAGAAATCAGGTAACTGCTCCTCTGGGGTCAGAGCTTCTGCCCGTAACATCGTTGTTCCGTCTGCTCTGCCATGGCAGCCTTCATATCTAATGGCTCATCAACTATTTCACCTGGAGCACTCACCCATCCAACGTCATTGCCTCCATCTCTGCAGCTTAGCTCTACCCCCTGGTACCATCAAGGCTCTTTAGCTGGAGTTTCCCAGAGGGATATTCAGGTCAGGTAATAGCCTGTGGAATAGGTGCACTGGCCCATCCTCAGGGGAGAGCATCCCAGCTGGAGAAGGTGGCTCTCCTCCAGGTGTGTATCATCCCCACTCACACTGGAAGCTGGAAGCCCCACTGAAGTGGCTGAGGCCCACAAGTATGACCTTGAGCTACTCTCCCTTGGGGGTCTGCTGCGTCCGTCTTCTTCTGTTCCTTGCCATGTCAGGCCCACTGAGACCCCACTCTCTGCCATGATATCTTGGGTCAGGGATCCTGAGACTGATGGGCAGGCTGGTGGTTTTCCACTAGTGTCCAGTCAGCTTCAGGACCTCTCACACCAGGAAGGATTTGGAATGGGAGGAATGGACATGACCGGCATGTAGCCCCCCTGGAATGTAAGTTTCCATGGGCAGAAACCCTGACCGTCTTGTTCAATGACGTGTTCTTCCTGCTCAGCAGTCCCCAGTGGGCTGGGTCATGGTTGGTGTTCACTGCATGTTTGCTGAATATGTAAATGAAACTACTTTCCCCCATCACATCAGACTGAACTCAGTAGGACCTCTGGTCAGGCAAGTGTTGGTAAACTTTAGCTCCATGGGAGCTGGGGAGATGTGATAAGAATCTACTCATTTAACAAAAGAGCATATTGAGAACTCACTTTTTGCCAGCCCCTGTGCTGGTCACGATGGAGGCAGAACACACCCAGGCCTGTCCTCATGCAGGCCACGTTGTGTTGGAAGCTAGAGGAGACACATGATAGACACACGCAGACAGTGATCCGATGGTGATCAATACAACGGAGAGAAGTCACTCGCGTGATGGTGGGGGTGAGCGCAGAGAACAAGCTTTAGGTAAAAATCAAGGGGGCATGGAAAAGATAGTGATTGGGCAGAGACTGGAAGGCGATATGGGGCGGCGTGCGTATACCTGAACTTATACCTATATTTCCATCTACATTCACATCGGCACCCATATCTACGTCGATGTCATCATCTCTGTCTGTATCCGGTCCGGGTAGCAAGGAGGAGCAAGTGTGAAGTCCCAGAGTCAGGACTGAAGCGCTGGGTGTCTGAGGACCAGCAGGTGGCATGGTGGGTGGGGAGAGGCAGGCGATGAGGCTGGAGAGATGACGGGCCAGATCAGGCAAGTCCTCTGGGGCATCACCGGGCTTAGTCTCCTGGTTCTGAATGAATGGAAAGTGGAAGGAGGTGGAACCCCATGGGATCTTTGCCCTCTTGCCGTGACACAAGGGGAACTCAGAAAAGGTGGCTGTGGCTCCAGAGCTGCTCTGGGTTCTGTCTTGCCTCCTCTACATATTGTCAGGCTCCCTGTAGTTCTTATCCTGTTGCTTCCTCGTAAAGGAGTCTTTGCATCAGTTCAGTTTGGTGAGCATTACCTTAATCTTAGAAGATTTAACTCAGGACTTTGTTTCCAGGCCCCTTGCTGTGTCCTCGGTGTGGGGAGAGACCTGACCCTTCCCTCCCGCCCCATGCTGATGACCCCTGAGAGCACATCTCCTCCCCACACAGCCAGGCGAGCGGTCAGCCGCAGGAGTCTCTCCTCATCACTGTAGGTGAGATATCAGGACCCCCTTGACTTATATCCCTTCTGAGAGCTGGGAAAGTTTCTGGATTCAGGCCTGGCTGGATCCAGGAGCTGTGACAACATCCGCGGGAGTGGGCTTCCCTCTTGCTATCTTCTGAGTCTGCCTTTAAGCCTGGCTTCTTTCCTAGGCAGGCTCTCCTTTCACGGTGGCCACCATCAGCATTAGATTCATAGCCTAACATGTCAGCATTATTGAGAGAGACAGAGAGACCTTGGTCTTTCCTGGTCATGCCAGTGGAAGTCCCTGGATTCACTTTGATCGAGCCTGCCTGAGGCAGGCGGCATTGCTGAGCTGACCCCTATGGCCGAGGTGGTGAAGTACACCAGTTGGCCAAGGCTAGGTCAGGAGGCGACCCCAAATCCTACCCCAGATCACAGTGACCAAACAGCAAAGGGCAGATTCCAGGAGAGTTCAGTTACCAAACCGTGGTAGGCAGAATTCTAAGGTGGCCCCAAACTCCCTGCAATGCACGCCCCATGCAACCTCCTCCCCCTAAGTGCAGGCGTGCGTGTGGGTGGATGTCACTCCCATGACTGGGATGCTGATCGGCTGACTTTGAGTTCCTCAAAAGGGCGGTCATCTGGGTGGAACTGACTTGATCAGGAGTGCCCTTGAAAGGAACCAGGCCCTTCCTGATGACAGAGCTGTTCAGAATGTGAGAACCTGTGGGGAGACCACAAGACAAGGGCCCAGGGTGCACTTAGGAAGGCGAGAGAGGCCCTGGCTGATGACCAGCAGGAATACAGAGACCTCGGTCGCACGATCAGAAGGAACAAAGTCTGCGAAAACCAGCTATTCTGGAGGAGGACCTCAGCCGCAGACAAGACCCCAGCCCCAAATGCACCATGATTTCAGCCCAGTGAGATTCTGAGCAGAGAATTCAGCTGTGCCTTCTGACCTATAGAACTGCGAGATAATAAATGCATGTCATTTAAGCCACTCCATTTCTGTCAATTTGTTCTGTAGCAATGGAACACCAAGACACAGAATAAGGGGAAATGAACGCCGGGAAGGCAAAGTGACTGATGTGTCCGAGGAGCTGAAAGCCAGATGGTCATCTCTGGTTGAAATAGACCAGCTCTGGAGTTTAAGCTTAGCCTGGGAACATATCCTTGAGCATGAACACCCCCTACCTCTTTTGCTTCTTGGCAGGAGGGAGGCCTGGTATGTTTATTTATTTTCTGCACTTGTCATTGATAGTGATTGAGCATCGTTTGGACTTCCTTGGTGACTTAGCTGGTAAAGAATCCTGCTGCAATGCGGGAGACCTGGGTTTGATTCCTGAGCTGGGGAGATCCCCTGGAGAAGGGAAAGACTACCCACTCCAGTATTCTGGTCTAGAGAATTCCATGGCCTGTATAGTCCATGGGGTTGCAAAGAGTCAGACACGACTGAGCGACTTTCACTTAGCATCATTTCCTCCTTTTCCGCAATACTATGAATTTCCTTTGAGAACATTCCTTTAGGACTTTCACTCATGTGGATTAGGTGGGATCAATACCGCCTCCACTTCCAGTGCTGGGCTCTGATGCACTGAAATCAATAAGCCTATCCCATCCCCCAGGTCACACTAAATGATTCAGGGATGGGCCAATGAGAGCCAGGTCTGGGATTTTTATTCAACTCTTAGAAGAGAGAGGGAGAAGGAGAGGGGGAAAGCAAGGGGGATGTTCTTTTGTTCTGGACTCAAGCTGTTCAGCCATCTTGAAACTGTGAGAAGAGAGGTTGTATGAAGAAATGGAATTGAGAAATAGAATAAGGATGGAGTTAAAAGAGGATGTGAGAAACAACAAACAAAAACTTTTTTAAAAAAAGAGCGTGATGATGTAAGAAAACCCATGTTCTGAAATAAGTTTCTGGAGCCTGGATCAAACGATACCTGCACATCTGTCTTTGGACCATTCAGTTACAAGAACAAAATTGGGTTAGATTTTTTGATGCTTCCAATTGGTTTGAAGAGCTTCTCTGTTCTTTCTTTTTCTTGATTTCCGAATGTCTGAAAATTGTTTTTTATTATGGGTGTAGCAGATCACAAGGTGTCATTTCCTCTATAACAAATTGTTTATGGGTATCCTGGCTTCACAGGGCCCCTAAAAGCTTTGTTTTACTCTGAATTTGGCTCAGATGCGCCTGAGTGTCTGTTGGGTTTACAGGGGCCCTGTTTTTGAAAACTATTCTTTACATAGATGACAAAGTAATGATTTAATGTTCTTTGCCTTGAGCCTTGGTGTTGTTCTGGAGGTGACACTCATCTGAGGCGGGAGATTTGCTCCTCTCACCCTCTGGGGACCTTCCTTGTTGGGAATTTGGCCTCAGGTGGCTGAGTCATATCCGGCTGACTCCGAATACCAGTCTGGATCTGCTTGTCCAATGGGGCAGTGCCTCCTGTCCCCTGAGGGCAGCCAGTACCACCTCCTGCTTTTCTTCCTCCTGATTTAGCATCATGCATGGCACAAATTCTGGGTACAGCAGAGGGGTTTTTAGTTTTCCCGTGCAGCCTGGGTTTGCTAGCACAGCCTGCTCTTAGCAAGTCTGATTTTCTAACTGGCATCCAGCTGCATCTTGTATGATTTCCTGTGCAGGCCTCCCTGGTCTTTACACAGGGGGCTTTTCTCTTTGTTTGTATGGTCCACGACTGTCTCCATAGTCAAACACCCACGCCAGTCTTGTCAAGTACTGGGCTATAGCAAGGAAAGAACGGAGCTTAAGATGCAAGGCTGCTCATTGGATCCCTGGGAACATGATATTATGGTTCTTCACTCCCCGCTGCTCCCCAAGGACTGACACTCGTACAGCATCCAGAAGCAGGCTCAAAGCCCTGCTCTTGGTGCCTGTACTACACTTACCAATAAGGCCTCCAGTTCCGTCATGGCTTTATTTTAAAAGCTACTTTGTGTTTCTCCATGTTGGTTGGAATACCAGCTGTGGAGAGTCTTCTGATGTCTGCTCCTTCCCAGGAGAATTGCTTTGACTTCTGTGCTTTTTAGAAGCTCAGAACAAGCTGCCTGGTGTTTTTTTGGATATTTTTCTGCTCATACCTCCAGATCCACCTTCCACTCTTATCAGTTCCCCTCTGTCCGAGATCCTGGGTAGGCTCCACTGTCTCTGGTTTCCAGCTGGGTTGGGCAGTGGGGCGTGGCAGACGATTGGAAGGTCCTGACTCCCATTCTGTCAGCCTGAGGATCCCGTCCTCCTTGAAGGCCATGGTTCCTTTGGGGGACTGTTTCTTACAGCTGCAGCTCTCTCTGGATTCCAGAAGTCTCTCTCTCCATTTCCCCTTTAGCCCGGTGGTAAGGGCTTGCCACTGTTGACAATTCCAGGGTAATTTACATCCCGTATTTTCTCTTAACCCTGCCTGCAACTCTGCAATCTTCCCTTCATTGAACTTTCTTCAAATACCCCATTTGAGTGCGCCATGCCTTTCCTTCCAGGACCAGACTGATCCGTTTAGAACATCCAGTGTCAAAAAATGCACTCTCCAAAGGCTGCAAAGGGAGTCCCAAAGAAGCTGCTCCACTGCCCCTCTGATTGGCGTGGCTGTCCACCTCCAGTAGGGATGAATCAGGTCAGTTAATGCTGCCCTACTTTATCTGATCAAATTTGTTACTGATGTCATGAAGATGCATCCTTCTTACATTTGACTCAGGAATTGCTAGCTGGGCACTGCACCTGTTGTTAATGACCCTGAATACAATTCTCAAATTAAACTGGGGTCAGCCGAATCTATCTAGCCTGTGAGGAGCACTCCCAATTTCATGACCAGGGAAAAAACCGAAGCCCTATCTGGGTTTCTGTGAATTCCTGGTGAAGCAATGCCTCTGGGGTCCTCCTAAAAAGACTAAAATGTGCTCAGTGGTGTCTGATTCTTTGAGACCCCATGGACTGTAGCCCACCAGGCTCCTCTGTCCATGGGATTTCCCAGCAAGAATACCAGAGTGGGTTGCCATTTCCTCCTCCAAGGGATCTTTCTGACCCAGGGATTGAACCTGTGTCTCTTGTGTCTCCTGCATTGGCAAGCAGATTCTTTACGACTGCACCACCTGGGAAGCCCAGGATCCTCCTACGTGTATACTATTGATGCGTTCATTGCCTCGGGTGTAAAATATCTCAGATAACCCATTCACATAAGGCATTAGTGGGTAATTGTGGTGGGTGACTTCTAAGATAGCCCCCAACGATCCCTGCCTCTTGGTATTCACATCTCTGTGTAATCCCCTTCCCTGAGTGTGGGTTGGGTCCATTGACTTGTTTTAATCAGTAGAATGTAGCAATATGTTGCCCTTGAGATAGAGTTACAAAAAACTGGGACTTCCTTCTTTCTGACATGCTCCCTCTTGCTCACTCTGATAAATCAAGCCACCACGTTGTAAGTTGTCCTAGGGAGAGGACTGCATGGCAGGGATCTGAGGGCAGCCTCTGCCAACAGCTCACGAGGAACTGAATTCTGCCAACAACCATGTGAGTTCCCTACTCTAGCCTTAGGATAAAACCTGGCTGAGACCTTTATTGCAGCATGTGAGAGACCCTGAAGCAGAGGGCCCCATTAATCCAGGTTCAAATTCCTGACCCACATAAACCGTGAGACAGTAAATATGTGTTGTCTTAAGCTGCTAAGTTTTGGGGTGATTTGTTACACAGTGATATACATCTAACACAGTTGCTGTTCAGTTGCTCGGTTGTGTCTGACTCTTTGAGACACCATGAACTGTAGCACGCCAGGCTTTCCTGTCCTTTGCTATCTCCTGGAGTTTGCAGAAACCATGTTTACTGAGTCAGTGATACTATCTAATCATCTCATCCTCTGCCACCCTCTTCTTCAGGGTCTTTCCTAATGAGTCTACTCTTGGCATCAGGTAGCTGAAGTATTGAAGCCTCAGCTTCAGCATCAGTTCTTCCAATGAATATTCAGGGTTGATTTCCTTTAGGATTGACTGGTTTGATCTCTTTGCAGTCCAAGGGCCTCTCAAAAGTCTTCTCCAGCATCTAACACAGTAATCTAATCTAAACATCTAGCACAGTAAACTACTGATGATTTCAGTGAGGAGACCAAAGCGGGACTTGCATTGCACAACAAATAATGGAGCAGTCCAGCAGGCATTTTTCTGCATCCTCAGCCCCCTCAGTGCTGAGGGATCCTCTGTCTTGCTCTACCTTGATATCACTCCTTAGCTTGGCAGTGCCAGCTTGGCAGTGCCTAGCTTCATTGACTTTAGGTTTTAAATTCTTTCTCTATTTTGCAGAGAATTTTAATGCTTACTAACTTCTACTCCCTAACTTGTTGACAAACTCCCCCAAGTTTCCAGCAGAACAATGTCCTTTCTGTCAACACAGCCCACCTTTCTCGGGGAGCAGTGTGGGTTATAGATCTAAAAGATGTCTGTTACATAAGTCTCTTAGCTTTTTTTTTTTTTGCATATATTGTTATTCAAGAGCTTAAAACTATTGAAAAATGCACAAACAATATTTCCACTTAACAGAGATAATGCCCGTATGACATTCTTTGAGTCAAGTTCTCAGGTGGCATGTGAAGGAGAAGTACATGCTGCTGGAGAAAAGCCTTTTAAATCCTATGCTTTTTAACATTTCACCTTGTATGTTAGAAAAGACTATTGCAAGAGAAAAATAGTAACATTGTTGGAAAAATATGGGCCAGAAAAGAATTCCAGAATGCACACTCTTTGAACTTGAGATAGTTTTAGAGACTGTGTGCTAAGTGGCTTCAGTTGTGTCTGACTCTTTGTGATCCCATAGACTGTAGCCCACCAGGCTCCTCTGTCCATGGGATTCTCCAGGCAAGAATATTGGAGTGGATTGCCATGCCCTCCTCCAGGGGATCTTCCCGACCTGGGGATCGAACCTGTGTCTCTTACGTCCTGCATTGGCAGGAGGGTCCTTTACTGCGAAGGCTGTGAAATTACTACAGTGAAACTGTAGACTTCCTGTTTGGCACTATTTGATTTGGTTGGTTCATGTAGGCAATCTTGGGTGAGCTAAGACCTTGCTAAATACCTAACATATACTCAAGCAAGAAAGATAAATGTAGGTGTTTACATCAATGTTTTAAACATGTGATCCAATATGTTGGCAAAAATTCAGTGAAGGAATAGTAGTAATGATTAAAAAAAGAAAAAGGTACAGGGAAAACTTCAGGAGCAAACTATAAAAAAATACATCAGCACATGGCCTTTTCTGACTTTTTAAAATGTGTGAGGCACCGATAGCTCTCACCTGGATCCCTGTGAGAACTTCCTGGCTTTTCTTCTTGTCTCAGACTTGCCCCTTTGGGGTTTATTTTCAACACAAAAATCAGAATGATCCTTTGGAAAAGTCAGAGCGTTGTTCATACTGGAGAAACAACCAAATGTCCCTCAACTGATAAGTGGATAAACGAAGCGTCATATACCCATCCAGAGGAATGGAGCATGGATACATTTGACAGTATGGGTAAACCTTGAAAACATTAGGTTAAGTGAAAGCCATCAGTCACAAATGGCCACCTATTGTATAAGCCCATTTACAGCCAGCAACACATCATAGTGTTTCCGAAGGTAGAGAGCCTGATGGGGCCAAAGAAGGATGTTGTTTCAGGGATGTAGGGGAAAAAAAAGTAAGTCAGATTATGATGTTTCTCTGCTCAAAACCTTCCAATGTCTTTCCACATAAGTAAGAACCAAGTTTTTTAACTTTGTCTACAAGGCACATGCTCTCTCCCACCCCTGATTTCTTAACTTTGTCTACAAGGCACACGCTGTCTCCCAGCCCTGACTTGTCTGAGCTCCCCATCATTTCTCCTGCCATTTCAGTTTCCTCCTGGTCCCTCCAGTCCCCAGACTTGCACTGGCTGTTCTTCCTGGAAGGGGCTTACACCGCTGCCTCCATGCTTGTTCACTCTCTTCTTTTAGGTCTTGCTCAAATGTTACCACTTGGCCACCTCCCTGACCAGCTCATATAAAAGCATACTGTTGGACTTCCCTGGCGGTATAGTGGATAAGAATCTGCCTGCCAATGTATGGAACATGGGTTCGATCCCTGGTCAGGGAAGATTCCACCTGCCTCGGGGCAACTAAGCTTGTGCACCACAACTACTGAAGCCTGCATGACCTAGAGCCCACGCTCCACAACAAGAATGTGTGTGTGCGTGCACTCTCAGTCGTGTCCGACTCTTTGCAACTACTTGGACTGTAACCCACCAGGCTCCTCTGTGAATTTTCCAGACAAGAATACTGGAGTGAGTTGCCATTTCCTTCTCCAGGGGATCTTCCCACCCAGGGATTGAACCTGCATCCCTTGTGTCTTCTGCATTGGCAGGGAGATTCTTTACCAGTTGAGCCGCAGGGGAAACCCAACAAGAGAAGCCACCACAATGAGAAGTTTACTCACTGCAGCTACTGAAGCCTGTGTGCTTAGAGACTGTGCTCTGCAACAAGAGAAGCTACCACAAGGAGAAGGTCGAGCGCCACAACTAGAGAGTAGCCCCACTCACGGCAACTAGAGAAAGCCCATGCACAGCAGCAAAGACCCAGAGCAGCCAAAATAAAATAAAAAGCACACTGCTGTACACATTTCGTTTCATTCATCAGGGTCTTTTCTAATGAGTCAGTTCTTTGCATCAGGTGGCCAAAGTATTGGAGCTTCAGCTTCAGCATAAGTCCTTCCAATGAATATTCAGGACTGATTTCCTTTAGGATTGACTGATCTCCTTGGAGTCCAAGAGAGTCTCAAGAGTCTTCTCCAACACCACAGTTCAAAAGCATCAGTTTCTTGGCGCTTAACCTTCTTTATGGTCCAACTCTCACATCTATACATGACTTTTGGAAAAACCATAGCTTTGACTATACAGATCTTTGTCTGCAAAGTAATATCTCTGCTTTTTAATATGCTGTCTAGATTGATCATAGCTTTTCTTCCAAGGAGAAAGTGTCTTTTAATTTCATGATGCAGTCACCATCTGCAGTGATTTTGGAGCCCAAGAAAATAGTCTGTCACTGTTTCCACTGTTTCCCCATCTATTTGCCATGAAGTGATGGGAATGGATGCCATGATCTTCATTTTTTGAATGTTGAATCTTAAGCCAGCTTTTTCATGCTCTTCTTTCAGCTTCATCAAGAGGCTCTTTAGTTCCTCTTTGCTTTCTGTCATAAGGGTGGTGTCATCTGCATATCTGAGGTTATTGATATTTCTCCTGGCAATCTTAATTCCAACTTGTGCTTCATCCAGCTGGGCATTTCTCATGATGTACTCTGCATATAAGTTAAATAAGCAGTGTGACAATATACCGTCTTGACGCACTCTTTTCCCAATATGGAGACAATCTATTGTTCCACATCTGGTTCTAACTGTTGCTTCTTGACTTGCATACAAGTTTCTCAGGAGACAGGTAAGGTGGTCTGGTATTTCCATCTTTTTAAGAATTTTCCATAGTTTTTTTGTGATCCACACAGTCAAAGGCTTTAGCGTAGTCAATGAAGCAGAAATAGATGTTTTTCTGGAATTATCTTGCTTTTTCTATGATCCAGTGGATGCTGGCAATTTGATCTCTGGTTCCTCTGCCTTTTCTAAATCCAGTTTGAACATCTGGGAGTTCTCTGTTCACATACTGCTGAAGCCCGGCTTGGAGAATTTTGCTCACCTTAAAGACATATGACATTTTTATTTGTCACTTATTTGTATACCCTAATAAAGTTGGAAAAAATATTTTACAAAAAAGGAACAGGAAAAGAGTGGCTGACCAGTTGACATCCCAGGAGTTCTATTTGAACGCCTGCTGGTTTTCTGTATTGACAGCATCTTAAACTTTTATTTCATATTGGAGTCTAGCTGCTTAACAATGTTGGGGTAGTTTCAGGGGGACAGCAAAGGGACTCAGCCATATATACACATATATCCATTCTCCCCAAACTCCCTTCCCATCCAGGCTGACACATAACATTGAGCAGAATTCCCTGTGCTGTGTAGTAGGTTCTTATTAGTTATCCATTTTAAGTATAGCAGTGTGTGTATTGACAGCGTCTTGATGTATATGGGCCATGTCTCCTGATCTGAAAGGCTCTTACAAAACTCTAGCACCTAATGATCTATTTATCTGAGATCCTCCAGCAGCCCCTGAGGTGTATTCCCAATGTGCCCTGTTTCCTACATTTTAAACGAAAGCTATCACAAACATTCCCCCTAACTTTGTTGGCAATCTGTCCAGCCATTTTCACATGATCCTGTAAGACAGAAGCTCAATCTTAAATTTCCATGTACCGAGGTTCTTTGGTTTACCCACCTGGGCACCAGACTACTTTGTGTGCTCATCTGTAATGTGACATTTTCTTCATCTCTGAACTTGTATCGTGCGCTTTACTCTATATGTCTGTACATGACAAAGGCTGAGCATTCCAGGAAACATCTGTACTTGAACTTCTAGGTTAAATAAGAATCAGAAAGAATGGGTCTTGGAATACATGGAACTGTAAGCTAAATGTTTAAAATAAAGGTGAAAGGGGATTTCCCTGGGGGGTCCAGTGGTTAGGATTTTGTGCTTCCATTGCAGGGGGAGTGAGTTCTAAAATCTTACACACTGCACGGCCTAAATAAATAAGTGAACTGTTAAAAAGAAAAAGGAAGGTGAAGTCTGAGAGACAATAGCAGGGAAGAGTTGGATGGGGGTGTGGCGCTGTGCACAAAAGCCTGGTTCTCCCCACACATGTGAATGCATCACCTGGGGCAGTGGGTGGAGTCCAGGGCCATGGCTGGCATCTGCATTTCCTTTAGATGAGTTACAAGGAGGTGCCACTTCTATACAGGTAGATTATAAGAAGTTCCTCCACTGGGTAGAGTAGACCAGTTACCAAAAGGCATCCCTTCCTTTGGCTGAAGCCCTTTGGACCCGGCCAGATGGCTTACCTAGTGATCCGAGGGAGGGCTTGACTTCTGACCTCGTTCATTACCTCGGTCAGATGCTTTGTAAAGTGCACGTATAGTCCAACTGTGCTTGAAGGCCCTGAGGGTGCCTGCTATTCTTCCTTATTACAAAACTCAGCCACTCGGCCAGCTTGGAGAGGCATTTTAAAATCTAAGTGAAGTTAAGGTAAATTTGTGTATAAGTTATAAAGAACGCCATCCAGGTGAACAAGGTTAGATGGAACCCTGTACAGTCTACCTGAATCAGGGTCTAGAAGTTTTACTTGAATTTTCTTTTCTCAGAGAAAGAATTAAATTGTTTATCTGATTGAACCAGGGCTTGTGTGATATTTCAGCAGAATTTGAATGTATATGTGCATATTCTAAGGCTGATTTGGAAATTAACACTTGAATACTGTGTATGTAAGAGGGGCCCACTTGGTTTGAAATAGTCTTTTTCATTCTCTTTGGTTTATTGGTAACGATGAGTTGATTTATCCCTAAATACTTCAAAGCTTTTTCTGTTTTAGCTCTGGGAATAATGTTTTTCTTCTTTTCAAAGATGTAATATTTCTGCTAACAGTACAGAAAGATAGCAAAGATAAGAACCTTCAGGGTTCTTTGAAGACAAAAATGTTATTCTGAATTGGACATTCATTAGAGTGAAGGGATAAGTCTCTAAATCTTTATGATTTGGGGTTTGTTTGTTTAATGCATTTCTTTGCTTAAACTTCAGGTGCATGCATGATAATTTTAGAGAGCAGAGAGAGGAGCAAATGCTATTTGATTTATGAATCTTTTCAAAAGCATTCAAAATTTATCTCGAGTTTGGTTAAGTTTATTTTTCATAATCTTGGTTGAAAGAAAGAGTGATTGCTCCCCTCACTCCACATCTCAAAAGATGGGGTGTTTTTTACTTATAAGTTCTTTGACATTAGAGGAGGGGCCAGAAGTGTTAGAAATGAAGGTGGGGGTGGGGAGACACATCCTAATTACCATAGGAGCAGGAAACTGCATGGAAAAGACACTGGTTTAGGATAAGGATTGCTGGTTTCAATTCACTTCACTCGCTCAGTCATGTCCGACTCTGCTTACCAGGCTTCCCTGTCCATCACCAACTTCTGGAGCTTGCTCAAACTCATGTCCATCGAGTCAGTAATGCCATTCAACCATCTCATCCTCCGACTTCCCCTTCTCCTACTGCCTTCAATCTTTCCCAGCATCAGGATCTTTTCCAGTGACTCAGTTTTTCACATCAGATGACCAAAGTATTGCAGATTTAGCTTCAACATCAGTCCTTCCAATGAATATTCAAGACTGATTTCCTTTAGGGTGGACTGGTTTGATCTCCTTGCAGTCCAAGGGACTCTCAAGAGTCTTCTCCAACACCACAGTTCAAAAGCATCAATTCTTTGGTGCTCAGCTTTGTTTATGGTTCAACTCTCACATCCATACACGACTACTGGAAAAACCATAGCTTCAACTAGATGGACCTTTGTAAGCAAAGTAATGTCTCTGCTTTTTAATATGCTGTCTAGATTGATCATAGCTTTTCTTCTAAGGAGCAAGCGCCTTTTAACTTCATGGCTTCAGTCACCATCTTCAGTGATTTTGGAGCCCAAGGAAATAAAATCTGTCACTATTTCCATTGTTTCCCCATCTATTTGCCACAAAGTGGAGGGACTGGATGCCATCATCTTTGGTTTTTGAATGTTGAGTTTTAAGCCAGCTTTTTCACTCTTCTCTTTCACTTTCATCCAGAGGCTCTTTAGTTCCTCTTTGCTTTCTGCCATTAGGGTGGTGTCATCTGCATATCTGAGGTTACTGACATTTCTCCCAGAAATCTTGATTACAGCTTGTGCTTCATCCAGCCTGGCATTTCACAAGATGTACTCTGCATATAAGTTAAATAAGCAGGGTAACAATATACAGCCTTGATGTACTCCTTTCCCAATTTGGAACCAGTCTGTTGTTCTATGTCCATTTCTAACTGTTGCTTCTTAACCTACATACAGATTTCTGAGGAGGCAGGTAAGATGGTGTGGTATTCCCTTTTCTAAATCCAGCTTGAACATCTGGATTCTCGGTTCACATACTGTTGAAGCCTAACTTGGAGAATTTTAAGCATTACTTTGCTAGTGTGTGAGATGAGTGCAACTGTGCAGGAGTTTGAAGATTCTTTGGCATTGCCTTTCTCTGGGATTGGAATGAAAACTGGCCTTTTCCAGTCCTGTGGCCACTGCTGAGTTTTCCAAATTTGCTGGTGTATTGAGTGCAACACTTTCACAGCATCATATTTTTGGATTTGAAATAGCTCAGCTGGAATTCCATCACCTCCACTAGCTTTGTTTGTAGTGATGCTTCCTAAGACCCACTTGACTTCACACTCCAGGATGTCTGGCTCTAGGTGAGTGATCACACCATCTTGGTTATCTGGGTCATTAAGATCTTTTTTTGTATAGTTCTTCTGTGTATTCTTGCCACCTCTTCTTAATATCTTGTCCTTCTGTTAGGTCCATACCATCTGTCCTTTATTGTGCCCAGTAACTGTGGGCTATTTGATTTCACTCTTGATTGTGTTACGGGAATTAGGATACTGGATGTGCCCAGGGTTAGCTACTGTTATTCTCAGCACCTCAAGTGAGCTTACTAGACACACTTGAGGGCATTTGTACCAAGGGTTATGGGAGAACAAATTTGTGGTTGATCTTTCTACTTAGTGAACTTTTCAGGATTTAGGCTGAAGAAGGTGGGGAGGGCCCTGGGGCTGGCTGGCTTATGGAGGGCTCTTGTGTTGGGGTCCTGAAAGCCCCAGGATACAAGATAACCTTTGCCAGCAGACCTGGGGACAACTGCTACCACTCAGGATTTGGGATAAACTTGAGACTCAGACTCTGCCAATGAGGTATTTTTGTTGCCTTGTGTCTGTCTGACTTTTCACGTGACTTCCATCTGCTTTTGCAGCTCGGATGGTCTGTGAAGCATTTTATTCCTCCTCAGAGTGTGTGGAAGTACAATGGCAGGGTGTTTCAAAACTGGATTGCTGTATAATTTTTAAGCTGCATTTGATCTTTAAAATTATAATCTCCTATTTTAAAGCAAGGTAAGATGTACAGGGGCTTCCCTGCTGGCTCAGGGGTAAAGAACCCGTCTGCCAATGCAGGCGACACAGAGTCAGTCCCTGGGGAAGCAAATGGCACTCCACTCCAGTATTCTTGCCTGGGAAATCCCACGGACAGAGGAGCCTGGCAGGCTTGAGTCCTTGGAGTCACATAGAGTTGGACGTGACTGAGCGACTAAAAGAACAAAGATGTACCAGAGTTATAGATGTCCTGAATATTCATCACCCAGCTTCTCCCAGGGATATTTATATAATCCTATTATGTTGTCAAAAACAAGAAACTGATGTTGGCTTAATACTATTCCAATTGATTTTTAAGCTTTATTGATTAATTACTTAATTGGGGTATTGTCCAGAAGCAGCTACCACAAACTTTGTAATTCCTGGCCTGAGAAGTTGCAACTATCCTCTATAAGAACAGCAAACAGATTATATGTTAGAAATTTCCATATGACATCCCCTTGTTGTGAGGGGCCCGATGTGATTTTCCTCATCAAAAGGAAGAGAGGACTCTTCCTTGAGTACTCTGTGTGGGCCAGGAGCATATCCAGAATACCTTGTTGGAGGATATTTTATTCTTCATTTGGTTGTGTCAACGCCCTAGCAATCATGATGGGACAAGTCTAGCTAACCTACTTGCCATCAAAAATAATAAAAGATGCATGTATGCATGCTCAGTCATGTCCAACTCTGTAGGACTGTAGCCAGCCAGGCTCCTCCATCCATGGAATTTCTGAGGCAAGAATACTGGAATGGGTTGCCATTTCCTCCTCCAGGGATCTTCCTGACCCAGGAATCAAACTAGTGTCTCCTGTCTTCTGCATTGGCAGGTGGATTCTTTACAGCTTGAGCCACTTGGGAAGCCCCTGTTAAATAGATCATAGAACCTCAAGGATGTGCTGATAATAAAGGAGAGCCCAACTCTTTGCTCAGCATCCCAGAAAAAAATCACCTTGGACATGAACGCTGATAATGGGGGCACTTATGGATTGACATGAGTCTGAGCAAACTCTGGGGGGGAATGAAGGACAGGGAAGCCTGGTGTGCTGCAGTTCATGGGGTTGCAAAGAGTTGGACATGACTTAGTGACTGATCAACAACAATGGATTGGGAAGGGGTAACCTCAGTACTGCACAAAAAGAATAGAGAGAGGAATTTTTCTGGTTGTGCCAAGTGGGATCTTAGTTCCCCAACCAGGGATTGAACGTGGGCCCGCTGCAGTAGAAGCACAAAGTCCTAACCACTGGACTGCCAGGGAATTCCGAGAGGAAATTTGGGTGGAGGTGAGGGGATGGGCAAAGAGAAGACTAAATCTAGCCCACCTGAAGAATAGCAATATTATAGAGGGCAAAGTTGAAGTTATAGGGTAAAAAGGGGGTAATCATAAGAAAGCCATTTTTTGAGCATGGTGCTCTCCATGCGTTATCCCCTTCGATCAGCACAACCACGTGAAGAGGTAAACAGTGGTGTCCTCTTTCATAGAGAAGGAAATTGAGACTTGGATATGATGTTGGAGACAGTCAGGAAGACCAGTTTCTAAAAAGGGGATGTGTCAGCTGCTCTACTGACGTTCTCAACACTCTGCCTTTCATACTCCTCCGCCTCTGAACAGTCTCTGTCTTTCCAATTATTGTCTATTCCACTTTCAAAACATGCCTTTAGTTCCCCTACTTCTGTCCACTTCCTCCAACAGCCTGTACAGTACCTCATCCCCTCACTTCCTCTTTTGCCTCCTCCATAAGACTATGTTTTCTTTCAACAAAAGCCAGAGACACCTCAAACAAATACATATCTGCTAATGTGAGTCCCTTCATTTTAACCTTCAGAGGCTCCCTTAAAGTTACTGTAAAATTCCTAGACTCTTATTGTGGCCTGCAAAGCCCAGCCAGGTCCGTCCATCATCACCTCCATCGTTGCACCCCAGCCATGCTCACCTTTCTTCATATCCTTGACTACATCCTCTCTTTCTCTCCCCGTGGTCTTCACTTGCGTTGTTTCTTCTGCTTAAGCACTTTTCCCTCCACTTTGTACCAGTGAAATGACTTATTTTTCAGGTCTGTTATGGACTAAATGTCTGTGTCCAGCACTCATCCCCCCAGATTCATATGTATTAGGAGGTAGGGCCTTTGGGAGGTAACTAGAAATAGATGAAGGCAGGAGGGTGGAGCCCTCATGAATGGCATTAGTGCCCTTATGAGGGTCACAAAAAGCTTGTACTCTATCCCTGCTCTCTGCCATGTGAAGACACAAGAGAAGGCAGCCATCTACAACATGGAAGAGGAGCCGTATCAGAACTCAACCATGCTGGCACCCTGATCTTGGATTTCCAGCCTCCAGAACTATGAGAAACAAATTTCTATTGTCTATAAGTCGTTGTCTGGTATTTTATTAACCCAAACAGACTAAGACATGGTCTCACCTAAAATATCACTTTTCTAACATTCCAAATTTAAACAAGCCTCCTATACTCATTTAAGAGTGGTTTATTTTTCTCTGGACACTTTCCACAATATGTAATTATTCGTTTGTGTGATGATTTATTTAACATTTGTGTCTTCCTATAAGATAATAAGCTCCAGGATCAGGGCCTTGTTCTTATTGCTCACCATTGATTATATTTCCAGGGTCCCATACAGTGCCTGGAATGTAAAGAGGCACTTGATAAATACTTCTTGAATAAATGAATAAAGAAAGATATGTAGGATTGCTGACTATTCTAGCTTTTCAGTATCATTTTCCACTTACTTTCTTAAACAGCAAAATGTTTAAAGCTATGCTTTCACCTAGAAGGTATAAGAATTTGAAGCAATAACTCAAAATCAATGACTTGTGTTATGGATTGATGGATGTCCCTACAACCCAAAGTCTCTAATCTGGGATATGACATTGCCTCTGAGTTTGCCAGTGAACTTGACCACAAAGACGCTGAGTGCACTGCCAACCACAACCAGCAATCGAGTAGCGAGTGGTGGTGTCAATCTTAAAAGCATAAGATATTCTTAGATGCTTATTTTTATAATTGGTTTTATTATGGAAATGCTAAAATGGGCCCAAACCATATGTCTCCATCGAGAAAAGTCTGAGCACTGATTGCATGAAACAAAGGGCTTGCAGAGACATTGGAAGACCACTTGTGTGACTTGGGAGGCAAAGCGCTTGTGTTTTTTGCAACTCAAAAGAAGTCTTGGCTTGGAGCAGTACAATCAAACAAACAGATAAAAATTGCTTGTCTCTTCATTCAAGGTCAGTTTAGAATCACTGTAAAGGGTACATGTAATAATAGAAAACCTGGTGGAGCCTGGAGCTGTAGAAATGGTTGAAATTATTTTGGGTCAAAAAGAGGCAGCCAGGTTGAAAAAGGTGCCCTTATTGAGTGATATCATCAAATGGGTTCAAAAGACGCACTTGGGCAATTGGTGGAGAGACCCAGGGGCTGCCAGCTCTTTACGTGCGATGAAAGGGGAAATGTCAGTGGCTTGGCCATTTTACCATTTTATGTTTTAAAATGATGAAGGCCATGCCGGTGTGCTAATTTGCTCAGTGCTGAATGGGATAGCAGCTGGTGAACAATTTTCAGCAAGATATAATTTTTTTCCTTTTCTAGCAGTATTGATATTTGCCATGCGGTTCAGAAATGTACTGTGTCTCTGTTCCCGGAGTTCTCTGACCCTGAGAGAAAGGACAACCCTGAAGCTGTGATGTCCCTGCACCTGGACAGAGGCTGCATTTTCTGAAATGGAAAGATCAATATGACGGGATCTTGCTAATCATAATCTCATGGGGAATTATTCAAAGGTGTTTCCTGATGGCAAGTTATTTATTCATTCATGAGAACAATTAAACACCCTCTTTGATGCTGTTCTTTTTAGAAGGGGTGTAATTACACGCACATGGTAAAAATTTAAGCGGTACCAAGGGTATTCAGTGAAAATTAAGTCTCCTCAGCACCAGTATTTTGCAGCTCCTTCCGGAGATTGTCCATGCCTATCTGTGCACATAAATGCATTCCCTTTATTATTAGCACAATAGTAGCACCCTGCGTTCTCTCTCTTTCTTAAACAAAACACTGAGGTGAAATTTACAAAATTCAGGGGCGTTTAGTACATTCATGTTGATGTACAACCAAGACCTCTGTCTAGTTCCAAAACACTGTGTTTTCTTTCCCTCTTTATTGCTAATATTTCTCACTCAACGATACATCCTGGAGCTTGTTCCATGCTAGGAAGTGCTAGTTCCTCAATTTCTTCTTTATTCTATGGGCGACTCTTGTGCCAGACCTGGAGATGAGCAGCTCAGATCAGCTTTGGAGAAAGGGCTGGCTGACTAGTTGTGAGGAGGAGGGGAGCTGACAGCCTTAAGCTGGGGCTTTTTCAGGGTCCTCCTCAGTGTTGAGCTAGGGTCACATTCTTCTTGGGGCAGCCTCCAACCTAGAACTGAGTAAGGCGGTGCTACAAGGGCCTGGCTATTTTTCTATCAGTCAGTCTTGGCTTTCCTCTGGGCTGGTGGGGAACTTCTTCGCTCTAAATTGGGCTCTAATGGCACCTCACCCTCTCAATCATATTTCCTTTCCTTTATAACTGTTACTCCCTCATGAACCCTTCATATTCCATCTGATATCTGCTTCTCAGAGAACCCATCTAGAACACACTGCCACACACCCACCAACACACCACATCGCATGTATCCAGTCTTCTATTGATTGACAAGGAGGCTGCTTGAGGTTATTTGCTACTATAGGTAGTGCTGAATGAAATCCTTGCACATGTGTCTTTGTACGCATATGCAGGAATATCTGGAGAAAAAGTTCCCAGGGGTTGAATTTAAATTTTGCATTTAAATTTTTGATACATAATGTCTAACACCCCCTCCTCCCATGCAGCTGTGCCAGCCTACAGCCCCACCAGGCGGGGAGGAGAGAATTGTTTTCTCACACTCTTGTCAACAGAGTGTATGATCACATTTAATAATGTACCCAATTTTATAGGTGAAAAATACTGTCATCGTAATTTTAATTTGTTTTTCTTCTTGTGAGTGAGGTCGAATGTATTTTCAACAGCTTTAAAATGATGGCAAGCAAAAGAAAACACTATTTCATATTAAAACAAGCAGACTATGTAAGCAATTTGCATTGCAATTTAAAAAGATAAAATATAACACTTCAAAGAAATCCCCTATTTGTGGAGGGCTACTTTGTGCTAAATCCCTAAACATTTTTGGGTTCAAATTCTCTTCCTGGTGCAGTTTGAGGAGACTGGGATAGAAAAGTGTGCAGAATCCTGACACTGGTGTGATGAGATTTTATGAAAGTTCAGGAGACCAGTCCTCCACCTGGGTAAGGAATTTCCTGGGTACAGAATCTGTTTAGGTTAAGACTTAAGGACATTTTCATTTTAAATGTATAATGAATTATATATATATATTTTTGGGTGTGAGTCATCATGAGTTGATGATTAGAATGCTCTAATTCCTACCCCTGTTAAACTCTGTCAGCCTCAGCAAGATAAAGTGTTGTTTGTACCAGAAATATTTATGTTTCCTACTTTTCTGAGTGAGTCTGAGGAGGACCCAGGCAGTGGAGGCTAAGCTCTTATTCTAAAGTAAAATCTGTGATGGAAAAAGATCGTGGGAATTTGTCCTATCTGATGACAGGAACTAGGTGGAAAGATGTGGAGAAGGAATACTGTGAGATTCTGAGCTCTGGTCACCCACTAGAGGCTGGTGGAGTCGATGTTTTATATTTACTTCCCTTTCCTGAGCCCCCCAGGAACAGGAGACTTGGTGAGGCGTATTGGTTAGACCACCAGTGAAGCTGCTGTAACAAAGAAGCCCTAAAATACAATGCCTCAAAAATATGATTAAAGCCTACAATTCCTTTCCATATTCTGGTCCAGTTTGATCCAGGGTTGGGTAGCAGGCTGATTCCATGAACTCAAGCTTCTTCTGTCTTATTGCTCTGTCACCCCCTGGGTGTCACCTTTATTCGTGTGATTAAAGTTGACGCAACAGCCCCACATCGTTGATCCAGCCCATAGGGAGTGTGAGAGGAAATTGAGGACCAGTAATTTTCTTTTAAGTAAAATGGTAAAGCTGCTGATACATCACTTATACTCACCTGTCCTGGTGAGAATTTACTCATGTGGTCATACCTACTTGCTGAGAAGTGAGACTCCATTAGAACCCTAATACACTGAAGGGGAGTCTGGAAACCCTTCCTCCTGTGGGCTTCTGTTCTTAGTAAGGACACAAAGAAGAATCTAAGGTCATACCTGTTGCAAGAAAGTTGATTACTAAGGAAAGAAAAACAAGTAGAAAAGAGTTGGACAGTACTGAGAACACACAAGGAAAGAACAGAGGAAACACCTCAGGAGAGAGGTGGGTCTCACCAAGGGGGGCAAATAGCCCTGAAGGGCTGAGTTACAGAGCTGTTAAGGCAGGTCATTTGCACATTGAGGGGTGTCACTGATTGATAGCCTTTATTGACTGCTGCAGGTTATATACCAAGGCATTCTACTGTGCATGTCTTTCCCATAATTCAGTCTGTTATAATTAGATGTATACATTCGCAAATCTTTATGAGCACTTCATGAGTCCAGTGGCTGCCAAAGGTTGCCTCAATACAGAATAGTGGGAAATGTGCACATGTGCTAAAGTAGGGAAGGTTTTTCTGGGCCCGCTGACTATTTTTGAAATGCTGACGGGCATATTAGGGGCAGGACTGGTAAGTTGCTTGTTGGATTTAGGCAGCTATTCCATGGTTAACTGAAGGGCCTGTGTCTCCTTGTTCTCAGCTAACTCCCTGCCTATCAATTAAATAGGGTGGCCATGCACCCTGTTAAAACCCCATAGGGGAGTATAGAAGGAAGGAGGGACAGCTGGGTTTGTGGAGAGTTGGGTTCAGAGTCTGGCAGAATCATGGTCCAGTAACGGCAGTAATTCTGCACCTGTTGTCAGTCACATCCATTCCAAGCAGCCTGACTTGGTGACACGAATGGGAAAAACAGTGAGGAAGAAGAGATGCCACTTTCTGTTTTAATCCTTCAAATAGGCTTCTTTTTTTTCCTTAAGAATGTGGTATGAAGGGTTCTCAGTTGTTTAACTTGGAAGACATCAATGATTCATTATTGAATGAATGGAGCACCTCCTATGTGTGCCAGGTGTTGCCTAGGTGCTGGGTACAGAGAGGTCCTCATGAAGCCTCCAGGAGACTGGAGGATGTAGACATTAAACAAAGAATCCCACAGGTAGATGTATAATTACAAATCATGATGCATCCCCTGCAGGAAAAAGTAGAATATTCTGTGCAAGAGTATAAGACATGGATCTAATTTATATTAGAGGTTGAGGGAGGTCTTGGAGGGAGGAATATTTAAACTGAGATCTAAATGTGTTGGTATTGGGTGGTGGATGAGGGAGAAGAAAGGGTGGTCTAGGTAGAGGGATTAGAATAGTGAATGAGGGGGAGAGAAATGAAATACGTGGCTGGAGAGAGTGGCGGGAAAGGTTCTTCTACTGCCTGTTGGCCATGTTTAGCAGTTAGCTATTGCTGCCTTTAAAACTACTCCAAAATGTAGCGCGTTGACACGGCATTCATTTACTGGTTCATGATTCAGCAGGTTGGCAGTTTAGGTTGGACTCAGCTGGTGGTTTCTGAGATCTAGGCTGAGGCCCCTTTTGCATCTGCAGTCAGCTAAGGACCCGCAGGTGCTGGGGCCTCTGAGGGTCGGTGGGCTGTTGGCTGGGACACCTGGCCTTTCTTCCATCTGGTCTCTCATCTTTCTCCTAGGCTAGCTCAGGCAGGCTTGCTCACCTGGTGGCGGAGTTCTAAGAGGAAAGTGGAAGCATGCAAGACCTCTGTTCAGAACTGGCACTCTATCCTTTCTGCTACATTCTATTGGCCAAAGCAAGTCACACAGCCAGCCCAAACAAGGGCTGAGGAAATATGTTCCAATTCCTGATGGGAGGAGCTGCAAAGTCACATGACAGAGGGTGGGATGTAGGGAGGGGTGCACAATTAAGGGCGGTTTTGCAACCGAGTGAGGAGATTTTAAAGCGGGAACTGGCAATAAATGGGCGCATGCCAAGGTGAGCTGGGCTGCACTATGGTGGAAACTTCTGAGAATTTGTCTTGTCTCACCACATGTGTGGTGGGCCAGGGCTGGACACAGCATCCATCTGCCAGCTCAACCCCTGTGGCTGGAAACAGGAACAGAAACTTCACGTTTTCAGCAGCTCCAGGCTTTCCAGTGAGGTGCTGCTAAGGGGCTTTCATACAGACAGCTTAGCTTGTTTGGAGTTGCGAAGCTAATATCCTCACCGCAAGCTGAGCTGCGAAGAATCCCAGACTTGTCTAAATTATAATTTGTTTGTTGGGCCTCGAGGGGGTCTGAAAAGCCTGTTCCAACTTGTCTCTCTCTCACAACACACAAGCATATTTGCCCAAACAGGCATTTCTCTTCTGAGCACTTTTTTTTTTTTTTGTATGGAAGTATTTTGCCAAGTGTGGCGTGCTGGTTGTTAAGCTATTGTCTCTCAATTAACCCATCCTTCTAGACTCCACTCTGCGATGCTGGGGTGGGGACCTGGGAACCACATTTCTCCTTTGCCCGCCGGATGCTCTGTGAACAGGGTGACTGGAAGGAAGGAGGAGAAAGGGTGCCTTCCTTCTTATTTGCTTTCTTTTCTGGCCAGTATCACTCCAGTAATGATTCTACACCTTGGCAGTGGCAGTTGATTACACTGGCAGGTGTTCCAGTTTCTGATTTCATCGCCCACGTTCCCAGAACCCGAATCGGGAGCCCTTTCATGGACACCAACACTGTCTGGGCATTAGCTCCTTCTCAGAGGTCTGAGTTCCAGCTTTCAGGGGCTCTGCTTCAAGCCTCTAGGTGCTAATAACCCCATATGCTCCCCTCTGTTCCTTCAGGATGGTAGCTGCGTCCAGCATTTATTATTTCTGTGTTAACGCAAGTGTTCCCTTTTTGCATTGTTAGTTCTGTTTCAATAATTCTGATAAAATAAACGTGCGCAGTTTCTGTCATCCTGCCTGAATCTTGACTGTGACATATGGTAAATGAGTATGTGTTTAGTCACTAAGTCGTGTCAGACTCTTTTGAGACCCCATGGATTATAACCTGCCAGGCTCCTCTGTCCATGGGATTTCCTAGGCAAGAATACTGGAGTGGGTTGTCATTTCCTTCCCAGGGGATCTTTCCAACCCAAGGACTGAACCCACATATCCTGCATTGACAGGTGGGTTATTTGCACTGAGCCACCTGGGAAGCCCTACCTATAGTATATAAGATTATCTTAAATAGTACTATGTTAACATTAAAAAAAAATTTGAATGGGTATACAATACTTTGGCCATCTCATGCCAAGAGTTGACTCATTGGAAAAGACCCTGATGCTGGGAGGAATTGGGGGCAGGAGGAGAAGGGGACGAGAGAGGATGAGATGGCTGGATGGCATCACCGACTCGATGGACATGAGTTTGAGTGAACTCCGGGAGTTGGTGATGGACAGGGAGGCCTGGCGTGCTGCAATTCATGGGGTCGTAAAGAGTCGGACACGACTGAGCGACTGAATTGAACTGAACCGTGTATTAGGAAAAGAAATATATAACACATCAAATTCATTATCCCTTAGATATTATAACTTAAGATTAAAAAATAAGTTACAAGTGACTTAAGGAACAAGGCTAAGCAAATAATGAGACAAATGGTTGTTGTTCAGTTGCTCAGTCATGTTGCTCAGACCTTTTGTGACCCAATGGACTGCAGGACACCAAGCTTCCCTGTCTTTCACCGTCTCCCAGAGTTTGCTCAGACTCATGTCCATTGAGTTAATGATGTCATCCAACCATCTCATCCTCTGTCATCCCCTTCTCCTGCCTTCAATCTTTATCAGCATCAGATACTTTTTCAGTGAGTCAGTTCTTTGCATCAGGTGGCTGAAGTATTGGAGCTTCAGCTTCAGCATCAGTCCTTCCAATGAATATTCAGGGTTGATTTCCTTTAGGATTGACTGGTTGGATCTCCTTGTAGTCCAAGGGATGCTCAAGAGTCTTCTCTGACACCACAGTTCAAAAGCAGCAATTCTTCAGCTCTCAGCCTTCCTTATGGTCCAACTCTCATATCTGTACCTGACTACTGGAAACACCATAACTTTGACTATACAGACCTTTGTCAGCAAAGTGATGTCTCTGCTTTTTAATATGCTGTCTAGGTTTGTCATAGCTTTTCTTCCAAGGAGCAAGCTTCTTTTAATTTCATCACTGCAGTTACCACCTGCAGTGATTTTGGAGTCCAAGACAGTAAAGTTTATCACTGTTTCCATTTTTTCTCCCATCTATTTACACAGCCACAATAGTGAAGGTGGTATGTAGCGGAAGTTTGAAAACACTGAGTTAAGCATGTGCACCTTGCCCATTGCCCTAAGAAAACAGCTCTTTAAGCAGGAAAATTACCTTGGTTCCAACGAAGAATCAAGATAGAGAGAAGATTAGAAAAGCCTTTAAGTCAGATTTCTTGCATCTCTTACAGTCCCTTGTGTGCTGGGTTCCAAAGGTAGCTGCCAAATCTGACCTTGCCCTTGAAGGACAGTCAATAGCTGACTTTTTGTTGGATCTGGAGATGAGGTTTACATATGCAGATCAACCAATGACTGAGAAAGGTGGCCACCATTAAAAACATTGTTCATATGTTCTTGCGGCTGGTCTTAGTCGCATCATGTGGACATTTTGTAGTGGCGCGCACTCTTGTTGCAGAGCATAGGCTGTGGAGTGTGTGGGCTCAGCAGTTGCGGCCTGTGGGCTTAGTTGCTCTGCGGCATGTGGGATCTTAGTTCCCCGACCAGGGATTGAACCCTTATCCCCCTGCATGGCAAGGTGGATTCTTAACATCTGGACCAACAGGCAAGTCCCTTTGGCTGCCATTTTGCAAGGCCCTCTTTTGGTTATGTGGGAGCAGAGCTGCACAAAAGAAGCCAATGGAATCACTTAAGCTGGGGCCTCAGATTCCTGTGTTTTAGCCTCATGAAGTTGCTGGACTCAAAGGTGGCATTCTGGAGGTCAAACACCAGATGTGGGCAGAGTGTGTGGCAAGGTCAGTGGAGGGAGGGCCGCTCCAGTGTCCTACCTTAGCTCAGAAGGGAATGATATCCTGTTCGGAGAAGCCGGATGCCATTTCCTCTCACTTTAGTGCCGAGGTGTTGAGGTAGTTATTTTTGTTCCAAGCAACCCAGATGGGGGAAAACTCAACCCACACAGGCTGGAGAGGGGGAAACAAACCTTTAAATAAGAGACTGCTCAAAGAATTACAGAGGTGGCCAGGCCTAATGAGGTCGCCCCAGTGGAAACGGTGAGTCTGAAACGTGACTTTTGAATTATGTGAAAATGAGTAGCAAAGAAGTGCGGTGGAGGCTCTCTGTGAGACAGGTGTCTCTGGAAACGCTTCAGCAAAGGGAGACTTGGGCACATGTTCCCTCATGACTGACACTCAGTGTCATGGGCTTTAATTTTATTTCACTTCTGTGAGGAAAGTTGTCATAGGTGAACTACAGACAGAAAAGGAAAGGGATGTGAAGAACTATTTCACTTCTACCTGAATGTGACAGGAAAAACTTTTCAATTTAGACAGTCAGTCTTTCACAGAGAATTCTTCATCTTTAGAGAGACTCTGATGTGCCGAAATTTTCTGGTTGAATGTTTTCCTTTAGGAAACAATCCTTTAGGAACAGAGGTTCAGAGGAAGAGGCAAAAGCAATTCAGAACCACAGTTTTTCTAAGATAACTAACAGTTCCACTTGGAATGATCAATATGATATAGAAAAAATGGTTCCTTGGTTTCTGCACTGATTTTCATCTTTTTGGAATTATTTCTACACAGTGTCTTAAAAAGGACCAGGCTTGCTATTTATTGATAGGTTTTTCTGAATGTCTCACCACCCAAACATTGTTTTTTTTTTTGAAAACCATTGTTCTCTTAATCACTAAAGTGTGCCAAGTGCAGGGATGAGCACCTCAGGGCAGTTTTCTCATTCTTGATTTCTGAAATATTTTGACTTGTTCCTGTTCTCTGCCTTGTATCTAATCAGTTCTCAAATCCCACTCACTGGGCTCATCTATTCATTCAACAAATGTTTACTGAACACCCAAATGCGCAGCTTTCCCCTTCAATCTGGAGATGTTTATCCTTCAAGTTTTCATTCAGTGTGTTGCATTTTGGGTTCTCAGCATCCCAGGGCATGAAGCGTCTGCCACTGGCACAGACGGTCTCTGACATCTTTGGCATCAAGGGTAACACTTAGATTCATACACTGACTTTCTTGTATCCAAGCATAAATATGGTAATGATCAGGTTTCCATATATCCATCCACTTAAATGGGGAAATGAAAATAACACTAATTTCCAGTTTTGTTGTTGCTGTTGTTCAGTCATGTCCGACTCTGCGACCCCAAGGACTGCAGCACGTCAGGCTCCTCTGTCCTTCACTATCTCCTGGAGTTTGCTCAGATTCATGTCCATTGAGTCGGTGATGCTATCTAACCATCTCATCCTCTGCTGCCCGCTTCTCCTTTGGCCTTTAATCTTTCCTGGCCTCAGGGTCTCTTCCAATGAGTCAGCTCTTTGTATCAAGTGCCCAAAGTATTGGAGCTTCAGCTTTGGCATCAGTCCTTCCAATGAATATTCAAGTTTCCAATTACTAAATGTGTAATGTGATAGGTATTATTGTGGCCATCCTGCCAAAAAGACAGGGACTCCCCATTCCCCAATTTAGTTCAGATATCAAGAGTGATGCAAAAGGTTTATTGCTCACACATAATGAAACTTTCTAGGGTGAGCAGGACAGGTTCCCAAGCAGGTTCAAAAATGGCTTGAGGACAGGGAAAGGTGACTGCCAGTGTTTACAATGGTTTGGGGTGGCACTGGAGTGAGGGATCTTGTGTGAGGGTTAAGGCTGTGAATTACGTGCTGGCTCCAAAAAGACAGTATCAAGTCTTTCTTATCAGCCTGCTCAGATGTGGGGCAGAAGTGGAAGAGGGAGGGGTGGTTTGGAATACGTCAGAAATCGAACCTCAAAAACAGAGACAGACACTTTATTACAGTTCATCCTTGATGTTTGACTAATGACTGAAATGTGTTATATTTCATTTAATTGAGTTTGAACTTGTTTAATTAAACCATTGTGGTTGTCTGTGAGCCTGTATCTTGAGATCAGTAAGGGAGATGAAATTTCCACTGAATGACTCATTAAGGAGCCCAGCATTCTGTGTGTCAAGAAGTGAAATGAGAGTTTGGTCGAAACTCCAAAGGAGATAAGAAGTGTCTTGTGGAGGCCTTGTACTCTGGCTTTAGTTTATAAGGAGAGGTGGGACAAGGGCTTCCCAGGTGGCACTAGTGGTAAAGAACCCACCTACCAATGCAAGAGTTGTAAGAGACATGGATTTGATCCCTGGGTTGGGAAGATCTCCTGGAGGAGGGCATGGCAACCCACTCCAGCATTCTTGCCTGGAGAATGCCATGGACAGAGGAGCCTGGTGGGCTACAATTCAGAGGGTCAGAAAGAGTCAGACATGCCTGAAATGACTTAGCCCACATGCATGTAAGACTTACATTTATATGTTTTGGGGATCTGTGAGGCAAGAGATTCAGGGCAAACATACCAAGGAATCATTTCTGCCATCAGTAACACCAGATGGGCAGAGTGTTGGCAGTGGTCTGTGAGTGTAAAACTGTGCAGATACTGCTTGCAGCACTGGGATAAGTTCCTAAACTTGGGTACTGATCCTTGGGTACCATCCTTTTTCAGGGATATCCTGGAGTGAAGTGGAGACCAGCAGCTTTCTAGCACATTCCATCACAACGTGATTATGATCTTTCTTGCAAAGACTGTGCACAAAGGCAGGGCTTTGAGATACCCACAGGTAGCCAGGTAAAGCTGTATCACATTCATTTGATGGTGATGACGAACTGCAACTGAGAAGCTGTTAAAATAGGCACTGAATAGAAGAGATTAAGCCAAATCTATGACTGCAAAGTGTTTATGAGCTGCTGATCAGACAAAGTCAGCAATTTAAATAATACCTGGTGTGGGGGGCCACAGTGCGTGGGATCATGGAATTAAGATTGCAGTATCTGTGGTGAGATGCCATTCATTCCTTCCTGGGTTAAGAAAAGGCCAAATTGGCCTATTCAACAGAGCAGTAGTGGGGATAATCACCCCCTTCTCTAAATAGGCTTGCATAATGGGTTTCAATCTCAAATGCCCTGTTTTGATTTATATTGGGTCTTATTAAATATTTTATCCAGCAGTGGAGAGGTCTATGGGTTCCTATTTTTGTTAAAATGATTGTATATATCGAAGACTTAACTTTATCACAAATTGAGTCAGAACCTCCATGTCCATTATGGGATATTTTTGGGCAATGGCCCTTTGACTATTGGGAACTTAGGAAAGGCAGTATTTCTGAGGGTTAAGAAGAGGCACACTTTTTTGTCTTCTATTTTAGGTTCAGTAACTACCCTAAGATTACAGGGAGTACCTTCTTTAAGTTAAATGGGATCCCCAGGTATAACTATAATTTGGGTCTCGATATTGATTAAGGCTGTGAAGTCTGGCCAACTAGTGCATCTCAGTAGGTGTTACAGTTAATTCAGAGCCTAGGCTATACGGCTGCAAAACCCAAACTGCGCATGTTTATCTTCTTATTGTGCAAGGGGTGTTTTTTGCTTTTTTTTTTTTTAGTGAATTTTAGGTTTCCAGTTGAGCCAGACTGTGGATCTCTGTTCCAGTTTCTTTGTCTCTTCCTCCCCAGGAGTGTTTTTATTATTATTTGGTGGTGGTTACTAGCTCTACTTTAGGGGCGGGGGTCCTCTCTATCCTGCTCATATTTAGAAATTTCTTCCTCCAGAGAACCTCCAAATAATATCATCAGTTTTAGGGGCTTCCCCCCAAGAAAGTGGTAGCTTTATTGAGTTTTAGGGTTCACTGATTAAGTCAGGTTTGAATAAACCCTTTGGCTGTGCCATGTGGGGCCACGAATGTTTTTTCCTATAATCATGAGGACAAAAAGTTTTGTTATGATGAAGGCACAGATGGCAGCAAAGGCATTTTGAGGGTCCTAGTGGGCCATCTGCTTTTAGGAGTGTGACCATAGTCTGTTCTTCCATGTGAGTGATCACCCAAAGGGCACGCACACTGCATAGGGCCTCAGTCTTTCCCCTGAGCACTCTATTAAATGGAGACTAAAGCCTAGTGGAGACACACACAGTGGTCACGAGATGAGGGTCATTCCTTGCAACCTAGTGACAGTCATGGCTTAAGCCGGAATTGAGATGTGCAGTTCAGTCGGAGACATGCAGATGGGTCCAGGCCAAGACACATGTCCCAGTGTCATACTCCAGCTGCTAAATGCCAGTTATGGAAATTCCTGACTTGAAGTTGGTTAAATATAAGAGAGGCTTGAAAGAACTCAGCAATTGCAGCACAGCTCAGTGTGAGCTAGCCAGCAGGCAGCAGCTCAGCTCAGGAGCAGGCTGGCCAGGAGCGGTTCATGAGGCAACCTCTCCAGCAGGCAGTTGAGCTGGAGAGCGGGTCAGCGCGGGTGAAGGCAGACCCTCAGTGGTGGTTGTTGTCTAGATATCCCGTGTCACCCTGAAGACTTGGGATGAGCTCCATCGCCCCAAATTTGGTTCATACACCACACACACCCCAAGAGGGTCTGACAAGGCTTATTACCCACATGATGAGGGTTTCTGGGGAGCTGGGCAACCTTCACAAAGAGATGCTCGAGAGTAAAGAAAGGCTAGTTTGGCTTTGATGGTAATTTGAGGGGAGGGCTGGGATGAAGGTTCCTGCCCACGCGTCAGGGCTGGCGTAGTTTGAATTTCTCTTTTTATTATTACTTTTGGCTACACTGGGTCTCGGCTGCAGCACATGGCCTTCTCTAGTTGTGGGGCATGGGCTTAGCTGTCCTGCGGCAGGTGGGATCTTAGTTTCCCAATTGGGGCTCAAACCCATGTTCCCGTGCAATCAAAGGTAGATTCTCAACAATTTGACCACTAGGGAAGTCCCAGTTTGAACTTCCTGCCATCACCAAAGAAAGGAACAGTCAGGCTTTCTTAAGGGGACTGAAAGAATGGAGCTTGAAAGCTATTGGCACTCAGAGTAAAAAAATGGAGTCAAACTCTTTATCACAGATACATCATCTCCTTCAATCTCATTTTACAGATGAGGTCAATAGCCTTGTTGCTGCTGCTAAGTTGCCTCAGTCGTGTCCGACTCTGTGCGACCCCAGAGACGGCAGCCCACCAGGCTCCCCCGTCCCTGGGATTCTCCAGGCAAGAACAGAGGAGTGGGTTGCCATTTCCTTCTCCAATGCATGAAAGTGAAAAGTGAAAGTGAAGTCGCTCAGTCGTGTCCGACTCTTCGCGACCCCATGGACTGCAGCCTACCAGGCTCCTCCGCCCATGGGATTTCCCAGGCAAGAGTGCTGGAGTGGGGTGCCATTGCCTTCTATGAAATAGCCTTAGAAGGATTAAATAGGACACATAGCTATTAAAGAAATAAAATGAATAGTGGAAATAGGAGTCAAACTCAAGCCCATGTGACTTCCCGATCTGCTCACTTGACCACAAGGCTACACTGACTCTTGGGAGGAAAGAAGAACTTGCAGCTGTGACAATCTGGGCTCCTCCAATGTCACAAAGGGCACCTCAGTTATCAGTGGAGGGCCCTGTCTATAAACAGGGGGCTGGGCACTATTAAAGCATAAAAACGGCGGGAAGGTGGGAAGTATGGGCCAATGCGGGTGTGAAATACATGTCAACTGTAGATCTTGGTCCCTCAGTCTGGTTGCCCAGAACAGTTCACTGCAATTCTGTTTGATTATCCCTCCTTGAAATGCATATCCTCTTACACTGTACAAGCATCAGTGGATTAGCCAATATGAATAGCAGAGTAGCATCCTTCAGTGCAAGTGTATTTCCTGAGAAGGTGAGATTTGGAAAGGATGAAACTTCACCTGGACTTACTTGCCTTTGCCTCTGCCCAAAATCACATCTTGGAAGACCCCACAACTTCGTCTCCCATATCGCCAAACAGCAGAGAATCTGCACAATAGGGGACGTCTTGGAGAAGACCCGTGTCCTAGCAATAGCCAGACTGTATTAGGACTTGGAGAAGAGATGACAATCCAATGCCTTTATCAAATAACCTCACCCACTCTAAGAGATGAACATTATTTCCTGATGTTGTATAGCAGGAGGTAAAATTATCCCTCTTCCCTTAGGCCTGCAATTGCATTGAAACTGCCTATAATTTTTAGCATGGAGCTATGACTCTTTGTTATGTGTATTCTGGTGCCATCAGAAGAAAGGCTTTCTTTTAATGGGTTCTTTTGGAAACATTAATGACTGCAAGTTTATTTTTTTTAAGGCACGACTTTAATTGGCACAACCATCTGGGCATGGAAGGGAGCATCTGGCATGCTTGACAACCCATGGCTTCCTTGCTTGGGTGGAGATGCTGCACGCTTCATTGCTGTCTACGTTGGCATCAAAGATTCTGCCAAAATCTTGAAAGAAGTCTTGTCTAGTGCCATAAAAGCTAGTCGTCGGAGGAGTTTCTGTCACAAAATGGATGCATAATATTATGTTCTTATTTCAACACAAACATGTGGCCTTTCCAGAAAACAAATCCACAAGCTCTTGATTGAACACTGGACAGATTTTTTACCTCTGTAAGGGAAGGAAAAGCCGCCTTATGAAATAATTTGGCAGCAGTCTTGCACCACTGGTCTTTCTTAGGGGACCTTATTAGCCATCTGAATGAAGTACATGTTTCCATTTAGGGTGCTTCAGTTACCACGATGGATGTTGCAGAGAAACCCTGAACTCCTTGGCCAGTTACCTGCGGGAGGACAACTCTCCAAACTTGAGAAAATTAAAAGGAAGAGCTTCTGAAGACTGGAGCTGAGAATGATAGAGCCTTATCGATTTCTTGGTGTGTTAAAATCTAAAGACACTGAGGAATTAGACAGACTCTGGTACCAGTTCCAATGAGGAGGGGGGTTTTCCCCACACCAGTTCTCCAGACACCTGTTGGGTGTCCTACAATTAATTTAGTTCCAACACTCTCTACCTATAGACAGCATCCGATTCCATACGTTAAGTGTTTGGTCCTATAGGACTCCTGTCCACCCATTCACTTCAGATGCCAGTGGCAAGTCCAGCTTGTTACCTGGCTCCTGACTGACTGGCTATATATCAGAGGTTCCTATGACCTTCTCCTTGGGTTCCATTTATTTGCTAGAGTGGCTCACAGAACTCAGAGAAACATTTGGGAATGTTAATCTTTTCTTTTCCAATGCATTTTTGGGGTCCAGGATTTTTGATCATTCAGGTTCCATTTAAATTCAAATTTAAAATAGATTTTGTATTGATATCAAAGACCACTCCACAATTCCAACTTTTTATTCAAGCCAAGAAATCACAGCAATCTCATTAACATGTGATTTGAAGAAGAATTGAAAATTTTTGTTTTTTGTGCAGTTTTAGATCTATTCCCTCTACCACTCAAATAGACCTTGAATCTTAAAATAAGTTATAAAAAATGAGACCAAGCCTTTTTTTCTAAAAAGATTACTTTTAACTTCTCTTCATGTGCAGGAAATACATTTCCAATGTAGAAAAATCTAAATGCAAAAGTTTTGGTATATGTATTTCTGTGCATTTTTTCCTGGGAAGATGGGGCACAGCTTTCTCCAGCTTTTTAAAGAAGTCTGTGATGCTCATAGAGGAAAGGACTGTAGCACAGGCCAGGTTGGGTGAGCGGGCCTCGGCTCCACCTGCTTCCAATTATTCTTAATCATTGGTCAGGCTGGTGAGTTCTCAGCACTCCTTTGCATCCCAGCCAAGATACCCGTTAAAAACAAACCAGGAAGGTTAATCAGTCCCAGTCCCTGGTCCTTAAATCAATCAGTACATCATTGAAGTTATGCATAAATTTCCCAAAGGTAAACAGATTTCTATTTAAATGTTATTGCTCTCATTAGCATCAGCTGTTTTCATTATAAATGTGCTGAGATGTTCTTTTCTAATCTAGTTTATAAATTATGCTTATTACTTTGAGGTGTGGAAAAGAATTATTTTGGTTCCTAGGGTCCTTTTGCCTTTATGCCTTCATTTTCTCTGTCATCTGAGGAGCCTTCCCTGCCTTTCTCAGTGGTCCCTTTGCCTGTGTCGCCTCTGATGCTCTGCTCTTTTAAATCCTGGTTCTCCTTCTGCCCAGAGCATTTCTGCTTTGACTCATTTACTGGTGTGTTCTTCTTCTTTCCACACGATGACATGGGTGCCTTACAAGATTCAGTATTGAGCCTTATGATTTAATCTTTCTATATTTGTTCCTTTAGAGAACTCAGCCACCAAGTTTCCACCATCCGTCACCTCCACCATGACCTATTCTGCTTGCTCCACTATAACTTAGTTTCCTGAGGTATGGTAGATACTTCTGGCTCGCATGTGGTTTAATAGTTACTTATGTATGTGATACTGTTCATGATTGGGGAAAAAGTAGAAGCACTGACAGATTTCATTTTCTTGGTCTCTAAAATCACTGCAGATGGTGACTACAGCCATGAAATTAAAAGACGCTTGCTCCCTGGAAGGAAGGCCATGACAAACCTAGACAGTGTGTTAAAAACCAGAGATGTCAGTTTCCCGACAGAGGTCCATATAGTCAGAGCTATGGTTTTTCCAGTAGTCATGTACAGATGTGAGAGCTGGACCATACAGAAGGCAGAGCACTGAAGAACTGATGCTTTCAAACTGTGGTGTTGGAGAAGACTCTCGAGAGCCCCTTGGACTGCAAGGAGATCCAACCAGTCAATCCTAAAGGAAATCAACCCTGAATATTCATTGGAAAGACTAATGCTGAAGCTAAAGTTGCAATATTTTAGCCACCTATGCGAAGAGCTGACTCTTTGGAAAAGAGCCTGATGTTGGGAAAGATTAAAGGCAAAAGGAGATGAGGGTGGCAGAGGATGAGATGGTTAGATAGCATCACCGACTCAAAGGACATGAATTTGAGCAAACTCTGGGAGATAGTGAAGGACAGGGAAGCCTGGCATACTGCAGTCCATGTGGTCACGAGAAGTCACGCACTACTTAGCGACTGAACACACGCACAGAATACACACACACTTCTGTGATTATGAAAATCCATCTATGGCCGGGAATACTGGTTTCCAGTTATATTAGTTACATGAGGTTTCCTATTTAAAAATGCATCTTAAGTAAAAATGACTTGATTGAAAGCAGAGGTCAACATACTTTCTTTGCAAAGGGTTAGATAGTAAATATTTTTCAGTTTTTTGGGCAAAGAACTCCATTGCAACCACTCATTTCTGCTGTTGTAGCTTGAAAGCACCACTGACAACATGTACACAATTGTGTGTCCAGATCTGGCCTGTAAGCTTTGTTTGCTGATCCCTGATCAAAAAAAATCTTTTATGATAACTAGAATTCAGGGAGTAAGTGGATATAGTAGAAACCATAAAGCTGAAATATAAATGCCTCAAGAGTGAGACACTTTGGTTTAAGCTATCACTTTGTTCAATATGTGAACAACTACTTTGTCCATTCAGAATGCTGGGAACACACATCCCTTTTTGTAAAGAGCTTAGTCTACACAGACAGACTGAAGGACAGAAAGTTACCGTAGGCTGCTGGCCTCAGAAGCACTACCAGAGATATGTATGTGTGTGATTGTGTGTGTATGTTTAGGAGGAGGAAGAAGAGGGGCTATGTTGGTCCTGAAAAAACTGCCCTTTCTCACTTCCCCTAGACTATTCACTTGTACATGATTACATAATTTATGCCAGGCTTTGTCCATTTTATAGATGAGGAAACTGAGGTTCAGAGAGGTTAAAGAGTTACTGAAGGTCACAGAGCTGGTAAGTAGAGGGAACAGGATTTGAACCAGCCAGTCTGACTTCAAGACCTGTGTATGTAACCGCAGTGCTACCCAGGTCCCAATTACTTAGGCTAAGAAATTGGTCCCTCCCTTTGGGATGATTTCGTGCAACAGAAACCAGATCCGTCTTTGGAAAGTCGTCAACTTACACAAGTGCCCTTGGCGTCCTGCTCACATTGTCACCCTGCTAAGGTGACTCTTGCAACGTGGACCGGGGAACTGGGTCTCTTCACCTGCACTGGAGGTGGACATAGAACTTACCAACCAGAAACTCTAGGTTTCTGTGAGGATGGGAGGCATCTAGTCTATTTGTCAGCTGTTACTCAATGTGCTGGGGATTCCCAGGTGGTAAAGAATTTGCCTGCCAACTCAGGAGATGCAAGAGACGCAGGTTCAATCCCTCGACTGGGAAGATCCCCTGGAGGAGGAAATGGCAACCCACCCCAGTATTCTTGCCCGAAAAATTCCGTGGACAGAGGAGCCTGGCTGGTTACAGTCCATGAGATCGCCGAGTGGGACACGACCGAGCGGCTGAGCACGCACGTCCACTCAATGTACTGAGGGGTGCTTGCTTGCTTACAGGACAGAGCAACCACAGCGACAATAATAGTAACAATTAGCAATGAGAATGATGCTACACCTCTGTGTGACTTGCTAGACATTAGACACTCTTATAACTACTTTGCATGGCTTGCATGTATAATTAATTAATCCTCATAACAAGGTTTTGAGGGTGTGTGTTAGTTTCCTGGGGCTGCCATAACAAATTGCTGCAAACTGGGGGCTTGCGACGACAGAAATTTACTCTCTCGCGGCTCTGGACTCTGCAAGTCTGAGATCAAGGTGTCAGCGGGGCCACGTTCCCTCCAGAGGCTCCAGGGGAGGGTCTGCCCTTGCCTCTTTCATCCTCTTCGCTTTTAGTTTCATCACTCCAATTTCTGCCTCTGTCCTCACCTGGCGCTCTTCCCTGTGAGTCTGTCTCCATGGCTCCAAGTCTCTTCCTCTCTTCATAAGGACAGAAGTCACTGAGTTTAGGGCCACCCTAATCCAGGAGGACCTAAACAAATTTTTATTGGAGTATAGTTGCTTTTCAATATTGTATTAGGTTCTACTGTACAGTAAAGTGATTCAGCTAGATGTATACAGATATCCCCTCTCTTTTGGATTTCCTTGGTATTTAGGTCACCACTGAGCATTGAATAGAGTTCCCTGAGCTACACAGTAGGTTCTCATTAATTATCTATGTTCTACATAGTATCAGTAGCGTATAAATGTCAATCTCAGTCTCCCAATTCATCTTCCTCCTTCTCTCCTTGGTGTTCATATGTTTATTTCTCCATATCTGTGTCTGTATTTCTCCTTGTAAATAAGATCACCCATACTATTTTCCTCAGATTCCACATATATGCATAATAGGCAATACTTGTTTTTCTCTTTCTGACTTACTGCAGTCTGGGTGACAGTCCCTGCTGCTGCTGCTGCTAAGTCGCTTCAGTCGTCTCCGACTCTGTGCGACCCCATAGATGGTAGCCCACCAGGCTCCCCCATCTCTGGGATTCTCTAGGCAAGAATACTGGAGTGAGTTGCCATCTCCTTCTCCAATGTGTGAAAATGAAAAGTCAAAGTGAAGTCGCTCAGTCGTGTCTGACTCTTAGCCACCCCATGGACTGCAGCCTACCAGGCTCCTCCATCCATGGGATTTTCCTAGGTCCATCCATATCTCTACAAAGGAGGATCTTATCTTAATCACATTTCCAAAAAAGAAGGTCACATACACAGGCCCTATGCCAGTGGGGAGCAGATAGGACTTCAACTTTGAGGGGATAAAATTCAATCCACAACAGGGAGGTACTATTATTATTTTCATTTCACAGCATGAGGATTCAAGGTGCTGAGAGGTTAAGAATCTATCTGAGGTCACACAGCTTTATTAGCAGAGCCAGGATTTGAACTCAGATATTCTGGGAGGCTGTAACCCAAACCACTGTGTCAACAACTGCTTTGCCTGCAGAGTTGCCGTACCTGGTACTTCAGACATGCCACAGCCTTGCTGCAGCTTCTGGTGAGAACAAACACGTACTGAGTTAGCTGAGTGCGTGGAAAGCCTTGTGGCTGTGTTGGGTGACTCCCGAGGAGCCCGAGGACAGGTGAGGGGCTGGGCTGCTGGTGGGGATTCTTGTTTATCTCAACAGGGAATCAGGCTCTCAGTGTGGCAGACTGGGCACATGACCAGCTCCTGCCGTCACCTGGGTAATTGGTTTTCTGTGTTCATTTCAATAATGAACAATATTAAAGGAGGCTAGAGATGCAGTGGAGATACAGCATTGTGGGAAGAACAAAGAGATTTTAATGTGTTGGGTCTCAGTTGTGGGGAAGATGAGGGATATGATAATAGGGTATGAAGGCAGCAGCGATTATGCAGCAGCCTTCGTGCCATCCATCATGGCTCACGTCTGGGGTTGGTGGCAGAACAGGAGTCTTCTCAGATCCGGGCATTATCTCTGCTGTTTATTTACATCTCAAATCAGGTTGTACTGACAGGGAGTGAAAGGGCTTCCAGGGAAGAAATGTAACTACATGATATATTTCCTGCAGAAAGTGCAAACACAATACAGACTATCTGGTTAAATATATCATCCCAGAAAGGATCCAACTGCTGAAAGCTTAAGCCTGCACTTGATATTTCTTGGCGTGAGATCACTACAACAGTTCCCCCCTTAGCCATGTGGGATATGCCCCAGACCCCCTGTAGATGCCTGGAACTGTGGATAGTACTCAACCCTCCATACCGTGTTTTTCTCTTTACCTACATCCATAGGTATTATAAAATTTAATTGATAAATTAGGCACTGGAAGGGGTTAACAATAATAGCTAACAATAAAAAATGATAGTAATGTACCATAATAAGAGTTTCGTGAATGTGGTTTCTCTCTGTCAAAATAGTGTACAAATTTAATGCCTTTTCCATCTTAATTAAACATGTATCCTTCATTGTGGCTGTAACTTTTTCAGCTTGAGGTGCGATAGCAAAAGCAGCATGGGTTTCTTTTTCTTTCTCACAGTCTCATGGATAGAAATTTGTTCTTACCATAGGCAAACTTAGCATATGGGCTTGTCTTTTTCCCTTATTAAGTCAAGAACTTTAACCTCTTCACTTAAAGGGAGCACTTAAAGGGTTCTCTTAGGCACATCTGTATTGTCAGCATCACCACTGTTGTGTGCTGGGGCCAGTGTTGGGTAAAATCAGGGTTCCTAGAATGCAAGGACTAAGGTACCAAGACAGGCAACCTGATAAAATAAAGGACTACCAAATGGCTAACAGGGCAGCGAGTGGCATGTGCTGGGCAAAGGGATGTCACTCAGGATGGAGCTGGAAGGCGTGAGATTTCATCATGCTGCTCAGAAGAGCCCACTGTTTAAAATGTATAAACTCTTTATTTATGAAATTTCCCTTTTAGTATCTTTGGACTGTGGTTGACCACAGGTAACTGAACCTGCAGACAGGGCAGAGAAACTTTGGATAAGCAAGGATGACTGTGTGCCCTCCAAGATGACCGGCCTCCTCTGTTCTCTTTCTGATTGCTCTGCATGACCTCTCCCGGCCCACTCTGTGTCCCGAGTCCCATTTCCTTCTTTTCTGGAAGGACAGCCTGCCTGGACTACCTCATCTTTTCTGCGGCTTTGATTCACGGCTAGTTATGTGCTGATGCTTCCAAACTGTATCTTCCCACTGTTCTTCCCTTCTCAGCTCTTTACAAACTTTATGAACAGATCCTACATTTCCATAGTTAAAACCGAGACAGTATAAACAATCAGTATAAATTCCTCCTTCCTTCTTGGTCTTGCATCTGCCTAGTTTTGTTTTTCCTAGAAGGTTATTCCTGGTTTCTTATGACTCCTTCTCGAGGTGCTCCTGTACCAGAAGATAGAAATGGTAGTTTTTCCTCCTTCTTCCTTCAAATGTGCCATATTATACACATTCTGAATTTTTTTCACTTTTGATCTTTCCATGACAAGATTGAGAGAACTTCATTTTTTCTTTTCTTTTTTTAAACTTACAATTGCCGTGTTCCATTGTCTGGCTGTCCCATTATGATTTAACCTGCCTTCTATCAAAAGACATTTGAGTTGTCACCAGTCATTTGCTATAATGGTTAATTTTATGTGCAATTGGTTTGGCCATAAGGTGCCAAATATTTGGTTAAATATTATTTCTGGGTGTGTTTTTGAGGGTGTTTTGTATGAGCTTAACATCTGATCCAGTGGACTGAATAAGCACATCACCTTCCCCAAGGTGGATGGGTCTCAGCTAATCCACTGAATGTCTGAAGAAATAAAAGGCTGAATAAGAAAGAATTCTCTCTCTGCCTGATTGTCTCTGAGCTGGGAACTGGTCTTCTCCTGCACTTGGTCTCAGACTCAGATTGGAACCATGCCATTGTCTCTCCTGGATCTGGACTTCTCAGCCTCCATAATCATAAGGACCAATTCCTCAAAACCAGTCTCTCTGTCAATAAATATGGAAAGCTATAGAGATATATAGATTTAAGTTCCAAAGGGGATCTGGATCTCTTGTCATGATTTTCCCTCAATACATGCATTTCTAGCACCTCTGACAGGTAAGGAGGAATCCAGTCAGAGAGAGTATGGGGGGAAGAGGGTGGAAAACTTTCTACCTTTAGCAGGGCAACAGAATCTCCTTAGGGAGAGAAATGATCCTGCCAGAGAGAAGGAGGAGAGAATGCTAAGGGAGGAAGATAAAACCTCTGGCTGGGCCTCCTGATCTCAAAAACCATCATGACTGTGACCTTTCTCCTGGATTTTAGGAAGAGGAGCCTATGCATATTATTATTAAAGGGTACATGTCTTGACCCACTGTTACAGACTGACTTGTGTTTCCTTAATATTCATATGTTGAAGGCCTAAAGCCCCCAGTGTGACTGTCTGTGGAGGTAGGGCCTTTATGGAAGTAAATAAGGTTAAATGAATCACTGTTGTTCCTGTTCAATCCTTCAGTCATGTCCAACTCTTTGTGACCCCATGGACTGCAGCAAGCCAGGCTTCCTGTCCTTAACCATCTCCCTGAGCTTGCTCAAACTCATATCCATTGAGTCAGTGATGCCTTCTAACCATCTTTTTCTCCATCATCCCTTTCTCCTCCTGCCTTCAATCTTTCCCAGCATCAGGGTCTTTTCCAATGAGTTGGCTCTGTGCATCAGGTGGCCAAAGTATTGGAGCTTCAGTATCAGTCCTTCCAATGAATATTCAGGACTGATTTCCTTTAGGACTGGCTGGTTTGATCTCCTTGCAGTCCGAGGGACTCTCAAGAGTCTTCTCCAACACCACAGTTCAAAAACATCAGTTCTTTGGCACTCAGCTGTCTTTATAGTCCAACTCTCACATCCATATGTAACTATGGGAAAAACCATAGCTTTGAGTATATGGACCTTTGTTGGCAAAGTTATGTCTCTGCTTTTTAAAATGCTGTCTAGGTTTGTCGTAGCTTTTCTTCCAAGGGGCAAGCGTCTTTCAATTTCATGGCTGCAGTCACCATCTGCAGTGATTTTGAAGCCCAAGAAAATAGAGTCTGTCACTGTTTCCATTGTTTCCCCATCTATTTGCTGTTAAGAGATGGGACTGGATGCCATGATCGTAGTTGTTTGAATGTTGAGATTTAAACCAGCTTTTTCACTCTCCTATTTCACTTTCATCAAGAGGCTCCTTAGTTTCTCTTTGCATTCTGCCATTAGGGTGGTGTCATCTACATATCTACAGTTATTAATATTTCTCCCGGCAATCTTGATTCCAGCTTGTGCTTCATCCAGCCCGGCATTTCTCATGATGTGCTCTGCACTGAAGATAAATAAGCAAAATGACAATATGCAGCCTTGACATACTCCTTTCCCAGTTTGCAACCAGTCCGTTGTTCCACGTCTGGCTCTAACTGTGGCTTCTTGACTTGCATACAGGTTTCTCAGGAGGCAGGTAAGGTAGTCTGGTATTCCCATCTCTTTAAGAATTTTCCACAGTTGTGATCCACACAGTCAAAGGCTTTAGCATAGTCAATGAAGGAGAAGTGGATGCTTTTCTAAAATTCTCTTGCTTTCTCTATGATCCAATAGATGTTGGCAATTTGATCTCTGGTTCCTCTGCCTTTTCTAAATACAGCTTGAACATCTGGAAGTTCTCAGTTTTCACATATTGTTGAAGCCTAGCTTGGAGAATTTTGAGCATTATTTTGCTAGCATGTGAGATGAGTGCAATTGTGTGGTAGTTTGAGCATTCTTTGGCATTTCCCTTCTTTGGGATTGGAATGAAAACTGACCTTTTCCAGTCCTGTGGCCACTGCTGAGTTTTCCAAATTTGCTGGCATATTGAGTGCAGCACTTTCACAGCATCATCTTTTAGGATTTGAAATAGCTCAACCAGAACTCTATCACCTCCTCTAGCTTTGTTCGTAGTGATGCTTCTTAAGGCCCACTTGATTTACAGTCCTGGATATCTGGCTCTAGATGAGTTATCATGCCATCATAGTTATTTGGGTCATTAAGATCTTTTTTTGTATAGCTCTTCTATGTATTCTTGCTACCTCTTCTTAATATCTTCTGCTTCTATTAGGTCCATACTGTTTCTGTCCTTTATTGTGCCCATCTTTGCATGAAATGTTCCCTTGGTATTTGTAATTTTCTTGAGGATATCTCTAGACTTCCCTATTCTATTGTTTTCCTCTATTTCTTTGCACTGATCACTGAGGAAGTCTTTCTTATCTCTTCTTGCTATTCTTTGGAACTCTGCATTCAGATGGGTATATCTTTCCTTTTCTCCTTTTGCTTTAGCTTCTCTTCTTTTCCCAGCTATTTATAAGGCCTCCTCAGGCAATCATTTTGCCCTTTTGCATTTCTTTTTCTTGGGAATGGTTTTGATCACCGCTTCCTGTATAATGTTACTAACTTCCATCCATAATTTTTCAGGCACTGTGTCTATCAGTTCTAATACCTTGAATCTGTTTGTCACTTCCACTGTATAATTGTTAGGGATTTGATTTAGGTCATACCTGAATGGTCTAGTGGTTTTCCCTACTTTCTTAAACTTAAGTCTGAATTTGGCAATAAGGAGTTCATGATCTGAGCCACAGTCAGCTCCCAGTCTTGGTTTTGCTGACTGCATAGAGCTTCTCCATCTTTGACTGCAAAGGATATAATCAATCTGATTTTGTTTTCAACATCTGGTGACGTCCATGTGTAGAGTCATCTCTTGTGTTGTTGGAAGAGGGTGTTTGCTATGACCAGTGTGTTCTCTTGGCAAAATTCTGTTAGCCTTTGCCCTGCTTCATTTTGTACTCCATGACCAAATTTGTCTGTTATTCTAGGTGTTTCTTGACTTCCTACTTTTGCATTCCAGTCCCCTATAATGAAAAGGACATCTTTTTTTGGTGTTAGTTCTAGAAAGTCTTATAGATCTTCATAGAACAATTCAGCTTCAGCTTCTTTGGCATTGATGGTTGGGGCATAGACTTGGATTACTGTGATATTGAATGGTTTGCCTTGGAGATGAACAGAGATCATTCTGTCATTTCAGATTGCACCCAAGTACTGCATTTCAAAGTCTTTCATTGACTATGAGGGCTACTCCATTTTTTCTAAGGGCTTCTTGCCCACAGTAGTAGATATAATGGTTATCTGAATTAAATTCACCCATTCTGGTCCATTTTAGTTCACTGATTCCTAAAATGTCAATGTTCACTCTTGACGTCTCTTGTTTGACCACTTCCAATTTACCTTGATTCATGGACCCAACATTCCAGGTTCCTATGTGATATTGTTCTTTACAACACTGGACTTCACTTTCACCACCAATCACATCCACAACTGGGCATTGTTTCTGCTTTGCCTCAGCCTCATTCCTTCTGAAGCTATTTCTCTGCTCTTCTCCAGTAGCATATTGGGCACCTACTGATGTGGGGAGTTCATCTTTCAGTGTCATATGTTTCTGCCTTTTCATACTGTTCATGGGAGTTCTCAGGGTAAGAATGCTGAAGTCGTTTGCCATTCCCTTCTCCGGTGGACCACATTTTGCCAGAAATCTCCACCATGACAATCTTGGGGGGCCCTGCACGGATTGGCTCATTGTTTCACTGAGTTAGACAAGGCTGTAATCCATGTGATCAGTCTGGTTAGCTTTCTGTGATTGTGGTTTTCATTAAGCCTGCCCTCTGATGGATGAGGATAAGAGGCTTGTGGAAGCGTCCCATCTGATGGGAGGGAATATAATCATAAGGATGATCTAATAGACTGATGTCCTTACAAGGAGAGGAAGGGACACCAGTGAGCTCTCTCTCTCCATGCTCACAGAGGAAGGACCACGTGAGAACACAGCAAATTTGCTAGCCAAGAAGAGAGTTCCCACCCCAAGCCAACCCTGGCAACTTGATCTTGGACTTCTAACTTTCAGAACCATACAAAAGTAAATGTTTGTTAAGGTGCTCAGTCATGGTATTTTATTATGAAACCTCAGCAGACTAGTGTCCCCATATATTGTTTTTAATCGATTTTATGAGTAAAAGATATGAGTAAGAGATACTTCCATTCTCCTTGTAAACAAAAGTAAACATTAAAGAGTCTTTAACCAACACCTCCCATCTTAATTCTCTAGTGCAGAGGTTGGTAAACTATGGCCCACAGGCCCAATCTGACTCTCTCTATGTTTTTGAAATAGTTCTATTGGAGCACACCTCTTTCATTTATATACTGTCAGTGACTGCATCTAACTCCATTAGAAGAGTGGATTAGTCACAACAGAGACAGTAAGACCTGATAAGCCTAAAATATTAACTCTGTGGCCCTTTACAAAAGGATATTGCTGACCCCTGCTCTAGACCATGCCCACAAACAAACACTGTTGCAGTTTGTGTGAATTATTTTTGCTTATATAGTTCTGTATTATATAGCACTGTATGTGTTACAGCAATGGGGGTATCTTTTTCTGTATCTCTTTTTCAGACAACAGTAAGCCTTGGAGATTTGTCCATGTTGGTAGACATAGGTCTGTCACTTCATTGTTTTAACTGCTGCATAATATTCCAAAGTTTTAACATACCATGGTTTATTCCATGCTTTTACTAATGGAGGCTTCCCGGGTATCTCAGTTGGTGAAGAATCTGCTTGCAATGCAGGAGACTCCGGTTCTAGTCCTGGGTCAGGAAGATCCGCTGGAGAAGGGATAGGCTACTCACTCCAGCATTCTTGGGCTTCCCTTGTGGCTCAGCTGGTAAAGAATCCGCCTGCAATGTGGGAGACCTGGGTTCGATCCCTGGGTTGGGAAGATCCCCTGGAGAAGAGAACGGCTACCCACTCCAGTACTCTGGCCTGGAGAATTCCATGGACAATACAGCCCATGGGGTTGCAAGGAATCAGACACAACTGAGTGACTTTCACTTTCACTGGTTATTTCCAGTTTTTTCCACTACAAAAAACATACCAACAGAAAAACAAATACCTTGTATGACATCTCCTTATACGTATGTTTGAGTGACTCTCTGTGACTAAACCAAGAAGGAGATTGCTAGGCCCTGAGGCAAACACATTTTAAAATTTAGTCCTATTTTTCAAGTAGGTGATACATTTACATGATTCCAAAAAATTTAAAAAATGGTATACAAGTCATACACTGCAAAGCGTCACCTCTCCCTGTTTTCTGCCGTCTCCCATCCCTAATAAGGTATCAGTTTCTTATTCATCCTTTTAGGGTTTCCTGATGAAAACAGAGCAAAGGAGCCTATGTACTCCTGCATACTATATGTGTATTTCTTTATTTCGCTATCTTTTCACTTGACAGTATATTGTGGCGTTTACAGTTATCTTCCCATAACTGTAAATCTTCTTATAGAAGTGTCTAGAATGTGTACTCATGCCTTTTAAACATAGCATTTGGTCTGTGTAGTATTCTTTCCATTGACATACCCTACTTTATTTAACTAGGTCCTTATAGGGGATCACTTTTTTTTCTCTTTTCTTTCATGATGACAGTAAGGAATGCACATTTTAAATGTTAATAGATATAGCCCCATTGCCAGTTTAAGGGGCTTTGTTGTTTGCATGCCCACCTGGGTGCCTTTTTAAGAAGCCAAAACAGAGCAGACACTTGCTTGCAATTTAAGCTGCAGCAGTTCCCAGAACACAGCATGTTTTGCCACGTGTCCTTACTATTCTCTTTGTTGGACCTTCCCTTTCTACACCTTGTCTGTCTAGCTGACTCTAAAATCTTCCTCTAAGTTTTGCCTGGAAAATCTGTGAAGCTACCAACCCCTGTGGTAGAGTTGATTATTCCCTCTCTTGGGCACTTGCCTACATCTCTATTTTTGCTCTTCTCACATGGTTCATTTTCTTTCTTTCCCAGTCTTGTCTCCTTTCCCTCCTGGTGGACTTCTTGAAGGATGAGACCACTTCTTCATTCATGCTTCATTCCTAAAACCTAAGACAGGTCTGTTGTGCAATAGGTGCTCAATAAAAGTTGGCTGAATGAATAAATTAGCGAGTAAGTGATCAGTAAAAACACAGATGAACCAACGAAATTGAATTTGGACAATGAATTCATGGGTGTGTTTATCCACTAGTCTGCCAATCATGCAAATGAGCTTATCTGCATCTGCCGATGGAATTTCGACGGAATTTGCATGCTGGAGGGGGAGGCTGCCAGTTCACAGAGGATTCTTCTAGGCATTTGTCATTCATTATAAAACATAAGCTTGCATTGGAGTTTATGCAGCACAGTGTCAGCCAATTAGAGGAGATTGTAGCTTTGGAAACAAACATCTGCTTGGTGCTGGGTAAATAATAGTTAGAGTCTGGTGTTTTACGACTATGTGATTAATTTGAATCTCATATAATTTAGTATTTGACCATGTGGGACTCACAGAGATCATGCCCATAATCCAAGTTACAGCTGCAAAAATGATATCTGGGATTTCCTACTATTGGCTGTAAGTACTTAGAGATGATTTCTGGTTGCTGTGACAACTGGGACTATAGGAAAGAGTATGGGTCAGTGGTAGCCACCTCAGATAAAGGATCATAGAGAGGGACACCTGTCTTCCTATTCTATCCTGGATGTGAGTATGTGCTTAGTCGCTATAGTCATGTCTGACTCTTGCGACCCCACGGACTGTAGCCCACCAGACTCCTCTGTCCATGGGATTTTCCAGGCAAGAATACTGGAGTGGGTTGCTATGTCCTCCAGTAGGTTGCTATGTCCTCCAGGGGATCTTCCCGACTCAGGGACCAAACCCACGTCTCCTGCATTGCAGGTAGATTCTTTACCACTGAGCCACCTGGGAAACCCTTTGCGCTGGATGCATGAGTCCTCAGTCATCTCAGTCATGTCCAACTCTTTGTGACCCCATGGACTGTAGCCCACCAGGTTACTCTGTCCATGGAATTCTCTGGGCAAGAATAGTGGAGTGGGTTGCCATTTCCTTCTCCAGGGGATCTTCCCAAACCAAGGATCAAACCCAGGTCTCCTGTACTGCAGGCAGATTCTTTACTGACTGAACTACAAGGGAAGCCCTCTATAATTCCATCTTGGATAATCCTCCCATAGACAATACATGGAGTACTGGGAAAATATGAATGCACTCTGTTGGCCTTTGATCATTGTTTCTCCTTTTCCCAGGGGGAAGAAAGTTAAAAGAAACATGGTAAGGAAAGTACCATCAATCAAGTTCCTTCTATGGTAGGTCCTTTTCCAGATGCTTTTCTCCTCTTTTTCCCATTTGCAACTTATAACAGCGTGAGGCTAGGATTATTAATTACTATTTTACAAACAAACAAAATGAGTTGGAGGGACTTATTCTGGGCTCTAGCTGGCAGGTGGTCATTCTGGGAGTTAAAGTAGATCTGCTCAAGCCTGTGTTTCTCCCAGGATACCACCCTGCATTCCCAGAGGATGTGGCCAATGGTGTTTGACAGAGCAGTGGCTGTACCATAGTTCTGATTCTCTGCAGATAGTGCTGGGTGGATTGGCTGTGAACTCTGCCTGCCTTGCTTCCAAATAAGATAAGCAGACGCACTGTGATCTTTGCCTGTGGGGTTCTCAAGTACATCATTCAAATGCTTTATGTGAAAAGATGAGGGGCCTGGTGAAAAGCTGGCTGTTGGCGGACTTGAGTGTGTAACAAATGATAGCCAAGTGACCGAGAATGCAGAATATTTGCCAAGCTAATAAGACTGCCTGGCTCTATAACTACCACAGAAATGAGAAAACAACTAGGCCATTGGATTTCCACAGAATCATCAATGGAGCTTTGAAAAATAAGCGTGTCTGGTCACCACCCACAGATATTCTGATTCCGTGGATATTTTAAACAAGCTTCCCTTGCTATTCTGATGCTTAGCCAGATTTTAAAATCTGTGATCTAGTCAAATGGATCATTTGAGTCATCAGACCTTGAATAAGGATTGCTTTCTTTGGCTACATCTTTCCTTTATCACATTAAGTCACTCTCTCTCTCTCTCTCTCTCTCTCTCTCTCTCTGTGTCTCTCTCGTATATATTTTTTTTTCCTAGCAGTTAGAAATTCTTCAAAGCTTTTTGCCACTAAACCATCTGCTGGTGAAATCTCCCACTAGGTTTCAAATGCCAAACTGTTCCCAGTAGCAATTTTCTGTATTATTTTGGGGAAAAGAATGAATTACATTTCTTCCCTCGGAACGAAAATACTTTAAAAATAAAAATACTCATTATGGACCAATAGCAGTTGCTTATATTTTTAAAAGAATAGCTTTATTAGAGACATGTTTTGTGAGTTTTCTTCAGGCTTCCCTCACAGGCTTGATTCTTGCATTGAGAACAGGAAGCATGGATGATTCTAGTGCCAGGGTGCTCTGGCGGGTAGTGGTAAAATAGAGAGAATGGAGACCAATTTGGCTCAAAGAATTATAGGATGCTTTATTGAGTTCCCAATGCCCACAAGCTTTATGGAAGTAGCCAGACGATGCTATAAGCCTCATTAGAGGATTTATGTGGATTGTACCTTTGTCACGTTGTGTAATCCCCTCCCAATTCAAAACCTTTCCCCATTACTATAGAAACCCACATCCTGTGATAAGTAACAGGAGTGTTGTTAAAAGTCTTGGGAAAGATAAACCTGAAATTGTTATATTTGCCTCCATTTGGAGATGGTTTTCTTTAAGAGTCTTGTTGGTTAATCTTCTAAACCTTTGATATCCATTTATAATGGCAGATGGCCAGCTATCTACCCAGACCTCATGATCCCCTTTCTATAGCATAACATTCTACTGGTAAAGAGCATCCCCTCCGGGGACCATGTAACCCATTTCCCTGTGCATCAGTGCGTGGTTGTCTGATGAGTCCTGACCAATGGGATATGAGTAGAAGTGATGTATGTCACTTAAAAAAAAAAGAAGTGGGTGTGTTTTCCATTTCTTTTTCTCTGTCAACTGTGCACAGATAATTTCAAAGACTTAGGGGGCAGTGGAATCATCGTGTTGAAAGAGGCTGGGTCTCTGAATCACTGCATGTAAGGAAGTTGCCTGCTGACCAGAAATACCATCACTGAGCTTTTATGTGAACGAGAAGTAAGTTCTCACTATGCTCAACTTCTGGAGTTTGAGGGTTGCTCATTAATTGTACTGATCTGCTGAAAACTTTCATCTGGTTTAAGGCAATTTGACCTCCTGACCCAGAAGTGCTGATAAGAGCAGTGACTCCTTCTCATGTCCAGCATGGAACATCTGGGATCAGTAAAGAATTTTCATCTTGTGACAACCATTCTGGGTTTCCCCAGTGGCTAAGAGGTAAAGAATCTGCCTGCAATGCAGGAGCTGCAGGAGAGACGGGTTCGATCCCTGGGTCGGGAATAAGACCCGAATCCCCTGAATAAGAAAATGGCAACCCACTCCAGTATTCTTGCCTGGAGGACCCCATGGATAGAGGAGCTTGGTGGGCTACAGTCCATGGGGTCGCAAAGAGTTGGACATGACTTAAGAGACTTAGCATGCATGTACGGCAACCATTCTAAGAGAAAAGAGAATATTTGTTACCAGAGAGTGGTATGAATAGTAAAAAGATACCAAGGATGAAAGAAGACTATGAAAGTGATGCCCATTGGGACAGGCAGGTAGATGAATGATTTTATTTTCTACTCTTGTCCTGTTTAAGCCTCTGACAACAGACTTTGTATCTTTCCCTACACTAACCCTACAGAGACAGTTCTGGCAGTCACCAGGGAAGAGGATCACTTTGCAAATAACACATTTCAGTACCAGTAGCAATAAATATCCTTGAAAGTCTCCACAAACTAGGCAGTTGTCTAGGTAGAGCGAGGACAAAAAAAAAAAAAAAAAGAAAAAACCTGCCAAATTATGTCTTCAGAGTGCTTACAAAGCAGTCAGGCTGACAGAACATAATAATAAGAAATATTAAGGCACAAAGTCCAAGTGTAAAATTAGTGGTAAGAAGCGAGCTGACACAGGCCTTCAGGAGAAAGCAACCATACTTGGGCTTGTGACATAGCAGAGAGTCCTGGGCAAGAATCTCATTTTAGCAGCTTACATCAGGGCAAAATGCAAATAAAAATAAAGTCTCTGCAGCACCGCTTGCTTTAAAATTTTTTAAATAATTTTTAGAATTTGGGTAAGCCTATAAAATGAGTCCTTATTTATTAAATGTCATTTGACATGTAAGTAGTGATCACAATAAAAACTGCAAACCAGCATCCTAAAATTCTTCCTGCAGGATAGTCATTATGCAATTCTGTTGGAGACAAAGCCATGTTTAAAAAAAATGGAATATAAATTTTGGGGCAAAGTAGGTATTTTAAAAATTAAGAATTTGCTCAGCTTATAAGCTGACCAATCACAATAGACATGGGCCTTAGAGGGGATCCGGAAGCTCCCAACTGTAGGTGGTATTAACTCTTTACCTGCTGGATCATCATTAACAATCCTCACAGCTGCACCTGGGCACACTGGCCAAACATCAACCCAATACAGAATCATTATAAAAAGTGAAAACACTGCTGACAAGGAATCTCACTCTGTTCCCACCTCTCAGAGATTATTATCACTAAAAATTTAGAATATATCTTTCCAGACTTAAAAAGTTTTCTGTGCAAACATAAATAACATCATATTATGCATTCTGCTCTTTTCATCCCTCTTGAAAAAAGTATATTATGAACACTATGTTATGTGCACACATAATTACCAATGTTCTTGCTTTTTCTTTTATCTCTTAATGAGAAGTTGCGGACCTAAATCAATACCATTATTGAAGTGTTTTAGGCACTCCCAAACTGCAGTCTCAAATTCATGCGACATTTAAAGTGTACGTTGTTCTTTGGAGGTTTTTGGGGGAAGGCACAGCAAAGGTCCCCTCCTGCAGCTACTGTCCCCTCATTATCCTTCCTGGTTGTTTTTCTAGTCTTGTTCATTCCATACCCTGGAGGGCTCACTCTTGTCTTGACCTCCTAAGGGAACTTTAGTATTTGGAAGGATCCACTGTGTGTCGTTAATTCCTCAGTGTCTTTTTTTACAAAGAAATATTTTTAAAATTTATTTATTTATTTAGGTGGCAGCACCAGGTCTTCACTTTGGTATGCAAATTCTTAGTTGCAGCATGTGGGGTCTAGCTCCCCAACCAGGGATCAAACTTGGCCGCCTTACATTGGAAGTATGGAGTCTTAGCCACTAGACCACCAGGGAAGTCCCTCTCAGTCAGTTTCTTTTTTTAAAATTTAATTAATATATTTATTTTGGCTGTGCTGGGTTTTGGTTGCTGCTCGGGCTTTTCTCTAGTTGTGGCCAGAGGGGGCTACTCTCCATTGCAATGTGCGGGTTCCTTATTGCAGTGGCTTCTCTTGTTGCGGAACATGGGCTCTAGAGCACACGGGCTTCAGTAGTTGCAGTTCCCAGGCTCTAGAGCACAGGCTCGATAGTTGTGGCGAATGGGTTTTGTGGCTCTGTGGCACCTGGGATCTTCCCAGACCAGAGATCAAAGCCATGTGTCCTGCATTGGCAGGTGAACTCTTAACTACTGAGCCACCAGGAACCCCTCACTCAGTTTCTTGTACCTTTCTCTCCCTTCATAATTTTCTGGTCCTAGTGTTCTTTCCTCAGAGAAGGCAATGGCACCCTACTCCAATACTCTTGTCTGGAAAATCCCGTGGACGGAGGAGCCTGGTAGGCTGCAGTCCATGGGGTCACTAAGAGTCGGACATGACTGAGCGACTTCACTTTCACTTTTCACTTGCATGCATTGGAGAAGGAAATGGCAACCCACTCCAGTGTTCTTGCCTGGACAATCCCAGGGATGGGGGAGCCTGGTGGGCTGCCCCACCAGGGGCACACAGAGTTGGACACGACTGAAGTGACTTAGCAGTGTTCTTTCCTAGGTACCCTGTCAGATGCTGGAAAGATCCTCCTGTATCTCCTGTCCCTCTTTCTTCATAAGCTAGTCTTGTGGTCGCTCATTAGGAGCCAGATGGTTGGGAGAAGACTTGAAATTCAAGACTGGGCTGTTTGGGTTCCTAGCTGTAAGTAATGGGAGCAGATCTACCTCTTCCATGTTCCTGAAGTATTCTGTACATCTCAACATCCAGTGAACTTAAAGTTTGTTGCCCTTGAGGATTTTGTCCCACAAGGAAGAAGCTGCATCTTTCTTGTTCTCCACGGTATCATCATCACCCTGCCTGGCACATGGCAGGTGCTTAGTAAAGATTTGAATAAACAGCCAGGATGAAAAGGATCCCGACTGGCTGAGAACTGAGCTGAATGTCCTCGGGCTCAGGGCCCCAATTGTCCACAGGTTGCAGTGACCTGAGAGATGAGAGTGGCAAGTCTACAACAGCTGCCTATTGCAAAGGAGAGGCCAGCAGATGTTCTGACTGCTTCTGGCTGTCACTGGTAGGCTGTGTCAGATGGGGCTGCCAGGCAGGGCTGCCGTGTCAGGAGACCTTGGGGGAAGGAGCAGATCCCAAGCTGCAGCAGATGGTGAATGCTGTCTTTAGTCTTTAACATTTAAGGAAGAGAACTGGGAATAGACACTCGGCTCAGTGGCAGTTATGATGCATTTAAATAAGTCTTGCAAATCATTTACAGAAATGCAGATGCCTCCAAAGTTCTTAATTGCCCGTGGATTTTGTAGGAACTTCTTCTAGTTCATCTTTCTATCCTCAGTGTCTAGTAGAGAGTGTGGGTGTGGGGTGAGTCCCCTGCATGCTGGAGAGGGGAGGGGGCTGCCCACTGAAGGAATGCATATCCTGAGAGGCAATGACATTAAGTGACTGTGAATTATTGATCATCTTCCCAGGGGAGTCTGACCCCTTAAGAGCAAAATCTGCATCTTATGCTTTTTTATATCCTCCTTATATCCACCCCCAATTTACTCAGTTTCTTGTTCTATCCAAGCTAATGTTGGGCAGGTACATAGATGTCAATGACCCTATCATATTTTCCTGAAAAACAAGGATTTCTGAATAAGGGAAGTAGGACTTGGGAAGATATTTCAGTTTGCTTCCATTCCCAATGGGAAGATGAATACCAACTTCATAAGGTTGTTGTCAACATTAAGTAAAATCACATATGTAAATGGCCCCAGTCCATGCCTGATACCTGGGTGGTAGTTATAAAATTATAGGTCTGAAGAAGTAGTACGTCATGAAGGTTTTGATCATGAATCTTGTGTTCATGGAGCCCTGGGCTTATATTGTCCCTCTGTCACTTACTAGCTTTGCTAACTTGACAACATATTTAAATTATCTGAACCTCATTGTCCTCAGAGAAAATGGCACTACTAACAGTGTCTAACTCACAGAGTTGGTGTAGGATTAAATGCAATAATTAAATTAAATGCAATAATGCATATAGTCATTGCTCAAAAAAAGACAATACTCATTAATGTCATCATTATTATGGGACGGAGGATGGTAAGTAGTATATCTTGGTTGTTTGAAATTATATGGGAAAATTTGGGTTGGGTGAGTATATATAGAGAATTCTTACCCTCCCAGTTGTTCAAGCTAAAAAACTTGGAATTATTCTTAAATCTTCTGTTTTTCTCACTCCCCACAACCAGTTCATCAGACATATAGGTAGAATCTAGCTACTTCTCACCACCTCCATTGCTACCACTCCTGTCTGAGCCACCATCACCTCCCTCCTGGACACTAGCCAGTAGCTGGTCTCCCTGCTTCTATCCTTACCCCCAACAATCTTTCATCAGCACAGTAGCCAGAGGGATCATGCTTAAAAACACAAGGCAGTTCCATCTCGTCTCTACTCAAAACCCTCCACTAGTTCCCCAACTCCCCCAGAACAAGAACCAAATGAGGCCCTGTAGGTCTCTCCCTATGTGATCCGCTCCCTCCTTTGCTTCTCTCTGTCCTCACCTCCCACTACTCCCTCTCTCACTCCGTTCATTCCAGCCACACTAGTTTATCTGCTGTTTCTTGAACACACCAGGCATACTCCTATTTTGAGCACTTTGCATGGGTTGTTCCTCTGTTCCTGGAATGCTCTTCTCCTAGATATTTGCATGGTTCATTCTCTCCCATTCTTCCCATCTCTGCTCAGATGTTGTCTTCTCCACAAGGCCTTTCTTGATCACCTGCCCAAATACTAACAGGCAGCCCCCCTGACAATTTCAAATTCCTCTTGTCCTGCTCTTTGCTTCTATCTTTTCTTAACACTCATCCCACCCAACACACCATACACTTACTTACATATTATATTTACTGCTTGTTGGCAGACTTCTCCTGCTAGAACACAAGCTCCATAAGGACAAGGATCTTTTTTTGTTGTTGTTCATCAGTCTATCTCCAAAGCCTCGGACAACACTGGGCACACAGTTCAGTTCAGTTTAGCCCCTCAGTGACGTCTGATTCTTTGTGACCCCATGGACTGCAGCATGCCAGGCTTCCCCATCCATCACCAACTCCCAGAGCTTGCTCGAACTCATGTCCATTGAATCAGTGATGCCATCCAACCATCTCATCCTCTGTCTTCCCACTCTCCTCCCACCTTCAATCTTTCCCAGAATCAGGGTCTTTTCCAAAGAGTCAGTTCTTTGGATCAGGTGGCCAGAGTACTGGAGTTTCAGCTTCAGCATCAGTCCTTCCAATGAATATTCAGGACTGATTTCCTTTAGGATTGACTGGTTTGATCTTGCAGTCCAGCACACAGTAGGCATTTGATAAATGTTTGTTAAAGGAAAGAGTGCACCCAAGGGAAGGAACAACTGTAAAGATCTAGAGACAACTTATAAATGAGAAATCATAGCACTTCCCTGGTAGTTCAGTGGCTAAGACTCTGAGCTCCCAATGCAGAGGGCTGGGATTTAATCCGTGGTCAGGAAACTAGATCTTGCATGCCATGGTTAGAAGATCCTGTATGCTGCAACTAAGAAACATGATCCATGTGCCATGACTAAGACCTGGCACAGCCAAATAAAGAAATGAAGACATGGAAACTTATATTGCCATATGTAAAATAGATAGCCAATGGGAATTTTTGGTATGTCTCAGGGAACTCAAACAGGGGTTCTTGTATCAACCTAGAGGGGTGGGATGGTGTGGAAGATGGGAGGGAGCTTCAAGGGGGGGGACATATGTACACCCATGACTGATTCATGTTGATGTGTGACAGAAAACAACAAGATTCTGTAAAGCAATTATCCTTCAATTTAAAAATAAATTAATCCATTTTGAGTTTATTTTTGTGTATGGTGTTAGAAAGTGTTCTAGTTTCATTCTTTTACAAGTGGTTGACCAGTTTTCCCAGCACCACTTGTTAAAGAGATTGTCTTTAATCCATTGTACATTCTTGCCTCCTTTGTCAAAGATAAGTTGTCCATAGGTGCATGGGTTTATCTCTGGGCTTTCTATTTTGTTCCATTGATCTATATTTCTATCTTTGTGCCAGTACCATACTGTCTTGATTACTGTGGCTTTGTAGTAGAGCCTGAAGTCAGGCAGGTTGATTTCTCCAGTTCCTTTCTTCTTTCTCAAGATTGCTTTGGCTATTTGAGGTTTTTGTATTTCCATACAAATTGTGAAATTATTTGTTCTAGCTCTGTGAAAAATACCGTTGGTAGCTTGATAGGGATTGCATTGAATCTATAATTTGCTTTGGGCAGTATACTCATTTTCACTATATTGATTCTTCTGATCCATGAACATGGTATATTTCTCCATCTATTAGTGTCCTCTGATTTCTTTCACTAGTGTTTTATAGTTTTCTATATATAGGTCATTAGTTTCTTTAAGTAGATATATTCCTAACACCATACACAAAAATAAACTGAAAATGGATTAAAGATCTAAACATAAGACCAGAAACTATAAAACTCTTAGAGGAGAACATAGGCAAATCACTCTCTGACATAAATCACAGCAGGATCCTCTATGACCCACCTCCCAGAATATTGGAAATAAAAGCAAAAATAAACAAATGGGGCCTAATTAAACTTAAAAGCTTCTGCACAACAAAGGAAACTATAAGCAAGGTGAAAAGACAGCCTTCAGAATGGGAGAAAATAATAGTAAATGAAGCAACTGACAAACAACTAATCTCAAAAATTTACAAGCAACTCCTGCAGCTCAATTCCAGAAAAATAAACGACCCAATCAAAAAATGGGCCAAAAAACTAAATAGACATGTCTCCAAAGAAGACATACAGATGACTAACAAACACATGAAAAGATGCTCAACATCACTCATTATCAGAGAAATGCAAATCAAGACCACAATGAGGTACCATTTCAAGCCAGTCAGAATGTCTGCAATCCAAATGTCTACAAGCAATAAATGCTGGAGAGGGTGTGGAGAAAAGGGAACCCTCTTACATTGTTGGTGGGAATGCAAACTAGTACAGCCACTATGGAGAACAGTGTGGAGATTCCTTAAAAAACTGGAAATAGAACTGCCTTATGACCCAGCAATCCCACTGCTGGGCATACACACCGAGGAAACCAGAATTGAAAGAGACACGCATATCCCAATGTTCATTGCAGCACTGTTTATAATAGCCAGGACATGGAAGCAACCTAGATGTCCATCAGAAGATGAATGGATAAGAAAGCTGTGGTATATATACACAATGGAGTATTACTCAGCCATTAAAAAGAATACATTTGAATCAGTTCTAATGAGGTGGATGAAACTGGAGCTGATTATACAGAGTGAAGTAAGCCAGAAAGAAAAACACCAATAGAGTATACTAACACATATATATGGAATTTAGAAAGATGGTGACAATAACCCTGTACGTGAGACAGCAAAACAGACACAGATGTATAGAACAGTCTTTTGGACTCAGAGGGAGAGGGCGAGGGTGGGATGATTTGGGAGAATGGCACTGAAACATGTATAATATCATATAAGAAACGAATTGCCAGTCTAGGTTCGATGCAGGATACAGGATGCTTGGGGCTGGTGCGCTGGGATGACCCAGAGGCATGGGATGGGGAGGGAGGTGGGAGGGGGTTCAGGATTGGGAACATGTGTACACCCATGGTGGATTCATGTTGATGTATGGCAAAACCAATACAATACTATAAAGTAATTAGCCTCCAATAAAAATAAATAAATTTAAATAAATAAAATTTAAAAAGAAATGAATAATAAATGAGTAATAAATTTAAAAAAAGAGAAATGAATCACAAGGTCCTCAAGGCATTTAGACATTGAACTCTAACTTGAAAATATGGTTTTATTTGGCAAATTATAATCCCAAGTAAAGCTTCTCAGCTGGTACTAGTGGTAAAGCAAATGCAGGAGACATTAGGGAGTTGGGTTTGATTCCTGGGTGTGGAAAATCCCCTGGAAGAGGAAATAGCATCCCACTCCAGTGTTCTTGTCAGGAGAATCTCATGGACAGAGGAGCATGGCAGGCCACACCCATAGGGTTGCAAATAGTTGGATACCACTGAGCATCTGAACACACACAGCACATTGTGCAGATTACAATCCAAATTAAAAATTGAATGAAGAATTAAGTGATCTGGTAACAATAGACCCACATTCTCTAATGGACGCTGCAGTCAGAGTGGAGAAATGCTTTGTCATTTGGTTTGCCATGGTACCAACGGCACCCACTTTCTTCGCCTAGGTTATCTTCCTGGACTACCTTCCTGGACCCTGGGGCTGTCTGGATTCGCTATCTTTGACTAGCTGCTCACAGCTGGAATGTCTCTGTTCCCATCTCTACGGCAGGAGTTCCATCCTGTGGGTGGGGTCTCCCCTCTGCGGGGGCTGTCTATTCCTGCTTTCAGTAATTAGATACTGGGGTGATTGACCACGGAAGATCAGTTCTCAATCACTCCTGAACACATAAAATATTTGTGAAGACATGAAATAAAAATGTTACTGTGCTGGGAACATTGATCAGCAGGGTGATGTTTATGGAGCATTGTTAATTGGATTTCTAGAATGAGATGTTCTGTCGGTTGGAGTCTATCTGATGAAACGTGGGCTGTGACAGCAGCTCCTGGCAATGACCTGGGGATGGCTTCATGGTCAGGGAACTGGGCAGCCATCTGACCAACAGGCTGGGGAGAGGAAGGAGGATTGAAGAGGTCGCTGGGTGCTCTAGTGGTCCAAACTTCTTATCAGTGAGCTGTAGGGAGTACTCCATCTCTCAGATTTATCAACAACTTTAATGAATGTCATGTTTGAGATAATGACCTGTATCTGGACTTGCACAAAGCCCTGAAAATACTTCTACAAATTGTGTTTTTATCTCAAGGACTGCAGCGTGCGACGTGCAACATTACCATTGATATCATCTATTGAGAACTCTTTCCCAGGTTCTTTATTAAGGTTTAATTAAATTTTATGTGTTATCAATTAGGATTAATCTACATTTAGTCTGAATTAGAGGAAGCCAATTATAAATAACACCACTTCTCATTTATTCCTGAATACAAAATGAAGGTTTTTAAACTTCCTTTGGAAGAAAAAATACAACCCCACTGAACCAAATATACACTTTAAAGAATTTTATGCCCCAAAGCTAAGAGTTCTATTAAAATAACGTGAATGGATGAAAATTCCTGTAGAAAGGTGCTATAGACAGAAAATGGGAGTAGTGAAGGGAAGGAGAATTACAAAGAAAGCTGTTGTCTGGGAGGAGTTTCAAGAAACCAGCATTTTCTATTTTCACAGACTGAAAACTCAGCAGTGGCCACAGGACTGGAAAAGGTCAGTTTTCATTCCAATCCCAAAGAAAGGCAATGCCAAGACTGTTCAAACTACCACACAGTTGCACTCATCTCACACGCTAGCAAAGTAATGCTCAAAATTCTCCAAGCTAGGCCTCAATAGTACTTGAATGGAGAGCTTCCAGAAGTTCAAGCTGGATTTAGAAAAGGCAGAAGAACCAGAGATCAAATTGCTAATATCCATTCGATCACAGAAAAAGCAAGAGAATTCCAGAAAAATATTTACTTCTGCTTCATTGACTACCTAAAGTCTTTGACTATTTGGATCACAAGAAACTGTGGAAAATTCTTAAAGAGATGGGAATCTCTTTAAGACCATCTTACCTGTCCCCTGAGAAACTGGTATGCAGATCAAGAAGTAACAGTTAGAACCAGAGATGGAACAATAGACTGGTTCTAAATTGGGAAAGGAGTGTCAAGGCTGCATATTGTTACCCTGCTTATTTAACTTATATGCAGAGTGCATCATGTGAAATGCCAGGCTGGATGAAGCACAAGCTGGAATCAAGAATGCCAGGAGAAATATCAATAACTCCAGATATGCAGATGACACCACCCTAATGGCAGAAAACGAAGAGGAACGAAAGAATCTCTTGATGAAGATGAAAGAGGAGCATGAAAAAGCTGGTTTAAAACTCAACATTCAAAAAACTAAGATCATGGCATCTGGTCCTATCACTTCATGCAAATAGATGGGGAAACAATGGAAACAGTGACAGACTCTTTTCTTGGGCTCCAAAATCACTGCAGATGGTGATTGCAGCCATGAAATTAAAAGATTCTTGCTCCTTGGGAGGAAAGCTATGCCAAAGCTAGACAGCATATTAAAAAGTAGAGACATCACTTTGCCAACAAAGGTACGTATAGTCAAAGCTATGGTTTTCCCAGTAATCACGTATGGTTGTGAAAGTTGGACAATAAAGAAAGTCGAGTGCTGAAGAATTGATGCTTTTGAACTGTGGTGTTGGAGAATACTCTTGAGAGTCCCTTGGACAGCAAGGAGATCAAACCTGTCAATCCTAAAGGAAATCAACCCTGACTATTCATTGGAAAGACTGATGCTGAAGCTTAAGTTCCAATACTTCAGCCACCTGATGAGAAGAGCCAACTCATTGGAAAAGACCCTGATGCTGGGAAATACTGAAGGCAGGAGGAGAAGGGGACCAAAGAAGATGAGATGGTTGGATGCCATCCCCGACTCAATGGACATGAGTTTGAGCAAGCTCCAGGAGTTGGTGATGGATGGGGAAGCCTGGCGTGCTGTGGTCCATGGGGTCACAAAGAGTTGGACACGACTGAGCAACTGACCTGAGCTGATCTCTGATGGCCTTGGCCTTTAGCTTCTTGAGGCAGGATTTCGGTTCCTGGCCAAAGATTGAAGTCAGGCTGCGGCAATGAAAGCACTGTATCCTAGCCACTAGACCAGTGACCAGTGACAAGGCCTGGACCTTCAGCTTTGTAGAAATGAATTCCCACAAAGACAGAAAGTGGTGAAACAGGTAAAGTGTTTGTTAGGAGGAAAGAGTGTACAGTGCATGGGGGTAGACACATGGGTGGACTTAGAGAGAGAGTCTCACCCTGGTGGTAGTTTGAATCACTTATATGGATAATTTCTGCTGGGTTTCCTTTGGCCAATATCTTGCTTTGCCTGGTTCTGCGTCCGTATTTGGTGTATCTCAGAAACCTCCCATGTGTGTGCACACATCTCCCAGCCAAGGTGGATTCTGGTGGAGAGGCCTATGGGTATGCTGACATCACTCTCTTTTTGACCTCCAAGGAGCCTCTCTGCAAGTGTATAGTTGGGAAGGTGTCCTTGATCATGAGAATGAAAAATATATGGCCTCTATCTTTTATCTGGGCAGGGCTCAGCTCCTGTCTCGCGCTTGCTGTTTTGGAGTATCTGTCCATAGGGGACAGACTCCAGATACTCAGCCTGGAGTTTGTCCCCTGGGATCCATCTCTCTCCTGCATCAAGACAGCAGGCAATCTAAAGGATAAATCCATTTTCCCATCTCTAACCATGAGTTCGATAAAACTCTTCCCCAAGGAGGTGCAAAGGACCTTAACTGGCAGAATGATTATACTTGGTGGGACTACATCAAAAGGTTTTCCTTCTGAAACTCTGGCCAGATATAGATTTATTAGATTTATAATAAATAAGTGCCATTAGCTATGAGAACAGCAAAAGCAATGGAGAAGCAGTCAGGCTGTGGGTAGTTGAGGCAAAGAGGCTTTGCAGTCTTAGCCTGGAGTGGTTGCAGAAAGAAACAGAATGCACCACAGTTATTGAAACATCTCTGCTCCCAGAAGAGGCCAGAACAACCATGTGGTTGTATTTGGTGAGGCCAGTTCAGAGTGGTTCAAATATTTCAAGTTCTCTGCTTTCTGGGCACAAGGAAGATTACACCCCACCCTTCCCTCCACCTTGGATCAGGGCATGAGACTTGCTGGTCTATGAGATGCAAGAAGTGATGGGTATCAGTTCTGAGTAAGAGGTAGCACACCCTTTGCCATGGTTTCTGCCTCCTGCTGCAGAAATAATGGAAACATGGTTTAGCTAGAGCATCTACCAGCCTAAGATGGGCAGAGTCCTCCCTGCCAGCTTGCACAGGTCATGTAGCAGGAGCAAGAGGTAAACTTTTTGGTCAAACCACTGAGATGTTGAAGGTTTGGCTACTTCTGCATAACATCGTTTATTCTACCCAATAGACTGTCTCTAAGCTTTGATTTCTTCTAAGCGTTGGTACCTACCTCATTGGGTTATTATATGGGGAAAAGAAATGAAGTAATTTACAAAAAGTGTTTCACTCAATGTCTGGCACACAGCAAGTACTTAATAAATGTTAATGCTTGCTGTTATTGTTGTTGAGGTTGGGGATGCCTATATATTATGCCTAAATGACTTTGCAATACTGTGTGGGTTTCCCAGGTGGTACTAGTGGTAAAGAACCTGCCTGCCAATACAGGAGACAAAAGATGTGGGTTCGATCCTTGGGTCAGGAAGATCCCTGGAGGAGAATATGGCAAGCCACTGCAGTATTCTTGCCTGGAGAATCCCATGGGCAGAGGAGCCTGGCAGGCTATAGTCCACAGGGTCGCAAAGAATCAGAGACGACTAAAGCAAGTTAGCACAGCACATGTGATACTGTGTTCAGAGTTTATTTAAACTTTTAGAATTTTGGTATCTTGCCCTCTCACCTAATCAGAAATTCCATATGAGGCACCCTTGATTCCCTCCTATTAGAACAGTTTCCAGAGTAGACAGAGTCTTATAATGCCTGGTCCTATTGACCTCCTCTTCTTTCTGACACCACTACCTAGTAATCCCGTAATATATAGTTTAATAAAGCACAAAAACCAGCCTTGTGATGACAGCCCATTTAGGGAGGCACTGTGCTTTCAGTGGGCAGCTGGAGACCTAGCCTGCACAGGCCTTCTAGTACATCTGTGATTTCAAGGACCCCTTTCCCACAAATACCCAGCAGTTGGAAGAGTAACTTGTGATTTGTCTGACTTGGGCTTCTGTACATGTTCTGGCCTGAGTCTCATTTAAGTGTGTTTAATCTGCACACAAGGTGTAAACCAACTGACTTGAAGAGACTTGAATTCCATGGGTGACCAATAAGCAGGTGTGTGTTGTGAACTCTTCCCAGGGGCTTGATGTGCTCTTGTCTCAGAAAACTTTTTAGAGGTTGCCATGTAGTAGGAAACCTTTGGGACATTTGGGAACAACGATAAGACTAGTGCAAGTATTGCCTGCACCCAGAATTTAAAGCGACCAATTCCTTTGGACTGATGCAAAATCCAAATTGGCCCAGTGTGTGCAAACTCACTACAATCAGGAATGTTTTGGTTGCAAGAAACAAAAAACCAGCATAGACTAAAAAGGAAAGTTACTGGCTGTCTTCACTGAGATATGAAATGAAGAAAAATACCAGCTTCAAGGATGGCTGTATCTGGGTATCCAAATGATGTCATTGGCTCTTTCTCAAGCCCTACTCTGACTTACTTTCTCTGTATTGATTTGCTTTTCATCAGTATTTCACATGGTGGCAAGGATAGCATCAACACCTCTAGAATTCTGTGTCTCTTACGCCAATGATCCCAGTGAAAAAGCTGTGCCTCTATTTCAATAGTTCCAGGAAAAGTACTGAGGATGACTCTGGGGTTAATTTTTCTAATCTACAAAGAATTTCTACAAATTGAAAAGATTTAAAAAATTCAATAAAGAAATAGGCAAAGGGTAGGAGTAGGCAATTTTCTGAAGAGGAAGTGCAGATGGCTAATAAGCAAACTAAATTATGCTCATTTTTATGGGGGAAGGAAAATGTAAATAAAAATGACAATAAGATCATGTTAGAAGTTCATCAGTTTGGCTAAAACTGAAATGATTCATAATCCATGATTTGTGTTTGTGTGGGATAAATAAAGGCTCTCATATTTTTCTGGAATGAGTAAGATTGCTTTAACCATTCAAAAAAAAATCTGGAAGTAGCTGCTGAAATTTAAAATATATATACTCTTTGACCCAGCCATTTAACTTTGGATAAACAGAAATAAAAATACCAGATCAGTAGCAAAATGTTTATTACAATATATCTGATACTTGCAAAAATATGGAAGCAATCTGAAAGTCCAAAATAGGGAATTGAATAACTTATAGTATTTGTGTTCTGGAGTTTCACGCAGCTATTAAAAATAGTATTTGGCTATACATCTATAATCTCTTTCTAAGTAAAAACAGCAAATTGATACAGTAAGACCCCATTTTTGAAAAAAATGAAAATTTATTCCAGTGACTTTTTATGTATGAAGGTTTGCATTCTGCTGCTGCTGCTGCTGCTATGTTGCTTCAGTTGTGTCTGACTCTGTGTGACCCCATAGACGGCAGCCCACCAGGCTCCCCCATCCCTGGGATTCTCCAGGCAATAACACTGGAGTGGGTGAAGGTTTTCATGAGATGGGAAAAAATATGGAAAGATACATACTAAATAGTTGATATTAGTTACTTTGAAGGGAAGGGGTCTTGTGGGTATATATTGCTATTGTAGTTTGAAAGAAAAAATCATTATAGTTTATATAAAAAAAGAACAAAGTGTTCTCATGTCCCTGAAACACATTATAACAAAGGGCAGGTACAGAGTGGCACCCTAACTCTTAGGGTGGGCATAGGGGGATATGTATGCCTCGTCAAGGCTTTTTTAAAGTGCCTTCTGGCCAGTACTGGCTGTGATGTTTGCACTGCCAAGCTCTGCCACAAGGGGATGTATCTGTCATCTGTTGGCCCTGATCACACTGGGCCTTCTGTCTGAAGAATGGGCACATTGGATTCATGGGGGGCCTGCATCTTATATTTCAGCAAATGTGATATATGTTGTGCCTGCAATTCATAGGTTCTCTTATGAATTGAATCTGTTGAGTCTGGTTACCAAAAATCTTTGTGTTCATGAGATCCAAGCCTTGTGATTTTATTTGGTTGTGTGAAGGTTCCTATTGTTAGTTAACGTTGTCCATAGATCATGCATGGAGGCCTGATATTCAAACTGAGTAATGGACTAAAGGGCAGAGGACTTTTGACTTGGCTTATTTTCCCTTTCACTTCATTGTTATTTATTTGTTTATTTTTGGCTGTCGGGTCTTAGTTGCAGCACATGCAATCTTTCTTTACATCATATGGGATCTTAGTTCTCTGACCAGGGATCCAACCTGAGACCCCTGCATTGAAAGGTGGATTCTTAACCACCAGACAACCAGGGAAGTCCCCATTGTTATTCTTATTTCAATAATAACAACAACATTGTGAGACATAACCAGGGAGTTGATATTATTCTTGGGGATCTATGTTTGTGTCCCCATTAGTCAGCACATCCGTCTAACAAATATTCCTGGTGTGTTTGGCACAGTGCTAGGCACGCCATTGACCTTGTGGTCTGTGTTTTCCACATTAATACTGAACAGCTATTGCTATATGGAAATGAGGAAAAAAGAACAGTCTCCTAAGTAATAACTGAGTCAAAGGAGAAATGAAATATATAATCAAAGACCATTTAGAGAGTAATGAGAATGTGAATAATACATATGAAAACTTATAGGATGTAGCCAGAGCTCTTAATTTGCTTTTTATTGTTGAAAATAAAAATGAGTAAAGTTAGCCTTAAAAGAAGTATGAAAATTAGCACAAAATTTTAAAGAAGTGAAGAAAGATAAATCCCTTCAAGAACAAAGCAGAAATTTATGGTTTTGAAAACACACATGCTCAAACTAGGATAAATGCATCCAAGAGGTGACTCTTGGAAGAAAACAAGTAATATGGCTAAACCTCTGGCAAATTGACTGAGAGGGGAAAAAAACAAAATAAAATTTTAAATGATGAGGAACTCTTAAAAACCAAGATATTACAATGTACAACTCTTTGTAAAGAAATGAAAAAAAAACTCGGTGCAGCAAATTCTTTAGTGAAGTATGAATTATAAAAATTGACTCATGAAAAAGTAATAAGTCTAAAGAGAAAACAACCATATTAAAAATAAAAAAGGTGAAGTGTTACTAACTGGTAGCTCTAAAATAACCTCCTTGAACAGAAATTTTTCTAATGTGTTTTTCTCATATTTTCCAGCAACAGATTATTCTTGCACTTGACAAATGGTTCCAGATTATAAAAAAGCATGGAAAATTCTCTAATTCATTTTATGAGGATAAAGTAACCCTGAAATCCAATCTTGAAGAAGTTAGTGGGAAAAAAGGAGAGAACAGAAGACCAGGGAACTAGATGAAAAACTATAAATAAAATAATAGCAAACAGAGCTCAATAATACATTAATAGAATCATTCGCCATGACCATGTCAGATTCAGCCCCAGAATGCACAGACTTTTGTCTTTCAGATCATTTTATTTAAAAAGAAATAAAATAAAACTTTCAACTAGTTGAGGAGCCCTTTTTGTGCCTCTTCTGGACTCCATCCTCTTCCTCCTTTTCTCTCACCCTCAGTCCATCCCTCACCCCTTTTCAAACAACAGTGATAACAACTATTTTGGAGTTGGTATTTATCCTCCTAATCTGGATTTGGAATCTCTACAACTTTTATGTGTTCACAAATATTTACCTACATATTACTCTATGTGTCCTCAATATCCCATAACTGGTTTTATTCTAAATGTGTCCCACCAGAACTTGCTTGGCATCACTTTCTTAAGATGGATCCATGCTGATACAAGCAGAACTTGCTCATTCATTGTGTAAATGCACATATTTAATTTTAACTATTATTTTTTGGACCTGCACATTTAGGTTATTTCCTTCTTTGGGTGGCTATTGTCAACAATAATACAGCAAATGTCGTGTACCCTTCCCCACTTGCCTGTTGCAGTGGTCTCCTCTCCTATCATCAGGGTATGAGTTCGGTTTTCCACATCCTTGCTAACCCTTGTATGGGATGAGCTTTTATGTCCGTTTTAATTTGTGTCTCCCTGATTACTAGCAAGGTGGAGGTTTTTTCAATGTTCATTGATCACCTGCCGGGGGCCAGCATGAGGAACTCCGCCCATGGCAAAGGTCATGAGGAAGGAGGCTTGGCATACGCAAAGGCGGGATCAAGCCTCAGGAAACCCCCTGTTCCCAAGCATCTAACCCCAAAACCAGAATCTGTTTTATGCTCTCACCTACACCTCTGACTTTACGGGGGCTCTCCCGCATAACCGTTTTTCTTGGAGAAGGAGTAGACATGCAGCTCCAAGGCAATAAAAATTCTTGGGGGTGACAAGAGTGTTTCAGCTTATGGACTCCTCTGAAGTTTATCTAGCCCACCTGTATAGGTTTGTCCGGCCACATGTGATTGTTTACAGCCTCCCAATCTGAGAGGCACGAGATGTTTTAGACTTACTAAAGGAAAATTCTTTTGGGGAGTTAAAAATTATTAGTATAATGGGTTGGTTAGGAATTATATTGGTGAAGGGTTTTTCATTTGTTGTGTCAATAATTGCTGCTAATTCCCTGCTCTGGGTGGGACAAGGGTGTCTCAGGTCAAACCTCTCTGCTGACAGACTAGCTTGTGTGACAGGATTATGCATACTCCTGCCACATGATTGTTTATTACCTCTCAACCATAAACAGCACAGAGAGTTTTGGAGTATTTTGAGAGTCTTAATTAGCATAGGGCTTTTTCTTCTTGTTGAGTCAGTGATTGCCACCAGGCCTCCATATCCTTAGGCACCTGGGAATATATTAATCAATGTATTTGGAATATAGCAAAGGAAATATGGTAGTTTTTGATGTTAGCAATACTAGACTTTTTGAGCTAATGGATTTTCTCTTTTATAATAGATCACTGTACTTTGTTATAAATCACTGTGTCCTTGCTATGTAAGAATGTAACTTTATCATATCTTAAGACTAAACAGATCTTAAGGGGAGCATTGGTGAAAGGATTTTCATTTGTTTGGCTGATGTTTGCTGCTAAATCTCCAGGTTCCCTACCCTTATAATGAATATAACTAACATGTAGGAGAAATAAGTATTAACCTTTAAGCATATAGGAGAAATAAGTATTAACCTTTAAGACTAATCATGTTAACCTTGGGTTAAATAAATTCCTTTCTTGATTGTAACTCACTACACCCTCACCCTATAGGAATGTAACTTTATTTGGAGGGTGGTGCCTGGTTTAAGAAAAAACACCCTTGGAAGAAATAAGTTTTTTGGTTATCAGAAAGAAAGGATCATAAATGTCAGCAGGTCTCACTCATGGCCAGAAGATGACGTACCTTTTTTATACATTTATGTGAAGCACCTGATTTTGATAAAGGTCAGGACTGCTGCCTCCCGTGTGACTCTGTATTCATCCCTGTGTGTAACAAAAGGTATATAAGCAAACCCCAAAATAAAGAAATCGGATCAGTTTCCGGAAAGACTGATTCCCCCATGTCGCTTCTTTCTTGCTCCTGTTTTTCTGGCTGAATTCCCATCTGGAGCATGGATGCTATTCCACGTAATCCAAGTTGTTCAGCCTCCTTTTCTTCACTAATCTTCCTACTACGCTATCCATTTCTAATCTCTCTATATCTGTGATTAAATATGTATTTTTCCAAAGACGCCGACTCCGTCCCCACCTTCGAATCACCCTGGATCCACCGGGGCTGGACCCCGGCAATCACCAGTATATTCTCTCTGAATTATCTGTTTATATCTTTTGTCTATTTTGGGGGGTGGGGGTGGGGTACGCTACAAGGCTTGTGGGATCTTAGTTCCCAGACCAAAGGTTGAACCTGGGCCTCAGGAGTGAAAGTGAGGAGTCTTAACCACTGGACAGCCAGGGGATTCCCCTTTGCCTCGATTTTAAAAATCCTTTTCCTATTGATTTTTAGGATTTCTTTATATATTCTGGATGCTGATCCAGAACTATTTAATAACAGAAAATCTATTAATATATTACATCACAGAAATAGATTAAAAAAATACCATGTGATATGTCAATAGGTACCCAAAAGATGTTTTTCTCTAGAACTTGATATATATTCCTGATAAAAAACTCTTTGAAAACTTAAGAATAAAAGCACAAGAAAGTACCTCTTTTAAACAAGGTGTACATCAGACTTGCTGTTGAGACATCAAATGCATTCCCATTAGAGATAAGGATGCTTACTGTTATGGGCTGAATTGTTCCCCCCACCTCCAGCCCCACCCCCCACTGCTACTCAAATTCGTGTGGTCAAGTTCTAACCCCTAGTACCCAGAATGTGACTGTGTTTGGAGGTACAGTCTTTAAAGAGGTGCATGCATAATTTAAAATGAGGCCACTAGGATGGGCCCTAATCCACTATGACTAATACTGTTGTAAGAAGGGGACAGAGAGAGGCCCGTGTGAAGACAGAGGGAGAAGACAGCCACCTACAAGCCAAGGAGAGAGGCCTCGGAAGAAACCAGCCCTGCCAACGTCTTTGTCTTAGACTTGTAGCCTCCTGAAATGTGAGAAAATATATGTCTGTTGTTGTTAAGGCCACCCAGTCTGTGGGACTTTGTGATGTCAGTCAGTTGAGTTCGGTCGCTCAGTTGTGTCCGACTCTCTGCGACCCCATGGTCTGCAGCATGCCAGGCTTCCCTGTCCAACACCAACTCCCAGAGCTTACTCAAGCTCATGTCCATTGAGTCAGTGATGCCATCCAACCATCTCATACTCTGTCATCCCCTTCTCCTCCCACCTTCAATCTTTCCCAGCATCAGGGTCTTTGCAAATGAGTCAGTTCTTCACATCAGGTGGCCAAAATATTGGAGTTTCAGCTTCAACATCAGTCCTTTCAATGAATATTCAAGGCTAATTTCCTTTAGGGTTGACTGGTTGGATCTCCTTGCAGTCCAAGGGACTCTCAAGAGTCTTCTCCAACACCACAGTTCAAAAGCATCAATTCTTTGGTGCTCAGCTTTCTTAATAGTCCAACTCTCACATCCATACATGACTACTGGAAAAACCAAAGCTTTGACTAGATGGAACTTTGTCGGCAAATTTTAATATGCTGTCTAGGTTGGTCATAACTTTTCTTCCAAGGAGGAAGCATCTTTTAATTTCATTAATTTGTGATGCCAGCTCTCACCTTTACCAATATTATATGGGTGTGTTGTGACATATTTGACCAATGACCATACGGTGTAACAGAGAAATGAGACACAACTATGAGAAAGAAAGAGGCCAATGCATTATTTATGAGTGATATATGATAAGAACTATAGCAGCGTCAATAGGACAGTTTGTCTGATAACAGAAGTAGTTATCAGATAAGCATCTAAAACTCAATAATCAGTAAGGAAACTATTATTAAATGTCTTATTTGCAATAGCAATAGAATATAAAATAACCAGACTGCTTGTAATGGGAGACGTGCATGAAGAAAACTATAAAAATTTACTGAGCAATACAGATGGTTAAAATAAATAAAGAATTGCATTAATTGCTTGAATGGGAACCTAAAGCATTCAGAGATTTAAATTCCTCTAAAATTAGCTTACAGACTTAACCCCTGGAATTTACATTCTTTAGTAGCTTAATAAAATAATTCTATGGTTCAGTTAGGGCAGTTTGAGAAAAGAGTCGCAATGGAGGATTTGAAAGCCCTAGTAATGAAATAGGATGGCATGGCTCAAGAGTTCAGAACCAGGTAAGTGGGTTAGACACTTGAACAGTCGTCAAAAGTGGGATGTGGAAAACAAATGATGCAAAGATAATCTTTTAAAAATCAAAGAGGAGTGGAAGCTGGAGTAGAGGAACAATGTAGAGCAAGTAAGGCCAGAATAGAGCAAGGGGTACAGTTAGTAACCAGTCAGGGGCAACCACAGGGCCTGGTTCTGGCCACCATCTTCCCCTTACATCTATTTCTGTTTGCTTTGGAGCAGTCTGCAAGATGGTCAGGATCACCCTAATCATTGTCGCCCTTCCCTATGGCTGTGTGGAGTTTCTATGAGGGCCCCCGGTGGAAAGATTTCATGGAATAGAAATCATACTTGGGATGTGTTTCATCCAGCTTGGGTGGGTCAGGTCTTTATGGTTGGCTGGAACAGTAAATCATGCCTGGGCGGGGCAGAGGGTGGGGTGTGTTCCCCAAGTAAGTCTCTGGCTCATTCTCTCAAGCGTAGCATAGGCGTTGGAGGCGCAGGGGACTCACCTCACCTCTCCTCTCAACCACAGAGCAGCTGGTGGAGGAGGGATGGCAGGGGTCTTACAAGGCTAACTGTGGGAGTGGGAGGAATCTGGGAAGTGGAAGGAAGTTGGCTCATTCAGTGATCTGGAACAGACTCTAACTTGTGAGTGGGATGGATGGTGTGGAAGTGGCATGAAGGAGTAGGAGGGTGAGTTATGAGGGAACGCTCCCAGTATAATGCATGATCTAGAATAGGAATTGGCAAACATTTACTGGAAGGGGTCAGATAGTAAATATTTTAGGCTCTGTGGATCACGTGGTTGCAATTACTCAGCTCAGTTCTGCCCTCGGACTGTGAAAGCAGCCATAGGTGGTAGAGAAGCAAATATGTGTTCCAATAAAACTTTATTTACAAAAACAAGTGGCAAGTGAGGTTTGGCCCTCAGGCTGTAGTTTGCAGATCCCTCATTTAGAACTTGAGTTTGCAGTTAAACCCATCTCCACAGCTTTGCTGTGTCTTGTATAACACTGGCAAATCACATTATTTATTAAATTTGTTTCCTCTTGTCTATTATGGGGATAATAATAGGTCTGTAGCAGTGGTCCCCAATCTTTTTGGCACCAGGGACAGGTTTCATGGAAGACATGGACTAGGGGTTGTAGGGGATGGTTACAGGGTGATTCAAGCTCATTACATTTCTTGAGTTCCCTGAGCAGGAGATGGAGCTCAGGCTGTAATATGAGAGATAGTGAGTGGCTGTAAATACAGATGAAGCTTCACTCACTCACCTACCACTCACCTCCTGCTGTGAAATCTGGTTCCTAACAGGCCATGGACTGCTACTGGTCGCCAGGATTGGGGACCCCTAGTCTATAGGATTATTGCACATAGTTAGTGCTCAAGAAAGTCAGCTTTCTTGTCACTTTGTTGTCAGAGTCATCATTATAAATATTGTTTTTTGTGAGAAGAAGGCAGTCAGGAAGGTCATCCCAGGATAAACAGTCTCTCTCCTGGATTATAAATAAAATCAGAACACCAATTCTACTTAACGCTTCCGTCAGTAGACATGAGTCTTTAACATTTCTAAAACTCTGTAACATCTGTTGCCAGGTCTTTGGCTACACTTCGCATCAAATCTGAATTCCTGAAGGATCTGTGGTCATTTTTGAAACTTCAAATTGGAGACTGTACTAGAGGTTTTCACAGAACTCACATCAGGACTTTTTTGTTGTTTAGGAAATACAAGTCACTGCCCCCATAAATAACATTCTGACTTTTCAAGTGTCCATAAAATGGCCAAACCATCCTTCTGCACGTTGGCTAAATTTCTTTCTCACCAGGCAGTCATTTGTTGCTCCGGACATTTAGGAAGATATATTTCCCTTCTACCCTTTCTGCTGCATCAGAGCATCCCCAAGTCCCTTCTCTGGGGACTACTTCTGTGGTGACATTGTTTTGTCACTGTCAGGAGCCAACATGTGGCCTCTGAAAAGCTGGCTTTAATTTGATCAAAGGGCCTCTGGCATTAAGATGTCCAAATTATTTTATTTGATTTTTTTCAGAGGCAATAAATCAGTGTCTCTTGAAATATATCTTGCAGCCATCTCTTATGCGCATTCCCACTGTCTTGGTGGGGGGACACCATCATCTCACTCCTGGATTATGAGACCAGCTTCCTGACTGGTATCTATGCTTTTGCTTTTGCAGTTCCTCTCCACAGAGCCCCCATCCATTTCTCCACACAGCAGCCAGAGTGATCTTGGAAAAATGGAGAGTAGACTATAATAAAATATTTTAATGGCTTCCCATCAATCTTAGAATAAAATCCAAACTCCTTATGGTGGTCTGCAAGGCCCTGCCCACCTCTCTCACCGCATCGTGTTGCCTGGCCTACTTGGTTCAGTCACTTCATATTTCTCAAATACACTAAAATCCCTCCTGCCTCAGGACCAACTTCCCCCTGTGACAACACCTGTGTTAGTTTCTTCTTGCTGCTGTAACAAATTACCACAAACTTCCTGGCTTAAAATAACACACATTTCTTCTCCAATAGTTCTGGAGGCCATGAGTCCAAAATAGGTCTCACCAGATCAAGGTGTGTTCCTTCTAGAGGCCCTAAGGGGAGAATCCGTTTCCTTGCCTTTTCCAGAAGTAGGGGCTGCGTGCTTTCCTTGGCTCATGGGCACAACATGCTGACCTTGGCTTTCAATGTCACATCTGTTTGGGTTCTCCTGCCTCCCACTTTCTTTTATAAGGACTATTGTTACAGTAAGTCCAGGCGAATATACAGGATAATTTGTTCACCTCACTGTCCTGGACTTAATCACATCTGCTAAGTGCCTTCTCCCATGTCAGGTAACAGATTCACAGGGTCTGGGGATTAGGACATCTTGTTATATTCTGATGAGCATGCTCCTCTTCCTTGTGGAGCTGATTCCTTTCCATCTCTGGCCTTAAATATAATGTATCTCCTCAGAGACAGCTTTCTGCCCACCCCATCTATATTGGATTCTTCAAATTTTCTCTCTCATGACACCCTGTTACTTTTCTTTGTAGCAAATTCCTCATTAACTATGCCCCTATTATTTAAGCCTCTTTTAATTGGATATTCTGTTCCTTAAAACTGAAGGCATTCTTAAAATAGGCCTTAATAACCTGCACCTGTGTCGTCCAAAGACTCTCTGGCCAGAGGGGCCCCTTACTCCCCACATATAAGCCTGATCTTGCCCTGCCCTGGTCTCAGCTGAAATCCTGGAGAAGGAGCAGGTGGATTAGATCTTGGCTTCCACCCAAATCAGTCTTGCCAACAGGCTCTTGTGTCCAGAATGTTTTGGATGCCAGGGGCCCAGGCTGCTGATCCCTTTCCAGTGGGGCACTGGGTCATGGGTGGGGGGGGTGAAGATTCAAATGTGGAAGGGGTTAACTCTCCCTCCTCCCCCTCACCAGTTAGAGAGCTACTGCCAGGACCTATCCTCATGTGAACCAGCAAATGGTCTGTCTGGTTGGAGTGCTTTCATGCACTAAAATTTATGATATTAATCACAGCTCAGTGAGAACATTTTCCAGCTAAAGGCTCTCTGTTTTAGGGTGGGTTTCCCAGAACTAGACCCTGAGTTGAAGCTGTGTGCGAAAGTGATTTATTAGGAGGAGTTCTCAGGGAACACTGGTAGGAGTGGGTAAGTAGGGTGGGGACTGGCAGAGGCCAGGGAAGTGTTATGTTGTCAAACCATGACAAATGGATGATCAACTTGAGTCAGTCCCACAGGAGAGCCCTGAGGGGAGCGAGGTTATCCCTCACAGTAGTCCCATCAAGACAAGAGAGCAGGCAGGTTTACAAGCCTGGTAAAGAATCTGCCTGCAATGCAGCAGACCCCAATTCTATTCCTGGGTTGGGAAGATCTGTTGGAGAAGGGATAGACTACCCACTCCAGTATTCTTGGGTTTCCTTTGTGGCTCAGCTGGTATAGAGTCAGCCTGCAATGCGGAAGACCTGCAATGTGGGTTCGATCCCTGGGTTGGGAAGATCCCCTGGAGAAAGGAAAGGTTATTCTCTCTAGTATTCTGGCCTGGAGAATTCCATGAACTGTAGAGTCCATGGGATCTCAAAGAGTCAGACATGACTGAGCGACTTTCACCCATCACTAATTGGTTAAGCGCTTTCCTCTCAAGGGAACCTAGGCATTGCAGGCTCTTGGCACAAACAGACAAAGTGAGAGCAGTCCTTGACAATGCAATGCAGGTCCTGGCTGTGGAAAAGCACACCCGTACTTGTGTGCAGACAGCAGTGAAGGGATCTGGGTCTGCACACCTGTGCTTATGTGCAGAAATGGCCAAGGGATCTGAGGACACATGGGCAGGGCATTGAGAGCCTTGCTATGTTCTCCAGCTCCAAGTGGACCCATTAGTTCTTTCCATACATATTCATCCATCTTCCACTCTGTGCCAGACTCTGGAGGTGCAGGTCATGAAGACATGGTCCCAGCCCTCATGAAGTTTATGGTCGAGTAGGAGAGACAGCTATTAAGTCTGGTAAATGGTTGGGCATGGAAGGTTTCTCTGAATAAATGATGCTGAGCTTAGAGTTGAAAGATGATGAGACTGAACCAGGCAAACAAGGGAGGAAAAAACATTATAAGCCAAGGGAGCATGTTCAAGGGTCCTGAGGCAGGAATCAGCAGGAGGAACAGAAAGAAGGCTAGTATGTTGGGAGTACCAAGAGAAAGGGGGAGTGATAAGAGATGAGCCTGTGGCCTATGGATGATTCTTTCCTGCCTGATTTCCTTTCATTTCTGTCCAATATCTTCCAGACTCATATCTGTGGCCCATTCTACAATATGCTCCCTGGAAGCTGAGGGGAAATGGGGACATAAAGAGGATGTTAGGTGGGAGAGTCTATTTTCAACTGTTCATCTTTTCCCCACTGAAGCTCATAGCTGAAATTAATACATAAATTTACAGCTGCAAGTCAGTTGTGATAAATAATCCCAGAAGTGTTCCGATTATTTACATTTTTATGGAATCTTGCCTGAGCAAACCCAGAGAGCTCACCAGGCACTTGAAGAATTATGTCTTGTTCAAAACCAATTTAATAGCAATGGAAAATAAAGCCATCTGTGTGAACTTGTACAGCAGAGCAGTAATTTTGTGCCAGATGAGCAATATACAAAAAGCACCAAATCAACCAGATCACACTGAGCTCGTGGGAAAGTAACAATGGCAACCTAAATGAACTGTCCAGAACATCGGCCTTGGAGTGTCTCTTGCTTACATGCTATTTGGACGAGCGTTCTGGTCACATGGTGAGGTGAGCGGGTGCTCACTGAAGACAGGTAATATGGTAAGGGAAGAAAGTTGGCTTTGTGGAGGGATCAGGAGCATGGGACTGGAGCCAAAGAGTTAAGATTTGCATGTGGGTCCTGCCGCTTACTTGTTGAGCAACATCAGGCAAGTCTTTGTTCCTAATTTTCCTAATGGGATAATACATGTGTATTTCTCTCTCCTAGCCAAGCACCCTTTCCCCCGCAACATTAGTTTTATCTTCTTTCCTTTCTCATGGTCTATCATTAATTTTTAAAGGCTTTATTGAGGTACGATTTACATACATTAAAATTCATCCATTTAAATATACAGTTCAATGATTTTTTTTTGCAAATTTATATAATGGTGCAATCATTAATATCTCCACAATCCAATTTTAGAATCCTTCCATCACTCCCCAGTTTCCTCACTCTCATTTATTTACTGATTTTAATTTATTTTTTATTGAAGGATAATTGCTTTCAGAATCTTGTTGTTTTCCTCAACATGAATCAGCCATAGGTATACATATATCCACTCTCTTTTGAACCTCGCTCCTGTCTCCCACCTCATCCCATCCCTTTAGATTGATACAGAGTCTCTGTTTGAGTTTCCTGAGCCATATAGCAAATTCCCATTGGCTATCTATTTTACATATGGTAATGTAAGTTTCCATGTTACCTTTTCCATACATCTCACCCTCTCCTCTCCTCTCCTCTCCCCATGTCTATAAGTCTATTTTCTATGTCTGCTTCTCCATTCAGTTCAGTTCAGTTCAGTTGCTCAGTTGTGTCCAACTCTTTGTGACCCCATGGACCACAGCAAAGCAGGCCTCCCTGTCCATCACCAACTCCCTGAGTTTACTCAAATTCATGTCTGTTAAGTTGGTGATGCCATCCAACCATCTCATCCTCTGTCATCCCCGTCTCCTCTTGCCTTCAATTGTTCCCAGCATCAGGGTCTTTTCAAATGAGTTAGCTCTTCGCATCAGGTGGCCAAAGTATTGGAGCTTCAGCATCAGTCCTTCTAATGAACAATCAGGACTAATATCCTTTAGTATTGACTGGTTTGATCTCCTTGCAGTCCAAGGAATTCTCAAGAGGCTTCTCCAACACCATGGTTCAAAAGCATCAGTGCTTCAGCACTCAGCTTTCTTTATAGTTCAACCCTCACATTCACACATGACTACTGGAAAAACCATAGCCTTGACGAGATGGACATTTGTTGGCAAAGTAATATCTCTGCTTTTTAATATGCTGTCTAGTCCTGGGTGTTCTTTGGAAGGAATGATGCTAAAGCTGAAACTCCAGTACTTTGGCCACCTCATGCGAAGAGATGACTCATTGGAAAAGACTGTGATGCTGGGAGGGATTGGGGGCAGGAGGAGAAGGGGACGACAGAGGATGAGATGGCTGGATGGCATCACCGACTTGATGGACAAGAGTTTGGGTGAACTCCGGGAGTTGGCGATGGACAGGGAGGCCTGCTGTGCTGCGATTCATGGGGTCGCAAAGAGTAGGACATGACTGAGCGACTGAACTGAACTGAACTGAGACTGGTTGTAACTCTCCTTCCAAGGAGTAAGCATCTTTTAATTTCATGGTTGCAGTCACCATCTGCAGTGATTTTGGAGCCCCCCAAAATAAAGTCAGCCACTGTTTCCCCATCTATTTCCCATGAAGTGATGGGACCAGATGCCATGATCTTAGTTTTCTGAATGAGTTTTAAGTCAACTTTTTCACTCTCCTCTTTCACTTTCATCAAGAGGCTCTTTAGTTCTTCTTCACCTTCTGCCATAAGAGTGGTGTCATCTGCATATCTGAGGTTATTGATATTTCTCCTGGCAATCTTAATTCCAGCTTGTGCTTCACTCAGCACAGTGTTTCTCACGATGTACTCTGCATATAAGTTAAATAAGCAGGGTGACAATATACAGCCTTGACATACTCCTTTTCCTATTTGCAACCAGTCTGTTGTTCCATGTCCAGTTCTAACTGTTGCTTCCTGACCTGCATACAGATTTCTCAAGAGGCAGGTCAGGTGGTCTGGTATTCCCATCTCTTTCAGAATTTTCCAGTTTACTGTGATCCACACAGTCAAAGGCTTTGGTATAGTCAGTAAAGCAGAAATAGATGTTTTTCTGGAACTCTCTTGCTTTTTTGATGATCCAGCGGATGTTGGCAATTTGATCTCTGGTTCCTCCATTGACCTCCTGTAAATAAATTCTTCAGTACCATTTTTCTAGATTCTGTATATATGCGTTAGAATATGATATTTACCTTTCTCATTCTGACTCATTTCACTCTGTATAATAGGTTCTAGGTTCATCCACCTCATCAGAACTGACTCAAATGTATTCCCTTTTATGGCTGAGTAATATTCCTTCGTGTATATGTACCATAACTTCTTTTATGATTGGGTTGTTTGTTTTTCTGGCATTGAGTTCAATGAGCTCCTTGTATATTTTGGAAATTAATCCTTTGTCAGTTGTTTCACTTGCTACTCTTTTCTCCAATTCTGAGGGTTGTCTTTTTACCTTGCTTATAGTTTCCTTTGCTGTGAAAAAGCTTTTAAGTTTAACGAGGTCCCATTTGTTTACTTTTATTCCCGTTATTCTAAGAGGTGTGTCATAGAGGATCTTGCTTTGATTTATGTCATTAAGTGTTCTGCTTATGTTTTCCTCTAAGAGTTTTATAGTTTCTGGTCTTACATTTTGGTCTTTAACCCATTTTTAGTTTATATTTGTGTATGGTGTTAGGAAGTGTTCTAATTTCATTCTTTTACATGTAGCTGTCCAGTTTTCCCAGCACCATTTATTGAAAAGGCTGTCTGTTCCATTGTAATTCTTGCCTCCTTTGTTGAAAATAAGGTACCTGTAGGTGCATGGGTTTATTTCTGGGCTTTCTATCTTGTTCCATTGGTCTATGTTTCTGTTTTTGTGTCAGTACCATACTGTCTTGATGACTGTAGCTTTGTAGTATAATCTGAAGTCAAGAAGGTTGATTCCTTCAGCTCCATTCTTTTTTCTCAGGACTGCTTTGGCTATTTGGGGTCTTTTCCCATATGAATTGTGAAAATTTTTGTTCTAGTTCTGTGAAAAATGCCATTAGTAAAATGGCACCCCACTCCAGTACTTTTGCCTGGAAAATCTCATGCATGGAGGAGCCTGGTAGGCTGCAGTCCATGGGGTCGCTAAGAGTTGGACGTGACTGAGTGACTATACTTTGACTTTTCACTTTCATGCATTGGAGAAGGAAATGGCAGCCCACTCCAGTATTCTTGCCTGGAGAATCCCAGGGATGAGGGAGCCTGGTGGGCTGCCATCTATGGGGTCGCACAGAATCGGACTGACTGAAGTGACTTAGCAGCAGTAGCAGCATTGAATCTGTAGATTGCATTTGGTAGTATAATCATTTTCACAATATTGATTCTTCCTACCCAGGAACATGGAATATCTCTCCATCTCTTTATGTCATCTTTGATTTCTTTCATTAGTGTCTTATAATTTTCTATGAAGTTCTTTTGTCTTCTTAGGTAAGTTTATTCCTAAACATTTAATTCTTTTTGTTGCAGTGGTGAATGGGATTGATTTCTTAATTTCTCTTTCTGATTTTTCATTGTTATTAAATAGAATTGCAAGTGATTTCTGTGTATTGATTTTGTATCCTGCAACTTTGCTAAATTCACGGAGTAGCTCTAGTAATTTTCTGACACTATCTTTAGGGTTTTCTATGTACAGTATCATGTCATCTGCAAAGAGTGAGAGCTTTACTTCTTTGCCAATCTGGATTCCTTTATTTCTTTTTCTTCTCTGATTGCTGTAGCTAGGACTTCCAGAACTATGTTCAACAATAGCGGTGAAAGTGGACATCCTTGTCTTGTTCCTGATTTTAGGGGGAATGCTTTCAGTTTTTCACCATTGAGGATAATGTTTGCTTTATGGCCTTTACTATGTTGAGGTAGGTTCCTTCCATGCCCATTTTTGGAAGAGTTTCAATCATAAATCGGTGCTGAATTTTGTCAAAGGATTTTTCTGCATCTATTGAGATTATCATATGGTTTTTATCTTTCAATTTGTTAATATGGTGTATCACATTGATTGATTTGCATATATTGAAGAGTCCTTGCATTCCTAGAATAAACCCAACTTGATCATGGTGTATGAGCTTTTTGATGTGTTGCTGAATTCTGTTTGCTAAAATTCTGTTGAGGATTTTTGCATCTATGTTCATCAGTGATATTGGTCTGTAGTTTTCTTTTTTTGTGTTGTCTTTGTCTGGTTTTGGTATCAGGGTGATGGTGGCCTCGTAGAATGAGTTTGGAAGTGTTCCTTCCTTTGCAATTTTTTGGAAGAGTTTTAGAAGGATAGGCTTTAGCTCTTCTCTAAATGTTTGATGGAATTTTCCTGTGAAGCCATCTGGTCCTGGGCTTTTGTTTTTTGGGGAGATTTTTGATCACAGCTTCAATTTCAGTGCTTATAATTGGGTTGTTCATAATTTCTAATTCTTCCTGGTTCTGTCTTGGAATATTGAGCTTTTCTAAGAATCTGTCTATTTCTTTCAGGTTATCCATTTTATTGCCATATAGTTGTTCATAGTAATCTCTTATAATCCTTTGTATTTCTGCCTTGTCTGTTGTAACCTCTCCTTTTTCATTACTAATTTTGTTGATTTGATTCTTCTCTATTTTTTTCTTGATGAGTCTGGCTAAAGGCTTGTCAATTTTGTTTATCTTCTCAAGGAACCAGCTTTTAGTTTTATTAATCTTTACTATTGTTTCTTTCATTTCTTTTTCATTTATTTATGCTCAGATCTTTATGAATTATTTCCTTCTATTAATTTTTTTTGTTCTTCCTTTTCCCAACTATTTTAGGTATAAACTTAGGTTGTCTATTCGATGTTTGTCTTGTTTCTTGAGGTAGGATTGTATTGCTAAAAACTTCCCTCTTAGAACTGCTTTTGCTGCATCCCATGTGTTTTGAGTTGTTGTATTTTCATTGTTGTTTGTTTCTAGAAATTTTTTTATTTCCCTTATGACTTCTTCAGTAACCTGTTGGTTATTTAGAAACATGTTGTTTAATCTCCATGTGTTTGTGTTTCTTGTTTTTTTTTCTTGTAATTTATATCTAGTCTTATAGCATTGTTATCAGAGAAGATGCTTGATACAATTGCAATTTTCATAAATTTACTGAGGTTTGATTTGTGACCTATCAAGATGTGGTTTATCCTGGACAATGTTCCACGTGCACTTGAGAAGAAGGTGTATTTTTCTGCATTTGGATGGAATGTCCTGAAGATATCAATGAGATCCATCTCATCTAATGTATGATTTAAGACTTTGTTTCCTCATTACTATTCTGCTTTGATGATCTGTCTATTGGTGTGAGTGGGGTGTTAAAGTCTCCTACTATTATTGTGTTACTATCAATTTCTCCTTTTATGTCTGTTAGTGTTTGTCTTATGTATTGAGGTGCTCCTATGTTGGGTGCATGCTGCTTCTACTGCTGCTAAGTCGCTTCAGTCATGTCCGACTCTATGCGACCCCGTAGATGGCAGCCCATCAGGCTCCCCAATCCCTGGGATGCTCCAGGCAAGAACGCTGGAGTGGGTTGCCATTTCCTTCTCCAATGCATGAAAATGAAAAGTGAAAGTGAAGTCGCTCAGCCATGTCTGACTCTGTGCAACCCCACAGACGGCAGCCCACCAGGCTCCTCCATCCATGGGATTTTCCAGGCAAGAGTACTGGAGTGGGGGTGCCATTGCCTTCTCCAATGTTGGGTGCATAGATATTGACAATTGTTATGTCTTCTTCTTGGATTAATCCCTTGATCATTATGTAGTGTCCTTCCTTATCTCTTATAATATTCTTTATTTTAAGGTATATTTTGTCAGATATGAGGATTGCTACTCAAGCTTTCTTTTGCTTCCCATTTGCATGGAATATATTTTTCCATCGTTTTGGTTCAGTTCAGTTTAGTCGCTCAGTCGTCTCTGACTCTTTGCGACCCCATGAATCGCAGCACGCCAGGCCTCCCTGTCCATCACCAACTCCTGGAGTTCATTTAGACTCATGTCCATTGAGTCAGTGATGCCATCCAGCCATCTCATCCTCTGTCGTCCCCTTCTTCTCCTTCCCCCAATCCCTCCCAGCATCACAGTCTTTTCCAATGAGTCAAAGTACTGGAGTTTCAGTTTCAGCATCACTCCTTCCAAAGAAATCCCAGGGCTGATCTCCTTCAGAATGGACTGGTTGTATCTCCTTGCAGTCCAAGGGACTCTCAAGAGTCTTCTCCAACACCACAATTCAAAAGCATCAATTCTTCAGCACTCAGTTTTCTTCACAGTCCAACTCTCACATCCATACATGACCACTGGAAAAACCATAGCCTTGACTAGATGGACTTTAGTCGGCAAGGTAATATCTCTGCTTTTGAATATACTATCTAGGTTGGTCATAACTTTTCTTCCAAGGAGTAAGCGTCTTTTAATTTCATGGCTGCAATCACCATCTGCAGTGATTTGGGAGCCCACCAAAATAAAAACTGTTTCCACTGTTTCCCCATCTATTTCCCATGAAGTGATGGGACCAGATGCCATGATCTTCGTTTTCTGAATGTTGAGCTTGAAGCTCTCCTCTTTCACTTTCATCAAGAGGCTTTCACTTTCTGCCATAAGGGTGGTGTCGTCTGCATATCTGAGGTTATTGATATTTCTCCCGGCAATCTTGATTCCATCTTGTGTTTCCTCCAGTCCAGCGTTTCTCATGATGTACTCTGCATATAAGTTAAATAAGCAGGGTGACAATAAACAGCCTTGACGCACTCCTTTTCCTATTTGGAACCAGTCTGTTGTTCCATGTCCAGTTCTAACTGTTGCTTCCTGACCTGCATACAGGTTTCTCAAGAGGCAGGTCAGGTGGTCTGGTATTCCCATCTCTCTCAGAATTTTCCACAGTTTATTGTGATCCACACAGTCAAAGGCTTTGGCATAGTCAATAAAGCAGAAATAGATGTTTTTCTGGAACTCTCTTGCTTTTTCCAGGATCCATCAGATGTTGGCAATTTGATCTCTGGTTCCTCTGCCTTTTCTAAAACCAGCTTGAACATCAGGAAGTTCACGGTTCATGTATTGCTGAAGCCTGGCTTGGAGAATTTTGAGCCTTACTTTTTTCAGTCTATATGTGTCTTCAGGTCTGAAGTGGATATCTTGTAGCCAGCACATATATGGGTCTTGTTTTTGTATCCATTCAGCCAGTCTGTGTCTTCTGGTTGGAGCATTTAATCCATTTACATTTAAAGTAATTATTGGTATATATGTTCCTAGTACCATTTTATTAATTGTTTGGGGTTGATTCTGTAGATCTTTTTTCTTCTCTTGTATTTATTCACTATTTAAGTCCCTTTAACATCGAGAATTCTGAAAGAGATGGGAATACCAGACCACCTGACCTGCCTCTTGAATAACCTATATGTAGGTCAGGAAGCAACAGTTAGAACTGGACATGGAACAACAGACTGGTTCCAAATAGGAAAAGAAGTACGTCAGGGTTGTATATTGTCACCCTGCTTATTTAACTTATATGCAGAGTACATCATGAGGAACGCTGGGCTGGAAGAAACACAAGATGGAATCAAGATTGCCGGGAGAAATATCAGTAACCTCAGATATGCAGATGACACCACCCTTATGGCAGAAAGTGAAAGCCTCTTGATGAAAGTGAGAGTGGAGAGTGAAAAAGTTGGCTTCAAGCTCAACATTTAGAAAACAAAGATCATGGCATCTGGTCCCATCACTTCATGGGAAATAGATAGGGAAAGAGTGTCAGACTTTATTGTTTGGGCTCCCAAATCACTGCAGATGGTGATTGCAGCCATGAAATTAAAAGACTTACTCCATGGAAAGAAAGTTATGACCAACCTAGATAGTATATTCAAAAGGAGAGACATTACTTTGCCAACAAGGTCAGTCTAGTCAAGGCTATGGTTTTTCCAGTGGTCATGTATGGATGTGAGAGTTGGACTGTGAAGAAGGCTGAGCGCTGAAGAATTGATGCTTTTGAACTGTGCTGTTGGAGAAGACTCTTGAGAGTCCCTTGGACTCCAAGGAGATCCAACCAGTCCATTCTGAAGGAGATCAGCCCTGGGATTTCTTTGGAAGGAATGATGCTGAAGCTGAAACTCCAGTACTTTGGACACCTCACGAGAAGAGTTGACTCATTGGAAAAGACTGTGATGCTGGGAGGGATTGGGGGCAGGAGAGGATGAGATGGCTGGATGGCATCACTGACTCAATGGACGTGAGTCTGAATGAACTCCGGGAGTTGGTGATGGACAGGGAGGCCTGGTGTGCTGTGATTCATGGGGTCGCAAAGAGTTGGACACGACTAAGTGACTGAACTGAACATTTGGTGTAAAGCTGGTTTGGTGGTACTGAATCCTCTTAACTTTTGGTTGTCTGAAAAGCTTTTTATTTCTCCATCAATTTTGAATGAGATTCTTGCTGGGTACAGTAATCTTGGTTGTAGATTTTTCCTTTTCAGTACTTTAAATATATTCAGCCATTCCCTTCTGCCCTTCGGAGTTTCTGCTGAAAGATCAGCTGTTAAGCATATGGGGTTTCCCTTTTATGTTACTTGTTGCTTCTCCTTTGCTGCTTTTAATATTCTTTCTTTGTATTTATTCTTTATTAGTTTGATTAGTGTGTGTCTTGGCGTGTTTCTCCTTGGGTTTACTCTGTATGGGATTCTTTGTGCCTTTTGGACTTGATTGACTATTTCCTTTTTCATGTTGGGGAAATTTTCAACTATAACCTCTTCAAAAAATTTCTCATACCCTTTCTCTTCTTCTTCTGTGACCCCTATAATTTGAATGTTGGTGTGTTTGATATTGGTCCAGAGGTTTCTGAGACTATCTTCAGTTCTTTTCATTCTGTTTACTTTATTATGCTCTTCAGAAATTATTTCCACCACTTTATCTTCCAGCTCACTGATTCGTTCTTCTGCTTCAGATATTCTGCTATTGATTCCTCATGGAGTATTTTTTAATTTCAGCAATTGTGTTGTTTGTATCTGCGTGTTTATTCTTTAATTCTTCTAGGTCTTTGTTAATTGATTCTTGCATTTTCTCCATTTTGTTTTCAAGGTTTTTGATCATCTTTACTATCATTATTCTGAATTCTTTTTCATGTAGTTTGCCTATTTCCTCTTCATTTATTTGGACTTCTGTGTTTCTAGTTTGTTCCTTTATTTGTGTTGTATTTCTCTGCATTTTCTTTTCTTTTTTTTTTAACCTACTGTGTTTGAAGTGTCCTTTTCCCAGTCTTCAAGGTTGAGTTCTTTCTTCCTTTTGGTTTCTGCCCTCTGAAGGTTGGTCCAGTGGTTTGTGTAAGCTTCATATAGGGTGATATTTGTGCTGAGTTTTTGTTTGTTTGTTTTTCCTCTGATGGGCAAGGCTGAGTGAGGTGGTAATCCTGTCTGCTGATGATTGGGTTTGTATTTTTGTTCTGTTTGTTGTTTAGATGAGGTGTCCTGAACAGGGTGCTGCTGGTGGTTGGATGATGCACAGGGTGCTACTGGTTGTTGGGTTGGAGGTCTTATATTTAAGTGATTTCCTTTGTGTGAGTTCTCACTATTTGATACTCCCTAGGGTTAATTCTGGAGAAGGCAATGGCAACCCACTCCAATACTCTTGCCTGGGAAATCCTATGGACAGAGGAGCCTGGTAGGCTGCAGTCCATGGGGTCGTGAAGAGCTGGGCACGACTAAGCGACTTCACTTTCACTTTTCACTTTCATGCATTGGAGAAGGAAATGGCAACCCACTCCAGTGTTCTTGCCTGGAGAATCCCAGGGACGGGAGCCTGGTGGGCTGCTGTCTATGGGGACACACAGAGTCAGACACGACTGATGTGACTTAGCAGCAGCAGGGTTAATTCTCTGGTAGTCTAGGGTCTTGGAGTCAGTGCTCTCACGCCAAAGGCTCAGGGCTTGATCTCATTACATTGTCCTTTTAAAAAGATGCCATTAAAAACGCCTCCATGGAAATCCACTCAATTGCTTTTCCATCTCAGCACATTCTTTCCTCTGGCAGAATATTCCATGTAGAAGTTAAGAATGGTCTAATCCAGTCTATGACAATGATTCAAGGAAGCTTTTCCAAATGATTTCTTCTTTACAACCGAAGACCTGGGGTTTCATAGAGATGTTCACCACCATTTCAAATAGCCCTGGCAGCAGGTCAAGCAGACACCTCAGCCATGGAGAAGTCATGTTGGTTATGAGTGTTCCTCTTAGGCATCCAGATTTTTCCAGGGAACCCTGACTGATGGTTATGATTCAGGAGGATGTATAAGTCCAGTTGCCTGGGTTTTCTTGAATCCCAACCAGATTTGCAGCTCCTCCTCAACCCCCAAAGGAATGCGAGGACCACTGATGTTAGCTGCTTGCAGGAAATTTGTTGTTTCTGGCATAAATAGTCTGATGGGGAGGAAGAAACGGGGAGGCAGTCGGAGCATGAAGGGCAACGTGAGGTCTGAATAAGAGCTCTGTATGGAGAGACAGAGACTGGTCTGCAAGAAAGAGCCTCATGCCCATTTATAGTCGATTCCAGCTCCCACCTCCTGTTCAAGACAACTATGGATGTATTTTCCATCTCTCTTCTAGAAGTTTCATGTAAATAGAATCATACGGTATGTGGCCTATGAGTTTGACTTCTTTCACTTAGCACACTCTTTTTGAGATCTGTGTCACTGCTTAGCAATAGTTTGTTTTCTTTTATTGCTAGTATGGAAAAATCACATTTTGTTTACCTGTTAAAAAGTAATTTGGATTGTGTAGTTTTTGGCTGTTATGAATTGCTCTGAACAATTGTATGGGTGTCTTTGTGTGGACACGTATTTTCATCTCTCTTGAATAGACATCTAGGAGTAGAATTGCTGGGTTGTATGGTAAGTAACTTTTTAGGAAGCTATCAAATTATTTTCTGAAGTGGTTATACCATTTAACATTTCCACCATCAACATGAAGATTGCAGTTGCTTCGTACATTCTCACTAGCACTTGATTTGTCAGTATTTTTTACTTAACTATTCTAAAGTGTGTGTTGTGATTTAAATTTCCATCTCTGTCATGGCTAATGGTGTTGAGCACATTTTCATACACTGATTATCCATTGGTATATCTTTTTTGGTGAAGGGTTCATTTAAATCTTTTGCCCATTAAAAAAAAATTGGACTGTCTTCTTCCCACTGAATCATAAGCATTTGTTTTTCTGGATACAAGTCCTTTTTCAGATATGTGTTTTGCAAACATTGTCTTTCAGCCTGTGGCTTACCTTTTAATTTTTCTTAGTGTTATCCTTTAAAGAGCAAAAGTTTAAAATGTTGATGAAGTATAATTTGTCAATTTTTTCTTTTATGGATTGTATTTTTAATGTCATATCTAAGAAATGTTAGTCTAGCCCAAGGTCACAAAACTCTCTCATATTTTCTGCTAGAAATTTTGGCTCTTATATTTAGATTATGATCCATTTTGAGTTAATGTTTGTGTGTAGTGTGAGGTAAGGGCCCAAGTTCATTTTCTAACATAAGAATATTCAATTGTTCTTGCATCATTTGTTGCAAAATTATCCTTTCCTCACTGAATTACTTTGGTCCTTTGTTGAAAATCATTTGACCATTTATGTGCAGGTTTAAACTCCAGTACTTTGGCCACCTGATGCAAAGAACTGACTCATTTGAAAAGACCCTGATGCTGGGAAAGATTGAGGGCAGGAGGAGAAGGGGATGACAGAGGATGAGATGGTTGGATGGCATCACCAACTCAATGGACATTGGTTTGGATGGACTCCAGGAGTTGGTGATGGACAGGGAGGCCTGGCATGCTGCAGTTCATGGGGTCGTGTCAAGAGTCAGACATGACTGAGCGACTGAACTGAACTGAACTGATTTTTTCTTTTGAGGAATAATCTTTCTCCCATTTGATAAATGTTTGTGGGACAGTAATAGAGAGGGCACAGGAACCAAGCTGGGATCCTCTGATGCTTTCTATCAAGGATTTGAACCCTGAGAAGCAAGACCAACTAACTGAATGGTATGCAATTACATTCAGCTTTAATGATAGTTTCCTACCCAGACTCATTCCATAGACTGAATAATAAGAATGAGCAATCCATGTAGCATTTAATGTAGCCCATGTGTAAGTGTTAAGTTGCTTCAGTCATATCTGACTCTTTGCGACCCTATGGATTGTAGCCTACCAGGCTCCTCTGTCCATGGGGATTCTCCAGGCGGGAATACTGGACTGGGTTGCTACGCCCTCCTCTAGGGGACCTTCCTGATCCAGGGATTGAACCTGTGTCTTTTAAATCTCTTGCACTGGCAGGCAGGTTCTTTTTCACTACCACCATCTGGGAAACCCTACTAAGTGCCTGGCATTATCCTAAACACTAATTATATAAACTCATAAATGCTTACTCCAAAGTTGTAAGACACAGACTACTATTGTCCTCATTTTATAGTTGGGAAAACCAAAGCAGGCAGAGTCTAAGTAACTTTGTTGTGGTTGTTCAGTCACTAAGTCATGTCTAACTCCTTGTGACTCCATGAACTGCAGCATGCCAGGCTTCCCCGTCCTTCATTATCTCCCTGAGTTTGCTCAAACTCATGTCCATTGAGTCGGTGATGCCATCCAACCATCTCATCCTCTGTTGCTCCCTTCTCCTCTTGCCCTCAATCTTTCCCAGCATCAGGGTCTTTTCCAATGAATTAGCTCTTCACATCAGGTGAAGGACTGGAGATTCAACTTCAGCATAGTCCTTCCAATGAATATTCAGGGTTGATTTCCTTTAGGATTAACAAGTTGGATCTCCTTGCTGTCCGAAAAGCACTCTCAAAAGTCTTCTCCAGCACCACAATTTGAAAGCATCAATTCCTCAGTGCTCAGCCTTCTTTATGGTTCCAACTCTCACATCCATACATGACTACTGGTAAAACCATAGCTTGGACTATATGGACCTTTGTCGGCAAGTAATGTCTCTGCTTTGTAATATGCTGTCTAGGTTTGTCATAGCTTTTTCCCCAAGGAGCAAGAATCTTTTAATTTCATGGCTGCAGTCACCATCTGCAGTGATTTTGGAGCCCAAGAAAATAAAAATCTGTCACTGTTTCCACTTTCCCCCCAATTTATTTGCCATGAAGTGATGGGACCAGATGTCATGATCTTTGTTTTTAGAATGTTGAGTTTTAAGCCAGCTTTTTCACTCTCTCTTTCATCTTCATCAAGAAGCTGTTTAGTTCTTCTTCACTTTCTGCATTAGGGTAGTATCATCTGCAAATCTGAGGTTGATATTTCTCCTGGCATTCTTGATTCCAGCTCATGCTTCATCCAGCCCAGCACCTCATATGATGTACTCTGCATATAAGTTAAACAACAGGGTGACAGCTCTTGATGTACTCCTTTCCCAATTTTGAACCAGTTTGTTGTTCCATGTTCAGTTCTAGCTGTTGCTTCTTGTCCTGCATATAGGTAAGGTGGTCTGGTATTCATATCTCTTTAAGAATTTTCCACAGTTTGCTGTGATCCACACTGTGAAAGGCTTTGGCATAGTCAGTGAAGCAGAAGCAGATTTTTTAAAAAATTCTTTTTATTTTTCTATGGTCCAGCAGATATTGGGAATTTCATCTCTGGTTCCTCTGCCTTTTCTAAATCCAGCTTGTACATCTAGAAGTAATTGGTTCTAAGTAAATTGCCCAACCTCAAAAACACTATGTAGCAAGGCTATGGTTTGAACCAGGAAATCTGATTTCAGAGCCCATGCCTTTAAACATCAGGCTATCCTATCTTGGTTGAGCTTCCTCTTTCCTAACCTGTGGAGGTGTTTTTGTTCCTGCCTACTTTAAGGCCTGGGTATAGTCTGGAGGCTACCTTAGAGGGTCCAATCCCCATTTCCTCTCAGTAGATCACCTATGTCTTGAATTACCTACAGCTTTTGTTTCTTCAACCAAAGTCCCTTTATAAGTCCAATTCACAAAGTCACTGCGAGGATTTAAGAAAGATGATGCATGTCAACCACTAAGTGCAGTACTAGGACATAGCACATCAGTAGCTCTCAGAGATGATGATGGTGATGATGAAGACAGTGATGATGGTGGGGAAAATGATGCCAATATAAAAATATATGTCTTATCAAGCCCTAAACCTAGGGCTCCAAATCCTGGAATGAAAAGCAAGAGAAAGGATATCTTACTCGCACTTGTCCTTGTGGGAGGGTCCGTTTGGTGGCTGTATTCATTATCTACTGGTGTACAACAAATTATCTCAAAGTGTATCAAGGTAACACAACATTGACCCCACAGCATCTGTGGATCAGGAATAAGTCTCTCATGAGCTTGCAAACAGGCTATTGGCTTGGGCTTTATTATCATCTGAAGGCTAGACTGGTAGGGAATGGGTATCTGCTTCCAAACTCACTTCTGTGGTTGCTGGCTAGCCTCAGTTCCTTGGCATGTGGGCTTTTCCATAGAATGCTGTGTGACATGGCAGCTGGCTTTCCCCAGGGCAAGTGATCCAAGAGAGAGCAAGAGGAAGTGCCCAAGATGGAAGACTCAGTACTTTTATAACTTAAAAAATTTTTTTTAATTAATTTATTTTGTAATTGATGGATAATTGCTTTATAGAATTGTGCTGGTTTCTGCCAAACATCAACAGGAATCAGCCATAGGTATACGCAAATCCCCTCCCTCTTGAATCTCCCTCCCATCTCCCTCCCCATCCCACCCTTCTAGGTTGTTACAGAGCTCTAGTTTGAGTTCTCAGAGTCATACAGCAAATTCCCATTGGCTATCTATTTTTGCATATGGTAATAAGTTTCCTTGTTATTCTCTCCATACATCCCACCCTCTCCTTCTTCCCTCTACACCCTGTCCATAAGTCTGTTCTCTGTGTCTGTATCTCCACTAAGAGTTAGTCACTCAGTGGTGCCCAACTCTTTGCGACCCCATGGACTGCAGCCCACCAGGCTCCTCTGCCCATGAGATTTTCCAGGCAAGGATATTGGAGTGGGTCACCATTTCCTTCTCCAGGGGATCTTCCCAACCCAGGGATTGAACCCGGGTCTCCCACACTGCAGGCAGATTCTTTACCAACTGAGCTACAAGGGAAGCAGTGTCACTGCTGCCCTGCAAATAATTTCATCAGTATCATCTTTCTAGATTGCATACATATGCATTAGTATAAGATATTTGTTTTTCTCTTTCTGACTTACTTCAGTCTGTATAATATGCTCTAGATTCATCCACCTCATTAGAACTAACTTGAATGCATTCCTTTCTATGGCTGACTAATACTCCATTGTACATATGTAACACAGCTTCTTTATTCATTAATCTGTTGATGGACATTTAGGTTGCTTCTGTGTTCTCTCTATTGTAAATAGTGCTGCAATGAAGATTGGGGTACACGTGTCTTTTTCAATTTTGGTTTTCTCAGGGTATATGCCTAGTAGAGTCTTTTTATAACTATATCTCAGATGTGTCATGGCATCACTTCTGCATTCGATTTGTAAGAAGTCAATTGGTAAATCCAACCCACACTCAAAGGGAAGGGATAAAAAGAGGGCATGAATAACACTGGGGACTCTCTTAGAGGCTGTATATGCCACCGTGACAGTCTTGTGGGATCCAAAGTTAGGTGAGGATGTACCACCCAAGGAAGCCAAAAGAAAGAGCTTGAGAATGAGTTTTTCATAAAATTCCTTAGACAGATGTCTACTCTCTTTAATCCTGAAGAATTTCTTAGAACCTTCCCAGCAGTAGTCTGATTTGAGATGGATCAAGATTGGCTTTATAGCTTTTCATGGGAAGGAGAATAAACTGACCTGGATTCAGGTGCCCTTTCATTGATTGCATCAATAGACATCTACTGAACATCTACCCTGTGTCAGGCACTATGCCAGAGATACCTAAGACCTCAAGGGGTTCAAAATTCTAATGATAGAGACATGAGATAAAACAATGATAATACAACAGGACTATGTACAAGGTAGGGCTTCCCTGGAAGCTCAGCTGTTAAAGAATCCGCCTGAATGAAGGAGACCTGGTTCGATTCCTGGGTCAAGAAGATCCCTTGGAGAAGGAAAAGGCCACCCACTCCAGTATTCTTGCCTGGAGAACCCTCATGGACAGAGGAGCCTGGCAGGCTACAGTGCATGGGGTCACAAAGAGTTGCACATGACTGAGCGACTAAGCACAGCACAGCACATATACAAGGCATGGTAGTAACACAGGAATGGAAACATCCAACTCTGCTTGAGAAGTTCGATGAAAGCTTCAGAGGGAATACTGAGGCTGGGTCTTGCAGCATGCATAGGAGTTTGCCAGCAAAGGGGGATGGGTGAAAGCATGAGGGGAGGAGGACAGACAAGGTGGCAATATACAAGGGTCTGCCATGTTCAGGGAAGTGTGAAGTTTGTTGTGGTTGAATGGAGGATAAGAGTGGATGGGTGACAGATGAATCTGGATATTTTCAAGGGTGGTATATATCATGTGGGCTTCCAGGTGGTGCTAGTGGTAAGAACCCGCCTGCCAATGCAGGAGACATAAGAGATGCAGGTTTGATTCCTGGGTCAGGAAGATCCCTTGGAGGAGGGCATGGCAACCCATGGAGAATCCCATGGACAGAGGAGCCTGGGGGGCTACGGTCCACAGGATCGCAAAGAGCTGGACATGACTGAAGCGACTTAACGCTCATGCATATGTCTTGCAAAGGATGTTTTACTCTGTCCTGAGGGGGACAGGGACACTCTGAAGGAGATTACACCCAGAGGTAATGTTGGATTAAGACTGAAAATGCAGCTGTGATTTCCACCACAAGGTGGGTTCTTCTTCAGTAGTGTGTCCGTCCACTAGGGCTCCCATAATAAAACACAGCAGACTAGGTGGCTTAAACAAGAGAAATTTACCTCTCACAGTTCTGGAGACTGGAGGGAGGTCCAAGATCAAGTTGTTGACAAGTCTGGTTTCTCCGGAGGCCTGTCTCCTTGGGTTGCAGATGGCTGTCTCGCTATGTCCTCACATGGCCTTTTTTCTGAGATGCCCACCGCGATGTCTCTCTTTCTCGTTCGAAGGACACCAGTCATATTGAATTAGGGACCTTCACTTATGACCCCATCGACCTTAGTTACTTCTTCAATGCCCTAGCTCCAAATATAGTCACATTGGGGGTTAAGATTTCAACATATGAATTCAGAGAGGGGGATACACAATTCAGTCCATAACAAATAGCTATCATTTTATGAACCACGTATTATCTCCTGAGCTCTGTGCTAAGCAACTCCCATGCAATCTTCCATTTCATCCCCATGCCATTGCAACCTTGGATGAGTTATTCAACCTCTCTATGCCTCAGTTTCCTCATCTGCAAAATACTTGCCTTATTGTGTTGTTATGAGTATTAAATGAATTAATATATGTAAAGCATTCAGAACAGTGTCTGGTACAGAGTGTTTGTTAAATATATGAATAAACTCTCTCTAAGATATAGATAGAATTCATATCCTCATGTTACAGACAAGAAAATCAAGACCTTGAAGGAATAGAGGTTGGCTGGCAGAACCGCTTGAATTCAGTGCTATCCTAATCACAATGCTATCATTTTGGATCTCTAAAATGGGCTTGGGGGGGTCTCAGAGCTTGATAGATTCTGATGCGTTTCTCAAGGGAAGAGAGCCTGGCTAATCTCACATTTGGAGAGCAAGGCTTATCAAAAAGCAACTGCTGGCCAACAGTCCTGTCTACACCAGGACTGGCACCCTGATCTGCCACCATCTGCTGCCTCAAATGGTGAGTAGGGACTTTCTTTCCCCCAGGTGACAAAGTGGGAATGCAGCACTGATTTATATATGGATGCATTTGGAGAAAGCAGAAATTCTAGTGGTGCTGAAGCAGAGGGTGTCTGGTATGGGGGGATGTGCCACAATAGTGGTCATTGGGACTTGTATGTCTTGCCTGCCCTTTGTGTTGCAGGCCACAGGGAGATATTGGAGATTTTTAAATAGGATATCCTCATCAGTATTAGGAGAAGGCAATGGCACCCCACCCTAGTACTCTTGCCTGGAAAATCCCATGGACAGAGGAGCCTGGTGGGCTACAGTCCATGGGGTCGCTAAGAGTCGGACACAACTGAGCGACTTCACTTTCACTTTTCACTTGCATGCATTGGAGAAGGAAATGGCAACCCACTCCAGTGTTCTTGCCTGGACAATCCCAGGGACGGGGGAGCCTGGTGGGCTGCCATCTATGGGGTCACACAGAGTCGGACACGACTGAAGCGACTTAGCAGCAGCAGCAGCATCAGCATTAAGCCACAAGAATGGAGTTTGGCCAACCTAGGCTAAAAAAAAATCAATTAAAATTGAAACAGAAGTCAAACAATCATATCTTTGAAAGATTTGCCCCAAAGATCTAGGCAAAAAGAAGTAACAGAAAACCCCTCAAAGCATCTTCACTATTTTTCCTTCTCTGCAAGGACCACCTCCAGCTGTAGTCCAGGAAGAAATAATCTGATTAGCTTAGCCTAGGTCACATGACCAACACTAGAAGGGCAGCAACCTCTTTATTGTCAGTCCTGGCCAACAATCTTCAGTGCACCAGGATAAGTTCCCTAAGTAAAAGTGGATGCTCTTACCTGAAGACAGGAAGTTGTTGGAAACACAAGGGGAGAAGTTGGAAGCAGACTTCTACTAACTGAGACAGCAGACCTGAGAACCAAACTGGAAAACAGTGCTTTTTTTTAACTTTTCACGGGATAATCTGCAGTCCTGTGTACATTGGAGCTGTGCTTAAAATTTTCCCTATGCCTAATTTTATTTTTATCTATTTATTTTGTGGTCCTACATCAGCCTTTAGAAAAACAACAGGTCATGACCTGGAAGCAGACCCCAGGGTGGTTGGGGGAGGTCAAGAGTCCTTTTGCAGGTAGTCCTGAGTGTGGCTGGGGAGGTCTGGGGAGGGAGGGGTGGGTGGGGTGTGCAGTGGGAGAGGGTGGGGCCACGCTGCTCTGTGCTTTGCCCTCCAGTGAATCTGCAGCCAGTGCGACAGGGCTTTACAGCAGACTCCCGAGGGTGACCAGGAGTATGAGGACCAGGGCCAGGGTCCAGGGAGCCAAGAGGCCAGAGCCATTACAGAGGTTTTGCTGGCAGCAGGATGTGGTGTGTATGAGCTTGGAACAGCCATTGTATATGGTCTCAAAGCAGCTGGGCACACAAGGCTTGCTCACCTTCATCCTGACTGGGGTGTAGTAAGTCTGTGTAGTTGTGCCGTAGGTGACCATGGCCAGGCAGCACATGGGCTTGAAGCAGTTCTCCCCACTGTAGGCGCACACATGGCAGTCCAGAGCCTGGGCCACAAGTCGGCCCACCAGAGCCACCAGGAACAGGGTGGGTAGAGGAGCCACGGCTGGAGGTGAGAGGGCAGAGTGGGAGCAGGGAAGTGGACCGCAGCTGGTCCTCGATTCAGCTCAATCCAGGGCTGGGGGAGGGCACAGGGGGAGTGGGACAGCACCTCATCCTCCAGGAGTTCCTGGTCGCCCGAGGTTCTGCAGCCCCTGTGTTACGCAGTCAGCCCTGTACCCCAGCAGCTGGCTGTGCCTCTCATTCTTACAGCCCAGTTTTACAGGGATGTTCGCGAAGCTGTGGCCCAGGCCTAGCTTTAGATTGTAATTTTTCAGATAAATATGAGTATTTTTCAATAGTTAAAAAATTCTGATGGTAAGGCAACTAGATACATTTCTATCTATTATAGAAACAGAGGGTGTTTTATGAACAAACATACTTATGAATTTTTTCAAGTAGACAATGCTGGAGTAATATTATTCCTATGGTTCAAAACCTAAAATGATATATAAATGTATACATGTGAAAGTCTCTTTCCACTCCCAGGCATATAGATAAGTGCTTACTAGTTTTTTATGTATGTACCCTTCTGGTGCTTAAAAAAAACATTGTTATAAATACAGATGGATATGTATGGGAAAGGCTTGTCCTGGGTTCCTCTCTGAAAGTTGTTGGGGGCCCCCGAGGAGGCCTGAAGAAGCTGAAGTTCTATTTTATGAGCCCAGCCCCAGCTCTGCGAGTCTTCCCCTGACCTGAAGTCTTTTTTGGGGACGTGGGCCCTCAGAGTTCTCAATGTTCCGCTTTATTTTCCTGGGCAGGTCCAAATTTTCCAGGCCTGGGAATGAACGCCCTGTTTCAATGGAATACTCCAGCTTACTGAGACTGGGAAATCCTGGGGTCAGCTGAGTTTTCACATTCATCCCACTCATCCAGGTTCTCTTGGGCAGAGGCCAACCCTGTTGGCCTTTTGTTTTTGTAAATAAAGTTTTATTGGAACACAGCCACACCCATTTGTTACATATTGCCCGTGGCTGCTTTTGCTTTACAACAGCAGAGCTGAATAACAGAGAAAGGATGGCTTTCAGAGCTACACATATTTTCTACCTGGCTGTTTACGGAAGACTTTCGCCAACCCTCGGAGAAGGCGATGGCACCCCACTCCAGTACTCTTGCCTGGAAAATCCCATGGACGGAGGAGCCTGGTAGGCTGTGGTCCATGGGGTCGTGAAGAGTTGGACACGACTGAGCGACTTCCCTTTCACTTTTCACTTTCATGCATTGGAGAAGGCAATGGCAACCCACTCCAGTGTTCTTGCCTGGAGAATCCCAGGGACAGGGGAAGCCTGGTGGGCTGCAGTCTACGGGGTCACACAGCGTCGGCCACGACTGAAGTGACTTCGCAGTTAGCAGTTTGCTAATCCTGCTGTAGGAAGAGAAAAGCTCACGAAGCACTTTGCTCTGCAGCGCTTTCCAGTGATCAGGGAACCTCACGGGGGCCCCTAGTGAGAAGTCATCATTTCAGAGAAGCAATGGCTCAGTCAGGAACTGTGGGAATTATCTTTGTTCCTCCTTCCCCTCAGCCTATCCCTGTCCCACATTCAATTCAGCATCAGGCTTGTAGATTTCCCCTCCCAAATCTCCTGCATTCTGTCCACTTTCTCCATCTGCATCTTCATCGTTGCTTTGTCTCTTGCCTAGACCACCCTCCTAAGCCTTCCTCTTCTTCCTGTTTTTGCTCCAAAGCTGTTTCCATCTGTTCTTCACAGAGCAGCCAAAGTGATCTTTGTAAAGTAAAGATCAGGTCAGGTCACCCTCCTGCTTAAAATCCTTTAATGGCTTATTATTGTTCTTAGGATAATGACCCCAAAGGCGTTACGCAGACACTATTTCTCTGCCCAAGTACTCCCCAGCCTCCCTTCTTTTCCAAAACACTCCCTATTCTTCTGGTGTTACCTTGACCATCACTTCCTTGGAGAATCTCTCTTGACCTCTCTCACAAGGTAGGGCCTCTCATTTCAGGCTCTTGCAGCCCTGTCCTCATCCCTATGTGGGAACTTGTCTCATTACAGATGCTGTTTTACATTTATTTATGTGGGGTTTTTTTGTGGGGGGCCTTTTCCACGAGAGGAGGAACCCATATCTGACTCTGCTGACCACTGTGTCCCCAGTGCCTTGCACAGTGCCTGGCACACCGTAGACCCTCCATAAGTATTTATCAAATAGATAAAGGATGAATCGTGTCATCTCAGCCACCTCTGGGTGATGGGAGTGATTCTGAGGTTTCAGGTGCCAGAGTCTCAACTTCATCCCTTGAGAATCATGTTTAACAGTGTGAGTTGGCAGAGCCAGCTTAGGCTGATGCTGGCTGAATGCCATTTGGAGACAGCAGCTGCTGAATTCCTTCCAGTTAGTGTCTCCAGCCCCAGACAGGGTGTACTCTAGCCTCCAGACTGTGTCCCTGAGATCAGTCATACCAAGAGGGCTGCTCCCAGCTCCTCCATGCCTGGTCCCCCCAGAACCCAACTAGTGAAGATGCTTAATGAGGAAAGAGAGACAGGTGTGTGGGTGCCAGGCCCTGCCACTCCCTTCACTATCTGTTAAGTATTCCATGGGATCCAGACACAGAATTTTATTTGTTTTTCTGGACCTAAGCTGCCCCCTGACATAGCCAGTGATTGCTTTTTTAAAACCACGAAGGGGAGCTAGGTCCTTTCATCTCCTGATAAGGTGCCAGGTGACAGAGAGATCAGCATCCCAACACATAAATCTGCAACTAATCCTTGGGAATCAATATTTTTCATTAAGAACCTGTGAGAGTTGGGCCATTATGGGGAAAATCTGTTTAGGTTGACACCTTGATGAAGTTATTCAGTCCAGGGGCTTAAGTCATTGAAAGGTAATAAAGAGCACAGAGCAATCTCGGGGCTGGTTAGGGGAGAAAACGATGGGAGTATTGAGCTTCAGTGTAGTGAAAAATGACCTGCTGATTTATTGGGGAATGATGGGGTGCTGGCCTCCTGAGCAGGCCGGGCCAGACACAATCAACATGGCAGCCCCTCACTCTCATTGCTTCTCACCATCTGCAGTCACTGCTATTTATAATCTATCTGGCAGTTTTTAAAAAAAAGTAGTGGGGAAATATTTAGGGCTCTTGGGATATTTCCATTTCCTACCTTCATACCACTCTTTCCCCTTTTGGACTTTCTCCTATAGGTCATGGGAGACAGGGGCATTGAAGTATTGTAAACAATCGCTAGCCTGCTTGACCCACCAGCCAGCTCGTCTGTCTTTGGGTTTTCCATCCCTGGTTTTATGTGCTTGAAGGTCTCTTCATTTGGGCAACTCCTTTGGACCTTGAAGTTGCTCTCCCATGGTTATGCAAACCCTCCCCTTGGCACCACAGTCTCCCCTTTCTGTTCACTCTCAGCTCTGGACACCATCTCAATTTCTGTTCAGGGGTAGCTCCATGGCCTAGGGCCCATCATGAACCTTACACCAACTGGACCATCTCTGTGGTGTGGTCCACAGGTGGAGAGGATGGAGACGAGGCACAAAGGTTGGGAGACACAGATGTAGAGAAGTTTGCTGGTGAAGTGGTAGAAGCTTTAAGCTCTTCTTATTGCTGGTCACAATTTTCTAGAAGGAAGACATGAGGTTTTAGAAACTGGCCAGGGACACTTAAAAGGATAGCCGGACAGGGTGAGAGGCCTGAATAGCATGCAGTCTCACCAGACCACACCATGGTGTGATTTCCTCCACCTGTGCTCAGCCTGCCTTGTGAAGAGAAGAAGGCATGGTTGTGGGGAGACTTGTTTATACCCAGCCCTGTGTTATTCTGCCACATGTTACAGTTATTTACTTGTCTATTTAATCTACCTGATTAGTCTGTTGGGGACATTAGAATCCACATCTTATTGATTCTTATATCCCCAGAGCCAGACACAAAGCCTGGTACCTGGGCAGGTGTTTAATGGACCTGAGTGTTTGATGACTATTTTCCTTCCAGCTCTAAACTCTAATGGTTTTTTATTTGTCCAGTGGATCTCAGCCTTCTAAATTCTGGGTACTCAATTCATCCTCCATATCCCCTCCCCTGAGACTCACTTGAAGGATCTAGTCTTTTAAAGCCATTTATTTATTAATAGCCATTAATTTATTTAGCCATTTAAAAATCAGGCATTCAATAAGACAATAAATCACACCTTGAAAGAGTAGGCACACTAAACACACACATACCCAGCATTGACCTCCACACTCAACCAGTCTGTTGGTTTTGGTTAGCCTTATTGTAGTGCTATTGTAGCTAAATGTCCCAGTTTCACTAGGGATTTGTGACCCACAGGAAATCACTTGTGGGTTCCCTTCCCTCTTCCTCCAGGTGGCAGCATGGAGTAATGGTTAAACCCCTGGATTTTGGGATCAGTTTTCCTGGGCTCAAATCTTAGCACTGCCGCTTACTAGCTGTGTGTCCTTGGGTGAGTTATTTAAACTCAGTTTCCCCGCTATAAAAAAGGGAGGCGGGTGGGATAATAAGTAAACCATCTCAAAGAATTGTTGCAAGGCCTTTTACAAAGAACTTAGGATATAATGGGCACTTCATAAAGTCTAGGTGATGGAAAAATCACGTAGATATCTGGGCTCTGGGACCTCCAGATTCAGGGACCTCCCCATAGACGGCAAGAAGCCCCCAGCCATCCAGACCCTCCGCCGGGAGAAATGAGTATTGCTTTTTAGCGTTGCTCCCCGTGATTTCCAAAGGTAGCAGCATTTCTGAGCGAAAACGAACGCTTGCCTACTGCTCTCTGGTTCTGTGTGTATTGATTAGCGTCGCGGGGGTGGAAATGGGGTACTGTTCTAGAAACACTCACTTTGATTCCTCAAATAAATCCCCCCTGGTGTCCTGCTAGGAAACTAATTGGGAGTTGATTCTGATGAATAAATGTGCTGCCGCCGCCTGAGGAATTGACCACGCCGGCAGATGGCTGGAGCATGAGAAACACTCTGTCGCGGCCTTCCAAGGGGCCCATCAATAATAGATGGGCTCCGGCCCTCCGAGAGGGAGGCATTGCTGCTGCAGGTATGAATTATGGATGCCGTTTAGGGTAATGCGGATCCATCTCAGAGGTTCCGCTCAGTTTATGTGCTAGTAAAAGCCGGCAATTTGCTTGTGTTCCAGCTATAATTTGCGCTACATTAAGGGACCCTCCTTTCCATAATGGATGTGCGGTTGGACGCAGGCGCAGTCAAGCCTCGAGGGCAGCGGCCCGCCTGGCAGGATGCGGCGCAAGGCCAGGTGTGGTCCTGTGCAGCTCATCGCCGCACCGGAGACCCTTGGGTGTGCAGGCAGATGGAGGCCTTTAGCTTGTCTCCTGGGAAGAAGCCCCACTTAAACCCGGAGCCCTTCTGTGAGTCATCGGTCAGATGCAGTGGATGTTTGTCTGGAGACAAGCAGGAAAAAAAGGCCTATGAGTTGCTGGTCTAGACAGAAAGACATCCAGGTTTTGCGAGAGAAGCAGTTGGTGAGATGATGATGGAGCCAGACTGCCCAGGCTGAATTCTGGCTTTGCCATTTCCAAGTTGTGCGCAAATTGGCCTTTTTGTGTGTGTGTGCCTCTTCGCCCCAAATAACAGTAACGGTGCTGACTAGACGGAGGCTGAAACCAGCGCAAGCGCATGAAGGCCAACTGTTGAATTAGGACTGTTGTGAGCTGGTTGTTAAAAAAAAAAAAAAAAGCCACTATTAAAAATTAAATTCTATAAACTTGGAGTTAAATTATATTAAAACCAAAGCAATAAGACCTCAAAACTCAAGTCCTCGTTTGACTTCATTTTACTATTATGTATGGCCTTGAGGCGATTTCTGTGTGTTGCATCTGGTTGGGGGCAGCGATAGGACATGCTACTGGGTATCTCTTCCCAACTCTGAGGTCCAGGGCCCCGTACTGGCATTGTGAAACTGGCGGTGGAGGGAATGTTTATACCAGGCATGTGGGCAAATGTTTCCCTTGGGAACTGGTTGTTAAAATTTTCAGAGCACATCACTAGTATTGACCTAATAAAATTGCTTAGAGGATTAGCTAGTTAATATGTTTATAACTGCTTTGAACAAGGACTGGCACATCGTAAGCACCACATAAAAACTGGCTATTATTTTTTCATAGGTTTTTCACAAAATTTGCTAGCACAGATCAAAGGGTGTATGAGTGGAGCCCTCTGAGGAACCACAAGCCTTTCTTCTTTTCCAGATCCCATGATACAACAGCCTGAGAACAGACTTACTAACTCTCCCCTTGGGGCAAGGATAAACTCAAATTCTGGAGAAAAGTGAGGTTTCGGTTTGCACATTTTCCTTAGCTTTTCAAGTACTTTCCTTTACAGTGGGCAGAGATTCTAGCAAGCTGACCTTGATGAAGGGTGGGCTTCTGGCTCTGTTACCTACTAATTTGAGGATATTATTTCACCTCTTCAACTCTTTGCTTGCTCAGCTGTCAAAAGAGGGTAGTAACAGCTGCTTCATGGATTTAATTCTAAAGATTCTGTGAGAGCCAGTACAACCTCTGGAATCTGATTGCCTGGGTTCATATCTTACCTCTAGCACTTGCTGGCTCCAATCTTTTAGGGAAAGAAAAATCTTTATTTCTGTTAGCTTTAGTTTTCTCATCTCCAAAACTGGGATAACGACACTTCTCTTGGTTGTTGTGAGAAGGAGTGGAATAGTAAGTATAGTATCCAGTTTACCGGGATATTATAAGTGCTTGGGTTTCCCAGGTGGTGCTAATGGTAAAGAATCCATTTGCCAACGCAGGAGACGTGAGTTCGATCCCTGGGTTGGGAAGGTCCCCTGGAGGAGGGCATGGCAACCCCCTTCAGTATTCTTGCCTGGAAAATTCTATGGACAGAGGAGCCTAGCAGGCTACAGTCCATGGGGTTGCAAAAGGGTTGGACTCTACTGAGCAGCAAGCACACATGTATGGTAACTGCTTAATAAATATTAACAGTGACCATAGTTCCTACCTGGAAATTATGCCTCTCACCACCCCTGGGGTGTGGAGGGGTGGTTAGGCAGATCTGAATGTTGCTGGGGAAGACTCCCCTTCCCTCTCGCTTGTATGTTACCTTCCTCTTAAAACTGTATCTGGCCTTAGCTGATGACCCTCCTGCTCTGATTCCACCCTGAGGAGGAGCCCTCTTGGATAGAGTGCAGCAAAGTGGTACAACTCTACTCAAACCTCTGAAGAAAAACCTCCCTGGAACTGGTGTGAGGATTAAATGAGATAATGTAGCTGCAGCGATGCAATTCATTAGGAATTTAATATGGCAAAATAGACTGTCCAAGAATGAATTGTGTCTTGTTTCTCAGCTGGAGGCTCATCAGAAAAGGATGGTATTTTTTTTTTTCCTTCTCTTGCCCTGGAGGATAAGTGGGTCTTTGTGTTCTTTAAGTTTATATCGGCAGATCTCATTTTACTGTGCTTTGCCTGATTGCCCTCTACAGATAGTGCTTTTTTTTTCCCCCCATTTTTTAACAAATTCAAGATTTGTGACAACTCTGAGTTGAGCAAATCTATCGACGCCGTTTTCCCGACAGCATTTCCTCGCTTCATGTCTCTGTGTCACATTTAGGAGGTTCTAACATTTCAAACTTTCTCATTGATGTTATGTTTGTCATGGTGATCTGTGATCAGTGACCATGATTCGCTGAAGGCTCAGATAATGGTTAGCAGTTTTAGCAATAAAACATTTTTTAGCTCATTCAGAAGCCTAGCATGCTGCAATCCATGAGTCTGCAAAGAGTTGGGCATGACTTAATGACTGAATAACAACAACTGATAAAATAGTTTTATTTAATTTTAAAATGGCTTTCCATGTGAAAATTTCCCAAAGCTGGGAGTAACAGTCTAGAGCCAGTAAAGCATTTTAAAATTAGGTATATACATTGTTCTCTTCAGACACAATGCTATTGCATTAGTAGACTTCAGCATAGTGTAAATATAACTTTTTGTATGTCCTGGGAAACCATAAATATTGTGTGACTAACTTTATTTAGACATCTGTTTTATTGTGGAAATCTGGACTGGACCTCTAATACCCCTGAAGTATATCTGTACTTGAGATCCCAGGCTGTTGGATCTCAGTTATCTGAGAAGGGTCTTCAGAGGGCTTTGCTTAAAAGCAGGGCCTGGAGGTTGTCTCTAAAGAGCTGCCACCATGGCAGGGCCATAATATTACTTTCACCTTTCAACTTGAGAGCAGTTCATATTGTGATATCTGTCAAGATGTTATGAGGTTCATAATAGAGGCTCAGTAAATTTTCCCTTCATTTATCCCTGCATACTTTATTGCATTTAATCTGAACCCCACATCAGTTCAAAGGTTGAGACCTAGGGCTCTTGAGCCAGGTAGACCCAAGTTCAAATCCTTGATCCACCACTTACCTGGCAGTATGAATCTTGGGTAAATTACTTAAACTCTATGCACCTCAGTTACATCATCTGTAGAATGAGCATTAAAACAGCGCTGTTTGTCAAAATGAAAGGACTCTTAAGTCGGCTGCCTCAGACATAATAAGTACTAAGTGAACAATGGCTATTATTATTGTGTACTTTATGAGTCAAGTAGGGCAAAATAAATTTCACTAAAGAAAGCAAGAAACAGGGGTGCAGAAAGGCCAAATGTCTTCTTTGAGGTCAGGAAGGACTCAGAAACCAAACGCTCAGCTCTGTGGAATCTAAGCCAGGAGGGAACTCTTTGTTCCCCCTACCATTTAGAGCCAGGGTTCCACCAACCTGAGTGTTCCATGTTCCTCAAAGCTTTCCAAAGCTATAAATATTTCTTTCTGAGGAATTTGCTAGATCACGGTTTTTGTCTAAGCAGACCACTTTGATTGGCCTTGGCTCCTTTCCTGATTGTTCTGTTCCATGAATCCATTGTTTCAATTGTTCTGTGGTTTCTGCTGGAATCTTCCAGAACCACTTTAAGCTTAAAGAGGAGAGGAGGGTGGGATGTCAATCTCCAGCATAACACAGACAGTGAAAGGACCAGTCTAATTTGGCTAGAGTTGCCACTGAATCTGATGGGCTGTTGTTTTTAAAATTTAAGTGGTATGGGTACTCATTTAGTTATTTTTGGAGCCAGTTTTCTGATTATCAAAGCATTATGTGGCAATTATGAGAAAGCTGGAAGTCAAAGGTCCCATACTTTTTTTTGAAGGTAAGCAGTCTAGTAAAAGCCCAATTCCCTAAATCTCATTGGATTGTGAAAACAATTAACACCTTATAGAATTTATAGCTTTTCTAATTAACTAATCAGTAAATCAATTACCAGAAAATCTTTATTGTGTACCTCTTTTTGTGTGCTAAGGCCAGTCCTGCAATTGTGGTGAGAAAAGGAAATAAAAGCTCTGAACTAATAAAGCTTATACAGTCCTGGAGGGGAGACTAATCTAATGACAATGTGGTTAGTGATCAAGGGTTTGGTCCTTCAGGTGGCAGGAGTTGGGACAGGCAGTGTAGCATGAACGGGGAGACAGATGAGCCCCCAACAGGATAAGAAAGGCTTGTTGAAAAAATTTGGTGGAGAAATGTCCTGTTTCTTAGGCTACAAGTGAAATAAAGATGACTCCATTCATTCATCCACCCACTCATTTGTCCATCCATCTATACATCCAGTTAAAATTTGTTATTATGTTTAATCTTTTGAGGTATAATTGATATAGAAACTGCACATACTTAAAGTGTGTAACTTGATAATTTTGACCTGGAATTATACCAGTGAAATCTTCACAATTGAGATAAAAGTCGTGTTCATCAACCTCAAAAGTTTCCTGTGCTTCCTTGTAGGTCTTCACGGGCACCTTCCCAGACAACTACTGATTCTTCTGTCAGTGCACATTAGTTTACACTTGGTACAGTTTTATAAAAATGGGGTACCTGATTTCTTTCACTCAGCATCACTGAGATTTATCATGTTGTAGCATGTGTCAGTATTTTATTCTTTCTTATTATTGAGTAGTATTCCATTGCATGGACATACCACAGTTGGTTTAATTCACTTGTTGATGAATATTTGGATGCTTATAGTTTTTGACTATTAAAATATTCATGTACATATTTTTGTATGAATATATACTTTTATTTGTTTCTGGGTAAATTCCTAGGAGTAGAATGGTAGGTTCATATGGTAGGTACATTTTAAACTTTTAAAGAAACTGACAAGCTATTTTCTAAAGTAACTGTGCAATTTTACATTCTCAGCAGCAGTGTATTTTCACCATATCCTTACCAACACTTGGTATGGTCAATCTTTGCAGTTTTAACTGTTCTAATAGGTATTGTAGTGGTATGTGATTTTAACTTACATTTCTGTAAAGACTGATTAATGACTGAATTTTTTTCTGTGCTTATTTACCAATTGTACGTCTTTAGTGAAGGTCTTTTCTATCAAATATTTTGACCATTTTTATTGGCTTGTTTTCTTGAGTTTGGTGAGTTCTTAATACAATCAGGATATAGGTCCCTTATCAACTATTTGATTTATCAATTGTATGATTTTCTCAGTCTACAGCTTGTTTTTTATTCTCTTAAAAATGTCTTTTTGAAAAGCAAAGATTTTTAGTTTGATAAAGTCCAGCTTATCAATTCATTCTTTTTTGGATTATGCTTTTGATGAGAAATCTAAAAAATCTTTGTCTAGATCAAAGGTCCTCAAACTTCTTGGCTGAAGGACTGGTTTCATGGAAGACAATTTTTCCATGGACCTAGGGGTTGGAATGGTTTCAGGATGATTTAAGCACATTACATTTGTTGTGTACTTTATTTCTATTAATATTACATCAGCTCCACCTAAGATCATCAGGCATTAGATCCCAAAGGTTGGGAACCCCTGACTCAGATCATGCTTACAAAGGTTTTCTCCTATGTTCTAAATGTTTTATAGTTTTAAGTTTTATATTTAGATCTATGATATATTTTGAGTTAATATTTATATATGAGGTGAGGTATGGATGGAGGTTTGTTTTCTTTTTTGCAGATGGCTATCTCATTGTTCCAGTACCATTTATTGAAGGGATTATCCTTTCTCTACTGAATTGACTCTGGGCTTTTCCTAAAAAACCAGTTATTTGTACATTGTGGATCTATTTATGGACTCTTATTCTGTTTCATTGATCTATTTGCCTATCTTTATGCCAATCCACACTGTCCTGATTACTATAGCCGTATAATAAGTCTTGAAATCAGATAGTATTAGTACTTTGTCTCTTCTTCCCTCACAGTATTTTGGCTTATTTAGAGCCTTTGTATTTCCAAAAACATTTTAAAATCAGTTTGTCAATTTCCACAAAAAAAGCCTGCTTGTTGGATTTCATGGGATCTACGTTTTAAGCTGGGAGAATTTTCATCATCTTAACAATATTGAATCTTTATGAGTCCATGAACCTAGTATATCTCTCCCTTTATTTAGGTCTTTTTAAGACTTCCTTTAGCAATGTTTTATTTTCAGTGTATAAGTCTTTCATATCTTTTGTCAGATTTATCTCTAAGTATTTCACAGTTTTGATGCTATTATGAATCAGTTCAGTTCAGTCACTCAGTTGTGTCTAACTCTGTGACCCCAGGGACTGCAGCACACCAGGCTATCCTGTCCATCATCAACTCCCGGAACTTGCTCACACTCATGCTCGCTGAGTTGGGGATGCCATCCAACCAACCATCTCATCCTCTGTTTCTCCCTTCTCCTCCTGCAGTCTTGCCCAGCATCAGGGTCTTTTCCAATGAGTCAGTTCTTCACATCAGGTGGCCAAAGTATTGGAGCTACAGCTTCAGCATCAGTCCTTCCAATGAATATTCAGGACTGATTTCCTTTAGGATTGATTGGTTTGATCTTGCAGTCCAAGGGACTCTCAAGATTCTTCTCCAGCACCACAGTTCAAAAGCATCAATTCTTCAGTGCTTCTTTTTGGTCCAACTCTCACATCCATACATGACTACTGGAAAAACCATAGCTTTGACTATATGGATCTTTGTTGGCAAAGTAATGTCTCTGCTTTTCAATATGCTGTCTAGGTTGGTCATAACTTTTCTTCCAAGGAGCAAGCATCTTTTAATTTCATGGCTGCAGTCACCATCTGCAGTGATTTTGGAGCCCAAGAAAAGAGTCTGTCACTGTTTCCATTGTTTCCCCATCTGTTTGCCATGAAGTGATGGGACCAGATGCCATGATCTTTGGATTTTGAATGCTGTTTTAAGCCAGCTTTTCCACTCTTCTCTTTCACCTTCATCAAGAGGCTCTTCAGTCCCTCTTCGCTTTCTGCCATAAGGGTGGTGTCATCTCCATATCTGAAGTTATTGGTATTTCTCCCAGCACTCTTGATTTCAGCTTGTGCTTCATCCAGCCTGGCATTTCGCATGATATACTCTGAATATAAGTTAAATAAACAAGGTGACAATATATAGTCTTGACATACTTCTTTACCAATTTGGAATCATGTCTGGTTCTAACTGTTGCTTCTTGACCTGCATACGGATTTCTCAGGAGGCAGGTAAGGTGGTCTGGTATTCCTATCTCTTTAAGAATTTTCCAGTTTGTTGTGATCCACACAGTGTTTTATTACTTTAAATTTCTGAGTGTTTGCTGCCATTATATAGACATCTAGTTGATTTTTGTATGTTAAAATAGTATCCTGCAACTTTGCTAAACTAACTTATTGGTTCTAGTAGGTCTGTTGATTCAATCAGATCTTCTGCATAGAAGATATTGTCATCTGCAAATAAAGATTGTTTTACTTCTTTTGTTTCTGTCTGGATAGGACATTCTTGTCTTGTTTTTTATCCTTGGGGAAAAGCATTCATTCTTTCATCATAAGTATGCTATAGTTTATCTGTATATGTTCTTTATCAGGTTAAAGAAGCTCCCTTCTGTTCCTACATTGCTGAGAGATTTTATTAGAAGTGAAAGTTGCTGGATTTTTATATATTTTCTTGCATCTATTGAGATGATCATAGTTTTTCTTTTTTAGTTTGCTAATATGATGAATTACCTGATTTATTTTGATTAGTAAACCAGCCTTAGATTCCTGGAATAAACCTTAGATATCATAATGTGTTATCCTTTTTGTATATTGTTAGATTCAATATGTGAATATTTATTTAGCAATTTTGCATATATAACCATGAGGTTTTAGTCTGTAGTTTTCTTGTAACATCTTTATCTGATTTTGATAGTAAGGTAATGTTGGTCTTATAAAATCAATTGGAAAGTATTTCTCACTTTGCTGCTTTCCAAAAGAGTTTATACAAAACTGGTATGGAAGCAACAGTTAGAACTGGACATGGAACAACAGACTGGTTCCAGATAGGAAAAGGAGTATGTCAAGGCTGTATATTGTCATCCTGCTTATTTAGCTCATATGCAGAGTACATCATGAGAAACGCTGGGCTGGAAGAGACACAAGCTGGAATCAAGATTGCTGGGACAAATATCAATAACCTCAGATATGCAGATGACACCACCCTCATGGCAGAAAGTGAAGAGGAACTCAAAAGCCTCTTGATGAAAGTGAAAGAGGAGAGTGAAAAAGTTGGCTTCAAGCTCAACATTCAGAAAACGAAGATCACAGCATCCGGTCCCATCACTTCATGGGAAATAGATGGGGAAACAGTGGAAACAGTGTCAGACTTTATTTTTTTGGGCTCCAAAATCACTGCAGATGGTGACTGCAGCCATGAAATTAAAAGACGCTTGCTCCTTGGAAGAAAAGTTATGACCAACCTAGACAGCATATTCAAAAGCAGAGACATTACTTTGCCGAATAAGGTCCATCTAGTCAAGGCTATGGTTTTCCAGTGGTCACGTATGGATGTGAGAGTTGGACTGTGAAGAAGGCTGAGCACCGAAGAATTCATGCTTTTGAAGTGTGGTGTTGGAGAAGACTCTTGAGAGTCCCTTGGACTGCAAGGAGATCCAACCAGTCCATTCTGAAGGAGATGGGCCCTGGGATTTCTTTGGAAGGAATGATGCTAAAGCTGAAACTCCAGTACTTTGGCCACCTCATGCGAAGAGTTGACTCATTGGAGAAGACTCTGATGCTGGGAGGGATTGGGGGCAGGAGGAGAAGGGGACGACAGAGGCATCACCGACTTGATGGACGTGAGTCTGAGTGAACTCCGGGAGATGGTGATGGACAGGGAGGCCTGGTGTGCTGCGATTCATGGGGTCGCAAAGAGTCGGACACAACTGAGCGACTGAACTGAACTGAAGATGTTTTTTGAAGCCATTCATCATGGAGATATTTTTATGTATAATTTTTATTCAGGCAGTATAGTTCTCCAGATTCTGAACACAGACTGCCTTGGTTTGAATCCTGGTTACTAAAACTTACTAAATATGTGAGCTTGGGGATCTCCAAATACCCATTTGCAAAGTGGAGGAATAACAATGCAAAGGTACCTACATCATTCATTTGTTGTGAGAATTAAATGAGATGATGTGCATATCCAGTACACTTTACTTATTATTATTACCATGTGTTTACATGGGAACAGCTCCCCACTCCAGTATTCTGGCCTGAAGAATCCCATGGATAGTGCTCTGGCCTGGAGAATTCCATGGACTATACAGTCCATGGAGTCGCAAAGAGTTGGACACAACTGAGAGACTTTCACACACACACACACACACACACACACACACACACACACACACACACATATCTCCTGAACAAGACTGAGCTGTGGATTAGGACAAAAAAGGACCTGTGGGGAGGCCGTGTACCGTTTTCCTCTTCAGACATGGCCTCACTCACCTGGGCCTTCTTCTCCTCCCTTACTCTCTAAGGTCTTTGAAAAGAAAGCTGGGCCTATCATTTGATCTGTGACCAAATGAACTTTGCCTAGCCTTCATTTCCTCATTCATAAGGAAGAGATAATAATAATAGCAAATAATTTTATGTGCCAGACACTGTCTTGAGAACAATCCATGTATTCACTCATTTAATCCTCACAACATCTTGTAAGGTGGGTACTATTATAATCCCCAATTTTACTGATGGGAAACCAAAGCAGAGAGAGATTAGTGACTTGCCTAGAGCTGCACATCTAATAAGTGGCAGAATGTGGCTAAGAACCTAGGCATATTGGCTTCAGAGCCCACTTTTTTACCCATTATCCTATGCATATGCCTTATAGTTTGTTGTTGTTGTGTGCGTTTTGGGTGAGGACTAAATGGGATAACCTGGGGCACACAGAAGGATGTCAAAAAGTGCTACCTTAGCTTCCACAAGTCCTATAAAACTCTGGAAGGAATAATCTTTTCAACACACTGATTATTTTGTTTTCTCAGCTTCCATCCCCAGTCCAGCTGAGATCCAGGGCTGACTCCAATTAGAAAAGTCTCTTTCAGCAGAGAGGGCAAGCTACAATCCCAGAAAACTCTGACTCTCAAGGCTAGAAGGGCAATGCTGTGGTCCTCTTTCTCCTCTTGCCACTCAAAGTGTGGTCCTTGGACCAGCAGTATCACTGTCACGTGGGAGCTTATGAGAAATGCATAATCTCAGGCTCCCCAACAGATCTACTGAATCAGAATTCATATTTTAACAAAAACCCAGGTGATTAGTCTGCACATTAAAGTGTAAGAAACACTGTTTTAAATCAATACTTTTTCTGCTTGATCTTTCCAAGCAGTTGCTTGGTTGATAAGCTGATGGGAATTCACCAACACATCTCCTGACTGTGTGATGCTTATACTGAGTACAAATTTATCTTTCCAGAGCAGGAAATGCAGAGTCAAAGGTCTTCAGTGGGTCAGGTGGGAACTGTGATAAGCTGGAGTGTGTGTTCTATCTAAAAGGGTAGCCAATTGCTGTTAAATGGAAATGCAAGTTTTTCTGATATCTTTATCAAAGCTGGGCATCTGGCTATTTATCTTAAACCTCTTATTTGTTCAATATTAACAACTAATTCAAACCAATAAAATAACATTGAGAGCCAAACAGGCCTGTGTGTAGACCATATTCCTAATGGGGTGCTATTTGTGACTTCGACCAACCTAGATAGCATATTGAAAAGCAGAGATATTACTTTGCCAACAAAGGTCCGTCTAGTCAAGGCTATGATTTTTCCAGTGGTCATGTATGGCTGTGAGAATTGAACTGTGAATAAAGCTGAGTGCTGAAGAATTGATGCTTTTGAAGTGTGGTGTTGGAGAAGACTCTTGAGAGTCCCTTGGACTGCAAGGAGATCCAACCAGTCCATTCTAAAGGAGATCAGTTCCATTCTTCTTTCTCAAGATTGCTTTGGCTATTCGAGGTTTTTTGTATTTCCATACAAATCTTGAAATTATTTGTTCTATTTCTGTGAAAAATGTGGCTGATAGCTTGATAGGGATTGCATTGAATTTGTAAATTGCTTTGGGTAGTATACTCATTTTCACTATATTGATTCTTCCAATCCATGAACATGGTATATTTCTCCATCTATTAGTGTCCTCTTTGATTTCTTTCATCAGTGTTTTATAGTTTTCTATATATAGGTCTTTAGTTTCTTTAGGTAGATATATTCCTAAGTATTTTATTCTTTTCGTTGCAATGGTGAATGGAATTGTTTCCTTAATTTCTTTTTCTACTTTCTCATTATTCGTGTATAGGAATGCAAGGGATTTCTGTGTGTTGATTTTATATCCTGCAACTTTACTATATTCATTGATTAGCTCTAGTAATTTTCTGGTGGAGTCTTTAGGGTTTTCCATGTAGAGGATCATGTCATCTGCAAACAGTGAGAGTTTTACTTCTTCTTTTCCAATTTGGATTCCTTTTATTTCTTTTTCTGCTCTGATTGCTGTGGCCAAAACTTCCAGAACTATGTTGAATAGTAGCGGTGAAAGTGGACACCCTTGTCTTGTTCCTGACTTTAGGGGAAATGCTTTCAATTTTTCACCATTGAGGATAATGTTTGCTGTGGGTTTGTCATAGATAACTTTTATTATGTTGAGGTATGTTCCTTCTATTCCTGCTTTCTGGAGAGTTTTTATCATAAATGGATGTTGAATTTTGTCAAAGGCCTTCTCTGCATCTATTGAGATAATCATATGGTTTTTATTTTTCAATTTGTTAATGTGGTGAATTACATTCAGGCTCTACTGCAAAGCCACAGTCATCAAGACAGTATGGTACTGGCACAAAGACAGACATATAGATCAATGGAACAAAATAGAAAGCCCAGAGATAAATCCACACACATATGGACACCTTATCTTTGACAAAGGAGGCAAGAATATACAATGGAGTAAAGACAATCTCTTTAACAAGTGGTGCTGGGAAAACTGGTCAACCACTTGTAAAAGAATGAAACTAGATCACTTCCTAACACCGCACACAAAAATAAACTCAAAATGGATTAAAGATCTAAATGTAAGATCAGAAACTATAAAACTCCTAGAGGAGAACATAGGCAAAACACTCTCAGACATAAATCACAGCAGGATCCTCTATGATCCACCTCCCAGAATTCTGGAAATAAAAGCAAAAATAAACAAATGGGACCTAATTAAAATTAAAAGCTTCTGCACAACAAAGGAAAATATAAGCAAGGTGAAAAGACAGCCTTCTGAATGGGAGAAAATAATAGCAAATGAAGCAACTGACAAACAACTAATCTCAAAAATATACAAGCAACTTATGCAGCTCAGTTCCAGAAAAATAAACGACCCAATCAAAAAATGGGCCAAAGAACTAAATAGACATTTCTCCAAAGAAGACATACGGATGGCTAACAAACACATGAAAAGATGCTCAGCATCACTCATTATTAGAGAAATGCAAATCAAAACCACAATGAGGTACCACTTCACACCAGTCAGAATGGCTGCGATCCAAAAATCTGCAGGCAATAAATGCTGGAGAGGGTGTGGAGAAAGGGAACCCTCCTACACTGTTGGTGGGAATGCAAACTAGTACAGCCACTATGGAGAACAGTGTGGAGATTCCTTAAAAAATTGCAAATAGAACTACCTTATGACCCAGCAATCCCACTTCTGGGCATACACACCGAGGAAACCAGAATTGAAAGAGACACATGTACCCCAATGTTCATCGCAGCACTGTTTATAATAGCCAGGACATGGAAACAACCTAGATGTCCATCAGCAGATGAATGGATAAGAAAGCTGTGGTACATATACACAATGGAGTATTACTCAGCCGTAAAAAAGAATTCATTTGAATTAGTTCTGATGAGATGGATGAAACTGGAGCCGAGACACAGATGTGTATAATGGACTTTTGGACTCAGAGGGAGAGGGAGAGGGTGGGATGATTTGGGAGAATGACATTCTAACATGTATACTATCATGTGAATTGAATCGCCAGTCTATGTCTGACGCAGGATGCAGCATGCTTGGGGCTGGTGCATGGGGATGACCCAGAGAGATGTTATGGGGAGGGAGGTGGGAGGGGGGTTCATGTTTGGGAATGCATGTAAGAATTAAAGATTTTAAAATTTAAAAAAATAAAAAAAGAAAAAAGAAAAAAGAAAAAAAAGAAAAAAATAAATTAAATGCTGAGAAAAATAAATAAATAAAAAAATAAAAATCTACATTTATTAAAAAAATAAATAAAAAAATAAAGGAGATCAGCCCTGGGTGTTCATTGGAAGGACTGATGCTGAAGCTGAAACTCCAATACTTTGGCCACCTCATGCGAAGGGCTGACTTATCTGAAAAGACCCTGATGCTGGGAGGGATTGGGGGCAGGAGGAGAAGGGGACGACAGAGGATGAGATGGCTTGATGGCATCACCGACTCGATGGACGCGAGTCTGAGTGAACTTCGGGAGATGGTGATGGACAGGGAGGCCTGGCGTGCTGCGATCATGGGGTTGCAAAGAGTCGGACATGACTAAGTGACTGAACTGAACCAAACCGAGCCTAAAAGACTTCAAAATAGTCCAGGTTCTTGAATAAAACAAATATGTATTGTATATGATGGTCTTTTGACTGTTTGGAAGTTCTTGAAAAGCATACAAGACTTTCTATTGTTTAGTTGTCTGTAATATCAGCCATACTCGACCACAAATATTTAATTGCTTACTATTCATTCCCTAACTGCCCATCTGACTAACTCTGAATCATCCTTCAAGACCCAAATCATCCCAGTGCACCAGCCCTGAGCACCCTGTCTCATGCATTGAACCTGGACTGGCAATCTGTTTCACATATAGTAATATACATGTTTTGGGATGGAATGGGGAGCGAGGTGGGAGGGGGCTTCAGGATGGGGAACTCATGTACACCCATGGCTGATTCATGTTAATGTATGACAAAACCACTACAATATTGTAAAGTAATTAGCTTCCAATTAAAATTTAAAAAAAGACCCAAATCAAGCTTCACCTCCTTTGTGAAGGTTTTCTGGCTCCCCTCAACTAGAGCTGAGCACTGCTAGTCCAGGTGCCCGCATGCCTGGACCATGTTCTGTTGGAGTCGCTTGTTCATATCCTTGTGTCTCCTAGAAGTGCTCAGACGTCAGAGACCGAGTCTTACATAATTCTTTATTCCAAACATCCATAAAGGGTCAGGTACAGAGTAGGTGCTTACACCAGTTACCTATTGTTGTTTAATTGCTGAATCACGTCCCACTCTTTGTGACTCCATGAACTATAGCATGCCAGGCTTCCATGCCCTCCACTATCTCCCAGAATTTGCTCAAACTCATGTCCATCGAGTCAGTGATGCCATCCAACCATCTCATCCTCTGTCGCCCTGTTCCACTCTTCTACTCAGTCTTTCCCAGGATCAGAGTCTTTTCCAATGAGTCAGCTCTTTGCCTCAGGTGGCCAAGGTATTGGAGCTTCAGCATCAGTCCTTCCAGTGAATATTCAGGGTTGATTTCCTTTAGGATTGACTATTTTAATCTTCTTACTGACCAAGAGACTCTCAAGAGTATTCTCTAGCACCACAGTTCAAAAGCATCAATTCTTTGGCGCTCAGCCTTCTTTATGGTCCAGCTCTCACATCTGTACATGATTACTGGAAAAACCATAGTTTTGATCTACTGTAGCATAACTTATTTAAAACTTAGCAGTTTTTGACAATGCACACTTATTATCTCTTAATTTCTGTTGTCTAATCTGGGCATGGCTTAGCTGAGAGCTTCTGGCTCAGGGTCTCTCATAGGCTGGGGCTGTGGTTTCATGTGAAGTCTTGACAGGGGAGAATCTGCTTCTAAACTCACATGGTTGTTGGCAGGATTCAGTTATTTGTAGCCTTCTGGAACTGGGAGGCTCAGTTCCTTGCTGACTCTTGGCCAGAGGACTTCTTAAGTTCTTTGCCACATAGGTCTCTCATGGACAGCTCAAACATGGTAGAGTGAGTAAGTGAGAGTGCTTCAGACAGAAGACAGCCTCTTTGTAACCTGATCCCAGAAGCAACTTCCTCTCTTCTGCTGCATTCTATTTGCTAGAAGCCAGCGCTAAATACAACCCACATGCAAGGGAAGGGAAATATACAAGGGTGAGCCTGCCAGGGAGCAGGGATTATTGGACCATCACTGAAACTGCCTACTGATGCTCATATGTGCTGTGCATACTTGCTCAGCCTTGAGATTCAGATTATCCATGTTCAAATCCCAGTTCTGCCACTTACTCTGCAAGTTTAGTCAACAGGGATGGGCATCAAGGATTTCTGATCCATTATTTGCAAAACAGAAATAGAGACACAAGCATACGGAACAAACATTTGGACACTAAGGAGGAAAGTGGGGTTGGGATGAATTGGGAGATCGAAATTGTCATATATACACTATTGATACTATATATCAAATAGATAACTAATGAGAACCTACTATATAGCTCAGGGAACTCAGTGCTCTGTGATGACCTAAATGGAATGACCAAAATGAGAGAGGATATATGTATCTGTATGGCTGATTCACTTAGCTGCGCAATAGAAACCAACAGCATTATAAAGCATTATACTCTAATAAAAATTAGTTTTTTAAAAAACTTTCTGATCCATAATAGTATTTTGGGGACTGTGCTTAACATGGCATCTGCCTAACTCTAAAATATTAGTTATAATTAGAATTATTATTTAAAAATGATTATTGAATGTACTAGAGGTACACAGGTAAGGGAGGGAAAATAGAAGAAATAGAATAAACGAAATAGAAGAATATGGCTGGTGAGATGCCTAGGTCTCTCCCTCTAATTGAAGTTACTCATTTCTAAATCTTTTTCTTTTCTCCTACCAGTTAACTTGATCTTTGTCCTAATCTGACCTTCCACTCCCACAACTCTGCCCCATCCTCCAAGTCTAGCAGGGTCTCCTTACTTTGCTCAGAGCCTGTCCCTTTCCCACACCACATTGTTTTAACCCTTGCCATTCCTTAAACACTGCAGAAGGTGATTACAGCCATAAAATAAAAAGACGCTTGCTCCTTGGAAGAAAAGCTATGACAAACCTAGATAGCATATTAAAAAGCAGAGACATTACTTTGCTGACAAAGGTCCATCTAGTCAAAGCTATGGTTTTTCCAGTAGTCCTGTGTGGATGTGAGAGTTGGACCAAAAAGAAAGCTGAGTGCTGAAGAATTGATGCTTTTGAAGTGTGGTGTTGGAGAAGACTCTTGAGAGTCCCTTGGACTGCAAGGAGATCAAACCAGTCAACGCTAAAGGAAATCAGTCCTGAATATTCATTGGAAGGACTGATGCTGAAGCTGAAGCTGCAATACTTTGGCCACCTGATATGAAGAACTGACTCATTGGAAAAGACCCTGATGCTGGGCAAAATTGAAGGCAGGAGGAGAAGGGAATGACAGAGGATGAGATGGTTGGATGGCATCCCTGACTCAATAGGCATGAGTGTGAGCAAGCTCCCTCCTGGTCATCGTTTTTTTTGAAGGATGAGCAGTAATCATTTAAATACACATAATAGTCATTTCTGCTTTTACTCCTGTGTCCTTTCTTTTCTCAACAGATAGTCTTATCTATTTGATTTAAATAACAACAATACCCCAAAGTTACTGACTGCTTACTAGGTGCCATTTAAGCCTCTGAAATCAATTGTCTCAATTATCACAATAACTTCTATGAAAATGTATCTATGAAATAACTTCTATGAAACTATGCACTAATATCACCCCAAGTTTAAGCTCTTACTTACATTTATTGAAATGTGGTTTAGATTCTTGGAGTCCATCTATTCCTCAGCTCTGCATACTCAGTAGACTGCAAGAGGCTTCTTCAACCCAGACCACTTCACTGAAGGTGTTTTCTCCAAAGACCTGGAGGCCAAGTTGCAGAATGCTCCTCCCACGTGACCTTCTAGCATTCCAGACTGCTGGTGAGTAATCCTTTTTGGAACTCTTCCCTGGCTTATGTGACTCGGCACATTCCTTTCTCTCCAACAATTACTCGAGCATCTTACTGACTTCTTGTCCTCATTCCATCCCTTAAATGTCAGCATTTTCTAACATTCTCTCTTGGCCATCTTTGCAGGCTACACATTCTCCCTAGGTGATCTCACTGACTCTTGTAGCTCCAAATATCATCACTCCATGAATGACTTCTCTATTAATGTTTTTAACTCTGCTTTTTACTTGAAACTTCAGATTTGTATTTCCTACCACTTGGGGATTCTGGAGGGACTTCAAAATCAGCTTGGCTAAACTCAGTGTCATTGTTCCTGAAATATTTCCATCATTCTTCACTACATAGCCTAGCAGAACTGTCTACTTTAGTTACCAAAATTAATTAAGTAACCAAACTCTGTTGATTTCTCCCAGATATAAGTAAGTCTTCTGGAAAGACTCCGGTTCCAGCTCAGTCTCTCATTCCTGTTGACTAGTAAGGTCTCTTTGCTACTCATCTCCACAAAATAGACCCACGTATGTTATTTTCCAGCTTGAGTTTTCCCCATTGTATAGTTCACAAATGGGGCTTCACTGGTGGATCGGCAGTAAAGAATCTGCCTGTCTATGTAGGAGACGCAGGTTCCATCCCTGGGTTGCGAAGATCCCCTGGGGAAAGAAATGGCAACCCACTCCATTACTCTTGCCTGAGAGATCCCATGGACAGAGGAACCTGAGGGGCTACAGTCTGTGGGGTCACAAAGAGCTGGACATGACTCAGCCAACAACAACATACTGCATAAATTCCAGATTTTTTGGACTGGCATTCCATGATCTTCTCATATTCACTCTTCTAAGTTTAAAAAATTTTTAAAAATAATACTTAGTAATTACCGGTATAGAAAAAAACTCTTGACTTTTGTAGATTAATCTTGTAACCACACAATATGCAGTTTTCTCTTTAATTGATGTTATGGATTATAGTAACAGATAGTGTGGTGTTAAGCCATCCTTCTGATTCAAACAAAGATGTATTATTCTTATGATAAACCAATGGACTTAATTTTCTAATAATTCATTTAAAATTGTGCATCTGTATTTATAAATGTATTTGTGTATTGCTTTTCTTTTTTATGTTTTCTTCATTAGATTTAACCGATAAGGTGATTCTAATTTCATAAAAGTAATAATGTCAAACAAACACATATGGGCCTGTTATCTACCAACCATTGTTCTAAATACTTTATCTGTATAAATTCCTTGAACCTTCACAACAACTTCTAGAGGCTGCTCACATTCCACAGCTCACGATCCTCTTTGTTTGTCCTCAAAGACAGCGATGTGAGCCTTTTTCCCATTGCGCCACTCCAATTTCTTCTTTGGTCAAATCTCCTTCTGCCTCTTTAAAAGGATGCTTGTGATTATACTGGATCCACTTGGCTAATCCAGGGTGAGCTTTTTATTTTAAGATCAGTTGATTAGCAGACTTCATTCCATCTGCAAGCATAATTCCCCTTTGCCAAATTCATTGGTTCTGAGGATAAGGATGTGGACATCTTTGTAAGGGGCAGGGGGGCATTATTCTGTCCATCACATTCCCCCGGCCTTTGTGCTTTTCCTAGTTATCCTTGGTATTCAGATATTCTGAAAATTCACTTGACAATTTATGCTGCTTATCATTCAGTGCATCCTTTCAACCTGAAGACTCTGAATTCTGTCTGTGAACATTTTTTCTAAAATGTTGATTAGCGCCTCCATTCATTTCTCTCTCTTCTCCTCCCTGGAACTCCCACTAGATGGATTTTGTTCCTTCTGGGTGTGTCTTTCATTTCATGTAAATTTTCTTTTTGTTTGGTGATTCTTGATTGAGAGCAGGGCTCTGGGGCCAGACTCCCTGGGATTCAGTACCTCAGATCCCCTTTTTATTAGCTGTGTGTTGTGGGGGAACTTGTAGTGCCTCAGTGTCCTCATCTAAGTGAAATGGGGGTTATAATGAACACTTGGCCACAGGTGGTTGTGAAAATGGTAACACTTAGGCTGGTGTAGGTCCTTGAAAAATACTCAGTAATTGTTAGCTATTATGTTATTTATATTAGCATTATGTTTGTATTTATGGTCATTCTCCTTCCTGTAGATGAGTACTGACTACAGTATTTAACTCTGAAGGGGGAGGGTTGGGTAAGATGTGTGGCCAAGGGTCTTGTCTGGTAACCAGTGTGGAGGTTCCCTTGTTCCTCCCAGGCAGGGGGAGGATCCACTGGCAACCTGGCCTTCAGCCAAGCATCTGCAGCCCAGAAATAGAGTCTTCGTATACTGAGAGTCCCACTTAATCCCCATCATTTTCTGGGGCCCCAAGCTATACAAACTTGGCCCAGCCTTCTCTCTCCCACCCCTTCCCTCTGGAGATACATTGGCCTCCTTTGAGTTCCTCCAAGCACCTAGGTGTTTTATCCCAAGGCCTTTGCGTGGAGAGGTTCTCATTCCTAGAAAGCCCTGCATTAATGCAACCTTCCTTGCGTTATTGGAGTTCTTTCTTTCTTTTTTGAACATTTATCAATCTATTTATTCATTTATTTTTGGCTGTGCTGGGTCTCCATTGCTGTGCGTGGGCTTTCTCTAGTTGCAGAGCCTGGGGGCTGTTCTCTAGCTGTGGTGTGGGGCTTCTCATTGCAGTGGCTTCTCTAGCTGGGGAGCACGGGCTCTAGGTGCACGGGCGTCAGTGGTTGTGGCACGTGTGCTCAGTAGGTGTGGTGCGTGGACTTTGTTGCCCCGTGGCACATGGGATCTTCCTGGGCCAGGGATCGAACACGTGTCCCTTGCATTGGCAAGTGGATTCCTAACCACTAGACCATGAGGGAAGCCCCATGTACTTATTTCTTTAAACAACTGTCTCACAAATCACATGACCTATTATGAATTCTAGACAACTAAAAACAAAAGATTCCTCCCCACAACCATAGACTCCTGCATGTAATGAACATCAATCTCTTGGGCTTAGGTTCAGGAAAAAGTAAGAATAATAATACAATAAAAAAAATACAACAACATAGCTATAGATTTATGTTAGCTCTTCCTATGGTTTTAATCACCATTGTCCACACACCGAAAGTGAAAGTATAAACCCTTCCCAGTGCAAAAAGACTAGCCTCTTTTGTTTCAAAATCCAATTTCTCCTTGGTGGGATTTTTCTTCTCCAAGTCTAATGGTAACTGTCTTTTTCTCCTTTAAATATTTCTGACTTGGAAAGTTGGTGGGCAGAGCACCTCCTGGCAGCCAGAACATACAGAACCATTTCTTCATTCTTTCAATCATTTGTTTGTTCATTTATAAAAAGGAACAAATTTGAGTCAGTTCTAGTGAGGTGGATGAACACAGAGTGAAGTCAATCAGAAACAGAAAAACAAATATCATATATTAATTCATATATATGGAATCTAGAGAAATGGTGGCGGGGGCGGCTAGAAAAATCGTACTGATGAACCTATATGCAGGGAGGGAATAGCGAGGCAGACGAAGCGAGCAGACTCTGGACAAAGCTGGGGCAGAAGAGGGTGGGATGAATTGAGAGAGTAGCATTGATATATATACACACTACCATGTGTAAGATAGCTATCTACCACGAAGCAGCTGTAAGGGACAGGGAATTAAGCTCAGTGCTCTGCGATGACCTAGAGGGGTGGGCTGGAGGCTCAAGAGGGTGGGGACATAGTATACTTACGGCTGATTCACATTGTTGTACAGCTGAAACCAACACAACATTGTAAAACAATTACCCTCCAATTAAAAAAAAAAAAGTAACAACAACACAAACCATTGTGGGGTGCCCACCGTGTTCCACGGGCTGAGTTTACAGAGATGACTGAGCCCAGAGCTCGATAGGCCTGTAATCACACATGACTTTTTCATCCAGCTTCCTCTCTCCCACCCCTTCCCTCTGGAGATACAGCGGCTTCCTTTGAGTTGCTCCAAGCACCTAGGTACTTTTTCCAAAGGCCTTTGCATGGAGAAGTTCTCAGTCTTAGAAAACCCCTTCCTTTCTCTTGCCCCATCCAGGCTCTTTCTCAGTGAAGCTTTCCTGGGTTTCTAGTACTTATGCACTTCACACGCTTGGCACCCTGTACTTCTCCTTCCTAGCACATAGCTCAATTGTAATTAAATAATGTAGATACCTATGGCTCACTGTTTATTCCCTCTCCTAATATCTAGTTCCATGTGAGTAGAGGCCATTCTCTCTTTTTTGACACTGTGCTCAGCACAGAGCCCATTATTGTTGCTCAATAAATACTTGGCAGGCAAGGAATGAGGTCATGTTCCCCCACCCTGGGGATATTCACAATTCTGTAGTTTTGCTAATCAATCATCTGCCTCTCTGTGCCTCAGTTTTTTCCTTCTGTGAAATGGGGAAAATAATAGTACTGGTAATGGAGTTGTTGTGTGAATTTAATGAAATAATATATGTAAAGCTCTTAGAAAATGCCTCATGCATAGTAAACGCAATGCTCAACAAATCCTAGCAATGGTGATGAGGAGGAGGATAATAATGATTGTGATGGAAAATATATAGTGTTCTGTGAAAACTTTGAGGAAGAAACTGCTGAGTGGATGTTGGACTAGATCTAGAGGGATTCTTTAACAAAAAAGTGATGTTGGAGTGGCAACCTAGAACTGAGTAGTCAGGGGAAGGCTGCTTTGAGGAGGGGACCTTCAGGCTGAGACCCAAATGGCAAGGAGGAAGGAGCCGTGGGAGGATCTTGGAGAAAAGCCTCCCAAGCAGACAGAACAGGAGGTGCAGTGGCCTTGGGAGGAATCCCATTTTGTTTGTTCCAGGAACAGCAAAGAGGCCAGTGTGGCCAGAGCAGAGTGAGCAATAAGGGAGGTGGTAGGAGAGGAGGTCAGATCATACAGGGTCCTTTAAGTGATGGCCACGATTTTGGATTTTATTTGTAGGTGTTGGAAGGTTTTGAGATGGGGCTGATCTGCTTTTGAAAGGGTCACTCTATGGGAAACTATGGAGGTTCTTCAAAAATTTAAACATAGAACCATCACTGTTGTCATTTAGTCACCAACTTGTATCTAACTCTTTGTGACCTCATGGACCGCAGCACTCCAGGCTTCCATGTCCCTCAGCATTTCCAAGAGTTTGCCCAAGTTCACGTCCTTTGAATCAATGATGCCATCCAACCGTCTCATCCTTTGTCCCTCTCTTCTCCTTCTGCCTTCAATCTTTCCTAGCATCAGAGTCTTTTCCAATGAGTCAGCAGTTCACATCAGGTGGCCAAAGTACTGGAGCTTCTACTTCAGCATCAGTTCTTCCAAAGAGTAATCAGGATTGATTTCCTTTAACATTGACTGGTTTGATCTGCTTCCTTTCCAAAGGACTCTCAAGAGTCTTCTCCAGCACGACAGTTTGAAAGCATCAATTCCTCAGTGCTCAGCCTTCTTTACAGTTCTAACTCTCACATCCATACATGACTAATGGAAAGACCATGGCCTTGACTATATGGACTTTTGTCAGCAAAGTGATGTCTTTGCTGTCTAACATAGTCTAGGTTTTATAGCTTTTCTGCCTGGACGCAACTGTCTTCTGATTTCATGGCTGCAGTCATCATCCACAGTAATTTTAGAGCCCAGGAAGAGGAAATCTGTCACTGCTTCCGCCTTTTCCCCTTCTATTTGCCATGAAGTGATGGGACCAGATACCGTGATCTTAGCCTTATTTTTAATATTGAGTTTTAAGCCGACTTTTTCACTCTCTTCCTTCACCCTCATCAAGAGGCTCTTTAATTCCTCTTTGCTTTCTGCCGTTAGAGTGGTATCATCCACATATCTGAGATTGTTGATATTTTTCCCAGCAATCTTGATTCCAGCTTGTGACTCAACCAGCCTGGCATTTTGCTTGATGTGCTCTGTGTATAAGTTAAATAAACGAGGTGATAATAAACAGCCTTTTTGTAATGCTTTCTCAATCCTGAACCAGTCAGTTGTTCCATACAGAGTTCTAATTGTTGCTTCTTGACCTGTGAACAGGTTTCTCAGGAGACAGGTAAGATGATCTGGTATTCCCATCTCTTTGAGAGTTTTCCACAGTTTGTTATGATCCACACAGTCAAAGGTTTTTGTGTAGTCAATGAAACAGAGGTAGATATTTTTCTGGAATTCCCTTGCTTTCTCTATGATCCAGGGAATATTGGCAATTTGATCTCTGATTCCTCTTCCTTTTCTAAACCCAGCTTAAACATCTGGAAGTTCTCAGTTCATGTAATGCTGAAGCCTAGCTTGGAGGATTTTGAACATAACTTTACTAGCATGGGAGTTGAGTGCAATTGTCTGGTGGTTTGAACATTCTTTAGTACTGCCCTTCTTGGGAATTGGTATGAGGATTGACCTTTTTGAGTGTGGCCACCACAGGGTTTTCCAAATTCACTGATGTATTGAGTGCAGCTCTTTAATAGCATCATTATTTAGAATCTTAAATTGTTCTTCTGGAATTCCATCACATCCACTAGCTTTATTGGCAGCCGTGCTTCCTAAGACCCACTTGACTTCACACTCCAGGATGTCTGGCTCTAGGTGAGTAATCACACCGTCATGGTTATCTGGGTCATCTGCTAAGAGAATAGATTGTACAAATTCTCATCACAAGAAAACAAATTTGTTACTATATATGGTGATGGATGGGAACTAGACTTATTGTGGTGGTCATTTCTCAGCATGTACATATTTCAACTTACTCTGTTGAACACCTTAAATTAATGCAATGCTGTATATCAGTTACATCTCAATAAAAAATCAATAAATCAATAAATAAGAGAGTCACTTTAACTGCTATATGAAGAATGAGCTGTAGGTACAAAGTTCAACATGTGAACAGAACATGCCAGGAAAAGAGGGCATTTCAGGGGGAGTAAGTGGCAGCCAAGGACACTGAGTTGGGAATGAATGTAATTTGTTTCAGGGAACAGAAAAAATTCAGAGTGACAGGTTCCTAGTGTGCTTGGAGGAAGATGTGTGTGCAAATGTGACTGGGGCCCAGATTTTGAAGGTCTGAAGGACATTCCAGGGTGTTCAGATTTTATCATGGAGCAAGTTTCCAGAAAGATGTTTAAGCAGGGGAAAGATAGAAAGTTTCAGTAAGATCCAATCAGTAAAACATGAACCTTTCTAGGTATCTCAAACATAAGTAATTTAATACAGGGAAGTGCTGAGAAATGAACCAAGGGATGATAAAGCAGCTCACAATTTTATCAACACCAGAAGCCAGCACCACTCTCTGGGCTGGGGAACATGGCAAGGAGGAGGTACCAGAATCCAGAAGCTGGAGTTGTTCAATAGGAAGTAGATCCATAGCAGAGGCTATCTCGCCAAGTTCAAGCCACAGGAGAGATGCAGAAGCTGCCATAGCCAACTGCATGAGGCAGAGGCTGGGAGAAAAGTGCCCTGATGTTTTCCCACCCTAGATCTCTCACCAATGCTTCCCACTGGCTAAACCTGATTAGAAGTCAGATAGCAGGAAGGCTGAGAAACACAGCTTGCAGAAGGGCAAGAATGGATCTGTGGGCAAATAGGACATGATTAGCCACACGACCAATTCTGTTTCCTAGAGAGACTGCAGCAGCATCTGTGCTAAGGAAGGGCAGGCACCAGCGTCTGTGTTAAGCTAGGGAGGCCAGATAGGACACGACCACAGGATCCTAAAGAGTCCGTGATGAGAATCTGAACTCGGGCAAAGGTGGTAGAGGTGGAGAGAAGGGGTGGGTTCAAAGGACGTGCTAAGATCTGGGTGACCACTGGAATGCAGAGAGTGAGGAGGAAGAGAGGATATTGGAGGTTTTGAGTGGGCGACTGTGCCAAATCTGGTCAGGGAGGGGAAGGAGTGAGAGTGAGGGGCTCCATTTCTTTCTTTAAAAAAAATTTTTTTTTGATGTGCACCATTTTAAAAGTCTTTCTTGAGTTTGTTACAATATTGTTTCTGTTTTATTTATTTATTTGATGCAAGGCATGTGAGATCTTAGCTCCCACACCAGGGATCGAACCCACACCCCCTGCATTGAAAATGAAGTCTTAAGCACTGGCCTGCCAGGGAAGTACCCAAGGAGTTCCAATGCAATGTCCTGAGTTTGAGGTACCCCCAGGTCACCCACATGGAGACCTTGTATGCCCCCTCAATCCTTGGCTTCATTCTCTGTTTATGAATGATGAGTAATAATAGATAATGGTTATTGATGCTTACTATGTGCCAGGTGCAGCTCTAAGTATTTTATGTGTGATAATTAATTTATACTTATGATGCCCTCATGTGGAAGATATTGTTACTCCTATTTTACTGATTAGGAAACTGAGGGACAGAAAGAGAGTTCCTGACTAAACTCATTGAGTTTGTAGGGGTTCTGATATAAATCCAGCCTGCGTCAACCTCCTGTTCAGAGAATTAATTGAGGTAATATACAATTCAGGCTCTGACATAAAGTAATTATATTTTGTTTTAATATTATTGTCAAAGATATATTTGCTTTTGTGAGCAATGTTGACTCACACTGTGTTTAAGGTAATGTTAACATCATTGAGAGAGGAAAGAGTTATAAGAGCTGAAATCACAGAGTATTTGAAGGCTGATAGACTTGAATTCAAAATATGGTCTCCTACTTTGGCATCTCGGTGACCTGGGACAAATGAACTTACACTCTCTGAGCCTTAGTGTATTTATTTGTAATACGGGCACAATAATGTCTCACTTGGATGTTGAGGGGATTAAGCAAGGTGAAGTATGTGGTGCCTAGCACATAGTAGGTGGTTCATCGCTATTGGGTCTCCTTACCTGGGGAATCTCTTGGACCAGTAGAATAAAAGGAACATGGACTCTAACTGTGATTCACTAGGATTTATATTTTTGTGAGTCCTTTCTACTCACAACTTTGGTTCCTTACCACCAAGGGAGTTGGAACAGACCTCCAAGGCTCCAGCCCCGAAAACCTGGCAACCCATGATCTCACATCTCCAACTTACTTTATTGATTTGCAATATTGTATGAGTTTCAGGTGTATAGCATAGTGAGTCAGTGTTTTTTATAGACTGTGTGTATGTGGGTGCTCAGTCATTTCAGGTGTGTCTGACTCTCTGCTGCCCCATGAACTTTAGCCCACCAGGCTCCTCTGTCCATGGGATTCTCCAGGTAAGTAGAGTGGGTTGCCATGTTCTCCCCCAGGGGATCTTCCCAGCCCAGGGATAGAACCTGCGTCTTCTCTATCTCCTGCATTGCAGGTAGATTCTTTACCACTGAGCCACCAGGGAAGCCCCTTTTACAGACTATACTCCATTGAAAGTTATTACAGGATAATAGCTATAATTCCCTGTTCTATACAGTATATCCTTGTTGCTTATCTGATTTATACATAGTTGCTTGTATCTCTTAATCTCTTACTCCTAATTTGCCCCCCGACCTCTTCTCTCCTCCCTTTGATAACCACTAGTTTCTTTTCTTTATCTCTGAGTCTGTTTTGCAGAAACATTTATTTGCATTATTTTTTAGATTCCACATGTAAGTGATACCATACAGTATCTGTCTTTGTCTGGCTGATACCACTAAGCGTAACATCTCATGGTCCGTCCATGCTGTTGCAAATGGCAGAATTTCATTTTTTTATGGCTAAGTGATATTCATGGGCTTATGAATATGTCCCAAATCTTCTTCATCCATTCCTCTGCTGATCAGCATTTGAGTTGCTTCCATATCTTGGTTACTGTAAATAGTGCTGCTATGAGTGTTGGTCACACCCCAACTTTTCATGCTGTCAAATGGAGACATAACATCAATCTCCAAATCAGGCTGAGTACTGGGGGCCAGGCTGAGAACATGTTGTCCTTAGGGACAGCCGTTTGTCCTTAGAGGGCGGGATTTGACATCCTGAGGACATTCTTGTTTTAGTCAAACTAAGCAAAGAAGTCTTTGGGGGCAGGATCAGCACTGGGGTAATGTCTTTAAGAGTTTGAAGCATCTTACAGATGGGCCTTCTATTCATAAAATGGCATCTTATTACTCTAAATTTAAGCATGGGTAAATGAGTCAGATTGCTCTTATCTTCATTTATTTGTTTGCCAATAAACTTTCTGAGTGCCTATTATGTGCCAGGCATGGTGAAAGCTGCTGGTGATAGAGCAGTGAACAGAAGTCCTCTTGGGGCTTACATTCTAGCTGGGATAAACAGATAAACAAGTAGGTCAATAAACAAGTTAACGCACAAGGTAATTTAATGGAAAATAGGATAGAGAAGGGGCTAGTGTGCTCAAGCTAGTGGTCAGGGAGGCCTCTCTGAGAACACAGCATCTGAGATGAAACCTGCAGGGTAAGGAGAAAGAAAGCGAAAGAGAAGTCACTCAGTTGTGTCCGACTCTTTGCAACCCTGTGGACTGCAGCCTACCAGGCTCCTCCATCCATGGGATTTGACCATGCAGGGGAAGGAGAGGCAGGTGCAAAAGTAGGAGAAGAGAGTTCCAGGCAGAGGGAATTGCAGGTGCAAAGGCCTTAAGTGAGGAGAGCTGGAGCCAATCAGATGAGACAGTGAGGAGCAGCCAGAGCCCATTGACAGCTCTTCCTCCCGGTGCGCGGATGCGGTTGGACCACTCTCAGCGTGGGAGGGACAGTCTGGGTTGAGACTTAATTTACATTTCAAGAGGGCTAGAAACCTTTGAAAGCACTTTTCTCGGCTGACTTTGGAGAATTAATTAGTTAATATCTGCATGACACTCAAAAATCTTGGAGGAACAGGAATATATTATTGTTATTTCCCCACTGAGGCTTTCTAAATGGAGGTCTGAGTACCTGGGATTTTTGCCCAGAGGAGGCTGAATGAGAAATGGCCCGCGGTCCCCTGCAAAAGAAACATTTCTTTCTCCTGCCCTGCTGGGAAATCTGACTTCCATTTTTATAAGGCCAAAGAGGGACTTGGAAACAGGGCCAGTTCTGACTCTGTAATTAATTTCAAAGAAAGTCTTTTACCTTCACTGCCTATAAAAAGATTAAAAAATAACTTTTGTTTAGGCAATACCTTTCTCTAGAGAACTCACTCAACTCCACAGTGAAGAGTTTGATCTTCTTGCCTTGCTGTGAAGTAGGCAAGAAACCCACTCCCTTTCATTTTTATTTTTTCAAACATGCAAGAAATTACACCAAAGCTTTCCTGGCAACCTTGGGGAATCCAGTTGTCAGAAGCTGCACCCTTCACTCTATGCCAGATCCTTAACCTTGACTCCATGTTCTTTCTTTTGCTAATCTGGGTGTTTGCTGAGGATTTTCATCCAGGTAATTCTCTTTCTCTCTCTGTTTTTTCCTAATAACAGCCAGATACTCTACACGCATCATGTCATTTACTTGAAATGTACAAAGGTGACTGTTTTTCCATGAATGTCATAGATGAGGAAACTGAGGCTCGAACAAGCCAGCTCACTTCCTGAGATCACATTGCTTATAAGAGGAAGGGCTGGGATCTGGACCCAGGCAATTTGACCCCACAGCACTCACGGTGAAACATTACCATCTACTCTCTCCTTTGGAAGAAAAGCTATGACAACCCTAGATAGTGCATTAAAAAGCAGAGACATTACTTTGCCAACAAAGGTCCATCCAGTCAAGGCTATGGTTTTTCCAGTAGTCATGTATGGATATGAGAGTTGGACCATGAAGGAAGCTGAGCGCTGAAGAATTGATGTTTTTGAACTGTGGTGTTGGAGAAGACCCTTGAGTCCCTTGGACTGCAAGGAGATCCAACCAGTCCATCCTAAAGGAAATCAGTCCTGAGTATTCACTGGAAGGGCTGATGCTAAAGCTGAAGCTCCAATACTCTGGCCACCTGATGCAAAGAATGGACTCATTAGTAAAGACCCTGAGGCTGGGCAAGATTGAAGGCAGGAGGAGAAGGGGACAACAGAGAATGAGATGGATGGTATTACCAACTTGATGGACATGAGTTTGAGCAAGCTCCGGGAGTTGGTGATGGACGGGGAAGCCTAGTGTGCTGCAGTCCATGGGGTTGCAAAGAGTCGGACAAGACTGAGTGACTGAACTGCCACCTTTGAGTTAAAACCCTAAGAATGACTGGGATGTCTTTGAAGATTCTTTGTGCGGTACCACATTAAGGGTATCGAAGGTATACTTTTTCTTTATTTTTTGGGAGGCAATACTGTGTTTTTCTTTTTTTGTGTGTGAAGGGCTGGGGGTGGGAGGTGGGTGGGTGCAAAGTGGAGAGAAATGCCTTTTATGGATCGTCTGCTAAACCTTGTGAAGCTGTAGCTGAGTCTCAGTGCCAGACAACCGCGCCAGCTGACTTAATGGCTCTGAAGGATGACAAGGCTTAAAAAATCGACTGTCACTGCAGAACTTGGAACAGATTGAAATAGAGCACTTGAGTCATCTGTTAAAGATGCCACCCTGGGCCCCTGTCGTGCAATGCCCGGTTAGAGCCAAGAACACATTAAAAACTAACTACTTTGATTGTGATGCCTAAGGGTCCTTGTCCCATGCGAGGGGACTGCAGGACAGACATTGCTGCTTGGCAGACACCCCGATTTTGGGGGCCGCTGGTCAGAGATGAGTGCAGCTAGGTTACAGATAAGGCCTCCAGTAAACAGTGAGGTTCCCAGAAGACCTCGGAGCAAGAAGGTGCGTCCTGTCTTGCCTGCAGAGGCCCTGTCGACTCTGCTTGAGTGACCCTACATGTCACAGCCTGCCACGCAGCCAAGTGCCACCCATGTGCATTCCCTGCGCGTATACAATGCACCCACAGCCCCACTCATCCTCAGTGTCCTGCCAGACAATCTCCAACCCAGGAGATTCTTGTTTGGAACTCATCTCTAAATATTATGGAAATGATTAAGAGCATTGGGTTTAGTACTGGAGAAACCCTAAATAGAAAGTCTTCATCCTTCCAAATGTGTATAAAACAAGCCCACATACACTGAGGAATGCCTGTGGCCAATTAGGATGTCAGAGGAAGCCAGTAGCACTTAGACACTGTAGTCGGGTGCCTTAAGTGCTATTGTGTCATGGATACGATGTGTATCTTGTTTCTCAAGGTGGAGGAGGGCCTTTTGAAAAGTCAGGTGGGTTTACAGGTCAGATGGCAGGGAGGGTGAAAGCTGAATATACTGATATGATGATGGAGCAGGACAACTGGCTTGTTATCCTGGCTTCGCTGCTTACCACTGTGCGACCTTGGACAAGTTACTTGATCCCTCTCTGCCTTAGTTTTACTAACTTGAAAATGGAGATTAATAATAGCATCTAATTTTGAGGTTTCATGAAGATTAGGCCATTTGAAGTGCAATTCTCTGGCACTGTGTTCTTGCTCAAAGAATTTTAGCTAAAAAAGAAAACCAATAAAAAAGTATCCAGATTCTCATTTTTCGCCCTGAAAGAGAAGTGGAAAGAGGGGAGGTGCTGGGTGGGGCTAGAGTGGGAAGTCCCATGAAGTCCTGCAGCCTGGGTCATGGTGACTGTCTTGCAGGAAGTATCATGACTGCCCCATGGGTAGTATTGATCAGAAGGAAAATCTATCATATTGGAAGAGGGAAATCTATTAGGGCAAATAATGCATACATAAAAAGCATTTAGTTTTACAGGTGTGGTATAATAAATCCCCAGCTCCTGGGGTAGCTCAGATGCTAAAGAGTCTGCCAACAATGCAGGAGACCCAGGTTCACTCCCTGGGTCTGGAAGCTTCCTTGGAGAAGGGAATGGCAACCACTCCCTGGACAGAGGAGCCTGGAGGGCTGCAGTCCATGAGGTCACAAAGAATTGGACATGACTGAGTGACTAAAACAATTTCCTAGCACAGAACTCCTAAAAACCCTTGGAATTTCCTGAGTGGTAAGAGTATCTTTTGTTATTCATAAGGGCCCCCTTTAGATGACCCCTGAGTTTTCCTGATGGGGTGATGTAGAGTGGAGCTGGTCACCAACAAAATCAAGTGATCTGAAAGCTGACACTTTGAGCTGCATCCACTGACCTCGGGAAGAGGAGTGTGTATGCCTGTTGGGGAGGGGCTGGAACGAGACTTGACTGGCTTTCATCTGCATGCTGCAAGGGTGATGTGCCTGATCCCCATGGGGACAGAAAGTCCTGTGCTTGAACCCTTCTGGACCTCATCTTATGTACCTCTTCATCTAGCTGCTCATTGGAATCCTTTACAATATCTTTGTATTAATAATAAACTGGAAATAGTAAATAAAGTGTTTCCCTGGGTTCTATGAGCCATGATAGCAATTTATTGAACCCAAGGAGGGAGGCTTGGGAACCCCTGGTTTGTAGCCAGCTTGAACAAAAATATAGACAACCTGGGGACCCCACTACTTGTGAATGGAATCTGAAGTGGTGGCAGTCTTGCGTGACTAAGACCTTGACCTGTGGGGTCTGCACTAACTCTGGGTAGTTAGTGTCAGAATTGAATTCCAGTGAGGGAAGTTCATTGTCCCCCCAGATTTCATTGAGAAGTATCTCACCCAACTCAAATCTGTGAACACTGCTTCTGTGTAGCAAAATAATCAACAAGAATACTTAACCTACAGGCTAGGGAATGGTTTCTGGAAGCTCTAACCTGGTGGAGTCATTTGCAGACTAAAGGATAAAGCAGGCAGTAGCATTCAATAGAACATCTTGGAGGGCAGCCTTACTGGTATCAGGTTTTGAACCCCAAAGTCTGGTAATTGGGGAGAAATAAATAGAAAACACTATACACACACACATAAATATGTGATTAGATATTTTGATCAATACATCTGTAAACCAAGTATGTCTAGTATTTTGCTGAAACTTTCTGGGACCCTTTGGGAGGGAGGTAACACTTTATTATACCACCACCAGACCTTTAAGCAAGTGCATAGACAAGAAACAAAAATTGTTGCAAATAGCAATAAAGCCCCAAAGTTTAAGCCTTAATAAAGTCTTAAACACCTTAAGACTTAAGGCATCCACCTTAAGCAGCAAGTTGAGGACGAAGAAAACTTGGCCTACGCAACAAACAGAATCTAGACTGAACCTCAGTTATAACAACAACAGGTAATATTGAGAGCCAGGCACTCTATACACCTTTAACATCTGAGCCCTATGAGCCTCATAACAACCTGATGACACAGGAATAGTGTTTTCCCCATTGTATTAGTGAGGAGACTGAAGCACAAGAGCTGATAAGTACTCGAGTCAGACTGAATAAGCCTGAAGACTGAGGATGGATGCCATTGCAGACCTTACTATCTCCTTTATAGAAACTAAAACCAGAACTGCAGATGTAAATCATTCACGCTTTGTTGATTCAAGTTATTCCTCCATTTGCAGTGAAATGTATATAGTTCCCATTCTTTGGTGGGGGCTATATAATTCTAAATAAATCTTTTTGTGGTCTTCATAAAGTCTTGGGCTGAAAAATCCAGCTCAAATCTAGGTGCAGTAATTGGAGAAAACCTTGGCAGGGCGGATTCTGTCCTGCTACTGCAGTGAAAATTCTGCTGCCCAGGCTGTATATCTAAACAGCCTGCTTCATAGGCCCACTGAGGTGTCTCAGGCCCATGAGATGAGCATGCCCCAAGCCAGACTGATACTTAATTCTGAGTCTCCTTCTTCAGTTTGTGGCAGCAGCATCCTTCCGGTCGCCCAGACCGTGAACCTCGGGTCCTCCGTTTCCTCCCTTTTAGTCCCCGCCCTCATGTCCAACTGGCCATCAAAAGCATCAGGTGCCGTTTCTTATAGAGTCCCCAGACCTGGTGCTGGCTTCGTCCCTGCCTCTACCACCCTAGGGAGGCCCTCAGATGATTGTGTGATTACTGTAGCAGCCGGTTTCCGACTAGTGATCTGGCTCGGGTTTTGTCATCTTGCTTCTGTTTCCTTCCCTTTTTTTTAACGTGTTTGGGACTCTGCTGGGTTTTTACTGCTGTGCCGGCTTTCTCTAGTTGCAGAGATCAGGGGCTCCTCTCTAGGTTCAGTGCGCGGGCTTCTCATTGCGGCGGCTTCTCTTGTTGCAGAGCACGGGCTCGAGGTGGGTGGATTTCAGTAGCTGTGACTCCTGGGCTCTGGAGCACAGGCTCAATGGTTGTGGTGCACGGGCTTAGTTGCTCTGCGGCGTGTGGGATCTTCCCAGAACAGGGATCAAACGTACGTTTCCTGCATTGGCAGGAGGATTCTTTACCACTGAGCCACCAAGGAAGCGCCTGTTTCCTTTCATTTTAATTGTACTTTTCCCCTTTACAGATAGTTTTGATTTCTCTCATCTTTTGTGAAAACCTGAAAGGCAGGCACCTTGATTTAAATTCTATTAGTAGCAACCTTAGAGATTTTAAAGAAAAAAATTTTTTTAATTGCAGTATAGTCAATTGACAATGTTGTGTTAGTTTCTGGTGTACAGCCTAGTGATTTATATATGTGTGTGTGTGTGTGTGTGTGTGTGTGTGTGTGTGTATACATATAGCACACATACATATTCTAAAAGAAATTCTTAAATCTATATTTGTTAACAAATGATCAAAATCCATTACAGAAATGCAATTTTGGGGGGGCTCCTTTTTGTGGAAGATGAGAATTTTTGAGGACTTTTTCCTTGTGAATTTAGCCCTGTTACTGTTGTAATTATAATAAAACCTATTGGAGTACGATCAACCTGGTAGCCATACTACAACAATGCTTTAGAGTTATTATTTCTATTCTATTTAACTGGCTTCCACAGAAAAGCACATGTTTGCTAGCCACATTTCCTTATTCATGAGTATTTACCTCTGACTGCTAATTCATTTTTTGGCATGAGTCTTCAAATGGTTTATTCAGGATGGGTCTTTGCATGTTCGAGAAAATCTTTTTGGTGGTTTCCTCCAGATGACAATTTGGTTGGATGTAGGTTATCAGTGCTTTGTAAATGATGTTCCTTTGTTTGCTACCATTTAGTATTGTAAAGTGCAGGTCTGAAGCCAACATATTTCCCTCAGATACTTATGGGAATTTAAACAGTTTGCCTCAGTATTTCTACCTGTGGATCTTATTTGTCTAAATAAAAGTCCAATCTCTATTCTTAAATTATCTTTATTTAGATCCAGAATTTTCTTTCTATTATTTGATAGTGTGTCTACTCCTTGGATTCTACTTTTGTTTCCTCTTACGATTTTTTATCATGTTACCATTTCCTCTGAGTTTAGTGGGTGAGGGAGGCAAGTTTTTCTTCCACTTTGTGAGTCTTTCTTCCACATGGCCTTATCGCCAATGTGCAGCTTCTAATTTAGTTATTGTGCTTTCCATCTTTAGATAATCCTTAATCCAAAATTAATTCCTCATTGTGACCACTTGTTCCCATTTTATAGACTAAAAAGACTTTGGGGATCTTGTTGAGATCACAGATCAGGTATGTAAGAAATATTTTCTCCCTGTCTTCCTTCCTCTCATCTTTCTCCTTTTCCTCTTCTTTCTTTTTCTTCTTCTTCTTTTTTTTTTTGGTCTGGTTATAAATGAATTTTCTCTGACTCTGGAGCAAGGCTCCTTCCTTTGAACTGCAGATGATTTGCATACACCTCATGTTGCTTGTCATATTTGTCTGAATTTTTATAAGGAAGGACCTACAGGTCCACACTTTAGAAGAAAAAGTAAAAAAAGCTAAAATATTATCAGTCATGGCCAAGTTTAGGGACCATGTGTATGTGTGTGTGTGGCTCAGGGTAATGGACGAAGCAAAGTTTCTGGTAGCCTCCTCAGGAGGCTTTATCACAGACCCTAGAAACAAAACCTAGGGACTCTGGCACACCCAGGACTCAGCTGTACAACGTGTAAGGGAAAGTAGAGGTTTATTTCTACCAACATATGATCTCACCTAACATCTATCTACAAGTGGATGGTTTTACTCTATCCATCACCAGTTGAGAGTTGGTTTGGGTAAGAAGTTTTGAGTCTTTAAATACACCCTCCCATTCCTACCTTAACTAGGAAGACTGGTTCTAAGCTTGGTTTTCCCTTAATTTATAATTTAAAAATAGGTTCCGTTACACTGCTCTGGGTACTCGATTGTAATGCTGAGGAAAACAGACATAGTCTTTGCTCTCATGGGATTTGTAACCTATGGGGCTATAGCATAGTTATAGGATGTTAATCCAACAATCATATGAATAGGTGCGAGGGACAGGTAATCACAAACTGAGAGTGTGTAACTGGGAATGGGGAGGGAGGTCAAGGGTGGCTTCCTGGAGGAAGTGGCATTTGAGCTGTGATGCGGAAGATGGATGGGGATGAAGAAAACCAAAGTGGGAGCAATTGGAAGGGCAGGCCAGGCAGAGGGAGCCTGCGCAAAGTTTTGTGTGGAAGGAGTATGAATAAAAACTGCTTCTGTGGTTGGAGTGTGAGCAGGAGGGCTGGGGGCTGGGGAATGGTACCAGAGGGGATCAGAGGAGTTGTTAGGGCCAGAGTTAAGGGCAAGGAGAGCCGTGGGAGAACTTCTTTGGTGAATAGAGCTAGAAGGGGTAATGACAAGATCAGATTTGGCTTTTGGAAAAGGAACTCTGAAAGTAGAGAATCTCCAGGCCGGGCGAGGGCTGGTGGGAGAGGGTTGATTAAAGATCCACCGGGACCTGAGAGATAATCTCACTGTTTGCCCGTAGGTGTGCCCATGGAGGATGTGCCTGCTGTTGAAGGGTTTCTGTTTTTCCCGTGTGAAAACCAGCTCCTGGTGTCAGATGGTTTGTCGCAGCGTGTGGGGGGACAGGTGGGGAAATCAGGTACTTTTCTGGGGCTTACTGATCCAATCCTCCTTCATAAGGTGTGGAAGATGAACTCCCCTGATAGAACCTATGGAGGTGAGTCCACCGGGTTGGTCTTGATGGAAGCCCATCTTGCAGGCCATTCAGGGCTTCCCCAGCCCTCCAGGAAGGGAACAGGTGTCCACGCCTCTCAGCCCATGGTGCCTGGAGCCCACACCCCTCTGGCTTAGGGGACACGGGGTCAGGGGGAGGTTCAACCAGGTTCTCCCCTTCACTGCTCCAAAAGAACACCTCTCCAAGGAGGGTAATCCCATGTCAGGCCTCAAAGAATCCTTTTCATCTGGTCCTGTCCGTGCTCTACTAGGCAGGCATTTTTGAAGCTCCTGGCATGTCAATTGCACCCTGCCTGTATCCTCTCTTAGGCACTGGTGAGTGGAGATGCTGGAAAGCTGTACTCAACACTGAGAATTTCGAACACAAAAAATATTTCTCTTGAAACACTTGTTTAAATAACATTTCCTAAAGAGTAAACCAGTTTGCATGCATGCATTCTCATTCATGTCCAGCTCTTTGAAACCCTATAAGCCGTCAGGCTCCTCTGACCATGGGATTCTCCAGGCAAGAATGCTGGAGTGGGTGTTGCCATTTCCTTCTCCAGATGATCTTCCCGATTCATGGATAGAACCCTTGTCTCCTGCACTGGTAGGCAGGTTCCTCCACTGAGCCACCTGGGAAGTCATTTTACACAGCTGAAAACAGAAACGAGCATGCCGGCTCTGCTCCTTCACTGGGTGCTTTTTTTCCAAATGTCTGCTACGTTTTTGGAGGAAAATGTATGGATTTGCTGTTCTTTGTGAGTTCACTTATGAATTGCATTTCCTCTTTCTCTGATGTCTGTTTGGGTCACAAAGGGTTAATTTAAAGTGGCCTGATCTCCCTCCCTCCTTCACTCTGCGCCCCCCCACCCCCCATTCCCCCCCGCAGGGGAGCCCTGCCTTGGAGATACAGCTAATTATACTGGCTCTGGGAGATCTCTGAGCTCATTTCAAGGTAGATCAGAGATGATTTCTGAAAACGTATTCATCGCTGCGTGGCTGTCGTGGGAGAAGTGAGGGAGGGGACGGAGCTTCCTCAGGACTAATTGGTTGTTTGTGTGCAACGAGAAAAATAGCTCTTGAAATCGGTTCTGGGTTTTCATTATTTATTCTATAGCCAAGATTTGTTATCATTAGAAAATTCAATAAGTGAATGAACGCTGCAAATCAGTGAAATGATTAGTAATTCATTGCTGGATGAAAATATTTTCAAAATTGAAGTTAATATGACTGACTAAGGGGTCAGGGAGCTGACAGAGGGAGGCCAGGCAGGGCCAGGAAGCGGGAGACAGGACTGGGGCCAAAGAGAATAAGAAAACCCTGTCCCTGTGGCAGGGGATGGCTGTTGCTCCTCTCTGGCTGACTTCTACCACGTGGGAATATGGGCTCAGTGTTGCCCATCTTCCAGCTTTTCCCAAAGAGGCTGAACATCTAGATTTTTACATGGAATTAGTTGGCAGCTAAATTTGCAATACCTCTGCAAGTGACACGGGGCATAAATGCTGCAGCCCACCTGCTTGCCATCTTGGGTCTACACTGGAAGGTGAAGAAATCCTTTATCTTGGTGTTTTACGTCTCTATTGGAAGTGAAGTGAAGTGAAGTCGCTCAGTCGTGTCCGACTCTTTGCGACCTGTGGACTGTAGCCCACCAAGCTCCTCCGTCCATGGGATTCTCCAGGCAAGAATACTGGAGTGGGTTGCCATTCCCTTCTCCAGGGGATCTTCCCGACCCAGGGATTGAACCCAGGTCTCCCACATTGCAGGCAGACACTTTAACCTCTGCGCCACCAGGAAGTCTCTACTGGAGACCCCCACAAAAATAAAGAAGATGAAATATCAGGCCCCCAAACCCTGGGGCTTTGTTTCTCCTTTCTTATTAAGAGGAGACTGGTATTTTCAGAACTCAACTCCTAAAGGAAATATAATGATGCCCAACCCCACTGATCCAAGCAGAGAATGACCACCAGGGAAACCACCAAAGGGGGCCATCAGGGCTGACAGTCAGTTCCAGCCTATCACTTTCTTAGCCCTGCATGGAGTCCAGTGGACTGCCATGTATGGATGTGTAGGTGGGGTACTGTTCAGCTGTTGAGGGTCTCATTCTCACTGCAGACTATGCGAATGGTACCCACCACTCTGGGGCTGTGCAGTGTTATCACTCAAGCCCTGTCCGAGGCCACATGTTGTAGAATGGACAGTATGTTACATTGTCTGCACTTCTCTGTATCCTCCTTGAGTCTATAGAGTGTTGAGACTATAACTTGATTATTTGTACAGCAGCCTGCACAGTGGTTTTAGTAGTGTGGCTAGAAGGGGGTTAATAAAAAATTTTTAATAGCGATAACTAAGGAAAGAGACAAAACTAACTTCTACACAGTATAGTAAGTATAGGTTGGAGAAATATGTGAACCTAAATGCGAAGTGAAAGGAGAAATAAGTTATTCCCAGGAGAGACGTTATGAAGGTTTCACAGGGAGATTGACAGAAAGCCTTAAAATTAGGCGGAGCCGAGGAAACAAGGTAACTGTTTTGGAGTTCTTAAGATGCTACTGGCTTCCCTGGTGGTTCAGTGGGTAAAGTGTCTGCCTACAATGCGGGAGACCCCGGTTCGATCCCTGGGTCGGGACGATCCCCTGGAGAAGGAAATGGTAATCCACTCCAGTACTCTTGCCTGGAAAATCCCATGGACTGAGAAGCCTGGTAGGCTACAGTCCATGGGGTTGCAAAGAGTCGGACACGACTGAGCGATTTTCCTTTCCTTTCCTTAAGATGCTACTTAAAACAAAGGGGCATTTTCTCCTGATTACAGGCTCAAGACCTAGACAGAGTACTTTTCTTAAAAGTAAGAGCTCTTGAGGTAAGGAAGAACAATGAGAGAGGTTTGGTAAGTCCCATCCTCCAGAAAATGAAAAATTCTTCATTTTATTGAAATAAATAAGGTCAGATGTCCAAAAGGGCTTCTGGTTCCACATAAAAATATTTATCAAATGTGGAAAAATGTTCACAACATGTTAAATGAAAATCGGGCTAGAAAATGATATGTACAGTGTTTCTTTATAAGAAAAACGTGTTTTTCTTTCCCTTTCTAAAAAAATGAGGTTTTCTTAGAAATAAACAGATGTATAGAAAATGAAAGATTGCAAAGGTTTTCACTAAAATGTTTACCTGGTTCCAACTGACCTTTTGTGTTTTTGTTTCTTTTCGAAGTGTCTGCATGAAAAATTATTACTTGAGGAATAAAAAAGCTCACAATAAATATAACTCAGTATGAATGTTCCCAACATGAAGTTTTGAATAACATGCTCAATAGCACAGAAAATGATGATGATATTTGTTAAGTGAGAAAAGTAGATTGTCAAATTTGTTACATGTGAAATGCTACCCTGTGTGTAGCAATTTATGGGTCTGCACATCTGTGCCCAGGAAAAAACAGTGGTTATCTCTAGTCGGTGAGCCTAGGAAAGATTTTGATATTCTTTTTCTATATATTTGCTTATAATAACTAAAATTAATGTTGTCATACATTTAAAAAATTAATAACATTTTCTGTTACAATATCTACATTGTGTGTATTCTATTTGTTACATGTTTATTATATCTATATTCTGTTATTGTATCTACTTTGTATTATTATATGCACATGATGTTAAATCTACATGTTACTTTGTAATTAAAATGATTTAAATAGGAGTACCTATAGAGAAGTATAGGGGTCAGGAAACATTGCTGGAAATATTTTGTAAAGATTTTACGACTTTAAACTTTTCATGTTATCTTTTTTGTGTCCTGACTATTTTCCTGTGGTAATTATAGCAAAGGCCTAAAAATAGTAATATCGAGAAAGCACAACTTTGAGCACGTCACTCCCCTGCTTAGAATCCTCCCATCACTCCCCATTGCTGCGGGGAGTCCAACCTCCCTAAGCAGACTCACAAGGCCTTCAGTGAGCTGGCTCTGCCTCCCCCTCTGTCCTCCGCTGGCCCCTGCTCTTCATCCGTGTGCCGTTCCAGTCATGCACTCACCCACCCCCGGGCCATCCTGGATTCCTGCGCATGCTGTTCTGGGACACGCCTTTTCCGTGCCTCACAAACTCCTACACAGCGTTGAGGTACCAGTAAAATGCCGCTTTCCTTTAACTCTCTCTGCGGCCCTGTTTAGTCATCTTATTCACAGACTCTCTCAGCACATTGTGAATCCTCTATTCAGGTACCCACGGCACTGTTGACTGTTCTTGTTTCCTGACCCACTTTACCCATGAGACTATGTCTCAGGAGCCCTGCTCATTGTGTATTCCTAACACTTAGCACGGTGCCTGCTGCCCGCCTGTGAAGACGCCCGTGGAGATTTGCAAAGTGGAGGAATGAATGAGTGAGTGAATGCTTACCTTCTGGGCAGTGCAGAAAGGCAGAGTTCTGAGTTTCTCATTCATCCGGCAGCCTTCAGGGAGGAGGTGGCTGGGTGACAGTTGCTATGTTTTCCAAGAGTCTAAAGCTCTACAGAGGAAAAGCTCAGGGAAACAGCCTGGGCTGGGGACGGTGGCACTTGGCTGAACAGTAGACCAGGTGAGGTTTTACTTAGTCCTCGAAAGAAGAGGTCACCAGGCAGAGAAGACTGCACAGACAAAGGCTTGGAGGGGGACGTGCTTGCTGTCCAGAATGGCAGGGATCTCAAGGGTATGAGCAGGACTGGAGGCAGAGGGCGTGATGGGGTGCATGGGAGTCGTAGGAAGAGACACAGGAAAGATTTTATGTCCATGGCGAAAGCCATTTAGTTTGCACCTTGAACTCTGGGCAACGTGGAGCCAACCAAGATCAGTTTTGTTTTGCATGAATATTTAACAAGTGGATTAGCATAGGAAATAATGCCAAGCAGCTCTCTGCCATAGCCTCCCTATAACAGCTATATATTCCACAGAAGTGCCATGCTCTGTGTCAGAGAAAACTCAAACATGCAAACAGCTCATTCAGTCTGAAGCACTCAGCGATTTCATTCCAAATGCGTTATGGGAAACAAGTTTATAAACGGTGTTTGCAGGCAGTGTCATTTGGGAGCTAAAGCATTTCTGCTTTGCTGAAGCCCTTTGAAAAATTTATAGCAAGATCAACATTATAATGCCAATAAAGGGAATTTTTAAAAACCCAAACAAGTAAAGAAATGTAACCACCAGTTGAACATAGGAGGCTGTGACAAGTTCTATGCTACAGATTTACTGGTACAGAAGAAGAGCCTGTTAAAATATTTTTGATGAAAATATTACATGCTCATTATTTTGAAATGAAAAAAGAAAGGAAGAAACAAGGAAAACAAAGGATGCAGAATAGCTTTTAATGATAAACAATATTTGTGCCCTTCCCCTTCCCGCTCTCAATATTGTTTCTCAGAGGCAACCAATTTTAACTCATTGTAACTGTTTCTTCTCCGCTTCCCTGGTGGCTCAGACAGTAAAGAATCTGCCTGCAAAGCAGGACACCTGGGTCAGGAAGATCCCCTGGAGAAGGGCATGGCTACCCACTCGAGTATTCTTGCCTGGAGAATTCCATGGACAGAGGAGCCTCAGGCTACAGTCCATGGAATCACAAAGAGTTGGACACGACTGAGTGATTAACACATACACACAGACAACTATTTCTTCTAATGGCCACCTCCATGTCTCTAAATAACAAGCAAAAATGGCCATTTCTTGATTTATCAACTGTAGACCCTTTGACTAACTGTCAGCCCTGAAGGACAGGAATTTAACTCATGTTTCACTGCATCCCTTCTTCTCTCTCCATCTTCCTGTTGCAATATCTTCTTATATATATGTGTTTTCCTTTGCAATTTTAGGAATAAATCAAGGCCACAATTTAAAATTTGAAGCCCTCATAGATGTGAGGCCTCTGACAATCCTGGAAGGAGGTCAAGTGCCTACAGGAGGAGTGAATGGAGAAAGCTTTGGGGATGACCTTTTAAAAAATTTTTCATTTGCTTATTTTTGGTTGTGTTGGGTCTTCGTTGCAGTGTGGGCTTTCTTTATTTTCAGAGAGTGGGGGCTACTCTTTAGTGGTGCTGGGGCTTCTCACTGCGGTGGCTTCTCTTGTTGCAGAACAGGCTCTAGGGTGCGTGGGTTTCGGTAGCTGTGGCTCGCGGGCTCTAGGGCACAGGCTCAGTAACTGTGGCGCACGGGCTTAGTTGCTCTGTGGCATGTGGGATCTTTCTGGATCAGGGATCGAACCTGTGTCTCCTGCACTGGCAAGGCAGATTCTTGATCCCTGAGCCACCTGGGAAGTCTGCTTCTTTCTCTCTTACAGTTCACATCTGAAGCGCCGGCAGATTCTCTTGGCTCTGCCTTCAAGATATAACCAGAGGGTTGTGCTTGGTTGTTTTATTCATATGTATATCTATGTTCATACATACATATTTGAGTTAGCATTGGTTTATAACACTGTGTGTTTCATATGTACAAGATTATATTTCTGCTTCTGTATACACTACAGTTGGAAAAATGAAGGAAAGAACTACCCTGTGATCTAGTGGTTGCACGTCTAGATGTTTATCCAAGAACACGGAACGCGTCCAGAGCGTGCCAGTGTCTCCCACTGCCCCCGGGGCTTCCGTTCTGGTGGGGCCTCATCTTCTCTTCCTGGAGGATGGTCACCGCCTTCCAGTGGGGCTCCCTCTTTCTGCTTGTGCTTCTCTGCAAAAGGAGGCTTCTCAAGTGGAAGTCAGAGAACATCACTTCTCTGCTGAAAAGGCCCTGATGGCTCCCCACCCCACTCAGAGCCAAAGCCAAGTCCCCACCACGCTTGGAGCACAGCTTCTGTTCTGATTTCACGTTTGGCCACTCTCCCCCTTGCTCATTCTCCTCCCCAGTGGCCCTGTTGCTCCTCAACCTGTCCCAGCACATCACTCCATGCCCACCAGAGCCTGTACCCTCTTATCCTCTGTCTGGACATCCTTCCCCCAGCAATCGGCATGGCTCATTCCCTTTCCAGTGCAGCTCTGGAGGGAGTGGTAATAGGTACATGAACGCTAGCAGCAGACACGTCTGGAGGAAGCCTGGCAGGGGAGGAGAGAGGACCACGGGGTTCTAGGAAGAGACAGGATGGAGGGAAGCTTTTAACAATAAAATGGCCCCAGGCATGATTTTTTGGTTAAAGTAGAAAGAGCCGTGGGAAAGGGAGAGTCTATGAACCCAAGAAAGAGAGAAAAGTTAATGCAGAGAGAATATCCCCAAGGAGGGAGAGGGCACAGATCAAAAGCATGAGTGGATGAAACAAAATTATTTTAATATTAATAATTAATTATTGCTTTAACAAGTTCATGCCTGAAAGCCATAATTTTCTCTCTGAAATAGAAGGCAGGGTCTGATCCAAGGGGACTGGGCTAATTTAGGGGCCTTGAGGAGGTGGTCATGTGGGTTTGAAGCACGTGGGCTGCTGAGGGGAGCAGGAAGGGGGGATGATCAGAGATGTGTAAAAGGGCTGCGCTGTAAGCTGAGGGCTGGGCAAGGCTGGAAACTGAATCTGAAGTGTCCTCCTGTACGTGCCTGCCTGGTGTATTTTTCTCCCCTGAGAGTGTTCTGCAGTCCGTGTGTTGTAATGATAAAACAATAATAATACTAACATGTAGTAGAGGATTATCACTTCTCCCATTTTAGAGATGAGGAAACTGAAGCACCAAGAAGTTACAGAGCCAGTTTGTATGTGTTAGTCTGAGTTCTCCTGAAAAACAGAACCAATAGGACCTCTCTCTCTCTCTCTCTCTTTCTCAGCCTCTCTTGTTTTCTCTCTCTCAGCTAGAGGGAAAGCACTGAAGAAGAAAAATAATGAAGAGACATGCTGTCTTCCAGATGAGGCAGGAGAGATTGGAACCCTCTCTCAGAGAGAAGGGGAGAGACAGAGAGAGGCTGACTGATTGACTATAAAGAATAATTGACTTACATGATTATAGAGGCAGACAAATCCCAAGATCTACAGTTGGTAAGCTGGGATCCAGGAGAGCTGATGTTTCTGTTTGAACCCGGAGGCAGGAAATAAACACAGCACAGCAGTCAGGCAGGAGTTCCTCCTTCACTGGGGGAAGGTCAGCCTTCCTGTTCCATTCAGGACTTCAACTTATTAGACAGAGCTCACCCACTTTAGGGAGGGCAATCTGCTTTACTTAGCCTGCTGATTCAAATGACAATCTCATCTAGAAACAACACCCGGAATGATGCTTGACCAAATGTCTGGCCCAAGGCTCTGTTAGGCTGATACATAAGCCTTCTCAACCATCACAGTGGTGGAGCCCAAGTCCAAACCCAGGCAGTCTCTACCCGCTGGAGTCCAAAGTTGAAAATGTGCTGACATGGTGAATAAAACAGGCTGAGTACTGGGGAGTGGTTGATGTAAAGCCCCAAGGAAAATGTAAGCTGAGGTATACTAGTATTAATGGTGTTAGTAATAATAATAAATGTTTTGGACAGTGAAGCCAGGACTGGGAGATGGTAGAAGTCTGCGGTGGATGTACTGGTCAGGATATAGGCTGGGCCAGGAAGCATACTAGTTAGTCCATGGATTGAGCTGGGAGGTATACTAGTTAGGGTATGGGCTGAGCCAGGAGGTGTACTAGTTAGGATATGGGCTGAGCCAGAGGGTATACTGGCTAGGGTACAGAATGAGCTGGGAAGTGTGTTAGTTAAGGCTAAGCCTATATATAGGCTAAACTGCTACAACAAAGAGACCTGAGAATATAGAAGCTTCAATAGGATGAAAGTTTATCTCTTTCTCATATTGCCAACAAAGGTCTGTTATACTCAAAGCTATGGTTTTTCCAGTAGTCGTATAAGGTTGTAGAGCTAGATCATAAAGAAGGCTGAGTGCCAAAGAACTGATGCTTTTGAACTGTAGTGTTGGAAAAGACTCTTGAGGCTCCCTTGGACAGCAAGGAGATCTAACCAGTCAATCCTACAGGAAATCAACCCTGAATATTCATTGGAAGGACTAAAGCTGAAGCTGAAGCTCCAATACTTTGGCCACCTGATGCAAAGAACTGACTCACTGGAAAAAGCCCTTGATGCTGGGAAAGATTGAGGGCAGGAGGAGAAGGGGGCAACAAAAGATGAGATGGTTGGATGGCATTCCCGACTCAATGGACCTGAGGTTGAGCAAACTCTAGGAGACAGTAAAAGACAGAGAAGCCTGGCGTACTGCAGTCCATGTGGCCACAAAGAGTTGACACGACGTAGTGACTGAACAACAAAAATCACACAGGGCTCCATCTCTGGCTTCAGTTCTTCCAGCTGTTACTACCTCCTGGAAAAGTGGAGGCATGAGGGGTGCCTACCTATCCATTTCAGGATCTACAAGTAAGTTATTCAATATGGTATCCAAATGTGGCTATTGAGACTGAGGGAGTGAATTTTGTATTTAATTTTAATTAGTTTAAATTTAAATAAAAAAAAACTCATACTTTTTTCAGTTATTGGAAGACTTTTAAGTATATTTGGAACAACTTGAATAAATGAATATGCTTTTTCAACTGTGAATTTTATGAAATCTAAATACAGATCAACTATTTCCAGTGAAAAGTTAGAGACGTACTATAAATATAAAATATCCACTAGATTTTGAAGACTGAGTATGGAAGAAATAATGTAAAATATCTCATTAATAACTTAAAAACATTGATTACACATTGGAATGATAACATGTTGGATATATTGGGTTAAATAAAATATATTATTTGTTGATATAACCTTTTATTTCTACTTTTTAAAAATATGCTTATTAGCAAATTCAAAATTATGTATGCATCTCACATTATTATATATTTTTTCTCTTTTTTGACTGCTTGCCAAATCTTGATTCCCTGACCAGAGATTGAACCTGGGCCCTCAACAGTGAGAGTTTGGAGTTCTAAACACTGGACCACCAGGAAATCCCCTCATATATTTCTATTGGACTGTGCTGGTCTAGACTGCTGGAAAATGTACACATCATTTAAGCACTCATTCCATTTGCCAGAAATCAGCCATGAGGTAATTATTTTCACATTGAGAAGGGAAATAGACATTTGATTCTTTTCAATAATTGTATAGTCAGTACTGGTGAGTTGCACCTTAAATTTTGATAGTGCTTTAGAATTTCATACAGATCATCATATGATCCTTGTAAGAATCAAGTCTCAGCACGAGGCTTGGCTTATTGTAGGTGCTCAACAAACATTTGTTCAGTAAATAAGGGAATAAATCAGGCCATTTGGATGAAGATAAGGGAAGAGGTAGAATACATAATTCATTTATTCAACAAATACTTTAGTACTTTCAGGCACTGGAAATAGAGTCGTGAACAAAACACAAAAATTCCTGCTCTTTGGAGGAGTGAGACTTCAAATGAACATATGAGGCTGTGATAAGTAATATGAAATCAGTTCATAATACATACTGTGATTAAAAATACAAGAGAAGAGAGACATTGAAAGTGGTGGGAGGGGTGCATTTCAGACTGAGTGACCAGAGAACCCCGTTTGAAGAGATGAGATCCTTCCAGAGACCTGAGAGGAGCAGAGAAGCTAGACTTAGGGCTGGCTGGCGTAAGAGCATTACAGGCAGGAGGAACAGCCAGTGCAAAGGCCCTGAGGCCCAAATGTGCTAGTGTTGGTGGAGTAACAGCAAGTAGGCAATGTGACTAGGGAGGCAAGGGTAAGAGCGAGGGAGACACAGGTCAGGGTCAGGCGCCAAATGACTTAGATTTCATTAGGTTTGGTCCTCAGTGGGAAGGGGATCGCCCAACTCTGTTTAAAATTGCTACTGCAACTTTTGTAAGCTCTTCCTGCGGCAAGAGGGATGGAGGCGTGTATAGCATCATGAATATGGGGCTAGGCAGTGCTGGAGTTAGGCTTCCTCTGACTTTCACTAAAGGGCTTTCAAAAATTGGTTTACTTAGCTGAGTTTAGCATCCTCACACTTTCCCTTTAGCTCACTGAAGAGGGAGCAAAGAGCTGTTTTAGGCTCCCTTCCAAACTTGGAATTAGTTTGTTTTCTATCTTTTATCACAAATATCCTGCTGCCCTTTGCCAGGATTCCTGGTAATGGAACCTTTTTGTTTTGTTATATTTTAATCTGCTTAGTGCATGTGGCTTGTCTATCTGGCCCCACAAATCACTGGTTATCATCACAGTCAATGGTCTGTGTCCAGCCAATTTCACAGACAAACACCTCACTTCTGGTCACAGTCCCTGACGTGAGGAAGTCTGATTTACAAAGTCAATAAAAATGCCTTCAGGGAATTACCGGACCTGCTGGCTTAATAGATGAGATTAAAATCTCCAAGTTTAGGACAATAAGAAGTCATTTAACATGCGCAAGGTGGCAAGTGGGTTATGGAAATGTCAACTGGTCAGGGACAGACACCACTGGAAGGGGATTTATTGGAAGACAAAAGGACTAATTGATTTATTGCCTTCAGTGTCTTTCCCAGCATGACCTGGGGAACAGATATCACAGTATATTTCACTGGTCACTTTGGAGAGCAGGCAGTTTTTCATAGTTGGAAAACCATCTAGAATAAAAAAGGTATGGCATTTTATGAGGGATTGTTTGAATTAAAGTTTTCCTCATCACTGGATGAAAGTGTTCATTGCGGATGCTGCAGGATGGCTTACCTGGAAAGAAGCGAGGGAAGGAGTGTTGGGCAGAGGGAGAAGTCGGGCGTGATACAGTCCCAACAAAGGCCTCAGCCGATCCCATGGGAGCTCAGGAGCTGGGATGAAGGCGAGGAACCAGACCTCTGTGTGTCAACAGAGACCAGTCACTGGATGCACACGTCCCCAGGAAGTGTGTGTGTGACCCTGAGTGAGGGAAATTCCTGTAAAGTGTCCCGGAAGCTGGAGGCAGGGACACGTGTGCTGTATCACAGTATCCACTACAGTAGACATTTTATAAAATAGAAGCAAAAAAGATGAAAACAAAAATTACTCCAGATCCCACCATCCCGAGAAAAGGGTTAATTTTTTCGTGTATATCTTCCCCACCTTTTTATCATGCAGATATATGTGTGTATATCAAATGTATTGTGTGTGTGTAAGCACACACAGACACAAGTGCATCCCCTTATACGTGTGCAAAAACGAATCATTCCATATCTTGTTTTTTTCTGAATATATCATGAATGTTTTCTCTATGTTAATACAGATTAAAGCAGACACGTCTAGTCTTTTGCCTCATGGTTTCTTATCAAAGAATATTCATCAAGGAAGTATCTGAAATGTACATACAAGGTGTATATTGCAGCACTATGTATACTAATTAGAAAAATCCAGAACTACCTAATGTCCAATAATAAGGGTCTGATTATATCTGTATGATACAGCTCTACCTCAGCCATTTTGCTCAGAAGCCTATTTTAATGATTGCGAGAAACTGTGCCCAGTATATGGTTAAATATTAGAAAAAACCTCAGGGTACAAACCACTAGAATTTGGTTGGAAGAAAGTATATGTACATTAGAAAAAATAGTTGAACCTCCTCCAAAATGTAACCAATGGTTATTTCTGATTGATGGAATCACAGGTGTCTTCTTCCTTTTTTAAAATTGCTTTTTCATTTTTTTCAGAATATATTATTTTATAATGAGAAAAAAACACTAAAAATACTTTTGGTTAGTCTCCAAATATTTTTGAACACTACTCTAAGTGTTGGCAACCCACTCCAGTGTTCTTGCCTGGGAAATCCCATGGACAGAGGAGCCTGGCAGGCTGCAGTCCATAGGGTCACAAAGAGTCAGACCCAAATGAGTGACTAAACCACCACCACCACCAAGAATTAACACAGTAATTCATGTATATGGCAAAATAGTTGATAAAGCAAAATGGTATACAGTGAATATTTACCTCTCTCCCACTCCAGAAACCTCCCTTTTCCTCAGTTCTCTCCCTAAGAGGCAACCACTGTGAGCAGTTTCTTGACATCCTTGCAGGGATATCCTATGTAATATAAACACACACACACACACACACACACACACACACACACAGAACACACTCTATACACCACACAACATCCCCCCAACTTACTATATCTTGGAGAACATTTTAAGTTACAAGATGTATATCAGCTTCATTCCTTAGTCGTGTTTACACCTCCCCTCACTCCCGCCTGTCAGAGGCAGGTGGGTGAGAGCGAATGATAACTCCTGATGTCACAGTGAACAGAAAGTGTTACTTGGATGAATGAACTGACCTAAGAGGCGAGAGAGGATTCCATCCCTTCCACAACATCTGGAGGACGACGATAGTGCTGCCTATCCCACTGCTTCCTGGGCCCTTTCTTTCCAGCCTCTATACACACACATCTTACCTCCAAGGAAGGAAGGAAAGGAGGATAAGAAGCGGTAGAGAGCAAAGGAAGGTCAACTGAAATACAAAATCTCTCAAGCTGACGTCTTCATTGCCCTACCGACCGACACACTCACTCTGTGCCAGGTGTTCTTCCAGGATATTCCGGAAAATAAGAACTTAAGGGCATCTGCCCTCACTGAGTTACACTCTAGTGACATTTGAGACAGACACTAGACAAATGTGTCAGATGCTGGTAAGTGCCACGGGCCATCTCTGCACACCAAGCTCAGCATCCAGGCCTCTCCGAGCAAATCTCTGCTGCCCTTTGAAGATGCAGGCTGGCCATCTGCTCTGCCTGCGGATTATGGGCAAGAGGCTGCTGTGTCTTCTTCATCTTCCACCAACCCTTCTCTTACCGTGTGCCCTGCGGTCCTGTTAATGTCTCTCTGGTGACACAGGGCCAGGACCGGCATAAATAATATCTATATTAACCAAGGACCTCGTTCTGTGTGCCTGGTGCTGAAATAAGCATTTTATGAACTTGTAGGAACTGTTTGTAGTAGGTACTATTATTTTCTCCATGTTAGAGATGAGAAAACAGAACAGCAGGGCAGAGGAAGAATCAGAAAATTTGAACCACGCATCATTTTGCAGTATATGTATGGCAAGTCATTATGCTGTAAAATCGAAACCTACAGTATTATATGTCAATTATATCTCAATAAGACTAGGAAAAATACCCTATAGATGTGGATGCCTTTGTCAAGCCTAGTGTTAACTGAGAGGGAATAAACAAACCAAAGGGGGAAAAAATTTTGAACATGGCAGACTCTCAGGTGTCCTTAATATCCTAACTATGACACAATAAATATGTGTCAACAGATAGGTAATTTTGAGCTTTCTTTTTTAAAGTTGGGACTCTTGCTTTTGGGATAAATAGTCCCAGGATTTTTAATTTTGATTTTTGCAACTGTTAAACTGACAATCAGTTAAATCATTTAGCATATATTACTAGCACCTATTCAGTCCCAGGAAATTTCTTAGCATTCGAGATACAAAGATTAGGATGAACTCGTCCTCCCGTGAATCTAGAAGTGATGATGTAAACAAATGACCATAAAAGAATGCAGACTGGTTTATATAAATTGTAAATGTAACATTTATTGCACATTAATAGATTCCTAGACAATGTATTAAGCACATTATGGGCACTGCCTGACATACATCTCATAAGAATTGTGAGATTTTACAGGTGAGGAAATGAAGGCTCAGAGGTCAGTCTCCTGCCCTGAGGAGTCTTGCCAGATCCAATGTAGGACGCCTATTTAAATTTAAATTTCAGAGAAGCTAGTTCCATACTTAGACCAAAAAATTATTCATTGTTTATCTGAAATTCAAATTTAACTGTGTGTTCTGTATTTTTATTTCCTGAATCTGACAACCCAAGCTCAAGGTCATCCAACTGGGATTTGGACCCAAATCTGTCTCACTTCGGAGATGGAGTTGGTGACCACCACCTGCTGTAACTGATCACAACAGCCACCCACCCTTGGCCCCCGTCCCCTGACCCCAGAGATTCTTCAGACTGTACCGGCCTTCTCTGCAATGCCCCAGAATGGTACAGGCCCTTAGATGAGTTAGAGGAATGTGTTTTCGAAAGCGAGCATGTGTTCAGAGATGGAGACGGGAGGGAAGGGGGGAGTCTCGCCACCTTTGCCCTCCAGGTGTGAGAAGGAAGACAGCAGCTAAGCAGCCAAGTGAGTGGCTCATATCTGTGCTGCTCCTTCCAGAGGGAAATCAATGATTTAGTTAAAACCTCACATGCCCTGTGCTGCGGATTGGGGCCATCCCAGCGGAGCTGCTCTGCAGAGCCTTTTTATAAACCAGCAACAATTTACACTCCAAATGAAGTCCTAATAAACTACCGCGCAGCCCTGCCAGGAGGAGGCCGGGTAAATACTTCCTTTTAATAAAACACATGCGGGCTGATCTCAGCAAGGCTGAAATCCTTGTGCATCCAGCATCCTGGCCTTGCAGCCTGGACTCTGGGGACAGGGGGAGGAGGCCCCACACACGGACCAGCTGTGTAGGGTTTATCTGCTCTTACTCACCCAGGTCTGTGCTCCTGGTCTTTTGATTCCCAGACTGGGAGGAGCCTTAGATTTCAATCAGGTCAGACCAACCTAGGGTGCTGGAATTCTAGTGTTTCCCAGCCATGAGTCCATAATTCTTACCTGCTGTTCCAGAGGGACAGGGCTGTGTAATTATTGGAACTCTAGCCTGGAGCCAGCTGCTGGATCGTGTCCCTCTTCCTGGATGTGTGACCTTGGTGAGCTTTAATCCCTCTGTGCCTCACTTTATCACTTACAAAATGGGGATTAAAAAAAGCACCTATTATTTAAAGTTGTGGCACAGCGCCTGGCATAAGTATTCAATAACAACCATTATTATGATTTTATTATTAAAATGACATATATAATGACTGTGAAGTTCTTAGCACATAATAAATGCTTAGTAAATGGTCTGATCTTTATACCATTATATTTAGTATGACTGTAAGTATTAATAAGCTATATCAGGAGGACGTTTATAACTGAGAAAAAGCTGCATTGCTGTACATTCTAACCATTGTGCTCACTCCATCCTCAACAGGAGTTAAACAGAATGAATTTAAATAAATTTAATCCTGACAATCCATAAATATTTGCCCCGCTCCCAAATCTACCCAACGTTGTGTTTATTTCAGGTAGAAGTATACCAGACATCCTAGTTCTTTTCCTATTAAGCCTCAGGTTTAAAATGGAATCTAGAATACTTGTCTTCTAGGAGGGAATAAACTAGTGTATAATAAAGCTCCTAGCATGTTTGTAGCACTCAGTGGATGCTCTTTCCTCCTGTCCCCCAAATGAGAGCAGAGTGTCATTGTCCCATTCCCTAAGGGCCAGCCTTGCTAGTGGCTCTGAGCTGAGACTCTGGAGTCAGAGTGTCTGGGTCCCAAACTGGCTCCATCAAAGCTATGTGACCTTGGAAAAGTTCGCTTCACCTTTCCTTGCCTCAGTCACCTCGCCGGTATAGTGGTAACAATAACAGCACGTGCTTATGTTGATTAACTGAAATGAACCAGGCAGCGGAGAGTTCCTGATGTGTAGTAAGCACCAAATCATAGTCTTAGGCTATTATTATTCCAGATGAGCCACACAGAACTGGAGGTTGTACTTAGGAAAAGGGCACTATTTCCAAACCCCCTCTTTAGCCCAGCATCAGGCCACTATCCCCAGCCATCTCCTTCCATTACTGGCTCACTCTAAGCTTGTGGTCTTTTCCATAAGAGCTACTATTATGCCTCAGGCCTTTTACCTTGTCTTCCACCAGCTGTTATTTCCTCTGGACTCAAGTATAGGCCTTCACATTAATCCCTATTTAATGTCATCCTGCTAGCTTTGTGCTGCAATTCCAATTGTTCAAGAATCTTTTGGATGCTCGGCCTGTCATCCAGCACTGGCCAGTGCTCCAACTATCCTGGCTTGTGGACAAAGTGGATGCTATAAAACCAGGAGAGAGAGCCAGAGCCTGTAGTGGACTTACGTTACTCTTGCCTGCCCAGAATTCATGTCTCGTCTTTTGGCAACTGCACTTCAATGGTTCTTTAGGGACTCACCCCTCTCTCATGGCATGTAGCTTTGGTGAGATTGTCAATCAGGGTGCCAGGGGAGGGAAGAGATCCCAAATTGCAGCAATTAGATTCTTTCTCTGGAACCTAACTGCTGAGAAGAATGATAAAACACTTCCTACCAAAGAAAATAAAAATTCAGAGCTGGTTTATCCTGAAAGCAGCTACTTGAAGAGCTTGTTCACCAGGTCATATTCAGTGGATCGTTGGTGCTGCCTTTTTCCTGTACTGTCAAGGTTCTTCAGCTTCACCTTTGATGGCATGTGGGGGCTCAGCTGCTCAGTCTCGTCCAACTCTTTGCAACCTCATGGATGGTAGCCCGCCAGGCTCCTCTGTCCATGGAATTCTCCAGGCAAGAATATTGGAGTGGGTAGGCATTCCCTTCTCCAGGAGATCTTCCCAAACCAAGGATTGAACCTGAGTCTTCTGCATTGCAGGCAGATCTTTTATCTGAGCCACGAAGGAAGCCCCTTATAGCTCTAACAAACCAACAAAAACAATCTCTGGATTTAGTGACTTAAAACACTAAGCATTCAGTCAGCTCATGAATCTGTGAATCATGTAGGTGGGTCTGCTGGTCTCTGTTAAGTTCACTCTTGAATCTGAGGTTAGCTGAAGGTCAACAAAATGACTTTACTGGACCCTCTCACATGTCCATGGGGTCAGCTAGGAACTGGGTGAATTCTAGGGTTATCTCAGCTGGGACAAATGGGATGACTCAGTTGTGTTCAACAAGCCTCATCCTCTGGCAAGTTAACAGGGCGTGTTCTCAGGAGGAGGGCAGAGGAGCAAGAGAAGACAGGAAGTGCCAGTGCTTTTTCAAGCCTCCGCCTATGTCACAACTGCTAAATTCCTGTTGCCCAAAGCAAATTGCTGGGAGTGAGAGGAGCTATAAAGCCCATTACAAAGAGTGTGGCTACATGGAGGCTTGAAGAGTTGGAGATGTTATTAAATCAACTGTATACCATGAGCTAGCTCAAAACCTCTTGGCAAATTATTTTTTACAAACACCACTAACCCCCATCCCTCTGGCCCCCTCCTCACCTCTACATTGATTTTTGTTGCCTTTTAAGAACTTTTGCCTGGAAAATCCCATGGACTGAGGAGCCTGGTAGGCTACAGTCCATGGGGTCGCTAAGAGTCAGACATGACTGAGCAACTTCACTTTCACTTTTCACTTTCATGCATTGGGGAAGGAAATGGCAACCCACTCCAGTGTTCTTGCCTGGAGAATCCCAGGGACGGGGGAGCCTGGTGGGCTACGGTCTATGGGGTTGCACAGAGTCGGACACGACTGAAGTGACTTAGCAGTAGCAAGAACTCTCACTGATAACTGGAAGGTAGAATGGACTTGTATCTGAGTCTTGGAAGCCAATGGAAGAGAAAATTTCAAGATGGAAGTCATGGTTAACAGGGCCAAATGGTGTCTAGACATCAAATGACATAAGGACTGAGAAAGGCCCATTGATTTAATGAGCAAGGGGGTCCCCTGTCACTTTAGTTAGAATGGTTTCTATGAAGTGGGAGCAGAGGTCAGATCAGCGTGCGTGACAGGTGAGGAGGGGAGGCTGTGAGTGTAGACATCTCTTTGAAGAATCTTGTGTGATATAATCTCTGGAGAAGGGTGTGGGGTTAGGGAAGCATTTTGAAATTTGTGTTTATAGAGGGGAGAAATGTGCAAAAGAAGCCTCAGGGTGCAAAGTCTAATTCTAAACAACTGAACTAAGATGAAGCAGCCAGGCCTCCATCAGGCAGGTTCTCCTCCTGCTGAGTCCAGGAATGCTTGTTACTCCAGTTGACTTTCACTTCCCTGCATCAGCAGCAAGCAGCTTGCCAGGTGCCCCAGTAGGAATGGTGCCTATCTTTGCCAGAAATTCTGTCTCTGTCTTATCGTACCATGTGAACATTGTCCTTCCCATCCCTTCACAGTACTCCAGGTCAGGCTCCCCAGGGGGCTGGGGCCAGGGATACTAATGGAGTAAGGATGGGGCTATTCGACTTTCCCAGCTGGAGACCACCTCCCTCATCTATCCAGTTGGGATAGCAGTCAATGACACCCCAGTTACATGGAAATCCTGGTAAACTCAGAAAATCAGAAAAGAAAAACTTGCATCTCATATAACTGAATTACATCTGGGTCACATGCAGCCCCTCTGGAGGATGAGGAAGAATGGAAGCCAGTTCCAGGAGAAAGAATTAGAGAAGGAGAATACCATCCTAATTTGAGTCCTCTGTGAGGGCTGGAGCCATACGGAATAAATATGCACTTTATGCAGCTCCACCACTTGCTGTGTGACCTTTCACAAGTGACCTAACCTTTCTGGGCTTCATCCTCATAGGACTGTGAAGATTAAATAAAATACCATTTATGAAGTAGCATGATATGGGCTTCTCAGGTGGTGCTAGTGGTAAAGAACCTTCCTGCCAATGCAGGACACATAAGATCCCTGGGTCGGGAAGATCGCCTGGAGAAGGGCATGGAAACCCACTCCAGTATTTTTGCCTAGAACCCCTTGGACAGAGGAGACTGGTGGGCTTCAGTCCATAGGGTCTCAAAGAGTCAGACACATCTGAAGCGACTTAGCACACACAGCAAAGTAGCATGATGCTTGTTTAGTAAGTTCCCCTTAAAAAAAAATCATTCTGCAGCTCTCAGCTCCAAGCCCAATGTTCTCTTTTCTTCTTCTTTATGATACAGACTGAGACAGACTATGCACTGTATTTCTGCTGTGCCGGCTGTTCCCTGTTAAGTTCTGTCCGCAGAGGGAGCTCGAGGGAAGCTGTGAGGTTGGAGGAGAAAGGTGAGACTAGCTTCTTCCAGTTCATGTGGCTCAGACAGTAAGGAATCCACCTGCAATGCAGGAGATGTGGGTTTGATCCCTGGCTTGGGAAGATCCCCTGGAGAAGGGCATGGCAACGCACTGCAATATTGTTGCCTGGAGAATCCCATGAACAGAGGAGCCTGGCGGTCTACAGTCCACGGGGTGGCAGAGTCAGATACAACGGAGCAACAGAGCACACACCATCCATTCTGTAGCTTTCCCCAGACTCACAGAGCCAGTGTCTTTGGAGACACCAGCACCAGCTAGCTGGCACCCTCTCCTCAGGGATTTGGGTTCCAGACCCACAGGTCCCCTCCTCTGAGCTGCTGAGTTTTGATATTCTAACTGCTTCCTTTTTTGCCCTAGCTGGAGTGCTGGTAGTTGCTTCCATTGAGGGCTGTCTCTGTGATACCTTGGAGTTACCTTTATCCTTTTTCAGTTAATTACTTATCAGTGCTAGATCTTGTTAAAAATTTCTCACACTAAATATCATCATTCCGATAACTGGTATGGCTCCTGTTTCCAGACTGGCCCTGAGTGATACACCCACTTTTGCAGAATCTCACACAAAGTACTGCCAAGGGATCAATGCCATTGTTCTGAATTGTTTCTTTCCCTGTATCCCTTTAAATACGGGTTTTCCCCTTTTCTGTTCTGTTCAGTTCAGTTCAGTTCAGTCGCTCAGTTATGTCTGACTGTTTGCAACCCCATGAATCACAGCACGCCAGGCCTCCCTGTCCATCACCAACTCCTGGAGTTCACTCAAACTCATGTCCATCGAGTTGGTGATGCCATCCAGCCACCTCATCCTCTGTCCTCCCCTTCTCCTCCTGCCCCCAATCCCTCCCAGCATCAGAGTCTTTTCCAATGAGTCAACTCTTTGCCTGAGGTGGCCAAAGTATTGGAGTTTCAGCTTCAGCATCAGTCCTTCAAATGAACACCCAGGACTGATCTCCTTCAGAATGGGCTGGTTGGATCTCCTTGCAGTCCAAGGGATTCTCAAGAGTCTTCTCCAACATCACAGTTCAAAAGCATCAGTTCTTAGGTGCTCAGCTTTCTTCACAGTCCAACTCTCACATCCATACATGACCACTGGAAAAACCATAGCCTTGACTAGATGGACCTTTGCTGGCAAAGTAATGTCTCTGCTTTTCAATATGCTATCTAGGTTGGTCATAACTTTTCCTCCAAGGAGCAAGCGTCTTTAACTTCATAGCTGCAATCACCATCTGCAGTGATTTTGGAGCCCAGAAAAATAAAGTCTGACACTGTTTCCACTGTTTCCCCATCTATTTTCCATGAAATGATGGGACCAGATGCCATGATCTTTGTTTTCTGAATGTTGAGCTTGAAGCCAACTTTTTCACTCTCCTCTTTCACTTTCATCAAGAGGCTTTTTAGCTCCTCTTCACTTTCTGCCATAAGGGTGGTGTCATCTGCATATCTGAGGTGATTGATATTTCTCCCGGCAATCTTGATTCCAGCTTGTGCTTCTTCCAGCCCAGTGTTTCTCATGATGTACTCTGCATATAAGTTAAATAAGCAGGATGACAATATACAGCCTTGATGTACTCCTTTTCCTATTTGGAACCAGTGTGTTGTTCCATGTCCAGTTCTACCTGTTGCTTCCTGACCTGCATACAGGTTTCTCAAGAGGCAGGTCAGGTGGTCTGGTATTCCCATCTCTTTCATAATTTTCCACAGCTTATTGTGATCCACACAGTCAAAGGCTTTGGCATAGTCAATAAAGCAGAAATAGATGTTTTTCTGGGACTTTCTTGCTTTTTCCATGATCCAGCGGATGTTGGCAATTTGATCTCTGGTTCCTCTGCCTTTTCCAAAACCAGCTTGAACATCTGGTAGTTCACGGTTCATGTATTGCTGACGCCTGGCTTGGAGAATTTTGAGCATTACTTTACTAGTGTGTGAGATGAGTGCAATTGTGCGGTAGTTTGAGCATTCTTTGGCAGTGCCTTTCTTTGGGATTGGAATGAAAACTGACCTTTTCCATTCCTGTGGCCACTGTTGAGTTTTCCAAATTTGCTGGCATATTGAGTGCAGCACTTTCACAGCATCATCTTTCAGGATTTGAAATAGCTCAACTGGAATTCCATCACCTCCACTAGCTTTGTTCATAGTGATGCTTTCTAAGGCCCACTTGACTTCACTTTCCAAGATGTCTGGCTCTAGATTAGTGATCACACCATTGTGATTATCTTGGTTGTGAAGATCTTTTTCGTACAGTTCTTTTGTGTATTCTTCCATCTCTTCTTAATATCTTCTGCTTCTGTTAGGTCCATACCATTTCTGTCCTTTATCGAGCCCATCTTTGCATGAAATGTTCCCTTGGTATCTCTAATTGTCTTGAAGAGATCTCTAGTCTTTCCCATTCTGTTGTTTTCCTCTATTTCTTTGCATTGATCACTGAGGAAAGCTTTCTTAGATGCTTATATCTTTCCTTTTCTCCTTTGCTTTTCGCTTCTCTTCTTTTCACAGCTATTTGTAAGGCCTCCTCAGACAGCCATTTTGGTTTTTTGCATTTCTTTTCCATGGGGATGGTCTTGATCCCTGTCTCCTGTACAATGTCACGAACCTCCATCCATAGTTCATCAGGCATTCCATCTATCATATCTAGTCCCTTAAATCTATTTTGTACTTCCACTGTATAATCATAAGGGATTTGATTTAGGTCATACCTGAATGGTCTAGTGATTTTCCTTACTTCAATTTAAGTCTGAATTTGGTAATAAGGAGTTCATGATCTGAGCCACAGTCAGCTCCTGGTCTTGTTTTTGCTGACTGTATAGAGCTTCTCCATCTTTGGCTGCAAAGAATATAATCAATCTGATTTTGGTGTTGACCATCTGGTGATGTCCATGTGTAGAGTCTTCTCTTGTGTTGTTGGAAGAGGGTGTTTGCTATGACCAGTGCATTCTCTTGGCAAAACTCCATTAGCCTCTGCCCTGCTTCATTCTGCATTCCAAGGCCAAATTTGCCTGTTACTCCAGGTGTTTCTTGACTTCCTACTTTTGCATTTCAGTCCCCTATAATGAAAAAGACATCGTTTTTTGTGTGTTAGTTCTAAAAGGTCTTGTAGGTCTTCATAGAACCATTCAACTTCAGCTTCTTCAGCATTACTGGTTGGGGCATAGGCTTGGATTACTGTGATATTGAATGGTTTGCCTTGGAAATGAACAGAGATCATTCTGTTTTTGAGATTGCATCCAAGTACTGCATTTTGGACTCTTTTGTTGACCATGATGGCTACTCCATTTCTTCTAAGGGATTCCTGCCTGCAGTAGTAGATATAATGGTCATCTGAGTTAAATTCACCCATCCCAGTCCATTTTAGTTCGCTGGTTCCTAGAATGTCGACGTTCACTCTTGCCACCTCCTGTTTAACTACTTCCAATTTGCCTTGATTCATGGACTTAACATTCCAGGTTCCTATGCAATATTGCTGTTTACAGCATCGGACCTTGCTTCTATCACCAGTCACATCCACACCTGAGTATTGTTTTTGTTTTGGCTCCATCCCTTCATTCTTTCTGGAGTTATTTCTCCACTGATCTCCAGTAGCATATTGGGCACCTACCAACCTGGGGAGTTTCTCTTTCAGTATCCTGTCATTTTACCTTTCCATACTGTTCATGAGGTTCTCAAGGCAAGAATACTGAAGTGGTTTGCCATTCCCTTCTCCAGTGGACCACATTCTGTCAGACCTCTCCACCATGACCCGCCCATCTTGGGTGGCCCCACACAGCATGGCTTAGTTTCGTTGAGTTAGACAAGGCTGTGGTCCACACGATCAGATTGACTAGTTTTCTGTGATTATGGTTTCAGTGTGTCTGCCCTCTGATGCCCTCTCACAACACCTACCGTTCCCCTTGTAGTGATCAGTAAACCTGTGTAAGAATCTGCTAGGACCTTTGTTAAAAAATCTTTTGGGGTCCCACCTCTATTGATTCTGAGTCACTTAGGAAAAAGATATATATATTTTAGAAAGGGCTCCGGGTTTAGGAAGTCACTTTTTTTTTTTTTTTTTTTTTGCACTCAGGGGCCGGCTCTTTCCACTTGACCAGCTCTTTCCACTTGTGCTCCCAGGTCCTGAAAGCTTGTTGAAAGAGTGGGCTGACATTATATCTGCATATTCTGCAGCCACCTCCTCTCCATGAAACCAAGGAGCAAGGAGAGCAGCAAATGGTTTTATGTTTTTCCATTAAGCAAAATAGGGTACAGTGGTGGTCAGTAGAAGAGAAGGTCTGATCAGTTCTGCTCACTTCTAAGGTATATGAGACAGAAGAGCCGAGCCTGTTGAGGACCTACTGTAGAGCAAGAAGGTATAATCTGTTTGTTGCTGTTCTTCAGTGGCTTAGTCATGTGCAACCTCATGGACTGTAGCACCCCAGGTCTCCCTGTCTTTCACTGTTTCCCTGAGTTTGCTCAAACTCATGTCTGTTGAGTCGGTGTTGCCATCCAATCATCTCATCCTCTGTTGCCCTCTTCTCCCATCGTCAATCTTTTCCAGCATCAGGGTCTTTTCCAATAAGTCAGCTCTTCGCTGACTTTGGCTAAGTGGCCAAAGTATTGGAGTTTCAGCTTTAGCATCAGTCCTTCCAATGAATCTTCGGGGTTGAACTCCTTTAGGATTGACTGGTTGGATCTCCTTGAAGTCCAAGGGATTCTCAAGAGTATTCTCCAACACCACAGTTCAAAAGCACCAATTGTTTGGTGCTCAGTGTTCTTTATGGTCCAACTCACATCCATACATGACTACTGAAAAAACCATAGCTTGTACTATATGGATCTTTGTCGGCAAAGTAATGCCTCTTCTTTTACATACACTGTCTAGGTTTGTCATAGCTTTTCTTCCAAGGAGCAAGCGTCTTAATTTCATGACTGCAGTCACCATCTGCAGTGATTTTGGAGCCCAAGAAAATAAAGTCTGTCACTGTTTCCACTTTTTCCCCTTCTATTTGCCACAAAGTAATGGGGCCAGATGCCATAATCTTAGTTTTTTTAATGCTGAGTCTTAAGCCAGCTTTTTTACTCTCCTCTTTCACCTTCATCAAGAGGCTCTTTAGTTCCTCTTTGTTTTCTGCCATTAAGGTGGTATCATCTGCATATCTGAGATTATTGGTGTTTCTCCTGGCAATCTTGATTCCAGTTTGTGATTCATTCAGCCAAACATTTCACATAACGTACTCTGCATAGAAGTTAAATAAACAGGGTGACAATATACAGCCTTGGCATACTCCTTTCCCAATTTTGAAGCAGGCTGTTATTCTGTTTGTAGGACATATATTAAGTTAACCTTAAAATGCATTCCAATATACATTAGATGCAGACAAATATTGTTTGATTCTACTTGTATTAGGTACAGTTAAATTCATAGAGTCAGAAAGAACATTGGTAAATGCTAGGGGTTGGAGGGTGGGTGTGGGGTGGAGAGGGAAGATGAGGAGTTAGTGTTTAATGGGTACACAATTTCAGCTTGGAATGTGAAAAATTTGAGGAATGGATGATGGTGGGGGTTGCACAACAATGTGAATGTACTTAGTGCCACTGAACTGTGCAGTTAAATATGGTTAAAACAGTATGTTTTATATTATGTGACTTTTACCACAGTAAAAAAAAAATTTTTAGAATAAAGTTAACATATGGTGGTGGATGTTAACTAGATTTATTGTGGTGATTATTTACAATATACAGAAATTTAAAGCCAATATGTCGTACACAGGAAACTAATATGATGTATATCAACTATTTTTTTTAAGCAAAATAGTAAAGCTAGCAAATGTTTTGAGAAAATGTCCTGTAAAATAATGAAACATTGCTTTCAGGAAGTCCTGAGACCGTCCCTTTAGAGAGTGGGCAAAGCTAAACTTCTGTTCAGCAAACTGATGTGAGAAATTTGGGAAGTTTCAAGTACTTCTGAAGGGAAAAGTTTTGTTTTTCCGGAGTTTCACTTCACTTGAGGTAGTAAAATTAAATGAAAGTAGACTAGCAGTCCCTTCTTTGGTAAAAACTGGTTTGGAGAGAGCTGTAGGGAAGCTCATTATGGCGTAGGGTCTGGGAAGGGCAGGATAGATTTTTATTATTAATAGTTTATCTCTCATAGGATGGAGAAAAGTCATGAGGGGCTAAGTTTTAACCAAAATATGAAAGTTGTCCTTAAGTTAAAAAGACAATGCGTACCCAAGATTTGTTCTAATTATATAAAATGATATAAGTATATATATATAAGATATAACAATGGCTATTAGTTGGTGGATCAGTGTTCCCATCCAATAGAGGAGTGGATCTTAAAGATATAATCTTTCACTTTACAATTTTTTTCACTGAAGTATAGTTGATCTTCAATGTTATGTTAGCTTCTGATGTATGGCAAAGAGACTCAGATACATACATATATATATATATACACACACACACACACACACACACATATATATATATATATATATATTCTTTTTTGTTATAGGTTATTGCTGCTGCCGCCAAGTCACTTTAGTCATATCCAACTCTGTGTGACCCCATAGACGGCAGTCCACCAGGCTCCTTTGTCCCTGGGATTCTCCAGGCAAGAACACTGGAGTGGGTTGCCATTTCCTTCTCCAGTGCAGGAAAGTGAAAAGTGAAAGTGAAGCCGCTCAGTCGTGCCCAACTCTTAGCAACCTCATGGACTGCAGCGCACCAGGCTTCTCCATCCATGGGATTTTCCAGGCAAGAGTACTGGAGTGGGGTGCCATCACCTTCTCCATTATAGGTTATTACAATATATTAAATATAATTCCCTGTGCTATACAGTAGGACCTTGTAGTTTGTCAGCTTTACGTATAGTAGCTTGTATCTGTTAATTCCAAACTCCTACTTTTTCTACCCCCTCCACTCCTCCTGTCTTTGGTAGCCATAAGCTTGTCTTCTATGTCTTTGAGTCTGTTTCTGTTTTGTAAATCAGTTCACTTGCATCCTACTTGAGATTCCACATCTAAATGATATCATATGATCTTTGCTTTTCTCTGTCTGACTTACTTCACTTGGTATGATAACCTCTAGGTCCTTCCTTGTTGTTGAAAATGACATCATTTCATTCTTTCTGATGGCTGAGTAGTGTTGCATTGCATATAGGTACCACTGCTTTACCCATCCCTCCACTGATGAACATTTAGGTTACTTCCATACCTTGACTATTGTAAACAGTGCTGCTATGAACATTGGGGTGCCTGTATCTTTCTGAATTAAAGTTTTGTATAGACCTGTGCATAGGAGTGGGATTGTTGGTTCATATGGTAGCTCTATTTTTAGCTGTTTGAGGAGTCTTCATACTGTTTTTCATAGTGACTACATCAATTTACATTCCCAACACAGCGTAGGAACCCTCCACTCTCAAATGTCTCTAGGTGAAGCTTGGTCAGACCTGGAATGAAAGGCTGCAGAAATAACTAGGCTTGTTATGTTTGTTACATAGAGAAAGTGAGGGCAGAATTCCTTAGTTGACATTAGCTAGAAAATCTCTACTTAGCATCCTCAATGGGAGGAGAGATACATGTTAAAGTATATCCATTAACCCATCTCCTGGGGCATTAATCCAACTACAGTGACTTTGTTTTCCACTGCAGTGTGGAAATCTAGGTGTTCAGAAATAGATACTACACTGTGATCCCTTCAGTCAGCCCATTTCTTGCATACTTTTTTTTTTTCTTCGCTATTAATGAAAGAAACTTGACAGGGAATTCATTTTCTAAAGTATAGCCCTTTGCAGATAAACTTGACAGATCAAAGTCTGCTTATAAAAACCTTGTCCACTTTCTGCATTAGGAGAGAAGCCTGTTGGCTGTTGGGAGGTAACATCTTGGAAGCTACAGTGTCTGGGAGGAGGTTTAGGGTTTTGGACCTGTGGCTGGTGCCTGAGGGATGCGCCACAAATTGGGGAAGGCTCATTCTTCTGAACTAAGTTAATTCTACACAGCCAGCTTAGTCTTTGGGTGGGAGAATCTCAGGCCTTTTAGACCTGGCTACCTGCCTAAAGAGAAAGCTCAATTTGAAGTCAAAGAAAAGGAATGTATAGTTTGCCTGAGGCAGAAGAAATAAAAGATAAGAAACCAGCCTCAGGGTCCAAGCCTTTGGCACAGAGGAAATCTGAAAGGCCTCATAAACATTGAAGGAAGGCAGCAGAAAGTACGGTCAGTTGGGGGGAGATAGTTGGGTAGATCCCACGGGTAGCTGAAGGATGGCTTAATAAGCCAGCACATCATTAAGTTCTGCAACTGACACAAAGGCCTCAATCCTCTTAGATATTATTTAGCCTAAGATGTAGGGCTTCCCAAGGGGCACAGTGGTAAAGAATATGCCTGCCAGTGCAGGAGACGCAAGAGATGTGGGTTGGATCCCTGCATTGGGAAGATCCCCTGGAGAAGGAAATGGCAACCCATCCCAGTATTCTTGCTTGGAAAATTCCCTGCCAGAGGAGCCAGGTGGGCTACAGTCCAGGGGATAGTGAAGATTTGGACACAGCTGGGCACACAGCACAGCACAGTAAAGACTCATGTTTGCCTCAAATATGTTGTCCCCTCTCCTTCAGGGAGCAAAGCAAAGGAGGGTGGACAGAGCCAGCTCTTCCTCAAGGTGATCACAAGGACCTAATAGCCTGCTTCCTGCCCCACGGAAGATGAAACTTATGCTCTAGACTGACCTCAGTCCTGCAGTTTGTCTAAACTTGATAAAAATGTGTCCGTGTTTCAGTCTTTCTGGGAGATGCATGTTGTAGGGTGGTGGAGAATATTTCAACCACAGAAGCTATTGAACTGGGCATGGGTGGGTGTTTACTTAGAACAAACAAAGTGATTATGTATGATGTAAATAAACCAAAACAACAGATGTGAGCAGTGTGATGATAAGGCAGCTGCTGCTGCTAAGTTGCTTTAGTTATGTCTGACTCTGTGCGACTCCATAGATGGCAGCCCACCAGGCTCTGCCGTCCCTGAGATTCTCCAGGCAAGAACACTGGAGTGGGTTGCCATTTCCTTCCCCAATGCGTGAAAGTGAAAAGTGAAAGTGAAGTCGCTCAGTTGTGTTGGACTAGTAGCGACCCCATGGATTGCAGCCTACCAAGCTCCTCCGTCCATGAGATTTTCTAGGCAAGAGTACTGGAGTGGCTTGCCATTGCCTTCTCCTGATAAGGCAGCTGCTGCTGCTGCTGCTGCTAAGTTGCTTCAGTCACAGTGGTTCCTAAAGCCATGCTGTGTAAACGTCCCTGACTGGCGTTGGAGCCACTGATCACAAACTTCTTCCGCTGGAACTCTGCAATGTCTTGACTCTGCTCTGATCATCCATACATATCATGTTCATTTCTACCAGCTCGAGGAATCTGGGTATCTAACTGTAGGAGTAGTTGCTGTGGCACTTTATAAGGGCTATAGATCAATTGAAGAAAGGAGAACTACCTGGGGGTAGTGAGCGATACAAAAATAACAAGGTTATACTTGTAATAGGGTATTTTTTACTAGCTGATGCTAGTAAAGAAAACACTCCATCTCTCTTTAACCACCACTTCCTTCAGCTGTGCCCTGTCTGACGATGTCCATTCACATCTATAGAAGCTCATTTTTAAACTGGAGCAGGCCAAAGGCATTTAGTGGAGGAAAGATGACAGAGAAAGAAGGATGAAGGGAATAAAAGTTCCCTGTTCTAAAACTTAGGGTTGGATTTAGGGCACAACAGAGCTGGGGGCTCTATTACATTTTTCAAGACTGATATTTTATTTAATTCTAGACTCAAGCATATTATCTGTGTCTTTGGGTCAGAGTGTTGCCCAGAATTGGGAAGAACGCTCTTCTCCATGTTTTTGCAAAGAACCGGATGCCATCCTGGAACCCTGAGTCTTGGAGACTTTAGAGACATCCAAGGACAGGGCAGCGTGCTTGGCATGGGCATTTTTAGAGAGGGCTGGGGTGGGGAGAGACTCTTTGGGCATCTCTGCAGACAACAGGTGGGGACTGAAAGAGGGCAGACCTGCATGCTAGCTACAGCAGATGACTGGATGTATGAGTACTCGTGGGCCACTGGGGACTCCCCGGAGACAAATGGACAAGGAATAAAGTACTGCTGTGGGGTGGGGTTCTTAAGCCAATGGACACTTGAGCTTCACACTCACTGTCAAAATGTTTATGAACTGGGGAGAGCAGGGCAGAGTATGTTAATTAGATTACAAACAAAGGACACAACAGAGACTTTGGAAAAATTCTAATTGGTTCACTTGTGAAGCTCTAGCCAGACCTTGGCTGATTCGATTGTGTTTTTAAAGGGAAACTGAGGCTCAAGATCAAGTAGCAAAGCTGAAGCCTATTCCCATGGGGCCTGGCTGAGGTGCTTATTAAGAGTTTGGAGTTTGGTTCACATGGGGAACCATTCACCTGAATCTTGTATATACTCCTCCAGACAGAGTACCTCCCTCTCTCTCAGGGGAGAATGACACAGGCCATATGTTCACAAAATGTGTTGTGAGTATGTCCTGGTATGTCTTTTCTGGACATATCTATATTACTTCTTCTGTCCACAGAATTGGCTCTCAGCTGCTGCTTTTCTGCCAAGTGAACCTGACCCCCTTGTAGCAATGGTTGATGGGGTGGACTTTTCACCCAAGCAAGACCAACCTTCTTCCTCTGTCAGTTTGGAATTTTTCAAGGACAGAGGCTCATGGTCAACTATATCAATGGCAGTGCTCTAAAGCGGTGCTTCTCACTCTCGCACAACAGTCAATGGGGGTCTTGTTAAAATGCAGATTCTGGTTCAGTCAGTCTGGGGTGAGGCCTGAGAGTCTGCATTTTCAACGAATGCCCAGGTTCTTGGACCACATTTTGAGTAGCAAGGACCTATGCATGTGTGCTAAGTCGCTTCAGTCGTGTTCAACTCTTTGCAACCCCATGGACTGTAGCCTGCTGGGCTCCTACTGTCCATGGCATTCTCCAGGCAAGAATATTGGAGTGGGCTGCCATTCCCTCCTCCAGGGGATCATCCTGATCTAGGGATCGAAACTGCATCTCCTGTGTCTCCTGCATTGTAGGCATATTCTTTATCACTGAGCCACCAGGAAAGCCCAGCAAGGTCCTATAGTAAGCTCCTTTTGCTAAGAGAAAATTTGCTAAGAGAAAATTTTCTATTATTTACCCCAAGAGGTGTACATTTATTATTTTCTAAATTATACCAATATAATACTATTATGTATATTACCAAGCATACAAAGATAAGAAGAAATTAAAATGAGATAAAACTAAGTAGAAACAGAAATTTGAGTATTTCCTTCCTGTACCTCACTCAGAGGATTGTCTGGTAACTCCCAAGGGTGTGTGCACACTGCTCTGGGGGCCACTGCTCCAGGGGGAAGGTGCTAAGCCCACTGGTCAGAGCCCCTAGTTTTCCTGGTTCTGTTCATGCTGAGGATTGGAAGTCGGAAGCCTCCACCAGCTCTCTGATATCCTATCCTAGCAATGATCTCTTCATGTGCACTGTTACTTGCAGGCAAAGGCAGGGCAAGGGACTGAATATTTGTGTCCTCCAAATTCATGTTGAAACTCTAATTCCAATATGATGCTATTTGGAGTTGGGCTTGAATCTAAGAAGAGAGGTGAGGCTATACTTGGGGAAAATGGGCTAAAGAGCATGAAATTGTCAGGGGAAGTGGTATAGCGCAATGGCTCTGGACAATGTGAGGATATCACAGGCCTCTTTTCATACTTCATGCTACTTGGCAGAAGTGGCTGGCTGCCAGCAAAGAGCTCTGTCTCTCTCTGTCTTACAGGAAACTGATTAGAGAGAACCCCAGTGCCAGCCCTCCTCTCCTTAGGCTCATGGTCAAGGAGGAGATGTGGGAAGAGCCATGCTCTTCTAGATTCCTCTGAAATGATGCCCAGTAGGAAGGTACATCAATTTATTAATAGTACTAATTCCACAGGAGGTACATTGGTATAAAAGAAAATTTGAAATCTAAAAGGCGAACACACGTGGGGAGAGATGTTCAAATCATTTAGTAATAAGAGAAATGCCAATTAAACAAGAACAAGAGATCATTTCCCACCTAGACACGCAAAATTGGAAAGCTAGATGTACAAGGCTCAGGCAGGGAAGGGAGGTTCCACGAAGCTCCATCCTGTGGTGTGTGCAGCCGGCTGCAGGGGACCCTGGCAGGGAAACGGCAGATCCTCCATCCACGAATACGCTTTAAGCCAGCAAGCCTACTCCCAAAGGAGGGGACACAGGTGGGAATGTTCCCCGCAGTACACTCACTGTGGGGCTCCTCAGTGTCCATCACTGGGACAGGCAAAGCCTGGAGGAGCCGGCAGTAGACACACTCGGTGCACAGAAAGAAACAGGAAACGGATCCTAAAATCATGGCATTTTGTGGTCAGCGGCATGGGAAAGGGAATGGGGCTAAAAGGGGATGGGGAGGGGCCTTGCACATATCGGTAGTGAAGTTCAGTTAGTTCAGTTCAGTTCAGTCACTCAGTCGTGTCCAACTCTTTGTGACCCCATGAATTGCAGCATGCCAGGCCTCCCTGTCCATCACCAACTCCTGGAGTTCACTCAGACTCACGACCATCGAGTCAGTGATGCCATCCAGCCATCTCATCCTCTGTTGTCCCCCTCTCCTCCTGCCCCCAATCCCTCCCAGCATCAGAGTCTTTTCCAATGAGTCAACTCTTCGCATGAGGTGGCCAAAGTACTGGAGTTTCAGCTTTAGCATCATTCCTTCCAAAGAGATCCCAGGGTTGATCTCCTTCAGAATGGACTGGCTGGATCTCCTTGCAGTCCAAAGGACTCTCAGGAGTCTTCTCCAACACCACAGTTCAAAAGCATCAATTCTTTAGCATTCAGCCTTCTTCACAGTCCAACTCTCACATCCATACATGACCACAGGAAAAACCATAGCCTTGACTAGACAGACCTTAGTCGGCAAAGTAATATCTCTGCTTTTGAATATGCTATCTAGGTTGGTTATAACTTTCTTCCAAGGAGTAAGCATCTTTTAATTTCATGGCTGCAGTCACCATCTGCAGTGATTTTGGAGCCCCTCAAAATAAAGTCTGACACTGTTTCCACTGTTTCCCCATCTATTTCCCATGAAGTGATGGGACCAGATGCCATTGGAAAAGAAAAAAAAAAAAAAAGCATGAAAAAAAGAAATTCTGTCAACTAGCCAAGGCCACTTTGTGGTGTTTCTTCCACAGAGTAATGTCTGGGGACTCAACAACTTGCCTGTTGGTTCAAGGTGAATCCAGGGAGTAACACAGAAGCAGAGGGCTTTCCCTGCCCCCACCTTCACCACATAAACACAGATACATAACACACACAACATGCATACACATGGATAGACACATGCACCCACAGAGATACATACTGGACACGGTTACACATGTGTACACATACCATGTAGACACAGAGACACACGTATACACACATATACATATGTATACACATACACATATAGACACACATATACACACACATATATATACACACAGGTACACCCACACCCTCATGCACATGGGTGCCATTTCCCCACTATTTCTGGGATGCTACTGTTTCCTTGATCCTATCTCTCTGTCTTAAAATACGATGCGGTATTGTCTTCTGGGGAGATCATTCTACCTTGTGAGTTAACTAAATCAGCTATCCCACTGGATCTTGTAACTATACCTTTTCCCAGGGCCTCCTCCAGGTCTGTCCCATCAACATCTTTCAGAGCTGGGGCCTGTGAATCTGCATTTTGGTCAGGCTGTTTCGTAAAACTGATAATGATTCTAATCATCTGACCATTTTGGAAACCAAGCAGTTTTCAACACGGCTGCCCAGTAGGATCACCAGGAGAGCTGAAAACAAACAGCAAAATCTGTGGCCTAGGCTTTATCTCGGACCAATAAACTAGAAGCTTCCTGGGTGGGGTGTGGGGGTTTTGTTTTGAACCTTCCTGGGGTTCTACTATGCAGCCAACATTGAGCACCAGGGTCCCTGGGCAAAATTTCCTCCAGTTTCCTGCATCACCTGAAGTGCTCGCTAAGCACACAGCTCTTGGGCCCTTCCTCTGGAGATTCTGATACCGATGCATCTTGGTTGAAGCCTAGGAATTTGCATTTTCAACAAGTACAAGGCTTGATCTTGCCTCCAACAGTGGGATAAAAAGAATCAATTTTGTTCTCAGTGTGGAAGAGAGCTCCCTTCATCATTCTCTTCCCCTTGTCCCCTCTTCCAACTCTGGACAAGACTCCTCACTAGGAAGAAAGGGGTACATGGTTGGACACATATTTTGTAGTCTGTTTTCCAGTGTTCATCACTGAGTTCTAAGATAGCACAGTTTTGGAGAGGTTTTTCTTTCCACAGCTGTGCATTTTCCTTAGTGGCTGTCCCTGAATTTTTCTCCCACACCTGGGGTGCATTCCCTGGAGCTGCTGGGGCAGGTGCAGAGGTGAGGGAGGCAACATGACATGGATTAACAATTGCCATGTCTTAGGATGCTCTCTGTTTAGCCCTCCTGGCATGTATTCTGCTTGTCAGCTCTTCCTTGAGACCATCAATTAGGTGACTGCTCCAGACTGAATCCATTCTCACAACCAAAGCAACCGTATGTGAGAGGTCATTGTTTTCTCTTTGGATCAGAGACTCTATTTGAGGTTCCTTTTGTCATCATTCTCAATAATTCTTGACCTTATCTGAATTGACCTTTTCAATATACATGATAGATAAACAGCTATTTCCCTCTCCCAAATGAGGAAAAGACACTAATAGTCCAATTATAGGAGAAAAATACAAGTGGCCAATAAATAAGTAATAATAATAGCAATAATAAAAAATAAATGCAAGAAATTTACAATGAGATATCAATTTTTCATGTGGTATGGCAAAGATTAAAGATTAATAATAATGTGCATTGTTGGTGTGGTTGTTGTCAAACAGCATTCCCATTGGTGGGAACTATGAATTGGTCCAAAAACTGTAGAGGAAAATCTGGCAGTAGCCATCAAAATTTAAAATAACGCATATCACTGAGAAAGCAATTCCAGTTCTAGTAATTTACTTTACAGAGCTATTGACAAAGATATGCAAAAATATCTATATTTATATGAGTCTATATCTATCTACATAGATGTAGGTATTTGTTTCAGAACTTTTTATACAAGTGAAACATTGGGAAATACCCTAAATCTCCACCAATAGGGGGACAATAAAATCATCTCTGGTTCATCTAGATATTCTGCAGCTGTTAACTAGAATGAGGTGGACCGGTATGCACTGATGTTAAAGATCATTGGGTCATTAACTAAAGAAAACAGTGGTTGTTGGTGGTTTAGTTGCTAAGTCATGTCCAACTCTTGCAACCCCGTGAACTATAGCCCACCAGGCTCCTCTGTCATGGGATTCTCCAGGCAAGAATACCGGAGTGGGTTGCCATTTCCTTTTCCAACTAAATAATGAGGAATACCTTCCAGGTCTTGGCCTTTGGCCCTAGGCGCAGAGGTTTCTGGAAGCTGAAAGTCATAATGACGTCTGTATGATCTCCGGCCGCAGGCTGTGTGCGAGCTTGGACCAAAGAGCGGCAGGAGAAAACCAGACTGTGGGTGGGGCCGGTAAGGGCCTCTGGGGGTTGAGGCAGAGGACCCAGTGCTGCAGATGAGTTTCTCCAGTCTCCGGCGGCCATGGAGAGCACAGTGTACAGGTGACTCTGCAGAGGGCCACCCCTCATCGGGTGGGGCAGTGGTGAAGAGTCTGCAGGTTCCCTGTGACAATCCGAAGTGTAAAGGATGACAACAGCAGCTCAGCCAGCTTTTGAACCTGCAAGAAGAGGTGGGAGCGGAAAAGGTGAAGATGATTTGAACTAACGCTCAAAGCAATATTCAAGCAGAGACCTACCCTCTCATACAAAGATAAAATGTAGACAGACCACTCAGGATGCCCCTGAAGATATGCGGATCTGTGATTTCAGGAGAGAGCTGGAAAACAGAGAGAGCTGCTGCTGCAAAATAAAAATAGAGAGCGGCCCACCTGAGAACACACAGCCTCCTCGTCAGTGTCAAAGAAGCTCCATTGGACCAGATTCCCGCGGCCAAGCTTGATGTAGACCACCCTCTAACAGAGGAGGAAGATGAAGATTTTGAAGAGGAGAGTGACGAGGATGACACAGTAGCTCTTCCTGCAGAGCTGGAAAGAATTCAAACAGCAAGAACTGAAGAGCAGGCCAGGAAGGAACAAGAACAAAAGCTGAAGAAGAAAAGAGTCCTATAGAAAACATTCTGAGTGGAAACCCTGTCCCTAATCTCACTGGCCCATCCCAGCCTCAGGCCAGCTTCAAAGTTAAAAGAAGGTGGGATGATGATGTTGTCTTCAAGAACTGTGCAAAAGGTATAGATGATCAGAAGAAAGACAAAGGTTTATGAATGATATGCTGTGATCTGAATTTCATAAAAGGTCATGGAGAAATAAATAGTACAGTTTTATGTGCTGAATTGAAGTCTGTGAAGTGTAAACAATCTGACTTTTTTTTTCTTCTCCCCCATTTAAATTATGTATAGGCTTCCCTAATTTTTAGTTTCAAAATATCTTTTCCTTTATTGACTCCTTACCGGATAAGGACTTAGGAATTGGTTTAACCCAGTTTCCATCTCAATATTTCTAATCACGTGTTTTCTTTTAAATATGGGAAAAAAGACTGCTTATTTTAATAATCTAAATAGTCAAATTTGTGTCCCCAACTTTTTGTTGAAAAGTATGTGGCTGATAAAACATTGCCTATTTTTAAAAAATGAGGAATATCCAGCTTGCTTAGAACTTAAAAAAATTTTGTTCTGAGGTAATAAAGAAACAAAGGAGTAAAAACAAAGACTTGACTCTCATTCCCATCACTAACAAGCTATACAATTTTGTCAAGTTAATAGCTTCATTGAACCTCGATCTTTATATTGAAAATGAAAGGAGACACAATCACTACTTCATAGAATTATTATAAAGTTTTAAAGAGATTATGTATTTAAACTAAATAAATGCTAGTTCCCATTTCCACAAAGGTAAAAATTTTGCTCAGTTGCTCAGTCATGTCTGACTCTTTGCAACCCATGGACTGTAGCCCTCCAAGCTTCTCTGTCCATGGGATTACCCAGGTAAGAATACTGGAATAGGTTGCCATTTCCTCCTCCAGGGGATCTTCCTGACCCAGGGATCAAACCCACATCTCCTGCATTGGCAGGTAGATTCCTCACCACTGAGCCACTGGGAAGGCCCTTATAAGGGCACTGCTGCTGCTGCTGCTGCTGCTGCTAAGTCGCTTCAGTCGTGTCCGACTCTGTGTGACCCCAGGGACAGCAGCCCAGTAGGCTCCCCCATCCCTGGGATTCTCCAGGCAAGAACACTGCAGTGGGTTGCCATTTCCTTCTCCAATGCATGAAAGTGAAAGTGAAGTTGCTCAGTCATGTCCGACCCTCAGCGACCCCATGGACTGCAGCCTTCCAGGCTCCTCCGTCCATGGGATTTTCCAGGCAAGAGTACTGGAGTGGGGTGCCATTGCCTTCTCCAATAAGGGCACTAATCCCATCAAAAGTCACTAATCCCATCAAAAGTCACTCACCCTAATTACCTCATTTAAACCTAATTCCCCCGCAAAGGTCTTTCCTCCAAATACCTTCACTCTGAGAGTTAGGGCTGCAACATGAGAACTTGAGGGAAGGCAACAATTCAGTCATTAGCATACTCCCAAACTTAACAGAAATCTATTCTAAAACTCCATGGCAGAATAATCCAAGCTGGTAGAACAAGAGCTGAAAGGCAAAAAAACTCTGGGTTCTGTGAGAAAGCAGTAATAAATAGTATCAACAGCTAACAGTTACTATCACTTGCCACATACCAGGAACTACTTAACATATTTTACATGTATCATCTTAAAATAGAGCAGTGAGGTTGCTACTATTACATGCCTGATAGCTCAGTCGGTAAAGAATCTGCCTGCAATGCAGGAGACCTGTGTTTGATACCTGGGTCGGGAAAATCCCCTGGAGGAGGAACTGGCAACCCTCTCCAGTAGTCTTGCCTGGAAAATCCTATGAGGAGCCTGGTGGTCTACAGTCCATGGGGACACAAGAGTCAGGCATGACTTAGTGACTAGACCACAACATGCATCATCTTAAAATAGAGCTGTGAGGTTGCCACTATTTGTCCATTTTACAGAAGAGGACAGTGGAGTCACAGAGAGATGTGATGAACTTGCCTAACGGTTGGTTTAGATTTGACACAGGCAGTCTGGCTCCAGAGTCCTTGAACTTCACTTCATTATTCTGCCTTCCTAGTAGCTACCCTTAGGGGAAGACTTCAATTTCATCTCCTTTCTCAGAACAGTGACATATGGAGACGCTCAACAAAGAATAGCCCGGGGGCAAATTTCTTAACCTATCTGGGCCTCAGTTGTCCTACCTCTTAAACAACCAGTAGAATTTACTTAATAGGGTCAGTGTCAATGGTGGTTGTGGTTTAGTCGTTAAGTCATGTCCAACTCTTGCGACCCCATGGACTGTAGCCTGCCAGGATCCTCTGTCCATGGGATTCTCCAGGCAAGAATATCGCAGTGGGTTGCCATTTCCTTCTCCAGGGGATCTTCCCAACCCAAGAATCAAACTCAGGTCTTCTGCATTGCAGGCAGATTCTTTATCAACTGAGCTACAAGGGCAGCCCGTCAGTGTCAATACTTAATAAAATAAAAGATGTAAACACTTACTAATGCATGTAGCATATAATGAACACTCAAACCAAGCAGCTAGGAATATTACTATTATTATGTCTTCAAAGAGGCTCTCTACAAACATCTGGTCACATGCCTGACCACTCCCCATTCAATAGGAAGCTACATCAGCAAAATCACTGGAGTCCCTGGTCTCTGCGCCCGGCACCATGTAGGTGCTCAGTAAACATTAGTTAAATGAATGAATGAACGGCCTAAACAACCACCAGCTCCAATGACTGGCCTTCTCTCTCCCTCCTGGAATGCACATTGATTTGTTCTGGATTTCTTGATAATTAATCTCTTGACAAAATTTAAGACCTGTTAATTACCCCTGATTAATTAGGGTGAACTTTTTAATTGCTTCCCTAAGCTGAAATACACTGTCAATAGGCCCCATAATTAGTGACCCAGTAATCAGTTTTAAACCAATTATCCCAGGATAACAAGTAAAACTAGGCAAGAAGTGCCCCAGGGGGCTTGGGCCAATTTCAGTGGAACTCATGTGGGTGAAGAATGCATGTTCAATGTAATTGGAAATATGGATACTCAGATTCTCTTGGGTATTTCATTTGTCTCAGTTTTCACTGCTGTATTATTTGAAAACAACAAAATAAGTATACTCCTTACCCACCCAATCAAAGGCCTGGAACTGAATCATGGAGTTGCCTGACCGCTTCTGGGTACAATTAGGGCCATCACATCAGGCTGTGCAGGTTTGTACTGTGCAACTCCGGGGTGTCATTTACACCGTAGTCCATGTGAACAGCACCGCTGAATGTGGAGCACCGCACAACCTGAGTGCAATAACCTGTAGACCACGTGGTGTAAGTGTTGGGACCTAATCGTGAAGAATTCCCCCAAAGGAAGTCATGGGCTTGGATGCCTTCTCAGCTTTCCCAAAATGGGAAAATGCAAGTGGCAGATGCTTTTCATGGTCTGTCGAGAACTATGGACTTCTATTAAATGCCCATTTAATTTCTGCCAATCTAACTACTTGGATTTGAAAAGAAAATTAAGAAAAAGAAATAATAACTTAAATAGCACTAGCAATTCTTCCTGCCACTTCATTCAATAAGTGCATGCCCCAAAGTGAGGCTAAAATGGGGCCTTGAATCTGCTATTCCTTGCGTGCCTCTTGTAAAGACAGTATCATGCAGTGTGGAGTATTTAAAGATTGGTGCTTTTTAAACAGCAGGACTGACAAGCAAGCCATCAAAGAAATGAAGATTTCTCCCTATAGTGGAGGAAAACTGGCTGGGATGGTCTTTTTAAAAGATGATATAAAACCCCTCAAACATGGTACCTTCTTAAGCAATTCAAGAGTAATTTTGACAATGTGAGATTTTTCTCTTTTTCTGCCTACTTGTGAATCTAGTGTCCTTCCCATGAGGCAGAATCCCAGTTTGGGAAGGCAGGTGCTAATTGACCCAGGAGCCATTTTTCTCAATATGTAAGATCCCAGGTAGACTAGTTGGTTTTCAAGATATGGACTGACTACTTTAGGATTACCCCAGGATGCTTGTTTTTCAAATACAGATTCCTGGTCCCCACTCCAGATCTCTTACTTCAGAACATCTAGGCATATGGCTCCAGAATTTGCATTACTACAAATTCCATCTGGCTGCGACTTACATACTCTCAACTATAATTTCAGGTGAGGGTAGGAAGCTTGCCAGTGTTATCCACGGCCCTGACTTCAGGGCCTGGCACTAGCCTGGTGCGTGGTAAATGTTTAATATATATTAGTGACAGAATGAGTCTTTTGATTTGATTTAGCAATCCACAGGGCAGGAGCTAAGACATTAGCCAAGATGGGCCTTAAGAAAGAGTGATGTATCTCATCCTGCTTCTTAGGACTGCTTCAGGACCATGGTCTGAGACCTGCCTCAGGAAACTGCAGGTCAGCTCATTTCCTGCCACCAGCTTCCTGCCCTCTGTATAGCATCTCACAGAAGCCATTAGCCGTTCATTTAGCGCCTAATCCTCTAATCCAACGGCTTGTTGATCTGCCAAGTAAGAAATATGTAGAGACACAAGCCACTTGTTCCCAGAGTTATCTCCAGCTGGTGAGAGGGAGGCAGCTGTGGAACAGGCTTTAGGTTTTGTTCTCTGATCCAGGAAATCCCAGAGTAATACTAGGCTGTGGCTTCCCCATTTGGACCCTTCTGGTGTTGAGGGTTCCTCCAAGAGCCATTACTAAAAAGATGAGAAACACCTCAACAGCCCTGGGAGTCTAGATGCTGAAAAATACAACAGGATGCTTCTCCATTGAGAATATAATCAGACTGCTACACTTTGCCCAAACATCTCATCCCTTCAGCAGGGATTTATTGAGCACCTACTGTATGCCAGGCACTACTTGAGTTTGCTTGAGAAACATCAAGATCCCCGTCTTTGTGGAGCTACCAATAAGCTTCCTGCACTCTAAATTCTGTCCCTTTAGCAGAGGATGGGGCCTCTCTATGGGTCTGAACTGCCCATCCAGCCAAATGCCTCTGCAGCCTTCCTCTGGGCTGCCCCCAGTGATACCTTCTTCCCAGGCTCTCCTCATCCTTAGTTAAGATTTGGGTGGGGTTAGTGACTTGACTGTGTGAACAGCTGCTCTGAGAGTTTGGACCTGACCCAACAGAATCCTGTCCTCAAAGAAGCCTCAGAAATCCTCCAATATCTGTTGCTTCCATTCCCCATGCCAGAAGTCTCCTCTCGTCCCCCCATATCTCCCCTCCACACCCTCTACCCTACAAAGATGCCCCAGATGCTGGGCTATATGTAGTACATCCACAAGCATCCATGTCCTCTTGCTTCCAGTTGGGTTTGGCAAATGGGAGGCAAAAAACAACAGAATGAAGCCATTTATTTCTCTGGGTCCCTTTCTCTCTGAGAGATAAGCTCAGGTTGGCTAGGTCCCTCAGAAGAAGGTACCTCTCAGAGAGGCTTGCTCTAGACAGCTCTCCTTCCCTTCACCCCTTCGGTTGTGGTTGGTGACAACTCCACTGCCAATCCCAGATTCTGCACTGGGGAGGAGCAAGATCTCCCCCAGATCCTACAGGGGGCCCCTGAGGCTGCCCGTAACCCTACTCACACTTTAGCAATCCGTTTCTCTCTTAGTACATCCTTCTCCGGTTGTACGAATCTGAACGTGCCATCTGATTTCTGAGCAGGACCTGAATGGCGCACCTCCTCTCCCCACTTTTTTCTCTCTGAAGAAGCTAAAATCAAGGTTGCAAGCTCAGTTCCTCAGGCCACTTCTGGCTCACAGATGTGTCTTCTTGAGCCTTCACCATGTTGGCCCTCGTATGCTCTTATATTTGGAAGAACAGTTGCCATCACTAAAAAATCAGGGTAATTCACGTAACAACTAAATGGTCAGCTTCTCTTGAGAAGTTAGAATTTCTGGCAATACTAGACCTGTGGTTCTACGTTAGTGGTCTAGAGCTAAGTGGTAGCTGTCTACTGAACATAGGATATGGAGCAGAATGTAATTTCCTATTTGCCGCCGTCTCCACCACCCTCTATAATCATCTTGATATTGAGGTTGCATGTTGCCTAGCATTTACTGTTGTCTTGTTTTCCTTAGAGTTAAGAGAGAAACAACATTTTTCTATTCTTTATGTTTAGTAAAAATTGGGAAAATAGCAGCTAAGCCAGGTGGTGGGGGGCAGGATATGAGCAAATTTCTTTGTAGAAATAAAGACAATTCCTACTTTTTGCTTTTGAATCCCCTGCCTACTTTACTAATCTTTGTTCCAAACGTCAAGTTTGCATTGGTTGGTTCAGAAACACATCTTTAGGTAAATCTGTCTTAAAGGCATCAAATGAGAGCTCAGGGTGAGAGCAAAAATAAATGAATTAGGACTGAATTAGGCTAAGATGAGCTAGGTGGGTTTTAGAATGAGTCCACTTTCACCCACATCTTCTCATTGCCCCACCCCTGAACTGTAAACATCCTGAAACAGAGACTTCAGGAAAAGGGCTAGGCCAATTTTAGAAAAGTTAGAGACTACAGAGGATAGCTAAAATTGATAAGGAATTGAGCTAATCTTACTTTATATACAAACCTTCATTTATATCACCTCATTTTTACCTTTGGGCTTCACAACGGCTCAGAGGAAAATAATCCACGTGCAATACAGGAGGCACAGGAGATAATTGGTTAGATCCCTGGGTCAGGAAGATGCCCTGGAGGAGGAAACAGCAACCCACTCCACTGTTCTCTCCCGGATAACCCCATGGACAGAGGAGCCTGGTAGGTTATAGTCCATGGGGTCACAAACAGTCAGACACAACTGAACAACTGCGCACCTGCCCTTATAAGAAGAGAAGGGAGAAAAGAGAGTTTGCATTCCCTTTCTGTCTCTCTCTCCCACCTGCCATGTGAGAGGATAGTGACTATCTACAAGCCAGGAAGAGAGAACTCACGAGAACCTGATGACGCTAGTAGCCCAATCTCAGATTTCCAGCTCCAGAATTGCGAGAAATAAATTCTGTTGTGTAAGCCATCTAGTTTGCAATATTTTGTTATGGCAGTCCAAGCTGACTAGTACAGAGTGTTTATGAATTTTCTAGAATTGATTGCCTGGGGTCAATTGGGTTAAGTGCTATATAGTAGGGGGTGAATCCCATCTCTCTGATACAGAAATGCTCTGTTGCCAAAAGACAGCTTTGATAACAGGGAGGATGGCAAGTCCAGAGAGTGAGAGTGGAGTCCCCTAATAAGCTCCCCAGTTGCATCTTTTCTGGGGCAGAAACTTAGAGATGGAGGGATCAGGCTCTGCCCAGTGCAATGCTGATGTCCAGGGAACTATAGGGGTGAGAAATACTGAAGCCAGGATGGTAGAATGAGACAATATGGGCTGCACATAGAGCCCAGATGTCACTCTACGCTCACCTTAGTCGCCAGCCTGAGACTCCAAAAATAAGAACTCATTTCCTTTTAGGTCCAAAGGAAATAACAGGAGGCCATACAAGGTGTGGAAGTTAGGACTGCAGAGGCTGAAGTCCAAGGGCCTGGGTTCAATACTGTCCCTGGCACTAACTAGCTGGCTCTCTTTGGGTAGGTGACTTAATCTCCATGATTTAGCTTCCTCCTCCTCTAATGGGCATAACAATATGTGAATTCAATGGCTTTCAGTATGTAAAGTAACTCAGTGCCCAGCGCGCAGTGAGCGCCCCCAAATGGTCTTTTGCTACATAATAACTCCATGTACCATTCGCCAAGATGGGGAGAAAGTTCAGTTTGTTCCTGGATTTGCTTTCCCAAAACATTCCCAAAGAACCCCAAGGTCCACTTCTTGCTAGTCTCTGCTTTATACGTCAGGGAATAGTTGGCAAAATCCTTCTGAACAGGAGGTCAGCAAATGCGGACTGACCTTAAATTCTGTAGTCTCTGAAACTATGTTTTGATGCTCTAAGGAAACAATTACTTCTCCTTGCTCTCTGTGTAGGTGTTTTATAGGAGTAGTTGCTGCATGGAATTGACATTATTATAGTGCTGAACCTTGGCAGGAGACAAAACACCCTTTCTGTAATCAAGGGGTTTAGTTACAGGGTTTTTTCTGGTTCTATTTGCTCAGGAAAAAGGTGAGTCTTGCAGAGCAGAAGGAACCAGGGGAGAAATGGAAGGGTCACTCAGGGCTGAGCTCAGGAACTCTTGCTCTGAATGGTAAGTATGTCAACAGGACACTCCTTGGGGTGGGGTGGGAGCAGGGTGGGAAATGGAACATACTGCAAGGAGAGTCTAATTTGCATCAGCCTTTGGGGGCTTGGGGAGTCCTTGGTGGCTCAGTGATAAAGAATCCGCCTGCAATACAGGAGACTGCCTACAATGCAGACGACGTGGGTTTGATCCCTGGGTCAGGAAGAGCCCCTGGAGAAGGGCATGGCAACTCACTCCAGTATTCTTGCCTGGAGAATCCTGTGGACAGAGGAGCCTGGCAGGCTATGGTCCATAGGGTTGCAAAGATTTGGACATGACTGAAGTGACTTAGCCCACACACATGTTTCTTTTGGTTAGGGGTGAAATTCATTAACTCATGCTTTCATTCATGCATCCATTTATTAAGCTATTCATCCTTGCATTCATCCATTTGTTTATACATCCTTTTATCTATCTATCCATCCAACAAACATTTACTTAGCACCTATTATGTGCCACGCACTGTGCTAGGCATGGAGATGTAGTAATGAACAAGACAGAAAATGCCCTCAACGAGCTTACTTCCTAGGGGCAAAAGACAAGTGATAAACAAATAAAATACACAGTGTATCAATTGCTGATAAGTTCTTTGGACACCATAAATCAGGAAAGGGGACTAGGGAGTGCTGCTGCTGCTGCTGCTAAGTCGCTTTAGTTGTGTCCAACTCTGTGCGACCCCATAGACTGCAGCCCACCAGGCTCCAAAGTCCTTGGGATTCTCCAGGCAAGGATACTGCAGTGGGTTGCCATTTCCTTCTCCAATGCAGGAAAGTGAAAAGTGAAAGTGAAGTCACTCAGTCGTGGCCGACTCTTACGACCCCATGGACTGCAGCCTACCAGGCTCCTCCGTCCATGGGATTTTCCAGGCAAGAGTACTGGAGTGGGTTGCCATTGCCTTCTCCGAGGGAGTGCTGAGTGGTAAGCAATTTGACAGGTAATTTAGGAGGGTGGAACCAGGGCCTCAGGCTCCAGCAGTCCCTCCCTAGCAAGTGTGTATTAGTTATGTCCTGCCCTTTGCAATCCCATGGACTGCAGCCCACCAGACTCCTCTGTCCATGGGATTCTCCAGGCAAAAATACTGGAGTGGGTTGCCATTTCCTTTTCCAGGGGATCTTTTCAACCCAGGGATCGATTGCAGGTCTCCTACATTGCAGGCAGATTCTTTACCACTGAGCCACCAGGGAAGCCCTCCTTAGCATGAATTTAAAAAACAAGAATGCAATAGTACCTCAGAGACCTCCCAAGGCTTATTGTACTGTAGCAACTGGGGCAACTCAGTGGCAGGCAGTTACCCACTGAGGCAGTCATTCAGGGCATGCACATGTACTTGAAGAGGGCATCTGTTATTTTCGCCTGTGTAGCGTCAATCATCCATCCATCTTTCTCTCTCTCTCTCTCTTTCCTTTGGCCATACTACAGCATGTGGGATCTTAGTTTCCTGACCAGTGTTCAAACCAGTCACCCCTGCAGTGGAAGCACTGGGTCTTAACCACTGGATGGCCAGGGAAGTCCCCAGTCCTCTTTATATCTGTACCTGCACCCTGGTTTTCCCTTGGGAAACCATTCTTCTCCCTTTCTCCTGTCCCTTGGTTTAGATGGGGCTGACTTCCTTCAGACTCCATGGTGCACATGTGACCCAGGTCTGGCCAATCAGTATGTTTATTTTTCCTGGTCGCACTGATTGGTTCAGACATAGATCCCTGACTGTGAAGCGCTAATGAGAGCCATCCTCCGGACTTTGCCTGTGTCACTGAGGAAGAGACATCTTTTTATTTGATGGATATAATATGATGAGGTACAGTTTAAAAGTCTGCAGCTACCAGTGGCCATCTTTGCCATGTGAGAGAGAATCTGCTTGAGCGTGAAGCCAGCACTGAGATCTGAGGGATGGAGAGAGATTAAGCCTTGATGGTGTCATTGGGTCCCTGGACTTAGCCGAGTCTGGTCTACCTACCCATAGACTATCAGCTTTGCGGGCTCATCATTTTCTCAAAAAAGTAGTCATTTTGATTTAGGATTCTGTCACATGTAGCCCAACAGTTCTGATTAACATGGTGCTCAGTGAAGATTTATTGAATAGATAACATCATCAGAACTTTCTGCTGGTAGGAACCTTAAGAGATCTGAATTCCATTCACTTTGTTTCTATTTCTCACATCAGGAGGTTCAATATGACACCTACTGTGTTGTCTACTGGCTCTTCATATTGACCTTTGCAGCTTTAAAAAGGAATTTTATGTGTGTTCAGAGTCATGGAATATAGGAAGTAGGACATGCCCTCTAAATATGTTTAGGTACTGATTTTAGTACGTTTCAAAGGTAATACATGTTGGCACTTCCCTGTGGTCCAGTGGTTAAGAATCTGCCTTGCAATGCAGGGGACATGGGTTTGATCCTTGGTGGGGGAACTAATATCCTATATGTCAGGGAGCAACTAAGCCTGTGTGCCACAACTAGAGAGCTCCTGCACCTCAACATAAGAAAGATAAAGATCCAGCGTGCTACAGCCAAGCAATTAATTAAATAAATAAATATTAACACCTCCCCCCAATACACACGCATATACCCACACACAAAAGTAATACATGTTCACTTTGGAGAATGTAGAGAAGCACAAAGAAAAAAATAAAAAGTATGTAACTACTCATATGGAAATAACTTGGTATGCCAGTTTTTTCTTTGTGCCCATGTGTTTGAAATAAAATTAGAGTTGCACTCAAATACTCTTATAATCTGTATTTATTTTCAGGGAAAATATATTTTGACTATTTTTCCATGCCAACAATTACCTTATAACAACTTATTTGACCATGATTTGGAAATAATTTAAAGTTACAGAAAAGTACAAAGAATAGCATAATAAACATCTACACTCCCACCATGTACAATTAACAACTGTTAATATTTTGTTACATTTGCTCTGTCATTTTTAAAAGGGAAAACATTACTTACATATCCAAATTCTCCTAACAGTGAACCTTTTAATTTATTTTTCACCATTGTGAAAACCATTATGAAGAATATCATTATTGAACTGTAACTTTGTATACATCCATCATTCTCTCGGGTTAAATTCTTAGAAATATAGTGAAACTACATCCTAGTCAACACTGGGTTATTATAATTCCCATTATTTTTAACTATTATATTGGAGAAAGGTGACATTTTGTTATTGTCTTAATTTATATTTCTTTGATTCCTACTGATGAGAAATATGCTTTTTATGTACACTGGGAAATTTGTAATTTTTCTTTTGTGAATTACATTTTCAGGTCCTGTGTCCTTTACTCATTTGGGGTGTTCATCTTTTCTTTTTGAATTGAAAGACTTGTTTCAATATTAAGGATGTTTTTATCTAGCAAATATATTGTGCTGTGCACCATTTGCCCTTCAATTTTACTTCTGATGTTTACTGTCATAGGTAGATTTTTATTTTTTTTGTAATAAAATTCATCTCCCTCATCCTTTATTTTTTCTGCCTTTATGCCATACTTAGAAATTCAATCTTCCCTTATCCCAAATTCTAAAATTATCTACCCCACATATTTTCAAGCACCTTGGTTTTTTTTTTTTAACATAAAACTTTAAAAAGGAATTAATTCTGATGTATGGTATGAGGTAGGGATGGATTAGGGATGGTTAGCCATGAGTTACCACCAATGGCTCAGTGGTAAATATTTCTCTTGCAATGCAGGAGACACAGGAGATGCAGGTTCAATCCCTGGGTCTGGAAGATCCCCTGGAGGAGGGCATGGCAACCCACTCCGGTATTCTTGCCTGGAGAATCCCATGCATAGAGGAGCCTGGCGGGCTACAGTTCATGGAGTGGCAAAAAGTTGGACACAACTGAGCATGCGTGTACACACATGCACCTTGCCTTCTGTATATTTATGCCAATTTCTGGAAACGTTATTCTATTCCATTAATGTGTCTTAGCTCCATTAGAATTTTAGTCATTGTCTTCATAATGCAGTTTCCTATCTATTCTAACAAGTGTTCTCTCTTCTTAAACTTTTTAGCTGTTGTTGTTCAGTCACTAAGCCATGTCTGACTTTGCAACTCCGTGGACTGTAGCACACCAGGCTTCCCTGTCCTTCACTATCCTTCTGAGTTTGCTCAAACTTATGTCCATTGAGTCAGTGACACCATCCAACCATCTCATCCTCTGTTGCACCCTTCTCCTCCTGCCCTCAATCTATCCCAGCATCAGGGTCTTTTCCAATGAGTCGGCTCTTTGCATCAGGTGGCCAAAGGACTGGGGCTTCAACTTCAGCATCAGTCCTTCCAGTGAATATTCAGGGTTGATTTCCTTTCAGATTGACTGGCTTGATCTCTTTGCAGTCTGAGGGACTATCAAGAGTCTTATCCAGCACTACTGTTTCGAAAGCATCAATTCTTCAGCACTCAGCCTTCTTTATGGTTCAGCTCTCACATTTGAACTGATTACTGCAAAAACCATAGGTTTGACCATATGGACCTTTGTTGGCCAAGTGATGTCTCTGCTTTTTAATACACTGTCTAAGGTTCATCATAGCTTTTCTTCCAAGGAGCAAGCATCTTTTAATTTTGTGGCTGTTGTCCTCAGTGATTTCCCAAGAAAATAAAATTTGTCACTGTTTCCACTTTTTCCCTATCTATTTGCCCTGACGTGATGGGACTGGATGCCATGATCTTCATTTTTTGAATGCTTCGTTTTAAGCCAGGATTTTCACTTTCCCTAATTTTTATTTATTCTTGTGCTTTTATTTCTCTAAATTAAGTTATGACCAGCCTAGATAGCATATTGAAAAGCAGAGACATTACTTTGCCAACAAAGGTCCGTTTAGTCAAGGCTATGGTTTTTCCAGTGGTCATGTATGGATGTGAGAGTTGGACTGTGAAGAAAGCTGAGCACCGAAAAATTGATGCCTTTGAACTGTGGTGTTGGAGAAGACTCTTGAGAGTCCCTTGGACTGCAAGGAGATCCAACCAGTCCATTCTAAAGGAGATCAGCCCTGGGTGTTCTTTGGAAGGAATGATGCTAAAGCTGAAACTCCAGTACTTTGGCCACCTCATGTGAAGAGTTGACTCATTGGAAAAGACCCTGATGCTAGGAGGGATTGGGGGCAGGAGAAAAGGGGACGACAGAGGATGAGATGGTTGGATGGCATCACCGACTTGATGGACATGAGTTTGAGTGAACTCTGGGAGATGGTGATGGACAGGGAGGCCTGGCGTGCTGCGATTCATGGGGTTTCAAAGAGTCGGACATGACTGAGCGACTGAACTGAACTGAACTGAACTAAACAGATGAGCATGAGCACAAACAGTGGAGGCTTTTCATTATAAACCTGCCTAGGACTCCATCCCAAGAAATTCTGATTCACTGGGCCAGATGCGGGGCTTGGGCATCTTTCAGAAATAAGTGGTGGTGGTGGCTTAGTCACTAAGTCGTGTCCAACTCTTGCGAGCCCATGAACTGTAGCCCGCCAGGCTCCTCTGTCCATGGGATTCTCCACACAAGAATACTGGAGTGGGTTGCCATTTCCTTCTCCAGGGGATCTTCTTGACCCAGGGATCAAACCCAGGTCTCCTGCATTACAGGCAGATTCAGAAATAATTATTAACAGATAAATCACACATTCCCCGCCCCCCATGGAATAGATGCACTGTACATAGATGGCTCTCTAGTTGGTGGTGAGCACCCCACAAGACAGTCCCAGATTAAGAATCACTGCTCCAGCTCCAAAGGATTAAAAAAAATTTAAAGATACAGTTTTACATTAAAAAATTTTAAAGATATGCTTAATTTTTTAAAAAAAAGTAACTATTACAGATTTTTTTCTGTTTTATTTTTATTTATTTTTATTTTTTTTTAATTTTAAAATCTTTAATTCTTACATGCGTTCCCAAACATGAGCCCCCCTCCCACCTCCCTCCCCACAACATCTCTCTGGGTCATCCCCATGCACCAGCCCCAAGCATGCTGTATCCTGCGTCAGACATAGACTGGCGATTCGATTCTTACATGATAGTATACATGTTAGAATGCTATTCTCCCAATATTACAGTTTTATAACACTGTGTCAGAGTTCCCCTCTTCTCTCACTTCTAGCCTGTTTCCAAGTCCAAGATGCTCTCCTGGGACCACCTGAGGTACTCTTATGTAATTGTTCAAGGGATTTAGCTCAGGCTTTGGCATTTTTAAAAGCTCCTCCAGGTCATTTTAATGTATAGTTGGAGTTAGTAACCAGTGGTTAGGAATTCCTTCTTATTCTTGACTCATTCTACAGTTCGTGTAGAATTCTGAGTTAGTGGGGATTTTGATCTTGGCTATGTATCAGAATCATGTGTGGAACTTAAAATACAGACTGAGCTTGAGCTGAATATCTGTGTTCAATATTGGTCACCTGTATCAAAGAAAAATAAATATAATCCTACAGGTAGCTCTAACACAGAGTCAGGGCTGGATACCTATTTTGCAGGCAACTGTCCTTTTTAAATTATCAGTCTTACTTTTCAGGTGAGAGCCTACTTGTTTAAACACCTGGGCATAGACTTGACCCAGTGTATCAACATTCACCACATCCTAGTAGAAGTATGTTTCAAACTTAAGCATTTAACAGAGACACTGGGACAGCTAGCTGGATTCCCATCCCCTCAGCCCACTCCCCCGAGTTTCTGATTCAGTTGATATGGGCCTGATGGTTTGCATTTTTAACAGGTTCTCAGGTGATACTCTGGAGAAGGAAATGGCAACCCACTCCAGTGTTCTTGCCTGGAGAATCCCAGGGACGGAGGATCCTGGTGGGCTGCTGTCTATGGGGTTGCACAGAGTCGGACACGACTGAAGAGGCTTAGCAGCAGCAGGAACAGCAGGTGATACTCATATTGTTCATGGGATTCTTGAGGCAAGAATACTGAAGTAGTTTGCCATTCCCTTCTCCAGTGGAACACACTGGTCCAGGGACCACACTTTGAGAACCATTGAGCTATAGCATTTATACAAATATTAATGTTAGACTTGTTCCATGATAGAGCGATTGCTCCATTGCAATGAGTTTAAGCATGGGCTCCAAGGTGCGGGCTTCAGACCACTGAGAAGTGAGGGTAAGAGGCATACAAAATAGAGGCGCCATGCACTTATATCGCTAAGAATTGCTTCAAAAGGATTTTGTGAAATCTCTAGGACTATAATCTCTAGTCTGACATTACTCGGGTAACTTCTTACATATCCCTCCATTCCAATTCTGTGACCATTATTGTGGGTGTTGCTGCTGCTGCTGCTGCTGCTAAGTCGCTTCAGTCGTGTCCGACTCTATGCGACCCCATAGACGGCAGCCCACCAGGCTCCCCCGTCCCTGGGATTCTCCAGGCAAGAGCACTGGAGTGGGTTGCCATTTCCTTCTCCAATGCAGGAAAGTGAAAAGTGAAAGTGAAGTCGCTCAGTCGTGTCCGACTAGTAGCGACCCCATGGACTGCAGCCTACCAGGCTCCTCAGTCCATGGGATTTTCCAGGCAAGAGTACTGGAGTGGGGTGCCATGGCCTTCTCTGAGGGAAAGCCCTAGTGATTGTTATTTAGGGAAGGACCCATCTTTTAGAATTGGGTGGATCAATCATTTAGATGGTTATAGAACCATCCCCCAACCCACCACCAACCAATTTGGAAGCATCATCTTTTAACTTTTATCTGCAATGAAGCCAACTAAATTTCTAAACTGAGACACAGATCATGACACTGTACTGTGGAAACACTTCAATGACTCCCCATGGCTGTTGAGATAAAATTCAAAATTTTTAACATGGTTTCACAAGTTGCATCCCCAGAAAGTAAATTCTAAGATGGAGTTTAGCATGAACACTGCTTATTAGGGGATGCCTTTGGGATTAATGGGGCTTCCCTGGTGGCTCAGATGGTAAAGAATCTGTCTGCAATGCAGGAGACCTGGATCCGATTCCTCGGTTGGGAAGATCCTCTGGAGAAGGGCATGGCAACCCACTCCAGTATTCTTGCCTGGAGAATCCTGTGGACAAAGGAGCCTGAAGCCCATGGGATCACAAAAAGTCAGACAGGCCTGAGTGACTAATGCATTTGGGGTTAACACCTGGAAGAGGGGATGGAAACATGAGTGGGCAGAAAGGGTCAAGCCGAGATGTAGGCCCAGTGACAGCTGCAAGTTGATCACGTGGGGAGCTCTCGAGTTAAAGTGGTCCATCCAGGTGGTCCTGAGTTGAGCCAAGATGGCCAAGTCTATATACCCTCAATGGATGTCAGTTGCACTGTGAAGGGTATGACATGGGTGAGGCAGCTCTCAGCAGTTAGGTCAGTCCTTGAAGGGCCTGATAGCTGAAGGCTGGCTGTTGACAGCATGCTCAGCATCCAAGGTATCAAACTCCTCCTTGCAGGGGGCTTGAGTGTGTAGCACAGTGTCTCCCACGCATGGCCACCGCATTCTTTGCAATCTGGCTGCCTCTCTAGTGCCTTTCTGTCTACTTCTCAGGCACATTGTTTTTTCTTTCAGTCTCTCAAGCTCACCTTTCTGCCCCAGGGCCTTTGCACATGCTCTCACCTCTGCCTGGACTGTGTTCTCTGCATTCCTGACCTCTCCTCCCACCCCACATTCAGACACTCCAGCTCATTCTTCAGGTCTCTGCACCAGTGTTGCTTCCTCTGGAGAACTTTCCTGACCCTCCACCCAAATTAGGATTCTGGAATATGCTTTCAAAGCTTAGACACCTGCTAAGACTCACTTCTGCCTCTTTCCTTGGGGTTCCAGGTGGAAAGAGATGGGTCTGAATGCCAGGTGAGCTGGCTAGATGGGGTAAGTGAGATGCTTTATATGTGGTGTGCTGACTTCCCTTCAAATTGAGCTCAGACTTTTGGAAAACTTTGCCCTGTTTCCCTATTCTAGGTTGGGACCAGAGTTTAAAAGGGGAAGCAGCAAGGGTCACAATCAGAATGAGGAGATGGAAATGGAAAGTGAAATTTAGGAGGATAAACTCAAGTGCCCTTGATCAGACATCCCTCTTAACCAGGGGATTCTCCTTCTTGTGTTAAATCATAGAGATTCAGGCTTTCATCCTATTGAATTAATAAAATATAATAATAGTAGCAATGCTGCTGAGTGTTCACTATGTAATGCTATAGTTTTTTAATATAAATTAATTTATTTTAATTGGAGGCTAATTACTTTACAATATTGTATTGGTTTTGCCATACATCAACGTGAATCCGCCATGGGTGTACTGCTGTGTTTTCTATTTACTTGCCTTATCTCACTAATCCTTATATCAGCTCTGGGAGAAGGACTATCATTTCTCTCTGTTGAAGAGACTGAGGTGCACTGGAGTTAAGTAATTTGCCCAGGATCATACTTGTAATTAGTGACAGAGCTGGACTTTGAAGCAGGGTTGTTTGATGAAGGAACTGCCAGGCCAAAGCAGCTTGCATCGGGCCTCTCTGATGTGGGAGCCTCCCTGGACTTCCCCAAGGGGCTGGAGCCTCTGGTCCCAGTCCCCGGTCCTCAGCAGTTCTTCCAGACCCGCCTCTGCTGCTAGTTGTGGTTCTCCACCCCATCCCCCCGCCCCCTCCCCCTTCAGCCAGCAGGGCTGCTGAAGTCCCAGCATGCCTCAGGCTGCAGCCAGCCTGAGTTATGACATAACTCACCTGAAAACTCCCCTGTAAAGGGAAAGGGGCCAATCAAATGTGAGTTATTCTTATTGTAAGCTCCCCAAAGCCAGGGACCTTGTATGATTTATCTTGGTATAACCCATAGTATTGGGAACAGGGCCTGACACATAGCACGCAATAAATGTTTATGGAATTGACTGGAGTTTTCAGAGAGATGGGAGACTAAACACACACACACACAAACTGATACACACGTTATCCACACACAGACACACACATACACAGACATTACACCTACACACCCTCCACACACAAACACCTACCCTCTCTACTCATATAGACACAGTCTACACACACACACACATACACACACACACACACACACACACACACACACAGAGGTTCTTTCCTGTGGGTGTGAATTTGCATCTGTGATCTTTGCTTCCCATGGCATGGTGTGTGTATAACTCCATCACTCATTTTAATTACATTATTGTGGGCTCTATTTGGCCGTTGGCTATTTTTGAGACCAAATTAGAAATTTAAAAACAGCCATCTTTCTTCCCGAAGAAACTTATTACAGCCATTACCCTAGATGGGGCGGTGGAGAATGGGGGCTTGGGGAGTGGGTGGAGGGGGCTTATTTACATGGGAGTCCCTTTTGTTCTGTTTGCAATTTGTTTTTAACCACATATGTATATTATCTTTTCAAAGCATACAAATAAAGACACTTAAATAAAGAAAAGAAAATAGCCACCTTGCTTCAAAAACAACCACTGACTTATATAAAAGCTTTTATAAGTGGGTTAGTTAGAGATTAAAGTGGAGGCCTGTTCTGGCCGGGTTCACGGGCCTCCCAGGGACACATTGCCTCCACCCGGAGGGCAAGGCCGCCAGCATAGCAGCAGACAACCATCTGGGGCCTGGGCTCAGCTCACCATCATGAGCCTGGATGAGACCAGACGGCATCTCCTCTCAAGCTTGCGTGGAGAAACCCTCCTCGAAGCCCCTCTGTCGAAACCCCACACATTCATTTAGCTTTTCTCTTTGCTGGGTCAGTGACAGATCTGCAAGGATTAGGGGAGGTAAGCTCTGAAATCTACTCAGTAAGATAAAAATCTGTCCCTTCATTCTCAGGCTCAAGTGGAAATGATTAAATCTGAGGAGTCGGGCTCAGAGGGCGGGAATCTGGCTGTAGCCTTTGAGTTTGAAGTCATGTCGCGTCCTTTTCTGTGATTTTAGAATCACTGGCATCTGGTCCCCCGACTCCATGGCAGCTGTTTGGAGCCTTGGAGTCAAACCCAGGGAGGATTGGGGCCTCCGAGGTGGACAGAGTACTTACAAGCAGCTAATGAGAGAGCCTGGGCTTTCTTCTGAGTCCAAGATATTCCTGGAGGGATTAATTTTTATCAAATGACTTCTTAATGAGAGACTGCTTACCTCCAAATTTGGAGACTTTAAAGCTCCTGAAATTTAAAACTAATCAGTAGGCTGGTCTGCTTTGAATGTGAGGAGTTCACACAATCAGAAGCTCAAAAGAAAAAAGAACGAGTTAGTAAGAGCCAGGAGCTAGCAGAGTGGAAAACATTAGCTTGAAATTGGGCAGGTGGCCTTGCTCTGTATCCCCAGAAGAGGCACTGAGGTGTCGGGTTGAGATCTGAAATTGGAGTCCTGTGGGCTGGCTCTAACTTGTAGATGTGTTTTGTGGAATCCACATATAATTTTAAATTGGGGGAAATTCCATGTACAAATGTGTTTTGGGGGCTTCCTCATGAAATCAGAAACTCTGAAAGCGGCAGGCCAGCATCCCAGCAGAGCTGACAATCTCCTTGAGCTGTGTGAGTTCATTTGCCACAATTCAAAGTTTCCCTGTAACCTTTCAGTCTGTGTATCATGCTAGGGCTTCCCTTTTGGTTTAGACAGTAAAGAATCCTCCTGCAATGCAAGAGACCAAGGTTTGATGCCTGGATCAGGAAGATCCCCTGGAGAAGGGAATGGCTACTTGCCTGGCCCTTGTGAGTTTCTTCCCCAGATGAACCACACTCATGCTTAGAAAGACCATCAATTCAGTTCAGTCACTCAGTCGTGTCCCAACACTTTGTGACCCCATGGACTGAAGCATGCCAGGCTTCCCTGTCCATCACCAACTCCTGGAGATTGTTCAAACTCATGTCCATTAAGTCAGTGATACCATTCAACCATCTCATCTTTTGTCGTCCCCTTCTTCTCCTGCCTTCAATCTTTCCCAGATCGAAACACCATGGACAGACTGTTTTGCAAATCTGGGGATCATTTGGTAGACAAGTGAGGCCAAGTCTACTCTACTGGGCTGCGTTGGGAGAATTCCTTCCCTCTAACCCACACTGGTGTTCTGGTTTGGCTGCCCCTGTGACTCAACTTCAGTGACTAATGTTTCTCACACCTCGTGATGGACAGACTCTAAGATGGTCCCAAATTATCCCCATGTCCTGATACTCCTGTTACTGTATAATTCCCTCCTCTTAACCTGCAACTTACTTCTAACCAACAGAACATAGCCAAGGTGACAGGATGTCAGGCCTGTGGTTACATTACATAAGACGGGAGCATCTGTCTTGCTAACAGACGGCCTTCCTTTGCTGGCTTTGATGGAGCAAGTGGCCTAGCTGGGCAGGCCCATATGCAAGGATCTGAGAGCGGCTGGTGGCCAACAAGCAGCTGGGAACTCGAGGGTGACTTCTGGCCAACGGCCGGGAAGAAACAGGCCCTAGCCTGACAGCCCATAAGGACCCAAATTCTGCCAATAACCACATGGGCTTGGAGGTCGATTCTACCCCAGCTGAGCCTTCACATGAAATCACAGGCCTGGCTGACACCTTGACTGTAGCCTTGAGAGACCCTCAAGCAGAAGACAGAGCTAAACCCAAACTCCTGAGCCATGGAAATTTTGAGAAACTCAATTAACTGTGAGTCATTTTATTGTTTTCTCTGAAGCGATAGAGAGGTAACGAAGACTCCCTTTGGATCTGGAGTCTTAACAGCTACATTCCTTCTCAGTTTGACCCCATCTCTGTCTACAGTAATTTTACTTATTATTATATAGGACCGCTAAGTGCTGCTATTGATTCTCCTAAATCTGGATCATGTGCCAGAATAGACTTTTCTTGAGAAGGATGTGGGAGAGGGTATGGCCACATTCAGTTCACATCTCTTTTGTATCATTTACTAATGTATCTCACCATAAAATATTTGTGTGTACCTTGTTGGCTGGGACTCTGTCTTGTTCATCCTGATATTAGAGTTGCTAAACATGATGAGTACATGCCCAGTAAATAGGTGTTGCCTGAATGGATACAGGCAAGGATAATTCAAGCCTGAAGGGTTGAATTATCCTTTTGTTATTGTTGTTCAGTTGCTAAGTCTTATCTTAGCCTTATCTGGTCCTTCTCTTCTCCTGGGCACACCACAGGATGGCACAGCCCTATTCCCATGAAGTTGGACAGGGTCATGTGCTTAGTTCTGCACCATGGACTGGAATGGAAGTGATACATATCACTTCCGGGCCAATGCATTTAATTTCCATGATGAGCCCACCCCTCTCGCCCCCCCTGCTATGGTGACCAAGGAGGCTTCATGCTGTAGAGGGTGCAAAACAAGATGCCAGAGCCTCCATCATTCTGGGCCCCCAAGTGACTAGAAGGATCACAGCCCTCACTGACCTTGCTGTGTATGTACAGTGAGAAGGAAATATAAAGTGTGAGGCCACTGAGATTCCGGAGTTAATATGTTACCACAGCAAAACCTAGACTATCTTGAATAAAACACCTCTTAAAAGACAGAAGCAAATTATACCTTACTCTATTTCCTCTTTCATCTCTTACTCTTTTAAGAAATATAAAAGCTGCTAATACTTCTGATGCTTCTGATAATACATAAGTATATCAGAACTCCCACCCATCCTGAGAGACTAGGTTCTGTGGGAAGCACCCCCCCATCCCCACCCCAAGCAGAGTTAGAGGAATCTTCCTCTAGGCTCCCACGACATGCTCATCATCCCTCTATTAGAGCACTTAGCACACTATTGAAATGATTTGTGTACGTCTATCTCTCCCTCTAGACTCTAAGTGTCAGAAGCCTCCTTTATTTCCCTCTTAAAAATCTGGGGAAAATACACCAAAGGAAGGATAAATACAGATAAAAGGCAGCTGCACTGAGGCTCTCCTCCACCTTTATCCAGCAATGTTTTAGTTAAGGGTCTTTTGATTGCAGGTAACAGAAATCTAGTCTCGCTAGTTTAAGTGAGAAAGAACATGTATTGGAAAGCTATAGTAGTTCTTGGAATCCAAAGGAAAGATGAATGAACAGCTCAAGGAATCACAGTACCCAGGGCAGCACTGGACTTTATCACAGTCCCTCTACAGTTATGTGGTGGCCTGACACATCTTCCAGCTCCCAGACTCAGGGTCCAGGAGAGAGAATCCAATTGCGGCAGCTTGGGTTAAGTATCTGCTCCCCATCCAGTCATCAATGTCTGGGAGAAGTGTCATGCAGTTGAAACAGGAGCTGTGGCTTTGCAATATGGTGATTCTCAGAGACAATGGGGCAGGTAAATCATCTAATAGATGCTCATATCAGATGATTACCTTGTCTAACCTTCAGAAAAAGTATCTACTTGCCTCACAGCTCTGTAGACTTGACACTTCCTGATAAATTCCAACCATTCCTGAAACCTCCCTTAAATGTCCCAAATCACCCCAGACTTCTGAAGAAATACCTGGACACACCATCTCTTTCTAGATACCACACTGCGCCCAGGAGTTTGGGTGGTCTTGGTTGCCCTTATCTGGCTACTCTGTTGCTCCCAGTTGCTCTTCTCTTGGACGGTTCTCAACATCCAGAGCCTTGGGCTCCACTCTTGGGCTTTATCATCCGCAGCTGAGGCTGATCACTCAGCCAAGCCTGACTGTTGGCTGGGCCTGACAAGGAGCTTCCCCATGTGAGACTCATAGAAAGTGTTTGTTGAATTAAATGAAAATAGATTACTCCAAGCTAGATTGTGTTTCCTCTTATCAGCCCTTCCTGGAATGGAAAATCAAAAGCAAACTGGAGTTCTGCAGGGAAGAGGGTGTGCACCATCAATTCTGGAAACAAATCAAGTCCTCTCCCCTTAATCCTGGCCATTCATTGTCATTTATTCATTCATTCATCCATTCAACAAGCATTTTCCTATTATGTCAAGTGTTTTCCTAGGTCTGCTCCTGCTGCTGCTGCTAAGTCACTTCAGTCATGTCCGACTCTGTGTGACCCCATAGATGGCAGCCCATCAGGCTCCCCCGTCCCTGGGATTCTCCAGGCAAGAACACTGGAGTGGGTTGCCATTTCCTTCTCCAATACATGAAAGTGAAGTCGCTCAGTCATGTCCGACTCTTCGTGACCCCATGGACTGCAGCCTACCAGGCTCCTCTGTCCATGGGATTTTCCAGGCAAGAGTACTGGAGGGGATGCCGTTGCCTTCTCCGTTCCTAGGTCTAGGGATATTAAAATGAAAAGCATCTTGTCTTGCCATTAACTCAGGTTGCGGGGTGGGGGTGGGGGGCAGGTGCAGAATTTCTGGGTGATAAAACAAGCCATAAAGTCTTATTAAAAGAGTGTATTGTAGAGAGGCCTCAATATGAATCCTGCCTCCACTACTTCCTACATACTTGACCTTGGACAAGTTATTTGACCTTTTAGGATCTTATTTGCTTTAAGACAAAGGAAGGCAAAAATCATATCAGCTTTGCATGTTGTATTAGACATAATATACAAAGTTAGTATATAATAGACTGTAATTATAACTATTAATATCATTACAAAATCCAATTTTTTAAAAATAAACATGCTTTTTGCATAATTTCCAGGGTTTACACCATTGTCTGAGACATAGAAAGCCCTAAATACATAATTTTTGAGTGAATGAATCCATTATTTCTTGTGAGCTTATCTCATATTAGGCATTTGTGCATGTATCTATAAAGCAACTTTGAAAGACAGTACAGTATAGAAGTTAAGACCATTCTTTATCTTTAGTATTAGAAATATTTGTGATTGAAGCCTTGCAATGAATTTGGACTCTGTTTCTAGAAGAAGAACCTGTGAAGAGGCTTCCTCTGCAAATGATGAAACTAGTTTCAGGAGAAACTTGTAAGAAAGTGAGGGAGGCAGGATAAAGCAGAGTAAGTAGCTGGACAAAGATGTGGTGGTTTCTGCGTCTCAGTCTGGCTTCAGTGCAATCCTGTTGAGAGCTCCAGAGCTGCACCAGAGTCAGTATTGCCTTGAAAAAAGGGGGCTGGCTTTTGTACTCACATCAGTTAGCTATTGGCTGCAGGTGGCCCTAGGCAGGAGCATCATAGTCTTGAAGCATCTCCAGGCAGGAGGGATCTCATTGACTTCAACAGGAATGTAAGTATTATGCTGTAGAGTCAAGATCAGGAGCTGGGCACTATCAAGGGGGCGTAGTGGGAAACCGAGAGCATAAGCTGTAGTCTTCTGAGTATCCTCATTAATAAGGAGGCCCCTACAATTTATGACACATGAGGGAACTGACAGATCAAGAGCTTAAATAATTCATCCACGATTATCTAGCTCTAAGCAAAAAGTGAATCCCAACAACTACTATGTGTTCATAAAAATAACTACCAGTTGTTAATTAAATTACCATATGCTAGGTAGTGAAATAAATGCACTACACGCCCTGTCTCATTTACTGCTCATAGCAAACCTACAGGGTAGGTAATCTTATTATCCCCCAATGAAAATGAGGAAACACATTACATAACTAGCCCCAAATCACATTACTAGCAGTGGCATGGTCAGGATTCAAAATTAAATATGTCAGACTCCAAAACCGAAGAATATTAACCACAACTCAAGGAAAACATCCTGAGGTATTAATGCTTATTTCTCTCCCCACAGATTTCCCTTCCCTTTCTCCCATTCCTTTCACTCTATTCAATCAGGGAGTAATCGGTGCACTTACCTCACGGGACATTTGAAGAGGAGTGGAACCAGAAGAGAGTTTCCTTTTGGGCTTTTCTCTCAAAGCCTAAACCTTTTATTAGCGAAAAGAGATTTAAGACCAGAGACAATGACTTGAAGAAATGGAAAGATGTCATTTGTTTCATTCGATTTAGGGTTTGGTACCCTGGAGAAGGAAGGAGAATATGAACAGCAAGGCAGGGAAAGGAGAGAGGGAGAAAGAACAGATTTTTGATCCTGGAGCAGCAGAGATGAACCTTATTTCCCAGTAGCACCACTGGGAGAAATCACAAAATCCCAGGGAGGAAAGACTGTGTGATGCTGCTAGGAAGATGGGACCACAGGACTATTTCCAAACATTACAAAGAAGCATGGAGAGGGAGTGGATGAAAAGGAGCCATGTGGACAGGGACAATGGATGTAGCAGTGGCCACCTTTGTGTAGACCCATGACTGAACATCAAATGCAGCCACTCTGGATGTAAAAGACAAGGTGTGACTGACCCCAGCAAGGAGTGAAGTTAAATTTTTTCTATAGATCAGAGGATAGAGAGCAGGCAGTCAGATAAAGTCAAACTGAAAATAAAGAAGGAATATTTATTACCCATCTGAGCTTAAAGTTTGAAATGTGTACCTATGATGATTAGAAAAAGAATTGGCCTTGGGGAAGGCCAATGCAAAGACAGTGGCCTGCATTTGGCGAATGCAGAGAACTTTCTTGTACCCAAGACAGCATGGCTGGCTGGTCATAGAAAGGCAAACCCTTACTTATCTATTTGGGTTGTTCTACTCACTGTCCCTACCAGGATGGTGGGAGTTACTGAAAGTTGAGGTCTAGGTAAATAAAGCAAGAACCCTGATAGAGTTACTGCCTCAATGAAAGGGGGTTTAGACAAATTATACCCATCAGCCCTGGGAAACAAATTGGGGAATTTGTCACTTAGCAGGGCTCTGGGTTGGAAAATTACAAAATCACTTCATCCATGAGAAAGTGAAATGCCGAGTCTCCACCTCATGTAATGTTAAAAATCAAATTTACACTACTGATTCCTGGATTTCTAACAAGAAATTCACCTTAAAAGCTTGTTCTCTACTGGTAAAACCCCCAAGGTTCCCTGCAGATACAAATGCAAAATTACTCCATAATAACATTACCATAACCTTAGGCTTTATGGGATTTCTATGATATAAACAATCCACACCGGGATTTCACTGTCATTAAAAAATTACAAATAATAGAAAGAAACTTTCAACCATGAGGAAGAGTCAGCAGACACTACAAACAATAAAATTAGCAACCCCAGGAATGTCAAGCAGAAGAGTAATCTGAAAGACAAAATAAGTCCATTTAAATTTTTAAAGAGATTAAAAAATGGAAATCAACCTGAAGGAACAGAATACTATGAAAATAATAACAAGCAGATTTGAAAGAGAATCAAATAGAATGTCTGCCAACAAAAAACGTGGTCACAGAAAATAAAGGCTCAATATATATGTTAATAGATTAAACACCACTAAGGCTATGCTTTTCCCAGTGGTTATGTAATGATGTGAGAGCTGGACTATAAAGAAAGCTGAGCGCTGAAGAATTGATGCTTTTAAACTGTGGTGTTGGAGAAGACTCTTGAGAGTCCCTTGGACTGCAAGGAGATCCAACCAGTCCATCCTAAAGGAGATCAGCCCTGGGTGTTCATTGGAAGGACTGATGTTGAAGCTGAAACTCCAATACTTTGGCCACCTGATGCGAAGAGCTGACTCATTTGAAAAGACCCTGATGCTGGGAAAGATTGAGGGAAGAAGGAGAAGAGGACGACAGAGGATGAGATGGTTGGATGGCATTACCAACACAATGGACATGTGTTTGGGTGGACTCTGGTTGGTGATGGACAGGGAGGCCTGGTGTGCTGTGGTTCATGGGATCGCAAAGAGTTGGACATGACTAAGCGACTGAACTGAACTGAAAAGAGAATTGTTGACATATAAGACAGAGCTGAGAATACTACCTAGAATAAAGATCACAGAGAAGAAGAGATGAACAAGATTAAAGTTATGGAGCACAGAATATGGAAAAATTCTAGAAAGGAAAAAATAGAATGAGAAATAGGCATTATTCAATGAAAATTTTCAGACCTTGGGAAGCACAATGAGTTCTGAACAGGATAAATAAACATATATCCACATCTAGACACATCAAGTTGAAACTGAAAAATAACAAAGAAAATAATGAAGACAATGAATCTATCTGTAAAATGAAAAACAGATATAGCCACAATAAAAACCCAGAAGAATGGAATAGTCCCTTCAAAATTCTGAAAAAGAAAACTGTCAATCTAGAATTCCATACTCAGTTTAAATACAAATAGTGAAGGTAACACAAAAGACATCTCTATGTAGAAAAGATGAAAAGAGTTCAGTGCTCCCAGGGATGTACTGCAGTGAAAATATATTGAACACAGAATGATGGAGCAGGGTACCAGAAGCATTACTGAGCAAACAAACTGGTGGCATCTGTGAGTAAATAAAGAATTTCTCCTAAAAATAGTAACTAATATTGGGGGAGAGTGTAAAAGCAAGGTGGAAATAAACTAGATTAAAAAATGAATCAGATGAAAGGAAAGAGATGAGAGTTAAAGCTTTCTAAGGTCTTTGTATTATTTTGGAGGAGAGTACAAAGAGTGATGAAGTACAGAGAAGAAGCATTTTAAAAACTTAAGAGAAACTACTAAAAGAATAGAAATGAAACATATAATTTCCAAAACAGTAAAGAGGAAAGAATATCTAATTCAATATAACAGAAGGAATAGAAACTATATAAAAAGTTAGATAAAATCACAAATTTAAGATGGTCAAAATAAATCCAAATGTACAATTATAATAAATGTAAATAGATCATTGTCATCAGTTAACATACAAGGATTCCTGCATTGGATAAAAAATATATCCAAATACTACTTGAGATACACCTAAAGAGAGATTTTTTTAAAGTAATGGGATGGAAGAAGATATCCCAGGTAAATATTAATGATAAGAAGTCTGGTATATCAATAGTAGAATAAGATAAAATAATGAAATTATTTAATACAATAAAGTTTAATTATGGATAGAAATGACTGTTATATAATTACTGGAGAGAAAATTCACCAGCAAAAATACAAATACCCAAACCCATATTCAACTAATAACTTCAAAACATACACAGCAATTATATCCTTGTGATATAATTACAAGGATATCGACTCAATGGACATGAGTTTGAGCAAACTCCAGGAGACAGTGAAGGACAGGGAAGCCTGATAAGCTGCAGTCCCTGGGGTTACAGAGTGGTGGACACAACTGAATGACTGGACAACAGCAATAGCCACGGAGAGAAATTTTAATAAACAGTTCTCAGAAACTGACATACAGAGGAAATGAAAAAGAAGGATTTGCCCTTCTGAACATCACAATAAGCTTGGTTTAATGAGCCTGTTTAGGATATAAAACCTAAAATTTTGAATATATTCTTGTTACGCACCCATAGAATAGTTATCAAAAAATTCCAAGGCTACAAAGCTAGTCTCAAAAAATACCCAAGAATCAATATTAAGTAGACCACTTCCTTGACAATGCAGTAAACTCGGGGAAAAAAAGGCAGAAAAGCAGTCCAACTCTCTCCTCATTCCAGTGGGAAAGTAATTGTTAGTCACTCAGTCATGTCTGACTGCTTGCAACCTTTATGGACTTGGCGACTTTGCGACTCTTTATAGACTGTAGCCCACCAGGCTCACCTGTCCATGGAATTCTCCAGGCAAGAATACTGGAGTGGGTTGCCATTCCCTTCTCCCAGGGATCTTCCTGACCCAGGGATCAAATCTGGACCTCCTGCATTGCAGGCAGGTTCTTTACAATCTGAGCTACCAGGGAAGCCCCCAGTGGGAAACTATCATACTTTTAAACAGTTCATGTGTCAAAGAAGAAGTTTGATGGACATTAAAAGATATTTAGACATTAACAACAATGAAAGACACTTCCTATTAAAACACTGCAGATACTGACTCTGAAAATTCATATGGAAGAGCAAAAGTTCAAGTTCAATAGAAATGAGGGAAATGCAAAGTAAAATAGCAATGAGATTCTTTTACACCTCTCAGTCTGTCCAAATGTTTGAAAAAGTCTCATGATGACAAGCCCTGGCAAGGATATGACATGATGGAAACCTCAGCTCTACTGCTAGTGGTGTAAATGCTAGAGCAGTTCTGAAGCATCGAGAAACTAGACCCTGCATACCCTCCAACTCAGAATTCTCTATGCTTATGCCCTGGACTAGCCATCACCCATTAGTGGGTTGTGAAGTCAAATGGTCCTAAACAGCCGTCACAGTGAAAGAGGAAAAGGGAGATACTAAGGTGCAATGTGGACTTCCCTGGAGGCTCAGTCAGTAAAGCAACCGCCTGCAACGCAGGAGACCTGGATTTGATCCCTGAGTTGGGAAGATCCCCTGGAGGAGGGCATGGCAACCCAGTCCAGTAGTCTTGTCTGGAAAGTCCCATGGACAGAGGAGCCTGGCGGCTACCATCCAAGGGGTCACAAAGAGTCAGACACAACTGAGCACACACACACACACAAAGTGCAATATACATAGTAATATTAGGTCTTGGTTTTATAAACATTGTGTGTATGTGTTGGTGGCAATGTAAACATGTTTTCTACAGGTTGGTCATTGTAAAAAAATAAAAAAGTTAACAGATGATGCCCTAAAGAAATTCACTTTTGTACACAAGAAAGTAGAGATGAGAGTGTTCAATGTAGTGTTTTTTGTAATAGCAAAAATGGAAAGTCAGCCTGAAGTGCAATGAAAATGGTTGTATTTATCTACTTAGTGGAATACTGTCCTGCAGTTAAATAAAAAATAATCTACATTTATTATTTAACAGGTCCACCATTATTTAACAGGTCTACATTTTCCAACATTGAAAAATCTAAAAAATCGTAATGTTGAAAATATGGAGAACGTGGCATCATTTCTCCAAATTACTAAACATGCCTCCATAAAGTCCTGAAATATTCATGGGAAGCATACATACTGGCTTCGGGATGTGTTTTCCCCTGAAGAGGACAGTTGGGTGGGAACTCAGAGTGTGAACACAGGGAAGGACTGCCTTTTGCTTTACCTGTGACATTCTACAAGTAAACACATCTGAAGCAAGTATAGGAAAATGTGAATGCCTGTATAATTTTGGTACACTGATGTCTATTATTTACTGTATGTCTGACACAGTTAATAAATGGAAATTTAAAAATTAAAGTGATCACAATAAAGATAACTGCAGAGCATCACTTACCCAGCAGAGTCTTCCAAACCACAGGACCAGCTAAAAGGCAGGTGCCCTGGGCTGTTTGTTTGGAAGAGGATGCTTGCTGGTATTTAACTGGGGAGGCAGGGAGAAAAATGTAAATTTGCATCACACACTCGGACAAAATCAATAGAGGTAATTTCCTGATTCACACCCATAGATGTGCACAAACCACCCTGATCTAAGACAATACGGGGGGCTGGAGGGGGCGATTCGGGGCCTGAATTATTCAGCGTCTGTCTCGCAGCTCAGTTGCTTGGGCTTCAGTTGAGACGCAGTGGAGAAGCCTGAATTCAGCTGCTGGACTGGCCTCAGCTCAGATGCTCTGACAACCACAGACCCGTGATGAATGATAATTGCGTTTTCTCTACATCAGTGTATGGAAATCTGTTTACAGATTTGGATTACAAATTCTGGAAGCTTAATATGTTTAATGATTTTTTGCCGATCTTAAAGGGCACTATTTAAATCATGGCTGTGCCTAAATTTTGGGCATTGTGGAATTAACTGATTTTGCCCTGTGAAATTAACTTCTGCATTTAAGAAACACTTGAGACATCATTTCTTCCACCCCTGCCCCAATTCCTTGTTTTATTTTTTAAAAAATGTGGAAAAGGCAGGCCCTTGGGAGAGACTATAGTGAATGCCTGCCTTTCTGTCTTAGGTTTATAGGAGACCAGTAATTCCAAAATTCATAACTGAAATCCCTGCCAGGGAGAGGGCGGTCCAAAGGGTCTCATTTGTGCCTCTCTAAGACCAAAACAACTGGTCATGAAGTTCAGTTCTAACAGGATTAAAAAATATAGCAGCGGGTGGATGGCTACAAAATCAAAAGGTGCTGAGTGACATACACATTAGAGAAAGAAAATTGAATTAGCAGTGACATTTTTTGGCCTGAGGCCTTTTTTTTTCTTTGGACTGTGAAAATAAAGACAAACTTTGATCTGTTCTACTCAGAATCTGACGAAGACATCAAGGCCAGCATATTGCCTCTAATCTTATTTGTTATTTCCAGACTGTATTCCCCTGGACCCTCTGCTCCTTGAGGATGGGGCTGTGCGCATCTCCAAATGGACTACTCATGCTTCTGCTACAACAACCCCATAAGAGAAGTCATGCCTGGTGCTCAAAAGAGGTCTCATGATTGTGGAGGGAGGCAGCCACTGGTTTGGCCAAGGTTCTCAGTTTACAAGATCTACGTTTTCTTTCTCACTGTGGCAAAACCATAACTAGTGGAAGTAAAATATAAACAAGGGCAGGGAGATAGCGGCATGGTGAATACAGCATGGTAGAAGACAGAACAAGCAAAATCTTTCCTGTTCTTAAGTGGAAAACTTCATTATGTTTTCAGAGGGAAAAAGTTAACGGAAGGAGACCTGTCACTAGACACGATCTAAAAACATCTTTTACATTTTGAAAATAAAGAAATTATGCAGTGAGCAGCTAAGCAGGAAAAAAATAATGATCTTCAGAAACAAACACAAAAGGCAAAGAAAACAAAATAAATATTAAAGAAAGGATGCTGGGTACTTCAGACTTTTCCGCCTCAGCAATACATGCCATGATAGACTCAAGTGGTGCCTGTACCACTTTGAGCAAAGACGACGCCACATGCATCCACGCTGGTATTCAGGGATGAGGAGAATAGAAAGCATGTCACAGATGCTGGCAGAGGGAAGCACACTGCAAAGATCTGCAAGCGAAAAGACCCTGGAGTGCAGAGCTTTGAAACAGGAAGGGTTTGGACTTTTTCTAAGGGTTCTGAGCAAAGGAGCCATGTGGTTTGATGAATGTCTTTTAAAAAATGTTAATCTAGCCTGCTGTGTACAGAACAGACCAGGGGGCTACAAGTGCAGTGGGCATATGGATGAGCAGCTTTTTCCCCATGCTGGGCAAGAAGTGATGAAGGCCTGGGCTGGCACATGATAGTTGGCATTGGGAGGGAGGAGAACAGGTACTTGGATTTAAGATCTCTTGTACAGGAGGGTGAAGTCATGGCTTGGGGATAGGTAGCCATGAGGTGGATAAGAGGAAGGCTCAAGAAAGGCTTCCAGGTTTCAGATCTGAGCACTGGGAAGACAGTTGCCACTTACTGAAGGGGTGGAGACATGCATTTAGGGTTGAAAAATCAATGGACTGGTTTGGAACCCAGTAAGTTTGAGTGCTCATGACTTTCAAATGGTGTGGCCAAGGAAGCAACTGGAGATGCAAGTCAGGAAAGATGTTCTCAGCTCCACACCTCCCTGCCTCCCGTTCACCATTCTCCCAAACCTTCCCACTGACTCTCTGGAACGCATATACTGTCACCAGTTGCTGTGGTTGCTTAGTCACTAAGTCGTGTCTGACTCTTTTATGACCCCCTGGACTGTAGCCCACCAGGCTCCTCTGTCCATGGGAATTCCCAGGCGAGAATACTGCAGTGGGCTGCCATTTCCTCCTCACAGGGAATTCTGTGGCAATTTCTGATCTTAAAATGATCAGTACATAAAGATGGAAAGACGAGCACAAAACCAAAGGTGAATACAAAAGAATGTTAAATAGAGACAAGAATGGTTTCAGGGAGGCTGTGGCAAAAAAAAAAAAAAAAAAAAAGCTAAGGTTTGCAAAAACATTAAGGATGAGAAAAATTGATTTGGGGGCACATCTGAAGCAAGAAGATAAACGACAGGATTGTGCCAACACATGACAGATTAAAAGTAGAACTCAGGTCTTAGTTTGCTTCCAACAAAGAAAATGGTCTTTAGATTAGAAATAAGAAATCCTTAAAAATGAGATTTAAAGAGCAACAGAGAAACAGCAAGAGACAGAATTCTGCTTCATTAAATTAGGTTAAGCCTCCAATGTAATTGTCAACCCAATCCCCCACTTCATTTCATGGGTCTTTTCTATACCCCCCAAGCTTGGCAATAAGGTTATCCATCTAGTTCTGGGCATATTTCTATCACACATCTCAGTCTGATGAAAGAGATGACTTGGAAGCCATATCAGGTGGGTAGAGGAGTCTCTTTTTTATTCAAGACCAGACTAGAAGGGGCTGAGCAGGTTGTATGTGCACAGGTATATTTTTTTACTAGGGAAGTCAAGGAGCGGTGTCTTCTGATGACAGTGAACTAGGTTTTATTAGAGCCAAGCATCTCCTCCACCAGAGGTAGGTAGTATAAGGGCTATTGCTACCCTGCAACTAGTAAGTACAACAGAGACATACTTTTGGATTTTCCAGCTTCCCATTAAACACTTCAAGAACAGCTCATCAGACCTTACCTTCTCTTGTGGGAGCCCCACACACTGTTTCTGAGATGCACAAAACCCTGGGCAGGTTGTTGGAGAGATGCCCTGAATAACAACTGCTGACCATATAGTTCAAAGGGATACCCCAGCATCATTCCAGTTGGATAGCAATATTCACCATCCCAGGTCATCATTCTGGCCTAATACAATACAGCAAATTAACCATTTGCTTCACACCCTAACCCTGCCTCCAGATCTCTTAATGTCCCCTTCTCCCATTCTTTATATGGCCACTAGTGGAAAGTATTTTTCAACATTTGATTACTGCTTGAATGTGATCCCCTGGAATTAAGGAATGGCTCACACACACATCGGTATGCTTTAATTCACTTATAAATTATTTCTTCTAGAACCTGCTGCCCCTTTATCTACTGATCTGTCCCTATCATGCTTTTCTTGATCCTTCCTTTTCAGAGGCCAAACTCAGATTTTACCCATTGGCTCCCTGATGGACTGATCTTGACTGTTTTACTCTGACTGGTCACTGGACTTCCATGTGGTCATCTAACCATGGAATCCAACTCTGTTCCCCAGTATGGACCCATTCCCAGTTCAGAGGCATGGCTCTTTCTTCTTATTCTTTCAGTTTATGCCTTCCGTTTCCCAAGAGGACACTGTCCTCACTCCAGCTGGGGGCTGGGACCTTCCACCCATGAGGAACCCTCTCAGATACTGCCTTTCGGTCTGCCTGGGCTTCTGAGCACTACTCTTTAGGGGCTTCTCCCCCACCATCTCTCCTAACAGCCACTGTATCAACCAACCACTCACACAAACCATGACCACATATGGACACACTCCTTGGAAACCAGACCTACTGATTCAGCCTGGGGGATCAGTCTCCCCACCTACTTTCCATGTCTTCTTCTTTCTAGAAAAGTCTATTCTAGATCATAGTCTGTCTAGGCTAACTACTGTGTATTGCTGTGAATTCTGTCCTTCCTGACCTACTTTAAAATATAATAGTTCTAAAACATATGAAAATGGAATTCCCATTTGACTTCCTGAGGGGCAGAAACTGAGTCTCATTAATCTCTATAACCTGGGACAATGAGCAGCCAGGGATTCTATGGAAGAAAATTCAATCTCTGTTCCCAAAAAAATAAAGGTAAGTTTCAAGACGCAAAAGAGAGTTAAGCAGCAAAACCCTAAGTGAATCCTTACATTTTTGCTTTGTGAGCAGTTGGAAAAGAATGACCTGGTCACAAAGAAAGCTGTATGAGGTTGACTTAATTTCCTGATTCTGAGGGGATCAGACTCAGGGATATACATGACACAGAAGCTGTGTATCTCAATTTTTAAATAATGTATATTTTATAATGTATCTTTTTTGTATTGCAGTAAAATACATATAACATATAACTTACAGTTTTAACTATTTTAAGTGTACATCTTGGTGGCATTAAGTACAACTCACACTGTTATGCAGCCACTTCTAGAAAATTTTCATCTTCTCAAATTGAAACTGTATTCATTAAACAACAACTCCCAGATCCGCCCCCCACCCCCCGCCCGCCCTTCCCCTAGCCCCTGGCAATCATCATTCTACTTCCTTTTTAAAAAAAATAAATTTATTTATTTTAATTGGAGGTTAATTACTTTACAATATTGTATTGGTTTTGCCATATGTCAACATGAATCCGCCACAGGTATACACGTGTTTCCCATCCTGAACCTCCCTCCCTCCTCCTTCCCCGTACCATCCCTCTGTGTTATCTCAGTGCACCAGCCCCAAGCATCCCATATCCTGCATCAAACCTGGACTGGCTATTCATTTCATATATGATATTATACATGTTTCAATGCCATTCTCCCAAATCATCCCACCCTCACCCTCTCCCACAGAATCCAAAAGACTGTTCTATACATCGGTGTCTCTTTTGCTGTCTCGCATACAGGGTTATCATTACCATCATTCTAAATTCCATATATATGTGTTAGTATACTGTATTGGTGTTTTTCTTTCTGGCTTACTTCACTCTGTATAATTGGCTCCAGTTTCATCCACCTCATTAGAACTGATTCAAATGTATTCTTTTTAATGGCTGTGTAATACTCCATTGTGTATATGTACCGCAGCTTTCTTATCCATTCATCTGCTGATGGACATCTAGGTTGCTTCCATGTCCTGGCTATTATAAACACTGCGGCGATGAACATTGGGGTACACGTATCTCTTTCAATTCTGGTTTCCTCGGTGTGTATGCCCAGCAGTGGGATTGCTGGGTCATAAGGCAGTTCTATTTCCAGTTTTTAAGGAATCTCCACACTGTTCTCCATAGCGGCTATCATTCTACTTCCTGCATCTCTGAATTTGACTGTTGTAAGGACCTCATGTGAGCGGACTCATATGACATTTGTCCTTTTGTCACTGCCTGATTTCACTAAGCATAACATCCTCAAGTTTCATCCATTTTGTCCTATGGATCAGAATTTCCTCCCTTTTAAAAACTGAGTGATAGGGTGTACCTGAATTCTAACAAGACAAATTTTCTCCCAATGTCCTGTGGATAATCAGCAGGAATGGGGACTGCAGGATGGGTGTGGGGACATTTCAGAGTCTGTGTCACGTGGGGGAAGCTCCACAATCCTCTTGCCCAGACTGTCCAGGACAGCACTTCTAACAGTGACCTAATTGAGGATAAAGGAGGGCTTCCAAGCTCATACCTTGTGAATGACACAAAATTGGGCATAACAGCTCTTCTGCTAAGTGATGAATACAGATTCAAAATCTTTAGTATATTACAATGATAAAATGAAACCAAGGAGATGAAAATTAACAACAGTAAATGTAAGATACTAAAATTAGGTTAGAGGGCATATGTGCAGACACACACACATATACACACACCCACACCCACCCACCCACACACCCACCCACACACCCACACACACACACACACACACACACACACACACACACACAGAACAGGATGGAGTAGAACTGCCTAAGAGCAGCAAGATCAAGAGTTGTGGGTTTTAATTGACCACAGGCTCAGTCTGAGTCAACAGTGGGATGCGGTTGCCAGAAAAACAAGTAATGTAATTCAAAGGTACATTAACAGAAGCACAATGTTCGAAGCGAGGCAGGAAATAGCTCCTTTGCCAGCCTTGCTGGTTAGGCCGCACCTGGAATGTTGTGTTCGGCTGGGTTCCGCAGTTTCAGAGGGGTAGCCAAGACCTGGAGGGAGTTTGGCGGAGGGTGAACGGTCTGGAAATTCTTCCCTGGAAAGCAGGGAAGAATTCGGGGAATGTAGCAAGTAGAGGAGAAGTCTACAGGGGGACACCGGTAGCAACTTTAAAACTTGAGAGAATGACATTGAAACATGTATACTATCATGTAAGAAACGAATCGCCAGTCTATGTACGATGCAGGATGCAGGATGCTTGGGGCTGGTGCACAGGGATGATCCGGAAGGATGATGTGGGGTGGGAGGGGGGAGGGGGGTTCATGTTTGGCAGCTCATGTACACCCATGGTGGATTCATGTCAATGTATGCCAAAACCAATACAGTATTGTAAAGTAAAATAAAGTAAAAATAAAAATTAAAAAAAAATAAAAAAAAAAAGAAGAAAGAGTTGCTTTCATATGGCGTTAGAAAATGGAGCTCATGGGTGGATGTTATGGAAAGGGTAAGTTATCTCTAGAGAAATAAACAACTTCCTTATCATTGACCTACCAGGCAATAGGATGGGCACCTGCAGGAGCAAGTTCCTCATGACTGGAGTTAAGTAATTTGAGTTGTTTGAGAACAGTGATTCTCAGGAGCAATCCTAGTCCCCCCCAACCCAGGAGATAGAGATATCGTTGATCTATACTAATAAACTTCTAAATACCCTAAAATACGGTATAACCCTCAAAACAAAGAATTATCCAACCCACAATTTTTTTAAGATTTTTTTTTAATGTGGACCATTTTATGTCTTTATGCAATTTGTTACAATATTGTTTCCGTTTGATGTTTTTTTGGCCAGGAGGCATGTGGGGTCTTAGCTCCCTGATCAGGAATTGAACCCACACCCCTAGCATTAGAGGGCAGAGTTTAACCACAGGACCACCAGGGAAGTCCCCAAACTAGAATGTTAACACAGCTGAACCTGCTTAAGAAGGAATTCCTACAATAAAATGCTAAAGAACAAAGGCCAGAGCCCCCCTGGCTGGATCTGGCCTGCAGAGCTTTCCTTTCATTGTCACTTGTCAATTTCACAAAAAGATCTGAATTTCAATTTTCCTTTTTAAAAAAATTCTTGTTGTTTTTGTTCAGTCACTAAGTGATGTCCAGCTCTTAGAGACCCCATGGACTGCAGCATGAGAGGCTTCCCTGTTCTTCACTATCCCCCAGACTTTGCTCAAGTTCATGTCCATTGAGTTGGTGATGCCATCCAACTATCTCATCCTCTGCCATTCTCTTCTCCTTTTGCCTTTAATCTTTCCCAGTATCAGAGTTTTTTCCAATGAGTATTTGGAACACATGTATTTGCAATACAATTTGTATTTGGACTACAGTGTATCTGCAATACAATTCCAAAGCATTGCCAAAGCAATACTTCAGCCCCCTGATGTGAAGAGCTGACTCATTGGAAAAGACCCTGATGCTGGGAAAGATTGAAGGCAGGAGGAGAAGTGGATGACAGAGGATGAGATGATTGGATGGCATCAATGGACATGAGTTTGAGCAAACTCCGGGAGATAGTGAAGGACAGGGGAAGCCTGGTATGCTGCAGCCCATGGGGTCACAAAGAGTCGGACACGACTGAGCAACTGAACAGCAACAATTTTTCAGTGCTCAGACTTCTTCATGGTCCACTCTCACATCTGTACATGACTACTGGAAAACCCATAGCTTTGACTATAAGGACTTTTGTTAGCAAAGTGATATCTCCGCTTTTTACTACATGTCTAGGTCTGTCATAGCTTTTCTTCCAAGGAGCAAGTGTCTTAATTTCATGGCTGCAGTCACCATCTGCAGTGATTTTGGAGCCCAAGAAAATAAAATCTGTCACTGTTCCACTTTTTCCCCTTCTATTTGCCATGCAATAAGTGATGAGACTGAATGCCCAGTTTTTTTAATATGGAGTTTTAAGCCAGCTTTTCCACTCTCCTCTTTCACCCTCATCAAGAGGTTCTTTAGTTCCTCTTCACTTCCTGTCATTAGAGTGGTATCATCTGCATATCTGAGGTTGTTGATATTTCTCTCAGCAATCTTGATTCCAGCTTGTGATTCATCTAGCCTGGCATTTCACGTGGTGTGCTCTACATATTTTAAATAAACAGGGTGACAATATATAGCCTTGTGGTACTCAAGGCTTGTACCTTGTGGTACTTTCTCAATTTTGAACCAGTCCATTGTTCCATATAAGGTTCTAACTGTTGCTTCTTGACTTGCATACAGGTTTCTCAGGATACAGGTAAGGTGGTCTGGTATTCCCATCTGTTTAAAATTTTCCACAGTTTGTTGTGATCCACACTGTCAAAGGCATAGGTGCAGTCAGTGAAGCAGGAGTAGGTGTTTTCCTGGGATTCTCTTGCTTTCTCTGTGATCCAATGAATGTTGGCAATTTGATCTCTGGTTTCTCTGCCTTTTCTAAACCCAGCTTGTACATCTGGAGGTTCTCAGTTCACATACTGCTGAAGTCTAACTTGAAGGATTTTGAGCATAACCTAGCTAGCATGTGACATAAACAGACTCGTACAGTAGTTTGAACATTCTTTGGCATGGACCTTCTTTGGGATTGGAATGAAAACTGACCTTTTCCAGTCCTGTGGCCACTGCTGAGTATTCCAAATTTGCTGAGATATTGAGTGCAGCACTTTCACAGTATCCTTATATTGGATCTACTTTCCTGCACAGCAAAACTGCCTGGAGCTGCAGAGTAACTGACATCTCTTTTGGATGAATCCAGAGCTTTCTAGTTCACCACAGTCCTCACTTCTTTACATATCAGAATTTGAAATTGTGACCCCATGGACATGTAATACAGTGTTTCTCAACTTTGCTTTGCACTCAGATCACCTGCAGAGTTTTAAAAATTCCAATGCTGAGGCTGCACCCCAGATTAACTAATCAAGCCCTCTGGGGATGGGTCCCAGGCAGCAGTGTTTCTTATAGCTCACAAATGGTTTTAAGGTGTAATCAAGGGCAAGAACTCCAGCTTTATCAAGGAGTGATAGCCCATGAGAAGAAGCTCTAAGGCAAATAATCTCATACCCGGTAGACAGTAGTAATCAAAGAATTTAAACAATCAAATGGGCTGCATCAGAAGTGAGGTCCCCATTTCTGGGGGTATTCAATCAAGAGAATTTTCAAGAAGAAATCTTTTCTTTGAAATACTTCAAAGGGAAGGAGACTGGCTTAGAGCAGAGGTTCTTTACCCTGCGTGTGGATGACATCCACCCGAGGAGTTTCTCCAGGTACAGCGGTCCAGGGACCACCCTGGAAGATTATAATCTAGTAAAGTCAGGTAAGGGCTGATCAGGTACAGACTGAAAAATCTCTCCAGATGTTGCTGCTAAGCACTCCTAGGGAAGAACCACTGAGCGAGATGGATGATCTCTACAAGCCCCAACCTAGGGAAGAACCACTGAGCGAGATGGATGATCTCTACAAGCCCCAACCTCAACCTTGGCAATGACTCAGGTTTTCAAAAGAAAATCTGTGTAAATCTTCAAATACATACTGAAATAGGAGCATAAATAAGATGACCACCATGGGTTGGGGAGTATTTTATCAGGTGAAGATGAGGTTAAATTCGAAGCTGCTAGATTCCCCAATTCAGTTTAACACTGAGACAGAAATGATTCAAGGAAAGAACTGTTTTCTGGGTTCCAGCTCTTTTTTCTGATATACTTGACATGTGATGTTTGCTTAAATAAACTCTCAGAAAGCAGCTTATATGCTTGTGTCAGAGTTCTTAGCTTCAAGCAACAGATACTGATGCTGCCTGCTTTGAGTGAAAAAGAAATCCATTAAATAGATATTGGGACAGTGTAAGAAGGTTTTAAAATATGCTTGCCTTAATAAAGTGTGATATATCAATTTGATGACTTATTACACAGCCATTAGAAACTATCACACAGATTAAAATGTATTGGAGTATAAAGATGTCCACAATATAGGACTCTCTGAGAAAATCAGGTTATAGAATAAGTCATAAGATATGATATAATTCATTTTTATAATAGCATGTATTTTTATTAATAGTGATACACACGATCTGGAAAAAAACTGAACCTTGACCTAACCCTCACATCTTACACAAAAATTAACTCAAAATGGATTATGGACTTAAATATAAAATGTAAACCTATGAAGCTTTCAGAAAAGAAAAGGAACTTAAGAGGAAACCTTTATGATCGCAGGTGAGGCAAAGAATTCTTAGACTTGATACCAGAAGCACAGTCTTCAAAAGAAAAACTGATATATTTTACCTCATCAAAATTTAAAACTTCTGCTCTGCCAAAGAACTGTTGAAAGAAGGAAAAAACAAGCTGCAGATTGGGAGAAAATATTTGCAAACCACACATTTCACAAAGGACTAGTATCTAGAATCTAGTATCTCGTATCTCGATACTAGTATCTAGTATCTCAAGACTCAACAGTAAAAAAATAAAATTAGAAAGTGGGCAAAAGACATGAAGAGACATTTCCCCCAAAAGGATACATAGATGGAAAATAAGTTCATGAAAAGATATTAAATGATTAGCCACTGGGGAAACGTAAGTTAAAACCACAATAGGACATATACATCAGAATAGCTGAAATAAAATAGTGACAACACCAAATGCTGATGAGGATATAAAGAAACTGGATCATTCATATACTGTAAAATGATGCAGGACTTCCCTGGTGGTCCAGTGGTTAAGAATTCGCCTGCCAATGCAGGGAACACGGGTTCGGTCCCTGATCTGGGAAGATTGCACATTCTGCGGAGCAACTAAGCCCATGTGCCTCAGCTACTGAGCCCAGGCACTCTGGAGCCCAGGCACTCTGGAGCCCAGGCACTCTGGAGCCCAGGCACTCTGGAGCCCAGGCACTCTGGAGCGCATGCTCTGCAGAGAGAAAAGCCACCTGAGTGAGAAGCCTACTCACTAGAAGTAGAGAATGCCTGCATCAGCAACAAAGACACAGCACAGCCAAAAATAAATGAATACGTAAGTAAGTACATTGTAAAAATAAAATGATGCAACTACTTTGAAAGACGGTTTGCAGTTTCTTACACACGAAACATACAGTTACTGAACGTGATTCGGCAGTTGAATTGGGCATCTATCCCAGAGAAACAAAAACTTACGTCCACACAAAATCTATACATGAATGTTTGCAGTGGCTGTATTTGTAACAGGCAAACATGGAAAACAACCCAAGTGTCCTTTGATGGGTAAGTGATTAAAGAAGCTGTGATACATCCATCCACGCTACCCAGAAATATATAAAAAGGAGTGAACAATACACAAAACAACTGGATGGATCTCCAGGGAATTACGCTGAGTGAAAAGAGCCAGCCTCAAAAGGTTACATACTGTACGATTCTTCTTATGTAACACATAAAAAGGTAAAATATTAGAAGGGAAGAATAGATTAGGGGTTAGGGATAGAGTACACTGACAGGGAGAGGGGGGTGCACTTATTGAAAGACAACATGAAGGACTCTTGTGATGATGGAACCATTTTGTATGTTGACTGGGCTGGTGCATACACAAATGCGCGATAATACTGTATAGAGATAAATACATGTACACAAGTACAATTAAAACTGGGGCTAGTGTCCTAGGTTCAGTGTCCTCTACTGATGTCAGTATCCTCGTTGTGATAGGGTACCATAGTTTTGCTAGAGGTTACCATTGGAAGAAACTGGGTAATGAGTATGCAGTTCTCTGTATGTCTCTGTATTATTTCTTAAAACTGCATGTGAATCTATAGTTATCTCAAAATTAAAAGTTTAACTTAAAAAAATGCATTGGCATGTAAAGATGTCTGCAGTATAGGGTTTTGTGTGAAAATTAGGTTACAAAGTAGGAAAAAAATACAATAAAGAAACAATTTGTTCTGATAATTTTGTGTTTTAATAGTTAGATATAAAACACAGAATATATGCTGAAGTGATAATAAGGAATTCTTGGCAGAGGAACTTGTGGATAACTTTTATTTCTGAGTATGTTTTATTTTTCCTATGGACACATGGATTAGTGGGGTGAAAATAAGAAAACGTTTCTTAAAAGAAAGTAAAAGGCTGTTGAGTAAGTAGTTCACAGAATCGCTGAGATGTCTGGAGAAAGAAAAATGAGGAAGAACCAGGAAGGGCTGAGCAGCAGGAATCTCTGGCCAGGGCTCTTCAGAGGGTCTGTCTGGGCAGCTCTGGCTGCCCTGAGCTGCTCCAAAGATGTAACTTGTCCATCAGCATCGCAGGCAACGGACTGGGTGGCCCACTTTCCCTGCTACCACTTGTCTCCAGAACCTCAGTCTCGCTGTAGCCACTACTGCTGCAAACACACACACAGAGAAAGACAGAGATCTCTGTGGTTCCTGCTTTCTGGCATCCTTCGCTCCTGACTCAAAGCCTGAAGCAGGTGCATAAGCGAATCTCATTTTCAGCATCTGGAGGAAGCGCACTCATGGAGGCCCACATACTATATACACTCAGACATTTAAAAGTTGTGAACCAAACCTACAGACTATTAGATAAATTCTATAATTCAATCCTGACAGATATTCCTCCCGAGCATGTGGAAAGGCCAAGTTTAGGTTTAGAATTCTGACTCCTCAGAGCTCTTCACTTGACCTGTGGCCCACCCCCTTCTCTTTCCACTCCTGGCTCTTCCTTCACACAATCATGTAAACATCTGAGCTCCATCCACATCCTCTCCTGTAAAGAGTCATTTCCTGGCCACCCTTTAGGCCTCAGGATGCTGATGTAGTCCATTCTCAGAAGGACAGACCGAGGGACAAGATCTGTGTGGACTTAGAAATGGGTTGAGGCTGTTTGACCAGGTATTCCAGGATTCAGGATAACTGGAACATGGTCCATTAGGAGGGGTGAGCACATCTTAGTCCTGTGGACTCCTTGTTCCGTAGGAAGAGACATGACCGGAATCTGGCTCTCCTTAGCTGCAAGGGAGTCAGGAAAGTGAGATCTGACATTGTCAGCTTCTTAGTAAAGGACAGGTTTTCCAGCTACTAACTCTCATAGCATGGGGGATTCCAGAAACACAGGAAAATGCTCAGACCTGGGCAGTCTAAAAGGAGAAAAAAAGGTCACTATTATGCTTTAGCCACTCAGTGGTAAAGAATCTGCCTGCAATGCAGGAGATTCGAGTTTGATCCGTGGGTCAGGAAGATCCCCTGGAGAAGGAAATAGCAACCCACTCAAGTATTCCTGCCTGGGAAATCCCATGGTTACAGGGGCTTGGAGGGCTATAGTCCATGGGGTTGCAAAGAGTCGGACATGACTTAGTGACTAAACAACAACAACGATGATGCTTTAGCTTCAGATGTTATCCATTGCCATCTCAGAGATTCATACTGGTGGTGATGATGGTGATAATGATGATGGAAGCTATTATTTATTGAATATTCATTTATCTCAGGCACTATGCAAATCTCCTTACCTACTTTATCTTATTTCACCCTCTAAGCTGTAGTCCCTTTTGTTATCGCTACCTCCAGCAGAGATAAGAAACCTGTGATATTAAGAGGTTAGATAACCTAGTCAAGGTCACTTATGCTTGGCTCCAGGGCCTACAAAGTTTACCACTACACTGGAGATCCTCTATAGACTGGTAAATATGGTTTTGAACCTAAAAATCAAAATGTGTGCTACTTGTTATTTTCCTTGACTGTATAAAACCTGAATAATATCCCCCTTACAAATGTCTGACCCTGAATGAGGAAGCCCATTAGGGTGCAGCTCTGAAGGTGTGTCCCCTGGGGCAGGCTATCAAGCTGAGTTCAAGGATATTTTACCACTGTTGCCCTGATACCTCTTTCTCTCACCAGTCTGTTTTAGCACCAAGGATTACCAGAGGCTGAAGTTGTAGAGACAGAACTAAAGAATCCCAGTAGCAATGGAGAAGAGATGGCAAGTAACTGGGAGGTGAGGCACGTGTCATCCTGACATAGATAGGTGGCTTGATTTAAAGAAAAAAAAATGATACAAAACGGTGTCTGGGCAGATGGAGGATCCCACTAGAGGTAAAAAGAAAGCACTGGGCTAGAACAGTGTTTCTCCCAGTGTGGCGTGTTTGTGAATGATGGCACCAAGATAATATCAGGTGTCACACAGCCATTAGCTCACAAAGAAAATTATTATTTTACAAACATCTTCCAATCCTTCTGACTACATCAAGGAGACTTCTCAGTCTGGTGCTGAAATGTCCTTAACACCTCTCGTTTACTCACCTTTTGAACAAGGAGACAACCAGTCTCAAACTAGCAGACAACAATGTCTGAGGGATGAAATAACTCTGTTTTGTCTTTAATGCATAAATTCTTAGAGTTCTCTTCAATCTGGGAAATAATACTGGGTTTTTACTTTTAGTGATGATCAGCCTGACAATCTAAATGTAAAAGGTGAGGTGATATAAAGAAATTTTATAGACATAATCACATTGTTGGTAGGGCAGAAATCACAAAGGCGCCATGCAAATGACCAAAATTCAGGAAACACTGCCTTGGAATATCTCCAATTCCCTGTGTTCTCTCTCTTGGGAATCTGTGCCTGGTGGAAAAGGCATCAAAAATTATAGAACCCCAGTAAACAGTATTCACAGCTTTCCTCTTCCCTTTTATTCTTCCATTTTATACTTATAAGGGGGATTCTATACATGAATGCATCACCTCTTTCAGTACGTTAATAAATTATCAGAAATGAATCCTTGCTGCTCACTATATCATTACACAGGGGTGGGGTGCCTGGGAGGCAGAGACAGGGTGGTGGGAGGGATTAGGGAAGAGGCAGTCACTGATGAAACTAAAGAAGCATTTTCAAGGTCTGCAGCTAAGCCTCAAGCCATCACTGTGTGAGCAAAGAAGTGCTAGAAAGTTGTTTGTGTGAAATGGAGTGTAAACTGCAAACGTGTTATTGAGGTGGAGGAGAAGGGAGCAGAGATTGAGGGGGCGGGGATGGAATGTGTGGACAGAAGGAGGGACCCACTTAGGAAGCATCAGCCCCCACTGCAAGTGGGAGACCGTAGGAGTTTGGCTGTCCTTATTTATACAATACCAGATAACGCTGCAGCTCACACGCCGTGTGTTTGCTGCCGCATCTCCATCAACAGATGGAGGTAATAAAGAGGCTAAAAATGGAAACATGAACTGGTGTGTAGCTTTGTTGTGCAGTTTGTCACGAACAGTCAAGAAGCCCTTGCCAGTAAGTGTGCTTGTCAAGGTCACCCATGACCTCTTTGGTATTAAATCTAGCAGACACTTGGTTGGCCGGGCTGTAGCAAGGCCAGGGAGGCCAGTCTCTTGGGGCATGAGGTTGGCCGCTGCCCACTTGTGATGGGCCCAGCTCAAGCAATGGTTTGGCTTCCCTGGGGCTTCTGGAGGCTGTTAGTTCCAGCTTTGGTCAATAACCTATGTAATTAATCAACTTAAAGGGAGTGCTGTTAGCAATGGTTCTTGACCCTGGCTGCACACTAGAATCATCTAGGGAGCTTTAAAAATAATACCAGTCCTAGACCTCACCCAGGTGGGGCCTCAGACATCAGCGTTTTTCAAAATCGCTCCAGCTGATTCTCGTGTGCAGTCAGGGCTGCAAAGCTCTAGCCTAGATCATTTAGCAGCCAAGTTCAGACACACATACAGGATGGCAGTCTTGTTTCTTCTCTAGTCTGTGACTGCATACCTTTTCCAAGCACACTCTGAACTGGGGTGGAGAAGAGGGATTGGCACTGAGAGAGCAAGAGATCGTAACTTATTTAAGCAAAAAACAATTGACTGCAGTTTTAAGGTTGCTTCCAATTTTATACCAGTAATGCTATAATTAACCAATAACCTTCTGTACAAACCTGTGTATGCATCCATCATCTGTTTTCTTGGAATAAATTTGTACCCTGAGTAAAAAGGTATGAATACGTTCTGAAGTTTGTAATACATGTTGCCAAATTGTCTTCCAGAACATCTGTTCAAACTGACATACTCGAGAATGCATGAGGGTGCCCTTTCTCCATATATTCGGTGGCCTGAAGTTTATCATTTAAAATTATTCACTAATTTTATTGGTAATAGATTCTATTTAACATTATTTTACGTTGTACTTCTTTAATGTTTGATTTTTCCATTTGTATATTAGTTATTTGTATTTTTTTATGAAATGGTTATTCATATAATTTGACCATTTTTCCAGTGTGGTCTTCATCTTTTCTTACTTATTTTTAATCCTCTTTATTATACCTTTATAAAAGGTATATACTTATATAAGAGGTATAAAACTCTTAATATTCCTCTCTCTATATACCTCTGTATTAAGGGTATTAAAATTTGTGTGTCATACATTGCCAACATTTCTCTTAGTGTTATTTGATTTAATTTTATTTGAGACCTTTTAGATAAACAAGTATAAGCTGTTTATGTAGGCAAATTTACTAGTCTTATCTTTTATGATATTTTTTTACTGCTTTTAGATTTAAAAGTTCTCTTTTTATCTCAAAATGGTCTTATAATTTGTATGACCTAATTTCTAATATTAAATGCTTCAACTCATCTGGACTTTGTTTTGGCTCACAAATTACCTTAACTGCAGTATGCAAAGGCCAGCTCCATTACATACTGAACATGAGGGCCTGTTTGTGAGTTTTCTTTTTTGACTCATTGATCAACCTGTCTTCTCTGTCTTAATCTATTAACACACTGTTTTAACTACTATAACTTTATTGTTTAAGATCTCACAAAAAGTACATCATTTTTATTTTTAGTCTCAAAAGCATTCTGTTTATTCTTCATGATTCTCATTTGAATATAATTTTGGAAAAGTCTTATAAGCTTATTATAAGATTAATGTATATTAAGACAATATTTGAACTTTTTGACAAATAGATCTATGAATTCAAAGAAAGAGTCTGGGAATGGGAAATGTAGTATTAATTGTATTAATTAAATGTATTAATAACTGTGAGAAAAGAGAGGACTATTCAGTTTTGGATAAATGCTTATTCAATTGGAAAACATTAGGATACTACCTTGGATTACCAACTAAAAAAATTTCAGGAAAATTATATCAAACCAGCAAGTATATCAAACCTGTCAGTCCTAAAAGAAATCAACCCTGAATATTTACTGGGAGGACTGATGCTGAAGCTGAAGCTCTAATACTTTGGCCACCTGATGCGAAGAGCTGATTCATTGAAAAGACTGCTGGGAAAGATTGAAGGCAGGAGAAGAAGGGGATGACAGAGGATGAGATGGTTGGATGGCATCACTGATTCAATGGACATGAATTTGACCAAACTTATACATTTGGGCTTCCCTGGTGGCTCAGAGGTTAAAGTGTCTGCCCACAATGCAGGAGATCTGGGTTCGATCTCTGGGTCAGGAAGATTCCCCTGGAGAAGGAAATGGCAACCCACTCCAGTATTCTTGCCTGGAGAGTCCCATGGATGGAGGAACCTGATGGGCTATAGTCCACGGGGTCGCAAAGAGTCGGACACAACTGAGCGACTTCACTTTCACTTTCACTTTCAAGGAGATAGTAAAAGACAGGGAGGCCTGGTGTGCTGCAGTTTGTGGAGTCGCAAAGAGTTAGACACGACTAGTTACTGAACAACAGCAACAGTGAGCAGTCAGCCTACAGACAAGAAATCCTAGAAGCCAGTGAAGTGAAAGTCACTCAGTTGTGTCCAAGTGTTTGCGACCCCATGGACTGTAGACCATGGAATTCTCCAGGCCAGAATACTGGAGTGGGTTGCCATGCCCTCCTCCAAGGGGTCTTCCCAATCCAGGGATTGAACCCAGGTTGCCTGCATTTCGGGTGCGTTCTTTACCAGCTGAGTCACAAGGGAAGCCAAGAAACATAAAAATAATTTTACCCACAGTGATAATCTGGAAAATAAATGCAAATAAAAACAATTAGATACCATTCTTCTTCCATATGACAGGCAACAGCATTTTAAAAACATTATTTCTTAACAGTAGAGTTGATGAGGTTGGGAGGAATTACTGCGGGAGTATGAATTCACACAGTCATGTTGGAGAATCTCACACAAACAGGGGAGGATCTCTTAAAATTTAAAACATGCACACCTTATAACCCAGTGAATCCCCCCGAGATATACTAGCATGTATACACTAGTATACACGGAAGTATACGAGTAAGGTCAGGGAAAAGCTGGGCTCTGCTAGTTGCTAAAATCCTGAAATACTTTTCTTTGGGTTGGTAGACAGCTCCACTTCAATTCCTACAAGTGGCCTTGACCCCCAGTCCCCAGGTCACTTTAACCTTTTCCCCTCAGCCTCATACTGTCCCCACTGTCCCTGCGCTGTGCTTAGTCCTTCAGTCGCGTCCGACTGTCTGTGACCCCATGGACTGTAGCCCACCAGGCTCCTCTGTCCATGGGGATTCTCCAGGCAAGAATACTGGAGTGGGTTGCCATACCCTCCTCCAGGGGGTCTTCCCAACCTAGGGATCAAACCCAGGTCTCCTGCATTGCAGGCAAATTCTTTACAGTCTGAGCCACCAGGTAATGATTCAGCAACTAAAGAGTTAATGAGTTAATTGACGGGCACAGAGGGAGCTCCATACTGCCCTCCAGTCCTGGCTCAGGGTCTCTTCTAGTTGGCTGGGGATATTTGATTGAGATCCTTGTGTTAAAAGATATTCATTGAAGCATTGTTGTCAGAACAACAGATTGGAAATATCTTGAGGCAGAAACAGCGACTTGCCTGCCAAATATCCCCATCTCTTTCAAAACAACCGAACCTAATGATATTACTGCCCATCAAAAGAATACACGTCCCAAGTTTCCTTGCAGCCAGGTGGCCATGTGAATAAGTTCCAGCCAGTAAACAGTGAGCTGACATTTGTATGGGACTTCTGAGAAATCTTAAGTTAGGATGGGCACCTGCTTCTCTTCTGCCATGTACTCACCTCTATGGAGGATGAGATTGTGGGAATTGCGGCACCCATCTTCAGCCACAAGGAGGTGGGACACACCCAGGGTTGTGGAGAGATGGAAGCCTGGGTGCCTGGTAACTTCATGGGACGTAGGTAGACACAGACTGCCTACTACTGGACTTCCTTTAAATGAGACTGATAGCCTATTCGAACTGCTGTTGCTTGGGGTTTCTCAGTTACATGCAACCAAGTTAAATCACAGTGGATACAAAGCTGAATGCCTATTCAAAGGGAAATGATTAAGTCAACACTGATCTATTAAAAAATGTAAACTGGAAACAACTTGAGGCATCATATGTATTATGAAACACTTTGCAGAGACTAAGTTAAATCTACAGGCATTAACATGTTGAGTAAAAAAAAGCATGTTGTAGTATATCATAATTATACATGTATACCACTTCCCCAAACCCAATAAAGAATGCTGGCCATTTTCCCATAATTTTCTACACGAAAGCATAAAATAAAGACTGAAAGTGTACTACCTAAACTGTGATAATGTTAGTAACTTTTGGGGAGAGGACAAAAATTGCTGGGGGTCGGTCAAAGGGCACCATATCTTTGGCTGCACTCTTCTACATTTTTACAAAAGGAATGATTCATGTACTACTTGTACGGTACAAATTAATTATGTTTCCCACCTACCCACCAGCTGACCTTCTTAAACTGTTTACTTCCCTTCTGCTTGCTGCCTGCAGGGTCCCTATTTGAACTGTCAGAGCTTAAGACTCAGACCTGGAGGAGAAGCCTCTCCCGCACATAGAGATTAGCTTGAGAGCCACCACCTGAGTGTGTTTGCTTGGAGAAGTTCAAGATTCTTTCATAACCCCTCTAACACACAGACTGTATTTCTTACAGTACCACTATGTCTAAAGGAATGAAATAGAAGTATTAATCCACAGGGACAAAGACAGTGAGAGGACATGAGAGCAAAGGAGAAACTATCATTAAAAAAAAAATTGAAAACAGCATCTAGTACAGCAGAGCTGAGAAAGTTGCACTGAACACCTGAAGTAGGAAATACCGTGCAAGAGAGTCTGCAGAAGGCTGAGTCCTTGGAGTCATCGAGAGGTGCAGAAAGTGGGAAAGAGGTACAAGCCTGAGCAGCTGCACCCTGAGATATCCCGTGCTGTGCACACAACTGGAAAATTATGTGGCCTGCTCTCTAGCTTATTTTACAGAAAAACTGCCTAAGATGACCTCAGGCAGGGAGATCTTAGAGTGGTGAGAAGGGGAGGAGTGTTGATATGAAGCAAGGGGCATCAGGCTCAAGCCATCCTCCTGTATGGTATTTATTCAAGGGTCCCCTGCCAGATTCTTCTGTTTAGTTCTCACTTTTTAATGAGGCCAGTTTTGAGTCTGCTAGTTGCTTGAGAATAGCATGGGGCAGGGTTGAAGAGAGCAATCTGGGCAGTTGGCAATTTTGTTTTGGTTCCACAGTCTCAAAATGATTCTCCCCTGTCTTCTGCCTCTGAGGCAGATCTTCTCTCTGGATGAGATCAGAAACCACAAGGGCTTTAAACAGAAGGATCCATCTCATTGTTGAGATGACTTTAGGAGACGTGCTGGGGCTGTGTCTGCTCAGGAGAACAAAATACTCTAGGTATTTTAAACAGGAAGAATTTAATACAAGAGATTGGTTCTAAAAGTTATGGAAGGGTAGGAGAAGCAAAAAAAAAAAAAAAAAGGAAGGCTAAATTTACTTAGAAATTAGTAATTAAAGGAAGTATCCCTACTCCTGCAGGAGTAAAAGGGAAAATGATGTTGCCAGAGCCCATGGCTACATCATTGTGATTCCTGGAGCATCTGTTACTGTGGCTGCTGCCTCAGGAACCACAGCCACATCCACCTTGCAAGAAGCCAAGATGTCACATTTCCACTAACAATGCAGGATCCTGGACCCCAAATTGTCTGAGAGGTGGAGGGTCTGCAACGCCCATGAGTTCTGTGCAGCTAAGGGTATAGGAGTCGTGTACGGATGTGAGAACTGGACTATAAAGAAGGCCAAGTGCCGAAGGATTGATGCTTTCAAACTGTGATTCTGGAGAAGACTCTTGAGAGTCCCTTGGGCAGCAAGGAGATCAAACCAGTCAATCTTAAATGAAATCAACCCTGAATATCCATTGGAAGGACCGATGCTGAAGCTCCAACACTTTGGCCATCTAATGCGAATAGCCAACTCATTGGAAAGGACCCTGATGCTGGGAAAGATTGAGGGTATGAGAGGAAAGTGGCGACAGAGGATGAGATGGTTTGGATGCCATCACCGATTCAATACACATGAACTTGGGCAAACTCCGGGAGGTGGTGGGGGACAGGGAAGCCTGGCATGCTGCAGTCCATGGGATTGCAAAGAGTCAGACATGACTTGGCAACTGAACAGCAACAACAAGGCTATAGGAATGTCCACTTCAGTCCCCACACTTCATGAACAAGAAGTGAGAAACCTGCATTTAACCAACAGTTCTATTGCTGCTAATGCTATGTAAGACACTTCTAGAAGCAAAGCACGGTTTCTCCCTTCCATTTGTTTTCATATCTCCCGCCAAGAACTCCCACTGGGCAAACCTAATTGGAAATTAGCTGGCAAGGGATTCTGGGAAATGTGGCTTTCGGGCTTCCAAAATCTTGCAGTCCAAAGGAAAGCATGGAAGAGTAGGGATAGAAATGAGAGAAAAGAAATAACTGACTGGCTACTGCAGGAATTTAGGTGAGAAAGAATGATAACTTGGACTAAGATGACGGCAATGGAGGTGGGGAGAGGGGTCAAATTCAGAAGATGTTCTGAGGGGAGAGTCAACAGGATTTGCTCACAGATCAGATGTGGGGGATGAGAGAAAAAGAGGAGTCAAGGCTAGTTCAAGATTATTCTTGACTTGAACAAATGGGAGATGAGAGTTGTCATTTACTTAGATGACTAAGAATATAATAAAAGTAAATTTAGGGAACTAGCAAGAGTCCAGTTTGGGACATGTTTGTTTAGAGATGCCTATTAGATGTCCAGGTGGAGATGTCTGAGTAGACAGTTAAGGAGAAAAGAGATGGGAATTTGAGATGTAACAGTTTGGGCTTCCAGGTGGCTCAATGGTAAAGAATCCGCCTGCCAAGCAGGAGACAACTGGTTCAATCCTTGGGGCAGGAAGATCCCCTGGAGAAGGAAACGGCAACCCACTCCAGTATTCCTGCCTGGGAAATCCCAGGGGCAGAGGACTCTGGTAGGCTACAGTCCATGGGGTCGCAAAGAGTGGGACACGGGCTGGTGACTAAACAAAAACAGTAAGTTTATAAGCGGAATGTAAAGTCATGAGGCTTAGAATCTCACTAAGGGAGGAAGTGTGATTTAAAAAAAGAGGTAGTGTCCAAGGATGGATCCCTGGCATACTTTAAGTTGGAGGTCACAGAGACAAAAAAAACTATCACAGGAAGCTGTGAGAAGCAGAGAGGTGAAAAAAACACCAGAAGAATTGAAATTCTGGTAGACAAAAATTTTCAAGAAAAGAGTGTCAGTGGAGTCAAATGCTGCTTAGAGGTCAGGTTCAATGAAGACCAAGAATTGACTTGAGTTTAGCACTATGGATGAGAACAGCTTTAGAAGAGAGGTAGGAGCGTAAGCCTGGTTGGAATGGGCTCCAGGGTGAGTGGATGGAGAGAACCTGTAGTCAGTGACTACAGATCTCTCTTAATTGAGATGTAAAAAGAAGAATATAAATGGTCAAAATGAGGTCAAGACAGAGCTACTTCTCTCTTTGCTTTTTAAGATGGAAGAAGTATCCATTTATTCGTATGCTGATAGGAAGGACCCAGGGGAGAGGGAGAAAACTGATAAAAAAAAAAAAAGGAAAAAGAAAAAGAGGGAGGGAAGGGAAGGACTGCCAGAGTCATGTCCTTGAACAGTGGACTGGATACAGTACACAAGTGGAGGGGTTGGTCTTACCTAAAAACAGACCATAACCTCATACTAACAGAACAGTGAATAAAGTATGTGAACACAGTTACAGGCATGTGGGTAGAGGCGATGGTTAATGTTCTCTTTCAATTGCTTCTATTCACCAGTGAAGTAGGAAGCAAGGCCATCAGCTGACGGGGACAGGAGAGGTGATAAGAGGTTTAGGAGAAGGAACCAGATAGACAGTTACACAGGGGAATGGGAGAATGAATGGGCTGGGGAAACTTAGTATGATTGCGAGGAAGTGTGAAGAGTCCACTTGAGGCTAGAAATGATGAATTTTAATTTGGATTAGTCATCGTGTTTCTGCATTTACTGTGTTCAGCTGTCTGGGTGCAGGCATAGGGCACTGAGTAGGCAGAGAGTTGATTGTAACCAGGAAATACAGCTCAGTGAGCGGGGGTCAAGGGAGTTGACGACATATAATAATAAAAAAAAGTGATTATTATGCTTCTCCATGGAATTCAGACTGAATAAAGAGGGAAGAGTGGATGTGAAGGAGGTGATCTATAAACGAATTCACTCCTTGAAGTTGTCCAACATCCTCAGGGCTAAAATTATTGTTCTCCAGGCAAAGGGGTCTTTGAGGGTGTTACCTGTCTATTAATACTTATGCAATAAGCATTTATTGAATGCCTGCCATGAACTGTTCAGAGAGAATATCTGGCTACTTCCTTAGAAACATTTAAAATATCAAGGAGATAAGTTGGTTTCAAAGCAGGGGTTGGGTCTCAGGTGACTAATGAAAACAGAGGTTGATTTTACTTTTCTGTTGAAAAACTTTCAAGTAGGTTGAAAGATGCATGTCTAGTTGAAAAGTACATATCTGTATCAATCAAAATTGTTGTTGTAGTTTAGTTGCTAAGTCATGTCTGGTTCTTCTGTGACCCCATGGAGCCCGCCAGGCTCTTCTGTCGATGGGATTCTCCAGGCAAGAATACTGGAGTGGGTTGCCATTTCCTTCTTCAGAAGATCTTCCCGACCCAGGGGTCAAACTCACATCTCCTGCTTGGCAGGTGGATTCTTTACCACTGAGCTACCTAGGAAGACCCAGCAATCAAAATAGCTTAAATCAAAAATAATTTATTGCTGGACGTAATTGAAAAGTCTGCAGCCTAATAATGGCTAATGTTTATTGAGAGCTTATTGTTAATGAGGTTCTGTTCAAAGTGCATTACATTTATAATCTTGCTTAAGCTTATTAACAGAGCCAGGATTTGAACTCAGGTTGTGTGTTTCCAGACACTGTACTCCTAACCATGATGCTTTACTGTCTCTTAAAGAGATAGCTTCAGGCAAAGCTGGATCCAGGGATTCAAACATTATACCAGGACACAGTCTTTCACTCCCATTCTGCTCTCTTTTGTGGTGAATAACTTCACATGTCTGCTAGGTTCTCACCATTCATGGTAGCTTCAGGCTTACACCATCATTACCATCATTACCAGCATTACCCAGCATTTCCAGAAGAAAGTTATTTTTCTTTCTGAAAGTACTAGACCCACATAGGTCTGTACTTAATGACATGAAACAGATTCACAATATTGTTAAGAAAAAAAGAGTAGTAGTTACGGACTGGCCCATAAATAAACAAGCCAATGCATTTATAATTGGAAGGATGTAAAAAAATTAATGACAGTTATTTCTGATGTTATGATTTGGGAGAGTTTTTTCTTTTTGCTTCTCAGTATTTTCATTTGTTTCTACATAGGGAATGCATTATCTGTATAATAAAAATGTTGAAAGAAAACAAAAAATTCAATATACACAGACAAATATATCTCCCTAAATTGTCCTCTGTACCTAGATAGATCTTTTACTCCTATACCACTAAAATCTGCATCACAGGAAATTGATAAATTAGGGGTGATAACACCAGTAGGGACATTCTTATCTGTTCCCACTTGGTTAAAGAAGGTGTATCAACAGCTCAGCTCTACCATATTATTGTACCGGTGAACAGGCTTAGTATCTTCCCTAACATTATAAATAATTCACTTTGGAAATATTTTGAAGTGAAATATTAGTTCTTTTTTTGGGGAAGCTCTAATGGAGTAATATTTAGGGGTCCATTGAGAAGGAGAAAGGAAATAAAGAAACCAAGGGAGAGGTTTCTCTGGTGGTCCAGCGGTTGAGAATCTGCCTTGCAGTGCAGGGGACACCGGTTCAATCCCTGGTCTGGGGAGATCCCATGCTGTGGGGCAGATAAGCCTGTGTGCCACAACCACTGAGCCCACTTGCTAGAGCCTGTATGTTGCAACTACTGGAGCCCTTACACACTAGAGCTTGTGCCCCACAACAAGAAAGGCCACTTCAATAAGTCTGCACACCGCAAGTAGAGAGTAGCCCCCACTCACCACAACTAGAGAAAGCCCAGAAAGCCCATACACAACAATGAAGACCCAGCGCAGCCAAAAACCAAAATTAATAAAAATTTTAAAAAAATGAAACGAAGGGAGTCCCTACATGAAAATGCAGCCCAAATTCCAAGAATCAGGCTAAGTTGGAACTAACTGTTTCATCCCCAGCACCAAAGAATTCATAGTCTTATTAGGAAGGCAAGATGGTGAGATGGGGCGGATATAAGACAATGTGGGTTAAATAATGCAGGAGGGAAGGTGGGGGTGTGTAACAGCACTGACCCAAGGGAACATTATGGGTAAAGCTGGTTGTCAATCTCCCCATTTAATGCTTTTTTGCACTAGTTTGCCCCTTCTTCCCCCTGCAGTATCTTTGAGAACATGGAAAATTCAATCTACTTGACACCGTTTCCTCATTTTTACAATAGGGATGGTAACAATCTGTGCCACGTTTATTGAGGGGATTAGATTTAGCAATGCATCTAAATGTTTTGCCCAGTGCCTACTGCTGAGTGAATGCTCAGTGTGTGCATGTTGGTTGCTCAGTCAAGTCCAAGTCTTTGTGACCCCATGGAGCCCACCAGGCTCCTTTGTCCATGGACTTCTCCAGTCAAGAATACTGGAGTGGATAGCCATTCCCTTTTCCAGGGGATCTTCCCAGCCCAGGGATCAAATCCACATCTTCTGCGTTGCAGGCAAATTCTTTCCCATCTGAGCCACCGCGGACGCCCCAAATGCTCAGTAAGGAGTGCCTGTTATTGTTATGATTGTTGCCAAGGGCAGAAGTAAATCAACATGGAAAGTGACAAAAAGCTTGGAATCTTACAAAGTTCTTAAAATTAATCACGGTTCCTGGTTGTCTAGATTTGGTTCCCTTCTACAGGCAGTAGCTGGTCCCTGGAACTTTTGCCCTCTGATTTTATCTAGAGAAGGAAGCATGAGTAAAATCTTCTCTCATTGTCACTCCCAGCTTCGTTCTTAAGTGTAGAATATTCATTCACATCCTCTTGGCTCGGATGTGAACTTTTCATCTCCAACAAGCTGCAGACCAGATGACTTCATTTCACAGTCTTTTGCCTCATCAGAACCACCCTCTTCTGAAAAATTTTCTCACATTTTACAAAACTCAGCACTAGGGAAAATTTTTTTTAAATGACACTGAAATAAAACTGAATAATAAGACTTGATTGGGTCCAAAGACTTAAGGGAAAGAAAATGTCCTTATTTTATAATTTCAAATTCAAGGTCTTACATGAAGGGTATTAGAGTGGGAAGGAAGATTTAAGATACTGCTGGTACAAAAGAGAAAACAAAGACTCAGAAAGAAAAGGATGAGACAGAAATGAGTTCTGTGGTTGTTATTCTTTTTATGAGCCCAGTTCTCCAGACTTCTTGTTAAATCTGTGTATTACCTTGGAGTATTTTTTTTTTTTACCTGTGTGAGCTATTTAAAGTTCTGCTTTTTTGTTTATATTAGCTAAAGTCAGTTTCTGTTGCCTGTAACTCAGTAGCCCTTACTGATTTGCAAATAAAGCCAATAAAGCCAAGTCCTCTAAAGAGGACTAGAGCAGATGAGAAAGTGGTTGGATCCTATGACTGCCCAGAGTTTGGAGGATCCAGTCCTAATCTGTGTATATCCTTAAAAATAAGCCCCAGCCCACTTCCATAATTTTTTAAAATTAGAATGGTCCCTGTTCCTTGTAACTGAGGTGGCAACTGATTTTTGTATTAACCAGGACTCTTTCAATTCCAAGTAAACAGAAAGGTAGTGAATCACTTGGAGCAAAAAGTCGAGGGACCACGCTTCAGGCATGGCTAGATTACATACTGTCAGGAATTCAATTCTCCTTCAGGCCTGCTCTCCCTTCTGTTTGTTTCATTCCCCAGGGTTTCCCTTCTTGATGGTAGAGATTGCCATTGGAAACTTTGGGAGTATTTTGTACTAGTTTATCATCGTGGCTTAGTGGTAAAGAATCTGCCTGCCAAGCAGGAGACTTGGGTTCAACTCCTGAGTCAGGAAGATTCTCTGGAGAAGGAAATGCCAACCCACTTCAGTATTCTTGCCTGGAGAATCCCATGGACAGAGAAGCCTAGCAGGCTACAGTTCATGGGGTCGCAAAGAGTCAAATACAACTGAGTGACCATACAACAACAATGACAAAATCATCTCAGAAGAAAAAGTTTCTGTTTCCAACAGTTTCAACAAAAGTTCTGTGGTTGATGCTCACTGGAAAGCACTGAGTTGCTTTCAATGAACTGTGATTAGAAAATTGTGATTGGCTAGGCTTGGTCATAACGCCTACCCTTGAACTAGGCTCAGCTCACACAAATCACATTGGAACAGAATGAGGGAAAACTTTACAAGACCAGTAGAGATTATGAGTTGCCTTCCATAAATTTTGTTCAGGTTCTTTCTGGGTCATGAAACACTCATGTATTAGCCAGGAATATAACCATCCGGAATCGAGATTACATTTCAAAGGATCTCTTGAAGCTAAAAAGCTGGACGACAATGTTCAGATCCACTGAATACAAGTAGAAGTGATGAGATCAATTCCAGGAAATGTCCTCAAAGGGATATGTCAGGATTATCTGTCTTTTCTGCTTTTCCTATGTCCAGAATGTGGACAGTATGGCTGGAGATGAATAATTCATCTTTGAATATATAGTGATTTGGGGATGGAGGAAATCTATGATGGAGCCTGGGTCCCTAACACTGTGGAGACAAGTCAACCCTGAATCATCTTCTTTCTGTGATAGAAAAGTAAACTGATATCTTGTTTAGCTGAGTGCTATTTAACAAACCACACAACCCAACATAATCCTACCTGAACTCCCCAGAGGAAAATCTTGGCACGTCTGGAGAAAGATAGGGGTAGGGATGAAGCACAGGTATGTCCATTGTCTCACTCCCTGAAAAATTTTGTCTCGGTCACGGTCATTACTCTGGTTGGAAGTCTGAAGAGGGAAATCTGTCTGGCTCTGATGAAGCTGAATATCCAGAAATTTCTGAGTTTATTAGTTTAAAGACAAAATTAATCTGAAAGTTGAATCAACCACAGAATTATCAGAAATGGCTATATCCATGTTTTTTTCCACCCGGGCGGGTTGGGAGGGAAACACACTTGTCAGAGTGGATTAAGCCACATTTAACCTTGTAACTTTAACAATGAAGTGTTGAAATAGCAGGTTTGCAATGTGGAAAACTGCTGAAAGTACATATTAGAATTTCTTTCAACATATTTGTTTTGACATTTTTATTAAGAATTTGAGTGAGGAATTAATTAAATTGTAATCAAACACAGAGACGACATGATGTCAATAGAACAGTTCATGCCTTGAATAATGGAATCAGAATTACACAACATCAGAACTCCAAGAAGTTCAAGTTATCATAACTCCCCATTTTACAGCTGACAAAACTGAGGCTCAGAACTGTCAACTCACTTGCCCAAGGTATACCTGGAATCAAGGGTAAAGCTGTTGACATATATTCTTTCTACTTTTTCTTTTTGAATAAATGAAAGCAATGTCATGATTCAAGATTCAAGTAGACATTCTTTTTCTAAATGGAGGAGTGAAATGATGAGATCAAGATACTATTTAATCAGGCCAAATGTGTAAGGATCTAAGTCCAAAAAAGTCTACTGTACAAGCACAGTATGGGGCAGATGTGCCTTAATCAGCAGCACTTGTAAGAAACACTTAGAGATGTTACTTGGCTGCAAGCTTGAGCTGTCAGCACTGTGATGCGGCTACAAGGAAAAGATAATGGAGCCATGGGTGGCATTCCTAGAAACAGAGTTTACAAAAGGAAGGGGGTGTCCTGTTGAACTTTTCAGTCTGTTGAGCTTTTCAATCTACACCTGGAATACAGTCCCAGGTGTCAGACTTCAGAAGTGATACCGACAAATTAGTTCAGATCTAGGATGGAATTATGTGGGGAACGGGTCAAAGGAAGTAAGGAAACTGCAAAGCACTGTATCTAAGTGCCTGAATCTTGGAATCTGACTGCCTGGGTTTCATCGCAGCTCTGTCAATTACTGAATATGTGTTCATTAAGCCTTAATCTCACTGTCTGTAAGTTAGGAATTATAACAGTACCTATCTCTGAAGATAGATGAGGTAGCAAATGCCAAATGATTTGTATGTTACTGGCACAAAAAAGCACTCAATAAATGTTAGGATTAAGGAAGTGACATGATGTGAGGATAATGGCAACAATCTCGTACGTCGTGGTGAATATTAAATGAGCTAACACATGCCCAGTGCTTGAAGAAAACGGTAGTAGTGGAGGGATTGGCTTAAGGTTTTTAGGGGTGGGACTGGCTTGGTGTCAAAATATTCCCTGGCTTGGGCTAAGGTCCACAGAACTTGACCCGATTATTTTCTGAAGAATGAACCCTGAAAAAAGTTCAGAGGGGTGCAGTGGGAGCGATAGTCGTCACGCATACATTTCATGGGGTACTCACCTGGTGAACACCTGGACAGGATGACATGGCATTGCAGTGGAGTGACAGCCTAGCTTCATTCTTGGGTATGGTCATTGAGGACTGATGAACAGTTCCGCTGCAACTAGTGCGGTCATTCAGGGCAGTAATGGGGTTGCTCACTCAGGCCTGTTTTGGGCACAATCCATGAGAACTGTCCTGTGGCAGTCACGCAGAACTCACTGGAAGAGGAACCGCTCCTGGATCTCCTCCCTGGGCCACTGGGGGACGTCCTGGGTCTCAGGGATGCTCTGGGACCCCGGTCAGTTTCCCCCGGGAGCGGCCTGCCGCTAGGGGGCGGCTGCTGAGAGGACCCGCCCGCCGCCCGCGCGGAGTCCGCTCCTTTGGGACTCGCTTTCCAGCCAGGCCCAGAGGGAGGTGGAGTGACAGTGGGTGGGGGTGCACGCTTCATGGGTGTGAGACAGAGCGAGCCGCCTGGCGTGAGTCAGCGCGCGGGGGGCTAAGGAGCTCCCCGAATAGTCACGGAATCTCACTCACGCTCGGCTCCTCCACCTTCCCGTCTAGAGCGTGTGTCCAGTCCCTCGCCTGCGTGCGCACCCGACACGACGTCCGATTCGGGGTTCTGGGTGTCCGTTGGGGGAAAAGGGGGTGGGCGGAAGAGGGAGTGTCCCTGTGGGTGTTTCTATGCCCAGGTTAGATTTCTCCCGCCCTGCCCCATGAGGGCTGTGGGGGGGTGTGTCCCGCTCAGGTACGTGTGTACCTGTGTTGGTGCGTGCATGCGTATGTCAGTGTGGTGGGACCTTTTATCAGCGCGGGGTGCCTGCGTGTGCGCCAGGGTCTCTGTTTGGGTCTAGATGTTGGCGCAATCTCGACCTGGGCTCCCACCCACGGGTGTCGGGAAGCCCGCGTGGCCAGGGTGTCCAGCCTCCCGGAGGAGCAAAAAAGCCTCGACACCCTCACCACCCCAGCTGGCCCGGGCTCCTTAGGGAGAGGCCTGCGTGGGGAGGCCCCGGGGTGGTGTGTCCCTGGAAGGGGTAAAGAGTAGGGGCGCAGGGGGCGGGCCGGGTCCCCGGGCGGGGCGCGGGCTCGGGGGACCCGCGCGGCTGACGTCAGGCGACTCCTTAAATAGAGCCGGCAGCTCGCTCCGCTCGGCATTTCTCGAGGAGTCAGAACGCGGCCGGCGCCAGCGCCACCGTCCGGCCCGCGCGCCGGCCCGCACCGCCGCCGAGCGTTCGGGGCGCCGAGCCGGGAGGATCCGGGATGGGGCTTCCGGCGCTGGGCGCGCTCCGAGCCCGGCGCACGTGAGAGCCGAGGAGCGCCGGGAGCCTCCCCGCTAGCCGGAGCCCCGTCGCCCAGGACGCGGGGATGTCGGAGGCGCCGCCGCCGGTTCCCAGAGGAGCCGCCGCCCCGGGGATCCCGGGGCACGGTGCGCGCCCGGGCCGGCAGCGCCTGGAGAAGACGGCGCCCCCTACGCCAGACCCGCGTGGCCCGGGCCGCGCCGCACGAGCCTTCTAGGCGGCCGCAGGGCCCCAGCAGCTCCGCCGCCGGCGCCCCCTCGGAAACCATGACCCCCGGCGCGGGCCCATGGAGCCATGGCCTATAGGGTCCTGGGCCGCGCGGGGCCACCTCAGCCGCGGAGGGCGCGCAGGCTGCTCTTCGCTTTCACGCTCTCGCTCTCCTGCACTTACCTGTGTTACAGCCTCCTGTGCTGCTGCGACGACCTCGGCCAGAGCCGCCTCCTCGGCGCCCCTCGCTGCCTCCGCAGCCCCGGCGCGGGCGGCCAGAAACTTCTCCAGGAGTCCCGCCCCTGCGATCCCTCGGGCCCGACGCCCGGCGAGCCCGGCGCTCCCAGCGCGCCCGCCGCCGGCGCGCCCTCCCCTCGCCTCTCTGGGTCCAACCACTCCGGCTCTCCGAAGCTGGGTACCAAGCGGCTGCCCCAAGCCCTCATCGTGGGCGTGAAGAAGGGGGGCACCCGCGCCGTGCTGGAGTTTATCCGCGTGCACCCGGACGTGCGGGCCTTGGGCACCGAGCCCCACTTCTTCGACAGGAACTACGGCCGCGGGCTGGACTGGTACAGGTAAGGAGGGGAGCCCCACCGCGTGCGCCCGGGCTCCATCCGGCCCCGTCTTCTGGGCCATTTCCTGCGCCCTCGCATCCCCTTAACTCGGCTGGCTATGTGGGTTCCGACTGACACGTGGGGGAACTCTAACCGAAGGATTTACCCAGAACTTCCCAGTGATGGTGTAGACCCGCTCCGGTTTCCTGAAGCGCAAAGGGCAGTTGACTCTGGAATCGCCAGAGGGGAAGGGAGATCGCTGACCTGACCTCCGGGCCAGTTTGGAGGGCTGGCTCGGTGTCTAGACGCTGGGGTAAAGCTGGGTGCCAGGGGAAGGGGCAGCCAGGACAGGAGCTGCCTCAACGCAGCCATCTCCTGAGCCTGGCCTCAACTTTCCAGGCATCTTGACCCACCCAGGGAAGGGACAGTCCGAACAGCGCCCCCTCGCGGCAGGGTCCTGCGCTTGGGCGAGGTCCCCGGAGTTCAGGCCAAATGACGGGAAGGCCCCTGAGGTGTCCGCAGGAGAAAGGTCTCTTTTGGAGCCTCGGTCTCAGCTCCAGGTATTTGCTGCTGTATCTGGTCTGAGACTCCCAGGCGCTCTGACCCTGAATTCATGTTTTCAAATAGTGCAAACGACCCTGGATGTGAGTCTTGGCTCTGCCGCTTAGCTTGAGAAAATTCCTAAAACTCACTGAGCCTTGGTTTTCTGGTCCATCCCAACTAGCAGGAAAGGTCCCTGACCCTTCGGCCTCGCAAGGGCTTTCTAAGTGCTTGAAAAGTGTAACAGGGACACTTTGCACTGGGCGGTGTTTCTAAGCCAGCAGCCAGGATATAGAATTCGAAATACTGGTGGGCACCTCAGATGGAAGCTATCTAGGTTCACAGGGGGCAGCCCGTCATAGCAGACTGTCCACTCCCCCACTGCACTGTCAGGGAAGACAGTCACCCAGGCTGGTGATATCTGGGGATAGCCTGAAGCTTCTGGAAGGTAGCAGCCTCCACTATTAAATGCCTATCTACTTCCCAAGCCCTGTATGGTGTTGAGGTGTAGGGCTGGCCCATGTGTGAGCTGAGCAGGGCATCCCTGGGAGTGCTGTAATGTATGGGCTCCCCATAACACCTGGGTTACAGAATTCTCACCATTCACCTGACCCCTTGAAGACTTGCTAGAAATGTCTGCCTAGTAATGAAACTGGGTGGGTGGGTAATGTGGTAGCTGACACAGTAGCTGAGGCTGTTCTTTAAGATAATTATGTTAAAGTAAACACTTTAGGGGGTAGAAAGTCATAACCATATTGGATAAAGGACAACTTCATTAAAAGGAGGACCCCACTGGCCTCACTTATGGAACCCTGGATTTGTAAGAATTGGGGCAACAGGGCCAACTTGTCGCCTTTGCTTGGGAGCCTTGGTCATGGTTTAAGGGGCCAGGGTGGGACATGCCCTGTCTTCAGGAGGCAGACACACAGCCCATCTCCAGTGGCGAGCAGCAGGGGACGGCTGGCCTGTGGGTGGCCCCAGCACTGTTATGTTGGCTCACTGGAATAGAGAGAGTGGCACAGAATGGCACGTCGCTGCTTTCCAAGCTGTGACCGCCCCCCACCCCCCGCCCCAGGCATCCCACCTGGAGGTACGAAGTACACGAGGACAGCGTCAGAGCCAGACCCCAGAGTCGGAGAGGCAAACACATCAAATGGCAGCAGAGTGTGACGTGGGTCAGCCGTGGCCACACTCTTACACGGCAGGGTTTCCTCGATTGAAAATCTAAGGATCATTATGAAACCCTTTGCCAAAGTGAAGTGCCTCTTAAGTGCAAAATAGCACAATTCTGAGCACTGGCTTTTGTTGAGCCCTCCAGTAAACACCTATTCCCTGCACCCAGCCTCTGCACGCCCTCTCTTGTGCTCCACCACCAAACACCCTACCTTCCTTCTCCAAGCCCGTGTCATTCAGGGATGGCTGCTTTTTATTTTTAACCTTGGCATGTGTGATTCTAAGCCAGCTTAGCTGTGAACCTTAGAGATGGGAGCCGTGCCTTTTTTTTTTAATATAGCACATTTGGATTCTGCTAAAATTCTCGGCTGAGTCTTGGTAGGTTTTATTTAACATCAAGCATGCTGACAGCTCCACTTCTCCCTCTGCTCCCCCCTACTTCCCAGGGTCTGTCTTACCATCCCTTTCCCCCTTTATATTTCTAAAAGAGCATTTAGCCTGCATGTCTGGTACTAACTGCCTCACCCCCGTCACCTCCCCAGGAAGGCTGGAAGCCTACAGCTTCAGGAGGGGCTATGTGATTTGTGCTTCTTGGGGCTGCAAATCTGCACCCCCAGAGACCAGGGTTTTGGGTACAGATTGTCATTTCTGTATATAAAGTCATACTGCCCCATTTGGATGTTATTTCTGTAATTTCCAGAACATTTCTCTGTATGTGTCCTATTCTTCATTATCACTCGAGTAATACGCATTAATTGCAGAAATGATGGAATTACCTGGTTTCTTTTAAAACTCATGTTCTCACTTTATTCCTGAAGTCCATGAGTTAGGATGGCAGGTGATAAGATGCTTCTGTCTCTGCCCATTGCCTTTATAATTTCACAGATGGGAAAACTGCAACCCGAAAAGAGAGCATCTAGAATGGGATCCAAAGCGAGCAGATGAAATTTGGGACCAAAAGTCATTAGCATGCCCTGTCCCACAAAGATTTATACATGTACACTGTGTGTGTATGTGCACTTCCAGCCAAGTACTCTAACCACTGTTCTGCACAGCTTGCCACCAAAAAGCCAGCATCCAATAGGTAGACATGGCCAAAGAGCCCTTATGCCTGTTGTGGCAGCCCATGTTTTCCAAAGATGGAGTTGCAGAGTGGCAGGCAGTGGATCTCCTCAAAGCCCCTGGGGATAACTTCTGGGGTCTGGAGGCCCCAATCAGACAGACAATGGAAGAATCAAAGGACAGACTTCTTTTTGTGGGTAAGTGGAGCTGACAAACAGTGCCTGAAGACAGAATGATACAACCAGAGAGACACCATCGGCCAGAGACCAGGAGACAGAATCTGCACCTTCCTGACCCCTGGCCTGAACCCCCCCTTGGAACTGGCTGGGTTCCAGCCACCCTAGGAGAGGCCAGCATTCTGTGGCAGGATCCCTCCCCTGAGATACTTTTCTGAGATTCCATCCCTGAAGCTTCCCTCCTCTCTGCACCTGGCCAGCTTCCCCCTCCCACTTGGCTCCTCCAGGTAGCAGCTCGGTATGCTGGGTGGGGTCAACCAGCTGCTTGGACAGGGAGGCAGAGTGAGACCACACTGACAAGGGACCCAGGATAGCACCTGCTGTCAGGAAGCAGGAGATGGTCCCCTAAGCTGGGTAATTGGAAGCAGAGTCATCTTCCTGAATCTTGGCTTCCTTGTCATAGGATGATGCCTGTTGTAACCATTATCATAGAAGGTGGTTTTGAAGAATGAATGGAACATTGTATATGAAAGTGTCCTGGAAAATTTCCTGCTATATAAAGATAAGGCAGTAATGTTATCACTATCACCACTATTACTATGACGGTTTCACTACCAACACTCCTTTTAGCATCGTCGGTACTATGAGTATTAAAACTATCAGCTTCTTTCCCTACCACTACTGCTACCTGGGACTGAGGAATTAATTGCTGGAAAAGTAGTTGTGAAAGACTGGGAAGGGTCCTGGCCCTAAGTTCGACTTTTAGCTCTGCTTTGCCCTTTTTCTCCTCCCTCTCTTCCTTCTCTCCTTCCTTCTGCATTGGTAAAAAGTCACTCCTCATTTCTGGGTGTCAGTTTGCTCACCTTTAAAAAGAGAGTGATGTCTGATGATGTATGTGAAAATGTGTCTCTCAATCTAAGATTATATTTGGGAATGCATCAGAGGTTGAGTATGAGACAGAATTCACAAATATTCGCAGCCTTCATCTTTCATAAAGAGATGTAAGCTGTGCATTGTCCAGTAGTTTTTATGGTCTTAGGGGAAGCTGAGTTTCGTGTAAAGTGTTTGTTTTGCTAGTTTTCAGTGATGGGGGTGGGAGAGGCAGTCTGAAGAGGAAGTGAATCTTCTCTAAATGCATTGAAATGCCAACAAGAGCAAGTTAATGTGTGATAATTGACTCTGTGCTCTGGTGTCAAAATTGTGATAGATGAGCCTGTTCTGTAAATTTTAGACTCTACAAGTCTGGTTATTTATTTGTTCAGCAGCAGTGGTGTTCGGGGGACAGTGTGAGGCAAAGAAGACAGGGCATTTGCCCTGGAGGCAACAGATAAGTGAAACAGAGAATTAAAAGCCCAGAGTAAGGTCTATCACCTTATCTAGCTGATGTTAATCAGGGAATCAAGTTTCAGCAGCAAAGCCAAACTCCAGAAAGGCAAACTTTAAGAAGAAATAAAACCAGAGGCAGCAGGCAAGAGAAGCAGTGAACGCGGGAGGCTTTACCACCTGAAACAGACAGATGGACACTGGGCACAGATGACCTGTGTTTGTCCAGTGTGCGCAGATGTGTGGGCATGCAGAGCTCTCACGTGGGCACCCACATGTACAACTCCAGTGTCTGCAGACACGTCTTCATAAGGGGTTTTCCTGCCTTGGTCCAGGAGGATGTCACACACGCTGATTAAATGAACCCGCTGAGTTCATAAATCCTTCGTCCGCCTTGTAGCTCTCTGTCAGCCTCGCTGCAGCCAGAGATATAGTAGTTAGTTCCAGCACATGTACAGCTCTTGTCAGGCACTGGGGGACATTTGGGTTGAGCAAACAGAACTGTCATCGCTCAAGGAGGCTTTTTGAAGAGCTGGCTTTGCATCCCCCTGGAGCTTGAAGGGACAGTGGAAGAGCTTGGAATGAAGACTGGGCTTTCCTCATGGCCTTTGGTATGTGGCTAAAGGGGGAAAGACCCCGACAGGTCCTAGTGCTATTCTACCGGCACACTTTGTAAAGTCTGTTTGGATATTAAAATATTACGTAGAGCCTAAGAAACACATTTTTTTTTCACCTTTTAACACCTCTGAAATTAGGATGAGTCTAATGATTGATGGGGTCTAGATTCCATGAGATATGATGCTTCCATATTGGATGGAAACTCACTTTCCCAGAGGTGCCCTCTGCTCTGGTGTCCATTGAAATTTACAAAGGACCAGCAACTAGGTGACAAACGCCTGACCCATCAGTGAGCCCCTGAGACCCTGCTTGTCTGCAGCCAGCAGGGGTGCCTTCTGATTTGTGAAGGAGCTGTACCCACTTGATTTTTTTATTTTTAAAATATTTCTTTATTTATTTGGCTGTGCCAGGTCTTAGTTGGGGCATGTTCTATCTTTGATCTTCATTGCAGCCTGTGAACTCTTAATTGTGGCATGTGGGATCCAGTTACCTGACCAGGAATTGAACCCATGCCCTTGGCAGTGAAAACATGGAGTCCTAACCACTGGACCACCAGGGAATGCCTGAGCTGTAGTCATTTTAGACTTTTGATTGCTACCTATGCTCTCTTCTGCCTGTCCTGAAATGAGGGAATGTGCAAGTTGATGGCCACCAGGAGAGAACAAGATGCTTTGGCGGGCATGTTCTTCACTGGCTGCTGTTCTGCCCAGATATTTGGAGTCACATCCCAAGGGTCCCTGAAAAGTCAGGGCAGGGTTGATGCTCAACAGGTGTGCTTGCCTATATTCCATTGCATCTGGTGTGCAGGACAGTAGAATAATTTTCTTCTCATCGGTTAGACCTCCACTGCCTTCCTCCTGAATGATTGGGTGACCGAGTGGGTGGGGCGGGGACAGAAGCACACAGCTTCCCATTGATCAGAATCCTCTGCGGGCTTGGAGTGGGGGCTGTTTCTATGAGCGAGGGCTCAGCAGTGGGGGTGGAAAGTTGGGGAGGTAGATAGGCTTGCTGGCAGTGAGTCAGGGTGGAAGCATCTGCAAGGTCATGCAGTCTGCCTAAACCTGTGAGACTCTTTGCCCTGTGAGCTGACCCCAGGGCGGGTTAATCCATTTATTTGTCAGATGCCTACAATTTGCCAGAATCAGTGCCAAGCTGCTGTAGGCCGGCTCTGCTGCCACTTTGTTCTCTTAATGGGCTGCACTGGTGGGCTGGAATGCTTTGTGGTCCATGGGCAGCTTGATGAGGTGGGTAAAAGCCACCAGTGATGGAAATAACTTAGCATTTCAGAGGTAATTGCTGCCTGTCAAGCTACACAGCTGGGCTGTTGGTCCAATGCTATACTCACCCAGCTTCCTCAGAGGATAATGGTGCAGAGACGGGGGCAAGGGATTACTATTGAGCATGTGCTTCCAAGGATCATGGGTTAGATAGACTGGTTGGGTTACCTGAGGCTTGAGGATCACGGGATCTCCTGGACACAAGTCCATTGGGAGTGTCTTCCTAAGCTTTGAAATCAACGGCACTAGTCGTGGTTTCTTCTCAGGGTCTGTGGTCACTAGCTCCCACAAGTAAAAATAACCAAGGTGTCCACTCTGGGTGAAGGCCCAAGGACCTCTCATTGACATCCTTGGAGGGGCAGCATCAAGTCCATGCCCTCTTAGGGTAGCATTTTCCAGGCTTCAGACATTTTTGTACTGCCTCATAGTTGCCCAAACCTGGCATGACCTCTATTATTTTCGTAATACTTTAAAGTTAGCACTTTAAAAATTTTTGACTTTTCATAAAGAACTGGCTTTATTTTCTGCCATGTGTACATTTATAGAATAGATAATATCTTTCCATAATACAGACTTCAAAAAGTGACAGAGGATTTTCCCTGAAAACCATTCTCCTCCTTCATACCCCATCTCCCCTTCCACGCAGTTCCTCCTCCCAGAAACAATCACGAGATCGGTTTTTGTGTATCCTTCAAAAGAGGTGCTTGCATTTGTAAACCTAACATCCATTATGCAAATATAATTGAAATACATCATTTTAAAACACAAATTTATTTGAAAACCACCTTAAATAAAAGCCAGAATCACTTGCCGTAATTAGGAAGTAATTGTAAAAATAAGTAGATTGAAAACATAAAAATGCTATTGATTTTTTTTTCATTTTTAAAACAATTTATTTATTTTCAATTGAATTTTTGCTAGTGAAAGTGGTTAAAATGTTCCAAGCCTGCAGCATGCTTTATCTTTGTTCAAAAGAGAAGGGGGATACTAAAAAGAGCAGTTAAATAAATACTAATATCAATGTGAAACGTTTCTCCTTGATGTAATCAGAATGAATGAAAGCGAAGTGGACAAGATCATAAGTTTTCTGTCTATGCGACTGAGTGACATTTAGTCAGTCTGTGTAGTATCTAAAATTACTGAGATGGGGTATGCCCTGACATCATAGGAAACACTGCCGGAGTTTGCAGAAAATCCGGTGTAAGTAAATCCAGAGATGTTTCTAGCTTTCAGATTCCTTTGATGTGTTAATGATTGAAAGAGACAAGCCAAAGGAAAACTCAGAACAAATATGAGCTTTCAGAAAAGTATTGCGGCTTGCAGTATTTACAAAGTAGCCTAGCCTTCAGAGGAACAGGATTCCCTGAATAAAGGGTATGCTGCTGCTGCTAAGTTGCTTCAGTCGTGTCTGACTCTGTGACCCCATAGACGGCACCCACCAGGCTCCCCCGTCCCTGGGATTCTGCAGGCAAGAACACTGGAGATTTCAATGCACCTCAGTCCTGAGGCCCCACCTCCCAGTTCCCTGGGGATCTCTGCAGGAAACTATAGCAACACTGGAGCAACTGACCAACTTCTCCTTCAACTCCAGATTGAAAAGAACTAAAATAGACATGAAATGTGAAAGATGCGCTCAGTACGTCAGTGGCTGATCTCTTAAATGCTGGCGACCCCTACACTGTTGGCTAGCAGCCACCAGTGCTTCTAGAACTAGCAATCCCCACTGGGGCATTTCCATCAGTTCTGATGAGATGGATGAAACTGGAGCCGATTATAGCCATACAGTATACTAACACATATATATGGAATTTAGGAAGATGGCAATGATGTATGCTGTGTATAACGGACCTCAGTCATTCTAACATGTGTGAATTGAATCAGTCTATGTCTGATGCAGCATGCCTGGAAAAAACAATATCTCACCAGTTTACTATTGGTTTCATCGCTGCCCTCACTGGTGGAATCTCCATGGTGATTACATACCTGCAGGCATCAGTGTTGCAAAAGTCAAAGTTGTTTCCACTAGGGACTTGCCAATGTATGTAAAAGGGGTTCAGAGCTTTTTTTGTTTCTTCAATTTAGAGGCTCATGTGGAACAGGATGTCTTTTTGAAATCTCAGGATGCAAAGTTCTTTTTCTCTCCCTCTGTGACGCATGATGTGAGACTTAAAAATAATGGTCGGGCAGGGTGTCACTCTTCTTTCTCAGATAGTTTGATCTCGCTGAATAAAGAGGGGAAGACAGTGTCGTATCTTTCTGCATACTTTTTTAGCTGCACAAAAGGAGCTCCACTGGGGACAGTTGCCCCTAGAATTTCCCATATGTTGTCAACAGAAGCCATTTAGAGTGTCTGTGATAGCAGGGCTCCCCAAGCTTGCCTTCAGATGGGCAGATAGTCATCAACTCTGATGAGGAGAGGGCTTCCTGCTCACTCAGGGCTTGCAGGTCCAGGAGCTAGCTCACTGCCTGGTGAAGGAATTCTGGATCCATCCTAAGGCTGGTGGACAAATGAGCTGGCATTGAAGCAGTGCCTCGTGGCACACAGGAAAAGGGAAGGAGGGCAGCCCTGAGTACATGGATGAGAAGAACTTAAAATGGAAATCAGAAGACATTTTTAATTCAGTGATTAAAAACTCGGGCTCTTGAATCAGAATGACTGAATTGGAATCTCGGTTCTACCACTGAGTATGGGTCCACTAACCAGTGGGTCCTCTGTGCCCTGGTTCTATCTCCATGTAGGAACCAATCCTCTCATCTACTCATAGGGTTGCAGTGAGGTCTGAATGAGTGATATCATGTAAAAAAGTGCTCAGAAAATTTCTGGCATGTGGAAGGGGTCCAAGTATTGGCTGTCATTACTGGGCATTGGTTTTCTCATCATTCCTTCATTGATCTGAGTTCTAAGGACCCAGAGGCGGACAAGACTGGGCTCCTCCCAGTTTGATGGGTTATGAAATGTTCATGGAAGATTTTTACTCAAGTCAGCTGATGGTAGGAACCATTAGAGAGATGCAAACAGAGCTATAATAGCACAGGAAGGAGATAAGATCCAATTGGGGGAATTTTGGAAGGATTTCTGAAGGAGGTGGTATGTTATTTGGGTCTCAATGGGCAGATGGGATCTTTGCAGGGGGCAGTAAAGGGGCTGGCCCTATAGAGACGCTATTTCTAAATACAGTCATCCCACGATTTTACCTCTGATTACAGTCAAATCAAAAAATAAAGTGTTTTTTTTTCAAATTACTTTAGTTCTATGTGTATTTATTGACTACCTACTATATACCAGGCTTCCCAGGTGGCGCTTGTGTTAAAGAATCCACCTGCCAGTGCAGGAGATGCAAGAGATGCAGGTTTGATATCAGGGTCCAGAAGACGTCCTAGAGAAGGAAATGGCAACCCACTCCAGTATTTGTGCCCAGATGGAAGGGCCTGGCTGACTGCAGTCCATGGGGTCACAAAGAGTCTGACATGACTGAGCGACACACACACACACACACACACCAGGCACTGGTAAATCCTAGAAAAAAGGAAGAAAGAACTGTCCTTTAAAGAGTTCAGTTCAGTTCAGTTCAGTTGCTCAGTTGTGTCTGACTCCTTGCAGCCCAATGAATCACAGCACGCCAGGCCTCCCTGTCCATCACCAACTCCCGGAGTTCACTCAGACTCACGTCCATTGAGTCAGTGATGCCATCCAGCCATCTCATCCTCTGTCATCCCCTTCTCCTCCTGTCCCCAATCCCTCCCAGCATCAGAGTCTTTTCCAATGAGTCAACTCTTCTCATGAGGTGGCCAAAGTACTGGAGTTTCAGCTTTAGCATCATTCCTTCCAAAGAAATCCCAGGGCTGATCTCCTTCAGAATGGACTGGTTGGATCTCTTTGCAGTCCAAGGGACTCTAAGAGTCTTCTCCAACACCACAGTTCAAAAGCATCAATTCTCCGTCACTCAGCCTTCTTCAAAGTCCAACTCTCACATCCATACATGACCACTGGAAAAACCATAGCCTTGATTAAGGGGCAGACAAATCCAATAGCCAGATGTGCTGGGAGAGAAAGTGCTCTTGGCGTGTGGTATCACTCAGGGTGGGTCAGAGACTTTCTGGGGAGCTGAGGCCTAAGCTTTAAGACATTTGCATTGGCTTTCCTCCACCTGAATCACTCTCCCTCCAGAGCATCCTAGATCTGGCTGCTTCTCATCGTGCAGGTTCCAGCTCAAATGTCACTTACAAGACAGTAACGCCTTCCTTTGTTACCCAGTCTTAGCTGACTTACCTTCCCCATCACCCTTTATCTCTTTTCCCCACTTTGTTTTGTTTACTCCTTACATTACAATACTCCTTGTATTGCAATCCAAAATGGTCTTGTTCCTTTTCCTTTTTACTAGCTATCTCCCCGACCAGACCCAAAACTCCAGGACAGCAGGAATCTTGTCTGTCTTGTACATGGCTGTGTATCCCCAGAGTGGCACGTAGTAGAGGCTCCATAAATAGTTGTTGAGTGACTATGCTCAGGAATGGGTGAGCCTGTTCCAAGGCCAGAGACTGGTCCCAGCCCTTCATTAGGCTTTTCACACGTGGGTCTTGGGAGGCTGGTTGAGAGAGTGCAGGATATGGTGCTGAGAACTCAGCCACCTCTTCAACAGATATTTAGTGAGCATCTGCAGTGCCTGACACTTACAGTCCCTGGGGAGGGAGTGGTGAAAAGAAAAAAACAGACAAAAATCCCTGCCCCGTGGTGCTTACTTTCTGTGGGGTAAGAGGGAAATGGTCAGTAAAGAAATAAGTGAACTGTCCATTCACATCTCTCCCAATGACCCAATTTTGTTCCTTTTTATGGCTGAGTAATATTCCATCATATATATGTACCACATGAGAGTGTCAGACAGAATGACGTAAGACAGAAAGACAAATATCATATATTAACATGTGTATGCAGAATCTAGAAAAATGGTATCGATGATCTTATCTACAAAGCAGAAACTGAGAAACAGAGGTAGAGAACAAATGTATGGACACCAAGGGGGAAAGGGGGAGGGAAGAACTGGGAGACGGGGACTGACGCATATACACTATTGATACTATGTAGAAGATAGTAACACTGAGAGCCTACTGTAGAGCACCGGGAGTGTGAAAGTTGCTCAGTCCTATCTGACTCTTTGCAACCCCATGGACTGTATAGCCTGCCAAGATCCTCTGTCCATGGCATTCTCCAGGCCAGGATACTGAAGTGGGTAGCCATTCCATTCTCCAGGGGATCGTCCCAACCCAGGGATCAAACCCAAGTCTCCTGCATTACAGGCAGATTCTTTACTGGAACTCTATACTTAATGCACTGTGGTGACCTGAAAGGGAAGGCCGAAATGAAGGGGATACATGTATGTGTATGGCTAATTCATTTTGCTGTACAGTAGAAACATTGTAAAGCATCTATATTCCAATAAAAATTAATTAAAAAATTAATACAAGCATGCTTATCATTCATTAAACAAATAAGCAAAAAAGAAATATCATTCATTAAGCAAAAGAAATAAGCAAGTTGCATCTCTGTCTGATGGTAATAAGGGTTGTGGGACAGTTTGAGGGGTAGAGGATGGCGAGTTCTCAGTGGCCAGGAGGGGACACTGCGGTTCAGGACAGGGAGGCTAGGAAAGGCCTCACTGAGAAGGTGATGTTGGAGCAAAGACCTGGAGGAGGTTAAGGGGCAAAGCATATGTGATCTGAGCGAAGAGCACTCTTGGCAGAGGCACAAGAAATGAAGAGGCTCTGAGGACAGCAGGGAGCTGGTATGACTGAGGGAAATCTAGGGGCCAAGCGGCTGGACTGGCCACACCAGGAGGGGAGTGATGGGAAATAAACTCAAAAGATGGCCAGGCCCCCATTTGGGGCCTTACAGGGCATTGCACAAAATTTTTATTAATATGATATATTTATTACTTTTAAAAAAAAATACACTGTGCCATGCAACAGTGAAAACTGCGGGATCCAAATGTTCCCCCTCTCACTTTGAGAGCTGAATGAACTGGTATTCTCAGAGACTCAAAGATTTGACCCCAGCTGCCTGGCCAAGGAGCAGCAGAACTGGGACTTTTGTTTGTTTCAAACAAAACTGAGACCATAGTACAGATACATAAAGGGCTTTCCAGGTGGCACTCACGGTAAAGAACCCGCCTGCCAATGCAAGAACCGTAAGAGACGTGGGTTCGATCCCTGGGTCAGAAAGGTCTCCTGGAGGAGAAAATGGCAACTATTCTTCCCTGGAGAATTCCATGGACAGAGGAGCCTGGCAGGCTACAGTCTATAGGGTCGCAAAGAGTCAGACATGACTGAAGTGACTTAGCACACAAACACACATAGATATATAAACACAATTTTTTGGTCCTGCATTCTTTGTCTAACATTCCATCAATTAAGATGTTCCCACACAATTAAATGTTTCCAAACCTTGATTTCAGCATCTGGGTTTCATTCTGTCATGTGGTCCCACGGAGGGTTTACACAGTCCCCTCTTGTTGGACTGTTAGTTGCTGATCCCCAATTTTTTTTTCCTATATATTAATAAGTAATGCTCCATTGCCTAGGTCTCTAATTCTTTCTTTAGCACAGAGTCCTAGAAGCGAAATTACTAGGTCCAAGTGAAGAACTTTTTTAAAGGCTGGAGATATGTACTGCCAAAATGCTCTCCAAAACATTGCAAGAATTTTGGCTTCTACTCCGAGCAAATGGGGAGATATATTGGAGGGTTTGGAGTGAAGGAGTCTTATGATCTGACTTACATTTTGAAACGATCTCTTGGGCTGTTTAGCAGAGGCTTTTGCCGTGGTAATGGTGGAGCTGTGCGATGTGGACAGGTGCTGGGTATCTTCTGAAGGTGTGGTTGCAGGTTTTGCTGATGGGTTCACGGAGGCTCGGTGTGAGAGAGGAGTCAGGGAAGATGGCAGTGTGATGATGGTGGTGGTGATGACACCTCTTAAGCGTTTGCTCTCTTTCAGACCCTTACAATGGACAGCAGGCTGATTCTGAACCTAACGTACTTCCCAGTACAGCTCCTGGCTTGACAAGTCAAATGTCTACCTGTAGGTGTCCTTGAGCTAAGCAAAGAAAGGAATGCCATGTTCTACTGTAGCTTGGAGGCTGCAGGGTCACCCCCGAATTGGTGAGAGATGGCAGTCCCTCTTTCTAGAGGTCTTGGAAGCCCTATTTATAAATGCAGTGTTCTTAGGTAACCTCTTGAGAGTTTTGAAGATTGAACTAGCTTTGTTCCAACCCAGAAAAGGCACGTGTCACTTAGTGTGGGTATCACCCAGCTTCTCATTCTTGTTCCAGCCTCATCAACATGCCTGGCAAGGGAGCTGCCTTGATGGCGTTGCTCGATTTGGGGGGCTTCTGGGTGGTTTCTTTCAAACAGAACTGAACACCGTAATGCCTTCCCACAAGATAATCGGGATCTGTATCTCCCCAACTTCCCCAAAGCTGCTGGAGCATGGGGAAATGTTCTCTGCCTTGGCAACCTCTATGCAGTGTGTTTCTGCTTTGATGGTTTTAATGAAGATATGAAATCATCTAACAGCTTTCATTTGCCTCAAGTGAGATGGCTTAAAGTGGAGGTAGCATTTCCCAGGATTAATCCCCATTTTTAGAAGTGGTTGGTTAAACTCTCTGCAGTTTATGGCCACTTCTGGCTGAAACAGTGTGGGATCTGAATTATTAATTCTGTGAAAAATGAGTTAAGTCATTGCAAAGTTCTGTGGTGGCAAAATTCCCACTTTAAGTCCTCTTTAAGGCTATTTTCTCTAGCAAGAAGATCTCTGTTAACCAGAAATTCTTGGTCATCTTGGCCAAGTCTCTGTCTGGCAGTCATTTTGCCAGGAGGTAAAGGGCTTGACTTAATTCAGTTCTTCTTTGCTACCAAGGACAATAGGCTTCCCAGGTGGCTCAGTGGTAAAGAATCTGCCTGCCAGTGCAAGAGATTCAGGTTCTATCCATGGGCAAGAAAGATCTCCTGGAGTAGGAAATGACAACCTACTCCAGTATTCTTGCCTGGGAAATCCCACGGACAGAGGAACCCAACATGCTACAGTCCATGGGATTGCAAAGAGTCGAGACAACTGAGCGTGTGTGTGGAACAGTCGGGGAGGAGAAGTGGGGGAGGACAATTGTCCAGTTAATCCATCCCAGAAGACTTTTTGCCATCCCAATATTGCAAGATCTTCAAGGTTTTTTCTTTTTTGAAAAACAAAACAAAACTTGAAATATAGCATTAAAAAAAAAATGTGAGGGACTTCTCTGGTGGTCCAGTGGTTAAGAATCCACCTTGCAATGTGGGGGACATGGGATCAACCCCTGGTTGAAGATCTGGGATCCCACATGCTGAGGAGCAACTAAGCCCATGTGCGGCAACTACTGGAGCCTTCACGCCACTGCGAGAATCTGTGCCCCAAATGAAAGATCCCACATGATACAATGAAGATCTGATGCAGGCAATAAATAAATATTTAAAAAGATACCTCTAACCTATTATGAAAAGTGATATTCGTTTTTTAAAAATGTGAACTCTCAATTTATAATTGTGTCTTACTGATTCAGAACTTTTATTGAACCCTTGAGGAACAAACAGAACACATTCATGGGCTGGATGCTACCCAGAAGCTGTCCTCTCACCATCCTGGCAGGGTGGGCCTTAGAGGCAGGCTGTACCACTTTGCAATCCTTCTTCGGCCATGGGTGAGCTGTGGGGTTAGCTGCTACCTTCTTGAGCTTCGGTTTCCCCCCGTAAGATGAGGATGTCAAGCATTCCTACCTGCTGTGTTGTTGCCATGATTCATTGTCATGTGTCATACTGTTGAGGGTCCCCCTTCCTGGATTGTGCTTGGGGGAGGTATGACCGTCACTAAGCCGATGGGCGTGACTGGAAGACAAAATGCATAATGTGGACCTTTGTCAAGGTGAGGAAAGCTGGGGTCTTACCTGTTGGGCCAATGGGGAGGAGAAGAATCTGGAGCCAGGATTACCCAAGGCTGCAGAAACCCATCTGGTTGTAGAACTAACCCCCAGGGAGGGAGCCAGCAACCCCCACTGCTTCTTTTCTTTAAATATGTTTTAAAGTTGCAAGTTAAGTATTCCTTAAATTTATTTATCTTGGTTACTGGTCGTTGCTGTGCAGTCTTCCTCTAGTTGAGGCAAGCGGGGGCTATTCTCTCTAGTTGTGGTGCAAGGGTTTCTCATTGTAGTGGCTTCTCTTGTTTCAGAGCGTGGGCTCTATGTACACGGGCTTAGTTGCTCCAAGGCATGTGGGATCTTCCCGGACCAGGGATCGAACCATGTCCCCTGCCTTGACAATTGGTTTCACATCCGCTGAACCACCAGGGAAGTCCCCCAACTGCTTCTTTTTGTCATTCTTGTACACACCCACAGAACCCCTGAGGATTTTGAGTCTGTGATGTTGTCACTGCTCCAAACTGTTTCTTCAGGGGATAGACATTTTTGGCAGCTGGGTCACTGTCCCCAGCTCACGGTGCCATACTCAGAACAGCTCAGACCTCTCAATTCCTCTACACACTTCTTTTGGCTTTTAGGAACCTGGATAGAATGGAGATGCTGCGAGATTCATGTTTTAGAGATGACCTAGCTACCTAGCTCGCACAGGTGAGTGCCTCTAAGACTGGGTGGTTTGGTGCAGGTAGAAGCCCAACCTGGAGAGTGAGGTCTTGGTTTTGGGGAGAGGCTAATGGATGGGCAGGGGTGGACCATAAAGATCAGCCTAGAAGGACTGCTCTCCAGCCTTAATCAGTCGCTGGCACCTGTAGAATAGCAGGAAAACATTGGGACGCTGGTGCAGAGGAGGCTGGAGGGAGATGAGTATGATGGAGAGGAGAATGTAGCCACCCTTCAGAAGGATGAATTGCATCATCTCTGACACAATTCCCTTTAAAGCCAAGCAGAGCTTTGATGTGGAGGGAACTCCGTTGGGATTGGTTGTATGATCAGTATTGGCAGCCTGTGCATATGAACCATTGATGGAATAGCCGTGTAATCAATCGTCCAGGTTTGTCCTGCCTCTGGAGTGATCTGTCAATGAGCCTCTCCAATCATAGAGTCAGCAAAGTTCTGTCTAAAATCTGGTGTGTCGTTTCCCAATCTTCAGTCATGTAGGTGCCATATACAAATACTTTTATATCCTTTCAGTTCAGTTCAGTCGCTCAGTCATGTCAGAGTCTTATATCCTTTACATGGTGTTAAGGTCCACTCATAATTTTTGCTCTAACCATTTACTTAAATATGAAACTTTGTATCTCATCTTAAGTGAGAATCATCACTTGCCAGAAACAGAAAGTGGTCATAAAAACCAATGCAGTAAAAGCCAAACAATGCAGATAGATTCCAGCCGGATTCTATTGCCTATGAAACGTTCTGCCTGTGGCAGCCTCTTTTTTTTCTGTTAAAGAGAGATATCAAAACCTATTCAGGAGGTGTTAACAATATCTTAGCACCTAAGACTTTTTCCATGTTGTAATCAGAAGATTTGAATAGAACGAAAAGGGAAAGATGATTATTTTGTAGTGAGGTGATTAGGTGGCATTTAAAGTCAGGTCTATGTGCCACCAAAGCATTTTTTTAACCACTAGTGCTACACATCTCACACTTTGGGAAATGCTGCCCTTCCCACCTGGATCCCTCTTGCTTTGATGTCACTGTATTACTTTATCACTTGGCTGTCGTCGTCCATCAACAGCTTGGGAGGGGCTGGCTGACATTACAAAGTCTGGGTGGTTGAAAAAGCTGTGATTTCAATTTAAATTGCAAATTGATGGGGCATCATGGGAGAAGCAAATGCAGACGTGAAGAACTGAAGGAAAAGATCCAGCTATGCAGTATTTTTAGATCTTTTTCTCTGGACCAATTTTGTATCTTTTTTTTTTTTTTCTGGACTTTGGGTTTGATAAGACCAACTATCTGAGGGCTACCCAAAGTTTCTTTAGAATTCCAATCTAAATCGCCTATGTAAATACTTTATTTATTGTTCTTAAAAAAAAAAAAAAAAAAGCTGTGACTTGAATAAAGCCCAAAGGCATTATGCCAATTGAAAGAAAGGTTACATACTGTATGATTGCATTTATATGACTCTTTTAAACGGATGAAACTAAAATGCTGGAGAACAAATCAGTCTTTGCCAGGGTTTAGGACAGGGTGAGAGGGTGGCTATAAAGAGGAAGAGAAGGGAATTGCCCAGGGGCAGGGACTGGAACCCTTCTGTGTCCTGATTGTGGTGGTTGTCACGTGAATCAATACATGTGTTGAAATCCATAGAGCTTAACACTGATAGAAGGTATACTTTAAAGTGTAATATTTTTAAAGATAAAATTTATTTTTGTGTGATGTTTTCTATTAATTAATTTTTTAAGTTGGAGGATAATTGCTTTACAATGTTGTTTCTGTTGTACCACATGAATCAGTCATAATTATGTGTATATCCTCTCCCTCTTGAGCCTCCCTCCCATGCCCCACCCTGTATCCCACCCCCTAGGTCATCACAGAGTGCCAAGCTGGGCTCCTTGTGGCATACAGAAGCTTCCCACTGGCTGTCTATTTTACACAAGATAATGTATATATGTCAGCACCACTTTCTCATTCGTCCCACCCTCTCCTTTCCTCACTGTGTCCATGAGTCCATTCTCTATATGTTTTCATCTCTATTCCTGCCTTGCAAATAGGTTCATCAGTAACATTTTTCTAGATTCTTTACATATATGTTCAGTTCAGTCGCTCAGTCATGTCCGACTCTTTGCGACCCCATGAATTGCAGCACACCAGGCCTCCCTGTCCATCACCAACTCCGCGAGTTCACTCAAACTCATGTCCATTGAGTCAGTGATGCCATCCAGCCATCTCATCCTTGGTCGTCCCCTTCCCCTCCTGCCCCCAATCCCTCCCAGCATCAGAGGCTTTTCCAATGAATCAACTCTTCACATGAGGTGGCCAAAGTACTGGAGTTTCAGCTTCAGCATCAGTCCTTCCAATGAACACCCAGGACTGATCTCCTTTAGAATGGACTGGTTGGATCTCCTTGCAGTCCAAGGGACTCTCAAGAGTCTTCTCCAACACCACAGTTCAAAAGCATCAATTCTTCGGCACTCAGCTTTCTTCATAGTCCAACTCTCACATCCATACATGACCAATGAAAAAACCATAGCCTTGACTAGATGGACCTTAGTTGGCAAAGTAATGTCTCTGCTTTTCAATATGCTATCTAGGTTGGTCATAACTTTCCTTCCAAGGAGTAAGTGTCTTTTAATTTCATGGCTGCAATCACCATCTGCAGTGATTTTGGAGCCCCCCAAAATAAAGTCTGACACTGTTTCCACTGTTTCCCTATCTACTTCCCATGAAGTGATGGGACCAGATTCCATGATCTTCGTTTTCTGAATGTTGAGCTTGAAGCCAGCTTTTCCACTCTCCTCTTTCACTTTCATCAAGAGGCTTTTTAGTTCCTTTTTGCTTTCTGCCTTAAGGGTGATGTCATCTGCATATCTGAGGTTATTGATATTTCTCCCAGCAATCTTGATTCCAGCTTGTGCTTCTTCCAGCCCAGCATTTCTCATGATGTACTCTGCATATAAGTTAATATATGATATTTTCTTTCTCTTTCTGACTTACTTCTTTCTAGGTTTATCTACCTCAGCTCAACTGTTTCACATTTGTTCCTTTTTATAGCTGGGTAATATTCCATTGTCTATGTGTACCAGAACTTCTTTATCCATTCATCTGTCTATGGACTGAACCCATGCCCCCTGCGCTGGGAGCATGAAAGACTAAATTTAAAAATAAAACTTTATCTTTAAAATATCCATGATTATAGAACTTAGCTCCTGGAGGACATCCTTTAGCCCTGGTTCCTAATTATCAAATAGAACCTGCTCCCTTGTGTTTGGGAGCCTAACTTCCGTAACTTCCATCTTTGTTATGAGTTAGAATCAAGACTTAGCAGCAGCAGCAGCAGCAGCAGCAGAATCAAGAAAGTGGGTAGCCTTTAAATCTTCCTCATCCTGCACCCACACTTCTGAATGATGCTGGAGGCTGACACTAAGTTTCGGAAGTTTCCACTGTGGTCTGGAGCCTTGGTGGCCAGCACAGAGGTGCAACCAGGCTTCTACCTAAAGGTCTGAGGTCAGAACATGGAGAAGGTAGCAGTGGCAAATGCATCTCATAATTAGAGTGCCTGTTGGTGGATCAGAAGGTCTGGCTGAGGTCCTGGGAAGAGTTGGGGGGGGGGGCATATAGGATGGAGAAAAATGGATCACAAGCCACAAAGGAAGAGGCATCCAAAACAAAACAGTTCACAATCTACCAACAGCAGGTCTGACCTGAGCACCAGACCGCCTGAGGATGGAGCCAGAAGCAACCCCTGCTCCCCATTCCCTCCACCCCAGCCAAGGCAGCAGGGACAAAAAGCTCCCAAAGCACCTTCTCCCACCAGAGCACCCCCAGAACTGCCCTGGACTGAAGATGTCCCCAGCTCCCTCTTCTCAGTACCTGGGGAAGAAGCCATGCTTCCCAGAGGCCCCACAAGACTTCACTCCCCAGCCACAGATGGGCCTCCAGTCGTGTTCTCTCTTAACATGGCATCTGAAAGTGCACACAGAGATCATGTGTAGAGAAGAGAGAAGCCATTAAATTCTGGCTGAGCCCACCCCAGCATCCTTTCACAAACCCCAGTTTTCCCTTGTTAGTTTGAACGGGGGTCTTTTCATTAGGGGAGGAAGACATTGCTTGGGCAGTTATGCTGAAACCACCCGGGCTGAAGGCAGAAATGTGAGTTCTGCCAGCCTGTGCATTCTAGCAAGTGTGAATTGAATTCATGGAAGTAGCTGCAGTAACTCAGGAACTGTGAGCTGGAGAGGGTGGTCGCAAGGTGGGGTGTGGCCAGGAAGTAAACTGATGCAGTGATGGGGGGCGAATCACAGTGGAGCCGGCGGTGTGTGCACCAGACGTGTCTGAGGTATCCACCCCTCCAGCTTCTCTTACTCTGTGCTGGCCCCTGAGGAAAAGATGATTTGTGTTTCCTAGCCAGGGACGGGGGAGCCTGGTGGGCTGCCGTCTATGGGGTCGCACAGGACTGAAGCGACTTAGCGGCAGCAGCCTTACCATTATCCCATGGTTATTGGCCTGTTTGGATGTTTCCATGGTCAGCTCTGGATATTCATATTAACCAGTTTCAAATATGATGATGATCATAGCACACATGAAGATATCTGACATCGGCTACTGTTTTCATTGTCCACACATATAAATGCTTTTATTGTTGCTGATTGCAATTCATCTGTAAGTAAATAAGTAAGCAAACAAAGATACATCCCTGTCGTAGAATTCAGCATAGTAGTTAAAGAAAAATGAAACTAATAAGCAACGTTCTCAAGCTATATTATTATTCAGTTAAAAAATAGCAAGGTGAAAACCATATATTATCTTTTGTGTAATCGGAAGAGAGGAATAATACATATTCAAATTTTATTATTTATACATAAATAAATTCTGAAAGAATACACTGAAACTAATAACAGGAGTTTCCTGGGGGTGAAATTAGGTAGATGGGGACAGAGGGAGGGGAGAGACTTTTCACTACACATCTTTTGTTCTTACTTTCTGAGCTATGTGAATACATTCTTTGAAAAATTAAAAGTTGTGCATTGTGGAAAACTTAGGAAACTGGTAAAATAATTCAGAAGTCACCTAAAATTGTACTGCTGGTTATAGCTACTATTAGAATTTTGCCTTTTACCACATTTACCAATTGCTCTAGCAATTTGACATGAGTATCTTTCCATGACAATAAGTGTGGATTCATAGAATCATTTAAAATGCTTATATGAATAAAAATAAATTAAATGCTTATATAGCATTTAGCTGTATAGATATGCCATTGTTTATTAACCAAATCTATGGATGGACATTTAGATTGTCCCCACGTTTTAGTATTTGATAATAAAAAAATGTAGGAGCAAAAGTTTGTTAATCTTTCCCCCCTCAGGAGAAAACTTTTGTAGAGGAATTTGGGGTTTGAAAATAGGCTTGCTTAATAAAGGGAAAGTTTTTCATACCAGTTGCCAACTTTGCTCTACCCTTATTATTGTATAGGTGAGGCATTTATATTCCACTGCTGCTGCTGCTGCTAAGTTGCTTCAGTCGTGTCCGACTCTGTGTGACCCCATAGACGGCAGCCCACCAGGCTCCCCCATCCCTGGGATTCTCCAGGCAAGAGCTCTGGAGTGGGTTGCCATTTCCTTCTCCAATGCATGAAAGTGAAAAGTGAAAGGGAAGTCGCTCAGTCATGTCCGACTCTTAGCGACCCCATGGACTGCAGCCCACCAGGCTCTTCCGTCCATGGGATTTTCCAGGCAAGAGTACTGGAGTGGGGTGCCATCGCCTTCTCCATATACTCCACTAGCAGAGACTAAAAGGGCTTTCCCCCACAATCTTGTCAACCCTATTAACAATCTATTTGATCTTTTTCAGATGAAAGCATTCTCCTTTTAATGTGAATACTTTGATATTTATTTTAAAATGCTTACTATAGATTCGTATATACTTGTTCAATTATTTTGTTGATTATTTTTCCTGTTGGATTTCTTTTTTTTTCTTTTTAACAGAGGATGCAAGTGACTGATGATGCTTACTCTGGGTCCATCATACCTGTCGTGTCATATTATTTCAGACATGTTTCTGGTGGGGGAATAGAATCTGGCCAGCTTCTATATTTTCATCTAGTTTGATAATCATCTTAAAAAAATTTTTTTATTTTATTGAAGTGTAGTTGATTTACAATGTTCTGTTAATTTCTGCTGTATAGCAAAGAGATTTATTTATCCATGCTGCTGTGCTGTGCTTAGTCGCTGAGTTGTGTTTGACTCTTTGAGGCCCCACGGGCTATAGCTCACCAGGCTCCTCTGTTCGTGGGATTCTAGGATTCTCCAGACAAGATATTAGAGTGGGTTGCCATGCCCTCCTCCAGGGGAGCTTTCCGACCCAGGGATCAAACCCACATCTCCTGCAGCTCCTGCATTGCAGGCAGATTCTTTTACCACTGAGCTACCGGGGAAGCCCCTCAGCTACGCATACGTACATTCTTTTTCATATTCTTTTCCATTATGGCTTATCACAGGATATATGTCACAGGTTCCCTGTGCCATACAGTAGGACTTTGTTGTTTATCCATTTTATATATAATGGTTTGCATCTGTTCATCCCAAATACGTGGTCCATTCCTGCCTCCTCCCTCTCCTGCCTTGGCATCGACAAGTCTCTTCTCTGTGTCTGTGACTCTGTTTCTGCTTTGTAAGTTCATTTGAGTCGTGTTCTAGATTCCACATATGAGTGGCAGCATGTGGTGTTTGTCTTTCTCTGACCTCTCAGGAAGACAGTCTCTAGGCCCATCCGTGTTGCTGCAGGTGGCATGGTTTCACTCTTTTTGATGGCTGAGTGCTGCTGCTGCTGCTGCTAAGTCGCTTCAGTCGTGTCCGACTCTGTGCGACCCCATAGACAGCAGCCCACCAGGCTCCCCCGTCCCTGGGATTCTCCAGGCAAGAACACCGGAGTGGGTTGCCATTTCCTTCTCCAATGCATGAAAGTGAAAAGTGAAAGGGAAGTCACTCAATCGTGTCCGACTCTTGGCGACCCCTTGGACTGCAGCCCACCAGGCTCCTCCATCCATGGAATTTTCTGTGGTGTTCCATTATTTGTGAGCACTGCATCTTTATCCGCTCCTCTGTTGATGAGCATTTAGGTTGTTCCCTTGCCTTGGCTATTGTGAATAGTGCTGCTATGAACATAGGGGTGCACGTATGTTTCTGAATGATTGTTTTCTTCAGATACATACCCAGAAGTGGAATTGCCAGATTACATGGCAACTCTGTTTTTAGTTTCTTGAGGAAACTCTGTACTATTTTCCATAGTGGCTGCACTAATTTACATTTCCACCAACAATGAAGGAGGGCTCCCTTTTTAAAATCATCTCTCAGTAAGAAAGTTTACGTTTTCACGTGTGCTCTGATTATTGATCTATCTGGATTTTACTGTCATTTATTTTGTTCATTTTTCAGTTTCTTTTTTCCTTCCTTTTCCGACTCTCTGCCATTCGAATTACTGGCGCTTTCTTTATTCCTCTTTTTCTTCCTTCCACTGGGCTGGAAGTTATACAAGCTAATTCTGTGTTTAATAGTTAGCTTTATATCTGACCAAACAAAGCCTTAACAAAGAATAATTTAGAACACCATGACTCCCACCTTCCCTGCCCCAACTGGTCATGTTATGATTCCCTTGTATTTTACTGCACTTACTTTTGTGGTTTTAATGTTTGTCAAAGTCGTAGGTCAGCCTCGTCTAAACACTTAAATGATCTCACAAGGCTCTGCACAAAAACAGCAGCCCACTGCCTGACTCCCCACATTCTGATCTCCACTTCGTGGAGGCGCCTGACATTGATTCCTTTGAGTCCCTCTCTTTGTCCCTCTGTGTTACTAAATGCTACATTTCTATTGCTGTGTCTTGTACATCACAACAGGATAACCTTGGGAGTTACAACTGTACCTCTAAATTACTCAGGTAAATGAAGAATTTCAAGACTACAATTTGCAATATGTAGGAAATAATGATAATGTGTACACTCAGAAACCAGTCAGATATAGCCAAAGCCCTACTCCACAGCAACCAAGCTTCTTTTTTAAAAATTTATTTTTTAATTGCAGGAAAATTGCTTTACAGTGTTGTATTGGTTTCTGGCACACAACAACGCGAATCAGTCATAATTATATACATGTCTTGAGCCTCCCTCTGCCGACCCCCATCCATCCCACCCCCCTGGTCACAGAGCACCAGGCTGGGCTCTCTGTGCTGTATATCATCACTTCCCACCAGCTCTCTATTTCACACATGATTGTGTATATGCGTCAATGCTACCTTCTCAATTTGTCCCACCTTCTCCTTCCCCCGCTGTATCCACAATACTGTTCTCTATATTTGCATCTCTCTTTCTTCCTTGTATAGAAGTTCTTTTAAATGAAGAAGATGAATTGGCTAAGGATCCCACTTCTAAGGTTAGAAAAATGATAAAACAAATGTAAAGAAATAAGGAAGAAATCTTTTGAAATGATAAAAACAGAACATGAATCTAGGAAAACAGTAACATTGGTTTAAACAAACAAACAGAAAAACCCCAAGAACTTTGTCTCTAAAAACATCGATAAAATAGACAAACATCTGTGGTATTTAATCAAGAACAAAAAAGAGCAAAAATAGGCAAAGCTAGAAATGAAACAAAGAGAGTAGATCCAGAAGGTTTAAGAAAATCTGTACAGGGCTCAAGCATCTTTGTAATGCTTAAAAAGAACTGGATAAAAGTGAATTTGTATTTAATCCTCATGAAACGCTTGCATACCTGTGTGCTCAGTCACGTCCAACTCTTTGCAACCCCATCAGCTGTAGCCTGCCAGGCTCCTCTGTCCATGGGATCATCCCATCAGGAATATTGGAGTGGGTTGTCATTTCTTCCTCTAGGGGATCTTCCCAATCCAGGGATATAACTCACGTCTCCTGCATTGGCAGGGGGATTCTTTACCATTGAGCCACCTGGGAAGCCCCATATAAAGCACTTGCTGCTGCTGCTGCTGCTAAGTTACTTCAGTCGTGTCCGACTCTGTGCGACCCCAGAGACGGCAGCCCACCAGGCTCCCCCGTCCCTGGGATTCTCCAGGCAAGAACACTGGAGTGGGTTGCCATTTCCTTCTCCAATGCATGAAAGTGAAAAGTGAAAGTGAATTCACTCAGTCGTGTCTGACTCTTAGTGACCCCATGGACTGCAGCCTACCAGGCTCCTCTGTCCATGGGATTTTCCAGGCAAGAGTACTGGAGCACTTAGTGTATCTTAAATATACTTTTTACCATTACTTTAAAAATAACTTTCACCATGATATCTTGAGCTTATGTGAGTATCATTCCCCAAACTCTGCTGATGAATCACAGAAGTGCTAGGTTCAGCATAAATAATTGATAAATGAGTTAAAGTGTAACAACTAAAAATAAAATCTTACCTGTGAACTATAGAAAGGAACATCCCCAGGGGCCATGGAGGGTGAGAGCAGAATGGCAACTACTGTTGCCAAGGACTTTACTTCTAATTATTACTAAATCATCTCATATGATGTACCTCCTATTCCAAATATTACGTTTGATAGTGTCCATAAGCTTCATTACCATTCGTAGCGTAAGTCTCTGTTTACTGGCTCCGTGTCTTCACCTTCCTTTCTCCATGAATTTTTACCTTTCACTAGTTGTTTGTTTTTATTTGTCTCTCAACCAGTTGGAAAACTTTTATCAATAATTTTTTTTTCAGTTAGTGTTTTAATTTGAGCCCTTTGGTAGGCTGGTGTTTTTCCCTATCTCAATGCTTTGTGATTTTTCTCTGTCGTTTAAGTTAAAACATTGAATCAGGATATGTTTAGGTGTGATTTATCTGAGTTTTAACTCACTGCTTACTAGCACTTCTTTTCTGATCAATACCTTTCATCTGGATTTCCCATTAAATTCTTAATAAACTTTACAGATTTGTCCTCTAAAGCGCTTTTCTCTATCACTTTCCCTTTGTCTCTGAATTCTAGGATGTCTCTTGAGTTGTTTTAGTCACTGATATGTAGCTAGAAATGTGGAATCCCATCTCCTTTTTTTGCATTCATTTTACCAATTGCTTCCTTTTTTCCATTCTTTTCCTTTTTGACTTCAGATTATTCCCTCTCCACAGCTGAACAGATGTAGTGTGTTTTGAGTCTTTTTGAGAATGCAGCCAGTGGTTTTCTAATATTGCTTTTGTTTCTTGTAGCAACTGTCTTGCTTTCTTAATGTCTACTCTTATTTCTCACACCGATCTGTGAGCTACTTTATCCTTTCATGCACCTGGTGGCCTTTCTCCTTTCACTACAGAAGTAGATGGGTGATCTATTTTGGAGATGACTCCTGAAAGCAGGAACGACAGTGGACAGAGGCACAGATGCAAGCGGGGAGAGTCCATCATGCAGCTGGGGCTCGGGATGCAAAATCCCATGGCCTGGGATTTTTGAATGGTCCATGTTGGATTCCGCTGGAATATGTTCCCAGCAGACCTACCAGGCACCAACCTTCATATTCAATATCGTCTGTAACGTTGGATCAAAGAGGCTTTTTTGACCATTGGCAGAGGCTCCTATCTCTTATGGCAGCTGTGGGATGAATCCTTAAAAATCATAAACAATAAATTGCCTCTTTGGTTGCTTTGACATCCTTGTTTAGTTCAGTCCAGGTGTGTTGTAGCAGAAGAGTTTTGGGCTTGCTGGGGAAAACAGTCGTTATGAAAAGCTATCTACTATGTGTCCACGGCTGCTGAAACTCAGCAGCGGAGGCTCCTGGAGCTGCATTTATGGAAGGGCAAGGGTCATCGAGAAGAGTAAGAGCAGGATTGAGAGGAGATAATTTGTTGAAAGGACAATGGCGTGTGCAGGCAGGCAGCCACTGCTGCAGATCCAGCTCTTCCTTGTTCCAGGTGGCGGGGTGGGTGGTTCAGGGTCTGCTGGGATGTGTGCTCTGCTGCCATTCGCAGCCTCGGAAAGAGCCCAAGAAGTGCTTTTTCTTCCTATAAGAACCTGCCTTGGTCTCGTTACCCTGGGGCTCAGGCACGATGATGCTGACCTACCGTTTCCACCACACGCAGTCCCAGCACTGCCCAGCCCCATGTGATGCTGCTCTTCACTGTCCAACCAGGAGCTCCCAGCACCACACATCCCTGCACAACACCAGGCACATCCCTGCACAACACCAGGCAGCCCTGCCACCCCATCTGTGAGCTGCACTGAACTGTAATGTCACAATGCGTCCCTTAGCAATCCTGTGTGGCTCTCCCTCACTGCGCTGAATGTCGTTAAACACCTGTGCGTTACTGTAAACCATGTCCTTGGCCATCTCCTCTGTGCCTGGAATGGGCCTGGCACCGTATGACATGGATACCTGTTTGTTGAATGAATCAATGAGTGTTTGTACCACCTGAGCAGGGCAGGACTCAGCCTCGCTCACAGGGCACCCACTGAAACCACACTGCACTATTGACTCATGAGGGAATGAAAAGCTTCTCAGAAAACCTGGAAGGAGCTCTTGAAAAGAACAAAAGTGGAAGGAGGAAAGGAACAATATTTCTTCCTGCCTATAGCTTTAGAAGAGTTGTAATTGTGCATGGCCTGTCAATCACATTTGATAAGTTAAATCACACCTTAGAGCAGTATTTCTCAATGTTGTTTTCTTCTCCGCACAAAAGCTGTTGTATAGGTAACTTTTATGAGTTATGTGAAATTTTCTTTCCAGGGTGGAAGTCATTCCACTCTTTTCTCCAACTCAAGGTAGCATATTAATATGCTTTTTAAAGGTGATACGCAGTTTGCCCCCTTTCACCCAAAGATCCCAATATGCTCCCACCTGTCCCTCCTGTTAGTTAGAATTCATATCTTAGGTGCTTCTAACTTCATTTTGCTCATAAATGTCTCTAAGAGCATGATGAAAACTATATTTCCATTCCCCTCAAATTTATAAATATGTACATGCAATGTTTTGCAGAATTCATCTTATTGCAGTGGAAAGTGACTGCCTTCAACGCCATGCGCTTATGAATGTGATCCTTGCAAAAGGTTATGTCTTTTTGCCTCAGCTTTTTAATGTAAAATAAATGATCATTTTCTAGAAGCAAAATGCTTCTAGATGCTCAGAGTTGTGCAAAATAAGATGGGAAAGTAGCCTTTCACTTACTCAAAAGGAAATTTCAATGCTGTTGCTGCCAGCCTTTAGCTGGTATAAGCAGCTGAGATTGTGGGCCAGCGCGTGTGCCATCTTTGACACCAAATCAATTCCGGCTTTTGGTTTTGATGGCGATGGACACCTGACTTACAAAGGTAAGTGGAACCGAGTGGAATCAGAGATTCTGCAGGTCACTTTGCCCAGTGAGAGTGGCCTGGTGTCTAGGAACACAAGATTTCCCCAAGGCTTCTTAAGTTGCATTCAACCCGCATCATTTCCTTTGTACTCGTGTCAAGGAGGTCACCTCTAGCCTGGTCTACATATTCTTTGCTTGGCAAAGAAACTTTATTATTTCAGAGATGTGGCCTGCTTTTGCAATTACCCAGAGGAGCTCACAAAATAGGAATTCTTTGATGGTGTCAGAGTGCATATAAGAGGTGAAAACGGGCTTCTGGCTCCCCAGGGAAAAGAGCAGTGAGTTTGTCCAGCTGCCAAGCCAGAAAGAACGGGGCAGTTATCATTCCCCTCATAACCTGCCTCGCTCTGTTAGGAGAGATGTCTGTGGTTCTGGAGTAGATGAGGACACCCTATGGGGGCACGTCTCACATTTCTTCCTTGGCTCCAGGCCGTCAGCCAGCTCACAGCCATGCTGACTCTTCTCCTTCAACTACTTTGGACATTATCTGTAACACATACTCTTTTAGAAGTTATCCTTCCACTGGTGGCTGAGACAGTAAAGAATTGCCTGCAGTGCAGGAGACCCGGGTACAATCCCTGTGTCGGGAAGACTCCCTGGAGAAGGGAATGGCAACCCAGTCCAGTATTCTTGCTTGGAGAATTCCATGGGCAGAGGAGCCTGGCGGGATACAGTCCGTGGGATCGCAGAGGCAGACACGACTAAGGGACTAACACAATTTTAATTTGACAGTCTAGGACCTATCACTATTTTACCAGCCTACATCCTGTTACCATTATTACCTTCTTTAAAAAAAAAAAAAAAAAAAAAACCAGGAAACTTCTCTGTAGATCTATCCATAGGGTCCTCTTCCTCCTGTGTTTTCTTGCTATTTACTCAAGTATGCCCACCCTTCGGTAGTTTTCACTAGTAAATTTTGTCAATAACTATTTTTCTAAAAATATTTCCTTGAAAATTATACTGTGGTAGTAACCTACTAGTTATTGGTTTCCTCTGCTTGGAAACTTACTATTCGAATTATTTACAGTGGTGATTGATTGAATCTCATAATATCCCCTATTACTCTTCTTTCTGTAACAGACATGCATTATGCTAGTGTAATTAGTGTGTACTTAATTAAAATGTTGTTCTTGCTTATGTTACCAATAGTAGGACTTATTAAAGAATTGAGATTGAGGAAAAAATATCTTTTTTTTCTAAAAATGTCTTCATTTGCCTTCACCCTTGATTAATAGTTAATTCGCTACAGAATTCTAGGTTGGCAGTGATTCTCCCTCAGATCTTGTAAGATATAATTCCAGCATCTTCTGAACTTTCATGGCATTGTTGAGAAATCTCTGAATCTAGTTGTGATTCCTTTACAGGCAAGTATGTCTCATCTCTGGTTGCTTTTCACTATCTCTTTGATATTCTATAATTTCACTACAATGTATCTCAAGTATGGATTTGCTTCCTTTTGATCAGAACATACTTTGTTTCCTAAACCTGAAGATTAATGCTTTCCAGCAAATCTGAGAAATTCTCAAGCCAACATCTCTGAGTGTTTTCTTTTCATTCCTGTTCTCTCTTCTCCCCACTAGGTCCTTCTGTTAGACACATGTTACACCTTCTAATGCATTTCTCTCATCTCTCAAAGAGATGCATTTCAGTCATCTCAATGCATTTTAATCATCTCTTTTTGTCATATCATCTGACTCTCCATTATTTATGATGGATGATTTTTTTAATGTGTTTTTTTTTAATTTTAAAGTTTTGAGCTCATCTTAGTGGGGATCGTTTCTGCTGTATGAGTACCACGTATCCCAGGTTGGAAATGTTTCTACTGAGTGGCTTTACATTTACTTCTGTTGCACTGGGACAGAATTTGTGTTAATTTCTTGCTTTGAAACTCCTGCACCATGCTTGACACAAGCTCAGGGTTTCAGTTTTTCTCCCCAGACCCTGAATAAAGACAAAGTTCCTTACGGGTCCCCTGAGCCATTGGAAAGAATTTCTCATCTTCCTTCCTAACCATGACAACCCTTGCAAGTCTCACAGCTCTAAACATGGATCTTGAGTCCAGGTAACCACCTCCCATGAGCTTAGGGTCACAACTCCAGTCTTCTGGGGCATAACACCTGCGTCGGCTAAGGCCTATACGTGGTTTGTTATCCCTTATGGGCCACTGTGGCACCATTCTATGTGTTCTCTTCATGTCTACATTCAGAGATTTCCCTTTCTTTTTTGTGAACTCAACTATGTATTATTACTGTAATAGTTTATCCACAATTTCTACTGATAGGAGAGTCCATGTTAACTCAGGCTACTTTGCTGTGGGGCCTTATGATGTCTCTTTAATTATGGCTGTATTTCTTTAGCAACATAATTAGCAACTTAGTAGGATGCTGAAGATAAGGCTTTTTGATAAAGCAAATTCACCTTTTGGTAAAGTCCCAGTCTTTTCAAATTGAGTTTTCCTCTCTTTAACAGAAGATTCTAATTGTCTGATTTCATCTCAGGATGGTCAGACGTAAATTGGTCCTTCAGATGTGTTGCTGCGTTGGTCCAAGAGGTTCAATCAGCGCTTGCCAATATATTATCAGTGTTGGACAGTGATGTTCTCAATCTCATTGCAAACCCTTCTGTCTTCTCACCTTTAATGCCTCCGTTGTAACCTTGGTCTTACTTTGTACCCTTGTGAAATCTTAGTGAGATCCTCAACCATGTCACCTGCTTGTTCCATATCACCCACAGTGCCAAGCACACAGTAGGCAGTTAAAAAAAGACTGTATGCTTTGTATAAACTCATCTGTAATTAGAGATATTAAAATTAAAGTAATTTGAGATGTCATTTCACACCTATTAAACTAGGAAAAATTAGATACATGCCATGTGTCAGAGTGGATAAGAGGTTATAAGAACTCTCAGGGAAGGGGAAAGGCAGACTGGTTTAATTCTGAACAGCAATCTGACATGACTGTCAAATTAAACATATCAAACTCCAGAGTTCCACTCCTGGGCAGATAGACCAAAGACAGCCTCACAAAGCTCCGTAAAAAGACATGTGCAAGGAAAGATACTGCAGTGTAGCCCTAGAGATGGGGAGCTGGGCACAGTCTCAGTGTCCATCACTGGGAAAGCGGGTGAGCAGGCATGGGGAGGCATAGCCGGAGTCTGCCGCAGCTCTTGGCATCAGCAGATTAGATAGACATGAAGCTCCGTGGATACACCCTAACAGTCGAGCCCAGAGTGAGGAAAAGGAATGAGGTATTCTGCATAATATCATTTATGTAAATCTTTTAAACCCGCATGCCAAACAATATACATTTTGCAAGAACATACTCAAGCAAAAAGATGCCCAAGAAATATATGAGGATTGATTGCTTCTGGGAGAAGGGAACGAGGAGAAAAGCGAGTACATTAATTAATAAATACATAGGAAAGGGGCTGTCACAGACCAATGATGGTGACAAGCCACAGAGGATAGGTGTGATTAACTCTCAACACATGATGTTCGGAAGAATAAATAAGAAGGAAACATTTGTTCAGTTGGGAGTCTCATTTTCTTCTTGAATTCTTGCCCGCTCAGGCCAGCCTTGTGTGTTTTCTGGAATCTTGTCATTATGATCTTAATATGCGTCCTTTCCTTCCAAATCACTGATAAGCTCTTCAGTTGCAGGAGGTGTGTTTCACCTGTGGTTACATGGCTGCCGCAAGATGGAGTTGAAAGAGGATGAACTAGGGGTCACGTGAGCCTCTGCCCTTGACTGTGTGACCTTGGGCAAGGTCATGTCATCTTTTTGCGCCCCAGTCTCCTTATTTGGAAAACAGGGACAAAAAGACCTTTGAGGATTATTACCAGGACTAAATGAGGAAATTTGAACCATTGTCCCAGTACAGAACCTGTGATATTCAGTAAATCCTAGCCTCCTCTACTTGATTATATTTGCTATAGTCTCCAGCATATCCTAGAGGTTCTAGCAAGATTTTTGGAATAGAAATGGACTGATGTTCACATAGACTGGGGCAAAAGATAGTGGCTTTCAGTGTAGCTTCTGCACAGCATTGTTTTAAAGCATCCGGTTGCTTCTGAGCATGGTTGTAATAGTCTCCTTTGAGCACCTTTAGAAGGGAAGTCTCTGCTCTTACACACGCCTCCGCCATCCCACTTCCCAGCTCTGTTTCAGGCTTGAGGACTCTGTGACTTCTCACTCACCTTCCTCCCCGCTGGTCTTGGGGAGAAGTACTCTGTGTGTTCAAGTTGATTTCTCTCTCCCTTTTGTTCTCTGCTGTCTGTTAGAGAGACCATAACTTAACATGAGGCCAGATGATTATCCCCACGCCTGCCGCAGCGTCGAGAAACCCTGACACTCTACTGTGGACTGTGGTGATTTTCCGAGGCCTTTAGATTGATTGCATTCATCTTAGCAGCAGGTTTCACACACTATAAAATTATCCAGCTGCTTTCTAAAATCTTGCATTCAACCTGAAAGTCTTTAAAAGCTTTCACATTTTGAACATTTTTAAATCCAGCAGATTTTTGGACAATGCAACTGACTCACTGTGATTTGGGTGGGTTTCTTTTTTTAACTGTTCTATGCCTTGCTTTTCTCATCTAGAAAACGGGAATGATTGCACAGAGAGGGATGTGAACCATGCAACATGCCCTAAATAGCAGGCTGAGCAGAGATCCTCACTTTCTGGCAGTTACCATTCCCCGATTTGTGTTATTTCATCACTACCAGTCAGCAGGAGCTCACAGACATGTACACTTACCTCTTTGAAATAATTGAGTCCTCTGTCTCTTTAAAATAAGCCAGCCCACTCAGATACTAAGACCATAAATTAAGAGGGAGAAAAAAAACAAACCCTTTTACTAAAATGTTTACCATATGGAAACGTTACAGCTCAACTTCAGTGTGTGGGAATACCAACCATTTTTTTGTCTAATTCTCATTCTAACTTGACTTAGACAGACTAAATAGGCTAGGTGCTGTGTTGCATAACAAACAACCCCAACATAATCATTAAACTTTGCACAACAAAGGTTTGTTTCTTGCTCATGCTACCTGTCCTTAAAGTCTCAGCAGAGGGCACCATCTCCTAGTGTCACTGAGGGCCCAGCTCATGGAGACTTCATCTTAACGTGGGCTTCCAAGGTCACCACAGAAGTAGAAAGGGAATGTGGCAAAAAGTGTGCACTGCCTCCTAACATTTCTACCTGGCAGCAGCTTCAGGAAAGGCTTGATCTAGGGCACAGACAAGGCCATTATGCCCTGTCTTTTGGGCCTGCTTCCTCTGGGTTATATCTACCCTCAGATTGTGGCAGTTCAGGGCTTCACGTCAACACAGATCCCATTTCAACAAAAGAAACAGGGTCCCCTCAAATAGTTCCCACAAACCCTCTGAAAAGTCCCTTGCCGATTGTCCTGGATTGAATAATACAGCCATCCTGAAGTGATAACCATGGCCATGGCAATACAATGCATTATTAACTTAGCGTAGTCGTCCCCCCATTTTAGGGCTAGGTTTGGGAGTAGCGTTTTGCTCACATAAAATATAATATAGGATACCCAGTTACATTTAGATTTCAGGTAAACACAGAATTTTGTTTTTAGTATAAGTAAATCCCAACAATTTCAAGAGATATACTTAAACTAAACAAACAAACAAACAAAAAGATTCATTGTTTATCTGAAATTCAAATTTAACTGGATATCCTGTATTTTATTTTTTAAAACTGTCACCCCCATATAGGCACCCCCTTCCCAAACCAGTGGTTCCTTCAAAGCAAAGAGTGGATGCTGTATTATCAGAGTAAGAGGCTTCTGAGTGTCATAAGCTCTTGTTCACCATAATAACTATGCTTGAGCTGAATGGGTGTGGTGTTTCCCCTAGGAGTGATACAGTGTGATATAGCTCTGAAATAATACCTTACAATGGCATGACACTGGGTAACAAACAACGCCTTAGTCACTTAAACCAATAATGTATTACTATCTCTCATGGTTCCATGCAATGACTGGGCTCAGCCAAGCAGCTCTTACACAGCATTTCTCATGCAGTTGTGGTCAGATGTCAGCTGGGGCCATTACCATCTGAGGGTTCTCCTGGGATGCGTGTCCAAGAGGGGTCACTCACAATGCTGGCAGGTGATGCTGGCTGTTGGCCATGAGCTCAGCTGGAGTCGTCAACCAGAGGGATGATGTGTGACCCCTCCACCTGGCTAGGGCTTCTAGCCGCATGACAACCGGGTTCTGAGAAGAAGCATCTCAACAGCAAGTGTTCTGAGAGGTCCAGGCAGAAGCTGCAGGACTTCCTATAACTTAGCTTCAGAAGTTTTAGAATTTCACTTTTGCTGGCTTCTGGTAGTTGAGCATGTCACTGAGGCTGGTCTCGACACAAGGGCAAAAAGGAATTAGGCCTCAATTCACTCTAGAGGAGCAGCATGTACATAGGAGGAAGGAACTGATGGAGTCATCTTGGGGGCCTTCAACCATGTGCATTTTACTTACATTATGTAAGTTAACCCTTATATTGACCCTATTGGGTAAAAACTGTTAGTAGCTTCATTTTATAGCTGAGCAAACTAAAGTCTCACTAGAGTCAAAACACTTGCCCCAAATCAAACTGCTAGTGAGTGCAAAACAAGGACTAGAACTCAGGTCTTCCAATTCCAAGTCAAAGTGAGTTTTTTCGCCATTGCAGCCCAGCTCTCTCTTCTTTGGAGTGAGATAGCCTTTGTACATAGATTGAAGAAAAAAATGAAAACCCATCCTAAAGGAGGATGTAATCATATTCCCCTGACTCATGAGAATTTTCCACTCCCTGCTTCTTATATCACATTCCCTGGGTGTCCTCTAGGATAACTTAAGATAAAAGGTAAAGAACTTATTTGTTGTTATAGTTGAGTCACTAAGTCATATTTGACTCTTTGCAACCCCGTGGACTGTAGCCTGCCAGGCTCCTCTGTCCATGGAATTTCCCAGGTAAGAACACTGGAGTGGGTATCCCTTTCCTTCTCCAGGGAATCTTTCCAAACCAGGGACTGAACCTGAGTCTCCTTCTTGGCAGACGGATTCTTTACCATGGAACCACTAGGAAAGCCCAGAGAACTTAATAGACTAACAATTATCAGCCAATGATGGTGTTGATGGCTGGATTAGTTTGGATTATTATTCCCTAAATCCTTACTCCTGTGTCCCCTCTATCAGTGTTGGGTGGCCTGTGACTTGCTTTGCTCAAAAGGATGTTAGTGGAGGTATTGAATTGGCCAAAAAGTGTGTTCAGGTTTTTCCATAAGATGTTATAGAAAAATCCAAATGAACTTTACGGCCAACCCAATAACATGATCAGAGGTTCGAATGTGCTTGTGTCATTGGGCTTGCTCCCTTGTGCTTCTATAACCAACAGTCCTTGAAGGAGGGGAGACACCTGGACTTAGACTCCTGCCCAGGTGAGTCCAGCCCAAGCTCAACCTGGACCAGTGGTTTTCAACTAAAAGTGATTTTGCCCCTCAGGTAACATTTGGTAATGACTGGAGACACAGCTAAGAGGAAGGTGCTATGGGCGTTTAGCGGCTAGTGGCCAGGGATGTTGCTAATGTCCCATAAAAGCCTAGGACAGGCTCCCATGACAAAGAATTATGTGGCCCAAAATGTCAGCAGTGCTGAGATTGAGAAACCTTGACTCCTAACCTATCTGTAGACATGAGCAAAAATAAGTGATTGCTATTTGAAACCTCTGAGTTTAGGTGGAGGTTTTTAATACAGCATTACAGGGCTTCCCAGGTGGTGTGGTGATAAAAAAATATACCTGCCAATGAAGGAGCCACAGGAGATGCATGTTCAATCCCTGGGTCAGGAAGATTCCCTGGAGTAGGAAATGGCAACCCACTCAGGTATTCTTGCCTGGAAAATTCCATGGACAGTGGAGTCTGGCGGGCTACAGTCCAGAGGGTGGTAAAGAGTTGGACACGACTGAGCAACACTATTACTCTATTATAGGTAATAAATGACAGATACGATGGCAAATGAGAAAAGCATGTTTTATGGGGCAAGCTCATGAACGGTTCCTCCCAGCTAGGCTTTGTAATCTCCTTGCTGGGTCTGATTCCCGGGCATTTGCCCTGACAAAGGGCAGTCCAGCAGATCAGCCTGGAATTTTACCTCCTGGGAAGAAAGGCACCACCTCCGGCTCATAAGATGCCTCCCTCAAGCTTCATGTCATCCTCTTTCTTGCCTCCTGAAGCCCTTAATGACTCTCTGCCTCACAAGGCCTGCCCCTTCCCCTCTCTGTCACATTCAATTTGTCTGAAGAATTTTCTCCAGCTGGTTATTAATGCTTGTTTTCTCTTGCAGAAAAACTTGCCTTTTCTCCCATCAGTCCAGGCTAGACTCTCCAGTCCTGATGAATACGTGCATTCGATGGTGACTCGTATCCCCAAGAAACTTAATACATTCTGTACTTTTTCAGAAAACACTAAAAGTGTTCTTTTGGTCCCTATATCCTTCAGGATCTTTTTATGTAATCTTGGTTTTCAGACTGAGAAAAGAATCAGGTTCTGACTAATGTGCACAAAAGAAATTATAGAAATGGACTTCCCTGGTGGCGCGGTAGATAAGAATCTCCCCTCCAATGCAAGGGACACGGGTTCAATCCCTGGCCCAGGGAGATTCCACATGCCTCAGAGCAACTAAGCCTGTGCTCCGCAACTACTGAGCCGCGTGCCTAGAGCCTATGCTCTGCAACAAGAGAAGCTGCCGCTGGCTGCAACTAGAGAAAGCCCATACACAGAAGACCTAGTACAATAATAAACAAAATTTTAAAAAAGAAATTACAGAAGCATTTTAACCCATCGAACATGCAGTTCTGTTTTATACCAGTTCATCTTCCTCACCTACTTGAAAGGGTTTTTTTTTTAAGTTAATGTATAATTTTCATGCAGTAAGATGCACAGATCTGAAGGGTACAGCTTGATCCATTTTTATATCTATATACACCAGTGTAACCACTACCCTGATCAAGATCTAGAACATTCTGTCCCCTCAGAATGTCCCCTATGGACTTTCCTGGAAGTCCAGTGGTTAGTACTCTACGCTTCCACTGCAGGGGATGAGGGTTCAATCCTTGGTCAGGGAACTAAGATCCTGCATGCCATGCTGTGTGGCAAAAAGAGAGAGAAAGAGAAAACAAAATATCAGTACCCTTGTGCCCCGTTCCAGGCAATCACTACCCCACAGAGGCCATGGCTATTCTGCCTTCCATCATCAACGATTAATTTTATCTGTTCTTGAACTTCATAGAGGTGGAATCATACAGTGTGACATGCAATATTTATTCACTGGTGTCTGGCCTCTTTCCGTTCATAATATTCTTTTACATGTGGTTGAGTATATTACTTAGAGGATTTTAAATAGCTTCATCCACAGGGAAGAGGAAAGATTTGGTAGCATTTCTACCACTATTATTTCAGGAGTCCTTGAATGTGTAAAAGAGAAGGTTAAGGGCTTCTGAAGAAGATGGACATCTAAGTCCTCCTCTTTCCCTCCATGCCTGTCAGGACGATCAACACAATAGGAGGGAAATCTGCATAGGTTTTATCTCTTTATAATTTTTATTTTTTATTGAAGTATAGTTGATTTATAGTGTTTCAGGTGTGCAGCGAAGTAATTCAGTTGTGTGTGTGTGTGTGTATGTATATATATATATATATATACACATATACATATATTTATTCTTTTCTAAATTTTTTCCATTATAGGTTGTAGAATATTGAATATAGTTCCCTGTGCTATGTTCAGTTCAGTTCAGTTCAGTCGCTCAGTTGTGTCCAACTCTTTGCGACCCCATGAATCGCAGCACACCAGGCCTCCCTGTCCATCACCAACCCCCAGAGTTCATTCAAACTCACGTCCATCGAGTAGGTGATGGCATCCAGCCATCTCATCCTCCGTTGTCCCCTTTTCCTCCTGTCCCCAATCCCTCCCAGCATCAGAGTCTTTTCCAATGAGTCAGCTCTTTGCATGAAGTAGCCAAAGTACTCTGTAGTAGGTCCTTTTAATCTATTTTATATATAGTAGTGTGTGTCTGTTAATGCCAAGGCATTGGTTTGAGATATTAAGAATTTTGTTGTTCAGTTGCCCAGTCATGTCCAACTGTTTGTGACCCTGTGAAATGCAGCACTCTAGGCCTCCTTGTCCCTCACCATCTCCTGAAGCCCAAGTACATGTCCACTGCATCAGTGATGCCATCCAGCCGTCTCATCCTCTGATGCCCTCTTTTCTTTCTGCCCTCACTCTTTCCAACCATCAGGGACTTTTCAAGTGAGTTGTCTGTTTGCATCAGATGACCAAAATACTAGAGCTTCAGCATCAGCATCAGTCCTTTCAATGAGTTTTCAGGGTTGATTTCCCTTAAGATTGACTGCCTTGATCTCCTTGCTGTCCAAGGGACTTTCAGGAGTCTTCTCCAGCACCACAGTTTGAAGACATCAATTCTTTGGCATTCTGCCTTCTTTATGGTCCAGTTCTCACAACCATACATGACCACTGGGAAGACCATAGCCTTGACTATAGGGATTTTGGTGGCAGAGTAATGTCTCTGCTTTTCAACACATTGTCTAGGTTTATCATAACTTTCCTGCCAAGAAGCAATTATCTTCTGATTTCATGGCTGCAGTCACCATCCACAGTGACTTTAGAGCCCAAGAAGAGGAAATCTGTCACTACTTCCACTTTTCCCCTTCTGTTTGCCATTAATAAAGGGGCCGGATGCCATGATCTTAGTTTTATTTTTAATATTGAGTTTAAAGCTGGCTTTTTCACCCTCCTCCTTCACCCTCATCAAGAGGCTCTTTAATTCCTATTTGCTTTCTGCCATTAGAGTGGTATCATCCACATATCTGAGGCTGTTGATGTTTCTCCCACCTATCTTAATTCCACCTTGTAATTCATCTAGCCTGGCATTTCCCATGATGTGCTCAACGTATAGGTTAAATAAACAGGGTGACAGCAGACAGCCTGTTGGACTCCTTTCTCAATCTTGAACCAATCTGTTGTTCCAAATGGGGTTCTAACTGGTGCTTCTTGGTTCGCATACAGGTTTCTTAGGAGACAGGTAAGATGGTCGGGTATTCCCATCTCTCTAAGAGCTTTCCACAATTTGTTATGATCCCCAGTCAATGGTTTTTGCATAGTCAATGAAACAGAGGTAGATGTTTTTTTGAATTCTCTTGCTTTCTCTGTGATCCAGCAAATGTTGGCAATCTGATATCTGATTCCTCTGCCTTTTTTAAACTCAGCTTGGACATCTAGAAATTCTTGGTTTACATAATGCTGAAGCCTAGTATGCAAGATTTTAAGCATGGGAGATGAGTGCAATTGTCCAATGATTAGAACATTCTTTAGTACTACCCTTCTTGGGAACTGAAATGAGGGTTGACCTTTTCCAGTCCTGTGGCCACTGGTGGGTCTTTCAGATTAGCTGACATATTGAGTGCAACACTTTGATAGCATCATCCTTTAGAGTTTTGAATAGCTCCTCTGGAAATCCATCGCAACCACAGCTTTATTAACAGCAGTGCTTCCTGAGGCCCACTTGACTTCAGACTCCAATTCTGGAGTGGTTTACTGGCTCTGGTTTACTGAGAACACCATCATCATAATCCTTTTCATTAAGATCTTTTTTATACAGTTCTTCCATGTATCCTTTCCATGTCTTCTTGATCTCTTCAGCGTCTAGTAGGTCTCTACTGCTCTGTCCTTTATTGTGCCCATCTTTGGATGAAATTTCCCTTGATATTTATGATTTTCCTGAAGAGATCTCTAGTCTTTCCCTTTCTGTTGTTTTCTTCTAGTTTTATGCACTGTTAATTGAAGAAGACATTCTTGTCTCTCCTTGCTATTCTTCGGAATCTTAAGAATAGCTTCACCTATTTGTAGAAACTTCATGGGTTTCCTACCAGATGGGTTACTGATAAAGCTGGTCTGAAGGTGCCTTGGAAGGCAGCCTCACTTTCCCCATCCTGAGAGGAGGGAAGGCGCCATGGGAAAGCAGAGATCCCTAAAGCCAAAGCCCATGTGGTGGTTGACTTTCCTCCAAGACTGGAAGGCTGCCTTGCACAGCAAAGTTCTATACAGGGCATCTCCCTGCTGCTGGCAGCCAAAGCAGATAAAAATCCACTGAGACGGGGCAACCTCCAAGGCCTCCTGTCTGGTTGAGCAAGAAGCCTGGCACCCTAATTGGTCTAAGCAGGTTGACTGTTCTTGAGTCAATTTTGGTAATTTATCTTTTCCTAGAAAAACTTCCATTGCATCCAACCTTTCAGTTTATAAGCACAGACGCATATGGTCTCACAATTGTATTTTAACTCAGCCAATGGTTGGCTGGAGTATTATTTCAATAGAATGTGGCTATTGAACCCTCAGAGCCTGAAATAGCTGAAAATAGCTTCCCTTTTGCCACACATGGGGACAGCAGCTTGGCTGTGTTTATAGAAACCTGGGGTTGCAGGCTTTCAGAACCCCCAAAACTCGACATTGTCTTCTGTCGGATGTTGCAGAGGTGAAGTCTGAGGCCAGGCTGACTCGTCCTTTATAGATAAGCTTTTCCCCTGAATATTTGTAAGGTCATTTTCCTTAAAGTTAGAACTTTGGAATATACATCAGGGTTTTTCTGTGTTTTATGATTTTTTTTCCTCATATGATTTTTGCATTCTTTTGAAGCACAGATTTGGTTTTTCTTTAACTCAAGAAACATTTTCTCGTATTGAGCATTGCTTCTGTTATGTTTGCTTTGGCATCTTGTTTGATCCCTGGGTTGGGAAGATCCCCTGGAGAAGGGAAGGGCTTACCCACTCCAGTACTCTGGCCTGGAGAATTCCATGGACTATGTAGTCCGTGGGGTCGCAAAGAGTCAGACATGACTGAGCGACTTTCACTTCGCTCACAAATACGAGTTTTCTTGGTGCTGTATCACTGTGCCTGTCTTTGCTATCTACCACCTTTCACAGTTTTCATCTCGATCCTCTTCCTCTGAATCCTTGGCAATGTTTTCACACTTGCCCTATTGTCGCTAAGTTGCTTTTCTGCATTGCTCATTTAGCTGCTGCTGTATCAGGTGCACTTAAACTTTGTTTATATTGGAATTACTTTACCTACTAAGGTCCGTCTAGTCAAGGCTATGGTTTTTCCAGTAGCCATGTATGGATGTGAGAGTTGGACTGTGAAGAAGGCTGAGCACCGAAGAATTGATGCTTTTGAACTGTGGTGTGGGAGAAGACTCTTGAGAGTCCCTTGGACTGCAAGGAGATCCAACCAGTCCATTCTGAAGGAGATCAACCCTGGGATTTCTTTGGAAGGAATGATGCTAAAGCTGAAGCTCCAGTACTTTGGCCACTTCATGCGAAGAGTTGACTCATTGGAAAAGACTTTGATGCTGGGAGAGATTGGAGGCAGGAGGAGAAGGGGACGACCCAGGATGAGATGGCTGGATGGCATCACTGACTCGATGGACGCGAGTCTGGGTGAACTCTGGGAGTTGGTGATGGACAGGGAGGCCTGGCGTGCTGCGATTCATGGCGTCGCAGAGTCAGACACGACTGAGCGACTGAACTGAACTGAACTCAACTGATGGTTGATTCACAATGTTGTGTCAGTTTCGGGCGTGCATATATGCTCAGTTACTCAGTCGTGTCTGATTCCGTGACCCCATGGACTGTAGCCTGCCAGGCTCCTCCAGCCATGGAATTTTCCAGGCAAGAATGCTGGAGTGGGGTGTCATTTCCTTCTCCAGGGGACCTTCCTGACCCAGGGATTGAACCTACATCTCCTGCATTGGCAGGGGGATTCTTTACCACTGTGCCACCTGGGAAGCCAGTTTCAAGTGTACAGCAAAGTGACTTAAAGCGCATATATATATATATTCATATATATATTCTTTTTCAGGTTCTGTTCCCATATAGATTACTACAGAATATTAAGTATAGTTCTCTGTGTTATACAGGAGGTCCTTGTTGACGATCTGTTTTATATACAGCAGTGTGGCTATACCAATCGCAACTCCCAATACATCCCTCCTCCCCACCTTCCCCCCTTGACAGCCACAAGCCCACCTCTAAATCTCTGAGTCCTTTCTCTTCTGTAGACAAGTTCGCCTGCATCGTTTTTTTGGATTCCGCATATAAGTAATATCATATGTAATTTGTCTTCGTCTGACTTCACTTAGTACGATCATCTCTAGGTCCATGCATGTTGCTGCAAATGGTATTATTTCATCCTTTTTAAGGGCTGAGCAATATTCCATCATGTGTATGTATCACATCTTCTTTATCCATTCATTCGTCAATGGACACTAATCTAATGCATTTTTTAAATTTTATTTTATATCTAATGCATTTTTAAATGGTTTGATTTCTCTCTGCCTCTACACCAGAATCATTTTCATATCTTTTCATTTTCATCTTGTCTATGTTTTTATTTCATGAGGTCTGCATTTGTCTTCAATTTTATTAAAAGCACAGAACAAATGCTATTGGAATTTACTTCTATTCCCTAAATCACTTTCAGAAACGTAATTGTGCTCTGTCCATTTATGATGCAGTTTTCGTAGGCTTCAATACTTTCACCTTTTGATCATTTGTAATTCATGAGGGTTCCATCCAGGTCTGGCATTTCCTCCCAAGTAGAAAGCAGTGATTTCTCCTTATGATTTTCCTCCACGTGGATCCTGAGCTGGAAGATTTTGCAGGTTCCTGGATTGAGTACCCTGAGGGGCAGAGAAGGAAGGTGAGGCCACGATGGTCCTAGCACTGCGCTGTGACTTCTCCACAATTAACCAGGCCACCAGCACAGGCTTCAAACACTCTAGAAGTCCAGACCTCTCAAAACCAGTGAGGGTTATAAGGCTCAGGACTTTTTTGTGTGCGAGTGACATTAAAACAAACTCAGGCTAGCTTGAGCAAAAGAGAACTTTTTATCTCATATCACTGAAAAGTTCAAGGGTCATTTGGGCTTCAGATCTGGCTGGTACAAGGAAAATGCATCAAGCCTCTGTCTTTCCTCTTCTCTGTGTGCTGACTTCACTCTCAGGCTCCCTGCAGAGGCATGATGCTTGCTGCAGCTTCAGCCCTCATATCTCACAATTCTGAATACACCGAAAAGAATGTTTTCTTCTCTCCCAGCATTCCCAGGAAATGTCTGGTTGTAGATTCATTGGCTTCAGTTGGATCACATGCTCACCTTTGAACCACTCATCACATCTAAGAGGCGGGATATTCCCATTTCTCAAGCAGGGTTTGGAATCTGCCCCTGCGAATCCTGCAAAAGAAACGTTGGGTTAGTGTTACTATAAAAAACAGTGAATGAAGGGTAGTGGCACAAATAATAGATGCCGACTGTAGAAGACTTTTCCACTTAATTCTGTGAAACCACTCTCCTTCCTCAGAGTGGCAAGCAGTGAACTGGCCCAGCAAGAAGGTGATGTACAATTGGGTAGATCGTGTACTGTACAACCATGCCACCTTTAAAGGATCCCAAGTCATATCATAGACATAGACCTGTGTAACTTTAACGGTTTCCCAACAGATAGAAGTATTGTTGCATAAAGATACCTTATTGGTTAGGAATGCATGCTCAGCTGTGTCTCTGCAACCCCATGGATTGTAGCCCACCAGGCTCCTCTGCCCATGATATTCTTGGGGCAAGAATACTAAAGTGGGTTACCATTTCCCACTCCAAGGGAGCCTCCTGACCCAGGGATCAAACCCACATCTCCTGCATCTGCTGCAATGGCAGGCAGATTCTTTACCACTGTGCCACCTGGGAAGCCCAAAGGTACCTTACAGGCTGACAGCAAATGGTAGGCGTCGAGAGGTATAGTTTACTCAGCGGTTCTTTCTACAAGCTGTAATTGCTTTTCTGAAGCTACTAGTCCCGGTGCAGTTTCTCTAGCTTATTTTTGCATGTTTAAGTATGTAAATCCTCAATCCTGTGTCATTTCCAGAAATAGAAATCCCATTGCTGATAAAGGATTATTCTTGTTGCCTGGCCCTGAAACATATACCTTCCCTAGGAAACCAAAGCTTTTCCCATCCCTTAAAAAAAAAAAAAAATTAGTCGCTCAGTCATGTCCTACTCTTTGTGACCCCCAGGGACTGTAGCCCGCCAGGCTCCTCTGTCCATGGGATTCTTGAGGCAAGAATACTGGAGTGGGTTGCCATACCCTTCTCCAGGGATCTTCCTGATTCAGGGATTGAACCCAGATCTCCTGCACTGCAGGCAGATTCTTTACTGTCTGAGTCACCAGGGAAGCTTCTCTTTCTTCTTAGTTGTTGAGCACTTCTGGTGGTAAAGAGTGGTGGGAAGTCCATTCTGGGGTGGATGGATTAGGCTCTGGAAGAAAAGGAGAGGTTCATATCTGCTTCCATCTGGTAGCTGACGTGTCATCAAATCAGTAGTGACCTTAAAGTGCCCCAGAAAGCAGTAGCCCTGATTGTTCTCTGCCTTGGGCATGTCAAGTCTCTCCTCTGGGCCTTTACATGAGGGAGCAGGGCTGGGTCATTTCTGAAGGTTTTTGCAGCTTTCAGCTGATGCCTCAGGATGTCATTCAAATGGAAGAGTAGAAACATTTCAACAGATGCTACATAGTCTCAATAACAACCCTTTATTCAGTGATTCTGTATATGAGGCACTGCCCTAGGTATTTTATACCCTAGAATTAACTACATCCAGAGAAGGCAATGGCACCCCACTCCAGTATTCTTGCCTGGAAAATCCCATGGACGGAGGAGCCTGGTAGGCTGCAGTCCATGGGGTCGCTAAGAGTCAGACACAGCTGAGCGACTTCACTTTCACTCTTCACTTTCATGCGTTGGAGAAGGAAATGGCAACCCACTCCAGTGTTCTTGCCTGGAGAATTCCAGGGACTGGAGAGCCTGGTGGGCTGCCATCTATGGGGTCGCACAGAGTAGGACATGACTGAAATGACTTAGCAGCAGCAGCAGCAGCAGCATTAGCTACATCAGTTAATCCGTACAACTCTGCAGGTATATATTACCATCACTTCCATGTTATACTTCTTTATTTGGCTGCCTCGGGTCTTAGTTGCCACATGCAGCATCTTTCATTGCAGCACGTGGACTCTCTAGTTGTGGCTCCTGCGCTCAGTTGCTCCACAGCATGTGGGACCCTAGTTCCCTGACCAGGGATCGAACCCATGTCCCCTGGATTGCAAGGCAGATTCTTAACCACTGGACCACGAGGGAAATCCCTCAACCCCATTTTGTAAGTGAGGAAAGTTAGAGAGATTGAATGATACCTGTTTGTATAATAAAAATTCAGTTTGCCCTCATACCCATGACTTTATGTGAGATTTCCTGAGTACAGTGATAAAAATAATATTGATTTTAATGACTGACATCTGTACAGCAAAAGTGGATGCGCGTGAGACATGGATCAGACAGGGCTGTGTTCAGATTGGCCTTTGTTCCTTAATTCCTCCAACCGTCAGCTCTTATTTTCTCTTCTGTAAAGTGGAGATGGTAACACTTGCCTCACGCTCAGGAGGATAAAATGAGTCGATATGACCACTTGGCAATGATATAAGCTCTCAAGAACTGCTCCTCCTTGATTATGTACGTGTTATTTACTTTTAACTTGGGTTTCCACAGTTGTGATTTTTCACACAAATGAGTAGGAAGTCTGCTTGTTCCACATTTCTGGCATCTTTCTGCATGTGTGTTATCCAGCCACCGTTTTCTTTCTCCCAGCCTTTGCATGATTTCCCTTTAAGAAAGCCTTCTTGTTATTTCCACTGGAGCCTCTAGATGAGTATTTGAGATGATTTTAAAGCATAAACAGTGGAAAATGCGTTAATATCATTTCCTTTCCAGCCCCGTTTCAAATGAAAGGAAAATGTGTTTGGGGAAAAATTCACTTACAACTTTGGCCAGATGCCCAAACTCTCAAAAGGGCCTGACAAACAGAGCAAAGTTTAACTCTCTCTAAATAAAATCCCCATGTCTCTGATTCTGCACTGGGGAAAGCTCTTACAGCGACCCATTTGCTAATGATAGCCCGGACATCAATAATGGAATGTGAAAGACAATCTTCTAATCAATTTTTTTTTTTCTGCTGGTTTAGATTAAAGCACAGAAAATGCCCAAATGCTCCATCTGCTTCCTCTAAGATTTCTGGTGGGCTGAAGCCCAATTATGGCTGCCTTATCCATTTTTAATAATCTACTTATGATCATGCAAACACAGGGTGTGATTATACCCACGTCGGTTTCTGTTTCAGAGCTTCCATTTCCATCCATAATTAATAAGCCACTCGGTGCATTGGAGGGGAGCTGAAGGAGAGATGTGAGCGATTCGTAAGTAGGTAGGATAGCTTTTTCCATTGTCGTTCATTCATTCATTTTACAAACCTTTCCTAAAAAAAAATAAATGAAAGCAAGCTTGATCACCAAAAAATAAAATAAAATAAAATAAAAAATCACGTGTTCCATATTGTAAAGTAATTAACCTCCAATTAAAATAAATAAATTTATATTTAAAAAGATAAAAATAAAATAAAATACAAACCTTTCCTGACATCTCCAGCGTGCTGGGCATGGGGCTAGACACCAAAGTTAGAAGAATAACATGCGCTGGGCCCTCTCGAGCACGAGTGGGCTGTCAAGGAGGGTGTGTAAGCACCTGCATTCGTGGTGTGGATTGTGCTTATTTTTCCACCAGAAAATTCAGCTGCTGAGACAACGAAATTCTTTGTTCTCAAATTATGAAGTATAGGATAATTAGATTACTATATTATTATAAATGTAATTCTAAGAAGGCCTATTTTGGAATCAATTTCTTGTTTCAGGGGGAGTGAGCTGTTCTGGGGAGGCAGTCAGTTTAGTGAGGAGGCTAGAGTACCTTTAAAGAGCTTTAAAGTCGCCCTCAGACAACCGGGGTTCAAGTCCCTGCTTTGTACTGTGTGACCTTAGACAAGCTCCTTTCCCTCTCTGAGCCCGTTTCTGCATTGCACAAAGAGGGAAATGCCCTCCTTGCTGGGCTTCTCTGCAATGACGTACATGAATTCGTTGGATGGATTGTAAAGGGCTGCTGCTACTGCTAAGTCACTTCAATTGTGTCTGACTCTGTGCGACAGCATAGACAGCAGCCCATCAGGCTCTCCCATCCCTGGGATTCTCCAGGCAAGAACACTGGAGTGGGTTGCCATTTCTTTTTCCAATGCATGAACGTGAAAAGTGAAAGTGAAGTTGCTCAGCCGTGTCTGACTCTTAGTGACCCCATGGACTGCAACCCACTAGGCTCCTCCATCCATGGGATTTTCCAGGCAAGAGTACTGGAGTGGGGTGCCATTGCCTTCTCCTTGTAAAGGGCTATTTCAGTATAATAAAGAGAACCCCAAATCTTGCCGATCAGAAATATGATAAACCCACTCTGTTCTTGGTTTCCGATTTTGCCTCTCTACCTAATGATCCCAGTCAAATTTACCCACAGTCAGGGAAGACCCTTCCTGACCCTTCACACCCCCTAGTACAGAGTGTTTTGTAACATTCGCGGTACACGTTCTTGTTTGCAAACAATGCAGGCTGCCTCTAATAATTCTTAGCACAAAAGGGATATGTGGGGAAAGACATTGGGAACTCGTAAATTTGCAGAAGGCTAGATAACTGAATTTAGTACATGTTCTGTGATTCTTTACTGAAAATGTAATTGAATCAGTAATTTACTGCTCATTCTTATGGTCGGTGTTCCAGCTGCCAGATCTCCTGGCAGCCTTTCTGGGCTGCCTGCCCTCCTGCTTCAGAGACTTCCTTGTTGGGGCCAAAGTGGTCTTCTCCTGTCAAAGCTGACTTCCTTTTTTTTTATTGGAGGATAATTGTTTTACGATGTTGTGTTGGTCTCTGCCATACAACAACGTGAATCAGCCATAAGTACACATATGTCCCCTCCCTCCTGAACCTCTCCCCCACCCCCCACCCCTCTAGGGCAGCACAGAGCACTGGGCTGAGCTCCCTGTGTCATATAGCAACTTCCCATTAGCAGTGTGTTATACATATGGTAATGTATATGTTTCAGTGCTACTCTCTCAATTCATCCCACTCTCTCCTTCCTCTGTTGTGTCCACAAGTCTATTGCCTACGTCTGCATCTCTATTCCTGCCTTGCAAATGCCTTGCAGCACCATCTTTCTAGATTCTGTAAATATGTGTTAATATATGATATTTGTTTTCTCTTTCTGACTTACTACAGTCTGTGTAACAGGCTCTAGGTTCATCCACCTCGCTACAACTGCAGAATTGGCTTAGTCCAACTTAGAGGAAGTCTCTACTTCCCTTCAAAATTCCCACTGCCAGTCTTGATGGAAAACTCCAGCAATCTGTAGCCTGTGATTTATGGCTACATTAAACCTACAAACATTAATCTCTGGCAGAAACTGAGCAGTCCCAAGTGAAATGGCAGGAACCAAATGCTTTATTTCCAAGGAAGGAGACTGACTTTCTACTAGTCGGAAGGTTTCTTGGGGGAGGGGTGGTTGACCTAAGGTGGGCAGGAGGAGAGTGAGCCTCCAAGTGATTGCAGACCCGGAGAGTTTTGATGATGTGCCCCAGATCTTTCCAGCCTCCTCCCCACCCCGACAGCCCACCACAGGGCTCGTCCTTAAACATCCAGCACACCTGCCTCAAGCCCTTCACACTTGCTATTTGTACTGGAATGCTCTGCCCGGTTAGCCACGTGACTTGCTTCCCTCTTTCACTCAAATCTCTGTTTCACTGTGAGCGAGACTCCCCCTGAATGTTACTTAAAATTACATCCTCCCCGACCCCAAGCACATCAGAACTCCCCATCCTGATTCCACACTTTATTTTCTTTTTTTGCCCCCATCCATCTTTATTTTTATTTTATTTTTTGTTTTATTTATTTATTTTACTTTACAATACTGTATTGGTTTTGCCATACATCAACATGAATCCACCACAGGTGTACACATGTTCCCAATCCTGAACCCCCCTCCCACTCTCTATATAATTTACTCTGAGGGAGTCTCTTTCTCCCTTTAGGCAGGAATTACCATCAGTTTTGTTCACTGCTGTCCTCAGCACCTAGAACCACCCCTGGCACATTGTAGGCTCCCAGTAAATATTTGTGGAAGGAATGGATGAAACAGCCCTAGTTTTGCCCTGGGCTTTGGATGTGCATGTTGCTTTTCTGGCCCCCAGAACTCCAGCCCACTCTGGGACCCCATCAGTGACACGAGGCTTGCAGGCACCCTCCTCCTTACCTTTGTCTCAGCTTGTGGCTGAACCCAGTTGACTGCTGCTGCTGAACATGTTGACACCTGTACCTGCTGGGCAGGTGGTTTTTGTTTCAGAGGGGCCTGGGTTGTGCCCTGGGATGTCTGTGAGGTGAGGTGGCAGCGAAACTGGGATCCTCAGAGCAGCCTCGGTCCTCTCTCTTGGTGGTAGATAGGCATCTGCACCATCATCCGAATACGAGTTTGTTTTTAGTCCAGAGCTGAGGAGGGAGCCTCCTTCCTGGAATCGTGGGTCAATGGAACTTAATAAAACACGAAACTCCTACCATGGCCTCCAAGATCTTGGTTATTGTTGACTTCTGTGGCCCCTGGCTCACACAGCCCTCACTAGAGCCACAGGGGTCCCCTCTGCTTCCTGAACCCCCTGAGCTCCTTTCCTGCTTCAGGGCCTTTGCACTTGACTCCTAGAGTGAGCTCTCTGCTCCCCAGTCCTGATTCCCTCCCATCATTCAGACCAGAGGTCAGTATATCCATTGGAGAGACCTTTCTAAAGTAGACTCTCCCATCTATGTGTTTTCTTCATGATATATTTCACTTACTTGTTTAATTTCCATGACTTCTCTCTCCATCCCTACCTTGGGAATGTGAGCTCTATGAAATGGGCTGGGAGATGGGGGAGTTCAATTATGACTGTAGCTTCAATCCTACCACAGCACCCTGCACTTAATTGGTCCTCAGTAAACAACCAGTCCATCCTAAAGGAGATCAGTCCTGGGTGTTCATTGGTAGGACTGATACTGAAGCTGAAATTCCAATACTTTGGCCACCTGATGCAAAGAGCTGACTCATTTGGAAAGACCCTGATGTTGGGAAAGATTGAAGGCAGGAGGAGAAGGGGACAACAGAGGATGAGATGGTTGGATGGCAACTCAATGGACATGAGTTTGGGTAAACTCCAAGAGTTGGTGATGGACAGGGAGGCCTGGCATGCTGCGGTTCATGGGGTCACAAAGAGTCGGACACGACTGAGTGACTGAACTGAACCGAAACATTCATCAGATGAATAAATGAATGAATGCACCAGCAGGCCTACTAGGCATTCTTGTCTTAGGATCTGAAGGTAACTGGTGTGGCTATGTTTCTCATTCATGAGGCAGGATTCTCCTTAGTTTCTTTGAAGAGAGTCAGCAGCAACAGTTGCAGACTGGTAGGATGTGGAGCTAGATGCAGCCTGTGGATTTGTTGAAGGGGGTTGATTAGCCTCCTGCAGTGTTTAAAAGGCAGACTACCCAGGCACCTGTTATTCTTGTAATCCCAGCTGTTTAGCACCAATTGTCTTATACTCCCCATCTCACACATCTCTGCTACCTGCCTGGCTCCTGCAGCATTTGAGCTTACCTGCCCTAGACTGTTGGATCATTTTGGACAAAGAACTCAAGACACCTATTCTGGTTTCTACAGTTGTCCTCATGTATCTGAGTCTGTTCTCAGGAAGCTGGCTGGGGAACCAGTCTTCTTACGTGTCTCTGATGTTCTTGGGCTTGGGGTTCAGGGGATAGCAAGGTATAGCTGCTGGCTTTCATCTTTAAAGGAGTTAAGCAAGGCTGACAGCCGAGAAGTAAAGAGAGTAAAGGTTTGGAACATCTCTTATGGGGATGCAAGAGGCAGCTCATGAGAGCAGGAAATGGGTCTGTTTTGTTCCATACTAATATCCTCTGCCGGAGAAGGCAATGGCAACCCACTCCCATACTCTTGCCTGGAAACTCCCATGGACAGAGGAGCCTGGTAGGTTGCAGTCCATGGGGTCGCTGAGAGTCAGACACGACTGAGCAACTTCACTTTCACTTTTCACTTTCATGCATTGGAGAAGGAAATGGCAACCCACTCCAGTGTTATTGCCTGGAGCATCCCAGGGACGGGGGAGCCTGGTGGGCTGCCATCTATGGGGTCACACAGAGTGGAACACGACTGAAGTGACTTAGCAGCAATATCCTCTGCACCTAGCGCAGCTTGGAAAACAGTGGATGCTGAGGAAATACTCAAGTACAATTTTTTAAATGGCCCTGGCTAAAATGACAGTGCTTCCTTTTGAATTTACAGTATCCCCATTTAGCTAGGTTTTATTACTTTCCCCATCAGCTTGGTAAGAAAAGCAGAGAAAGCAGATGATGCTGATTTCTGTGTCCTGGGATGCCTTAAAAGATACAGTGGGACAAAAGTAACAGTGTGTGGGTGGCCAAATAAAAAATTCAACATACCTGCCAATACCAGTGTATCCTGAGAATTTCCTGGTGCAAGCTTCCTACTCTCATCAACTTGAAGTTGACAGGTGACAACTCACTTGGGCAGAAGGCCTTTGGGCCCTCAAGATGAAGGTGTGTTGTCAAGCCTTCTGCAATGTATTAACCACTCCGCCCCACCGCAGGAATCCCAAGATCTCTGTGCCGCCATCTGGCTTTGTCAGTCATGGGTGTGCTCTTTGCATCTCGGTCCCCACGTCCACTTCCAGGTCTCACACATCTTTGCATGTCCAGCCCCCTTCCCCGCGGTGATTAGTTCAGGGTACCAGCTGAACCATTACTGTCTGTGGCAGGACTTTCCTGCCAGAGTCATCAGGACAACTTCATTTTTCTACTGAACTTACTGGGCTAATAGGATGCTGGGCCCTGGCACGTGGATAAGACTTTCAGGGAGTCGTGACTGGGAGGAGCAGAGAGGGGGCAAACTCGGGACATCATCCGAACCCTCAGATCCAGTAGGGTCTGTGTGTTTCCATTTTGTGGCAAAAAAATTCTCTCTTCATTTAAACCCTTTTGGTTTTGGTTTCTGTTGAGCTTGGTAGGGTTCCTCACTCATCAGAAAGCCCCCCTCATCAGAGCTCATGTGACCAGGTTTTAAGACTTTGTTACAAATACACATTTGTTACCTGGAGCACAGGGTGCTGGACAGTGAGGAGGGTCAACAGAAGGCCACAAGAGAAACTGAAATGGAAGTTAATGACTCATCAGTCCTGGAGGAAGTAGTGACACACCTCCAAGGGCCACATGGGGAAGTCAAGGTAGGGTTCAGGCAGAGAGAGAGATAGGACCTGGGAAATACGCCTCTTTTAGGGGCCATGTATGGAGTAATTTGGGATTCCTAGGCTAAGGAGATCAGCCTTGGGATTTCTTTGGAAGGAATGATGCTAAAGCTGAAACTCCAGTACTTTGGCCACCTCATGCGAAGAGTTGACTCATTGGAAAAGACTCTGATGCTGGGAGGGATTGGGGGCAGGAGGAGAGGGGGTTGACAGAGGATGAGATGGCTGGATGGCATCACTGACTCGATGGACGTGAGTCTGAGTGAACTCCGGGAGATGGTGATGGACAGGGAGGCCTGGCGTGCTGCGATTCTTGGGGTCGCAAAGAGTCGGACACGACTGAGCGACTGAACTGAACTGAACTGAACTCAGGCTAAGGCCGGACGGTCAATGTGAAGTAGAAAGAGTAAGATTTTGAAAAGTTCCACATGTGTCTTATCTAAGGGGCATACAAGGAAAGGCCTTGGGAAGGGTGAGGGGCTGCTGGTGAAGTCATACGAGGAGCCTACATTTGCTTATGACTCTATGAGCTTTTATCTGGGACGCATGCTTGCATGTGGAGTCTAATGTCAGATTAAGGCCCCCACTGGTCACTTGACCAAACAAAATGAATGTCAACCAAGGCAGCAATACCATGGAGTAGCTTAACTAAACTCTCAATACCCGAGTGACTATAAATATATAGCACAAACGTTCTTTTAGTAAATCAGGTGGAAGCTGAAGTCTCAAGATAACCCCTAAACTTAAAAAGTAAGATGATAAGGGGCTTCCCTGGTTATTCGCTGGCTAAGAGTCCATGCTTCCAATGCAGGGGGCCCAGGTTTGATCCCTGTTCAAGGAACTAGATCCCGCATGCTACAACTAAGAGGTTGCCTGCCACAACTAGAGATCCTGCACACCTCCAGGAAGATCGAAGATCCTGCGTGCTGGAACTAAGACTTTGTGCAGCCAAATAAATAAGTAATAAGTAAATATTACCCCCCAAAGTAAGAATATAGAGGGACTGCCCATCATCTGATTCACACTGTCCCTTCAGTCAAGGCCACACCAACATGCCCAGCATATGATTTCTCTACTTCTAGAGGTGGTGATGTGATGGTTGTTGGACTCAGTGATCATCTGAATCAAGTATCATCCAGTTGAAAAAAGCAAGCAGAAAAGAGTGATTTATTATAAAGTTATAGGGATATTTCATAGAACCAAATATAGGCAAGATGACAGGACCTCAAGAACTGTAGCCAGAAACTAAGGCAGTAATTACCTACTCGAGCAAATGGCAGATGTTAACTAGTATGTGTGATTCTCAGTTTCAAGTTCCCAGGATTGCTTAACTTTAGCTGTAGTTTGAGACAAGTGTCCCTGTACCTGGTCCAGTCCAGATTAGGAGGTCAGGCTATTCAGTACAAACATGGCTGCAGGGGCCACTGCTGTAAGTGAAGGGGTTGCTTGCAGAAAGGGAGATGTAGATGAGCAGACAGCCCTGGGCATATCCATTCCAGTGACTGAGTACATACACATTTACTACTTCTTCTAGGAGCATGGCCCTCAATACACTGTGCTTAATAAGTAAACCCAAGTGCTGCTTTTTAAAGAAGTGTGAAATAGATCTCTGGATAGGTAAGTTGGGGGTAGGGGGAGAAAACTTGAATGCCCAATATCAGAAAGACAAAACAGCAGATTTAAAAATATTATATTTAAAAAATATATGTTTTACTTATTAAAAGGTAAAACCTAGTTTGAGCAAATTGTTTTCTAGGGAAGAAAATTAACTCAGGAAGATTGGAGAAAAACTGAAAACACTAACAACCATGGAATGTATTTGAAAATAATGTCTCCCCAATAGCTTCTAGACCAAAGAGATTCCATGTATGAATTAAATCAAATCTTCAAGGAACTTGAAAATTTATGCTATTCTAGATGTATAAAAATATAATGTTTATTTTACTAACAAGCAACTGGATTTCGCTGATACCAAATTCTGAGCACAAATGCAGAAAACCTGAATGATAAAGGAACAAATAATATCCAGCTAAATTAACACAAAGAAATATATACCTAGAGAATTTGTTAGGGAGTGCTTATTGTAGCCAAATAGAATTTCTTCCAAGAATTCCAGGAATGGTTTATTAGGAATGGCTTCATAATATGATTAAAGCACTCTAGTGGGTAAAAAGAAAGAAAAATTCACAATCAGTTGGATGGCTTTTAAATTAGGCTTTGATGGAAATCAGTGTCATTTCTGAAAACAAAATTCTAAATTAGGACTAGTGGATAGTGTTTTTTATTTATCTGACTAGATTTCTACATTATGATTAAGTGGCATTTAAAGCCCACTGCAGTTATTTACTATCATTCTGGCAGGTGTAGCCAATGCAATAAGACAAGAAAAAAGTGAAACTAGACACAGATTCTGAAAAGAAGTCACCTTTTTTTCATGGTGGTATTGTCTGCCCACAAAACCAGAGAATCAGTCGATAGTCTAGAAACTAATAAGAAGGTTTCAAAGAGGTTGGCTGAGGGGAAGATACCTACACACATGCACACACACACAATAACCAGTTAGGAATATTGTGTATTGTTCCACATATTACACAGGGAGGAAGGTTGTTTATGACAGAAATAAAATGCTAAATACTTAAATAAACACCCAGAAAGAATGTGTATGAAGTATCAAACTTTACTAGATAATGTAAGCCAAGACCTGAATGATGGAGGGCATGGCAAATACCTGGCTGTCAACTCTCCTCAAATTAATCTCTTCCTTTCACTCAATTAAATGGAAACACCAATATAAAGAAAAATCTTGACTTTTAAGGTTCATCTGGAGATTGATGAGAACACTGGAGAAAAGTTTGAATTGGAGAATAAGATTGTATTAAAATATAATGTAAGTTTATAATAATTAAAAGTATAGTACTGCTATAAGAAAGATCAATGAAGTGGAATAAAAAATCCATAAAATATTTGAGCTTGTTATATAATAATGTGACACTTGAATCAGTGGGAAAAACTTATTTAAGAAATTGTATTGGGATAACTGGGTAGCCATTTGGAAGATAGTTCTTCCCTCATGTATATCAAAATGTCTCAACATGCTTACAGAGTTAAGGGCTAAAAATAAAACCACTTTATGGCTATGGAATGGTCGGAATTTTCTTGGCATGACACCAAGACAGAAAACATACAGGAAAGTATTAAGAAACTGGACTATATAAAAATGTAAGAGCATTTGTACACTAAAAAATTTATAAAAGTGAAGCAGAAGTTAAAGTAGATTATGATATGTGCAACACAAATAGTCCAGCACTAACTGTCCTTAATTGGTAAAGATCTATAACATATAAATAATGAAGAGATAGAGGCTCTAATAACAAATTGGGCAGTGAGCATGAAAAAAGAATGTGTAAAGCAGAAATTCAAATGGACAATCTACAAATGAAAGAAAAGTGTTCAACTCAGTAGCATTTTGTGGGAAAAAAAATGAAGTAAAATAGTGATAGTACTTTTTCACTGATGAAATTAGGAAATGTGAAAATATCCTCCTGAGGTAGTATTATGACTGTCAATTGGTCTAATTGTTCTGGAAGAAAACTCGGCCATTTGCTGAAAAGTCTTAGATTCATCCACATTCAGAAACTGCTTTTTAGAAAACAAATTCAAGGAAATAAAGGGTAGATGCATATTTAACTTCAAAGATATTTAATATAGTTTTTTTGAATATTTTAAAATGCAAACAAACAAATAGCCAATATTGGAGATGGGTATGGAGTACTATACAACCAAGAAGTGAAGTATATAAGTGTAAGCTATTATCATGGAATATTATCCATTGTATTGCTGTTGTTCAGTTGCTAAGTTGTGTCTGACTCTTTGTGACCCCATGGATGGCAGCACACCAGGCTTCCCTGTCCTTCATTTATTAACAAGTTCTGGAAAGTTATAGAACATCACATTAATTTAGTGTAATTCTGTTTACTTTTTGAAAATATACACACAAAATCATACAAATAGAAACGTAGAAAGTGTGAAGAATGTGTAACACATTGTTAATAATGTTTATTTCTGCATGGTGGGATTTTACAGGACCTTTGTTTTTTCCTTCTTACGTATCTGATATGTTATTTCCATGTAAATCAGCCAGACAATGCCAAGTCAGGATATATTTTACAGTCAGCAGCAGTTAAGTTTCAGATCCATTTCTGAGCCTGGGCCATACCCAGGACTGTTGTTAATCTAAAGATGAATTCATCCACGACTGTGCTCTGTCTTACAATCCCGGGCATTGATTTGTTTCTTTTTGGATTTAATTTTGCTGCTGCAGCATTCTGAGGTCTCATGAGCTGGAGGTGCCTATTTAACTAGCAGTCCTTTGTGTCCCTTGCTAGATTTATTCAGCAGTTTATCTAGTGCTTTTCCTAATTGAATAAAACCCATAATTTCATTTTTAAAATACATGAGCCCATTAGTGTCAGTAATTAGACATTAACAAGTATGAAGATGGCCCATTAATGAAACAGCAGTTTTAGGAGGCTCCACTGGTACAGTCTACAGGGGGAATCACTTATAAATGCTGTCCCCTGAGGATTTTTGATGGACTTGTTTGTGATCATCTGAACAGCAGTGGGATTCACAGTGAAATTAACATTGTCCTGACAGGTATTACACAGCAAGACCTGTAGCTGAGATTTATGTTGTTGTAAGAGCAGAGACTTTGGAAGGACTGATGCTAAAGCTGAAACTCCAATACTTTGGCCACCTCATGAGAAGAGTTGACTCATTGGAAAAGACTCTGATGCTGGGAGGGGTTGGGGGCAGGAGGAGAAGGGGACAACAGAGGATGAGATGGCTGGATGGCATCACCGACTCGATGGACATGAGTTTGGGTGAACTCCGGGAGATGGTGATGGACAGGGAGGCCTGGCTTGCTGCAATTCATGGGGTCGCAAAGTGTCAGACAGGACTGAGTGACTGAACTGAATTGAAGAGCACAGAGAAGCCCAATGAAGCTGGAGAAGGGGGTCTCTGTAGAACTAGCCCTCTAAGGCAGGGCTGATTCTGACTTTGCCTTCCATCAGAGACCTCCCTCATCAGCCTTGCTGGACAAATCTTTGAGGAGAAAGTCTTCATCACATTCAGGAAGCAGCATGGTATTATAAAGAAAGATTAGCATTAGAGAGCTGTGGATTCAAACCCAGCTCTGCCGCTTTCTAGCTCTGTAATCTTGGGAGGTTATGGCAAATTACTTTAGCCTACCTGAGACTCAGTTTCCTGATACAAGATTATAGGGCACGCCTAAGCTAAAACCCCAAGATCTTCAACCTTTTAAAAATTGAAGCCAGAGGAACAAAAGGAGCTCTTTTATACCAGATGTGATCTGGATCAGGTTGAAGGCAAGGCCTTAGACTCAACCTTATTTGGGTTCCTGACATTTGAAAAAAAACTGGATAAAATTAGCTAATGTATATTGAATACTTACTACAAAGTGTTTTACAAATATAGCCTTCAATTCTTGAAACCAAGGTAGGCATGGTTATTAATATCCCTGAGTTTACAGGTGAGGAAAGTGAAAGTCACTCAGTCGTGTCCGACTCTTTGTGACCCCATGGACTATACAGTCCATGGAATTCTCCAGGCCAGAATACTGGAGCGGGTAGCCTTTCCCTTCTCCAGGGGATCTTCCCAACCCAAAGATTGAACCCAGGTCTCTTGTATTCCAGGTGGATTCTTTACCAGCTGAGCCACAATGGAAGCCCACAGGGGAGGATACTAAGGTTTAAAAGCTTGTGTGGGGTTACAGAGAGAGTAAGGAGGTCATGTAGAATTTGAGTTCAGGCCATCTGACTGCAGTTTGCAATCCCTGGAATGTACTGTCCTGTGCTGACCCTCCCAGATATATACAATACACAGAACAGCCTTCTGTAGAGTTTCAGGGGATCCATGGGGTCCAGCAAAGCCCACCAGGAATGCCCAATAAACTTCCAATGGCAGTAATAATCGAGACTTTGGGGATCTGGATGTATCCAGTCTGACCACTTCTCACACTCTCTTGCTAAGCCACCATCATCTCTTTTGTGAATGACTGTCAGTAGCCTCAACTGATTCATGCTTTTGCCCTTTGCTCGCTTCTGTCTGTTTCTAGCACTGTAGCCTGTGAGATCTGCTTGAACATAAGTCAGGTTAGGTTACTGCTCTGCTTCTCAAAGCCCTGCTATGGCATCCCATGTCCTACATCCAGCCTTTTCTTCTTCGTCCCTCTGGCCTCCTCCCCTGCTATTCTGTTCCAGCAGCATGGCTTCCTCACTGTTCCAGATGCAGGGCCACCTCCGGGATCATTCACCTGTGTTGGCCCCACCTGCAAAGCTTTCTCCTCAAGAGCCTCATGCCCCCTCTGTCACTTGCTGTAAAACTCTCCTCTTCTGAGTAAAGCCATCCCCAGACACTCTTTGTAAAATTTTAACCTCTTTGACCCTTCATCATCCATGTCTCTGCTTTGTTTTTTCTCCTAACTTATCTTCTCTAACATGCTATTTTGCTTGTTCATCTTGTCTGTTGTCCACCTCCCCACCATAATACAAGCTCTGTGAAGGCAAGGATTTGTGTCTCTTTTGTTCAGTCTACCTTTGGACTCTGGAACAGTGCCCTGCACACAGTAGGTGCTCGCTAAACACTTGGTGAATAAATGAACCTAGTCCAACATCCTTCCACCCATAGGGGGCTGGGTTTTGGAGGCAAAGTCCCCCAAGGAGGCCAGCAAGACTCTTACATTGAGAGCAGCCACTATCAGCAATACTCATGGGCTAGAAATCTGTGTGGCTCAGACTCTGATGCTGGCAGGGACAAGGATTCACTTTCAGATCCAGACTAGGCTCACCTGGGAGGTGCAGAGAGGCCTCGAATAGCCCTGCAGGGAACTGACCAGGCATATAGACATTTTGTTGGGCACCAGTGGAATGATTGCAGATAGTGCCTGTACTTCCCCAGACAGTGTGTTTATTGTTGATGGAAACGAGATCTGTAGACTATTGTAGATACCCAAAGAGCCGGTAGCACACCAGACTCTCTGAGATGAAAATTTCAGAATGTTGCTTGTAAATCTGCTCTCTGCACACAAATGGGACAGTCTTGTGATTTGTCAACTGAGTATTAGGATGTCAAGTGGCAGCCCTGGAGATAAACCCAAGTGAAAGACTATTTAATAATCCACCCTTCACTTCACTTATCGACCCTAAAAATGATTATTCCAGACTTATTTTCCAGGAGATAAGTTCCCCCTTAAACTCATTCTGGTTTTTATTGTCATTTACCCTGAGTTTTATCTCTTCTACCAAATATAGCAAATGCTACTCTTGGGCAATATTTGGCTCAAAGAAATTTTGTTTGGCTCACATGTTTTGGGAGGAAAAAAATGTTTATTGGGTTCCAGCTTAAAAAATGAAAACACATAAAAAAAAATTAAATCTCTGGCTTGTCTTGAAAAATGGGAAAGTTAAGGAAGAGTAGACCCATATTCCTGCTTGCTAACAATCAGCTGGGAAAAATGATTTCCTTTTTACATGAGATGTGCAGCCAAGGGTTCCCACCAGCCTACCCAGCCCAGCGACTCACCAGTTATTGGCCTGATCCATGGAAATGCCTGAACTGGCAACTCTAGCACCCTCCACTGGGCAGGGGGTTGAGGATGGAGGAGGGGGCAGCTCTGGACCCCAGAGTATAAGATTCTCCCAAACTTCATCCCAAAGAATCTACAACATGGACTTGCAAAGCAATCTGCTTCCCTGCCTGGTGTTGGTTAGTTTCTGAGAGGCAAAATTAGAAGGCATTATTTATATAATGACTTCCAGACTTTCAGTCATTAACATGGAACAACCTGGCTAAAATGAGCTCTTGAGGCAGGATACCTGGCTTCAAGTCGACCACTCATCAGATGTGTAACTGTGCACATGTTTCTTAAGCTCTCCATGCCTCAGTTTCATTATCTATACTGTGGTGGTGACAGTATTCCTACCCCATTGGGTTAGAGTTGAGGATTAAATTTTTTATGTAAAGCACTCCGAAAAGGACCTGGCACCTAAGTAGTGGTCAACAAAGGTTCACTGGAATGGGGATTCTGTGCTATCAGAAAAACCCTCAAAGTTTGAATTGGCAGAGCAGATTTCAAACCCTGGCTCCTCCACTCCCAGGGAAAACACGCCTCTTCTCTGAGCCCTGGCTTCATAACTTGCAGAAGCGGAATCTGTCTCATAGGTTATTAAGTGGGCACGGAAGGAGGGTAGCAAATGAAACTGAGAATGTTTAAAACACCAGGTTCAAAGCCTGGCACATGGTAGGCATGTCAGTGTCCATTAAATCCTATGTTACTTTAATGGCAAGTTTCTTGGACCATTTTTACTTATTGTAATTTACAGTAAACTAAAACTTTTGGGAGCCAGATCAACTAGACTGGAAGCGATGGAGCGATGGGAGACGGTTTTTTCTTTCTGGTACAGGTCATTTTGAATCCATAATCGCTCCCTAGTTCTTTGAATGTTTTAAACAGTCATTCTGGATTGTTCTGAACAGAAGTGCCAGAGTCTAGCTGGATTAAGCCACAGTTATCTAGCTATCTCTGACAACACAAAATCCATGTGTCTCCATTTGTTGTGTAACAAACCACTCCAAAACATCGTGACTTATACAACAGCCATTTATTAAGCTCAGTGATTCTGCAGGTTGGCGATTTGGCCTGAGCTAGCCTGAACAGTCCTTCTGGTCTGGGACCGGCTCACCTGAACTTGGCTGGACTCACTCATGCATCTGTGGTCAACTAGTGGGTTGACCGGGCTGCCTGGTGTCTTGGTCCGGGACAGCTGAGATGATAGGTGTCCCATCTCCACATGGTCTTCCATCCTCCAGCAGATGAACCTGGGAGCACTGAATGGTGGCCACAGGGATCCGGAAGCAGCAAGAGGGAAAGCTTCCGTGTACCAGTGATTTTCAAGTATCTGCGTTTCATGTTTGTTGCTCTCCTATTGGCCAAAGGAAGTCACATGGCTAAGTTGAGACTCACTGTGGGCGGGGCTCTACCGTAGGGGTTCATACAGGAAGAGGAGTTACTGTAGCCATTTTTGCAAACAGTCAATCTCACAATGACTGTAAGCCAACCTGGAAAGCTACTCCCTTGATTTCTAGTCGGTGGAAAAATCTGGAAGGGGAGTGTTCCTCTCTCACTCCCAGTCTCTATGTTCCTGGACTTGGGAGAATTTATTCCTTGATGACTGCACCAGCCAGCCTTCCAGTGGGGCCCGTGCTCTGCTCCCCTCAAGCCTGGTTCACTCATTCAGGTCCCCCAACCCATGCTGCCCTGGGTGACCTAACTTGGCCAGAGTAGTTTGGGCAGTGAGCCCAGATGGCTGCGAGTCGGTGCCTCTTGAATCCCAGACTCTGCCAAGGCCATATGCTGTCTGGGAAAGGGCATTATTCACTGTGAACATCACTGCTGAGAACTGGCAGAGGCAGCTGCTGGGGCTGGAAGCTGTCGCAGTCAGGACAAGAACTGGAACCTGCTGTACCCACAGGTCCTGGAAAGCTGAACCAGTGGGACTAATGACAGCTCTCCTGGTTCTCCTCAGATCTTGAGGTCCTATATCCCCAGGCCACTGGCACCAAAGAGGCCGTGTCTTGAGTCCCTCAGGTCTTCCAAAGATACTCACCAGGGTTTACACCCAGAACTTTCCCAGTATCTGGACAATCTGGGAACTGCCTGATCCTTGTACCATGTGGGGTGGCTCCCCCAGGGCTGGTGGAGGCAGTGGGCAGGGCTCTATGGCTGCAGTAGGAGGGTCAATACCAAACATGAACAAGAAGTGATGAGGGAGGCCCAAGGCTGCAGAAACATGCCCTAGTGGGACCATCATGACAGCAGCCAACAATGGCAGAGAATTTGCTGTGTGCCAGGCACCTTGCTGAGCATGTACCCTGCAGGTCGGTATCATTGTTATCACTGTTTTAAAGAAGGGGAAACTGAGACCCCAAGAGATACTGTCACTCTGCTGGTCCAGCCAGTGGTAAGTGGAAGGGGTGCTGAGGAAACCCTAGCCTGTTGGTCTGACCCTGGGACTCATGGCCATAATTGCTATCCCTGGATGCCAAAGACAGGGAGGATGAGGTGGCCATGAGTGCCTGGAATTGGGGCTCAGAAGGATGAAAGCAGAAAAGGGGGACAAGGGAACCCAGAAGCGTGGGTTCTTGCCATGGCAGGATTCTCATGTGAATCAGATCTCTTCCAAGGGGCTGGGACTCTGGGGCTTTGGCATGAGTGTTTAGGTAAACACTTCAGTCTTCCAACAGTGCCCCCAGAGGGGTCCTGGCTCCAGATTCCCTGACAACTCAAGCCCAGGTCCTCTGCCTAAGCCAGTGACTTCTGGCTTCTGTAGACTTACTTTTTACCCCACTGACCGTTGTCACTTGATGGACATGAGTTTGAGCAAGCTCTGGGAGTTGGTGATGGACAGGGAAGCCTGACATGCTGCAGTCCATGGGGTCACAAAGAGTCAGACACGACTGAGCAACTGAACTGAACTGATGGGGAGGAGAACAATACTGCATTCTTCTCTTCCCTTCCCAAAGTTCAGAACCAGCTGAGTCGAGAGGCAGACAGATGGTGATCAGAAGGTCAGCTGTGTCACTGATGAAGGTGGCTGAGAGTGTGGTCACGAGAGCGTGCCACTGGCCCTGGTGACTTAGACTCACACCTGGTCACTGCTGAGCTGAGGCTGTAGCTCTGGGCATCGCCTAGAGACTGTCCCTTGGTGTTGATGGCCCAGAGGAGTGGCAGTGCCCTTTAGGGGGGATAGCTAGTTCTGGCAGGGCTTGGGGAAGGTTGCTGACCACAGTATGGCTGGTTATTTCTTCCAAACTTGCCAGCTAATTAAATCAACATGAAGAATGACTACAGGGTGGTGAGAGAAATCAAGAGTGTGATTCTCTCTGAAGACTTTGCACATGGTTATAAGTGGGCAGGGAAATGGAGGTCCCTCTGACACAGCCAGCTGGCCAGGGGACTCAGTGTACCAGGGAGGATGCACTGGGCTGGGAGAGTCTCACCTGGACAGAGGAGTGGAATCTGGGGAAGTCCTAAGGTCATGACTTACCCTGAGGAGGGTGCAGGCCAGGATCAGCTTGGATTGCCTTCCAGACTTATCCCTAACCCCAAGTGCCAGGCAGTCAGGGTATCTTGTGGAGTATCCATGAGATGGTATTTCATGCAACATTTATTTGGCATCCAATGTGTACTGGCCACTGTACATAGTAGATATGAAGAGGGCAGTCTCTGCTGTCTCAAGGAACTCTTGTCTAAACAAGTGCCATGTAACAGTATAACATTGCCATGTAACATTCATGCAACAGTACAGGTATACAAGTTAGGCAGGCAAGAGTGGAGCGAAGGATAACTTCTGTGTTGAAAAGAGGGATAGCAAGGGGCTTCTCAGAGGTGGTGATGCTGGTGCTGACTTCTGAATGGTTAGAATTCACCCAAGAGACAGTGCTGGGAGGCCCATTCAGCATCCAGATGTGTGAAACTGCACAGAATGCCAGGGGCATCGTGAATGCTCCTGCATTTCCAGGGTCAAGTCCATGAGGAGAGTATCTAAGAAACTAAAAATGAACCAAGGGCCAGATCATGGAAGACTGAGTGTACTGTTGAAGGATATTTCAAATCTGTTGTATATATTACAATTTCTTAAACCTCTGTCATGTAGCCCCTTCATGGTTTTCTTTATATCAGGTACTTGGGTTTTCTACTTAAATTTATTTGGAAAGTAAACTTTTTATCACTGGTGCATGGAAAACTGGTATCATTTGTCAAATAAATAAATAAAACAAAATGATGTTCTTTAATTCTGTCACCTGCTGAAAGCTTAGAGCCTGAGACTTGCTCTGTCTTTGTTAAAGATGGAGAACATGTTGGAGACATGCTGATATCGACTGAGGCTCTGTCCTTGACTAAGCAGGGGAGAGTGGCAGGAGTTAAACTTTTTGGTCTACAATTCGATGTTAATTAATGCTGAGCCTAAGGACCATCTGCATCACCTGTGAGTGACCCATGAGCCGTGGAGAACTGCTGGAGGATATCAAGTAGGGGGATAACATGATCCAAACAACAGAAATAAGTAGATTATAGAGAATGTTAGAGAGTGGCGAGGCAGAGGAAAATAAATACATGCAGGTAAGGAGTGCTGGGGGAAGGTGCTTCAACTGTGCTTAGGGTGGTCTTCCCTGAGAAGGTGCTCTGAGTACATACTTAAAGAAGGTGGGGGAGGCGTAGAGCTCTGAGGAAAGAGCTTTCCATGCAGAGAACGGCATGTGCAAAGGCCCTGAGGTGGGAATGTGCCCGGCATGTTTCACTGCAAATGGCCGGTGAACCTGGAGCAGAGTGAGAGGAGAAATGGTGAGAGAGAAAGTCAGAGAAGGGAGGGGGGAGGGTGCAGAAGTTCTCCTGGCATTTGCCCAAAGCCCTATCTATATATTCCTGCCACAGTCTTTGGGGAGAATAGGTGAAAAATCCAGCTGGCCACTTTGTGCTCTGTTTTCACAAGCTGAGCACCAGCCTTCCTCAGCCAGAGCCAATGTTATCTGTGTAGACAGTCCTGGCACCATTGACGCAGATTACCTGGGCTCTGCCTACACTCTCGGGCTCTGCTTTCTGAGCAAATGACCAGTTTGACTGATTATTTCTTTGGATTCCAACACAATTGAGCAAGAGTTTTAGCGTCTGGTAGACTTAGAAGCCATTATGTGCCTAATCCCCTGCAGGGAGGGACTGTGATGCTGAGTTTTGTCCTCGGAACTGTCACTGTGGTAATTGAGTTCCTTGTGTGGAGTGTGTTCTTGCCAGGCGTCCTGTGTGACCCACACCATACCCTGGGAAGGATGAAGGCAGTGGTGGATGGAGGCAGGGCACTGAGCACCCTCTGCTGTGTTGGTAGCCGAGCTGGGCGTCCACCCCAGGGATCCGCTGTGGAGTACACGTGGCCCCTAGGAGCCGGCCCCATTTTACGTGAGATTAACTGTGTCCAAGGTGTGGTGAGGAAGGAGAAGAACTCGAAGCTAATGAGCTGAGTTTGTGGCAGCATTAATGCGGCTGCACACCCAGCAGGCATTGCCATCCATCAGTCTGTCAGCCTCTCTGGGGGCCGGTAGAGTGTAAATTAATCTGGAGGTAGCAGCTCCAGTGCTGAATCCTTCCTCCAAATATGTCTGAGTCTGAAATCTTTCTCTGGGCTCCCAGAGTGGGTAAGGTAACCACTTTCATCTTGGCCATCAAGGTCGGGGAATCTTCCAGGGCCAAGCATCCCAGACAGGTTTAGGGGCTGTTGATCTGGGAGACGGTTCCTGATTGCCAGTCGTGGACTGGATGGGTCATGGTGAGAGAGAACAAGGAAACCCACCCCCACTTTTAAGCTCCCACAAAGCTCCATACATCATAGAGTCCAGCCTCCAGGATTATTTAAGGACATTCTGCCAACCTAGATATTAAAGAGTAATCAAATGAATGAGAAAAGGCTCAGATTTGCTGAGTCTCCTAACTTGATTTGTCTTCCTTCCAATAAAAATGTGTGGGGAAAGCTTTGATATTAAAAAGTGTTGTTGTTGCTGTTGTTAGTTGCTAAGCTGTGTCTGATTCTTTGCAACCCCAAGGACTGTAGCCCTCCAGACTGCTCTGTCCATGGGATTTCCCCAGGAGAAATAGTGGAGTGGGTTGCCATCTGAGAAGTATCAGCTCAGTTCAGTTCAGTCACTCAGTTGTGTCCAACTCTTTGCAACCCCATGGACTACAGCAAGCCAGGCCTCCCAATCCATCACCAACTCGGAGTTAACTCAAACTCATGTCCGTTGAGTTCGTGATGCCATCCAACCATCTCATCCTGTCATCCCCTTCTCCTCCTGCCTTCAATCTTTCCCAGCATCAGTGTCTTTTCAAATCAGTCAATTCTTCTCATCAGGTGGCCAAAGTATTGGAGTTTCAGCTCTAGCATCAGTCCTTCCAATGAATAGTCAGGACTGACTTCCTTTAGGATGGACTGGTTGGATCTCTTTGCAGTCCAAGGGACTCTCAAGAGTCTTCCAACACCACAGTTCAAAAGCATAAATTCTTCAGCACTCAGCTTTCTTTATAGTCCAATTCTCACATCCATACATGACTACTGGAAAAGCCATAGTCTTGACTAGATGGACCTTTGTTGGCAAAGTAGTGTCTCTGCTTTTTAATATGCTGTCTAGGTTGGTCATAACTTTTCTTCCAAGGAGAAAGCGTCTTTTAATTTCATGGCTGCAGTCACCATCTGCAGTGGGTTTGGAGCCCAAGAAAATAAAGTCTGTCACTGTTTCCCCATCTATTTGCCATGAAGTGATGAGAAGTATAGACAATCTCTACTGGTTTTGCTTACCCAGCATCCACTCCCCTCTTTGGCTGGTAGGAGACCTTGATTTCACCTTGTGCCATGTGATACTGATGAGGAGTAGATCGGACCCTGTCAGCTGATTGGGCACATGACTTGAGCTGGCCAATCAGGCAACTCTATCCCTGGGCCATTGTGGTTTGTTCAGGGGTGACATGTGACTCAAACTGATCCAATCAGAACATCCCTATGATATGATATGGACTCCAGTAGAAATCAGTCTCTCTTCCTCTGGGATCTCAGGCTGTGCCAGTGGACATCTGTGCCAGTCACATGGAGGGAGCGGTCTGCAACACGAGGCCAGCATACCAAGGACAACAGAGCCAAGTGATGGAGATAGAATCCCAATGGCACATTTGAATCTCTAGATCTGGATGCGCCTAAAACCTGTTGAGTCACTGAACTTCCAAAGTGTATGTGGCCGTAAGTTCCCTTATTGTTTGAGCTGAGCTTCTGTAACTTGCAACAAAGGGACAGACCTCAGTTCAATCCTAGCTCTGCCATCTGCTAATTCTATGATCTCAGGAAAGAATTTGGGCTTCCCCAATAGCTCAGTTGGTAAAGAATCCGGCTGCAATTCAGGAGACCCTGAGTTGATCCCTGGGTTAAGAAGATCTGCTGGAGAAGGGAACGGCTACCCTCTCCAGTATTCTGGCCTGGAGACTTCCATGGACTATACAGTCCCTGGGGTTGCAAAGAGTTGGTCACCTCATCTATGCTCAGTGTGCTCACCTGCAAAATATGAATAGCAAAACATGGCCTCTGTAGGGCTGCTGGGAGGAGCAGACATGAGGGCTCCTGGTGATTCTGTGACCTTAACAGGTGCTCAGCGCCATTCTGGGCCCCTTCCCTCACGGGTGCTCTACTCTTGGTGGGCAGTGCAGACATCGGTGCTGTCAGGAGGGCAGATGTCAGGAACCACATGAACTCCGCAGGCTCTAAGGCCTGCTCTCAGGCTCTGCCCTTGCACTCTCTCTATCCCTTTCCTCTGTGTCCCTCAGTTACTAGCCCTCTCTGTGCTCTAAAGAGGATACCAGAATGCATGTCCACCCATGTCAGAGTGGAAAGTATCAAGTCACACCAAGCTGAGAGAAAGGACAGCTTTCAGGAAGCCCACAGGAGTAGGAACAAACATTTGCATAGGGGCAGCTGACTTCCGTGGTAAAATCGTAACCACTCAGCAAAATGAGGACAGAAAGTTCTCAGTGACCTTGTGAAGCTGAAGACACTTCATAGCATCTCAGAAACTGATGCCTTAGGTTCTTGCCTTAATGTACTTATTTGCAGCATCTGCAGTAGCAAGAACTGTGGGTCTTATGCACGCTTCTTTTCTTGAAACATCTTCTCAAGTTCTTGGCCCTTAATTGGTCTTTCATAAACATCTGGTCAAAGCAAGAAGATGCCAGTGGCCTAAGGTACACAGGTTGTAAACTGGCCGTCAGTAGGCTGCAGTGTCAGGGAACACATTTGATTTGGTTCTTCTTGTATTTTCAGTAGCTGTTGATGTTGTTTAAAAACACGTGCCAAAATTTTATAATTGAGAACATTCACATGAAAATCTTTGTCTCTGACTTCACTTAAAAAATAGCATATGTGGGATTTCCAAAGAGAGTCTTAGGGATCAGTGAGGGAGGTGAACTCAGCTGCATTAAGATTCCCAGACCATAGCAACAATCCTGCTAACCATATGCTCCGTTTTGGGCAAATTCAGATCACTTTATAGCATTTGCAGAATATGATAAACTGCAAAAAGATGCCAGTTCCTAAACACATTGACCATTTATGCTTCCTTCTCTGAGAGTCACAGGCTGAGAGAAAGTGGCAGAAGACACTTAGTGGATGCTCCCCAGCCTTCCTGCATCAGGCAGCTGCTGCCCAGCACATCAGCCCAGCAAGGCAGAGGGTTTCATACTCTCTAAAAGAGAGTCAGATATGTCAGAGAAGCCGGAGGAAACTTTTAAAAAACTGGTTTAGTGGACAAGGGTTGAGGGAAAAGAACAGTTTTACCTGGACCCAAGAGTTCTAAGATAGAAGTGTTTGGATCATTTTTGCTGTCATTACTCTGAATGCTTTTTCAGGCAGCTTGCCTATTTCTTCTTTGTTTATTTGGTCTTACGGGTTTTTAAGCTTGTTTCCTCATCTGCATGGTATTTCTCTGTCTTTTCATTTTATCTAACTTACTGTGTTTGAGGTCTCCTTTTCCCAGGCTGTGGGGACATAGCTCTTCTTGCTTCTGGTCTCTGCCCTCGGTGGGTGAAGTTGGTCCAGTGGCTTGGGTAGGCTTCCTGTTGGAAAGGACTTGTGCCTCCATTCTGATGGGTGGAGGTGAGTTTTTTCCCCTCTGATGGGCAGGGCTATGTGAGTTGGTGCATTTTGGAGTGTCCGTGGGTAGCCTGTCTGCTGATGGGCTTGTGTTCCTGTCTTGCTTGTTGTTTGGGTATAGCATCCAGCACTGGGTGCTGAAGGCCGTTGTGTGGGGCCAGGTGTTGGATTCAGACAGAGGCCTTCGTGGGAGTTCTCACTGATTAATATTCCCTGAGTTCAGGAGTTCTGTGGAGGTCAAGGAAGTAATTGAAAAGCTATTCCAGAAGAGCTGTTCCTGAAAGGCCTGCCTGTGTCATAGATGATAGATGGGAAGTTCAAGGCATCACAATTAACACCGTCAAAAAAAATAATAAAATAATAATAATAAGGAAGTGAGCTATCTTCGGAAGTCACTAGAATGGCTGGAATAACCACTTAACTGGGTTCCCCCCCCCCCTTTTTTTTTTCGCTTAAGGATTAAACATCAGATGATAGTTGAATTGTATGCTTCCCTTTTGTTGAGATTAGAGGTTAGCATTTCATCACATCCCTGTTTACTTCCTGATTCTAAACTAAATTTTAAAAACAGATATAGGTAGAAATGAAAATATAATTTCTACTTGTATTCCTGATGAAGCTAGCTTGAAAAATGCATCCTGAACACAAAACCAAAAGCAGGCACTCCAAAAGTTCCCACCAGTCCTTGAACCTGCAGGAAAAGTTGGAGCACCCCACAGAGAGGTTCTGGATCTGCCAGAGAGTGGTTTCCAGACCTGCTTCCTGAAGCAACAGGTGGGACCTGCACCAGGTGGGATAAGGGCTCCAATTCTGAGCAAATCACAGAGACGGGGAGAGGAAGAAACACAGGGTCAGGAAGGAAGCTGAGCCATGTTTGGCCCAAATGTCATCATGTAATTAATCTTGACATCTAACACAAAGTGCTTATTACATGTCAGGGACCATCTTAAGGGCTTCATGTGATCTATCTCATTATATTATCTCACTTAATCCTTGCAACAACCCCCCTCTGAACTATTACTATTATCATCTCCATTTTGGAGATAAGAAATCAGAAGAACAGAGAAGTTCAGTAACTTGCCTAAGAACATACTAGTAAAATGTTGAGCTGAGCTTCAAATCCAAGTTCATCTGACTCTAAATTGAAGCTCCTGCCAAGACGGAAGGAAATGTAGAGGCTTTATTCATGATGCTTCTCCAAGAGGACACAAGAAGTCTCCCTGGTCCATTGGCCAGCACTCTGTAGTAGAAGGGGCTTCGCATCTCATGTCTCCTCCCTGGATCCCAGGTCCTGCAGCTTCACCCTCCAAGGCAGGCACTGGGTTGGACAGAGCTGAGGTCAAACCTCTGCCACTTTTGAGCTGGATGACCTCAGGTAACTTCCCTTACCTCCGTTTTTCCATCTGTAAAATGGAGGGGAAAGTATCTACTCTCAGCTTTATCCCTTGTGAGAAGTTAGGCAGGATTTGACCCATCTCTACATCTACCTTGATTGCCATTCTTTATTGCTAGATACACCTTCAGACATAGACAGTTGTGTTTTTTCACTCTTATAGGACACAGTACCAATCGCTTCTCCATTTTTTGCCTTTTAAATTTAAGGGTCTGTGAGAAATAGCTTGAAGAAAGCCTCTCTACCCTTTTTCCTCTAAGCCTCAAATACAAGAAAAATTTTCAGAGGCTAACTCAGTCCATGGAGAAGGCAATGGCACCCCACTCCACTACTCTTGCCTGGAAAATCCCATGGATGGAGGAGCCTGGTAAGCTGCAGTCCATGCTAAGGGTTGGACACGACTGAGCAACTTCCCTTTCACTTTTCACTTTCATGCATTGGAGAAGGAAATGGCAACCCACTCCAGTGTTCTTGCCTGGAGAATCCCAGGGACGGGGGAGCGTGGTGGGCTGCCGTCTATGGGGTTGCACAGAGTCGGACATGACTGAAGCGACTTAGCAGCAGCAGCTACACAATTAAACCCAAAACAGCCTGGTTTATGAATATGAGATGCCAAGTTTCCCTGCACAACATAGCAAAGTAACAGATGCTTTAGAGCAATAAACAAACTGAAATAGAGCTTCTCTTTCTCCCCCCACCGCCCCACCCTCTCTGATACTAATAGGCGAAACCCTTTCTGGGAAAATACAGGGGAAGGGAGCTATAAGGTAAGGGAGTTCATATCCCTCCCTTGGACATGGGGCCTGGATAGCCTGCCTTTGAGGAGCCACATTTGGTTCAAACCATGGTCAAGGGGACCCCCTGTATGAAGCCCTGGGTCACCACCCACCTCCTGCAAAACAGGCATCACTCCCGGTCAACCAGCTGCACAGGACACACTTAGTAAACCTGGTGGCAACTGGATTCCACCCTGTTTCTCCCTTGACTGGAACCCCTGGGGAAAGAGACAGTTTGCACAACTTTGGGTCATGGACTTGATGCAGGCACTTTTATGCCCAGAATGTGACCTCTGCTTCATAAAATTTAAGAAAAAATAAAAACTCAGGAATTCAAGGGCTTCCCAGGTGGCTCAGTGGTAAAGAATCCTCCTGCCAATGCAGGAGCCACAGAAGACATGGGTTTGATCCCTGGATTGGGAAGATTCCCTGGAGGAGGAAACGGCAACCCACTCCAGTATTCTAGCCTGAAGAATCCCATGGACAGAGGAACCTGGTGGGCGTAGTCCAGGGGGCTGCAAGGAGTCGAACATGACTGAGCAACTGGGCGCGCACGCAAGAAGGCAGGTAGACATTTGCTCCGCTCTCCTTTGCTGGTTTATTCCTCACTTTTGAAATATGTTCCACTGGTGCTGATGCCAGTGTTGAGTTATGGATCCCACACTTCCGGAAAGCCCTGAGCACTTCCGAGCGGTTTGTGAGCCTTGTGATCCCCTCTCTCTGTCCCCCAGTGGTGACCTCAAACTTTTCATTCTACCTTCAGTCTTCTGCCTGCCCTGCCCAGCCCTGCAGCTGGTGGCCTTGCTCCCTCAAATCCTCCAATGGTCACATGTAGGGCACTGTGCAGCCACGTTGTAATACACTTTATTTAACCCTCACAGAGGCCCCATGAGAGACTGTATCAGCCAGGCTTCTCCAGAGACACAGAACCAATAGGATATTTATAGATTATGTATAAAAGGAGTTTTATTATAGGAATTGTCTCACGTGGTTGCAGAGGCTCAAAAGTCCCACCATCTGCTGTCTGCAAGCTGGAGGCCTGGGAGAGGTGGTGGAATCCAGTCCACGTCTGAAGGCCTGAGAACCAGGGGAGCCAATGGTGTGAATCCCAGTCTGAGCCTGAAGGTCTGAGAACCAGAAGCCCTGACTTCCAGGGTCAGGAAAAGAGGGATGTCCCAGCTCGAGAAGAGAATGAATTTGCCCTTCCTCATCTTTTTGTTCATCTGCACTCTCAACGCATGGGATGATGCCCTAGCACTTTGGCGGCAAAGAACAATTTACTCTCTTTGCTGAGTCCACGGATTCAAATGCGAATCTCCTCCAGAAACACCCTCACAGACACACCCAGATATCACATTTTACCAGCTATCTCGGCATCTCTTAGCCCAGTCAAGCTGACACTTAACATTAATGTTACATTTTAAATTATCCATTTTACAAATATGTTGCTTTCTCCCTTCCTTATATGTAGAAAATGACTCAGAGTTGGAGTGCTTTGTTCAATGTGCCCTGATTGTGAGTGATGGAGACTGGATCAGAATTCAGGCCTGAACTTTCATCATTGCACTGAAATTGTTTCCTTTGGGGTCGTGCTGGATGCATTCCGCGGGTTTTTAAAACAGCTAGGAGGTGGGATGCGATCTGAGATTTGGGGAATAACTTGTAAATTTTTTCTGGGAAATAATGGACTTTTGACAAAAAATATTTCTTTAAAAATAAGACAGACTAAAGAGCTACCTTTGAAGCCATGGCTTTTCTTAGGTTTGATTTTTTGATTCTTAGGTTTGATAGCAGTTACATAGTGACTGCCTTCTCCCGTGTCAAGATTCTGCTAAGTAGCTTCAGTTGTGTCCAACTCTGTGTGACCCCATGGACCATAGGCTGCCAGGCTCCTCTCTCTCCATGGGATTCTCCGGACAAGAATACTGGAGTGGTTGCCGTTTTCTCCTCCAGGGAATCTTCCCCACCCAGGGATCAAACCTTTACCAATAGCACCACCTGAGAAGCCCTGATTCTTAGGTTTAATAGCAGTTAAATAATGACTGCCTGACTCCGTGTCAAGATATAATAAGGAAAAATCCATGTCTTCTCCATAACTATCTTGTACAATCAGAAAAAAAAAAAAAAAAAACTTCTGACATCTCTCCTTTTACCACCTTGCTAATCAGAAAACTACTTTTCACATAAGTGCTTGGAATTAAATAATAATTAGTTACATTTATATGATAGCCCACCCCTTTAAAAAACGTTGATGTATGAGAGATCCCTGGTGGCTCAGTGGTAAAGAGTCCTCCTCCCAAAGCAGGAGACGTGGGTTAGATCCCTGGGTGAAGAAATTTGCTGGAGAAGGAAATGGCAACCCACTCCAGTATGTCTGGGAAATCCCATGGAGAGAGGATCCTGGTGGGCTACAGTCCACGGGGTCTCAAAGAGATGGACATGACCTAGCGACTCAATAACAGCAACATTAGATAATTGTAGTAATAACCAGACTTCAGGATTTTCTAAAAGGATTTCCTTCTTAAAGGAACATTGCTTTATTTCTTTTTCATTGAAAACCAAGAAAATGTTTTCAACCATAATGCAATCATACTTTTAAACAGTTTTTCTCACATTTTCCTTTGAGGATATTTAATAAGCAAATTATTTATAAACAACACAGTGGACAATATACATGTTCTTTGTGATGCTTTTTCTGGTCATTACAGGGCTCCTAACAGAGAACTCAGCCTCATACATCTTCCTTCAGTGGGTGACTTCCCTGTTGCTTGTGTGAGGACAGGATTCTTCCTTGGAATCTCATAATGCAAAAGCACATACTTCTTTGTTTGTCCTTTTTAAAATTTTTTCGGGGGCTGTGCCAGACATTGTGCGAAATACCTTTAATGCTCATCTGTCCTCACCCTTATTTATTACCATAATCCTAAGAGGTAGGGACCATAATTAGCCCCACTTAACAGATGAAAAAACTGAGGTTTACAGAGGTTAAATAACTTACCCATGATTTCTCAATTAAGAGGTGATCAAGCAGAATAGAAGCCATGTCAGACCAACTCCAGAGACTATGTGGGTTTAACCACTAAGATATGGTGCCTTCCTACTGTTGAAGAACTATCAAACTGACCTACTGTGTGAGAAGTGCCTGCATGCATGCTAAGTCGTTTCAGTCATGTCTGAATCTTTGGGACCTATGGACTGTAGCCTGCCAGGCTCCTCTGTCTATGAGATTTTCCAGGCAGGAATACTGAAGTGGGTTGCCATGCCCTCCTCCAGGGGATCTTCCTGACCCAGTGATCAAACCTGTGTCTCTTAGATCTCCTGCATTGGCAGGCAGGTTCTTTACCACTAGCACCACCTGAGAAATGCCTTATAGTGGGTTAAATGAGCATTAGATTTTGCAGTTCAACTCTCCAGGCACTCAGCATCTTGCTGGAGGCACTGGTGGGAAGAAGAAATCGCCTGTATTTAACAGGAAAGGGTCAGGGTTTGCTGACATGTTTAGTTAATCCACATGGAGATAGCTGATGAGGATTCTGGTTAATTAGTTGTGGAATTTAAAAAAACGAGCAGATGTGCCATGGTAAAATGCATTTTACTTCCCAAACCCTGGGGGAAAGCACTGGGTATGTTCTGCGGCTGTATGTACTTACATATCTTGATTGAACATTCAACAGCATGTTTTGCAAGACTCAGGTATCCTGGCTTTGTTCCAACCTGGATAATTGCATTCTGCTTCAGCTCTGCATACAATCTCAGGCAGATACAAGATTAATCATAATAACCATGGCTAACAAGTGCCTACTATGCACCAGCCAACACACAGGGAAATTCATGCATAACCATCAATCCCTTCCACAATTTTGCAGAGTAAGGCTTATTTTCTACCCTTTAATAGGGAAACTGAGGCTCAGAGAGAGGTCAGTGACTTGCTCAAGGCTGTACACAAGTAAGTGGGAAAACAGAGACTCAGACTCAGACATGTCTGGTTCCAATGCCTATTTTTCCCCTTCTGCACTTTCCATTGAAAACAAAACAAAACAAAAATACACTTGACAAAAAATCATAGGATACACAAAGGAAAATGGAGTTTCCTCCCAGCCCTTCACCCTCAGGTTTCTCTTCTCGGAGGTCCCCCTCCTAGGCTCTTCCACATCATCTCATAAACCTATGCATGTATACATTTTTTTCTTTGCAATTGCTGTTATAAGTTGTTTCACTGAAATGGACCATATGCCTCTACTAAAGTTTCCTACTTAGAATTTATAAATGCTTTGGGAGCAAAATTGGAAAGGGTTTTGTATTAACACCAGAAAAAGATGCCCTTTTCATCATAGGGGACTGAAATGCAAAAGCAGGAAGTCAAGAGATACCTAGAGTAACAGGCAAGTTTGGCCTTGGAATGCAAAATGAAGCAGGGCAAAGTCTAACAGAGTTTTGCCAAGAGAACACACTGGTCACAGCAAACACCCTCTTCCAACAACACAAGAGACAACTCTACACATGGACGTCACCATGGATGTCACCAGATGGTCAACACCAAAATCAATTTGATTATATTCTTTGCAGCCAAAGATGGAGAAGCTCTACACAGTCAACAAAACAAGACCGGGAGTTGACTAACTCCAATCATGAACTCCTTATTGCCAAATTCAGACTTAAATTGAAGAAAGTAGGGAAAATCACTAGACCATTTGGGTATGACCTAAATCAAATGCCTTATGAATATACAGTGGAAGTGAGAAATAGATTCAAGGGATTAGATCTGATAGACAGAGTGCGTGAAGAACTATGGACGGAAGTTTGTAACATTGTACAGGAGGTAGTGATCAAAACCATCCCCCAAGAAGAAGAATTGCAAAAAGGCAAAATGGTTGTCTAAGGAGGCCTTATAAATAGGTGAGAAAACAAGAGACATGAAAGGCAAAGGAGAAAAGGAAAATTATCTGTCTGAATGCAGAGTTGCAAAGAATAGCAAGGAGAGATAAGAAAGCCTTCCTAAGTGAGCAATGCAAAGAAAGAGGGAAACAATAGAATGGGAAAGACTAAAGATCTCTTCAAGAAAATTAAATACCAATGAAACATTTCACGCAAAAATGGGCACGATAAAGAACAGAAATGGTATGGACCTAACAGAAGCAGATGATATTAAAAAGAGGTGGCAAGAATACACAGAAAGACTATACAAAATAACGAGCTTAATGACCCAGATAACCATGATGGTGTGATCATTCACTTAGAGCCAGACATCCTGGAGTGTGAAGTCAAGTGGGCCTTAGGAAGCATCACTATGAACAAACCTATGGAGATGATGGAATTCCAGCTGAGCTATTTCAAATCCTAAAAGATGATACTGTGAAAGTACTGTACTCAATATACCAGCAAATTTGGGAAACTCAGCAGTGGCTATAGGACTGGAAAAGGTCAGTTTTCATTCCAGTCCCAAAGAAAAGCAATGCCAAAGAATGTTCAAACTACCGCACAATTGCACTCATCTCACACACTAGCAAAATAATGCCCAACATTCTCCAAGCCAAGCTTCAACAGTATGTGAACCAATAACTTCCAGATGTTCAAGAGGGATTTTAAAAAGGCAGAGGAACCAGAGATCAAATCACCAACATCCATTGGATCGTAGGAAAAGCAAGAGAATTCCAGAAAAACATCTGCTTCATTGACTACACTAAAGCCTTTGACTCTGTGGATCACCAGATCACCTCACCTGCCTCCTGAGAGATCTGGGTCAAGAAGCAACAGTTAGAACCAGACATGTAACAACAGACTGGTTTCAAATTGGGAAAGGAGTACATCAAGGCTGTATATTGTCACCTTGCTTATTTAACTTACATGCAGAGTACATCATGCAAAATGCCAGACTGGATGAAGCACAAGCTGGAATCAAGATTGCCCAGAGAAATATCAATAACCTCAGATATGCAGATGACACCACCCTTATGGCAGAAAGCAAAGAACTAAAGAGCCTCTTGATGAAAGTGAAAGAGGAGAGTGAGAGAGATGGTATGGGGAGGGAGGTGGGAGGGGGGTTCAGGATTGGGAACTCATGTACACCTGCGGCGGATTCATGTTGATGTATGGCAAAACCAATACAGTATTGTAAAGTAAAACTTTAAAAAATTATAATAAAATAAAAGAAATTTTTTTAAAAGAAAGAGGAGAGTGAAAAAGTTGGCTTAAAACTCAACATTCAGAAAATGAAGATTATGGTGTCTGGTCCCATCATGGCAAATAGATGGGGAAACAATGGAAACACTAACAGATTTGATTTTGTTGGGTTCCAAAATCACTGCAGATGGTGACTGCAGCCATGAAATTAAAGGACGCTTGCTCCTTGGAAGAAAAAGTATGACAAACCTAGACAGCATATTAAAAAGCAGAGATATTACTTTACTAACAAAAGTCCATCTAATCAAAGCTATGGTTTTTCCAGTAGTCACATATGGATGTGAGAGCTAGATTATAAAGAAAGCTGAGTGCCAAAGAATTGATGCTTTTGAACTGTGATGTTGGAGAAGACTCTTGAGAGCCAAGGAGATCAAACCAGTCAATCCTAAGGGAAATCAGTCCTGAATATTCACTGGAAGAACTGATGCTCAGAGAAGGCAATGGCACCCCACTCCAGTACTCTTGCCTGGAAAATCCTGCGGATGGAGGAGCCTGGTGGGCTGCAGTCCATGGGGTCACTAAGAGTCAGGCACAGCTGGGCGACTTCACTTTCACTTTTCACTTTCATGCATTGGAGAAGGAAATGGCAACCCACTCCAGTGTTCTTGCCTGGAGAGTCCCAGGGACGGGGGAGCCTGGTGGGCTGCCATCTATGGTGTTGCACAGAGTCAGACACGACTGAGGCGACTTAGCAGCAGCAGCAGCAGCAGCAAAACTGATGCTGAAGCTGAAACTCCAATACATTGGCCACTTGATGTGAAGAACTGACTCCTAGGAAAAGAACTTAATGCTGGGAAAGATTGCCGGCAAGAGGAGAAGCGGGCAGCAGAGGATGAGATGGTTGGATGGCATCACCAACTCAATGGACATGTTTGAGCAGGCTCCAAGAGTGGTGGTGGACAGGGAAGCCAGGTGTGCTGTGATCCATGGGGTCGCAAAGAGTCAGACATGGCTAAGTAACTGAACTTAACTTGTATGACTATCAAATGAAGAGCAGGCTATTCTATCTACACATCTTTCAGGAAAAATCATTAAGAACAGCAAATCATATTTTTATACATAGTTGGGAGACTTAGAGAACAACAGACTATCCAGGGGTATCTAACTAACTATGTCCTCCCTTTTGATATCCACACACCCACACACAAAGACCACTTACCATGTGTAATATGATAAGTTCTAACTTCTTTTTTTTGCCTACCAGTTTAACACCAGCATTTTCCCATTATCTTAAACATTTTCTGAAACTTTGCTCATAATTGCAGCATAGCGTTTCATAAAATGCATATACCATCACTTTTTAATCAATATTGTATTGTGTGCATATAAGTTCTTTCCATTATTTTACCACTTTAACTAAAGAAGAATGTGTTGAGTATGCTTATAATATAAATCTTTCAGTAAATATCTTAACATTTCAACAGGCTGAGTTCTAACAAGTGTCTTCCATTAAACTTAAAGTTATTTGAAACCCTAGAATTGTATAAGGGTGCATATTTCTATGCACCATGGATAACTTTAAATAATTCTTAACTTTGTGGTAGTTTCAAAACGCTATCTTATTTAGATTGAATTTGTGTTTCTTTGCTATCTAATGAATTTTATTATTTTGCTTGCTGAGTCGCTTCAGTCATGTCCAACTCTGTGACCCCATAGATTGTAGCCTGCCAGGCTCCTCTGTCCATGGAATTCTCCAGGCAAGAATACTGGAGTGGGTTGCCATTTCCTCCTCCAGGGGATCTTCCAGACCCAGCGATCAAACCCTCATCTCTTCTGTCTCTTGCATTAGTAGGAAGCTTCTTTACCACTAGTATTTTATATTTTACTAGTTGTATACCTTCTTTCGAGAATCCGTTGTCTTTTTCTCAGTTTTCTGTTGGGATGTCTTCCTTACTGATTTATAAAACTATATTTATTAAATATATTAAATATTTGTCTATCCTATTTGGAATACCATTTGCTTTTTTTTTTTTTTGTCATTTTATTTCCCCTTGTGGTTACCTTCTTTGTCTTCTAAAACTTTAAGTTTTTTTTTGGTCACATCTCAAAGCTTGTGGGATCTTGATTTCCCAACCAAGGATCAAACCCAGTGCCCCAGCAGTGAGATCACTGAGTACCGCCAGGGAATTCCCCAGAACTTTAACTTCTGCTTTCTTCTTTGATATCATGGTAATAGTCTCTCCAAGTCTCAAGAATATATACATTCTTACTGAAATTTTAATCTCTTACTCCATTGTTTTCTTTTCAACATTGAAATGTTTCATTTATCTTGAATTAATATTGGTGTACATGTAAATGAGGAAATCTGGCTTAATCAATTAAGCTTTGTTTCCAGCTATGTTGGGACTCTGTCCTAACAAAGTCCCAGTAATGCATAATTTCCCAACTGACTTGAAATACTACCTTTATCATGCGTTTCTTATATAGCTGTGCTTATTTCTGATTTTGTATTCTGTTCTATAAATCCATTTGCCTATTTCTGAGAACCACACCGTTTTAATTACTGCGGCTTTATAATATATATTGTATGACACTGTAGCTTCCTCCCCATGATTCTTCCTCTAACACAATGCATTGGCTCTTATTTTTAATTTATTCATCCAAAAGAAACTTTATAATTGTAATGTCAAATTCAATTTTTAAAATCCTCTTGGGATTTGGATTGGTATTACACTTGATTTATAGATTAATTTGAGAAGTATGGATGTCTTTCTAATATTACGATTTCCCATCTCTCCATTTATTAAACTTTTAATTGAACTGTCTATAAATTATGGAACAATATTAAATATTAATTGTGTTAGCAGGCATCTTTGTCTTGCCTGACTTTAATGAGATTCATAGCCCGGAGGTTCCAGCACAGGCACTAGAGTCAAAACACTTGGGTTTATATCCTGGCTTCACTGATCAGTGCTTTGGGTCTTTGGCAGATTATTCTTTTGTGCCAAATTTCCTCAAATTTCCTTTCCTTGTAAGGTTAATACAAATACCTACCTAGTGATACTGTGATGAGGTTTAAATGAGATAACAGATACGAAAATAGTTAGAACTATGGCTGCCACATGGCTCTCAATCAAAGTTAGCTATTGAAGAGGACAGATTTGTGGTTGCCAAGAAGAAGGGGAGGACAGGGAAATATTGGGTTTGAACACCAAATGCAAATTATTATATATAGGATGAACAAACAGCAAGGTCCTGATCCTACTGAATAGAATGAGTGGGCTTCCCAGGTTGGCGCTAGTGGTAAAGAACCCACCTGCCAGGGTAGGTAGATATAAGAGACGGGGGTTCAATCCCTGGGTCAGGAAGATCCCCCTGGAGGAGGGCATGGCAACCCACTTCAGTATTCTTGCCTGGACAATCCCATGGAGAGAGGAACCTGGCTACTGTAGTTCAAAGGGCTGCAAAGAGTTGGACATGACTGAAGCGACTTAGCAGGCATACACCGTATAGAACAGGGAACTCTATTCAATATCCTATGATAAACCATAATGGAAAAAGAATATGGAAAAGGAGTATATGTATAACTGAGTCACTTTGCTGTTCAGCAGAAATCACAACATTGTAAATCAACTATATGTCAATAAAACTTCTTTTTAAAAGCTAGCTATTGATACTATTTAATCCTTTAAGTCCCTGTGGGTTTAAGATGTATATTCTGTCTCTTGTTGAAGATACAGCCTTCCTGGTTTCTTAGGTAATTTTTTTCTTAATTAGTGATGGATCTTGAATTTACTAAGTGCCTTTTCAGAATCTGTTGAGAGGATCTTTTTTTTTTCTTATGACCTATTTCTATACTGAGTTATGATTCTGTATTACATGTAATGATATGGATCTCAGCAGGATATGGCAGCTTTACTCTTAATAAATTGTGCTTTGGTAAATATTACTTGGAATCTTGACTGGTCAGTTTCTCTTAAGGGGGAGCTTCCACTTGTCAGCTTGAGGTAGATAAGCTGCCTGTCACCATTCTGGCAGGTATCTCCCCCTCCCCCTCCCCCCCGCTTCACCTTGACAATGTCTGGAGGCTGCCTGTTTCAGAAGAAGGATCATCTCTCCATCTCTGCCCTGCTGTAGAAGTGGCTCCAACCTGGCTGTAGGGCTGGGGGAGAGGAGCTCCGCAAGTCTAGTTACTGTTTCTAGAGAGTTCTAACATTGACTGTGCTTCTGCCCACACCTATCACCCCACCTGGGTCCCTGGTGCCTCCAGTTCCAGAGCTGTGGGAAGATTCCACTCTCTTGTCATTAGTGATGCCCCTTCTCCCTGCAGCCACTGAAGTTTCAGCTTTCTCTTCCAAAACCAACACCCCTCGCCAGTCAGCCTCCCTTCTTCCACAAGCGAGCCTCTCTTCATTGTCTGCCACCAACTCTTCACCCATTCTCTCGATATTTTGACCTTATGCATTCTATCTCTTCATGATCGATTTAGCAGTGACAGAGGAGGAGAGATAGCACTGTGTTTGAGCTCCCATGACTATGGAAGTACTACCATGAATGGGAACCTTTCTCAATATGAAATGCTGCCCCTTGTCTCATTTAAAGTCTTCTGCCTTGGATTCTACTCTTTCTGATGTTAATAACCTGACTTCGCTTTCTTTAGACTGGCATTCTCCTGTTGTATCTGAACCTCTCCACTTTCATACAAAATATTTCCATCCTTGTGTTCTGGGGTGGTCTTGTAAACACAAATTTGACTGACTAGGTTTTATGTTGAAATGAGAAATTCTTGTCATTTTGTAAAATTATGGGGTTTAGCCTATTTCCAGTGATTTTTAATATTAACACAATCAGTCCTACTTCTGCACTTCTGTCATCTGCTGTACAATTTTGACTGTTTTCTCCTTGCTTTCCTTCCCTGTCTCTTTTCTTAATATGAGCTGCACTTAATTTGCTTTTTTATTTTCTAGTGCCTTGAAAGATGCATGTCCTGTTTGTAATTCTTCATTGTATGTTTCTCTAATAGAGCAAATGAGTAGGGGAGACTCTCTGCCCCTTCCCTCCCTCTCTTCCTCTGTTGCCAATCTCTTAGTCTGCGGTGATTTAACCCTGGATTTTGAATTTGATTGATCAAATTATTTATTAATATTTTAACTCTATCGAGGTATAGATTATTACTTTTTACATCTAATTTTTAAAGAAAAATATTGCTATTAAGAGATAACAGGGACTTCCCTGGTGGTTCACTGGTTGCGTCCCCATTTCCACTTCAGAGAGCACAGGTTTGATAGCTTGTTGGGAAACTAAGATCCCACATGCCGATAGGATGGCCAAAAAAGAAAGAAAGAAACAGTGCTAAATGCATTAGTTGTTTGGACCCCATAGTCTGTTCAATCCTAGTCTGCCCTTTTATGTACAGCTTCCCCTGTTCCCAGTTTCTTCACACCATCTCTCAGATCACTGCTTTTAAGAAAACGTTTTGGAGAATGAGGTGGAATGCTTTTCAAACTTATAATGCTTTTCTTTCGCCTTCACAAGTGAATTGTCTAAATATTAAGTATTTGGAGTCACATTTTTTTCCACAAAACTCTATAGAGGGGACTGCCTTGGTGGTACGGTGACTAAGACTCCACACTCCCAATGCAGGAGGCCTGGGTTCAGTCCCTGTTAGGGAGCTGGATCCAACATGCCTCAACTAAGAGCTTGCATGCCACAACTGAAAAAGAAAACCCTACATGCCACAGCTAAGACCTGGTGCAGTCAAATAAATAAATTAGTGAATAAATATTCTTAAAAACTATGGATGATGATCTGTGTTTTCTAGCATTTAATGCTGCTTTAAAGTCCTTCTCTGGCTTAAATTTGTAGAAAAGCTGTTTCATTTGCTTTATCTAGCTTGGATATCAATAATACTTATAGAACTTCTGCATTTTCCATATAATTTTAAATGTTTGCCCTGATGCATGTTTGTACAGATAGCTGAAGGGTAGATTGATGGATAGATGAATGGATGGATGGATTCACGGATGTAAGTTTTATTTTGTGTGGACTAAGCTGACCTTTTGGTATGTCCACGTTGCCCATTCTTTTACCTCTGGAAATGCCTCTTTAGTGAAATCTTTTGTCTGTAGCTCTATTCAATTTGTTTCTGGCTTCCTCTTCAATAACATCCCAAACTATTCTTTGCTAATGACTACTCTATCACCTCTCCTCTTCCACGTCGCCTCTCTCATCCATTCAGTCTTGTGGATCTTAACTTGAGAAGCCCAAGATCAGGCTCAAGTTTGTTCTGATTTTTTATTTTCTACGTTGTTAGGCGTCCTCTTGACTGCTGTCAGTGTGGTTTGCTAACGCATTTTTAGATTTATCCGCGGTACCATCTGACCTCATCTATACCTGTTTCTGTCTTACCCTATTGTCTTTTCATTCCATCCTATGGTCTTTCTCTCCAAGCCAAGGCTCATCTGTTGATCTTCTGCTCAAATGTCCACTCTGGGGTTTCTTGGACCTCTCAGTCCCTTGTTATGCGTGCTGTTTATTCCCCCCACCCTGGATTGTAATTGTATATTTGCCCATTTGTTCCTTATGTCCTCCACCAGACCAGAGGCTCCATGAGGGCAAGGGCTATATCTATCTTACTTAGAGCCATGGCCTCAGCGCCTGGCACAATGGCTGGCAAATATGGGTACTTAATCATTATTTGTTGAATGAGTCTGTCTACATTACTCTGGCTTGGACTCCCTTTGGCCAAAATAACATTGTCTGAGCCAGAGGTTCCCAAACTTCTGTCATTGTTAGTATCACCTTTCCCCCCAATAGTCGTATACCATTTGTACTATTATTTACTTAGTGTTTGTCTTCAGATCAAGTCACGTTTTCTATGCTCACTACATATTTAAGCCTCATCCTAAGTAAGAAAATTAAAGTTTTAGTTCTAGTTTAAACTAGATGTTTAAATGTTCTAGATGTTCTAGTTCTAATTTTCTAAAATGCATTAAAACAAACACAAAAGTGTTTTTAAAAATACAGTTTTCATCCACGAATCACTTGCACACCAGAGATGATGTGTGATGGAACACTGGGAAACGCTTTCTAAAGAGCTTGGGCTGCTCCATTTCTTCACGGTGCCCAGGTCTTCTTGCTTTAGGCTTTGCTTCTTCTCCTGTTATTCATTTGACAAGCATGCGTCACATGCTTTTTGGCTGCCTGTGGTGGTGTGTCCCAGTGACAAGGACTGAGACTCCACACTTAGCAAGGAAACAGCATCCCTTCCTGATGGGGTGTGCAGACTGACTAGGAGGAAAGGCAATAGATAAACAGATATGCGAGAGAATTACAGATCATGCTCAGTGCAATGAGGGAAATGAGCCATGGGGTTTATAGAGTGACATTTGAGACTGGTGACATTTGAACAGAGACCTGAGGATGAGAAGGACTGAGCCATGGACGAGTCAGGGGAAACTGTGCTAGGCAGAAAAGGCCTGGAGGCAGGAGAGGGTAGGGCTGATGGATTTGAGAATGTCAGCTAGCTCATCCTGCGGGGTGTCCTGAACACCCTCCAGAACTGAAATGTACACCATTCTACACCACTGCCTGCACACGAACCCAGATTTGCACAGTTTGGGCGAGGCCTATAGAAGTATTATTGACTCAGTAACCATACAAGTGCATCTTTGACCTGGATGATATCTAAGCATTGGATATAAAAGTCCCCAGGGCTTTTGCCCAAGAGCATTGCTTTCCTTCTTTGGAACTGGGATGAAAACTGACTTTTCCAGTTCTGTGGCCACTGCTGGGTTTTCCAAATTTGCTGCCATATTGAATGCAGCACTTTAACAGCTTCGTCTTTCATGATTTTAAATAGCTCAACTCATTCCTGGGTTGGGAAGATCCTCTGGAGAAGGGATAGGCTACCCACTCCAGTTTTCTTGGGCTTTCCTTGTGGCTCAGCTGGTAAAGAATCCACCTGCAATGCGGGAGACCTGGGTTCAATCCCTGGGCTGGGAAGATCCCCTGGAGAAGGGAAAGGCTACCCACTCCAGTATTCTGGCCTTGGGAATTCCAGGAAATTCCTAACCCTACAGTCCATGGGGTTGCAAAGGGTCGGACACAACTAGGTGAATAGAAGAAGAAGAAAGAAGGAATTCCATCACCTCCACTAGCTTTGTTGGTAGTGATGCTTTCTAAGGCCCACTTGATGTCACACTCCAGGATGTCTGGCTCTAGGTGAGTGACCACACCATTGTGGTTATCCAGGTTATTAAGACCTTTTTCAGGTGGACCATAAAAAAGGCTAAGCTCTGAAGAATTGATACTTTCAAATTGTGGTGCTAGAGAAGACTCTTGAGAGTCCCTTGAACAAGAAGATCAAACCAGTCAATCCTAAAGGAAATCAACCCTGAATACTCATTAGAAGGACTGATGCTGAAGCTGAGGCGCCAATACTTTGGCCACTTGATACAAAGAACAGACTCATTGGAAAAGACCCTGATGCTGGAAAAGATTGAGGGCAGGGGGAGAAAAGGTCAGCAGAGGATGAGATGGTTGTATAGCATCAGTGGACATGAACTTGGGCAAACTCTGGGGGATAGTAAGGGACAAGGAGGTCTGGCATGCTGCAGTCCTTGGGATCGAAAAGAGTTGGACATAACTGAATGCCAACAGCAACATTGCTCTCCTTACTCCCTGAAGGATCAGAAAGCCAGCCCCTGCTCACCCTTGGAACTCCTAGGATTCGTGTATTCTGAAACACCTGTCTCTTTGGGAGACAAAATGAAAAGGACTCCTGATGGTGGCTAACTTCTCCCAGGGAGACAACAGGGAACTGAGGCCAGGCAGGAGGTGTTGCTTCCAACAGCTGCAGTTGGATCACCTCCCACGAGGGGGCACTGCTATGCTGCAGGAAGTGGGGGCAGGCTTGCAGCTGTCAACCCTGAAAATTTTAGTACCCCATGAAGGCTCTGGAGTGAGATTGTAAGGCTTGCTGTTAAAAAAGAAGATAAACTCACTGACTCATGAAGCCTTTGGCTGGGACATGTATAGATGCCTGGAATGCATTCAGACCTGCTGGGGACAGCAGACAGGTCCTTAGCATGGATCCAGGCACGGGTGGAAGGTGGGGCCTCCATGGACACTGCAGGCAGGGAGCACTGGGAGGTGAAGATGGAGGTGAAGATGCACAGGCTGGGGGGCGGGAAGGGCGGTGAAGTTGGCATCAGAAGGCCACTGGGTTGACCAGCTCCATCCTCCACCTGGGGCTGGTCAGTGTGAAAAATCTTATGTTTTTGGCAGCAGGATAGTGAAGATGTTTCATTCTAACAGTTTCTATATTCTGTATGTTGCAAACTCATCTGCTGAGAGAGGCAGCAAAGGGCAGGCTTTGATCACTGGCAGAGTATGGAAAGGGTCTGAAAAAGCTGTTTGCAGAATGGGAGAGCGAGTTGGCCAGAGGAACATGTCAGAATTGCTGGCTGTGCTGAGGCCCCCAGTGTCAGGAATCAGGTATTTGTAATGGAGCCATCCTGCCGGTTTCAAACATTCTCCAGCAGTACTTTCCCTTCTTCCCCTCTATCTGTGTTCACTTAGATTGACTTCCAGAGGCTGCAAGGAGGATGAAGGTCCCCTAAGCCACCCCCTTGGCACCACCCCTGCCACTTGGTGGAGCAAACTGGCTCAGAATGGATGCTGGCAAGCAGGGTCTACAGAAAGAAAGATGCTGAGCTGCTCCTCCTTGCAGCTCCGACCATGAAAAAGGAAGCTGTGATGGGCCCTAAGCTGGCAGGGACCAATGTCAGAACAGACTGAATGGGAGATTACCAGTTGGATTCAGTTATAGATTAGATGGGGCTTCTCTGATAGCTCAGTTGGTAAAGAATCTGCCTGCAATGCAGGAGACCCTGGTTCAATTCCCGGATCAGGGAGGTCCCCTGGAGAAGGAAATGACAACCTACTCCGGTATTCCTGCCTGGAGAATCTCATGGACAGAGAAGCCTGCCAGGCTACAGTCCATGGGGTCGCAAGAGTCGGACATGACTGAGCAACTAAACCCCCACCATAGATTAGATGTGAGTGTTGCTGGGTTACTAGTGGCTGTTGGGGCCATTAAGTGAGACATAAAGAGATAAATGGTAAGGACAGGAAAAATAACTGAAATGTCAGGAGAAGGACTGGAAAGCGGGGTAAAGGGGAAACCAAGGCATTGTGTTCTCAAAGCCAAGAAAGAACATGTTCCTCAAGAAGTAGGGATTGGGCTAATGCCTCAGATACCACAGAGGGCAAAACAAGGCCAGGACAAAATGGGACTGCTCAGAGAGAGCTGCTTCAGAGGGTGAGGAGGCAGAAGGCAGATGTGACAAGTTGGGGATGAATACGAGGGGAGGAAGCAGAGCTGTTGAGATTTCTCTCAAGAATTTGAGGAAGAAAAGGAGCCCTATAGGGCTGTATTGGGAGTTCATGAGGAAACAGATGATTCGCTTTTTGAAAATCAGAAAGACAACTCTTACAGCACAGTAGCTATAGTTAATAACACTGTATTGCATATTTGAAAGTTGCTAAGAGAGTTCCCAGGGGGCTCAGAGGTAAAGAATCCGCCCAATGCAGGAAACACAGGAGATGTGGGTTCCATCCCACGTGGTTGTCAGAAAGATTCCCTGGAGGAGGAAATGGCAACCCACTCCAGTATTCTTGCCTGGAGAATCCCATGGACAGAGGAGCTGGTGAACTACAGTCCATGGGGTCGCAAAGAGCTGGACATGACTGAGCAACTGAGCACTCACACAGCACAAGAGAGTAGCTCTCACACGTTCTCATCAGAAGAAAAGAAAATTATGCGTTGGTAATGGGATGTTCACGAGACTTATCATGGTGATTTCACAAAATATCCATTCATATGTTGAATCATTATGTTGCACACTTGGAACTAATGTACTGTTATATGTCAATTATATCTCAACTTTAAAAATAACTAAATAAATAAAAGAACAAAAAAAAGAGACTTAAACTAATGGGGAGAAATTAGAGAAAGAGGAGCCCTTTGATGGGCGGGTACAGCACTTTGTGGTTTACATGGGCCCCTTCCATGTTCATCCAGCTTAGCCCTCACAACAGCCAGGGGAAGTCCACCTTATTATCACCTGTACATTGAGCTGGGGAAACGGCTATGAAAGTCACAAGGCCAGGAGATGGGAAAGCTGGGCCTCCAATCTGGTTTTCTGAATTCACGTCATCTACAGTTCACGATCCATTGCCTGTGTGCTAAGTCGCTTCAGTCGTGTCTGACTTTTTGCAACCCTATGGACTATAGTCTGGCAGGCTCCTCAGCCCATGGGATTCTCCAGGCAAGAATACTGGAGTGGGTTGCCGTGCCCTCCTCCAGGGGATCTTCCCAACCCAGGAGCAAACCTGCACCTCTGACGTCTCCTGCATTGGCAGGCAGGTTCTTTGTCACTGGAGCCACCTGGGAAGTCCCCCAACATCTATTAGCCAGTCCCATTTCATGCATAAACATTCACTAACTATGTAATTTGTGCCAGGATGGCCAGCACCTGGCTACTCATACTGTGGGTCACGGACCAGCCTATCAGCCTCACTGCAGAGCATTTTAGAAATGCAGAATCTCGGCCCCCTCCTAGACTTATAGAATCAGAATCTGAGGCAACGCAAATGCACATTCAAGTGTGGGAAGGGCTGACTAGGGATCCACTCCCAGGGCAAAGGGAAAGTAGGCTTAGGTGTGGAGAAGGAGCTAAGCCCAGACCGAGAGAGAAAGTGAGAGTCTCAGAGTTACCCCCAGCAGGTGCCCTGATAGTGTCCCCATGGTCAGGCCAGGCTAGCCCGCAGATGGCACCTGAGAAATTGAAGGCCAGTTGCCCGGAAACTTATTGGAGCTGTAGGTGCAGCAGCAAAATCCATTCATTCAACACCCACGGTTATCCTTCCTCCTTTCCAAGCCCAGATTCTGGAGAGCAGAGCTGTGCATTCCCAGCCTAACAGATCCGTGTTTTCAACCCACACCCAGGCTCCTCCAGACACGGCTTCTCCAGACATGTTTCTTCCCCCTCGCTTCTCAAAACTGCTTCCGTGCTGGCTATCTTCTCCCTAAATAAGATCAATGGAGACTTTTTAACTTAACATTTATTAGCTAGTTTTTTAAAACTACGAACGGGAAAAAAATCCAATGAGTACAGAGAGATCAAGGTGAAAATTAAGCCCGTTCTACACCACAGGCCATCCGGGTCCCCCAAGGTAATCACGGTTAGCAGCTGACAGTGTATCTTTTTAGAGATGGTGTATGCATGTCAATGGTGGGATCTGCGTGTACATTTTGTAGGTAAATAGGCACACACTGAACTCGCTGTTCTGGGTCTTGCTTCTTGTTCACTTAATAATACATCTTGGACTCCTTTCTGTGTCAATAGCTATAGATCCATTTTATTTTTTCACAGCCATAAAACAAGCTATTGTCTGACTTCACCAGAGCTTATTTAACCAGCTTGCTACCAATGGACATGTAGATTGTTTCTGGTCTCTTCCTGTTACAGTCAGCTATTAGGTCAATGCCAGCTTCTGTAACAAACAAACCCCAAGAGAAAAGTGTGTGTCTTGCTCACAATAGTCCAAAGGGGTGGACTTCATGCCCCTTCTCCCTTTTAAACCTTCCAAGGCTTCAGAGTTCTTGGCATTTAGCTTGTAGATGTAAAACAAAATGAAAAGGACGCACCTACTTTGTAAACACCTGGGCCTGGAGGTCACAGAGTTAGAACCAGCCACAAGGCCCCACTGCAGGGGGTGCTGGGAGATGTAGTCCTCGGCTGGGCCACCACCCTCTAGAGACAGCGCTATACAACGGAGTGAGAGGCAGGGATCTTTGGTGGATGCCTCCCCATCTCTGCCACACATACTGCGACAAACATTCTTGCACACAGGTCTTCACACACTTGTGAAGTTAAATTTCCAGAAGTCGAATTGCTGGGTTAAAGGGTATGTGTGTTTTACCTTTGGGTAGATAATATCTTAGAGAAGAGGCAATGGCACCCCACTCCAGTACTCTTGCCTGGAAAATCCCATGGATGGAGGAGCCTGGTAGGCTGATGTCCATGGGGTCGCTAGGAGTTGGACATGACTGAGTGACTTCCCTTTCACTTTTCACTTTCATGCATTGGAGAAGGAAATGGCAACCCACCCCAGGGTTCATGCCTGGAGAATCCCAGGGATGAGGGAGCCTGGTGGGCTGCCGTCTATGGGGCTGCACAGAGTCAGACATGACTGAAGCGACTTAGCAGCAGCAGCAGATAATATCTAGGGCTTCCCAAGTGGTGCTAGTAGTAAAGAAACCGCCTGCCAATGCAGGAGACATGAGAGACGCAGGTTTATTAGGTGGGTTGGGAAGATCCCCTGGAGGGATCTTCACAGCAACACACTCCAGTATTCTTGCCTGGAGAATCCCATAGACAGAGGAGCCTTGCGGGCTATAGTCCATGGGGCTGCAAAAAGTTGGACATGACTGAAGTGACTTAGCATGCACACATGCACAGATAATATCTAATTGTCCTTCTAAAGATGTATTGATTTACACTCCCTCAAAGTATTGGCAAGAACTTTGTTCTACACACTCTTGCCAGCAATACTTGTTATAATTTATTGATTTATTTGGCTGCGTCAGGTCTTCACTGGGACACACGGGATCTTTCATTGTGGCACAGTAGCTGTGGCACGTGGGCTGAGCTGCTCCACAGCACGTGGGATCTTAGTTCCCTGACCAGGATCGAACCCACATCCTCTTTATTGGAAGGCATATTCTTAATCACTGGACCACCAGGGAAGTCTTAACAACTGTTGTAATTTTAAAAAGTATATTTTTCAGTCATACAGGTGAGTAATATGATCTCATCTCAGTTTTAATTTGCATGTCTTTAATTTTAACAGAGATGGAGTATCTTTGCTTAACTTTATTTCCCATCGGTAACTCTTTAGATATTAACTTCTCACAGCCTGTGTTCCTTTACTCCACCAGCTGGTTCTTTTTCTTATTAATTTGCAAGGACTTTGAAAAATTTATAAAATATATAAATGCATGCTGCTCCTGCTGCTAAGTCACTTCAGTCGTGTCTGACTCTGTGCGACCCTATGGATGGCAGCCCACCAGGCTCCTCTGTCCATAGGATTCTGTAGGCAAGAATACTGGAGTGGGTTGCCATTTCCTTCTCTAATATAAATGCATATATAGATATTAAAAATATATGAAATCATCCTTTGTTTCCCTATCTCATATGATGCAAATGTTTTTCCAGTGAGTCATTTTCCCATTATTTTATTTATGGTATTTTTCTATCCCAGAGACTTACATTTTTTATGTATCTAACTTTGCAGGCTTTTCCTCCATGAGTTTTGTCTCGTGCTTAGAAAGGCTGTCCTCGTGCCAAGATTAATTTTATATTCTCACGTTTTCTTCTAGTGCTAGAGTCACACTTGCTTGAATCCGGATTTTGCAACTTGCTGTGTTGATTCGGTGACTGACTTCAGTTCTCCATGTCCCAGTTTCCTCAGCTCATAAAGAGGAATACTGAGAGTGCTGGGCTCGTGGAGTTAATGTGAGGACCAAGGGAGGTGGCTCATACACAGAGCAGCGCATCTGACCACTGGTCCCTGAATGAGAAATCTTAGCTATTAGCTTGTTCATGATTTCCAGGGCATCAGTGACCCCATCTCTCTCAGCTTGGGCTACTATCACAAAAATGCCATAGGCTGGGAAGCTTCCATAACAGAAAGCTATTTCTCACAGCCTGGAGGCTGGAAGTCCAAGATCAACGTGCCAGCCAATTTGGTTCCTGGTGAGGACTCTCCTTCTGGTTTACAGAGAGACATCTTCTTACTGTGTCCTCACATGGCAGAGAGGGAGAGATCATCTCTCCCTTTAAAAAAAAATTAATGTAACTTTTAATTTTGCATTGGAATATAGTTGAGTAGCTCAGCTGGTAAAGAATCTGCCTACAATGCAGGAGACCCCAGTTCGATTCTTGGGTCAGGAAGATCCACTGGAGAAGGATAGGCTACCCACTCCAGTATTCTTGGGCTTCCCTTGTGGCTCAACTGGTAAAGAATCCACCTGCAATGCGGGAGACCAGGGTTCAATCCCTGGGTTGGGAAGATCCCCTGGCAAAGGGAATGGCTACCCACTCCAGTATTCTGGCCTGGAGAATTCCATGGACTGTACAGTCCATGGGGTCATAAAGAGTTGGATGTGACTGAGCAACTTTCACTTTCATAGTTGAGTAACAATGTTGTGTTAGTTTCATATATACAGCAAAGTTATTAATTTATATGTATACATGTATCTATTCTTTTCCCAATTAGGTTGTTACAGAATATTGAGCAGAGTTCCCTGTGCTGTACAGTAGGTCCTTGTCACTTCTTATAAGAGCATTAAGGCCCCCTCTCTTGTGAACTAATTACTATAAGCCCTGCCTCCAAATACCATCACATTGGGAGTTAGGGCATCAACATATAAATTTGAGATGAAGATGACGGGGGACACAAGCATCCAGTCCATAGCAGACCGTGTGTATTGGCTGATATAGGCTGGGTGCCCTTTTTTTCAAGGTGTACAACATAATAAGGATTTTGGTATAAATCATCATGGTAGACACAGAGGGTACTGGTGGTAAAGAACCCACCTGCCAATGCAGAGGACATAAGAGATGGGGGTTTGACCCCTGGGTCAGGAAGAGCCTCTGGTGGAGGAAATGGCAACCCTCTCCAGTATTCTTGCCTGGAAGGTCCCATGGACAGAGCAGACTGGTGGGCTATGGTCTATAGGATTGCAAAGAGTCAGACCAACTGAAGCAACTTAGCACACATGCATGCTAAGTGATTGTGAAGTGATTATCACAATTGGGTTAATGAACATATTCATCACCTCCCAGAGTCACCATTTTTGTATGTGTGTAGTGAGAACACTTAAGACCTGCTCTCTCAGCAGATTTCAAGTATGTAACACCAGAATGTGAACTCTTGTCACCAGGCTGTTCATTAGATCCCCAGATCTTATTCATCTTCAACTGAAAGTTTGTACCCTTTGACCTTTATCTCCCCATTTCCCTCTGCCCATCTCCAGCCCCCAGCAACCACCATGCTACTCTCTGGTTCTGTGAGTTCAACACACAGATCGCAACTGTAATTGAAATCATATAGGATCTGTCTTTCTGTGCTTGGTTTATTTTACTCAATCATAAAAACAGAAGGAAGACCTGCCGTTTGGGATGGCATGGGTGAACGTGTAGGATATTATGTGAAGTGACCTACATGCCCATTTCTTCTGGTTCAGCTCAGTTCAGTTCGGTCGCTCAGTCGTGTCCGACTCTTTGCAACCCCATGAATTGCAGCACGCCAGGCCTCCCTGTCCATCACCAACTCCCGGAGTTCATTCAGACTCACGTCCATCGAGTCCGTGATGCCATCCAGCCATCTCATCCTCTGTCGTCCCCTTCTCCTCCTGCCCCCAATCCCTCCCAGCATCAGAGTCTTTTCCAATGAGTCAGCTCTTCACATGAGGTGGCCAAAGTACTGGAGCTTCAGCTTTAGCATCATTCCTTCTAAAGAAATCCCAGGGCTGATCTCCTTCAGAATGGACTGGTTAGATCTCCTTGCAGTCCAAGGGACTCAAGAGTCTTCTCCAACACCACAATTCAAAAGCATCAATTCTTCAGTGCTCAGCTTTCTTCACAGTCCAACTCTCACATCCATACATGACCACAGGAAAAACAAGTGGCAAAACTCACACTCAGCTCTCTGATTTCAAATCCCACACTCACAACCAGCCGCCAGAGTAGCCTACTGCCCTCCAAACATCTCCATGTGGATGTATGAGGCAAGGAGGATTCTATCTGGTTTCCATCTGGCACCTGGTGGGACTCAAGACAAATTCAATAATTCACAAAGTAGAGGTGAAAGAATAGCTATCACGCAGTAGAAGAGGCAGGCAGGGTTACACTGTCTTCTCGCCATCACCTTGGGGAACATGCCAGAGCCCGAACCACTTGGGGGTTAATGCTCCAGGAACGAGACTGTGCCCAGACACTTACATCAGCTTCCCTTCTTATGGAGCAGAGGTGAGAACAGCCTTGTCAGCTGGGAGACAGCCAAACTGCTAGGACACCAGACAGGCTGGACTGAGGTGCCAGCTGTTTACATGAGTTAGTGGGGAAAGCCAACTGCCCAGGCCATGGGGACCTTGATGACTGTCAGAGATGGGGTTCAGGCCTGGCCCCTCCTAGCAGAAGAGGAAGCCACCAGCCCTAGTGGGAGGCCAAGTTCCATCAGCCCCTCACACTGGGAAAAGGAGAGCCCCCTTCACCCCTCGGGTTTACAAGGCTGTCACCTCCTTGAGGATCATGCCTGTCTTTGTATCCTGGCATACAGCAGGTGCTCAATAAATGTGTGTCTAATGAATGAGCATGTGACTGCTTACCAGGCCCAGGATAGGCACTGTTGCCAGAGACTTGATGGTGGTGAGCCCTGCCTTTGTGACCTAACACTCTAGGGTGATGACAGATAATGTGTAAAAAATGAGTTATGTCTGTAGTGAGTCCCATGGAATCAGGGATAACAAATACCTAACTTCTGGGAAGAGGGAGATAATAAAGGCACAGTCAGGGAAGGCTCTCTGGGGGAGGTGATGATGAGCTAAGGGCTAAGGCATGAAGAAGTTCTGCCTGACCAGCTACAGAGGCTTCCCCCAGAGGCCACAACACATCAGAGGTCGCTTGGCATGAAAAAATGCAGTTTCGGGGGAGAACTCTGAATAGTCCAGTCTGGCCAGAGCCCAAGATGGCCGTGGGCTAAATCAAGTAGAGCCACCTAAATCCTGTTAAGGCCTTTATTCTGTGAGCAGTGAAGAATTACTGAGGGGGTTCAAGCTGGGACTCAGCGTGGACGCACCGTTTTCCTCCCAAGTCACATCAATGTAAGGATTTGAGCTGAGGTCTTGGAAGGAGGGGGTTCTGAGATGCTGGAGGGGCTGCAGGTCTGGGCTCATGGTGCTGTGCCTACGCTGGCCAGCACATGGAGGGTGAGCGGGTTTAGCAGGTGTAGTTTTTGAAGAACCCGTTTCTTGCAGGAAAGACTTTCCCCTCCTCTTCTGCTCCTAATTATCCCTCTGGAGACAGCAATGAATTTTTTTTTTTTTCCCAAGGAGCCTGGTTGCCCAGCCAGGAGCTAATAAATCACCAAAGTCCCCCAGGCAGCCAGGCCTTTTAGAGCAAACTCATGGGGTGCACAGATTTAGCAGGAAAGGAAATCTTCTGGTGAACCCTTCCGATGATAATCGGGGTAAGCCAGCCCCGAACACCACGTCCCTGTGTGGACAGTGGGGCAACAAGAGCTGCCTCTTTTCTACTGAGTGGGTCAGAAAATGCCATTTCCGGAGAGTCTCAAGCTGACAAGACAGTATTTGGATTTTTTTTTTTTCTTTCTTCTTTTGGTAAGGGACACAGAAGTCTGTGATTTTTTTCCCTTGGGTAGAAGACATAAAATGGACTTTGGGCACAGATATCCACCAGACCAAAGCCTTGCCTTTTTTTTTTTTTTTTTTTTTTCCTCTTCAGCAAATATTGACTATGCACCTACTAAGTGCCAGTACAACCGAGAAAAAGACAGACACCAGTGCTCTTCTCTTGGAACTTCCTATCTATGGTTGGGCTGGGGGAGGGCAGAGATATCCTTCAAATAAAATTTTAATGTCTTAGATAACAATGAGTGTGATCGCATTACTTTACGAGGATGTATTTTATTAAGACCATGCTTCCAAGCTTCTCTGATCATGAGTCATGGAGGAGGCGGCTTGGTAAAATTGTAGGCTCCTAGGCTGCACCCTAAACCCACTGAAGCTGAATATACGGAGACTCTTTTCCTCTAAGGAGAAAACACTTGTGAGCTACTGTATTGAAGGCTATGCAGCTAAAGGAACATGCGGTCCTCAACCATGGTTCTCAGCCCTGGGGGCCCCCTGGGATCATCTGGGGAGCTTTAAAGTTGCAGGTGCCCAGGCCTCTGCACGCCCCCAGAGAGTCTTACTTAATTACTCTGATACGGTGGTATGGGACTTCCCAAGTGGCACTAGTGGTAAAGAACTCACCTGCCAATGCAGAACCAATGCAGAAGACGTAAGAGATGAGGGTTTGATCCCTGGATCAGGAAGATCCTCTGAAAGAGGGCATGGCAACCCACTCTCGTATTCTTGCCTGGAGAATCCAATGGACAAAAGAGGTTGGCGGGCAACAGTCCATAGGATTGCACAGAGTTGGACACAACTGAAGTGACTTGGCACACATCAGCACGTGTGGGGGTATTTATTGCATCTAGTTTGACTTCCCCACTACAGATGGCCACAGTCCTGTCCTCTTTCAACATCAGAGGGAACCTGGGCCAAGGACACTGTAGATGGCAAAACAGAAATGGCACAAGATCCGTTCCTTTCATTCTCATTTTACCTTCTAATATTGGGAAGTTTGGGCTGAAGCAGAGCTTGAATCCCCCCTCAGCTCATGAACCTAAACGTGTGGCCATGATGAACTTTTTTAAATGGCACAGTGATCCCTTCATCCCAGAACTATCTGCTGAAACCTTCCTCTGCCCAGGTCCAGAATGCCAAGAAAAGGCCAGGCTTCATAATTTCTGCCAGCTTCTGATGATTCGAGGTAACCCCTCAATAGACACCTACCTTTGACACTAGATCTTTGATCAATTTATTGAGCACCTATGTTGTGCCAGGTTTGTGCTAAGACGGCAAAAATGAATAAGAAACACGCCCCAAATGCTGATGATCTCTTGATATAAATGGATGTGTACTTAGTAAGTACTGCACAATGGGATGAGGTCTTAATAGCTGGATTCAGGAAGTGTCATGAAATTATTTTTTAAAAAGTGTTAACAGAGGGTGTGACTTTTCCTTTGGATTTGGAAAGGTGAGTAGATGTTTGTCAGGGTTAAAGAGACCAGAAAGATGGTCCAGAGTCTTAAAAAAAAAAAAAAAAAAAGATGAAAGGACAGCATGTGTTTGGCGACTGAAATTTGTGTTCAATATAGTTATAAGCATCAGATTTCCAGGAGGCGGCAAGAGATTAATTCTGGAAAGGTAGACGGCAGCCTTGAGTACCAAGTCAAGGAATAAGGGCTTTATTCAGAAGAATGGCTTATAGTTGAGATGATTGGATTTGCTTTTTTTTTTTTTTTTTGTATTCTCAGTAGATATTTTATGAATAAAGATGCAAACACCAAAAACGTGGAGCCCAACATTCTTGGCAGATGCTTGCCTATCTTCTTATGGAGAAAGATGTTTACAACTCTCAGTATTGACTCATCTAAATATTTTATCACTGTCTGTGACTGCATTCATTCACTTTATTTTTTAAACTTTTATTGGAATACAGTTGCTTTACAATGCTGTGTTAGTTTCTACTATACAGCAAAGTGAATCAGCTGTTACATATACATATATCCCCTCTTTTTTTGGATTTTCTACTCCTTTTGGTCACCAGAGAGCAGTGAGTAGGGTTCCCTGAACTATACAGAAGGTTCCCATTAGTCACATTTACACAAGAGTGTGGATTTGCTTTAGTATGATTCCCTTGATGGACACAGAATGCAGAATGGATTGAAAGGGAGAAGAAAGTAGAAGCATGGAGGTCAGCGAGAAATCTGTTGTCAGAGGAACAGTGACACGAGCCTGAGGTGTGTGAATGGGGCCAGGAGATGCGGGTGGACTTGAGAACTTAAAGACAGACATTAGACGTAAGAAGGATGTGAGGTTTTCATGCTTTGTGAGTGGATTCGTGGTGATACCATCTACAGAAGCAGGCAAAAGAGAGAAGTAAGCATGGGAGGAAAATGGCGAGATCGTTACCGAGATGAGGTATCCAGTCCATAGACAGTTGGCCAGTCCAGTCCAGAGTGTGGGAAACTTGGAGCTGCAGCTACAGAGCTGTGAGGAGTAACAGCTCCCAGGTGATGCTAAAGGCCAGGGAGGAATGGGGCCATCCAGGAAGATCACGTAGAATAAGAGAAAGGGGAGATAGACTCCTGGGAAGGTTCACAGTGATTTGGGGAGAGCTGAAAATGTGGAAAGGGGGTGAAGGCTGAAGTGCATATCTGGATTAGAATGTTGGCTTCACGTGAGCCCTAGAAACACTGATGGAGACCTGGCTTGTTCCACGGCTAGGGTAGCCTTTGAGGGAGATGCCAATAAGGCGCCCCTGCCCTGCCTCATGCAGGTTATAACCAAGTGGGGGTGCTTAGCTTAGCATAGCTTCCACAGAGAGGAAACCAGGTTGTATAAGGCATGTTAGAATTCTTGGGTTCCAAGCAACAGAAATGGACTCTGATTAACTTCAAGCAGTAAAAAAAATTTCTTAGAAGGATGTGCAGTAACTTATAGAACTACAGAGGAAGGTGGGCAAACCAGGTCTGGGAAAGGGCAAGAACCAAGACAGCTGAGGGATTTGGTAAGAGACACTGCTGAGGGGGCTCCTCCAAGCTCCTGTGTCTGGCTGGAAGATTGAGTCCACTTTCTGTCTTCATCATGTATTTTTTGTCAGTCATACAACCTCTCCTTGGACTGCTAAGAGTTTATCCAAAGTAGGAGTGGTTCCTTTGAAAGAAATCTGGGGGCTACTACCAGATGTGGTGGAAATTGTTGCTGAGCAGGTTCAAATAACAGATGGGAGGTAAGTCCAATTGGTGAGTGTTAGACCACTTTCTGTCATTTTTGCAGAGCCATACAGAAACAAAAGAAGACTGAAGCTTAAAAGGGTTTTGCGGGTGAGAGAGAAGTTCAGCTGTTTGTTAGCAGCTGGAAACAAATCAGCAAAATTTGAACAATGGCATGAGAAGGAAAAATGAACCTAAGGGAAAGACTAATGCCCCCTCCCCACCACAGATCGAAGAGGTGTGTATCCATAGGGTCTCCTTCTGTGTTACCATCACATAGGCCTCTATTCCAGTGACCTAATGAGAAAGAAATACATAAAGTGTCCTTTGATGGAACAGAGAAAATTTGAAGTGCACGTTTGGCTCCTGGTGTGATGATCTGTGCATGAGATTGCTTACAGTGTGGTGTTTGTGTCTTCCTTAGTAACTGTAATTTGGTTTTGTAGCTGATATGCCAATTAGGAAGGGTGGAACTTCACTTTAAGGCACAGCTTGGGGAGTGACATGACACCCTGAAGATCACTGGAATAGGTCAGAAGTTTCCAAACTGGTAGCAGAGAGAGGTGTTAATTGGCGCTCCTGGCAAAAGTGCATAGCTTCTTAGCCAGATAAGCTTGGGAAATGCTGCAACCTGTTTTCCTCTCTTGGATATTCATTGGCGTATTAAAGGATATTGCAAAGAGATATGTTTAATGGCTTATCAGGTCAACTTTTTGTGTGTTGAAGGCCTTATACCCCCATAAGGCTTGGAAAGTCCCTAAGTTTAAATGCACTGTCACTGATATGTAATTTCATCTACTCTGTCATTAAGGCCAACACCTCATTACAATACAGGCAGATTTCTAAGAAAATCCAAAGAAAACTATTCAAGTGCACCTGGGATTATTTGCTAAGAATGATATCCTCAGTATTAATAAATACTATTAAAATTTTCAACCCATCAAGGTCTGTTACAGACTTTGGGCTTAGATGCAAAATATTAGTTGCATCAGCTTCTCAGTTGCAAAAAGAACTTGAAGATTCAAGGGGAAAATGGGAGGTTTGTATGGAAGGCAGCGGAGTTGGGGGTGGGGGTGTGGGGGAGGGATCTGAGAGCACATGTGGGCAAGTGAGCCCCTGCATAACTTGTCCTCTGAGGCTAATGGTGGTGGTGATGTCAAGATGACGCTATGGAAATGATTGCTTCCTGGGTCCAGAGAAGGTTTAGAAGAAAGTGAAATAAAAAAGAAAGTGAAATCAGATGAATTTGAAGATCAGGTACAATGAATCTGAGACTATGGTAAAGACAGAAAGAAAGAAGGTTTGGTCTGTGTTTATTTCCTGTGGCCCCCATGACGAATGCCCTGAAAGGAGGTGTCTTAAAACAATGGAGATTTATTCTTTCAGGTTTGGAAGCCAGAATCCTTAAAACCAAATTGTCAGCAGGGTTGGTTCATCCTGGAGGCTCTGAGGGAGAATCCATTCCATGCTTCTCTCCTGGCTTCTGCCGGCTGCCAACAATGCTTGTCATTTCTTGGCTTGTAGACGTATCACTGCATGCTCTGCCTTCGTCCTCACATCTCCTCTTCTCTCTGTGTCCCTTCTCTCCTTCTCTTCTCTTTTAAGGATATTCCTTACAAGGAACCCTAATCCAAGATGATCTCATATCAAGAGCCTTAATTTATTTCCTTCTGCAAAGACTCTTTTTCCAATAAGGTCCCATTCATAGGTTCTGGGTGAACGTATCTTTTGGAAGATCATCATTCAATCCACGACATAGCCGTAGAGTAGAATTTCAGGGTGAACCTTTTCAGAATTAGGGCAGTTCCAAGGACAAAACCTAACATAAGGCCATGAGGAAGAGTTTGCTAAAAGGGAAGAGAAAATGAAGGTATTCGGCCAAAGACCTGTGAGGCCAGGTTACTGAAGAGATGGCTATGCAGCTGGGACAAAGAAGACTAGACACCAGGTGTCTATTCATAGGACTGTGAAGCTGCCTGCTGTGGGGTCTGGGAAGCCACAGTGTTAAGAACAGGTGAAGGGTGGGACTTCCCTGGTGGTCCAGTGGTTAAGGCTGTGCACTTCTAATGCCGGGGGCATGGGTTTGATACCTGATCAAGGAACTAAGATCCCACATGCCATGCAGCACAACCAAAAATAGATAAATAAAGAAAATTAACAGTTTTTTAACAAATAAATAGGGAGTGGGGGAAGGGTGATTGTGTATTGGTGGTTCTCCCCTTTATTTTCACATTGAAATCATCTGAGGAGCTTCAGAAAAGAATCCACCCCCAAATATTTTTAATCGGTTAGTCTAGAATGGGGCTCAGACATCTGTGTATTTTTTTAATTTATTTTTTTATGGAAGGAAAATTGTTTTACAGAATTTTGTTGTTTTCTGTGAAACCTCAACATGAATCAGCCATAGGTATACATGTATCTCCTCCCTTCTGAACCTCCCTCCCATCTCCCTCTCCATCCCACCCCTCTAGGTTGATACAGAGCCCCTGTTTGAGTTTCCTGAGCCATACAGCAAATTCCCATTGGCTACCTATTTGACATATGGTAATACAAGTTTCCATGTTACTCTTTCCATACATCTCACCCTCTCCTCCCCTCTCCCCATGTCCATAAGTCTGTTCTCTATGTCTGTTTCTCTATTGCTGCCCTGTAAATAAAGTCTTCCGTACCATTTTTCTAGATTCCAAATATGTGCATTAGAATATGATATTTATCTTTCTCTTTCTGACTCACTACACTCTGTATAACAGGTTCTAGGTTCATCCACCTCATCAGAACAGACTCAAATGCGTTCCTCTTTATGGCTGAATGATATTCCCCTGTGTATATGTACCACAACTTCTTTATCCATTCATCTGTCAATGGACATCTAGGTTGATTCCACGTTCTAGTTATTGTAAATAGTGCTGCAGTAAACAATGGGATACATGTGTCTTTTTCAATTTTGGTTTCCTCAGGGTATATGCCTAGGGGTGAGATTGCTGGGTCATATGGTGGTTTTATTCCTAGTTTTTTAAAGAATCTCCATACAGTCTTCCATAGTGGCTGTATCAGTTTACATTCCCAATAACAGTGCATAAACATTCCCTTTTCTCTACACCCTCTCCAGCATTTATTGTCTGCAGACTTTTTGATGATGGCCATTCAAGCTGGTGTGAAATGATATCTCATTGTGGTTTTGATTTGTATTTCTCTAATAATGAATAACATTGAGCATCTTTTCATGTGTTTGTTAGCCATCTGTATGTTTTCCTTGGAGAAATGTCTGTTTAGGTCTTTTTCCCACTTTTTGATTGGGTTGTTTGTTTTTCTGGCATTGAGTTGTATGAGCTGCTTGCATATTTTGGAAATTAATCCTTTGTCAGTTTCATTTGCTATTATTTTCTCCCTATCTGAGGGTTGTGTTTTCACCTTGCTTATTGTTTCCTTTGCTGTGCAAAAGGTTTTAAGTTTAATCAGGTCCCACTTGTTTATTCTGGTTTTTATTTCCATTACTCTAGGAGGTGGGTCATAGAGGATCTTGCTTTGATTTATGTCTTTAAGTATTCTGCCTATGTTTTCCTCTAAGAGTTTTATAGTTTCTGGTCTTACATTTAGGTCTTCAATCTGTTTTGAGTTTATCTTTGTGTAGGATGTTAGGAGGTGTTCTAATTTCATTCTTTTACACTTAGCTGTCCAGTTTTCCCAGCACCATTTATTGAAGAGGCTGTCTTTGCCCCATTGTATATTCTTGCCTCCTTTGTCAAAAATAAGGAACCGATAGGTGCATGAGTTTATTTCTGGGCTTTCTATCTTATTCCATTGGTCTATATTTCCGTTTTTGTGCCTGTACCATACTGTCTTGATGACTGTAGCTTTGTAGTATAATCTGAAGTCAGGAAGGTTGATTCCTCCAGCTCTATTCTTCTTTCTCAAGACTGCTTTCGCTATTTGGGGTCTTCTGGATTTCCGTATGAACTGTGAAATTTTTTGTTCTAGTTCTGTGAAAATGCCATTGGTAATTTGATAGGGATCGCAGTGAATCTGTAGATTGCATTTGGTAGTGTAGTCATTTTCACAATATTGATTCTTTCTGCTCAGGAACATGGAATATCTCTCCATCTGTTTATGTCATCTTTGATTTCTTTCATCAGTGTCTTATAATTTTCTGTGTACAATTCTTTTGTCTCCTTAGGTAAGTTTATTCCTAGATATTTAATTCTTTTCATTGCAATAGTGAATGGGATTGATTCCTTAATTTCTCTTTCAGATTTTTTCATTGTTAGTAAATAGAAATGCAAGTGATTTCTGTGTATTGATTTTGTTTCCTGCAACTTTGCTAAATTCACTGATTAGCTCTAGTAATTTTCTGATACTATCTTTAGGGTTTTCTTTGTATGTTATCATGTCATCTGCAAACAGTGAGAGCTTTACTTCTTCTTTCCCAATCTGGATTTCTTTTATTTCTTTTTCTTCTCTGATTGCTGTAGCTAGGACTTCCAGAGCTATGTTGAATAATAGGGGTGAAAGTGGACATGATTGTCTTGTTCCTGATCTTAGGGGGAATGCTTTAAGTTTTTCGCCATTGAGAATAATGCTTGCTGTAGACTTATCATATATGGCCTTTACTATGTTGAGGTAGGTTCCTTCTTTGCTCATTTTTTGAAGAGTTTTAATCATAAATGAGTGCTGAATTTTGTCAAAGTTTTTTCTGCATCTATTGAGATTATCATATGGTTTTTATCTTTTAATTTGTTAATATAGTGTGTCACATTGATTGATTTGCATATGTTGAAGAATCCTTGCATTCCTAAAATAAACCCAACTTATCATGGTGTATGAGCTTTTTGATGTGTTGCTCAATTCTGTTTGCTAGAATTTTGTGAGGATTTTTGCATCTATGTTCATCAGTGACATTGGCCTGTAGTTTTCTTTTTTTGTGTTGTCTTTGTCTGGTTTTGGTATCAGGGTGATAGTGGCCTCGCAGAATGAGTTTGGAAGTGTTCCTTCCTCTGCAATTTTTTGGAAGAGTTTTAGAAGGATAGGCATTAGCTCTTCTCTAAATGTTTGATAGAATTCTCCTGTGAAGCCATCTGTTCCTGGGTTTTTGTTTTTTGGGAGATTTTTGACCACAGCTTTAATTTCAGTGCTTGTAATTGGGTTGTTCATAATTTCTATTTCTTTCTGGTTCTGTCTTGAAAGATTGAACTTTTCTAAGAGTCTGTCCATTTCTTTCAGGTTATCCATTTTATTGCCATACAATTGTTCATAATAGTCTCTTATAATCCTTTGTATTTCTGCCTTGTCTGTTGTAACCTCTCCTTTTTCATTTCTAATTTTGTTGGTTTGATTCTTCTCTTTTTTTTTTTTTTTTGATGAATCTAGCTAAAGATTTGTCAGTTTTATCTTCTCAAAGAACCAGCTTTTAGTTTTATTAATCTTTACTATTGTTTCTTTCATTTCTTTTCATTTATTTCTGCTCAGATCTTTATGATTTCTTTCCTTCTACTAATTTTTCGGGGGTTTTGTTCTTCTTTTTCCAGTTGTTTTAGGGGTAAAGTTAGGCTGTCTGTTCAATGTTTTTCTTGTTTCTTAAGATAGGATTGTATTGCTATCAACTTCCCTCTTAGGACTGCTTTTGCTGCATCCCGTGGGTTTTGAGTTGTCATGTTTTCACTGTCATTTGTTTCCATAAATTTTTTTTATTTACCTTTTGATTTCTTCAGTAACCTGTTGGTTATTTAGAAATGTGCTGTTTAATCTCCATGTGTTTGTGTTTTTTACAGTTTTTTTCTTATAATTGATATCTAGTCTCATAGCGTTGTGGTCAGAGAAGATGCTTGATACGATTTCAATTTTCCTAAGTTTACTGAGGTTTGATTTGTGACCCAAGATGTGGTCTATCCTGGAGAATGTTCCATGTACACTTGAGAAGAAGGAGTATTCTTCTGCAATTGGATGGAATATCCTGAAGATATCAATGAGATCCATCTCATCTAATGTATCATTTAAGACTTGTGTTTCCTTATTAATTTTCTGATTTGATGATCTGTCTGTTGGTGTGAGTGGGGTGTTAGAGCCTCCTACTATTATTGTGTTACTGTCAATTTCTCCTTTTATGTCTGTTAGTGTGTGTCTTGTGTATTGAGGTTCTCCTATGTTGGGTGCATAGATATTTACAATTATTATGTCTTCCTCTTGGATTGACCCCTTGATCATTATGTAATGTCTTTCCTTATCTCTTATAGTCTTTATTTTAAGGTCTATTTTGTCTGATATGAGGATTGCTACTCCAGCTTTCCTTTGCTTCCCATTTGCATGGAATATATTTTTCAATCCTCTTACTTTCAGTCTATATGTGTCTTGAGAGCTGAAGTGGGTTTCTTGTAGACAGCATATATTTGGGTCTTGTTTTCATATCCATTCAGCCAGTCTGTGTCTTTTGGTTGGAACATTTAGTCCATTTACATGTAAAGTAATTATTGATACATATGTTCCTATTGCCATTTTCTTAATTGTTTGGGGTTGATTTTGTAGATCTTTTTTCTTCTCTTGTATTTCTTGACTATATAAGTCTCCTTAACGCTTGTTGTAAAGCTGGTTTGATGGTACTGAATTCTCTTAACTTTTGCTTGTCTGAAAAAGCTTTTTATTTCTCCATCAATTTTGTATAAGATCCTTGCTAGGTATAGTAATCTTGGTTGTAGATTCTTCCTTTTCAGTACTTTAAATATATCCTGCCATTCACTTCTGGCCTGCAGAGATTCTGCTGAAAGGTCAGCTGTTAAGCATATGGAGTTTCCCTTGTATGTTACTTGTTGCTTCTCCCTTGCTGCTTTAATATTCTTTCTTTCTGTTCAGTATTTGTTAGTTTGATTAGTATGTGTCTTGGCATGTTTTTCCTTGGGTTTACTCTGTATGGGATTCTTTGTGCCTCTTGGACTTGATTGACTATTTCCTTTTCCATGTTGGGGAAATTTTCAACTATAATCTCTTCAAAATTTTTCTCATACCCTTTCTTTTTCTCTTCTTCTTCCGGGACCCATATAATTCAAATGTTGGTGCATTTGATATTGTCCCAGAGGTCTCTGAGACTATCCTCAGTTCTTTTCATTCTTTTTACTTTATTCTGCTCTTCAGAAGTTATTTCCACCATTTTATCTCCCAGCTCACTGATTCGTTCTTCTGCCTCAGATATTGTGCTATTGATTCCTTCTAGAGTATTTTTAATGTCCTTAATTGTGTTGTTTGTCTCTGCATGTTTATTTTTTAATTCTTCTAGGTCTTTGTTAATTGATTCTTGCATTTTCTCCATTTTGTTGTAAGGTTTTTGATCATCTTTATTATCATTATTCTGAATTCTTTTTCAGGTAGTTTGCCTATTTCCTCTTCATTTATTTGGACTAGTTTGTTCCTTCATTTGTGTAGCATTTCTCTACTTTTTCATTATTTTTTGTAACTTACTGTGTTTGAGGTCTCCTTTTCCCAGGTTTCAAGGTTGAATTCTTTCTTCCTTTTGGTTTCTGCCCTCCTAAGGTTGGTCCAATGATTTGTGTAAGCTTCCTATAGGGTGAGATTTGTGCTGAGTTTTTCATTGTTTTTCCTCTGATGGGCACGGCTGAGTGAGGTGGTAATCCGGTCTGCTGATGATTGGGTTTGTATTTTTGTTTTGTTTGTTGTTTAGATGCAGCGTCCTGCACAGGGTGCTTACTGGTGGTTGGGCAATGCTGGGTCTTGTATTCCACTGGTTTCCTTTGCGTGAGTTCTCACTATCTGATACCCCCTAGGGTTAGTTCTCTTGTAGTCTGGGGTCTTGGAGTCAGTGCTCCCACTCCAAAGGCTCAGAGCTTGATCTTGAGCTTTGTGTGGCTCTATATTATTATTTTCTGCTGGCCAGGTACCCCTGTCTGCTCTCAGTTGGTGTTCTGCATGCACTTCTGTGTCGAAGGTGTATTCCTGATGTATCTGTGGAGACAGATGTACTCCATGTCCACCTACCCCTCTGCCATCTTGTTCTCCGCCTGGATGCTTACTCAGTTTTGAACTGAGTTGGAAGCTATCAAGTTTCTGAAGAGATTACAAACACCTATCTCAGCAGGGCTGGGTTTGTTGTTAATGAATCTCTACAAACAAAATCCGAGTCTGTCAACTAGTAGAAGTTTGCCTGTACCTTTTCTCAACTGCCAAGTGCTGTGGGCAGTCAGACCACTGCAGGGAATCTTGAAGGAAAGAACCTCAGGACAAATGGTCCCAGCAGCTGCTAGGGTCTTGCCCCAGTATTCCTTGATCAGGATCAGCTAGCCATGAGCAGCAAGTCTTCTGGCTGGCTAAGCCAAATTGATACTGAGTCCAAGCTTGCTCTGCTTGCTGCATGACAAGCCAATGAATCTAAGAAATGAGGGGTAAGAAAGAGACTTTATTTGGGGGCCAACTGATCGAGAAGATGGCAGGCTAGCACCTCAAAAGAACCATCTTCCTTTAAAAAATTTTTTTCTTGGGTGATTTAATGTGCAGCCAGGATTAAGAAAAACTTTGCTATCATTGTTCAGTCACTAAGTCATATGTCCGACTCTTTGCAGCCGCATGAACTGCAGCATGCCTGCCTCCTCTATCCTTCACTACATAAGAAAAACTAATTAAGGGTAAAACACAACCTTCAGAAAGAAGTAGCAACTGGAAACCAGAGGTATTTCCCTTCACGAGGACCTGAAAGAGATACACCTGAGAAGGAGACATCAGCTTGTCCTACCATCCTCCCTTAAACCTCAAGCAGAACTAGGAAATTAGGAGGAGAGCAAGAGGTTGCATTACTGGGCTTCCGACTGAGCCCCTCCCCCGACCCATCTCACCCCTGATATTCTGTGCTTCTTCAGTCTTTTACCGGGGATATAGTTCAGATGTATTTTAGCCAGAAAAGACATCAGAACTCATTTCAAAAACACATGCTATTCCTACCAAACATGCCTTTCCTCTCCCCAAAAGACTTTCTTAATATATTTGGAGAGGTATCTTGTGCCAGAACAATATTCAGTGGCTTCCTTTGTATTTTTTGAATATGTAATAAACACAATAAAAATTTCAAGCAGCGTAAAAGATTATACAATAAAAAGTAATTCTCATTTATCCCTGACCTCCCTGCTCTGCTCCCACTCAAGGCCCCTCCCCAGAAGCAATTACTTTTATTGGTTTCTTGGTATCTTTCCCCAGATAAACAAGCTGTCTTGCCTTTTTTCATTTAAGCACTAAATCTTGGAAATCATTCCATAACAGTACACACAGCTCTACCCAACTGTATTAATTGGCTATTCCATCATGTATCTAACCCATACTGATGGACATTTAGATTGGTTCTTGTCTTAAACTGTTGGAGACTTTGAAAAAAGGGTCAACAAGAGTTAAAACAGGTGCTTCATCAGATGAGAACAGGCGAGGCTCAAATGTCACAGAGGAGAAGGGTGGGCTCCCCTGGGAAGCTGGGTGGAGGGAAGTGATCTCCCGCAGGCCCCCAGTACAGCCCTGGCTGATCATGTGCATTTCTGCCCCACAGGAGCCTCATGCCTCGGACCCTCGAGAGTCAGATCACACTGGAAAAGACCCCCAGCTATTTTGTCACTCAAGAGGCCCCTCGCCGGATCTTCAACATGTCCCGAGACACCAAGCTGATCGTGGTCGTACGGAACCCCGTGACCCGTGCCATCTCGGATTATACCCAGACGCTCTCCAAGAAGCCGGACATCCCTACGTTCGAGGGCCTCTCGTTCCGCAACCGCACGCTGGGCCTGGTGGACGTGTCCTGGAACGCCATCCGCATCGGCATGTATGCGCTGCACCTGGAGAGCTGGCTGCGTTACTTTCCGCTGGCTCAGATCCACTTCGTCAGCGGTGAGCGGCTCATCACCGACCCGGCCGGAGAGATGGGGCGCGTCCAGGACTTCCTGGGCATTAAGAGGCTCATCACGGACAAGCACTTCTACTTCAACAAGACCAAAGGATTCCCTTGCTTGAAAAAAACAGAATCGAGCCTCCTGCCTCGATGCCTGGGCAAATCAAAAGGCAGAACTCATGTACAGATCGACCCTGAAGTGATAGACCAACTCCGGGAATTTTATAGACCATATAATATTAAATTTTATGAAACTGTTGGGCAGGACTTCAGGTGGGAATGAGCCACTGAGATTCAAGGGCTCTTCCACTAGTCTCTTCCATGAGGTTTGCCCTGAGAGCCTCTGACCCTCTTCCCTCAGCGAATCCAGGCTCCAGCCCCTATTCCCTCTTGGGTTCCATCCTCTTGGAATGGGGAAGCCCAGCTAAAGGCCAAGAGACCAGGGTGGGTGGGTGCCTGCCACTAGCTCTCCCCAGTCTGTCCAGGCAAAATCTATTTCTGGCACATCCGGTCAGTTCCTAATAGTTTTCCTTCAGCCCATATGAGGCCTTGGGAAGATATTTTAGGAAGCACAGATCTTCTGATTATTGATACATGTAAGTGGTGATGGTTCTGTTGCTATGAACACAGCAGTCTGTCCCGTCACTGTCCACCCTGGAGTGGGCTTGTTAATTCCAAGTGGCATGTACCTCCCCTCTGAGCTTAACTCTCTGGAGCTGCCCAGGGTGATGGATGGGGGACCAGCCTTGTCCTCCTAAACTTAGCAGCTCTTGCAGAGATTGTGGAGCTGGAAGTGTTCCCCCTGGCCACTCTTAGGAGACAGACCCTTTGCTGATGAAATAAACCAGTGATTTCAAAGCCTGTGGTTTCAACTCTGCTTGAAAGGGAACTGTCTTTGAAAACCACCCTGTGATTCTCCCTGCTCCCTGTGGACAAAAGCACATAATTCTGCTGTTACGGGTACTTTCCTCACGCGAGCTTTCATGTTCAGCATGCAATGGAATCATGCTTGTCCATGTGAAATAAATATGGCTCTCTCGTGTCCTTATGGCTGGGCTTTCTCTGTGAGTCAGGCCTGGGGCATGGCCCATTCCTCCAGCTCCTCCCAGCAAGGTGGGGCTGTGCTGGGGATGGTGTGGGAGGGCACTGAGAGGAGAAGCAAGGGGGTAGGGGAAGGAGAAGAGGTTCTTGCTGACAAAGGCTGGGGAGACCTGTAAGGGCGTCCTCTTCCTGAAACATAGTCTGATAGAGTCCATGTAAGCTTTACATCTGCAATGAAGCCAAACTAGAGGCTGACAGGACATCAGACACGTTTTTGCTTGGCCAGCTTGACATTTTGAAATAATTTCCCACATTACAAACTTGGGAGTGTTCATATAAAATATGGATTTCCAGCTTCTTAAAATCTTTTTTTTATTGGAGTATAGTTGATTTACAGTGTTGTGTTCATTCCTGCTCCACAGCAAAATGAATCATATATATATATATGTGTATATGTATATACATGCCCACTCTTTTTTTAGATTTTTTTCCCCATATAGGTCATTACGGAGTATTTGAATAGAGTTCCCTGTACTATAGAGTAGGTCCTTTATTTTACGTATAGCAGTGTATATACGTCAATCACAATCTCACAATTTATCCCTCCCCCTATCGTTTCCCCCAGTAACCATAAGATCGTTTCTATATCTATGACTATACTTCTGTTGTGTAAATAAGTTCATTTGCGCCATATTTTAGATTACACATATAAGCAATATCAAATGATATTTGTCTTCTCTCTGTCCAACTTACTTGACTCAGTGTGACATGGAGACTTGGCCAGCTTCATGACGGCCACCTCAGATAGGACCTGCACGCCTCAATTTTTCAGACCCCGAATGGACCCCCTCATCATCATGTAAGGCACTGTAATGCTTTACAGTGACCCTTGTAAGGCATTTGCGTTCACAGGCCTGCTTTGAGTACGTACCATGGCCTCAGAATAAAGTCTGAATCCTCCAGCATGGTGCTTGGGACAATGCCAATGGCAGCTTTGGGATTACCTTCTTCTCCCTCCTCACCCTCTGCTCCAGTCTTACAGAACTGTGTGCCTTTTCTTGACATTTTCTGTATCCATGCCTTGCCTGCCCCCAGGCATCTCCAGCTAATGGAAACCCCTGCTCCCATAAGACCTCACTCGTGTCTCTGGCTTGATATTTGGGCAGCCGTCCCCCACCAAGCTGTTATCTGCTTGCTCTTCTGCACGTGGTAGTTTGTATACATCTCAGTTCTGGCTTTTATCACATTAGACTATCATTACTTGTATAAATGCCTGTCTTGACCACAGACCCTGAACTCCCTGAGAGTCAAGACTGCATCTAGTAGGCACACAGCAAATGTTTGAGGGATGAATGTGTAAGTGGATGAATGGATGTTGGAAGCCTGGTGACATGGACAGGAATGTCCCATGGAACTGGACTCCTGGGACACTTGCCAGATAGCTCCACAGGACCCATGGGTAGCCAGGAAGGATTGCCGAACCTCCAGGGGCCCCTTTGCCCTTTGTCTGCTCTGTCAGGCACCATGGAAGGTTCCTGAAAATAAGAGTCTGACTTAATAAGATTTACAAAAGCCTGAGATATTAGCTCTGTGTCTTAGTACCTTTTTCTACCCCAAGCATCTTAGGAAATGACTTAGGAAAATCAAATGACTGAGAATATGGTACCAATAATCCATGGTTCCAAGCATCCCCCATGGGCATGGAGAAGGGGGACAGAGGCCAGTGAGAGCTACCACCACCCAGAAACTGGGCACTGAACCTCTGGGGACCAGAGGAAGAACGAGTTGTATATGGACATTGATGAATTGCCCTTGTACATTCCCCTGCAAAAGTATTTGGTGTCCTGTGATCCTGACCAAGATTGTAGCCAGAAGGAGACAGAATGACACTGGGACCCAGAGGAAATACCCAAGAAAGTGTGAAATGTGCTTTTTTATCCTGATCAGGAATTAGAATTGATGAAATTTATGAATTTTGTATGTATGCACAAATGCAGCTTTATTTCTTTGCATTATAAGCATTCTCAGACCTCCCAGACCAAGCAGCCTCTAAGTATTAATAAATAGGTCAAGATCTATTGTAATTAATGTATCAATCATCATATGCAAATAAAAGATGTGAAAGTACCTTAAAATCCTAGTTTAAACAAGTGAAGTCAGGTGTATACATGGGTCTGTTCAGCAAACTCTGATTTTTAATCCAGTGCAAATATATCCTTTCACCCAGGCTGCCTGAGGGCAAACTTGCACAAGCTTCAAATTAGTGTGGTTTAAATAGATGAAGTCTGGCTATTCAAATCTGAAACAAAGAAGGCTCCTCCAGGCCTCTGTGTGTGTGTGTGTGTGTGTGTGTGTGTGTGTGTGTGTGTGTGTGTGTTTGAAGCATGTTTTTCTCTCTCACTAACAGTACAGGGTGCACAGTAATTCCAAAATACCAGAGAATCAGGCTCCTTCCACCCTAGAGCCCACAATTCACGATGGCTCCTTCCACTAGCATGACAGGAGTGTGGAAGTCATTGGAGGTCACCCAAAAGAGAACACACAGAGAGCCTCCTGCCACAAAACCACCATAGTGAATTTATTTTCAGGGCAGCAATGGAGAAACAGACCTAGAGAACAGACCTATGGACATGGAGGGAGGGGAGGAGGGAGAAGGGGAAGTGTATGGAGAGAGTAACATAGAAATTTACAATACCATATGTAAAATAGGTAGCCAATGGGAATTTGCTGTATGACTGAGGGAACTCAAACAGGGGCTCTGTGACAGGCTGAAGGGTGGGATGGGGAGGGAGTTGGGAGGGAGGTCCAGGAGGGAGGGGACATGGGTGCACCAGTGGCTGATTCTTATTGATATATGACAGAAAACCACAAAATTCTGTAAAGCAATTATCTTTCAATTAAAAAAAATTTTTTTAATGTTATATATATTTTTTAAAACTTCCGTAGCAAGGAGTCTTTGTTGGGAAGGCTCCAGGTGCGCCCTGGAGGTTGTTGGTTCAGGGAAGCTGGAGGCAGGCTAACTAGAAGGGAACATCTCATGTGATTGCAGTGCCTTCCATGTCTTATCAACCCTACAAAGCAAGTCTTGTTTCAAAGTGTAGTAAATACTGGACAGATGGGCGTGATGGTTAAGAGCAGGGACTGTCTGAGTTCTAACTTGAACTCACTACTCCCTTACTCTGGGATCTTGGGCAAGTTATTTGATGCTGACTGTGCCAGTTTTCCCATCTGTGAAACAGAGGTGCTAATAATAATCATAGTGGTTTTATGAGGATTAGACATGTCAATTCATGTGAAGTTTGAGAATCACATTCAAAAGTGGTAACTGATATTGACATTATTCTTATCTTTGAGGTGAGGAAACAGGCTGAACAAGTGAAGAAGTCAAGTTCACACAAGTAGCAGAAGTAGGAGTCAACCCAGGCATTCCTCTCAAGAGAGATAGGTGAGCAAGTGAGTCCAGTGTGGTAATTGGAGAGAATGCAAGATGGAGGGTGGCGTAAAGGAAGGTGGCATTAACACAGTCAGCAAGGACTTCATGAAAAAGAACATGGATCCCCTTCCTGCTCCATCTCCAATTATAAAATCTCACCACCTCTTGAATAAATCTCAGCTCGTTTATTAGACACCACAGCTGTAATGACATTACATCTCCCAGGAACCAGAAGGACATTATGGGGTCTGGTCCTCAAATCTGGTAAAGAACCTGCTAGATGAAATACGGAAAAAGTAGGAATCGATGGGATTTCTTTTGTTCTGCAAATATTTACTGAACAATTTAGGCAGACACCGAGGATACACAATTGTGTGAACTTTTGTTCCTGTTTCCTCCTAGGAGCTCCCAGACTAATGAGGATGAGAGTCACATAAACAATTGCTCTATAACATAATAAGCTGCAACTATGTGAAGAGCACACAGGGAAGAGGACGAGAACTTTCGAGGAGGAAGTGGCAGTGGAGCCATGTCTTAAAGAATGCTGAGGAATTCCTCCTTTGGAGAAGAATGTTATATGCCAGTCTGAAATGTTGCAGGAACATTTTCTAGGTCAGGACAACCAAAAACTAGGATTAAGGGCACTGGGCTAAATTCCAGTCACTGGATTGGACCCTAGGCCTATCCACACCACATCCCAGTTCAAGGGCTAGTCTCAGTTTTTCCACGAATTCAGAGTGGACCCCACACCTGCCTACCCAATACTAAGGGCAGAAATGCAAAGCCACTCTTTTTCCAGGATAAGATGAGCCACTAGTCTGCTTAGATGCCTTCTAAGGGAGACAAACGTCCTCTATTTCTCACTCCATCTCCCATTGCCCAGCCCTGGAGAGCCAAAGAACCATTTCAGGTGGATAAATAGATGCCTCAAGGGGCCTCTGACACTTGAACAATGAATTTGGTTCTTGATAAAACTGGCTTCCTGATAAATAAGGAGAACATACTGCTTTTATAATTTGGGAGAAACAAGAAAAGAAGGAAGGAAAGAAAGGGAGAGGAAAGGAGGAAGGAAGAAAGGAAACATATACCTCAGCCTGCAAAACAGCTTAGAATGAAACGGAAATATGACTGTACCATTTAGGAACTGTATGCCTGACTGCTTTTTATTGACAACGGTAGCTTAAATAAGTTAGGGATTTATTTTCTCAAATTAAAGAAGTCTGGAGTTGGACAGTCTAGTGCTGGTACAGCAGCTCTGTTAACAGGGATTCAGATGCCTTCTGTCTAGTACATCATCCTTAGTCCATTGGCTTGCATCCTCATGGTCCAAAAATGGATGCTGGTGCTCCAGCCACCACATCTCTGTTTCAGTCAGAAAGAAGGTAAAAAGAAAGTTAGAAAAACACTCCTGCTAATCAATTCAACCCCATCTGAGGAGATTTCCTAGATATTCTACCCAGTAACTTATACTTACATATCATGGACTACTGTTAGCTGAAAAATGGCCTAAAAAAATGTAGTCTGTTAGCTAAACATATTACCTCCCTGACAACCCAGGATTTTGACACTAAGGAAAAATAAGAGAATGGATACTGAGAAGGCAATTAACAATCTTCGTAACAATAGCCTCCAACAATTTGAAAAATCTGTCTCTTAGATTACTGATATATTCCAACAAGTCTTGAAAATCTCCCACAACCATCTTCCAGTACCACCCACTTTGAGACCTTCTGTTTGTCTCCCTATCTCTTGCCCTTGACCTCTCAAGGCAAATGTCTCCAGAATCAACTTCTCCCAGCCTGCATCTCCAGCTGGTAGATCAGTTCTCTGAAGGGAGCATGGTGGGCAATGAGGGGAATATCTGCTTTGTAGAATTTGCCAATTTCCTGGGTGTAAATGCACCCACTGGAGGCAATTACAAGCTACTGATGTGACATCATTCGATGCAGTCCTGAACCGTCTCTCCAGAGGCTGCCTCCTTAGCTCTGGCACACCACCACCATAAAACCTCTCATTCCCTGCCCACCCAACCAGGAAGCACTCGAGAAAATGAGGAGCCCTGGATTCTTGTTATGCACCACTGCCTGGATGAGTCCTGAGCTGGGGACACCGGACTGTGATATTTTCAACACTTCTAAAAGAAGCCAGATTGCACTTTATCTGATGATGCGAGGCAGACACGTCAGGCAAGTATTTAATTGACCTAAATTCAATTATATTCTGTCAGAGAGAGAAGAGGAGAGGTGATTCAAACAGTGTGAGCAATTCTATCTGTCATCTTGCTCCATGACAGAGACCATGAGAGGCTGCTGGGATTTTCCGTCCCCTCCATCCCCCTCCACGCCCATCACCACGTGTGAGCATTTCGCCTCTCTGATTGTGATGCTGATGTAGATTATTATTTATTCCTCACCCTCCACGGTCCCTAAAAACAAGCCAACTACTGTCTTAATTGTCCAAGTGGATAAATAAACAGATTCATAGCAATGATGGAAGATAAAAGTGGTAGTGTTAGACTGGGGAAATTCTGCAGGCAATTTGGCTTCCCTGCCTTTGTTAGCTTTAGAACCCACTCTCTGAGTAAGAGGCAACTCCATTTACTTGCCTTCCTCACTTGGCATACAACCCCTGCTTGTATGCATATGTGCGCGCGTGCGCGCGCGCGCACACACACACACACACACACACACACACACACACACACAGGCTGCCTGAGAAGGGACAAGACCATGAGTGAAAGGGGGCAAAAGAAAAGCAGGGCAGGACGGGAGAGCTGCCAGCAGTTATTTAATTCCTACATCCGCCTTCCTCCTGCTGGGGCCACACGGTTGGGGCCCCTCCCTCACTCTGAAGAGGGTTTGGCAGAAGCGCACCCACTGGGCATGTGTGTGACTGACACTTATTTCACTCCTGTGTCCCTTGGAGGATGGGAGACAAGTCTGTGTGACTGACACGTGTCAGGCTGATCCACGTCTAACCACAACATGATTGATGACACATGGCTAATTGGATCACGGCTGACTGACACATGCTTTGTGGGCATGGCCCATCCAGCACACCTCAGCTTGTCTGAGGAGCACCAGTCTGATTAACGCAGGCTCAGCCCTCCAGTGGAGCTGGCATCTTGCCTGCAGTCCTGCCCTTGGGCTTCTGGAGAGGGGCTCTTTTCCCCACTAAGCCTGAAACAAAGAATGCATTTGCAGCTTGGCTGCAACAGCTCCTCAGCCCCTGGCCTGCCTGTCCTTCCACGCTGGACATCTGGCTCTGTCAGAGCCCAGTACGAGCCCTGTAATTCACTCAGACAAACTACAGATGAACTACAGGTTCACAGATGAAACCGGTCCCAGTGGGGTCCATTCTAGGCTTCTCAAGTGGCTTTTCAAGGCACCTTATGCCACCTTCAGAGTCTTGAAGCCTCTTTCCAGAGGCTGTAGCCACTCAGAGCCCTTGGGCAAAGGTCCAGCAAGAGAACTCCAGGTAACATGGAGACATGAAGATAAAATGGCAGAGGCAAAATATCCAGGGAAAAAAAGATATTTATACAGGACTTCATCTTTCTCCTGCCTTTGAACGATATTAACCTGACTTATAAACTTGTTTAAGGGCACAAAGTCCTTTCATATACTTTACATAATTTTCTCTTTATAATAACTAAGATTTGTATTTCTGCTTTGCAGAGGGAAGAAATTGACACCCAAAGATTTTTTTAAGCTAGTTGTCTAGGGTCTCACAGCCAGGACTCAAATGTACAATTCTCACTCCAATTCCCTCTTTGTGAGGAAGAGACTTATGCTGCAGTATGAAAATTTAAATCATCTTTTAGGAAGAACTTGACATCAACAAAGGCTGTTAGACCTGGGAATGAAGAAAAGACATGCAGTGGCTTTTAGCTAACATTCTTTAAGTGCAGGAAAATAATACCTGAGAAATGAAGATAAGATCAGCGTAAAGCCTGAGTGTTTTGTCTCTGGCAACAAAGGTTTGGGATTTGACCCAAGCCTTCCCTTGAAAATTAAACTAACTTTGGAGAGTCGAGTTGCTGCAAGAATCAACATAAAATTCCAGGTCAGACGTTAAATTATCAAGAGAAAGATAGAATCATACCAAGAAATGTTTGTGATAAATATTCCATGATGATTAAGTTAAAACATAGCTCTGAGTTTCTGAACAGTCAAGGCAAAGAGAACAACGGATGGGTTATGTGCTTTATATGACCTAATGCTGTGAGCTCAAGGGAGAGAGAATCAATTTCCTAGGGGAGAGCTAGCGGTCAATAAAACATATTCTTGATAATCACTTTTACAGTAACTCCTGGAATATCCCCATATTTGTCTTAAATAGTATGTGTTAGTCTCTCAGTCATATCTGACTCTTTGCGACTCCGTGGACTGTAGTCCACCAAGCTCCTCTGTCCAGGCAAGAATATTGGAGTGGATTGCCATTTCATTCTCCAAGGCATCTTCCTGACCCAGGGATCGAACCCAGGTCTCCCACATTGCAGGCATATTCTTTACCCTCTGAGCCACCAGGGAAGCCACTTTCTTACATAAAGTGATATAAACACAAAACAGTAAGAATGATGAGTCTTTTAAGAGGATTCTGTGGGGGATCAAGGTTCCATTGATGCAAATGATAGCTAGTCTCAATGAATAGATGAATAAAGCCTTGCGAATCCTGAGAGGGAAAAATTATGACTTCGTTCTTCCTAGAGCCACAGTCGCCTGATTCTGGCATTGGCTGCAGGCAAATGAGGCACCGCTGATGTCACTAGTGAGCCTACGCAAGACAAGTATTCTATGACTTCAAGTGAAAGTAGACTCCTAATAAAGAAATTGGGCAAATGGTGGACAAAAGTGATCATTTATAACGAAAACAACTACAATTTTTATTATTCTAAAAAATGAAATGTTGTTGAAATAACTACTGACAAAGCCAACAATTTGTCTTCCTAAATGGTCCTCAAGTAATTAAAAATTCAGTAAATCTCCAAAATATTGTCATGGCCCTAACCTTAAAGATTTCACAGCTAAAAAAATTCCAAAGTCCCTCTTTCACCTTGAAGGGTACTTATCTGCATATAAAGTGACCCCACAGCTTGGGTGGCCCATCATGTTCCCAATAATATGTTTTCATATGTATTACCAACTTCAGTTTGTGAAGTTGAACCATGTGAAAATGCCAACATTCCCCTGCAAAAATGGCAGTCTTACATGGTTTTTCCCAACAGATATTTGTAGAAATTTAGAGGAAATAGTGAGCTAGCTACTTGTAATGTCTCAATTATTTTACTTCCTCAGATGTATTTAAAATCACATTTTCTGGACAGTTATAAGGATTCCAAATATTGCTTTGTTCCCCTTCTGGTATCTTCATGAAATGATATTATTTAAATTCTTCTCATTAATTGTTGGCATCAAGACCTCATTTGAATTAATCTAACACTTCTCTGCCATGGTGGTTTCCCAGTCCCATGCGCCCATTCCCAGGACACATGGAGTCATGATTCTGTCCTCATGATCATTCAACTTCTCATTTAAGATAATCTTGTTTACATCTAACACTTGTTCTGTGAGTTCACCTCTCAAGAAATAATGATTGAATCAGTGTTAAATTTCTTTGTCTTTTCTGTTACCAAGTCCATCCAATGGCCTATACAATATCCTAAATTAGCATTGAATCAGCTCACTTCAGGTATCCTCAGGGTTCAAAATACAGTAATTTAGAGAATGTCCTTTAAATTGGATACATAATAAGGACTCAAATATAAGATGACCCATCTTCTCAGAGAGACTTTTTAGTGGGAGGAGCTGTCACTCCTCATATAAACATATTTGGAGACTACTTTCAATTTTGAGTACAAGCGTATAGCAATTAATCTTTTGGGAAAATTCAGCAGCAGAATGGCTCCCAGGTAACTGAGTGAATAAACCTTTTGAGTAGGATAATTTAATATTTCCCATTTGGGTGTCAAGATTTTTCTCTTTTTTTTTTTTTTTTTGCCAAATGCAGGTTTTCTTTTTGGCATAATTCACATTTAGCTCATTCTACCTGTTACCATTTAGCCTACAGGTTTGACTGCTTCCTCTTGTCTCCTGGGACTTGTGACTAACCTGGACATCCAGGGGGATGAAAGTAGACCGGTCTTGTTTCCTGTGGCCATAGGCCATGTTTCTAATTCACATAGAAACTGCATCAAATTATTGAAGGACACAGTCTTATTTTATGCCATTAAAAAATAAGAATTTGCTATTCGATCTCACAGTGAATTTAGGAAAAAAAATGAAAGAGAGAGAAGAGAAGGAGGGAGGAAGGAGGAGAGAGAATTAAAAGCCTTGGCTCAATGCTATTAAGATCATATGACTTGACCCATAAATGATTTATATATATGAAATCAAAGTCGATAATATATCAAGGGTCTTAGTTTATTTGTTCTAACCACTCTCTATTGAGTGAAACAGAGTCAAGCTGTGATCAATGGTCAAATAACTAAGTTAAAGCTGCCTTAGGAGAACATTAGAATGGGAGAGCCTGATCTGCAGTTTTTGAAGATGAAATGGCGCTGAGATTTCAGGGAATATCAACTGGACCAATTGTTTCCCAAACTTTAGACATTTGAGCATCATCCATACATTTTTTTCTATAGCCACATATTACCTGTACTATTATTATCTTAATCTTTCTCTTTTAATCATCTTCTTTTTGTTCACTTAAATTTATTTTCAAAGGAAACCTTATATTTCTATCATACATGGAGAATCAGCTCCACTAATTCTAATTAAAATACAAAAGCACAATCATGACTATCAGCAATTTTCTTTTCCCCATTCTCTGATTTCAAAGAGAAGGAATTTCTACAAAACACTCCTAGATTCTTGTCTATCCTTTCTCCTCTCCCCAGAGGGGTGAGAATTTACCTGGTGGGTGAGTTCAGTCCACATTTCTTGATTGGGTATGTGGAGCTAATTTATCAGAAATCCTAGTTTTTGTCTCTTTCTCCTTCCCTCTCCACCCAAACAGGAGTCAGGCAGTGATCTGGGTAGGTGGGTCTGCTCTTCAGACTCACATTCCCTGAGGTGGGCTTCCCACAATGCCAGCGAGGTGGGGAGGGCATTAGTAAGGATGCTTGAAGCTAACAAAACCAGGCTTCAGCTTAGCCTTTGTCATAATAAAATGTCATTGTAATCTCTCATCTGCCTTGTGCTTTATCTTTTTTTCTCAGTTGGCTCAGAATTCAAGTGAACGGATGGATCCATTATTATACTAAGTGAAGTAAGCCAGACAGAGAAAGACAAATATCATAGGATATCACTTATATGTGGAATCTATAAAAGTGATGCAAATGAACCTATTTACAAGACAGAAATAGACCCACAGACATAGAAAACAAACTTATGGTTACCAGAGAGGAAAGAAGGGGAGGGATAAATTAGGAGTTTGGGATTAACATACATAGATTACAATATATAAAATAGACAACCAACCAGGACCTACTGTATAGTGAAGGAAACTACTAAATATTTTATAATGACCTCTAAGGGAAAAGAATCTGGACAATAATATATATGTGTGTATATATACATACATACACTTTGAATACATATATACACTGAATCACTTTGCTATATACCTGAGACTAACAAATCATTATAAACCAACTATACTTCAACTGAAAAATGAAAAAGAATTCAGGGGGAAAGAGTAGGGTTGTACTTTATTGGCTCCCTCAAATCCTAAGAAATATTTTAAATTAAAAAAAATTATCAATGTGATACCTACAATTCTCTCACATACCAACAATGAGGCATTCGTCTCACTTTGGGATATGCTAATAATGGACAATGATTTGAGACAAAGAAATTAATCTTGGTTTTCTAGCTAGAATAGATTACACTTTACATTTACCTTGACAGATTCTATTCAAAGAGTTAATGATAATCATTTGTAATACTTGGGGCACTCAAAACTGAGAGCAAAACCTAAGGTATTCTTGTGGTCAGATGTTTTCTTCAGGAGCAGGGTGATAGTCAAAAGATTAAAAAGACCTGTACAACATTGGCTGTGACCAAGGAGAACAGATTCCAGCTGTGTATAACCAGGGTGGCCTCCTTCAGTCTGGGGGCTATAGCAACTTCTTGGAGGCTCTGCTACCCAGAGTGAGTTCTGCAGACCGGAACCATCACATTCCCTGGGAACTCTCAGAAATGTAGACTCTCAGGCCCCACTTCAGACCTGCTGGGTCAGAATCCACAGTTAACATGATCTTCAAGTGACTCCTACGTACATGAACACATGAGAAGTACCGTGCATTTCTTCACTTCTAAAAATCTGCCAGTGGGGAAGGGAGAAATAAGGTCTTATTGCTCATCAGGTATGAAGTTTCAGTTATGCAAGATGAACAAGTCTAGAGATGTGCTCTATAGCAGTGCATTTGGTAAACACTCTGGTACTGTGCACTTCAACTTTTGTTAAACGGATAAATCTCATGGTGAGTGTTCATACCACAGTAATATAATAGTAGGTCACAAAGGGACACAAAGAAACTTTTGGAGGTGATGATGAATATGATTATCACCTTGATGGTGGGATTGGTATGTGCATATGTCCAAACTCATCAAATTGTGTAAATGAAACACATGCAGGTTTTGAAATGCAGTTATATCTCAACAAAACAATTTTAAAAAAAGAAACAGTACTGAGGATTTTCCACTTCCCCAAAACAACAGCAACAAAAGCAAAAGCACCGCGAGGGGATATTAGTCTGCAGAACCCACCTGAAGTGGTGAGGCTCTCTGTAAGGCAGGCATGGAGACTAGACTAGTTCCACTAGACTCTGGAACTGGAAGAAAACTTTCCAGGCATCAAAGTTCTGTCTGCTCCCTCAACTGCCCCCTTTGGGCCTCTGGCAACAGCAGCAGTACCCCAGAATCTTATGTAGGTCCCTGGACAGCCAGGTACCAGGCCTCCCACTGACAGTGTTTGCTACCTCTCCACTGTCAAGAAACAAGTTATTTCCCGAAAAACTTTAGAGAGTGCCTGAGTTAACTTTCTCGGAGTGTTAAAGTGAAACCTTTGGCTATAAAATAAAGAAATGTAAAAAAGAAAGATCTACAGCAAATAGGGCAAATGTTAACATTTGTTAAATTTCTACGGCAGGTGCATGAATGTCTGTTATGCTATTTTTTTATATGTTTGAAATTTTGAAATTGAAAGATTAAAAATCTATTAAGTGAAAATAATAGATTCCCAGCTGAGATCAGAAAAATTGCCAAGGGAAAAACTAAAAATCATCCAAAACTCCACCGCCCAGATATACATTTGGGTGTTTATCCTTTTGGTTCCCTTTCTTGTTCAAAAGGAAATGTAAGACTTGCATTTTTTATTATAACTAGTCAAGCACATGCTTTTAACTCCTTCAGAAATTTCAACTGAAATGATCACAGGCAAATAAATAAAAATAAGTGGGTTGGGGTGGGTGGTGGTGGTGGTCAGACCCAGGAAACAGGAATCTTGCCAAGCAACAAACATAATGTGGGATGTCCACATAGAACCCCAGCTCAGGGTGATGGGGGCAGGGCAGGACACAGGCCTGTGGAGCTGAGTCTCCTGGCAGCAGGCCAAGCCACTGGAGGCACTTTCAGCACTGAGCTCCTAATGAGGGCACTTAGAGGAGAGGGCAGTGCCCTACTAACTTCTGCTGCCAAAATAAACTCAGAAAGGAAACTGCTTTGCCCAGCAGGAAACTTCTCTCCTCCAATGCTGACTCCCAGAAATTCACTTCCTACTCACCACAGGCAACCAAAGCCCCAACTAGCAAAGGAAAACTACAAAAATACAAGCTTCCCCATCTTCCGTTTGCCTGAGACAAATAGATCAAACAAGGATCTTGTGCGCTCACTGCCAGAATCTATTCTGTTTAAAATCCAGGAATGGACAAGATCTCTCTCTCTAAAGATGCAAAAGGAGAACAAAATTACAGAGGGGAAGGAAAAAACTAAGATTCGGGAATTTAAATCAAGATTGTGCTGAGACGTAAGCCAAGAATAAAGAATTATTCTTATTTCATATTTTCTTGTGATTTTAAAAGGCATTCACTCAGTTCAGATCAGCTGCTCAGTCACGTCTGACTCTTTGTGACCCCATGGACTGCAGCACACCAGGCCTCCCTGTCCATCACTAACTCCCAGAGTTTACTTGAGCTCATGTCCATTGAGTCGGTGATGCCATCCAAACATCTCATCCTCTGTCGTCCTATTCTCCTCCCGCCTTCAGTCGTTCCCAGGTTGTATGTAAAAGGCATTACATTTTATTTTTTTAAAAATGGTAATAAAGAAACATTGGTTTTAGCCAAAAGACTTAGTTTCCTCATCTATAAAAAGGGCTGTTAATGGTAGTCCTCACCTCACAGAATTCTCAGGAAGATTAATGTCAAAGATTAATATATGTCAAACATTTGGCAAAACAGTCACTCATATTACATATTCTTTAAAAAAACCCAACTTTTCTAATTTTAAAATGCAATGAACAACTTCTAGTTTCCAGAGGGTGGATTTAACCTACATGTTTATCTCTCTATTCCTTCCCCAAATTCCACTGAAGTGGTGAAAATTCAGAATCATAGTAGTAACCTTAGAAAAGAAAGAATAGGCAAGAAGTTCTGGGGAGTTCTTGCAAGATAGTAAATGGATGCAGACAGACTGACAGAGAACTCCACCAGGGCTGAGCACATCCTGTCCACTTTGTGGGCGAGGCCAGATAGCTCACCCAAGGCGCCTTGGCTGGCCGGCCCGTCATAGAAAGTAGTGCTGCCCTGGAGGAGAAGGAGGAGTGGACAGCAGGGGAGGATGCCCACTCTAATAAAGAATGAAATGAAATAAGCTCTTGAAGAATTTTAAAGTACTTCTTTGGATCCACAGTGTATGTTGATTTTTCATTTAGCAGGAGGAGTTGTTGGCAGGAATTACACAATGTGTGTGTGTGTGTGTGTGTGTGTGTGTGTGCGCGCGCGCGCGTGGGGAGGGGATGTGGATGTGGGTATGGGGGTGTACATCCCTGTCTTTGCACCCCTGGTCCTCAGGAGGGAATAAGATGGCAACTTGAGCAGTAGAGAGAGACGCCCTCCCTCCATCAAAGACAACAGCAGCTGTCCTTTGCGCCAGAATGTGTCATTTCAGACTCCTCAGCAGCTGTCTTCATTCCTCCAGGGTTTGAACATCTTCCCCAGAGCAGGAGGACTCCAAGAGACACTGTTGATTGTTAATAATTTCCATAATCCTCAGTATCAGCTACTAAGCCAGCAGCCTACTCCACACAAGCTAGAGTAATTTATAGTTGCAGTTAATGGGCTGTTTTATAGGAACCCACAATTATAATTGGATGTCAAGTGTTGTGAATCTCAGTGGATGGAAAGCGACAACCACTAGGGCCTGGTGTTTAATTTTTTAATGTGATTATTAAATTTCCCATCTCCCTGCTCTTCTATCTTCTCTCAATGTGGCTTCCAGCTGTGGCCCTGTCTTCACTCGTGCTGTCTTCTCCAGCCTACAGTTTTGACATCTCCTTCTGCTAAACCTGTTTCTGGATCTGTCTCTTTATATTGAGCATGGGTAGAAAGCCTGGACCCTACAGAAACAGGGCAGCTGCCAACTTTTCTGATTGGGAACCTCCCCCATAAAACAAACCCATCTAAGAAAGTATCCCAAGTCCTCAGGTTTGCTCATCTTGCTTTGCACACAGTACTTGGCCTGGCAGCTCTAGCCATCCAGAAGGAAACCATGGGTAGTCCCTGGCTCCTTCAACCCAAGGGCACAGGCTCTTGGAATGGACCACCTTGGCATGTTGCCAGCAGAATCTGTCCTTAGAGTTCTCCTGCTCCAGATTTGAGGACACAGATTAATCAGGAGTCACCAATAGCAAGTGTCAGGGAAGTGGTATAGTTGTTTGGGAAAGTGGCAAATAGATTGAGGAACCATTCAAAACAGGCTTTTCTATATCTACTCCTGGGTGAGGAGGAAGTATGGCCTTCTAGTCAGCATGAGGAAGACCATGCAACAGATGAGATGTTAGGGGCTGGTTGAGCAAGAGAAGGAAAGGACAACCATGGAGGGGCGGGCCAGGATATCACTAGCTGCGAGTGTCCCTGAGCCCCCCTGCCTTGTCCATCTCAGATTCAGCTCAGTCAAGAACCCTGTGTTCAAAGCCAGGTACAGAGCCTAACGGAGCACAAACTTAGTTCCAAGGCTAGCCAACATCCAAGCCAGGTGAGGACCCAACAATTTCCAGGGCAATTCAGACACAACCAAAGTCTAATCCAAGGATAACCCTAGAGCCCTCTCCATAGTCCATTCTCGAGCACTGCCAAACCCTCTGGAACAGTAGCCCTGAATTCAGTCTTGCTGGAAGTCCATAACCAGGGCCCAAATCCCAAGTACATGGCTGGATGAGGAAAAAGATGGGGAGTCAAAGACATCACATTACTGGAAACCATCATCCATTAAACATTCCTGAATCTAGAGCTCTCTGACCTAGCAATTCTCTGCTGAAAGGGAATTGTACTCTGAATAGATTTGTCTCATAGCTCCCCAACACCATAATTCTCTGGGGACTGAGGTTGTCTACCATTCAACTAGGAAATCCCAACTTCAGCAGAGGGCCCAGTGTAATACATGTTTGCTCAATGACTAGATGGAACATGGAGTCAGTTAAAAAGAAGGTGATCTTTGAGTCCATCAGACCTGGATGAGAATGCCTACTCTGCCACATCTTAGCTGTGTGACTGCGAGCAGGTCCCTTGCCCTCACTCTGCTGTGAAATAACGTGAGGGAAAAATGGAAAAAAAAAAAAAAAACAACAACACTATAAAAACCACCTGGCATAGAATGTCGGTTTCCTTTTTTTTCTCCAGGGGCAATGTCTCCGAGGCCAGTACTAGACAATATCTTTCCGTTCTATCCATCACGGACTGCAGAATCCTCAGAGGGTTTCAGATTCCTAGAGTCCTTGTGACTCACCGAATCTGCTTCACCATCCTGCTGCCCAGCTTTCTGCTGTGCATCATTTCAGGGTGGAGGCTCCATAGCTTCCTGTATTAGACATCTAATGCCACAGCAGGGCTGCGTAACAAACAACCGCAAAACTTCAGGGGTGTACGGCAATAAGCATTTATTGTTGCTCGTGAGTCCCTGGGTTGGCTGAGCCCATCCGTTCATCTGGGTCATCAGCTAACACGTGATCTGACGTGTCTGCAGTCCCCTGGGACCCTCAGTTCTACTCTGTGAGGTGTCTCACCCTCTGGAAGGCTGGCCTGGGCTACTTCACATGGCAGTGGTAGGCTTGCAAGAAATGAATGGCAGCCCACAGGAGCCCCTGAGGCCTGGTCTCAGACCTGACACACGACCACTTCTATAGTGAGTAACAAGGCCAGCCCAGTTTCCAGAGCAGGGGCATAAACTCTGCCTCTTGATAGGGGGAACTTCAGAGCCAACTTGCAAGTGAAAAGAATCCAGAGAAGAGAAGGACTGTGACCACTTTTGGTAATGAATCCACTATACCTTTTGGCCCTTCTTCAGTCTCTTTGCTTTTGAGAAGGGGGATAAAAGACTAGAAGGAATGATATGCTTGGACTAGGGTCAGAAACATTTGGGTTCTACCTCCTGTGTTAGCCTTTCTGAACCTCAGCTTCCTCATCTACACAGTGATGTCAACAGTAAGAACTGCAGATCCTTAGTCTAGTCCCCTGATTCTTTGGGGCATCCCCAACCCTCTGTTACTAAGAACAGGAAGAAAACTCTAAGTAGCAGATTGTCAAAATCACTTCTGGTGGTGGCCCTGAGCCTGCCTGCCCTACAAGGGCAACGACTGATACTCTATGCTGTCCTCAGATCCCAGGTCAGCCATGGCCTCCGTGTCCAGAGCCACGGTCATCAGGAGGTGGCCTTTCACTCTTTCCCAAGAAAATGGTTCTCCAGGAAGCTATCCCAACAATCAAAACGGAAGTCAATGTGGACAAGCAAGTGCATGATTTTCTATCCAGTCCATTTTCACCAAGGGCTGGGGGAGAAGCCAGAAGCATGCTCCAAGTCTCGTTTTCTCAAGGTAACTTTGGTACATCCACAAATGTTTCCCTGCTGCCCTCAACTACTGTCTATTTCCCCTCAAGGTGGTCCTAACTCGGCCACATACAGCTCCTTCCTTAATTACTACTTATTTCTTTTGCACTTTCCCCATTATAATGTTAATATCCTAATGCGTGAGTCTTATTACCTGGGCAACCAGAAGTGTTGCCAGTGTGGATTCAGTCTTGACTGAAACCTAAACTCTCCACTTGATTAAAAAGCACTCTTGAGGTCAAAGAACAAAAAACATCCCAGTTTCACATGTCTTATTTCTTGATTTTGTCTTTATCCAGACAGAACTTAGCTGACCTCTATGGTTTCTCCCAAATGCACTCCAAATGCACAAAATATAATTCATTTTACTTCTACTCAACAGCCACAATATCTTATCTCCTCCTATAAGCAGATTCCCCTCTGATCAATACTGCCTACTCAAGACCTGCCTCGTGGGGTTGGGGTTAAATGGATAATGCATTTAGATGCTCAGTATGGTACTCAGTACATAGCAAACAACTCAATAAAGATTAATGGCCAGTGTTACTATAACTGTTAATATTAGTGTCAGTATTAGTCTGTAACCATCCTCCTTAGAAGCCACCCATCTTTACATCAGTTGTTACCCCCTCACCCTATGTCTTCTCTGCAAGACAAAAACTTCCTCCCACCCCAGGCTGTTTAATACTCTCCTTTCAGGTAAACCCAGGTCAAGGAACTGTTTCTGTCTCAGCTGGCAAAGAAGCTCCAGGGCCAGGTCCAGAGGGGAAGAGAGAAGAGACCTCACCCAACATTTTCTCTCTTGACTTCTGACCCAAGCAGAGGTCAGTGCCGTGGGGAGTGGGTGGTCCTAGGGAGGTCCTTCCCTTCAGAACTAAGATGAGGAAACCAGCAGCTGGCAGGAAACGAATATGACACAAACGCTCTGCTGGAATAGCTATAAATAGGGAAAGTCAATGGAGTGGAAAGAAAAGCATTTAACAGCTAAGTGTGCTTTGCAACAGCAGGCTCACACCTCATTTTATCAGACATTATTTACACAAAAGAAGGTGTGATGGTGCTTATGGCATCATTAGGCATGGATTACTTCCTTAACTGTGAATACAGAAGCCCAGGGGGAGGCGACCACTCTAGAAGTCCTCAAGGACACCAGGGAAGCCAGGCACAGACTCAGTAGCCCCGGAGTCAACTGGAAATGCCCTCATCACCCCCTTAATCATCACCCCCACCACCAAGTTCTCCACTCACCAATAACACATATAGAGTTGATACGAATCTCTGAATCAAAAGTCAGGATTGCAAGAATGATCACACCTTTCTATTCTTAATAACCAGCCTTACTGGCACGGCTAGTGTAATCAATCTGTTACCTGTACAGCCCCAACAGTGCCCAATGCTCAGAAGAAAGTTGGTTTAATACTCTGCTGTGGCTGTGGATGTTTCTTCATAGCTTTTTAACAAGATATCCTGCATTTTCATTTTGCACTAACTGGGCAGTAGACATCTCTTACAGTTTAGAGCACTTGAATGTAGAAACTAGTGTTTGCTTCTTGTGTGAAGGCTGCATGCTCACTAACATCCATTAATGAGGAGGGTATGAAAAAGCTGTAAGGGGAGCAAACTTTGCCATCCCCAAAGTCTCTTTGGCATGTGGGTCATTTGATTGTTTTAGCCCAAAAGATGACTCAGGAAGAAACTTTGACCTTTCCTTAACTGCCTTAGAGAATTTAGAGGAAGGAGCTAGTCCAGGAAGGATCCTGTCACCAAAGATAACGATAGTGTGAACCAGGTGGGATAGACAGAGAAGTTCTCTGTGTTCCACTGTCTCTGCATATCCCAGGAAACATTTGTTTACCAAACATTTGCTTTTCCATCTTCATGTGACTTGCCTTCCTCCCCTTTAAAATCCCAACTACCCCCAACATCCTCTTTTGTCTTTAGCTGAAGACAGTAATTTAAGGTGAGAGTTTCAGCCACGTTGGTGAGTTATTCATTTTCCTGGATCTCTCCTATGTATACATGTTATTAAACTTTTGTTTAATTTTCTCCTATTAAAAAAACCTTAGTAAGGTTTAATAACCCTTAATAAGGCTCAGCTGTATTCCCCATTCTGAGCTTCATGGTTCAGGAAGGGACCTCCATCTCTGATTCTCAGCCCTCCCCCAGCTCACCCCAGGCTATGCTGTCAAGGATCTGGGGTCGGACACAGTGCCAAGGCTGGGGGCACAGGATCTTCCGGTATCAGTCACCTCCGAGAGCTCTCTTGTTCCATCTGTGTGTTCCTTCTGCAGGGAGTTTGCCCTGCTGCTTTCTCCCCAGGCATAGGACACAGGGGTCTCTGGCAATGCTGGGAGCCCAGGTCCCTTTGGTCTTATTTCCTTGGACATATTATGTAACCATTTCTCCCCGGGGTCATTCTGTCTTCCCACTGCTCCACGGGTCTGCTAGCCACTCTCATACTCCAGCCTGGGGGATATCTTTCTTTCTTAATCTGAGGAAAACCCCCTCTGTCTTTCCTGAGCCTCTCAAGCCGCTCTGCTTCCTTCCACAAACCCATCCTTAACTTGTTTAGGTTTTCAGAACAATGGCAGAAATCTCAGGGGATACTTCGGCCTTAGCCCTGACACATTCCTCTCCAGAGGCAACCAAACGCCAAATTTGCTACCTGCCTGCCTGGGAGGAAAGAAAAGGGAGAAAATGCAAATACTTGTCCACAATATTATCCAAACACTGTGTGAAGTCCCTTCAGTCATGTCTGACTCTTTGCGACTTTCTGGACCATAGCCCGCCAGGCTCCCGTCTGTGGGATTCTCCAGGCAAATATACTGGAATGGCTTGTCATGCCCTCCTCCAGAGGATCCGCCCAACCCAGGGATCAAACCCACGTCTCTTATGTCTCCTGCATTGGCAGGCAGGTTCTTTACCACTACTGCCTCTTGGGAAGCCATCCAAAGACATCCAAAGCCATTTAAGAATCTCTGTCTACATGTTCTATCCACCCAGGCAGTCTCTCCTTCCAGGAACACACCTAGACATTCTGAGGGTTGATGGCTTGTTTTAACTAAGACTTGAAGATGGTCGCTCGCCCACCCGCTGCTGGATCAGGTTGTCGGTGCTGGAGTGTGAGGCGGTCCAGGGAGGAGGTAAATTGTAGATTCTTTGGAAGCTCAAGACAGTTGGGCAGGACCCTCACGGGCTGACCTCATCCTGCAGCTTCTTTCCCACATCATTCTCTCTTGCATTTCAGAGACTCCTTGAAAGAATAAAGCCACCACACTGCAGACTGGCATTATTTCTATCAAATGCCAAGCACCAGTTTCTATTGCCTGGTGTAGGAACTTTCTAGAAAGATGAATGCCCACACTTCCTAGCTGTCTTCTCAGGATGAGCTCGAGCTTAGGTTTCTAACAGGTCTCTTGGGAGGGCAAAGATTCCACCAAACTCTCCAAATTCTCCCTGGATCTGAGTAAAGCCAGTCTCGGAGGTGGAAGTGTTGACTGGATTCCCCACCCAGCACCCCAGTGATACCAGCTTCTGCTCAGTTCCCTCTAGGTAATGAGAAATTTATTACTTCTAAGACAGTCAATTTTGGTTATCTTTGGACAGTCAACTATGACTACTAACTTTTCCCTAAGAAAACTATCTTTAAACCAAATAGAAGAGTCTATATATCTCTCACTTGAATGTATTTTCCTTTAATGCAAAAAGAGTTGGAAATTTAGAAAATAAATGTCTTAACAAGAATCAGAGATGATTCCTGGTGCAGTATCTTCCATTTTCTCTCATTTTTGCTTCATTTACTAAATGATCTTTGGAGAAGGGACTCCTTTTTGAGGAAAGATGTCAGTGAGCTCCTACACTTGCTTTATGACAGAGTGTATCAGTCAGTATAAGCCTGCTGCTGTAACAAACAACCCCAACAGTCCAGTAGTTTAATGATAAAACTTTATGTCTTTTTTACAACATAATTGTGGCAGGGTAAATTCTTTGCCACTCCTCCAGTTGAAAGCTGGAGAATTTTCCCCTTAATTTAAATCTGAACTGGCCCTTATGACTCGTTTGACCAGTGGAACTTGGCAGAAGTGATGCTATGCCAGTTCACAGTGCAACCTTTAAAGAGGCTGCACAGTCTCTGCTTGTACTCTTGTGCGGAAGCCTGATACCATATAAGAAGTCAGATTATTCTGAATTTGCCATGCTGTGAGGAAGCCAAAGCTGGCATGAAGAGAGGTCACATGGGAAAAAGAGAGTCAGAGAGGGGGGTGCTGCCCACTACCCAGATGTGTCAGCCACCCTAGCATCAACATGTGAATGAAGACGCCATCGTGAACATTCCAGTCCCATTCTATGCCTGCCCACCTCACCTTAGCTCAAGCTCCGAGTGACCTCCACAACACCATCCTTCTTGACCATCACCCAGATGAGATGACCCCAGCCACTGTGAAGAGAAATGCAGACAACAGAGCCTCATGGAAACAGCTCAGACCCCTTTAGTTTTCTAAAGCTGACACCCCCAGGTGTGTGTGTGTGTGTGTGTGTGTGTGTGTGTGTGTGTGTGTGATGGTGATGTTACACATACACATCTTTGCCCTCCCACCTGTCACCTGGATCTTTAGGCAGGAGGCCCTAACAGGAATTATTTCTGATTTAGGTTACAGGATCCCAGAGCCAGGATATCCAGAGGTCAGAGATGACCCCAATCGAGGGTCAGCAAGGCCCCAGAAAAACATTATACATAAACTCACTGTTCAAAATCCCTAAGTTTCATTGTATTTTATTTTTTGCCTGATCTTATTCAAAATTTCTTAAGGCTATTTTGGTTGCTCTCCAAACAAATCATTTTCTAAGCCATGGATAATTCACTTTCCAACTGATTTGTTGCTTAATAAATAACTCCTGCCTTTTAGTTACTGAATTCTCCCAGGTGCTTTGTAGTGACAGGCTACTAGCGTACCGTTAAAAGCCAAACTCTCCACCTGCAATGCAGGAGATCTGAGTTTGATCCCTGAGTTGGGAAGATCCCCTGGAGGAGGGCATGGCAACCCACTCTTGCCTGGTGAATCCCCATGGACAGAGGAGCCTGGCAGGCTACAGTCCATGGGGTCACAAAGAGTCAGACATGACCGAGCAACTAAGCACACACACACACAAGGGTCAAACTGCCTAGGTTTGAATTCACTCTGCTATTTACTCTATGTGGGACCTTGGACAAGTTGCTTGACCTCTCTGGTTCTCTGTTTCTTCATCTGGAAATGCAAGTAAGAGTATGTACCTCATAGAGTTACTGTGAGGACTGACTTAATATGTATCAAGCAGCTGGTATAGTATCTGGCACAAGTGTAGCTATTATTGATGAGAGTGTGCCCAGCAGGGAGCAGGGCACTGCTGAGTTCTAAGGCTGAATTGGCTTGGAGTCTGACTGGTTCCAGGATTTGCCAGTGATGGTGGTTGCCCTAGACTGGGTGTCCTAGAAGCAGGCCTTGAAACGAGGATTCACATGAAAGTCATTTACCAGAGACGCTCTCAGAAGCACCCTGTGGGAGGCAGGAATGTGGGCCCGGGAAGGGAAGGGTCTGAGTGTGGGCATGGCATCGGGCAGAGTAGTTTCTGTTTATGTAGCACAACCTAACTGTAGGCAGACGATACACCTTCACAGTGCATGTGCTGCAGGCTTAGTGAGAGCTAAGTTTTACTGAGCAAATGCCATTGTTCTAGGTACTGTGCCAAGTACTTACCGTAGTTTATCTCATCTGATTCTCAAGATCTGATGAGCTATCACATTATCACAATTGATACTAACAGGCAAATGATACACCAGAGTTTCCATTTAAATAAATGTCTGATGATGTTTGGGGCTTCCCAGGTGGCTCAGATGGTAACACATCTGCCTGCAGTGCAGTAGTCCCGGCTTCAGTCCCTGGGTTGGGAAGATCCCCTGGAGAAGGTCATGACAACTGACTCCAGTATTCTTGCCTGGAGAATTCTATGGACAGAGGAGCTTGGCGGGCTACAGTCCACGGAGTTGAAAGGAGCTGGACATGACTGAGTGAATGAGCACGCACTGATAATGTTTAATTTACTAAATTCTACAGATGAAAAGTCTCCAAGACGTATTATCTTCCTCTAAATAATGGCTGAGAAGACATGCACGTTTATTTATCAACGTGCTGGGTGATGCAAACTTCTCTAGTGCAATGAAACCTGGGACATGTTTATCTGCAATAACTGCAGGGTTATTCATTCTTAAGTGAGGCAATGTGTAATTGTGATGGAGCTTGAAGCACTTGCTCTGGCAAGGCCCAAGGTCAGTGGCAGCCTGGAGGTTTCATCCTGAGCACCAAACCTTGATTGAATAGCTGGTACTTGGAAAAATAGTCGAGGTTATCTAGGTTTAGCAGAATAGACTGCCGTGATCACGCCCGCATGGCTATGGTGCTGGATTAGTCACTAAGTCTCCTCCGACTCTTGTGACCCAACGGACTCTAGGCTCCTCTGTCACTGTCTTAGTCCCTTTAGCTGCTATAACAAAAATACCATAAACGGAGTGACTTATAAACAATAGAAATTCATTCCTCATGGCTCTGGAGGCTGGGAAGTTTAAGGTCAAGGCACCCAGCACATTATGTGTCTGCTAAAGACCAGCTTCTCAGTTCACAGCCAGTCCTCTTCTCGCTCTGTCCTCACATGGCAGAAGGGATGAGAGAGTTCTCTGGGATCTCTTTTATCCCAGTCACATGGGCTCCCTCCTCATGACCTAATCACCCTTCCCAAGGTCTCATCTCCCAGTATCACCATGTTGGGCATTCAGTTTCAACAAATGAATTTGGTGGGGAGGGGGGTGGGGCACAGTATGCAGACCAGGGCAGACTGGGAATGAACTGTATGTGCCAAACCTGTAAGAGCACATCACCTTGAGGAAGCTTACTCTAATAATTTCATTTTGCAGATGAGCAACCTGAGACCCAAATGAGTCATTTACCCAAAACTGCAGTGAGAGACAAAGCTTGGATCATACACCTACACCTAAGCTTGTTGAGTCCAGGGCGCATGCTGGCAACCACTGTGGTATTCTGACAGTCTCCTAACTTGACACCAGCCCCTGCCTGCCTTCAGGGAACAGGGCATAACGGGGATTACTGCTGCCTTTAGACCCAAGATCCAAGTTCCATTCCTACCAACCCTAACACAACACACTCCTGCCAACCCCAGTGCTCCTGGGTACAGGGGTCCCAGCCTCCTGGAGGACAAGCAGGCTTTGAGGATGCCTGGCTTCAGCCCTGCCAGTCCAGTCCAGCAGTCCAGGGCATGTCTTTGCCTTGGCTCACTCCCCCGTACCCCTCTACCCTTCCCACCCTCCTCAATCATGGCAGCGCCAGCAGTCAGGGAGTTGGTGGCCCAGCGTGCCAGCGCTCCCCTCCCCAGACCCAGGGCTCAGCTATTGATCCTGGCCCGCTCCCCGCAGCTGCCTCTGCCAAGAGAGGCAATTTACCACCAACTACGCGGTCACGGGAGGGGCCCAACCGCCCACAGGCGCTTTTACGCTGCTATAAAAACCATTTAAAGGGCCACTTTGTGAGCCACAGCGCGGAGGAGGAGGAGCGAAGCAGCGGAAGCCGCGGACCCACAAGCCCTGAAGCCTCCTTTCGAGCCCGCAATCAGGGCGGGGTGGGTGTGTGTGTGTGTCTGTGTGTGAAGGTTCTGGAAAGCCCCAGAATCTTTTCTGCCCGCTCCCCCATCTTCGGAAGAGGCTGCAGGAGCTGCGAGGCCGGGCCCCAGGGGAACCGCCCCGCACGCCGCCCGAGTGGGCAGGGCCAGAGCAGGATGCCCACTGATCTTTGTAAGTCAGATCACAAAGCCCGACCCTAACCCTCTGATCACCGCTAGGTGCCTGCGCCCTGCTCTGTGCCATGCAGCCCAGTGCCCCTTGCTCCCCCTTCCGCCTCTGTAGCCTCTCTGGAAGGGAGTCTGTACAAGTATCATCATGCCCACCTCTCAGAGGGAAAACTGAGGCTCCAGGAAGTTAAGTGACTTGCTCAGGATTTCACAGCCTGGATTTAAACTCGGATAGTCCACCTCCAAAGCCAATGGTCTTAATCACCTAAAGACTTTTGTCTTACCCACACTGTGATAAAAGCCATCACTTCAGCCTCAAAAGCCAGCTGCATAAGGACGACTTGGTTTACCAGCAGCTGAAGTGAAAGAACCTTCGGTTATAGGTAGGGAGCCATTAACATCACCCCGTCCCCAGCCCCAGCCCCAGCCCCAGCCCCGCCCCCAGTGCATTTCAGGCTATTCCTGTTTCTCAGGTATGTTGGCTCCTAAATGCCCTTCCCACTCTCCTCTGCCTGTTCAGCTAGCGCCACCTGCAGGTGGAGTTGGTCACTGTTTCTTTGGGGCCACCAAAAGAAATTTACTTTCATTCAGCGCGTTTTTCCACAGACATTTATTGATTTTTGCTCTGTGCCAGGAACACGGAACTGGGCTGGAGGCCGCGGGTCACAGGTACTTACAGTCTAGCAGGGAGACAGACATTTAAACAGGCAATTATGCAGGACAGACGGATAGTGAAAAGGGGAGAGAAGCGAAGGAGCGCTGCCAGAGGAGGGCTGCCCTTACTCAGCCAACCTCTCCCCAGGCGCCTTGAGCTGCTACATCGGTGTCATCCCACCAGAGAGACCAAGGGGCCCTTCGACTGAGAGCCCTCAAATTCCGCCTGGCGCTCAGGACCCTTAGTGATGCTCAGGACCCTTAGTGATCCTTAGCGGAACCCTTCCTGCTCTCGTTCTAGATCGATTGGTCCTTAGAAGAAGCAGCTCCTCCTCTTGGGCTGAATCTAACTTGTCTGCCTATAACCTGGGTTCCACACCAGCCTGGGTTTTCTAAGAGTTAGCTGCACAGATGGTCCCATCTCTTGAATCATCAATATTTTTTCATTCTCCCTCTGCCCCTAAGCATAATTCAGTGCCCTGAGCTAAACAAAGGACCCTTGGCCGTGCCACCATCTTTTTCACTGCTACACTTCTCCGCAAAAAGTAACCTCTGTGCAAAGCCCCTGTATCCTCACTCTAAGCCAATGTGTCTAATGCCAACAAGGCTACCCCTCTTTAAGCATTTTGCTGTCTGCCAGCTGTGTGTCATTTTACATGCATGAGTTCAGCCATTTCTAACAGTCGTGTGAATTATGATCAGCCTTATCTCACAAATGGAGATCTGAGGCTCTAGAAAGAGAGGGTGAAATAAATGGCTCAGTTATACCACTGGCCTCAAATCCTGCCTCTAACCATCTAGGTTTAATGAACTCTCCATGGGGACAGCCACTCATCATTCCCTACTGTACCCCCTGGTAGGTTTGAGGCACTTGATAAATATTTGTTAAATGAATAGATGTTCAAACCCTTTAATGACTTTTGCCATTAATGATATTTTCTGCAAAATTTTATAATTTAGTAATACATACATTTGGTAGTAAGGTTATATGTATCATTGTGTCTCAGAGTCCCTGGATTCCTTTATGAATTAAGTATTTTGAAAAATAAAATAGAGTGGAATTCAATATAATTCTCAACCCATCTATCTTGTGTCTTCATCCTTGCTGTCAAAATGCCAGTGCCTTCTTAAACAGGAGAGAATGCAGGCTACATATTAATTTGGTTTAGCTCCTGGAGTACACTCAGGCATGCACAGCACAAAAAAAAAAAAAAAAAAAATCAAGGAGACAAATAATCAAAAGGGATGAATCTGGTAAGTCCTGTATTAAATAATGCAAGTCTGAAAATATTTATTGGGATAAACATACACATTAAAGAAAGATTATTCAGCAGACAGAAGGAAAAAAGATATTCATGAGAATAAACTAATACACATTCAGAAAATATTTCAAAGAAACTAAAAATTATGTCAAAAATTCTCTTAGGCAAATCAAAGGAAATCTCCTGATAGTTATATGTACAGGCAACCAGGTGAATTAGTTTCACATTAGTTGCCACCAATCAGAATGGGTTAGGTTCCGCTGCAGTAACAACCCTCAGTTCTCAGAGGCTTAACACAGCAAAGGGCACACTCCACACTTGCTCACTCCACACTTTCAACCTGGGTTGAGTGAAGCTCTGCTCCAAGTTATCTTTATTCCAGGACCCAGACTGATAATACAGCTTCTACTTGGGATATTATTGAGATGTGGTAAACCATGTACCTAACATCAAGAGGAATGGCAGATGTCACTTCTGCTCACATTTGACTGCCAGAAGCACATACTGCTTTATCTGAACTCAGAGAACAGGCATGTATAACTCTCCTGCAGGGAAGGTTGCACATAACCCCTGAGCTCAGACAAACTGGATTTAGGTAAATGGGAATCCCACCTGGGTTTCTCAGGTGGCTCAGTGGTAAGAAATCTGCCTGCCAAGCAGGAGACACGGGTTCGATCCCTGCGTTGGGAAGATCCTCTAGCGGAGGAAATGGCAACCCACTCCAGTATTCTAGCCTGGGAAATCCCATGGACGGAAGAGCCTGGCAGGCTGCAGTCCATGGGGTTTCAAAGAGTCAGACACAGCTGAGTGACTGAGCATGCCAACGTGCAAATGGTTAACACTATTTCCTTCCTCTCCTCCGTATACATTCCTCCTTTTAGGTTACAAATTTTAACATGCATAAAACCACTGGGAAACGAGTTACAGTGCAGATTTCTGAAATCTACCTCCAAAGAAGCTGATTTTGAAGGTCTGAACTGGTCCTCTAGGATCTGCATGGTCCCTACAGGTAAACTTAATGTCTAGTGGTAGGAGGAGCATTTTGAGCAACACTGATCTAATCTCAGATGAAACTTGCTATGTGGATCCTTCTCATATCAAATGACCTTTCCTCACTCCTTGCTCAAGATGGATACAACCAAAATCCCTCAGAATATCTGTAACTTAGAAATTTAAGAGACACAACAACTACACGCAATGTGGAATTCCTGGACTGGATTCTGAAACAGGAAAAGGGCATTCGGAGAAACATTGACTAACACTGCGCTTCCCTTGTGGCTCAGCTGGTAAAAAAAATCCACCTGCAATGTGGGAGACCTGGGTTTGATCCCTGGGTTGGGAAGATCCCCTGCAGAAGGGAAAGGCTACCCCACTCCAGTATTCTGTCCTGGAGAATTCAGTCCATGGGGTTGCAAAGAGTTGGACATGACAGAGTAACTTTCACTTTCACTTTGACTAACATTAGGGGAAATTTGACAGAACCATACTGATGTTAATTTCCTGGTTTTGAGACTCAAACTGTGATTATGTAGGATGTTAATGTTAGGTGAAACTGGATGAAGAACTGGTTAACTAATGTTAGGTGAACTGGTACATAGGAATTTTCTACACTTTTTTTTTTTCAACTTTCTGTGAATTTAAAATTGTTTCCAAATGAAAAGTTAAAAACAAAGTTATTATAAAGATGTTCATCTCATGGGATCATGGTGATGTTAAAAGAGATTATACACGTAAAGAACATGGTGCTATATTGTACAATCTGTCTACTGCTCCCTACAGAACCCACGTAATGCCCTGCCTTCTGCAGGTACTTTCTCTACAAGTGCTTGACATGTTGAATTAGCTTGAGAAAAAGGAAAAACAAACGAAGTTTATGTCATACCACTTCATTCTTATAATAACTCTGTGAAGACGGTGTTTTACCTTCGTTTTGCAGATGAGGTCTTGGAAGTACCAAAAGGTTTACAGCTCACAGGCTTGAATGCAATTTGTTTCTGCCCTGGCTAAAGTGAAAGCACTCTCGCCCACAGCACTTCCAGCCCCGGGGAACAGCTGTTCGCTCTCTCCAGCACCACCCTCTCCAGCTTCCTGGTCTGTACTTTCAGAAAACAAGGCTGCTTCTGCCAGTTTCCTGCTTCAGCATTTGGATTTCATTAGCAAGCACAATTCTAATTGAACTTTTATTCACTACCCACAACTTGGCAATTAATCAAGCTTCTCCCAAGCTCAGAGCCTATGTTCACTTCCTTTCACCAAGAGAGAGAGAAAAAAAGGAACAAAACCTCAATCCTCATTCCTAGGGCAATGTACCCTGCTCTTGTGCTGGTTTCCACATCTCCCTGTGTTCCCAGGACACCGTGCACTTAGTAATTTCTAAAGAAGATTGTTAGATTCAGATGGTAATCACAGTCCCCTTCTAACACATTCCCTGGACTCCTGGCCTCATTAGAAATCCTCTCATCACTTGCTTCCAGCCTCTCACTTGCAAGTAAATGCTGGTGTCTGCTCTCCTTCCTGCCAGAATCTCAAGACACTTCGTTTACTTTTTTCTTAATGTAACATTTATTGTTGTCTCCCCGGTTCTCTGATTAAAGACAGAATAATGTTTCTTGCAGAAAAATCAGAAAATATGAAAAATCACAAAGAGGATAGAAATGAATCATAATGCCACCGGCCGAAAATAAGCACAGCTAATATATGGAGATGCAAGTGATCTTTGATTTTCTTAAATACAGCTTTTGTGTAGATTTCCCATTAGATGTCAAAACTCCTAATGCAGACATCCAAAATGCAAGTAAAAACAGGGTTAGTATCACCACATCACATAATTCCAGGGTATAACATTCGTATTAGACTATGGGAATGATACCCTCTGAACTTGTGTAGTTCAGAAAGTGTGCAGGTGTTCTTGGTAATCGTGTACAAGGCCTGAGCCTGGAAATTGTAGGTGAACTAAAGGATGAGGGCAGCGCCTGAAAATTGTTGTAACAGAGGGATCTGACATTGTATAGGAGGCGGTGACCAGAACCATCCCAAAGAAAAAGAAATACAAGACGGCAAGGAGGGGGAGGCCTCATCCTTTGTCTGAGGAGGCCTTACAAATAGCTGAGAAAAGAAGAGAAGCAAAAGGCAAAGAAGAAAGGGAAAGATATACCCAACTGAATGCAGAATTCCAGAGAATAGCAAGGAAAGATAATGCCTTCTTAAATGAACAATGCAAAGAAATAGAAGAAACCAACAGAATGGGAAAGACTAAAGGTCTCTTTGACAAAACTGGAGATATCAAGGGAACATTTCCTGCAAAGATGGGCACAATAAAGAAACAGTAAGGACCTAACAGAAGCAAAAGAGATTATGAAGAGGTGGCAAGAACACACAGAACTATACACAAAATGTCGGACCTGGACAATCACGATGGTGTGGTCACAAACCTGGACCCAGACATTTTGGCGTATGAAGTCAAGTGGGTCTTAGAAAGCATTACAACAAACAAAGCTAGTTGAGGTGATGGAATTCCAGCTGAACTATTTAAAATCCAAAAAGATGATGCTGTTAAAGTGCTGAACTCAATATGTCAGCAAATTTGGGAAACTCAAGAGTGGCCACAGGACTGGAAAAGGTCAGTTTTCATTCCAAACCCCAAAAAAGGCAATGCCAAAGAACATTCAAACTACCACACAATTGCGCTCATTTTACATGCTGACAAGATAATGCTCAAAATCCTTCAAGCTGGGCTTCAGTGGTATGTGAACCAAACTTCCGGATGTACAAGCTGGATTTAGAAAAGGCAGAGAAACCAGAGATCAAATTGCCAACATCTGTTGGGTCATAGAAAAAGCAAGAGAATTCCTGAAAAACATCTACTCTGCTTCATTGATTATGCTAAAGCCTTTGACTCCGTGGATCACAACAAACTGTGGAAATTTCTTAAAGAGATGGGAATCCCAGACCACTTACCTGCCTCCTGAGAAACCTGTTTGCAGGTCAAGAAGCAACAACTGGACATGGAACAACAGACTCATTAAAAATTGGGAAAGGAGTATGTCAAGGCTGTATATTGTCACCTTGCAGATTTAACTTCTACGCAGAGTACATCATGTGAAATAGCAGGCTGGATGAATTACAAGCTGGAATCAGGATTGCCAGGAGAAATATCCACAACCTCAGATAATGCAGATGATACCACTTTAATGGAAGAAAGAGAAGAAGAATTAAAGAGCCTCTTGAAGGTGAAAAAGGAGAGTGAAAAAGCTGCTTAAAAGTCAGCATTCAAAAAACTAAGATCATGGCATCTTGTCCCATCACTTCACGGCAAACAGATGGGGGAAAAGTGGCAACAGTGACATTTTATTTTCTTTGGTTTCAAAATCATTGCAGATGGTGACTGCAGCCATGAAATAAAAAGACACTTACTTGCTCCTTGGAAGAAAAACTATGACAAACCTAGACAGCATGCTAAAAACCAAAGACATCATTTTGCCAACAAAGGTCCATCTAGTCAAAGCTATAGTTTTTTCAGTAGTCATGTATGGATGTGAGTTGGACCAGAAAGAAGGCTGAGCACCCAAGAACTGATGCTTTTGAACTGTGGTGTTGGAGAAGACTCTTGAGAGTCCCTAGGACAGCAAGGAGATCAAACCAGTCAATCCTAAAGGAAATCAGTCCTGAATATTCACTGGAAGAACCAATACTGAAGCTGAAGCTCCAATACTTTGGCCACCTGATGTGAAGAGCCAACTCATTTGAAGACACTGATGCTGGGAAATATTGAGGGCAGGAGAAGGAGAGGACAACAGGGAGATGAGATGATTGGATGGCATCAGCGACTCAATGGACATGAGTTTGAGTAAGCTCTGGGAGACAGTGAAGGACAGGAAAGCCTGGAGTGCTGCAGTCCATGGAGTCACAAAAGGTCAGACACCACTTAGTCACTGAACAACAAGACAGAAATATGAGACCTGAGATCAGAACCCTACGATTTTCTTTTTCAAAGGGAGCTAGAAATTGGGATTTTTAAATAAAATAACCAAAATTTTAAATGCTAATTCAATTTTTAAAACCCACTGTGCTAAACAGACAGGCCTAATCTGGACTTTGGGGTATCTGCTGCTGCTGCTAAGTCACTTCAGTTGTGTCTGACTCTGTGCAACCCCATAGATGGCAGCTCACCAGGCTTCTCTGTCCCTGGGATTCTCCAGGCAAGAGTATTGGAGTGGGTTGCCGTCTAGTGACTGAAAATGGTTTCACATCATCCCAGGGCCTTCCACTCTCCCAGTCCAGCTTCTCTCCCTCCTACTTCTACCAAATATTGTGCCAACTTTCACATACTGTGCATGAGGGCTCATTTCCTCACCCCTTGACCAATAGTAGATTCAGAACTAGATTGTAGGACAAGACACCTAAACACTCAACTGAGGCATCAATCACAGCATCAGTGGAGGACTCAAGTGTTACTGAACATTGTATTCACCAAAATTCCTCTCAAGGAGAAGTTCATGTATGGCTGGACGGAATATGCTGATGAGCCATTTGTAGAGGAGGAGTGAAACACTTCAAAGAGGCTTATTAAGGACCAAATAGGTGGGCTTTAACCACTGTCTGGGAAGGGTAGTTCCAAATAACTGCAGGGATGTTATTTTGCTCAATGGGCATGCAAGTTCAGGGTCAGAGCTGAATTGTTGGGGCACAAAGAGAAAGGCTGAAGACTACTGTGAATTGTCCTCTTTTTCCAGTCCTCTACTTAACACTCAGCCACTACACTTAATAATGACTGAGTATCAGTTTAATCATGTAGAGTATTTTGTATTAACTGGAAGAACATATGTGATAAGCCAATAACTGAAAAAAAGCACACTGAAGAGCAATATATTTTGTATTCCCCACTTTTTGAAGAAACCCTTTTAAAAGTGAAGGGATGAATTGGGAGATGATTGGGGTTGACATGTACATAATACTATGTATAAAATAGATAACTAATGAAAACCTACTTTATAGCACAGGGGGCTCTACTCAATGCACCATGGTACCCCAAAGGGGAAGGAAAGCCAAAAAGAGAGGGGATTTATGCACACATATAGCTGATTCACTTTGCTATACAGCCGAAACCAACAGCATTGTAAAGCAGCTATACTCCAATAAAAGTTTTTTAAAAACCTGTGTAAGTACTCATATGTTTCTAGATGTCTATGAAAGCAAAGGAAAATATGGAAGACATACATTAAAAAAAATTATCTTATTGAAGTCTAGTTGATTTACAATGTTGAATTAATTTCTGCTGTACAGAAATATATAAATAGGTATTCTTTTTCCTATTGTTTTCCAGGGTGGCTTATCACGGGATACTGAATATAGTTGCCTGTGCCATACAATAGGACCTTGTTGTTTATCCATCCTATATATAATAGTTTGCAAATGCTGATCCCAAACTCCCAACCCATTCCTCCCCCACCCCCAATTTTCGATAGTGTTTATTAGGGATAATTAGTTTGTATAGAAGAAGAAAAGATTGTTGATTTTACTTTAATGCTTGACTCATATCAGTTGTTTGAATTATTTCAACAAGCGCATATAACTTTTATAATTCAAATGTTGAAGTTCTAAAACTAGGCTTGAAGAGCCACCAAATTTATCATGCCCAGAGAAGAGCACATGTGTCTGACCATGTTTGACTAGATACTATTTTTGAAAAGCAGTTTTGAAAAACAGGCAATGTTAGATAGTGATGACATGGAAACCATAATAAGGATCTCTTTTTGCCCTTGACTATATGAGATTATTTCTAGTATTAATATTTTTCCTTTAAGTTAATGAAGTATTTTAAGGTAGAAATTCTTCATTATAGTAAGGATCTACACCTTTATTCCAATTTTATCTAGAGTTTTTAAGAAAAGTAAGTATTAAAGACTCAATTTTTTAAAAACAAAATCTACAGAGTTGATCATTTGGTCTCCCTCTCTGTACTTATTGATATAATCAGATGTGTTTATAACTTTCTTAATATTAAACCATCCTTGTATTACAAGATTAAGCTTCATTGGGTTATGCTTTAAAGTACTTCTAGTATAGTGTTAGAGTCAACTTGATTAGATTTGATTTGATATTTTACTTAGGATTTTTGCATCCATGTTTAGAAGGAACTGTGGTTGGTAATATTCTTTTTTGTGTGATTTTTTAAATCAGATTTTGCTATCAGCTATGCTACCTTCATAAAACAACTTGAGAAAGTTTTCTTCCTTTTATTTGTTCTGCCTGTTCAAGTAGTCTGGAAATGACTTGTTATTTGTATGTTTAAAAGAACTCATCCATATAGGAGGAGAGTTTGGGGGAGAATGGATACATGTATATGGATGGCTGAGTCCCTTTGCTGTCCAAATGAAACTATCACATTATTAATTGGTTAAATACTCCAAAATGAAATAAAAAGTTTAAAACACACACACACAAAGAACTCATCCATAAAATTGTCTGAACATGGCATCTTTTGGGAAAGTGGAGTTTTGTTTACAACTTTTACTATTTTCTTCAAAGCTACTAATCTATTTATATCTTCCCATTTTATCAATTTTATTCATTTGTATTTTTCTTGAAAAGAATCCATTTCATCTAGATTTTCAAATTCATTTCCACTGTACTATAATATCAGTTCAGTTAAGCTGCTCAGTCGTGTCCAACCCTTGGAGACCCCATGGACTGCAGCATGCCAGGCTTCCCTGTCCATCACCAACTTTCAGAGCTTGCTCAAACTCACATCCATCGAGTCAGTGATGTCATCCAACCATCTCATCCTCTGTCATCCCTTTCTCCCCTTGCCTTCAAACATTCCCAGCGTTAGGGTCTTTTCCAATGAGTTGGCTGTTTGCATCAGGTGGCCAAAGTATTAGAGCTTCAGCTTCAGCATCAGTCCTTCCAATGAATATTCAGGATTGATTTCCTTTAGAATTGACTGGTTTGATCTCTTTGCTGGCCAAGGGACTCCTAAGAGTCTTCTCCAATACCACAGTTCAAAAGCATCAATTCTTTGGTGCTCAGCTCTCTTTAAGAGAGAGCATACATGACTACTGGAAAAACCATAGCTTTGACTCACATCCATACATGACTACTGGAAAAACCATAGCTTTGACTAGATGGACCCTTGTCGACAAAGTGATGTCTCTGCTTTTTAATATGCTATCTAAGTTGGTCATAGCTTTTCTTCCAAGGAGCCAGTGTCTTTTAATTTCATGGCTGCAGTTACCATCTGCAGTGATTTTGGAGCCCCCAGAAAGAAAGTCTGTCACTGTTTCCATTGTTTCCCCATCTATTTGCCAGGAAGTGATGAGACCAAATGCTGGGATCTTAGTTTTTTGAATGTAGAGTTTCAAGCCAGCTTTTTCACTCTCCTCTTTCACTTTCATCAAGAGGCTCTTTAGTTCCTTTCTAATTCTTTTAAAATATCCTTTAATTTCACACTTCTTATTCCCTTCCCACTCTGAATTTTGCTGACTGGTCATTTTAATGAGTCAGGTTTTGGAGGTAGCTGTCAATGTTTATTAGCCTTGTAATTTCTAGTTCAGTTTATTATTGTTCTTTTTTGTTAAGTCCTCTCTCTTGCTTTCCTTGTGTTTATTTTGTTGACCTTATCTTTCTAATTCTTGAGGTCAGTGCTCATTTCATTTGTTTCACTTCATACTTGTTTAATGACTAAAGAATTTATAGCAATTATTTTCCCTGAATTCAGCTTTAGCTGATCCCCTAAAATCAAAGATGTTGTATTTCATTTTCACTTTCTTTGAAATGGTTTATATCTAAAGCTGAGTTTTAAGGAGAGAGCTTTATGGTTGCTTTTTAAAATAACTGTTCCTGAAATTATTTTAAATTAAAAATAGGTTGATTATACAAAGCAGAAAGAAGGGGAAAATCCTCCAGAATTCTACCGTTCAAATGCTTGTATACATCTTTCCAATCATTGGTGCATATGGTTGCTTCTTTCCTTTACTTTAAAAATATATGTTATCTATTTTGTTTTAAAAGCTACTTTATTTCCTAACTATTGTATGTGTGCTTATCAGGAACTCTTGCTGCTCTTGAGGGGCTGTGGACTTTGGGGGTCCTACAGTAACTTATATGAACATGGAGATTGTTTGACAGGTAGATTTTTAGATTTTATGGATCCTTCCTTTTGAGAGACAGAAAAAGGAACTATGACAAAGATTTCATATATGAAAATATTGGTTTGCCTCCATCTCCTTTAAATAACAACCTCTTCATCAAGCTTAAAGACAAAAGACTCAAGAAATGGCTCTTCATGTCCTCCTGTCCAGGACACCTGCCTGCTTCCCAGTATCTCCAGATTTACAATCAGATCCATCCTTTACCAACCAGGCAAATCACATTATTCTGTGGGAGCCTCACTTTCTGCATTTGTAAAATGGGGACAATCGTAGTCCCTCACTCATCAAACAGTAGTGAACTGGATTTCCCTGGTGGTCCAATGGTTAAGCATCCACTTGCCAACACAGGGAAGGTGGGTTTGATCCCTGGTCGGGGAACTAAGATCCCACATGTCTTGGGGAACTAAGCCCGCCTGCTGCAACTACTGAGCCTGTGCGCCATAACAAAGGAGCCCCACGGGGCAACTGGAGAAGCCAGTGAGCCGCAACGAAGACCCAGTGCAGTCAAAAAATTTCAAACAACAGCAATGGTGATTTTTACACAAAATAATGCAGAGAAAGCACTTATCACAGGGTCTGGCACCTAATAAATACTCGCTAAATGATGGCTGTTGTTACTGTCACTGATCCTCCTACTTTCCAAACAAGCAACACAAATAAATTTCTCACTTCTCAGCTGAGACCGGGGGGGGATCTCCATGCCAGCTACTCATCTGCAGTTTTACAAAAGCAATTAAAGCTCGCTGTGATCGTGAGTCTTGATCGTCCTTGAAGCCCAAGTTACCCTATTGAGAGAGGAAGCCAATGCCCTTGCACCCGTTCCTGTGCTGTTTATTATGCCAGAGAGGCTGCTCGGACTCATTACTGCTGCGGAATACAGGCCCCCAGGGGCTGAGGTGGAGCCGGATAATTACCAACAGATCCCTAATAGGTATGGACTCAATGGAAACAAGTCAATCAGAAATGAGGCATTTATGTCTAAACTATTCCAATCCACGCTTGGGGGCACCGCAGACTGCTAATGAGGGCGACACTCCCAAGGCCACGGGCCCTGACCACCAGCTCCACCCTTGAGAGCCCTGTGCTTTAGAGGATCTGGACATCCCTCCTCCTGATCTACGCAGCAGCTCGCCTTTGGGAGAACTAAGTGGCCAGCTGGTTTGGTTTGATACCAAAATCTTCTCTGTCTTGATGGCCTGGCCCAGTAAAAGATCTGGTTCTGTCAGAAATTCCACCTGCAAGAGAAATCTCTTGAAATTAGCCCCCACTCTGTTCTTCTTTCCTTCAGCTCCTGCCCAGCTGCCTGTCTCCTCCTCCATCCTTATCACAGGCAGCATCTTTTTAAAACTCTGCAGTAACTTCTGGAAACCGCTTCACCTCTGCTCACCAATTCTCTCAGAGCTGCAGCACTGCCTTGAGGTAACGTGGCTTTCTTTTTTTACTGTTTTAATATTTTTTAATTGAAGTATAGTTGATTTACAATGTCATATTTATTTCTGCTGTACAGCAAAGTGCCTCAGTTATACATATATATATATATGTATATGTATATATATATATATATATACATGCTTTTTATATTCTGTTACATTATGGTTTATCACATGATATTGATTATAGATCCCTCTGCTATACAGTAGGACCTTGTTGTTTTTCCGTTCTATATATGCTGCTGCTAAGTCACTTCAGTCGTGTCCGACTCTGTGCGACCCCATAGAAGGCAGCCCACCAGGCTCCCCAGTCCCTGGGATTCTCCTGGCAAGAACACTGGAGCGGGTTGCCATTTCCTTCTCCAATGCATGAAAGTGAAAAGTCAAAGTGAAGTCCCTCAGTTGTGTCTGACTCTTGGCGACCTCATGGACTGCAGCCCACCAGGCTCCTCCATCCATGGGATTCTCCAGGCAAGAGTACTGGAGTGGGCTGCCATTTCCTTCTCCACTGTATATAATAGTTTACGCTTGCTCATCCCAGCCTCCCGCTCCATCCCTCCCTCAACCACCTCCCCCTTGGCAAACACGTGTCTGTTTCATAGATAGGTTCATTGTGCCATATTTTAGATGCCACAGATAAGTGGTATCATATGGTATTTGTCTTTCTTCCCGTCTTGTTTCACTTAGTATGATAAGCTCTAGTTGCATCCACGTTGTTGCAAATGACATCATTTCCTTCTTTTTACATGACTGAGTGGTATTCCTTTGTATATATGTGTGCTCAGTTGCTCAGTCGTGGCCAGCTCTTTGTGACGCCATAGACTGTAGCCCACCAGGCTCCTCTGTCCGTGGACTTCTGCAGGCAAGAGTATAGCGTGGGTTGCCACTGCCTTCTCCGTTCTGTGTATGCACATCTTCTTTATCCACTCATCTGTCTGTGCACATCTAGGTTGTTTCCACGTCTTGGCTATTGCAAATAGTGCTGCTATGACATACGGGTGCACTTAACCTTCTGAAATATATTTCTTCCAGGATATATGTGGTATGACTTTATTTCTAACATTTGCTATCAGTACAGCATGTACACATGCAATTTAATGTAAAACATAACTGATTAGAGTTCTTGCTGAACTGAACCCCTCCACCCCAAAAGTAAGAATTTCAGTCCACAAGTTAGGGCTGCCAGAAATTAAGTTTTCTGGATGGTTCTGGGGTTGATCTTTATTGGTATCCCAAGCCGCATTTTCTTTGGGTGGTAGAAACACAATCTCACCAAATCAGGGAGGCCCCCTCACTTGTTTCCTGGATGAGTAAGGCACTTATATTCTGGGGGCAGAAGGATCAAGTGCCAGAGAGTGAATCTGGTCCTTGGTCACTGCCCACCATGCATGCTGGCATCCTTCAAGCCACGCTGCTCCTCCCCTGACTTGGTCGTCAGCCATAATCCACGCAGAGTACTCTCTGAGACTTGCGCACTCCCATGGCAGAGTCTCCCTGGGCAGTCATTCAGCTGTGTCCAAGCCCTTCTCCCGAGAGAGCGCACATTGATCTGCCCTTCTGCGGTACCACCCCTCCTCAGAAGCATTAAAAGCCACCAACTTCATGGACAAGGAAGGACAGAGAATCCTTGGGTTAATACCTAAAATAAGTATTTTCTTGCAAAGGTTATAAAGGGAAATGGTAGGTGATTAGAAGTTGGTCAAAGGTCCAAAAGGATGCTTACCGTTTGGGAAGCATCTGTTCCATGAGTACAGCTGGACACAGCTAGTGGCCCCGGAAGGAATGACATAAGGTGGATCATTAAAGGAGAAGGTGGACGTGGAAATTACCATTAGGAGGGAGCTTCCTCTGGGTTCAGAAGCCATCAGTGGTTTTTTTTAATTCCAAAATTCCATAGTTTCTAGGACTAGAAGTATAAAAGTATACACGTGAGGAGGGATAAATAATTCTACATAGGTAAAAGAAGCAGCTTTTTTCTCCCCTAAGGCTGTGGGGACATGTGTGATTATGTGTCAGACAAGTAACAGTTGGGTCTACCATGGTGGCTTCCCTACCCCTCTCCTTTGCTTCTGGAACAAATTGTGTGTCAAGACCCACAAACTATGGGAGACCTTGAGCAAAAGTCGGAATCAGCCAAAGCCTCTTGAAAAGAATTAGTCTGATCCAGAAATTTGAAGGCAGTTCATGCCACCAGACAGCCCTGCCGTTCTTGGCCACCATACGAAGTACAAATAGCTTGGGTCAATTGTCCTCTAGATCTTTTCTATCCATACATTATCCTGAGCTCCTTCCCACTAACTCTTGCGACTCCCAGAAAAAATGAAGCCATGCCATCAGACCACCTCTAGTCTCATCACTGACATCCTGGACATACTCTCACAGCTTGGGTAACTTCAGTGTCCATGAGATGGCCTGTCCAAAAAAAAAAAAAAGCCCCATTGTTGAGCTCCACAACTTTGATGTTTCCCTGCACTAACTTGAGCTGTACCTGGAACTTCTCGGCATCTCCTGGAAGTGCCCTGTGTTATAAATGCGAAGTTCTCCAGCTATAATCTTATTTTCTCCACTGCTCCAATGACACTGAGATCTTCGGGGTCTTGACTGCTTTTTTCTCACCTGTGAGCTTCTTCCAGCTTCAAATCCTTCCCTAACCAGCCTAAACCTCACAATCCCTCCTTTCAACTAACTGCCTGCCGCCCAGGTTCTCAATTCTCTGCTCCTCTGACACTAGAATTCATTCAAGAGGCTGAGAATCACCACAGAAGTGCATACAAATGTCACTAGGAATGCCTGATCCCTTCCATCAATTTCACTCTTCAGCCTGCCAAGGAATCAGCAGAAGAATGAAGTCAAGTATAAATATGTTTTGGCTTAATTGTCAGACTGAATCAGGTCTTTTTGCTTCACTGTGGTGTTGGTGCTTGTACCTAGGAGAACCTATAATGGAGGTAAAACCAACCATTGCCTCAGACACAAGCAGCAGCAAGGTTCTGTTTTAATAGATTCAATGGACTGTGAAGCTGTTGCCACTGTTCCATTTGCTAGACCACCATGCCTGCCCTGGGAACAGTTTCCAAGGCTTCCGGAATTGATTCCTCACCACCTGACAGTGCGGACTGGTGGTAGCATTCCCCAAAGACCCTCACAGCTCTCTGCCTTCTAGCACAAGGGCCTCAGTAAGCAAGGGGGTGTCCGTATATAGAGGGATTAGCACACAGGGGCAACGTCAGATCACACATCCAGAGGCTTTCTTAGCTCTAGAGTGAGGATGAGATTGGTCCCTTTGACAAGAGGTCTCCCCAGTTTGGGGGACTAAGAGCACACCAACATCTTTGTTTATGGGCAAGATTTACTCACACATACCATGGAAGCAGGGCATGAGGGACTCAAAGAGAGGCAAGCCTTTACCCCCAGTGTAAGCACATTTGACCTTTCTTATTAAAATGCATGTAATACATTACACTCAAATTCCTTCAACAATGACACAGCTGCATTACTCCATCCAGGTGAACTGTAGCCATCAGGCCATGGATCATTCCAACACTCAGCCCACAAGGGTGCCTTGGGAACCCCTGAATCATGTCTCACCTTGGTGGCCTGAGTGACAGGTCTCACTTGGCTTGTCTATCTTTAATATTCACACTGTGACATGGTTACTCACTTCCTCCCCCCTCCCTGTTGACAGACCCCTGGCACAGGCAACAGGAAATGAATGGCATGGGAGGCCAAATTTAGTGGAATTAGTGAGACTTATAACCATGAGAAATGCTGGGCTGGAAGAAGCACAAGCTGGAATCAAGATTGCCAGGAGAAATATCAATAACCTCAGATATGCAGATGATACCACCCTTATGGCAGAAAGTGAAGAGGAACTAAAAAGCCTCTTGATGAAAGTGAAAGAGGAGAGTGAAAAAGTTGGCTTAAAGCTCAACATTCAGAAAAACTATGATCATGGCATCCGGTCCCATCATTTCATGGGAAATAGATGGGGAAACAGTGGAAACAGTGTCAGACTTTATTTTGGGGGGCTCCAAAATCACTGCAGATGGTGACTGCAGCCATGAAATTAAAAGACGCTTACTCCTTGGAAGAAAAGTTATGACCAACCTAGAGAGCATATTGAAAAGCAGAGACATTACTTTGCCAACAAAGGTCTGTCTAGTCAAGGCTATGGTTTTTCCAGTGGTCATGTATGGATGTGAGAGTTGGACTGTGAAGAAAGCTGAGTGCTGAAGAATTGATGCTTTTGAAGTGTGGTGTTGGAGAAGACTCTTGAGAGTCCCTTGGACTGCAAGGAGATCCAACCAGTCCATTGTAAAGGAGATCAGCCCTGGGTGTTCTTTGGAAGGAATGATGCTGAGGCTGAAACTCCAGTACTTTGGCCACCTCATGCGAAGAGTTGACTCATTGGAAAAGACTCTGATGCTGGGAGGGATTCGGGGCAAGAGGAAAAGGGGATGACAGAGGATGAGATGGCTGGACGGCATCACCGACTCAATGGATGTGAGTTTGAGTGAACTCTGGGAGTTGCTGATGGACAGGGAGGCATGGCGTGCTGCGATTCATGGGGTCACAAAGAGTCAGACATGACTGAGTGACTGAACTGAACTGAACTGAACTGAACTGATAACAACTATGGGATCCCAGAGCTGTGTTCCAACCATGTTCCTCATTTCCACAGGTTTCCCTGGTGGCTCAGTGGTAAAGAATCCACCTGCAGTGCAGGATACATGGGTTTGATCCCTGGATCAGGAAGATCTGCTGGAGGAGGGCATGGCAACATGACATGACTGAAGCGACTGAGCACGCACACGCGATAACAAAGAACTTAAAACATGGGCCATAGTCGGTGCTCAGTAGTGGCTATTTGGGCAATAATGTGAAGGTGTGTAGGGCAGTGGCTCAAAACATGGATTCTAGAACTAGATTCCTTTTTTCCAAGTCCAGCTCTATTGCTTGCATGCTGCACTATCTTGACTTAATTACTTTAGTGTCTCTGTGGCTCAGTGTCTCCTCCTTGAAGTGGGGACAATAATAGTCACTACCCCATTGGACTGTTGTGTACACCAGTTAGCACATAGAAAGCAGTCAGTAAATATTAGCTAAATTATTGACAAGCTGATGACAATGACAGAGGACTAAGTAGCCGTTGGATCCCACCTCATGCCCTCCTTCTCCTTTTAGCCCCATCTGTCCTAAAAATAACCCAACCCAGGATCCATGCACACTTGTCATCTCAGCTGAGATGCTGACATTTTCATACTTGCTTGGATGGGCTTCTATAATGAATTAAAGATGGGCACAGACTCCTTGGCACTCCTTCCATTGATTACCCTGCTCTTGAATCTGGAATGCTCTTAATGACTTCAGTTCAGTTGCTCAGTCATGTCTGGCTCTTTGCGACCCCATGAATCACAGCATGCCAGGCCTCCCTGTCCATCACTCAGTTCACTCAGACTCCTGTCCATCGAGTCAGTGATGCCATCCAGCCATCTCATCCTCGGTCGTCCCCTTCTCCTCCTGCTCCCAATCCATCCCAGCATCAAAGTCTTTTCCAATGATCAACTCTTCGCATGAGGTGGCCAAAGTATTGGAGCTTCAGCTTTAGCATCATTCCTTCCAAAGAAATCCCAGGGCTGATCTCCTTCAGAATGGACTGGTTGGATCTCATTGCAATCCAAGGGACTCTCAAGAGTCTTCTCCAACACCACACTTCAAAAGCATCAATTCTTTGGCGCTCAGCTTTCTTCACAGTCCAACTCTCACATCCATGCATGACTACTGGAAAAACCATAGCCTTGACTAGTTGGGGCTTAGTCGGCAAAGTAATGTCTCTGCTTTTCAATATGCTATCTAGGTTGGTCATAATTTTTCTTCCAAGGAGTAAGTGTCTTTTAATTTCACGTCTGCAATCACCATATGCAGTGATTTTGGAGCCCCCAAAATAAAGTCTGACACTGTTTCCACTGTTTCTCCATCTATTTCCCATGGAGTGATGGGACCAGATGCCATGATCTTCGTTTTCTGAATGTTGAGCTTTAGGCCAACTTTTCGCTCTCCTCTTTTACTTTCATCAAGAGGCTTTTTAGTTCCTCTTCACTTTCTGCCATGAGGGTGGTGTCACCTGCATATCTGAGGTTATTGATATTTCTCCTGGCAATCTTGATTCCAGCTTGTGTTTCTTCCAGTCCAGCGTTTCTCATGATGTACTCTGCATAGAAGTTAAATAAGCAGGGTGACAATATACAGCCTTGACGTTCTCTTTTTCCTATTTGGAACCAGTCTCTTGTTCCGTGTCCAGTTCTAACTGGTGCTTCCTGGCCTGCATACAGATTTCTCAAGAGGCAGATCAGGTGGTCTGGTATTCCCATCTGTTTCAGAATTTTCCACAGTTTATTGTGATCCACACAATCAAAGGCTTTGGCATAGTCAATAAAGCAGAAATAGATGTTTTTCTGGAACTCTCCTGCGTTTTTGATGATCCAGCGGATGTTGGCAATTTGATCTCTGGCTCTTCTGACTTTTCTAAAATCAGCTTGAACATCAGGAAATTCACAGTTCATGTATTGCTGAAGCCTGGCTTGGAGAATTTTGAGCATTACTTTACTAGCATGAGATGAGTGCAATTGTACGGTAGTTTGAGCATTCTTTGGCATTGCCTTTCTTTGGGATTGGAATGAAAACTGACCTTTTCCAGTCCTGTGGCCACTGCTGAGTTTTCCAAATTTGCTGGCATATTGAGTGCAGCACTTTCACAGCATCATCTTTCAGGATTTGAAATAGCTCTACCAGAATTCCATCACCTCCACTAGCTTTGTTCATAGTGATGCTTTCTAAGGCCCACTTGACTTCACATTCCAGGATGTCTGGCCCTAGGTGAGTGATCATGCCATTGTGATCATCCAGGTTGTGAAGATCCTTTTTGTACAGTTCTTCTGTGTAAACTTGCCATCTCTTCTTAATATCTTCTGCTTCTGTTAGGCCCATACCATTTCTGTCCTTTATCAAGCCCATCTTTGCATGAAATGTTCCCTTGGTATCTCTAAGTTTCTTGAAGAGATCTCTAGTCTTTCCCATTCTGTTGTTTTCCTCTATTTCTTTGCATTGATCACTGAAGAAGGCTTTCTTATCTCTTCTTGCTATTCTTTGGAACTCTGCATTCAGATGCTTATATCTTTCCTTTTCTCCTTTGCTTTTCGCTTCTCTTCTTTTCACAGCTATTTGTAAGGCCTCCTCAGACAGCCATTTTGCTTCTTTGCATTTCTTTTCCATGGGGACGGTCTTGATCCCTGTCTCCTGTACAATGTCATGAACCTCCATCCATAGTTCATCAGGCACTCTATCTATCAGATCTAGTCCCTTAAATCTATTTCTCACTTCCACTGTGTAATCATAAGGGATTTGATTTAGGTCATACCTGAATGGTCTAGCGGTTTTCCTTACTTTCTTCAATTTAAGTCTGAATTTGGCAATAAGGAGTTCATGATCTGAGCCACAGTCAGCTCCTGGTCTTGTTTTTGTTGACTGTATAGAGCTTCTCCATCTTTGGCTGCATAGAATACAATCAATCTGATTTTGGTGTTGACCATCTGGTGATGTCCATGTATAGAGTCTTCTCTTGTGTTGTTGGAAAAGGGTGTTTGCTATGACCAGTGCATTTCCTTGGCAAAACTCTATTAGTCTTTGCCCTGCTTCATTCCGTATTCCAAGGCCAAATTTGCCTGTTACTCCAGGTGTTTCTTGACTTCCTACTTTTGCATTCCAGTCCCCTATAATGAAAAGAACATCTTTTTGGGGTGTTAGTTCTAAAAGGTCTTGTAGGTCTTCATAGAACCGTTCAGCTTCAGCTTCTTCAGCATTACTGGTTTGGGGCATAGACTTGGATTACTGTGATATTGAATGGTTTGCCTTGGACACAAACACAGACCATTCTGTCATTTTTGAGATTGCATCCAAGTACTGCATTTCGGACTCTTCTGTTGACCATGATGGCTACTCCATTTCTTCTGAGGGATTCCTGCCCGCAATAGTAGATATAATGGTCATCTGAGTTAAATTCACCCATTCCAGTCCATTTTAGTTCGCTGATTCCTAGAATGTCAACCAATAAAGTGGTAGTGTTAGTTGCTCAGTCATACCCGACTCTTTGTGACCCCATGGACTGTGGTCTGCCAGGCTCCTCTGTCCATGGGATTCTCCAGGCAAGAATACTGGAGTGGATTGCCATTCCCATCTCCAGGGCATCTTTCTGACCCAGGGATAGAACCCGGGTCTCCTGCATTGCAGGCAGATTCTTTACCATCTAAGCTACAGGCAAAAATGATGATCTGGGTCTTCTGAATCTAGGTCATAAGAAATCTCTCAGCTTCGGCTTGGATCTTATGAACACTGACCCTTGAGAAGCCCCTTCTCAGAACCCAGCCACTATGCTGTGTAGCCCAAGCTACACAAAGAGGTCATGCATAGCCCACAGAAAAGTCAGAGGTATGTTTAGAATGCCTGAGGGGTTTAAGCAGTCCAAGTCTTCCAGAAATCCTAGCACAGGAGTCATAGTTAGGTCTGCCTCTGTGAAGCAGGGAAGCAGGGGGTGAGCAAAACCTGAAGAAGCTGCAAATGTTTCTCCTCGCCCCTTCAGTACAGCATAAACACTTTCCAAGTGAGCACCTTGGACCAGGCTCACTCGGCTGCATCCTGGGATCTGCCTTTCCCCTAGCTGTCTGCACCTCTTGGTGCTTCCCACCATGTCTTCATCATCCATTCCTTTTCTTCCCCCTATATTACAATCCCTTTTACTGCACACCTGTCCCAACCTTATGACACATAGCCCTCCCTCACAGGACCCCTACTCAACGTGATAACCACTCTAACTGCAGTTTGATCACTTTGGCTGAAACTGTATGTCACAGATGAAATTCCTTGACAGCAAGGATGGATCAGCCACCCTCAGACCAGGTGTCTAGCCCTGGGCAGTCAATACTAGGAAGGCCAGCCCCATGTTGACATGGAGAGGTTCCTCTTAGCTGGGGCAGATGGAGCAACAAGTCAAGGGCTTGGATACTGGGGGACCAATCCAAGAATGGCTCTGTTACCGTGGCTGGGGTGATCAGCTTCCATCTCGGATCTTCTCCTGTCTTCCTGTATCGAATGAAGCAGTTCTATCAGGCAGAGATAGGGGAGGGGAGTGCACCCAGTAAGTGTTCCAGAACCTTAGAGAAGCATGTGAAGTTTGGCAAAGGAAACTTGCCTCATTTCTTTTAATCCTCGAACAATTCTATCCAATAGGAATGAACGTCACCCTCACTGTACAGGTGGTGAAGCTGAGGTATGTCAAGGTGAAGGGCACATCCAAGCTCAGAAGGCCAGTACCTGACTGCGTTGGGACCCAGACATAGATCTATTTGCCCTCAAAGCCTGTGTTCTAAATCATTCTCTGCCTCTCTTATCTAGGCCCTGGTCTGTGTGCCCAGGGGGAAAACAATATAAAATAAAAGAGGCTGAGGAATGCTGGAAGAATCCATAGTGCTTCTTTCAGCACTGCAGCCTTTCTCTTATGCTTTAATATCTTGTTCTGTTAAGCATTTCAGGACATTGGGGGCTGGGAAAGTAAGTGACAGTGAGCTGGATGTAAACCAAAGGGCTCAAGGAGAGATTACTGCTCACAAAGACACACCCCCATGGGATGATTTCATGATGTCACACAATACGAGGGTCAGGGAGATGGCTCCGTCTCTCTCTTTTAATACCATTCAGTGGAAATGTGTTAAAGAAATAGACCTGCAGCAGCTTCTGCAGCTGGGGGAGCGGGAAAAGGCCCTGGTCTCGGTGACCCTTTGGGCCCCTGCAAGGCTGTGCATGCAGAGCATGTGCAGGGTCCTGGCTGGGCGATGAGCACCCCCATTAGCCAAGCTCCCCCTCTAATGAGCATGGCCTTGAGGAGGGAGAGCAGAGGCCCAGGTCAGCCGGAAGGGCTCTGCCCTCCCTACAGATCATGGTCTGGAGAACAGGCTTCATGGGGTCTCAAATGTGCATTTGAATTTCTGGCTCTGTGCTGTCACTCCTTGGCTTGAATACAGATGAAGGCTGCTGAAATGCAGCAGCCACTGCGGGGAGGAAGCCGGCTCCAGCCTTCTTAATGTCTGCCCAGAGACGAGGGAGAATCCTTCCACCCAGGGGTTCTCAGCTGAGGTTCCCCCAGACCAGAATACACTTAGGGCAAGATCATCAGAGGGTGCACACAATGTGAGGGGTGGGGAATACTGACTGCAGTCATGTTCAATACTTTCAAAACAAACTTGGTAGACATTGGCATTAATTTTTAAAAAATTTTTTGTTTTAATTATATGTAGGTTGAGTAGTAGAAACCATAATCTAATAATTATAAAATAGCTCCTCTTATCTTAGTACTTACTGTGTACCAGTCCCCATTCTGAGAATTTTTAAGATAATTCATTTAATGATGTAACATTTAAAGTCACATGATCTATTTTTACACTCATTTTACAGATGAAGAAATTAAGGCACAGAGAGATTAAGGAATTTTTCTCAGGTTAAACTATTAAATAGTAAGACTAGGATTTCAACCTAAACAAATATGCCCACAGTTGTATCAGTTAGATTTTGCTACATAACAAATGGTCCCAAACTGAATGGCTTTAAATAGCACCCACTTATTACTTCTCATAGTTCTGTGACTTGGCAGGCTGATACTTCTGGTTGGGCCAGCTCAGCTGATCTCTGTGGTCAGCTGGCAGCTCAACCCGGGCTGGATGGTCTAGGACAGCTTCACCCAGATGGCTGGTAGTTGGATGAGAGGGGGAGGATTTGGATAAGCAACGGTGTTTTGAGCTTTAGCTTGTGTTCTGTTTGCCAATGTGCCATTGGCCAGAGCAAGTTACAAGGCCAGACCACAGTCAGTGTGGGAGGGGACTACCCAAGGTCAGGGACACAGGAGGGCAAGAATTAGGGGATATTTTTACATTATTCTTGGTTCTGAAACACTTAACTAAACTACCTCTTAGACGTCTAATAATCTTAACCTAACTCTGTCTCTCAATGGAGCCCAGAGCAAGAACAGCTAGGAGGAATCTTATAGCCAAAAAGAACCAGATACTGTTCACACATGCGTAAATCACCCCTTCTTCCCAACGCCCCACCCAGTCAGCAGCCCACCACTGTGTGAAGATAGAATCTGACTAAGTGTCCATGAAAGGAAATGGGTTGCCAGCAGGGCGTTCTGAGTCCAGTTGCCTGAGGTGAACTCTGGGACCTTGGGCAGATCACCTCATCTCTCTGGGCCTCATGATTTTATTCTATTTATCACAATAGCCCCATTCACTCAATAAACATTTATTCACTTCCCACTGTGTGCTAAGCATCGTGTTGGACAGCATAGATAGAGTTGTGAACATAGACAGATCTGCCCCTCTTGAAGCATTTAGTGTAATGCGAAATTGATGTTAATCTAATCTTCTCAGTAATGAGCATATAATTGCAGACCAAGGTAAGTGCTCTGAAAGACAAAAGCCCATTTCTATGAGAAGTTATCACAAAGGAACTGATGTAGACTTTGCGAAGGAGGAATGAAGAAAGGTCCCCCTCAATGGAAGTACAGTTGAGAGGAAGCTAACTTGGAGGGCCAGGGAGATGACATGAAACCCAGAGTGACCGGGACACAATTCTCCATAGATCTTGTGTGTTTCTATGCAACGGTCCTGATCACCTTTGTCCTGGGCTTGCTTTTCAAGGATATTTATACAGAAAACAGCCTTGGAAGATAGAGATAATAGCTCCCCCCGAGCCATGTGTAGATTGGCACATGGCCCAGTATAAAAGAATCGGGCTCCCTAAGCTCCGGGTTCCTCTCCTGGAATGCAGCCCACTGGGTGCACATTGTCACTTGGCCCTCTTCCCATCACCCTGGGGGAACTGGGGCCCAGGAAACCAAGCAAAATGATGATACTCTGGGCTCTGCTACTGCTCTGAGTGATAAACTGCCCCCTCTCTCTGACCCAGGTGTCTCGTGTCTTCTGCCCAAGGCTATGAAGCCAAGCTCACAGGTTAGCTTGCAAGGATGGCAAAAGTTAAGACCCCTCACAGTTCTTGAAATGCACAGGTTCTCAAATGCACAGGTTCTCAAAGTGACATAAAGTGAAGCCAGAGGATGATTCAAGCAGAGGAGAGAGGAAGGGAACAGAGTCCAAGCTGAAATCAATCTGTGGAAAGGCTTGGAGGTGATGGAGAGCAAGGAAATGAAGAACAAACTTTGTTCAATGCCGTGGGAGTAGAAACCATGATGAATAAAGGGAGTGAGAGGAAGCCAGAGCGCAGGGGAGGGGTGCCAGCCACATGAAGCAGGAGACTTTATCCTAAAGGCAGTGTAAGCCTCTGAAGGATATTTCAGGCAGACTCTACTCAAAATCCACCAAGGGAGATTCTGAACGCCCCACCCCACAGCTTAGCCTCCAGAACCTTTTCGACCTCAACATCCCCCAGAAAATAGACTTAGGTACAGCACAGGTTGGCATAGCAACTGATGATGTGGCTTTTTTCACTAGAGTTTTATTTTTACCAGCTCTAGATTGTTGAGCTGGCCCTAGGTGTGTTCAGACAATTACAGGGCACTGGGCAGGGAAAAGAGAATTAGAGGGTCAACTTCCTTCTGGCTGACGATTGGACAACGACAAGAGGTAATTTTGTTTTGGAGACTGAGACCCCTAATCAGTCCTTTCTGGCCTGACAAAACTGCTTATCTAATCCAACAAGGCCAGGCTGCTTATAGGAAAGCAGCCTCTTTCCTATAATCCATGAAGCATGTAATGAGAGAGGCTACACCTGGAGTTTCAGACAGCACTAATTCCTCTTATTAGCATGTATACAATGTGTACACTATATTTGAGTGTATACAGCATAGCCTCAGAATGCCTGGGTTCAAACTCTGGCTTCTCTCCCTGCTAACTGTATGACTTCCATGTACTTCCATGTGTTAGTTGCTCAGTCGTGTCTGACTCTTTGTGACCCCATGGACTATAGCCCGCCAGGCTCCTCTGTCCATGTAATTCTCCAGGCAAGGATACTGGAGTGGGTAGCCTTTCCTTTCTTCAGGGGATCTTCCTGAGCCAGGGATTGAACATTGCCAGGTCTTCTACATTGCAGGTAGATTCTTTACCATCTGAGCCACCAGACAAGAATTCTGGCAAATGAATCATTCTTGCTTTAGTTTCCTTATCTGTCAAATGGGGCCTGATTCATAAGGTTATCATGAATATCAAAAGAGGATTAAATATATAAAATGTTTAGAACAGTGTGTGGCACATAGTAAATAAACATTAGCTATCATTATCACTACTTTTTTGAAATATGCCTTTGCATAACCTCTGTCTTTCAAAAACTCCAAACGTTTACACCACTCCCACCTGAGCAGGCTTCATGCAGACAATTAACCTATAGTTTAAAAAATACCTGTAGTCACCTCAGTTCAGTTCAGTTGCTCAGCAGTGTCCGACCCTTTGCGACTCCATGAACCACAGCACGCCAGGCCTCCCTGTCCATCACCAACTCCCTGAGTCCTCCCAAACCCATGTCCATTGAGTCAGCGATGTCATCCAACCATCTCATCCTCTGTCGTCCCCTTCTCCTCCTGCCCTCAATCTTTCCCAGCATCAGGGTCTTTTCAAATGACTCAGCACATTGCATCAGGTAGCCAAAGTATTGGAGTTTCAGCTTCAACATCAGTCCTTCCAATGAACACCCAGGACTGATCTCCTTTAGAATGGACTGGTTGAATCTCTTTGCATCATAGTATTAAAACAAAAACAAAAACAAAAAAAAAAAAACCTCCCTCGTGGAGTCCATGAAATCATTACACTTAAAAAAAAATTACTTATTTTTAATTGGAGGATAAATGCTTTACAATGTTGGAATCACTATGCTTTGATATTTGAAACCTGCTAAAATACAGTTTAGCGCTTACTTCAAACTAATTCATTGGTGACTCCCTAGTACTTACAAATTTTCCTTCCTAAAGAACATATGCTGCAGGGCAGCTAGGCCTGTGAGTCACAACTACTGAGCCTGTGCTCTAGCGCCCATGAGGTGCAAATACTGAAGCCCGTGCCTAGAGTGTGCTCCACAACCAGAGAAGCCACTGCAATGAGAAGCCTGTGCACCTCAACAAAGAGTAGCCCCCACTCACTGTAACTAGAGAAAGCCCATATGCAGCAACGAAAACCCAACACTGCCAAAAATTGTTTGTTTGTTTTGTTTTTTTTTTTAAAGCACACATTTCAGACTTGGGAAGATCTCCCACAATTGTCTTAGGGCTCCAAGGTCTTTGAACTGGGGCGGTCCCAGTCAACCCGCAGAACATGAGAAATAATGAACCATTATATTTTTAAGTCACTATGTTTTAAGATGCTTTGTACTCTGGAATAAATAAGATACAGATTTCCTCACCACAGCCCAGAGATTCTGGGGGGTAAGGTTTGGGCAGCTACTGTTAACTTGTGTCCCTAGGCAACTCGAATTTACATGGTTTTCATTTCCACCCCACCCTTTCCTGATGGTAAGAATCACCTGGAGATTCCCAGGCCCCAACTCAGAACTTTTGAATCAGATAGTCCAGGGAAAAGCCAGGAATTGAGAGATTAAATATACAAATGAACAATAGCCAGACTATACATAAAACAGATCGCTGACCCATGGTCTTCAGCATCCAGCCCAGGAAACTAAACAGCAAACCCTGTAGCCCTTAGCCCAAAAGAACCAGGCCTTAGGGCCAACCAGAGAAAGCCAAATACTCCCCTAGCCAATCACAGCATGCAGCACTTCTAGTTGGCCCGCCCCCTGGTTTCTCCAAGCCAATCATCTCCAAGCAGGGCACACCGGAAGCCTTCCCTTTTTTCACTACAAAGCTTTCCTTCTCCTCCACTTGCCTTTGAATCGCTGCCAAAACTCAAGTGATAATGGCTGGCTCTTTCCCTAGAGCAAGCTCTAAATAAATAGCCTTTGCCTTTTCTCATTCGTGTGCTCTTCATTCATCTCCACAGAATGTATATATGTATTAAGAATAAGTGATTCTTACTGTCTGGGAAGTTTGGAAAACACCATCCCAGACCCTTGCTACTCACAGAGCGGTCCCCAGAGAAACAGCAGAAGCATCACCTGGGAACCTCCTTAAAATGCACAATCTCAGTTCCAGCCCCAGACCTGACTCAGAACCTGTATTTTAAGTAAGATCCCAGAGGTGACCATCCAGCACTTTAAAGTGTGAAAAGCATTGACTGGGAGCATTGATCCAGGTCAGCAGGTCGCATCCCTCGGTGCACGTAAGAATCCTTAGGGGGCTGTTTGAAAGACGGAAGCCTCCCCCTACTCAGAACATCTGATTTAATTGGCCCTGGGCAGGGCTGGGCCTAAAAGCTCCCCAGGTGATTCTCTCACGCAGCCAATGCTGCTAAGAACCACTGATCCAGGACAACGTTCTCACTCAGGTGTGTGTCAGAACCATCTGGAGGGCTCCCCAGGCTCTCAGAGGTCCAGGTTTTACCCAGCTTTAGGGCCATCCTGGCTTGGCAAGAGTCACCAAGCTCCCAGATGATGCAGAAACTGACCAAAGTAGAAATACAGGACCAAGAGCCCCGCTGAGAGGAGGTGGAGCCCCGTGGAAACCCCCCATACCGTGCTCCTCCTATTTCTTCTCCTTCAATTCTGCTTGGCCAGCACCGTGGCTCTTCAAGCTCAAGCAATGAGAGAAGCCCAGAACTGGAGGAACTACAAGCCCAGGCTTGAAACTTTCAAGCCCAGTTTCAGGGGCTGTCAGCCAAATACAGTTCACGGTGTGTGTGTGTGTGTGTGTGTGTGTGTGTGTGTGTGTGTGTGTGTGTGTGTGTGTGTGTGTGTTAATCTGCAGTTTTTAAAGCTTTGAATCCATTGCCAACATTTTCAAAAGAGATTTTACACACAAAAAGCAACCAAACCCTGAACTTTTAGATTTCTATATTCTCCTGGAAAACCAGGGAATCTTGCAACAATCAATCCACATTTCAGCATGACAACTAGCTGAGCTATGTGTCCACCAGCTTCCCACACTCCCTGCCTGACGCAGGTCATTCGTTTTTGTCACCTGGCCGACCCTGCAAAGCATTTGTATTGAGAAGCTTTATGTAGAGAGAGTCCAAACCTTTCTTTTGTAGATGAGAAAACCAAGCCACACCCCACAGTGGGTCATGTCCCTGAGTCACGGCCAGTGGTGGGATCTGAGGTCAAAATTGACTGCGTCCTGCTTGTGGGAGGTTGGGGATTCTCCCTTCCTGAGACCCGACTTCCCCACCAGAGAACAGGGACCTAGACAACACCCCTCCCCGCACTCAGTTCCCCCCCAAAACTTGAAGTGTAAGCAACCTCTGCTCTTGGCCTTGGGGCTGTCACCTACTCAGACACATCTACATAGCAGTTAACCTCTCTGAACCACAGCAAACTTATCTACACAATGAGGGTAATAACAGGGTCTGATAGGTAAATTTATTTGAGGATACCAATTAAATCGAGTTTGTAAAACATTATTCTGGCTCCTGAGACATAGGAAGGGCTCCATCATGAGCATTAAATACTACTGACTTTTCCCAGTGTATACACTCATCTGAGAACACTGTCTTAAAACTTGCTAAGCCTCAGTGTTTTTCATCCTTTAAAACAATAATAGCACTTACTCCTCAGAATTGTCTGAAGTTCAAATGAGATAGCATGTAATGTGCTTATCTGTCACAAAGCCTGCAGCTGCTAAGTCACTTCAGTCGTGTCCGACTCTGTGTGACCCCCATAGACAGCAGCCCACCAGGCTCCCCCGTCCTTGGGATTCTCCAGGCAAGAACACTGGAGTGGGTTGCCATTTCCTTCTCCAATGCATGAAAATGAAAAGTGAAAGTGAAGTCGCTAAGTTGTGTCCGACTCTTAGCAAACCCATGGACTGCGGCCCACCAGGCTCCTCGGTCCATGGGATTTTCCAGGCAAGAGTACTGGAGTGGGGTGCCATTGCCTTCTCCCAAAGCCTAGCTCCCAATAATACCACAGGTTTTGACTTTTCGAAGCATGGTCACCACCTGGTGGTTTAAGACAGCAATTGCAGTCTCTACGGGACATAGGAGGATGGACCAGCAAAAATAAAGCCCCCATGGGGATAGAAAGGTCTGGTTGGACAGTGGAAAGTGAATTCAGAAAGTAGTGGCTGGCCACCCAGTGAGTTTAGGCATTGTCCCCAGGTCCACTCCCAGGACACTCTCCCGTTCTCCTCCACTCTCCATAACAACCCTGGCTTTTCAGCTTGTTTGGTGAGTCTGCTCTTGATGCTGGCCAGCTGGAGTCAGGTCCCTGATCTGGGGCATGGTTATTCAACTGGCTGCTTGAGCACTAGATTGATTAATGTGTTCTGGTCTGAACTATTTAGTCGTTGGATGCTGTGTGCATGTTTTGACCCTAATTTCGCTCTGAGCCAGCATCATGACTCAAGCCAGCTGCACTTCCCCAGCTGTGGATAAGAGCTGTTTGGAAATATTACCAGCTAGAGAGGCCCCTTTCCCTCCAACAAAAGACCTAGAAACTGACCCTGCCCTGCCAGGAAGAAATCCAGAGCACAGCAGGGCAGCAGCATCTACTTACCACAATCAAATAGAGCCTTTAATCGGTCTACAAGAGTGCCCTATATGGGCCTCGAGAAATGTACCTTGAGGTCCTTTTCTCTGACATGGTCCTCACCCAGCTTCTCACTCCTCCCCAAGCAGAACCCAAGCAAGAGCAAAATACTCCTCTCTCAGGGAGAAAGAGTAATAGAAGGATTAGCTGAGTTTAAGAATGTCTTATGGTTTCTACCGTCCCAGGAGTGGGCAGGGAAAGGTCAGGCCAGGTGAATGGGGCCTCTCTCCACACTCTTTTTCTCGGTTTCCTAGGTAGGACAGATAGACAAGATGACTGCCTGATGTGGGAGAATCACCCAAGGAGAAGGAGACTGAAGATTCATTCTTTCTTTTTCTTTGAAACAATATTGAACAAGCACTTCAGTTCAGTTCAGTTGCTCAGTTGTGTCCAACTCTTTGCAACCCCATCGCTCAGTCGTGTCTGACTCTGCGACCCCATGAACCACAGCCTCCCTGTCTATCACCAACTCCCGGAGTCCACCCAAACCCATGTCCATCGAGTTGGTGATGCTATTCAGCCATCTCATCCTCTGTCATCCCCTTCTCCTCCTGCCCTCAATCTTTCCCAGCATCAGGGTCTTTTCAAATGAGTCAGCACTTCGCATCAGGTAGCCAAAGTATTGGAGTTTCAGCTTCAACATCAGTCCTTCCAATGAACACCCAGGACTGATCTCCTTTAGGATGGACTGGTTGGATCTCCTTGCAGTCCAAGGACTCTCAAGAGTCTTCTCCAACACCACAGTTCAAAAGCATCCATTCTTCTGCGCTCAGCTTTCTTTATAGTCCAACTCTCACATCCATACATGACCACTGGAAAAACCATACCCTTGACTAGACAGACCTTTGCTGGCAAAGTAATGTCTCTGCTTTTTAATATGCTGTCTAGGTTGGTCATAACTTTCCTTCCAAGGAGTAAGCGTCTTTAAATTTCACCGCTGCAATCACCATCTGCAGTGATTTTGGAGCCCAGAAAAATAAAGTCAGACACTGTTTCCACTGTTTCCCCCATCTATTTCCCATGAAGTGATGGGACCAGATGCCATGATCATAGTTTTTCTGAATGTTGAGATTGAAGCCAACTTTTTCACTCTCCTCTTTCACTTTCATCAAGAGGCTCTTTAGTTCTTCTTCACTTTCTGCCATAAGGGTGGTGTCATCTGTATATCCAGAGGAGGCAATGGCACCCCACTCCAGTACTCTTGCCTGGAAAATCCCATGGACGGAGGAGCCTGGTAGGCTGCAGTCCATGAGGTCGCTGAGAGTTTGACACGACTGAGCGACTTCACTTTTACTTTTCACTTTCATGCACTGGAGAAGGAAATGGCAACCCACTCCAGTGTTCTTGCTTGGAGAATCCCAGAGATGGGGGAGCCTGGTGGGCTGCCTTCTGTGGGGTCACACAGAGTCGGACACGACTGAAGCGACTTAGCAGCAGCAGCAGCAGCATCTGTATATCTGAGGTTATTGATATTTCTCCCAGCAGTCTTGATTCCAGCTTGTGCTTCTTCCAGCCCAGCATCTCTCATGATGTACTCTGCATATAAGTTAAATAAGCAGAGTTACAATATATAGCCTTGACATACTCCTTTTCCTATTTGGAACCAGTCTGTTGTTCCACGTCCAGTTCTAACTGCTGTTCCCGACCTGCATATAGGTTTCTCAAGAGGCAGGTCAGGTGGTCTGGTATGCCCATCTCTTTCAGAATTTTCAGTTTATTGTGATCCACACAGTCAAAGGCTTTGGCATAGTCAATAAAGCAGAAATAGATGTTTTTCTGGAACTCTCTTGTTTATGTGCCATTAAATATGTGCCAGGCACTGTTTCAGGTGCTGGAGATATAGCTGAGAACAAAACAAACTTGCATGATCTCCTGAGCCTGAATTCCAAAGCAGCAGCTGCTGCTGCTGCTAAGTCACTTCAGTCGTGTCCGACTTTGCGCAACCCCGTAGATGGCAGCCCACCAGGCTCCCCCGTTTCTGGGATTCTCCAGGCAAGAACACTGGAGTGGGTTGCCATTTCCTTCTCCAATGCATGAAAGTGAAAAGTGAAAGTGAAGTCACTCAGTTGTGGCCGACTCTTCGTGACCCCATGGACTGCAGCCTACCAGGCTCCTCCGTCCATGGGATTTTCCAGGCAAGAGTACTGGAGTGGGTTGCCATTGCCTTCTCCAGAATTCCAAAGCAGAGAGATGGACAAAAAATAAGTAAAACACAGTGTGTTAGTGAAAAGTGCTATGGAAAAAATAAATCAGGGGTGAGAAGGTGACATTTTGCTGAAGAGTCCAAAGTGGGGAGGGATTGAACCATGTGGATATCTCAGAGAAGAGCATCCCAGGTGGAGGAAAGGTCAAATGCAGAGTCCTGAAGTGGGACTTACAGGAGTTACTTACTTACATCGTAACAGGAGTTACAGTGAGGCCAGTGTGGCTGGGCGAGTGAGTGAGGGGAAAGGGCTGGGGATGAGGTTCAAGAGGTACAGAGAAGGAGAGGGTCTTGGGAGCCACTGGGGAGTATCAAGCAGACGAGTGACAATTCTAAATTATGCTTAATGGGGTCACTCTTGCTGCTGTGTAGAGAATGGACTGAGTAGGGAAAGTGCAGAAGTAAAAAGACATACACTTAGGAGCAGATGATGGCTTGGACCAGGGGTTGCAGTAGAGAAATTTAGAAGCAGTGGGAATCTAAAAACAACTCTGTCTGGCGACTTGGGCTCACAGAGGAATCAACACATCCCATGTGCAGCATCCGGGTGCAATTGACTCCAGAGTCACTCGTGTTCTGTCTATCCATCTGACCTGACAGACCATGGGCACTCTGCTGTTAGGAACTGGGCCTAGCTTTCTCAGTCTCAGCACCCAGCATAGTGCCCGACACTGTGTGGGCACTTGGATGGGTGGGTGGATGGGTGGAGAGATGGATGGATGGATGGACGGGTAGACAGATGGATAAATGACAAGGGTGGGAAGTTGATTTCCCCAACTTCCCCTTGTTCAAACAATGGTGTTGTGATTGGCCAATTTTAGAAAAAAAACTCATGGAGCTGAATACCCAACAAAGGATATTCCAGAGACATCCCAACTAAAAAAAGATATGGACACACCTGAGGCCCCAAGGAGCCTCATCAGATGCCTAGGGGAAGCCAGAACTAGAGACTCTGTAGTCATCCCACCTGAGCCGAGAGACATTCTAAAAACTGAGCTTTGGACATTCCACAGAATCTTCAGAGTGTGGGACATCTGCCGACTTAGGGTGTGGAGGGAGGAGATTTTCCGAAACACTTTTTACATAACCCTAGAGGGCTCTAGAGACCATGCATGCCCCATATAGTATGTATGAAATAGTCCTGAAGGGACCACTGTCTGGGTGACATTGAGGAAAGTTTTCACTCATATGAGTGTTGGGTCCAAATACTTACCCAAGGACCTGCTACACCAGGAAGAAACCTTTTTGTTGTTAAAAGTTCAGGCTCTCAGGGGACCCCCAGCTCTGTCCAGACTGCTCTCCCAAGTGTATCCCACCTGTAGCCACAGGAAGACTGGAGACAGAAAGTTTATCAAAAAATAAAACTCACTTTGATGACCTCAGCAAACAATGTCTCGAGAATGGTTAGTCATGAGTTCCCAGCCTGGATTCAGCCTGGCCACAAAAGCTTCTTCTATTCCACACGGTCATTAGTGACCCTGAAATCAATACATAGCCCATGCCAGCCCCAAGAAATGAAAAAACAATAGCTGCAGCACAGTTGAGCTACTGTGGTGTTTTGGGAGCTTGCTAGGGAGAAAACTGAAGTCTCATGACTGTATTTTCCCATTTTCTTATAAGGACATCTGCATAGCAGGTAAGTACATATGTCTGTGAGTATCTTCAGTCTCTCTGTGTATCTATCCCACTCTCTCTCTAACCCCCTCCCTCCTCTCTCTTTCTCACTCTCTCACATACACACAAAACATTCTGGATTCTTTTGCCTTTATAAATAGAACTGGCAAGCATGTATAATGATAATGATATCTGAGACAGTTAGCCAAGGAGAGGAATAAAATGTCTGCACAAGTAATAAACAAAAAACTTAAATCTGAGACAAAAGTTCAAGGGAGTATTTTAAGTTATCATTAAGATGCGGCAACAATAAGAATGTAATTGCCTGTTTGCCATACCAAAAAAAAAGCTAACTTTCAAAATGGAGAAATCAACACATACGCTTAAATTTGTCTATGTAAAAATTATTTTAATGAAATAAAGACCTCTTATGGAAATGCACAAAGAAATACACAAATAGGTAAATTCTTTCGTTCATAGAAAATATGTTTTAAGTGAATATTTATTGGTACCAAATATGTTCATTTTATACTGTTAAGGGAAAAAAATGAAATAAAACAACATAGGGTTTGCATTTCTAGTAATCTAATAGACTGACATCCTGAAAAAATCCCTGACACAAAACATGTAAAAATCTTTTCGGTTATTGAATAGATGAGCTAGGATGCAAATAGCAGAAATCCCAGATGCCAAAATACGAAGTGAGGGCTGAAAACCAGAGTGGCAAGTTGACACTTAGACTGTTAAAAGCTTGGCAACATTTGCCAACCTCAGTGATCAAGATGCTTTTACGTTTTAAGTTATGTGAGGACAAAGGACCAAAGTCCTAGACCTACCCATGGTGGAATTATAAGGCCAGGACCCTCTAAGGTCAATGCCCCTGGTGAAAGTAACTTACCCACCAGCAAAGAGATTAGAGTAAGGAAGCCTGTTGGATTTGATTTTGAATCAGAATGGGAAGAAACATTTCCCTGAGAATTCATAACCATTGAATTCTTCTTGTGCATTTGGAATTTAAATTGCACTCCCTACATGGTTTGGAAAACCACAAGGTAAAAAATTAGTAGAGTGATTCCAGGCTAGTAGCGCTTCAGTGTGCCCAGAAGAATCCCTCTAAAGATACTCACCTTGAACCCAAGCCTTCCAGAAACCCACAGAAAATGTCTCACTAAATATTAGTTCACTAACCAAAACTAAAACACACATAGACAAGTAAGCCACCAGGAATGAAAATAAACAGAAATAGCAAACAGCTGAATTAGACTTCCAAGAACCTCATAACAGAAATTTTGGATTCAGAGAATTAAATTATGTATTTTTAAAGAAGAAAGAAAAATAAATTACCTCAAAATAGCAGAGGCAAGAGTGAAAATAGCCAAATATCATTTTTCAAAATTAAAAAACAATAATTTAAATGGAAAATTCAGTGAATGGATAATCAGCAGATTAGAAACTGATAGAGCAAACAGACCTGAGAAAATCTACCCAGAATATTGACTGCATGGGGAGATAAAAAGATACAAAATTGTAAGTGGTTTGGAGATATAAAATTAAGAGTGATTGTAGAACATATATCCAATCATAGTTCCAAGGAAAGAAATAGAGAGCTGCAAGATGATATAAGCAAGACGGTGGGATAGAAGACTCCAGGCTTTACCTGGACAGAAATACCAATTTGACAACCACCCATGGATGGAAATACATCTGTGAGAACCCAGGAATCCAGTGAAAAGATGCCAGTACCCCATTCAAAGGTGGCCACGTCACCTAATGGATAAGATGTCTGACTTCGGATCAGAAGATTGCAGGTTCGAGTCCTGACACAGTTGCAAGGGGATGAGTTGCTTTTTGAGGGCTTACTTGGTGGCCCAAGCAGTAAAGAATCCACCTGTAATGCAGGAGCCACAGGAAATGCAGGTTCGATCCCTAGGTCAGGAAAAACCCCTGAAGGAGGAAATGGCAACCCACTCCAGTATTCTTGCCTGGAGAATCCCATGGACAGAGGAGCCTGGTGGGCAACAGTCTATGGGTTTGCAAAGAGTCAAACACAGCTGAGGCGACTTAGCATGCACCCCATTTGAAATCCAAGGACAAACACGTTGAAGAGAGTGAGAAAAAGTTTCGCTTTACCTGTGTCCTCCCTGCCCCACAAAGCAGCGTTGCTCAGTGCCAAGAGAGACCCTTACCTGCTATTTCCCCCATGGGGGAAGTGAGAACAGAGTGGGTGCCTGGTTTCTCCAGCCTGGAGAGAGGTTTCCCAAAAAGTTCACCTATCTTGCTCCACCCAGATCACTGAGGGCATTAGCACAGCCGAATAATCCTGGGGGAGCTACAATCAGGGAAAAGTCACAGAGACTCATAGCAACCACCCCATGGGTCTCAAAATCCAGCCACAAGGTCTTACTAATTGGCTCTCTGACTCCACCAAGAGCTTTGCCCATGAATCCTATGAAGCTGCTCACTTGCTGCATCCCCAGCTGTCCAGTGCAGTCCCCAGCATTCCACATATACACAATAGTGCATGTGAGCCTTCACAAATGATGTGCGTGCACTCCAGGAGAGGGTGTGTACAAACCCCCACAGACAGCACACAAACACCAGCATTGGCCTCCACTCTGCTGGGTTCAAGGCACAAACCTTGAACACCTCAAAGCACTGCCCTGAGGAAATAAATGATAGGCTCTCAGCCCCTGGCCTGACTTTGTGAGATTAGAGAAGGCACACAAGAAGGAATCCTAAGACTTCCTCTCCAAAGAGGGGACAAAAGAAAGGAATAAAAAGAATGAAAAGAAAGCAATCTTTGAAGAAATAGTGACTGAGGATTTTCCAAAATTGATAAACATATTAATCCTCTGACTCAGAAAACATACTGATCCTATTTTTAAAAAATCCACACCTGTGCACATCACAGTGAATGTGAAGAATATTCAAACTCCTTCTCCACTCATTCCCACTACCAAAAGGAACAATCTTAAAAGCACTGGGGAATAAAAGATAAAAAATGGAAATTTGAGTAGCAGAAGACGTCTCAATAGCAGCAATGGAAACCTGTAGACAATAGAATGAGATATAAATGTGCCGGGGATGGTGGGGGGTAGGGGGGGAATTGTCAGTTCAGAATTGTATACCTAGCTGAACTATCAGTCTCTAACAAGAACTAAATAATGCCATTTAAGACAAACAAAATAAAACAGTGTCTTCATTAAATGAGTTAATGAAGGAATGTATTTCAGGAAGAAAAACAGTTGATCCCAGAGGGTAGGTCTAAAATATACAAAGAAATGTGCATAAAATTATGTCCGCAGATTTGAAGATCCTATATAAATTTGGCCAGAATCATAACAGCATAAAGTATCTCAATGGTGAGATAATTGATAATAAAACACCATAAAAAATGGTGTTTTAAAGTAAGGATGGCCAGATGTTTATTTTAAAGGTGCTATAGTGTGCAGAAGCTCCAGCTCTGAAACCTACTGATCCAGAAAAGGCTTTTGCCACCAGAACATCAGAAAGCCCTTTCTAATGGATACGCTACAGGGCACTCTCCCTTCTGGATAAACTCAACCTGCAACATTATCCTCTGTCAAAACTACATCTGTTAATCTTCCAGATAATCCTTCAAATCCATAGGCCAGATTTCAACTCAACTGACTGCAATTCTGAATAAATCAGCCTGATGCCTCATAAAGGTAGTAAACATATTTAAGCCACTTATTTTATATTAACCACAAAATTTCCTTTGCCTTATGAAGACATCTGTCAAGCAAAAGGTAAGGTTATTGGAAGCTTTTAATTTTTCTCATTGGTCCTTGATTCTGTGCTTAGAATCTTTCAAGATCTAGGAACTTGAAATAAATCTTTAAGCATTAAGTTATCTAAAGGCCTATATCTTTATTTCACTACAAGGACCAGAAAAAATAAGACTAGTTGGGAAGTAAATAAAATCTCCATTAAAAAAGCCCAAAAACAAGTTTCTATTATAGTCGAGTCCTGTAAGTTAGACCTTGGTAATCAGACATATTGCTTCTCTATGAATTGATTCCATGCCATTATCCCACAGGAACTAGGAAGAGAAGTACATGTTCTTGTGCTGAGGATAAGGTTTTATTATCCTGAACCAAGATTTATCACCATGGAACTCATGAGACAAGTAACACTGGTACTTAACTGCAATCATAAAAATATCAATCTTGTAAAACTAAAAATTATTGTCTTTGGCAAACATCCCTCAGATTTATTTGATCCATACAGATCTTCTTTGACTTACAATGGGAATTATGGCCAATAAACCCATCATAAATTGAAAATGTCATAAGTCAAAATGCATTTAATACACCTAACCTACCAAACATCACAACTTAGCCTGGCCTACCTTAAACGTGCTCAGAACATTTACACTAGCATGCAGTTGGGGAAAATAATCTAACACAAAATCTGTTAAATAATAAAGTGTTGGATCTCATGTAATTTATTGAATACTATACTGAAAAGTGGGCTTCCCTGATAGCTCAGTTGGTAAAGAATCCACCTGCAATGCAGGAGTCCTGGGTTCAATCCCTGGGTTGGGAAGATCTCCTGAAGGAGGGAAAGGCTACCCACTCCAGTATTCTGGCCTGGAAAATCCCATGGACTGTATAGTCCATGGGGTTGCAAAGAGTTGGACACGACTGAGTGACTTTCACACTCACATACTGAAAAGCAGTTGTCTAGGTACAGAATGGTTGTAAATGTATTGGTTATTTACCCTCATGAGTCATGTGGCTGAGCAAGCTGTGACTTGCTGCTACTGCCCAGCATCACAAGATAGTATCATACCACACATCACTAGCTGGAGAAAAGGTAAAAATTCAAAGTGTGGCTTCTATTGAATGCATATCACCTTCATACTATTGTAAAGTCAAAAACAAAAGTAAGATGAAACACTGTAAGTCAGGGACCATCTGCATTAAATGATTGTCTACCAAGTTAATTTTTTTAGCATATCTCTGTATATATATTTTGCTGCTAACTGGACTTAGCAGACTTAAGGGAGACTGGATTGTCAATATCAAATGCCCTTGGAAGCATGACAGGTTTTCCTAGTCCAGGCAAAAATAGTCATATGTACAAATTCATGATGTGGAGAAACAACGTGGCTTATTTAAGAACTATGAATATTGATAGTGAAGAGTAGGATGTAACATTGAAAAAATTAGTCGTGGTCAGGTCTCAAAGACTGCATTATGCCATGCTGAGAATTTCAAACTATGTCCTAGAATTGGATTTGACCCCAAGGATATTGATCTGGGAAACAACATTGAAAGTACTTTATATCAAAAAGTATGGGTGCATCCAATGTAGTATGCAAAAGTTAACTTACAGCTTTCAGTTCAGTTCTGTTCATCACTCAGTTGTGTCTGACTCTTTGCAATGTCTGAGCACTTTGCAGTGCTCATGGACTGCAGCACACCATGCCTCCCTGTCCATCACCAACTCCTGGAGTTTACTCAAACTCATGTCCATTGAGTCGGTGATGCCATCCAACCATCTCATCCTCTGTCATCCCCTGCTCCTCCCACCTTCAATCTTTCCCAGCATCAGGGTCTTTTCCAGTGAGTCAGCTGTTTGCATCAGGTGGCCAAAGTATTGGAGTTTCACCTTCAGCATCATTCCTTCTAATGAATATTCAGGACTGATTTCCCTTAGGATGGACTGGTTGGATCTCCTTGATGTCCAAGGGACTCTCAAGAGTCCTCTCTAACACCACAGTTCAAAAGCACCAATTCTTAGGTGCTCAGCCTTCTCTATAGTCCAACTCTCACATCCATGCGTGACTACTGGAAAAACCTTAGCTTTGACCATATGGACCTTTGTTGGCAAAGTAATGTCTCTGCTTTTAATACGCTGTTTAGGTTGGTCATAGCTTTTCTTCCAAGGAGCAAGTGTCATTTAATTTCATGGCTGTAGTCACCATCTGCAGTGATTTTGGAGCCTCTCCCCCCCACAACAAAAAAAAATATCTGTCACTGTTTCCCCATCTGTTTGCTATGAAATGATGGGACCAGATACCATGATCTTCGTTTTCTGAATGTTGAGTTTTAAGCCAGTTTTTTCACTCTCCTCTTTCATTTTCATCAAGAAGCTATTTAGTTCTTGTTTGATTTCTGCCATAAGTGTGGTGTCATCTGCATATCTGAGGTTATTGATATTTCTCCCGGCTATCTTGATTCCAGCTTGTGCTTCTTCCAGTCCAGCATTTTTCATGATGTACTCTGCATATAAGTTAAATAAGCAGGGGTACAATATATAGCCTTGATGTACTCCTTTCTCTATTTGGAACCAGTCTGCTGTTCCATGTCCATTTCTAACTGTTGCTTCTCGACCTACATACAGATTTCTCAGGAGGTAGGTCAGGTGATCTGGTATTTCTAACTCTTTAAGAATTTTCCACAGTTTGTTGTGATCCACACAGTCAAAGGCTTTGGCATAGTCAATAAAGCAGAAGTAGCTGTTTTTCTGGAACTCTGTTGCTTTTTTAATGATCCAGTGGATGTTGGTAATTTTATCTCTGGTTCCTCTCCCTTTTCTAACTCCAGCTTGAACATCTGGAAGTTCATGGTTCACATATTGCTGAAGCCTGGCTTGGAGAATTTTGAGCATTACTTTGCTAGTGTGTGAGATGAGTGCAATTGTATGGTATTTTGAACATTCTTTGGCATTGCCTTTCTTTGGGATTGGAATGAAAACTGACCTTTTCCAGCTAGTCTTGTGGCCACTGCTGAGTTTTCCAGATTTGCTGGCATAATGAGTGCAGCACTTTTGCACCATCATCTTTCAGGATTTGAAATAGCTCAACTGGAATTCCATCACCTCCACTAGCTTTGTTCATAGTGACACTTCCTAAGGCCCACTTGACTTTGCATTCCAGGATGTCTGGCTCTAGATGAGTGATCACCCCACTATGATGATCAGGTCATGAAGATCTTTTTCGTACAGTTCTGTGTATTCTTGCCACCTCTTCTTAATATCTTCTGCTTCTGTTAGGTCCATACCATTTCTGTTCTTTATCGAGCCCATCTTTGCATGAAATGTTCCCTTGGTATCTCTGATTTTCTTGAAAAGATCTTTAGTCTTTCCCATTCTATTGTGTGTGTATATATATATACATATACATATGTAAATGCTCTTAGTAAATGCTCTTAGTAAATGCTTTCTAATGAATTGGGAAGACGTGGGAATTGGGAAGATGAATTGGGAAGATGTATGTGTATATATATATATATGTGTGTGTGTGTGTGTGTGTGTGTGTGTGTGTGTGTGTGTGTGTGTGTATGTATATGTATACATATAGCAGCTTTAAATCAAAATAAAAGGTCAGTTTTCATTCCAATCCCAAAGAAAGGCAATGCCAAAGAATGATCAAACTACTGCACAATTGCACTCATCTCACATGCTAGTAAAGTCATGCTCAAAATTCTCCAAGCCAGGCTTCAGCAATACGTGAACAGTGAACTTCCAGGTGTTGAAGCTGGTTTTAGAAAAGGCAGAGGAACCAGAGATCAAATTGCCAACATCCGCTGGATCATGGAAAAAGCAACAGAGTTCCAGAAAAACATCTACTTCTGCTTTATTGACTATGCCAAAGCCTTTGACTGTGAGGATCACAATAAACTGTGGAAGATTGTGAAAGAGATGGGAATACCAGACCACCTGACCTGCCTCTTGAGAAACCTGTATGCAGGTCAGGAAGCAACAGTTAGAACTAGATATGGAACAACCGACTGGTTCCAAATAGGAAAGGAGTATGTCAAGGCTGTATATTGTCACCCTGCTTATTTAACTTATATGCAGAGTACATCATGAGAAACGCTGGGCTGGAAGAAGCACAAGCTGGAATCAAGATTGCAGGGAGAAATATCAATAACCTCAGATATGCAGATGACACCATCCTTATGGCAGAAAGTGAAGAGGAACTAAAAAGCCTCTTGATGAAAGTGAAAGAGGAGAGTGAAAAAGTTGGCTTAAAGCTCAACATTCAGAAAACTAAGATCATGGCATCTGGTCCCATCACTTCATGGGAAATAGATGGGAAACAGTGGAAACAGTGTCAGACTTTATTTTTCTGGGCTCCAAAATCACTGCAGATGGTGACTGCAGACATGGAATTAAAAGACGCTTACTCCTTGGAAGAAAAGTTATGACCAACCTAGATAGCATATTGAAAAGCAGAGACATTACTTTGCCAACAAAGGTCTGTCTAGTCAAGGCGATGGTTTTTCCAGTGGTCATGTATGGATGTGAGAGTTGGACTGTGAAGAAAGCTGAGGGCCGAAGAATTGATGCTTTTGAAGTGTGGTGTTGGAGAAGACTCTTGAGAGTCCCTTGGACTGCAAGGAGATCCAACCAGTCCATTCTGAAGGAGATCAGCCCTGGGATTTCTTTGGAAGGACTGATGCTGAAGCTGAAACTCCAGTACTTTGGCCTCCTCATGCGAAGAGTTGACTCATTGGAAAAGACTCTGATGCTGGGAGGGATTGGGGGCAGGAGGAAAAGGGGACGACAGAGGATGAGATGGCTGGATGGCATCACTGACTTGATGCACGTGAGTCTTGAGTGGACTCCGGGAATTGGTGATGGACAGGGAGGTCTGGCGTGCTGTGATTCATGGGGTCGCAAAGAGTCAGACACGACTGAGTACTGAACTGAACTGAACTGAATATCTAAAAAGGAAAAAAAGCATTTCATCTTAAATTTTTGAAAGGAGAATAAGCGCATACTCCAAGGAAAATAAAAGGCAGGGAATAATTAGGCTCTCAAATCTCATTTTACACCTTGTGCTTTATATGTGTTCTCTTAAAATGTTTTTGCCCCCTCCCCCGCCCCACTTTTTTTGGTCATATGCAAACTTCTACTCAGTCTTCTCAGGTGGCACTAGTGCTAAAGAACCCAACTGCCAATGCAGGAGACATAAGAAACATGGGTTCAGTCCCTGGGTTGGGAAGATCCCCTGGAGAAGGGAACAGCTACCCACTCCAGTATTCTTACTTGGAGAATTCAATAGACAGAGGGGCCTGGTGGGCTACTGTCCATGGAGTCACAGAGTCAGACAGGACCAAAGTGACTTAGCATGCATGCACGCACAACTCCTACTCATCCCTCAGGTCCAAATCAAGCACAAGTTCTGTGAAATATTTTTGGAATCCCTCTGTACTAACACTTTACCTTGCACTTATTTGTTTTTGGCATTATTTCTATGTGTCTATCTCCATCACTAGACTCTGAACTTCCTAACGACAAGAGCTACTTAATTTTTGCACTTCTAGGAGCTGGGTATATGGTAGGTACTTGTTCACATGTATTCATCTGGTGAATGAATGGTCCCCATGGTTCTGGATTTACAGATGAAATTCAATAGATATAGACCATTCAATCACTAGATAATCAGGTCCTCCATCAATAATTTGGATCCTGGAGTAATCTTGTTCACAAAATGCAAGAAGCTCTTAGTAAATGCTTTCTAATGAGTTGGGAAGATGTGGTGCACTACAAAACCAGGAATTAAGCTCAGCAATGTGATTATGTTGATGTTCCATTGAGTCTGGGGTCAAAAAGCTGTGATAAGGAAGTAATGCAAAATTGAGCCCTGGAACTGCAAGATATACCAGAGGGCTCTAGGACCTTACCAACTACCATGATCCTGAGGATATTTACTGAGAAATTTACTCACTGGGGTTGGTGACTTCTAGATATGGATTTGTCTGTCTGCTCTTCAAGCCACGCATTAATCTGCAGGAAGTTCTCTGAGCCTTGATCAAGACTAGCTTATCAGCATACCATTTCTTGCTGTTGTTCAGTCTCTTGGTCATGTCTGACTCTCTGCGACCTCATGGACTGCAGCACCCTAGGCTTCCCAGTCCTTGACTGTCTCCTGGAGTTTGCACAAACTCATGTCCATTGAGTCACTGATGCCATCCAACCATCTCATCCTCTGTGCCCCCTTCTCCTCCTGCCCTCAGTCTTTCCCAGGATCAGTATCTTTTCCAGTGAGTCAGTTCTTCACATCATGTGGCCAAAGTATTGGAGCTTCAGCTCCAGCATCAGTCCTTCTAATTAATAGTCAGGGTTGTTTTCCTTTAGGATTGACTGGTTTGATCTCCTTGATGTCCAAGGGATTTTCAAGAGTCTTCTCCAGCACCACAGTTTGAAAGCATCAGTTCTTCAGTGCTCAGCCTTCTTTATGGTCCAACTCTCACATCTGTATATGATTACTGGAAAAACCATAGTTTTGACTATATGGACTTTTGTTGGCAAAGTGATGTCTTTGCTTTTTAATATGCTGTCTAGGTTTGTCATAGCTTTTCTTCCAAGGAGCAAGCATCTTTTAATCTCATGGTTGCAGACACTGTACACAATGATTTCAGAGCCCAAGAAAATAAAAGCTTTCACTGTTTCCACTTTTTCCCCATCTATTTGCCATGAAATGATGGGACCAGATGCCATGATCTTAATTTTTTGAATGTAGAGTTTTAAGCCAGCTTTTTCATTCTGTTTCATCAAGAGGCTGTTTCACTCCTCTTCATTTTCTGCCACTTTCAGAATGGTATTATCTGCGTATCTGAGGTTGTTGCTGTTTCTACTGGCAATCTTGATTCCAACTTGTGATTCAGCCAGCCCAGCATTTCACATGATATACTTTGCATATAAGTTAATCATACCATTAATAGCATACCATTAATTTCTATGTAAAGTAGAAGTCACAGACCATCACTGTGACGCAATACAATCCCCAAAGTGTAGGGAACTGAATCATTTAAATTTCTAAACAGAAATGTGATGATATGTCTCAAAAAGTGATTCAGTGATAACAGAACAAGGAGCATCCTTGAGTAAGAAACAAAATAGTAGGAAAGAGAAAGTCAGAAATTCCAGCTGAGGACCCTCAATGTCTGGTAAATGTCCAGAAAAGGCACATCTGTGGAGACAGAAAGTAGAGTAGTAGTTGCCTGGGTCTGGGGGTACAGAGAGAGATTCAGTACAAATGGGATCAAGGAGTCTTAACTGGGTGATGAAATTTTCTAACACTGGACTGTGGTGATGGACACAACTGGACACAACTCTGTCCAGTTACTAAAAATCATTAAATTGCATAGATTAGTTTTGTGTATGATATGAACATGATAAAGAAGGCTGAGCACCAAAGAATTGGTGCTTTCCAATTGTGGTGCTGGAGAAGACTCTTGACAGTTCCTCAGACAGCAAGGAGATCAAACTATTTAATCCTAAAGGAAATCAATCCCGAATATTCACTGGAAGGACTGATGCTAAAACTGAAGCTCCAATACTTTGGCCACCTGATGTGAAGAGCTGACTCATTGGAAAAGACCCTGATGCTGGGAAAGATTGAAGGCAGGGGGAGAAGTGGGTGACAGAGGAAAAGATGGTTGAATGGTATCACTGACTCAATGGACATGAGTTTGAGCAAACTCCGGGAGATAATGATGTCAGGGAAGCCTGGAGTGCTGCAGTCCATGGGGTCGCAAAGAGTTGGACATGACTTGAACATGGACGTAACTGAACAACAACATGTAAATGATACCTCAACAAACTTGTTGTTTAAATGACTTGAGTATATCAAAGCATAACAAAGTTTGGTCAGACACCACTTGTAGCAGCTTTGCATGCAATCACACCAAGGATTAAGGAGACCAAGGCCAGGAAAAACTGAAGTAGGGGGTCACTTCATCCTGAAGACAGGATGGCCACTGCAGCACAGTTAACTTTCCACTATATGAGATGTCAAGCACAGATAGCAGTGGATAGAATGATCTAACAAACCTTCATGTACTCAGCATCCAGTTTTAGCAATTATCCAACTTGTGGACAATTGTGTTTCATCTAAAACCCCACCTACTTCATCTCACTCCATATGCTGGATTATACAGCTCTGTATTTTTTTTAAATTTTTTAGTATGGAAATTGTCAAACATATCCCAATCCAGACAAAACAGTACAATAAACCCCATCATCCTGCTTCCCAGCTTCAACAGTTATCAGCACATGGCCAGCCTTGTTTCATCTGCCACCCTCTCACTATCCCCACCCCTGCATTATTTGCAAGACACCTCAGACATTTCATCTGCATTTATTTCATCTGTGAATCATTTCATCTGCAAATATTCCACTGATTATCTTAAAAGGCAGGGAGGTGTTTGTTTTTTTTAATTCAGCCCCAACACCATTATCACTCCCACAAAATTAACAATATTTTCCTAATATTACTAAGTAACCAGCACTCAGATTTCCAATTGTATCACAAATATCAAAAACATTCTTTTAAGCGTTTGTTGACATGTTGCTATTTGCTGATATATATCAATATCTCTCAAGTTTCTTTTCATCTGGAAGCCTTCTCCCCAACACCATCCATTTCTCTCTCATTTCCTTTGCAATTTCTTTGCTGAAGAAACCAGGTCATTTGTCTGTAGAGTCTTTCACAGCCTGGATTTTGCAGCACTGGTTTTTAATAACAAAACATTGGAACCAGGAGATGCTTCCATCAAAAGACAGTCAGTTAAATAAATGAGGATATATCCATGTAATGGAATTCATAAAAGCTGTGATTAATTTACACCAGCCAGAAAGATGCAATAGATATTTATTAAATGCATGCTCTGTGCCAGGTTCTATTCTAGGTGTTAGCGAGATAGCAATGAATAAAGCAAAATCTCTGCCCTCTCAGAACATATATTTTAATGGAGCATGACAGACAAAAGCACATAAATGCATAGAATGTCAGGTGGCTGTAGGTGTGATGGAGAACAATACAGCAGGAAAAAAAGGAATAAGGAGCGTGAGGAGGTGGAGGAATAGCAGGTGGCAATTTCAAATAAGATGCCAGAGAAGGCTGTGAAGGGGTGACATAGGAACAAAGGCTAGAAGGAGGTGAGGAGTGAGCAAGTTATGCAGATAAATGGGGGGAAAGAATTCAAGACAAAAGGAACAGCCAGCACAAAAGTCTTGGGGTGGGAGTGCGCCTAATATGTTCATGGAACAGACAAGGAGGTCACTGTGGCTGGAGGGAGCCTGGGGAGAGGGGTGGGAGAGAAGCACTTCAAGGGGAGTCCAGGGCCCAGATTGTGCAGGACTCTGCAGCCCTTCAGAAAGCGCGCTGGCTTTCACTTGGGCTGAGATGGAGTCATAGGAGAGTTTCCATCTGATGAAGCAGTGTCAGTGAAGATAGCTTCTCCACTTATTATATGGCTTGATACACTTCTCTTTGGCGTAAACTCTGTCCATGGGGAAAGAAGTTGGGCCTTGCTGGACCATTTCTCCATCACCAAGGTCCTGCATGTGATCTCATATGCTGAAGACCAATCGTCTTTCACTTGTCAGAGAGAGGACAGTTCAAAGGCCCCTCAGCTCTCCTGCTGAGACAGGACAAAGAGATCTGGGGTGGGTAGAGTTTATTAAGAAGAGGTTACCCCAGAAAGCCCGATTCTCTGGTGAGATCCCCACTTTCTGCCATCTAGCCTGGGGCCTGGCAGTCCATCTGTCCCTCCCAGTGACCCTAAAGCAAACTACAACTTGTTCTGCCTGTTATTGTATTAATAAGTGAAGTTTTATTTTGGCTGGCATACAGCCACGCCCATTCAGCCACATCACCTCCTTGGTTCCTTTAAGCTGGAGCAGAGCTGGGGAGCTGTCCCAAAGACCTTGCAGCTCCAAAGCAGAAAATATTTGCTACCTGACCCTTTGCAGAAAACTTCACTCATCTGTCCTAGTGGAAATCAAGCCCCCTAAAGTCAGAATAAAGCTATGGTTTTTTCAGTAGTCATGTATGGATGTGAGGGTTGGACTACAAAGAAAGCTTAGCATGGAAGAATCGATACTTTTGAACTGTGATGTTGGAGAAGACTCTTGAGAGTTCCTTGGACAGCAAGGAGATCCAACCAGTCCATCCTAAAGGAAATCAGTCCTGATATTCATTGGAAAGACTGATGCTGAAGCTGAAACTCCAGTACTTTGGCCACCTGATGCAAAGAACTGAATCACTGGAAAAGACCCTGATGCTGGGAAAGATTGAAGGTGGAAGGAGAAGGGGATGACAGAGGATGAGATGGTTGGATGGCATCACCGATTCAATGAACATGAATTTGAGCAAGCTCCAGGAGCTGGTGATGGACACGGAGGCTGCTGCAGTTCATGGGGTCGTAAAGAGTCATACAGGACTGAGCAACTGAACTGAACTGAAAGCCAGGACCCCCAGCGAGGTTGCTCTGGGTCTTTGGAGAGTCACAGCCTGGTTCCGGCTGAGACTTGCTGCCATTCAGAGGAGCTCCTTCCTTGGTCTGAGATGAACGGTGGACACCCAGAGGCCCTCGGGTCCCTCTCCCCTGTTTCTTCCACTAGGCATATGGGCCCTGCCTCCACACATCACCCCTCACACACACATACGTGTGCACACACGCACACATACCCGGAGTGCAGCCCCTGGGTTGTAGGGTTTCTGCCTGGATTCCTTCCTCTTGAACAGCCAACCAAGAGTTCAGATCTCAGCTCTCCACTTACATGGACATGTTAGGTTAACTTCTCAGTGCCAACAGCATCTCCCTTGAAGGCTGCAGAGAGAATCAGTTGTGATGGCATGCCAAGAGGCTGAGTCAAATGCCCAGCAGGAACTATTATGGCCTCACACACTGCCGCCACTTATGCCCTCCTCCTACCCACTCCAGCATTCTTGGGCTTCCCTGGTGCTCAGCTGGTAAAGAATCTGCTTGCAATGCGGGAGACCTGGGTTCGATATCTGGGTTGGGAAGATCCCCTGGAGAAGAGAAAGGCTACCCACTCTGGTATTCTGGCCTGGAGAATTCTATGGACTGTATAGTCCATGGGGGTCGCAAAGAGTTCGACTGGACTGAGCGACTTTCACTTTCACTTACACCATTTACTGAGCCAAAGTACAGTTCCACCCAGATGCAATGATGGACAGTTCATCCCAGAACCAGCCCTAATAATCACAAGGCTACCGCATCTCTGCATCTGTGTCAACATCACAGCCCAGCTGTCCTCAGAGAAGCCCTGTGCGCTCAGGCACCAGTGGACATCTCAGGCTGCCCCCGCGACCCTCTCCCCTCTTCAGATAAAATCATGCCTCACTCCTCTGTGTGGTTTGAGTTGGGCTGATGACATCCCCAAAGGAGTCTGACAGGAATGGCAGGGACAAAATGAGATAACTCTGCTGACCCCCAGCCTGCCCAGAGCACCTCCTCTTCAGCAGGTGAAGAGACCAGGTAGCTTCCAGGAATCATGCCCATTTTCCAGCAGAGAATTTCCACTGCATTGGCCAATTTTTAAAATGGTCTTCCCCCTGTGGGCTCAGTCTAGAAGATGCTCCCTACTCTGGGCAACAGCACCATTCAGCTCTCAGAGCCTCTATGGCCACTGGGTGGATGTCATTCCTCTGGTCTCCCTCCTCACCACCATCTCAGGTGCTCACTTAGTATTCTCATCTTATTTCCAACCTGCAGCATCCCAGAAGCTTCTGGGGCCAGAAGTCTTCCCGATACGCCTCCCAGACTCAAACTGCATTACACTCCAATGTGTGGACAAAAGCTGCCTTTTATATCTCCTTTTAAAATGAGGGGGAAACCATTTGGATGTGTTTATAACAGGGGTTAGTTAGTGTTAGAAGCTCAGTCATGTCTGACTCTTTGCAACCCCATGGACTATAGCCTGCGAGGCTCCTCTGTCCGTGGAATTCTCCAGGCAAGAATACTGGAGTGGGTTGCCATTTCCTTCTCCAGGGGATCTTCCCAACCCTGGGATCAAACCTGGATTTCCTGCTTTGCAGGCAAATTCTTTATTGTCTGAACCACCAGGGAAGCCCAAAGATGCAAAGTGTTAGTTGCTCGCTCAGTCCATGGAATTCTCCAAGCAACAATACTGAAAAGGGTAGCCATTCCCTTCTCCAGAAGATCTTCCCAACCTAGGATCAAACCCAGGTCGCCTGCATGGTAGGCAGATTCTTTACTGTCTGAGCCACAAGGGAAGCGTGGGGGAAGAAGTTGCAGTGATCAGAATGATAGCCATGTTCCAAAGTTAGCCCATGTTCCAAAATAGCTGGGCCATTTTGTGTTATAAAGTAATGAAGGTTAGATGCAGATGGAAGGAGGGTAGTCAAAAACATCTGGTTGCTTCCATGTCCTGACTATTGTAAGCAGTGCTGCAGTGGACCCTGGCGTGCATGCGTCTTTTTGAATTCCACATTTTCTTGGGGTGTATGCCCAAATGTCCATCAACTGATGGATGGATAAGGAAGATGTAGTACATATACACATGGAATATTACTCAGTCATCAAAAGTAACAAAATCAGATCATTTGGAGAGACATGGATGGACCTACAGATTGTCATAGAGAGAGAAGTCAGAAAGAGTAAAACAAATATTGTACATTAACGCATATATGTGGAATCTAGAAAAATGGTACCAATGAACCTATTGCAGGGCAGCTATGGAGACATAGATAGAGAGAGCATTTTAAAAATTGGCCAATGCAGTGGAAAATCTCTGCTGGAAAATGGGCTTGATTCCTAGGAGTACCTCGGTCTCTTGACCTGCTGAAGAGGGGCTGCTCTGGGCAGGCTGCGAGGCAGCAGAGTTATCTCATTTTGACACCATTCATGTTGGACTTCTTTTGAGTGTCATCAGCCCCACTCAGACCACACAGGAGTGAAAGGGCATGTGGACACCTTGGGGGAACAGAGGGTGGGATGAATTGGGAGACTGGGATTGACATTCACCATGTGTAAAACATATGGCTAGAGGGAACCTGCTGTATAGCATAGGAGCTCAGCTTGTCGCTCTGTGGTGACCTAGAGAGGTAGAATGGGGGTAGGGAGGTGTCTGAGGAAGGGGATACACAGATCCATAGTTACCTATATATAGATATATATATACAGCTGATGCACTTTGTTGCACAGCAGGAGCTAACACAGTATTGTAAAACAAATGTACTCCAATAATAATAAAGAAACATTTTCTGAGCAGATGGGGGAGCCCAGCCTTCCCTACACCTCATTATTATATCTAGAATAGAAGCTAAAGGAAAGAAATTGTCCAGAATCTACCTAAGAATGACCTACAAAGTCTTCGGTCAGCTGCAGCCCTGCCACATACAACTTGACATATGACTAAGAATAGCTATTCTAGTCCTGTTGGAACCTTTGTGTAGAAATGTGATGGACATGTTTTCCTACCCAGCACACTATCACCCCTGTTCTGTAAAAACCACTGAGGTTTTCATTTGTGGAACCATTTCCCCTTGCTGCCCTCCTGCCTTCCTCATCAGCCTGTAAGTCTCTGACAGTTAGGTGGGGTTGATCCCACTCCCTTGCTCCAGGGATGGGCAAGTAAGCCAGTGAGGACACTGCAAATCCTTGGCCACAGTGATGAGTTCAGAGGTGAGCAGAAGCCCAGACTGAACCAATCAGAACCAACAAGCATCATGCCAAAGGTCTTAGCTTTCCGCTAGATAGGCAAGCTACATGGATGTGAGTCGCGCTACTGAGGACCCATCTTTGTCTCCTTTGAAGATGGTCTGCCTGAGAATGGAGCCAACCTAGACAATCCAGCAGAGCCAAGAGACAAGCCCTGATGATATCCCCAAATCTAGCCGTGTCTAGAGCCAACTGAGCCCTTGACCTTTCCAGTTCATAAGCTAATAAATTCTTTTATCTGTCTCTTAAACCAAGAGTTCTGCTTGATGCAAATATTTGCCAGCCACCAGGAGGTTAGGAAGGGGAGTTTAAGCATCCTTTCCCTCTAACCTGTGGGAAATCCCTTTTTGAGCACTTAGTAACTCTTGTCTTTTTTGGAGTAGTGGGGGCGGGTGGGGATGGAAATTCAAAAAGTCGCCTTTTGTCCTCTCCTTTGGCCTTCTCCAACGAAAAGAGAAATGGACAGGAGGGGAAACATTCCTTGACATGAAACAAATGAAAGTCTGTATTTTCTAAATAAGTCATTGATTTTGATAAGATACTCATGAACTCCCCAAAAGAGATGCAGGGAAGAGGCAAAAACAATTTACACAAATGCCAGGCAGAGAGAAGGGAGCATATGAGCCCAGGCATCTCCTGGGTGCCCGGATCAGCCTGACCCACCGAGCAGCATCTCACTTTCCAGAGAGTTCCTGTGGCCCACAGGGAGATAGCTTCCCATATGAGATGTGAAGGAGGAACATCTCCAAATTGAGGAGAAGCTTTCCCTAGCAGCCTTGTTTCTCCTGTTCCCCTCATAGCATCCTTACCACTTTTCAAGGGATGTGGGTTGTATGGAGATGATGGGAAAGGATGGAGAATGGGCTGAGAGAACTGCACATTTTTCTATATAAAAAAATAACTGTTTGCTTTATACAAGTTTTATGGGCTTTGTACCCTTTACTGTTAGACATCCTATTTCCACAATGCCAGATGACACCCTGAGGTCCATAAAGTTTGCAGAAATTCCCTAAACTGCAATGGGCTCTGACCTTCTCCATATGACTCTAGGGCAACCTCATCAACTAAGCGGGTGAGGAGAGTCCTGGTACTACTTCTTTTTTCTTTAGCCAAACTGTGTGGCTTACAAGATCTTAGTTCCCCAACCAGGGATGGAGCCTGGACCCTCTGCGATGAAAGCACCAAGTCCTAACTACTGGACCGTCAGGGAATTCCCAGTCCTGGTATTTCTATCAGCTCACACAGGTTGGCAAACACCGGCTTCACTCAGCACATCCAAATCTCTCCTGCCCTTTTCTCCCTCCTGTTCATTGTTGATTTCTTAAGTGAAGTGTTGTTCAAAGGTTGACCTCCACTGAGTTCCAAAACCCCCACTCCAAGATTGTGGATCAGTTTCCCTGCTAGGACAGGCAGTCCCTGGGGGCTCACCCTCCCCACGGATAAGGAAGCAATCATACTAAGCCCTCTCATCTCCAAGGCCATGAATACAGCAATAATTTATTCATGCAATAACTATAATAATAATCCATGCAACAGTGAACTTTCCTTTTGTGCACTAATTCCGTGGCCGCACTCAGTCAGGAAGGGAGAATACAAAGATAAACCAAGCTTGGTCTCTGCCCTTGAGGAGTTCATGGGAATCTAGCAAATAGGGAAAGGATGCCACCCTTGTAAAACCATCAGCTGTTAATAGAATTCCATATGAAGTTTAGTTTCTAGATTATCCACCTTCCTCTTTACTTCTGTGCTCCTCCGAGTGGTCTGTCATTGTCTCTCTCTCTCCCCAACCCTGCCCCACCCACCAAAGCCTTCCCCCATTCTCCCCACCTCCCCCAGGTCCCGAAGCAATGCTGAAAAAGCCTTCCCTCCTGTGATGCATGGCAGGGTGGATTTTCCTGCACTCAACTCCAGCAGTGCCCATGGCTTCTTCCCCCCAGTTGCCATCGCACACCTGCCTCCTCCCCTCTTGGAGTGCAGTGTTAGTCACAGAGCCACATCTGTGACCTGGGGGCCCCAGAGCTCACTCCCCACTCTCCCTACACTGCATCTCCTTTTCTGTGACTCTGATCTGAATCTGGTCCCCAGTGACAATGGGGTAATTTCTGGCACCATCTGACGCTCTGAGCCATAACTCTCCATAGTTTTTATCTGCAGCATTCCTCCCTTCCGTTACTGATGTTCTGGCATCAGCTGAGGAAGAGAAGCACATCCCTGAATCCTGCCTAGAGCCCACGTCAAGGAATGCTTCCTCTGGAGAGACAAATAGGACTGTCCAGTGAGTGATCCTCAAAGCTCAGCCTTTCTGGCAGTGGGCCAGAGGGATCAGGGTTCCCACTGCTCTCAGAGGCCGGGCTGCAACTCACATCCAACTTCCACAAGAATCCTGCAGGTACCAGAAGCTGGAGATCCCTCGCTATTCCCGTGCAGCCGGACTCTAAAGACAGATGATGTGTGACAGAGCCTTATGTTCCCCCATACACAAGGCTATGTGGGCAAAACTGCTATAGAAGTGGGTCTTCCCAGGAGGACACCCCCATGTTCAGCACAGACCACTCTGGAGGATGATGAGAGACTAGAAAGGGCTTGTCTCATCCTGGTGGCTCTTGGCTTGCCAGAGGACTACCAAGGACTGATCCCCAAGAACTGATCCAAGGACTGATCCCCACCACACCATGCGGCATTTGCTCTCACTTACTCAGCCACAACCAGTCAATCCTAAAGGAAATCAGCCCTGAATATTCATTGGAAGGACTGATGCTGAAGCTGAAGCTCCAATACTTTGGCCACCTGGTGCAAAGAGCTGACTCATAAGAAAAGAGCCTGATGGTGGGAAAGATTGAAGGCAAGAGAAGGGGACAACTGAGGATGAGATAGTTGGATTTGGATGGCATCATTGATTCAATGGACATGAGTTTCAGCAAGCTCCAGGAGCTGGTGATGGACAGGGAAGCCTGGCATGCTTCAGCCCATGGGGTCGCAAAGAATCGGACATGACTGAGTGACCGAACTAAACTGAACTCAGCCACAGCATCTCTTGCAGAGCGTCTGTTTCCTGGGGTTGTTGTAACAAAGTACCAACAACCAGGTGGCTTACAGCAACCAAAATGTATTGTCTCATGGTTCTAAAGGTTAGAAGTTTAAGATCAAGGTGTCAGCTAGGCCATGCTTTCTGGGGGAGACCCCTTCCTGGCCTCCCCTAGCTTCTCTGTTTTGCCAGTTTTCCTTGACTTGTAGAAGCATCACTCCAATCACAGGCCATCCTCTTCCAGCGCATCTTATCATTTTTGCCCTCTGTGCAAGTCTGTCTCTCCATCCAAATTTTCCTCTTTTTATAAAGACACTAGTCATTTTGGATTAAGGTCCAATGACGACCTCATTTTAACTTGACTTACCTCTGTAAAGACCATTTCCAAATAAGGTCATATTCTGAAGTACGAGGGGTTAAAGCTTCAACATATCTTTTGGAGGGGGACACAGCTCAGCCCATAGAAGAGAGTCTCCCCAGCAAGACCCATCTGCCTTCCAAATGTATCATCAGATCTCTGTCTATCCCCAGTGGGCTGCACCCAAGCCTCCATGTGACATACTCCAGGGCACACATTCTGGCCTACAGGGCCTGCCAACCTGGGCACTTAGTGCATGCCCAGTCATTATAATTGTCAGTAATTTTTTAAAATATTTATTTATTTGGCTGCACCAGGTCTTAGTTGCCGCATGCAAGATAGTTTAGTTGCAGCAGTGTGAATTCTTATTTGTGGCACGTGGGATCTAGTTCCCTAACCAGGCATCAAACCCAGGTCCCTGCATTGGGAGCTCAGAGTCTCAGTCACTGGATCACCAGATGGTGGTGGTTTAGTCGCTAAGTCGTGTCCGACTCTTGGCGACGCCATGGACTGTAGCCTGCCAGGCTCCTCTGTCCTTGGGATTCTCTAGGCAAGAATACTAGAGTGGGTTGTCATTTTCTTCTTTAGGGGATCTTCCCCATCCAGATATCAAACCTGGGTTTCCTGCACTGCAGACAGATTCTTTACAAACTGAGCTCCCAGGGACGTTCCTCAGTTATCAATCTTCACTATCTTGCCAGACTCCAGCTTGAGTATTTGTCTGATTAATTCATGGTAGATCTGATGCCTGATGCTGGGAAAGATTGAAGGCAAAAGGAAAAGAGGGTGGCAGAGGATGAGATGTTTAGATAGCACCACTGACACAACGGACATAAATTTGAACAAACTCCAAGAGATAGTGAAGGACAGGGAAGCCTGGCGTGTTGCAGTCCATGAGGTTGCAAACAGTTGGACACAGCTTAGTGACTAAATGGCAACAACAACAGTGGTGAGATTACTGGGACAAATAAATAAATCCTGGAGGCTTCTGGTCAACTATCCACTATAGTCAGCATATGCTGAGTGTCGTATTCACTAAGATCTCAAAAATGGAAAAAAGAAACCATCCGAAGCCATTATGTATGTGGAATTCATTTAAGCTACCTCTTTTAATGAGTAGGGCACCTCCCTACCACTTGACATGGAAGGCAGGTTGTTAAGATGATGGGAAGGACAGCTGAATTAGTCGGTGACTAATGAAATACTTCAAATACACATAGCTCCTTTGACAGCATAGTCTTACTGTCACGTGGAGAAAGCATCATGACATTAATAAAACCTCAAAGGTGTTGTGATCCATTCTGGGCTCTGACTTTTCTGGGTTTAATCCTACAACCTAAAGGGATACGGTCACAGCATCTCACCACAGCCCAAGTGGATTGTTTCATCTGTCCTTTCCAGCTGCTCCTCCAATTCCTAAATCAATGGGACCCTCTCCGCCACTGCCCTGGCACCGCTCATGGTCTCATCCAGCTGGGACAGGCCTGGTAAAACCCCAACAGCTGTGAGTCTACGAAACAAGGAATGAGAGAGCCGTAAGCCATTCCAGCTGGGTGGAGAGCCTGGCATGAGGATAGATCTGAAATGATTCAACCCTAAATTGATAATCCTTGTCAAGAGCCTTCTGTTTGGTGTCCCCTATCTCATTCTGTTCAATTATTCATTCATTAGAAAGACATATCAAATTTTTACTAAAGAAGGTTGAACTCTAGTTTGAAACCCATTATTTTTCTCAATTATTCCTCTTCCTTCTGGTTCCTTCCTCCAGCCTATGTATTCTAGATATTGCATCTGAAAGGAGTACAGCTAAATACACTGAATTTTCCAACAAATTTCTGCCATAGAATCACTTCCTCATGCGGGTCTTATGGCCAGGGTCCAGATCTACAATGCCTAGTGCTTACTTTGCGCTCTGCTTTTCATGTAAAGAAAAACACCCAAGGGCTGAGAGTCTTTAAAGCTTATTAAGTGGAGGATTTACTTAGTTTCTGTGCTAACATTTCTGAGAGCCTGGCTACAGCCTCCCCTCTCCAAGCCCAAAAGCATTTCCATTAACTCTTTTTGTGGAGCCTACATTAAGAATTTCTCAAACATAAAGGAAATTCTTAGCTACAAGGTTTTTTTTTTGCTGCTAAATTAAATTTAAATACCAGTTACTAAACACATGCTATGTATTGAACATGATGGGGAAATGCCAAAAAAAAAAAAAAAAAAGGCGGGGGCAGGGGGGAATCTTAGTTCCTGCCTCCTGGGGCTGATAGATGGAGAGACATACACAAATAAGTGAGCTACAGCGGGTTCTGCTAAATGCTGTTCTGGGGGCATGTAGCAGACACCACATGGGCTGCCCAGATCTTCCCAGATAACTTCATCCCCCGCTGCCACAGATGTTGGTGGCCATCAGCTCTCTCCGGGGTCCATCTGCAGGCGCAGCCCTCAGCTGAGGGAATCTGGCTTGCTCTTGGTAATGCCTCCTCTTGAGGGGCAGCCCATGCAGTGACAGGCTGGTGTGGGGTCATCTCTGCAGATCAGCCAAGGTCTCTCTTATAACTCCGTTCACTCACTCCTGCCTCTCCAGCTCCCTGTCTCTCCTACATGCAAATTTCTGCCTCAAGAGTCCATTTCCTTAGAACCCAAGCCATGATGGGTACAAAGGGCAAAGGAATTTACTCAAACCAGAAAATCTGGAAAGGCATTTTGGACATTTATTCAGCCAGTGGTTAGTAAGTACCTATTCTGACCTGGCACCATCTCAGGCACTGTGGGTACAATAGCTCACAAGGCAGATCTGGCTACTGCACTCACAAACAAGAGATAAATGCAAAGAAGTAAAGAAAGTGGTGTTGGCTAATATAAAATAAGAAGTCATAGGAAAGGGCTCCTTTGGGCAGGGTGGCCTTCCCCCACAATGTCAAAGGGGTTGGCCAGGGTCAGATTCGGTCAGTCTAGGTGAAGGACATGTTAAGTGCAAAGTTCCTGAGACAGGAACAAACCGGGTGTGCCTAAGGAACGAAATGAAGACCCACGTGATGGACTTCCCTGGTGGCTCAGTGGATGAGAATCTGCCTGCCAACGCAGGAGACACAGGTTCGATCCCTGGTCCAGGAAGATCCCACATGCTCCAGAGCAACTAAGCCCATGTGCCACGACTACTGAGCCTGCGCTCTAGAGCCGGAGAGCCGCAACTACTGAAGTGGGTGTGCCTACAGCCTGTGCTCCTTTACATCTAACCTCTATCCTTTACAAGAGAAGGCAGGGCAATGAGAAGCCTGTGCACCGCAATGAAGGGTAGCCCCTGCCTGCCCCAATAGAGAAAGCCCACATGCAGCAACAAAGACTCAGTGTACCCAAAAATAAACTAAATAAATAAAAAGTTCCAAAAAAGACCCATGTGACAAGATGAGAGTGGGCACAGGAGAAAGACGGGAGGCTTGTAAGATCATGTCAGACCTTAAAGATTAGGCAGCTGGATTGCACTCTAAGGAAGATAAAAAGGCACTGGCAATTTCAGGGTGGGGAGTATTTTCTGCAGTTTAGGAAGAAGGAAGATGGTTCTGGTTGCTAGGTAAAGAAGGCAGGGAGACCTGCTGGGAAGTTTTATTGTAGTGTGGGTTAGAGGTGACAGTGACTTGGGCTAAGGAGGTGGCAGAGGAGACAGCATTAGAGGGATCTGCGTCCCACACTTAGGACAGACAGCAGGACTTGCTGACATTTTGCCAGGCATGTGAGGAAGAGCTACAAGGTCAGGATGACTCCCAGATTTGATCTTTTGGCAACCGGACAGTGATGCCATTTACTAAAAAGAGGAAGAAAGATGAGTAGGCAATTTAAGGATAGAGGTTAGATGTAAAGGATTCCAGATGGAGGTAACATTGATGCCATCGAGATAGGAAAATACAGCACACATTCCAGAACCTGCTGCTCATCTAACGAGTGTAATGTGGTCGGCATATGGAATGAGGGTGGTGGGCAGGAGAGGTTGGAAAAAGTCATTCGACTGAATAAAGAACCCAGAGAGGAAATCAGATTTGAGAGAAAAAGATCACTGAGTGTGCGTTGGGCATTTTAAGTTAGTGGTCCTCTGGATGGAAAGTGGTGTTGGCAACTCGAAATACTTAGCTGGAGTTCCAGCGGGAAGAAAAGGCAGAGGCTCCTGGCGGTGGTTCCTGTGGGCGGGGCTGAGATCACACAGGCAGACACACTGTGGGCGGGGCTGAGTGGAGTCTGGAGAGCCGTGTTGAGGGGTAGGGTGGGGAGCAGACAGCAAAGGAGCCTTTGGGTCAAGTCAAGAATATCAGGACAGCTCCAGATAGCTCAGGGTCACAGAAGCCAAAAGTGGAAAGACTTTTGCAAAATGCAAGCTTCATTAAAAATTAGCCACCTGCTCTCCTCTGCATCTAGAAGTCTTCCTGAGAAGTGTGGCCTCAGGGGCCTGCTCCCTTTTATGGGAAGAGCCTTCTGCACCTCCAGCGGAGCCTGTCCCCATGGACAGAGAGGACTCCCAGGGACCAAAGCCTCCCTCCTGCAACTTCATCCCTTCTGCTTTATTCTCTTTGTTTCTCATAAGGGCAAGGGTGTGGCTTGGAGGCACTGCCTCTCCGTGAACAGGAAGGCACTTCACAGTGATGGGTCTCACACTTCCCATGCATGTAACTCGCTGGAGAGCTTGTTACTGCAAACCCAAGCCTAGAGGTTTGGGTTCAGAAGTGTGAGATGGGGCCCACGGGTCTGTATTTCTAACAAGCTCCCAGCTGCTGTTGCTATTGCAGGGCCATGGACCACACTTTGAATTGCATTGCCGTAAAGCATCCTGGACTGGAATACTGACTTCTTGTAGCCAGGCTTCTGGAGTTGTACTAAGATAATAAAAATGATAGTGAATATTCATTGAGCTCTTATTATGTGCTGCTCACTGCTAAGTGCTTCCTATGTATTATTTTATTCTTAAAACAGTGCTATGAGGAGGTACAATTATTAGCCTCAGAAAGTTTGAGTAATTTGCCCAAGGCCACACAGCTTTAGCAGTGTTGAGATTTTTTTCCCTGTCTCCACCCTCTGAGCCTGTGACCTTACCCAGTGCTTACGTCAAATGTCCAAGTGGGTGGGATCTGCTAGGAACCCAGCCTGCTGAGGACTATCTCTATGCCAGCCCCGCTGGGTGATCCTGAGACTTCTTGTTATGAAACTGGCCATCTGTCCCCTGCCACGATGGTTTTCATCATGCCCCACCATTGACACACACACCAGTGGAATTCACAATATGCCTCCGCAGACACAGCAAAATTTCCGCCTTGCACATGGGTGAAGTGTCAAAGAAACTGGAAGCAACTATAAATCTTGACTCACAAGCAGTCCAATAATTCCCAACTATCCCCGTTAAGACAACAACATCACAGCCACAATCGATCACAATGAACCACGGCCAAGATGAGAGAGTCTGTCTATATGTGTGAGTCTTAACACACTAACTGTGGTGCAGAGGGGGTGAGAGCAATGTGCCATGAGTACAACCTTAAACCTACTCTAATTTGGGGAGAGTTCCCCAAAGATACAGTGGTTAAAACGCCACCTTCTGATGCAGTGGTTGCGGGTTCGATCTCTGGTCAGAGATCTAAGATCCCACACGCCTCAGGGTCCAGCCACAAAATTAAATTAAATAAATAGATAAAACATGTTTAAAAGAAGAGTCACTCTAATTTTGGGAGTTGGAAAGTAAATCATTTGATCACCTCTTGTCTCCCTACCTGATTGACATCTATGTTTTTACCTGCCTGTTATCCACTGCACTTCCAGCTCAGCCTGAGGAATGAGCTCTCCCTCTGTCTGAGGCACACTGGATAGAGGCACCCAGACCTGGTGCCAGTGGTGGGCATGTGGCCAGGACTTGGCCACTGAGCCCGCGAGACTCCCCAAACCTGACTGTTGCTTCAGGGATGGTCACCTCACACAAGCAGGCCCAGTCAGACTCAGGGCTGGAACCTCAGCCAGGCCTCTGAGAAACAAGAACCTCTCCTGTCTCTTGACCTTAAAGCTGAGAGAATGAAGTCCCAGAGCTGCTGGGGTCCATGCAAAGTTGGGTGACTACATAATTTATCACCCAAATCTGGACACTTTTGAAGGTAAAAGGAGATGCCGTTAATAACTATGCTGGTGTTTAGTCTTCCAGTCATGTCCAACTCTTTGCAACCCCATGGACTATAGCCTGCCAGGCTCCTCTGTCCACAGGGAAACTCCAGGCAAGAATACTGGAGTGGGTTGCCAGAGGATCTTCCCTACCCAGGGATTGAACCCATGTCTTCTGCATTGCAGGTGGATTCTTTACCATCTGAGCCACCAGGGACACCCCGATTATGCTGGACAACAGGTAAATATTCACATTTTCCCAGTCAAAATGGAGTGATTCTATTCATGAGAAGAGCTGACAGCAAGGAAAAGGGAACTCAGAAATAGAAACTGGGTCCTGCTAATTGGTTTTATTTAATAATTTTTAAATTATTAAAATACTTTGGCCACCTGATGCAGAGAACTGACTCACTGGAAAAGACCCTGATATTGTGCAAGATTGAAGACAGGAGGAGACGGGGATGACAGAGGATGAGATGGTTGGATGGCATCACCAACTCGGTGGACATGAGTTTGAGCAAACTCTGGGAGTTGATGGTGGACAGGGAAGCCTGGTGTGCTGCAGTCCATGGGGACACAAAGAGTCAGACACAACTGAGAGATGAACTGAACTGAATTTTTTAAATAGATTTTTTTTGGAGCAGTTTTCCGTGCATTGTAAAATTGAGTAGAAAGTAGACAGAGTTCCCTTATAACCCCTGCCTCTTCACAGAAAGAAATGGCAACCCACTCCAGTGTTCTTTCCTGGAAAATCCCAGGGACAGGGAAGCCTGGGGGATTGCCATCTATGGGGTCGCACAGAGTCGGATATGACTGAAGCGACTTAACAGCAGCAGCAGCTTCACATTAAAATACAGCCGCCCTGCCTATCCGCATCCCACACCAGATACATTTGTGATAATCAATGAGGCTATAACATCACATTTATCACTGAAAGTCCATAGTGTTTACTTAGGGCTCATGTTTGATATTGTACACTCTGTGGGTGTGAACAAATGCACAATGACATATAGCCATCATGAGAGTATCACACAGAGTAATTTCACTGTCCCAAAAATCCCCTGTGTTCTGTCTATCCATTCCTCTCTTCCTCTGAACACCTGATAATCACTCACCTTTTTAATGTCTCCTTAGCTTTGCAGAGTCGCACATGGCTGAGTGACTGAACAAAAAGTTTGCTGTATCTAAAATGCTGTACAGCTGGAATCACGCATGAAGTAGACTTTTCAGACCGGCTTCTTTCGCTTGGTAATATGCATTAAGTTTCCTCTGTGTCTTTTTGTGGCTTGATATGTCATTTATTTTTAGCACTGAATGATAGCCCACTGTCTGGATGGGCCGCTGCTTATTTATCCATTCACCTACAGAAGGACAGCTTGGTTGCTTCCAAGTTTTGGCAATTACGAATAAAGCTGTTAAAAACATCCACGTGCCAGTTTTTGTGAAGACATTGTTTTTAACTCATTTTCCTAAACACCAAGGATTTAACGAACTTTTTATTTTAGAACAATTTTAGATTTACAGAAAAACTGCAAAGACAGAACAGAGAGTTGCCATATACCCTTCATTCAGTTTCCCCTAATGTTAACTTCTTACATTACCAACTATATTTATCACAGCTAAGAAAACAACATTTGGACATCACTACTAACTGAAGTCCAGACCATTCAGATTTCACCGCCTTTTCCATTAGTGACATTTTCTGTTCCAGGATTCCACCCAGGAGACCGCATTACATTTAGCTGTCGCTTCTCCTTAGGTTCCTCTAGTTTGTGATGGTTTCTCGGTCTTTTCTGTTTGTTTGTTGTTTTTCACAGCATTGAGAGTTTTACAGAGTACTGGTCAGGGATTTTGTGGAATTTCTCTCAATTTGGTTTTCTCTGATGTTTTTCTTATGGTTAGACTGGAGTCATGGGCTTCAAGGAAAGTATCCCAGAAGTGAAGTGCCCTTCCCAACAGAGCACAGCAAGATGTACATATTGTCAAAATGACTTGTCACTGGCCGTGTTGACTTTGATCACTTGGCCAACATGATGTTCACCAGGCTTTTTCTCCTTAAAGTTGCCTTATTTAGTTTCCCCTGTCCGTACTCTGTTTTTTGGAAGCATGAAGTTAAGTCCAGACCATGCTCCAGAGAAGTGGTAATTAAGCTCCAACTCCTGACTAGTGGTAGTTTTGAGCCCCTGAACCCACCTATAGCTGAAGCCAGACACCCCCAGCCATTTTAGTTTCCATGAGTAAATATGTTCTTTTATTGCTGGAACCAATTTGGGTTGAATTTCTGTCACTTGCAAGTGAAAGACTTTTTACTCCATACTCCTTCTTGCTTATTTCAACCCCTCCTCCACACAAAGCCAGCATGATTTGTGAATATATGATAAGTTCTCAGAACTACCCCTAGGTCACAGCCTATTTGTACAGCCTGCGTGATGAACATCACTTGAGCTCTCGAACTGATGTAGCCCTGCAGCTTCAACCCCATCTGCCTCTCTGGGATAATATATTCTGTTGACCGAACACTGTCAGGAAAGCAGCCTATTTAGACTTGCTGTTTTATCACATTCAAAGAGCTTAAACACCCAGCAGTATTTATAGACATGATCCTTATCAAGGGCGGGGGGAAAGGGCTCTTTGTCAATCTTGGTGACCCAGATCGGAGGTTAATGATCTTGCTGGGGCTGTTAAGTTCAATCTTGTGATTCTGTGCATTTCACAGTAATGAGAGGAGCCCGGATATACTGAAACATCCAGTTCCTTAACTGTTAATTCATCTATTCAATAAGTATTTATTGAGTTTGCTATGTGTTGCTGTACCAGGCTTAGGGAACACGGCGCTAAACATGAAAACATTCATATCAGCATGGTGCTTATTTCTAGTGGGTAAACAGTTAATAAAGAGGTAAATGAGGAGATAAATCAGGTAATTTCAGACCATAAGTTCCATGAGGGAGATAACAGGAGACCTGGCGAGAGAATAACCAATGGGGGAGAAGAGAGGAGGGCTCTACACGGGGCTTTACATCTTCTTGAGAAGATGTCTCTAAAAACCAAAAGGAGAAAAGGAGTCAATCATGAGAAACACTAGGGGAAGATATTTCTGGGCAGAGGGAACAGCACTGCCAAAGGCAGAAGGCAAGAAAAAGCTTGCTGTGTTCCAGAATCAAGGCAGAAGCCAGCACAAGTATAGAGTGGGGAGTGGGGAGAAAAGCTATCAAAGCTTTCATTGAAGAAGTGGGCAAGGGCCATCGTGTAGGACCTTTGTAGCCATGGAAACAAGGAGTTGCAAGAAAGGGAGCAATACTCTCCAGTTTATGTTCTTAAAGATGCTCTGACTGCTGAGTAGAAAAGGGATTGTGAGGTGAAAGAATGAAAAAAAGGAAGCCAGTTAGCTGTCACTGAAGTCCAGGCAAGAAGCGATGCTGACTAGATTGAGGTGGTAGTTATAAACTCAAGGACAAAGGGACAGATTTTAGATTACTTTTGGCTGATAGGACATGTTGGTGAATTATAAGTGAGGAAAGCCACTTGACTCCCAGAGTCAGGGCTTGAGCATGGCACCATCACCTGGAGCGCATGTGGGGTTCCAATTTGGACCTATTTCATTTGTGATGCCTGTTAGTGGATAGTGAAGCTGGGCATCTGCTGAGAGGGAGAGGTGGTGAGGAAGAGGGGAATTAAGAGAGAAAAACATTTGAAATGACAGTCTCAGAGACCAGTTAAACAAATGCCTTGAAGAACATGGGGATTCCCTGATAGTTCGGTTGGTAAAGAATCCTCCTGTAAAGTAGAAGACCCCAGTTCGATTCCTGGGTTGGGAAGATCTGCTGGAGAAGGGATAGGCTACCCACACCAGTATTCTTGGGCTTCCCTTGTGGCTCAGCTGATAAAGAATCCACCTGCAATGCAAGAGATCTGGGTTCGATCCCTGGGTTGGGAAGATCCCCCGGAGAAGGCTACCTACTCCAGTATTCTGGCCGGGAGAATTCCATGGTCTGTATGGTCCATGCAGTCACAAAGATTCAGACATGACTGAGCAACTTTCACTTTCACAAAGAACATGTGATGAGGTTTCTGGGGAAGGTTATATGACCACTTGAAATCTGTGGTTCTGAAACTAACATTAAGCAAGGCAACCCAGATGTGTGATTTTCTCCTGTAGTATTTAACTCCATACATGAAGACTGATGGTTTGGTCCAACCAATGATGAATTTTTTTCTAGATGAACAGATAAAGGGGCAGTGGAGGATGTTTGAAAAAGTGTGCTGATAGTAATGGGAAATGGAATCTGCGTCTCTTGAATAGAAGGACATTCAAGAAACAGGATTTAGGTCAATGGACTAGAGATGCTTTGTCCAGTATGATAGCCACATGTGGCTATCAAATGCTTGAAATGCATCTGGTTGAAATTGATATATACAGTCAGTATAAAGCACACATATTTCAAAGAGTATGAAAAATAGAACGTGGGACTTCCCTGGTGGTCCAGTGGCTAAGACTATGCACTCCCATTGCAAGAGGTCCAGGTTTGAAGCCTGGTCAGGAAACTGGATCCCACATACTGCAACTAGAGATCCCAAGTACCACAACTAAAAATCCCATATGTTGCAACAAAGGCTTGGTATAACTCAATAAATAAATAAGTAGTTTTTTAAAAGGAAGAAAAAAATAGAATGTGAAATATCTCAATAATGATGTTTCTGTTGGCTACAATGATAACGATAATTGTGATTGTTATTGTCTCAGACATGTCCGACTCTTTGTGATCCCATGGACTGCAGCATGCCAGGCTTAACTGTCCTTCGCTATCTCCTGGAGCTTGTGCAAACTCATGTCCATTGTGTCAGTGATGCCATCCAACCATCTTATCCTCTGTCGTCACCATCTCCTCCTGCTTTCAATCTTTCCCAGCATCAGGGCCTTTTCTAATGAGTCAGCTCGTCACATCAGGTGGTCAAAGTATTAGAGCTTCAGCTTCAGCATCAGTCCTTCCAATGAATATTCAGGACTGATTTCCTTTAGCGTTGACTGGTTTGATCTCCTTGCAATCCAAGGGACTCTAAAGAGTCTTCACCAACACCACAGTTCAAAAGCATCAGTTCTTCAGTGCTCAGCCATCTTTACCGTCCAGCTCTCACATCCATACATGACTACTGGAAAAACCATATCTGTGACTATATGGACCTTTGTTGGCAAAGTAATGTCTCTGCTTTTTAACATGTGATCTAGGTTTGTCATAGTTTTTCTTCCAAGGAACAGGTGTCTTTTAATTTCACGGCTGCAGTCACCATCCACAGTGATTTTGGAACCAGAGAAAATAAAGTCTGTCACTGTTATATTGTTCCTCAAAATATAACAATCATATTTCGCATCTATTTGGTTAAATAAAAATACTTAAATTAATTTAACTATTTATATTTCTTTATTCCCTGGTGGTTCAGACAGTAAAGCATCTGCCCACAATGCAGGAGACCCAGGTTTGATCCCTGGGTTGGGAAGATCCCCTGGAGAAGGAAATGGCAACCCACTCCAGTACTCTTGCCTAGAAAATTCCATGGATGGAGGAACCTGGTGGGCTACATACAGTCCATGGGGTTGCAAAGCATCAGATATGACTGAGCAACTTCACTTCACTACAATGTGGCTACTAGAAAATTTTAAGTGACATATGTAGCTTTCATTAGTTTTCTACTGGACAGGGCTGAACTAAAAGTCTCATTGAGTTAGGAAAATGTTTCAAATGGAGGTATTAGAATAGGAGAGGACATATAGATCAAAAAGGGGAAAACTTGAAATTCACATTTAAGAGACTGTACAGTTACCATCAACAACAAGGTGACGGGAAGGCCAAGCAAAGGGGACATTAAAAGGTTGGATGATATCTGTGTAAATGCTGAAATCACCAAGAGTGATGAGAACAGGGTGGGAATAGAGACAGTGGCTCCTTAAGCACTAGAGTCTCTAATGATTGAGAAGAAAGCAGATGACCACTTTGAAGAGAAGCAGCTGGCACTATAATCTATGGCTTCACTTGAAAGATTCTGGGAATTTTTGGAAAGGGAAAATGTTTGAGGATTGGCAAAGGGGAGCCCTGGGATTCATGAGTTAAGAGAGAAAAGCAACCTAACTTGGGAAGTCTGCCCAGGAGGCTTGCAGAACTCTGGCTTAAGGCAAGGCAAGAAACAAACAAAAAAAATGTTTGGGGGAGAACTTGAAAATATAGGGATGCCTCCTGGTTACAAACTGGGGATTCTAGGGAGCTCAGAGGAAATGTTTGGGGAGGGAAGAGATGGGAGAGAGGGGAAGCTGGTACAATCACTATGAAGAAAGCAGTGTGGGTCTACGATGCTGGGTGATGGCAGACGCCCTTGAAGACTTGGAGTTCTGAGGGTGAATGATGCAATCAGGCCCCTGCTGTCAGGGCTCTGGTCCTGAGAACATCTCAGAAGCAAGTGAATGATCAGCTGAAGCCATGTCCCGAATACTTAGCCTGATGGTTTAGAAGCTAAGTGACAGTCTTCAGGCAACTGACATTCTCACTGGTTCTGAGAGATGTTTTAAAGGAATAATAATTAGTACTGATAAAAAAGAATAATTATCCTAATGAGAGGTACCAGGAATAATTAGAATTTGCAATGATGCTGTTCTGAAGACAAGTTAGAAAGGGCTTTTGATTAAACTAGATCAATGAGGGAAGATATTGGAAACAATGAGTGAGAGTGTGAATGTGTCAGTGGAGACATGGGTGGAAAATGCTGCTGATGGAGAATTTAAGAATGCTTACCCGGGAAAATGTGCTCACAGAGAGATTTATGTCTTTTTCACTATTATTTTAATATAGATTATATATAATATACATAGATAGATTAGTTTATGCACCAGAAGGAATCAGGAGCAATCTATATTACTAGCTAACTGAGGCCACCAATAGGAATTGAAGTTTAAAAAGGATGGTTACTGGGCTTCCTTGGTGGTTCAGTGGTAAAGAATTCACCTGCCAATGCAGGAGACCCGGGTTCGATCCCTGATCTGGGAAGATTCTATGTGCCACGGAGCAACAGAGGTGTGTGTCACAGCTATGGAGCCTGTGCTCCAGAACCTGGGAACCGCAGCTACTGAAGCCTGTCCTGCTTAGAGTCTGTGCTCAGCAATAAGAGACGCCACCGCGCTGAGAAGCCTGAGCACGGCAACTAGAAAGTAGCCTCCGCTCACCGCAGCTAGAGAATGCCTGTGCAGCAACGAAGCCCCAGCGCAGCCAACAGATAAACAAATAAAACCATTTTAAAAAGGATGGTTACTGTCATCATTACACACTTCTGTGATGTTAACATTTTTATAATAAGCATATATTACTTTTGTAAACAGAACATATATATATATAAATTTTGAAACTACCTTTGAAAACAAATTATACATATATGCATGTATAATTTGAATTTCTATAGCAATCTTTTCAAAAGGGTTTACAGTTTGTGACATAATGGAGACAGGGGCAAACTTTACAGAGAGCAAATATTTTCGTCTTTAAGGGCCACACCGTGTCCATCACAACTACTCAACTCTGCCCTGGTAGCTTGAAAACAGCCAAGGACAACACATAGATTACTGCGTGTGGCCGTGATCCCCAATAAAAGTTTATTTACAAAAAGATGCAGTCGTCCCAAATTTGACCCACAGGCCATAGTTTGCCAGCCCCTGAAAAATACACACATAGAATGAAATAGTAGCCAACTGAAGAGAAGCATAAAAGCAAATGACAGGTTTTCTCTCACATTCGCTTGGCAACAGTTAATGTAATTCTGGGTGCGATTTATGCCACGGTAACACTTTTGAAGAGAAAAAGGATTTTACAAAAAACAAAGCCGAGACAATGAAACAATTATCTCAGACAGCCTAGAGATAGGCTGCTGAGACAGATGCTCAGACAGATGCTGCTGACCTTATTCAGAGAACTTACTTTGGACTTTCTTAGAGGTCAAGGCAAAGAGGGAAACATGAGACTTTCAAGCCTCTCATCAGCAGATAAAAGAAAACATCCTGGTTTAGAAGGAAAATTGGTCTCTTCCCATTATTTGAGCTTCAAGAGAATCTTGTATTCTTTTGGTGGTGTTTTGGGTTTTTTAGTTTGTTTGTTTTAGAGGAGGGTGACCAACAACGCTTTCCCAGGACAGTCACAGTTACAGCAATGAAAGTTTCATGTCTTGAGAAACTCCTCCATCCCAGTCTAAAACCTGACGGTTCTACATTTCAAGAATCTCCTCATTCTTGGGCAAATGAGGATGGTTGTTCACCCTAATTTTTTAACAAACACTGAGGGTTGAGTTCTCAATGATACTGTCTTAACGTATGGAATTATTTTCACAAATGTTCATTTCTTGTGTCAACCAAAAAAAAAAAAAAACCAATTGCCAACACATCATTCATTCAACATTCAAATATTTACTGAGAATTTAAGAATGCTTACCCAGGAAAATGTGCTCACAGAGAAATTCATGCCTGCCGTGGACCAGGCCCTGTAGATACCAAGGTAAATAAAACGGTTAGGTTCTCAGCCCAGAGTCAGAGAGCAGGTTGCTAGGAAATGGAGCAGAAGCTTGGACAGCTGCCTCAGTTAATGAGACCATGAGGAGGGAAAGGCAGACACTGGACACCAGAAGAGCAATAATTGGAAGTGAAAGCATGCATGGCAGAGAGGGCAATGCGATTGTTCCCACGGTCATGACGGAAGAGGAGAAAGCAGAGAAATCTCAAGGACACAAGGATTCCTCTATTGAAAACACAAAGGCATTTATGATGCAGAACTTCAGAATGGGAACCCTGGGCCACAGAGGGCACCTGCGCTTCTCAGTTAAAGCTGATGATGATGATGAAGCAGCCAAACATAACCCACTGAGGGCTGCTCTATCGAATGGCACAAGTAGATGCCTGAGGGCTGGCCCTGCGCCACAAACATCTGCAGATCCTTACATTTTAAAAAATTGCTTAAATTTTTATTTATTTATTTATTTATTTTAATTTTAATTTTTACTTTATTTTGCTTTACAATACTGTATTGGTTTTGCCATACATTGACATGAATCTGCCATGGGTGTACATGAGTTCCCAATCCTGAACCCCCCTCCCACCTCCCACCTCCCACCTCCCACCCCATATCATCTCTCTGGATCATCCCCATGCACCAGCCCCAAGCATCCTGTATCCTGTGTCGAACATAGACTGGCGATTCGTTTCTTACCTGATAGTATACATGTTTCAATGCCATTCTCCCAAATCATCCCACCCTCTCCCTCTCCCACAGAGTCTAAAAGTCTGTTCTATATATCTGTGTCTCTTTTGCTGTCTCGCATAGAGGGTTATCATTACCATCTTTCTAAATTCCATATATATGTGTTAGTATACTGTATTGGTGTTTTTCTTTCTGGCTTACTTCACTCTGTATAATCGGCTCCAGTTTCATCCACCTCATTAGAACTGATTCAAATGTATTCTTTTTAATGGCTGAGTAATACTCCATTGTGTATATGTACCACAGCTTTCTTATCCATTCATCTGCTGATGGACATCTAGGTTGTTTCCATGTCCTGGCTATTATAAACAGTGCTGCAATGAACATTGGGGTACATGTGTCTCTTTCAATTCTGGTTTCCTCAGTGTGTATGCCCAGCAGTGGGATTGCTGGGTCATAAGACAGTTCTATTTGCAATAAGAAATTACTTAAATTTTTAAAATCTGAGATATTCCACAAAATCGTCTGAATTTTGTCAGTCTGAAGATCTGATGATTTGTCCCTGATGGCACAATCAGCTGGAGTGGATCTTGGCCACCCCCATAGACAGGTGTCTATACTCCAGCGTGAGGGGACTCCAGCACTCCCTCTAACCCTCTGACATTGAGGCCACTGGCCAGTCACCATTTGCCATTATACATGCCCTAGTCTTTTGTTCACACTCAGGCTGTTTCATTTATTTATGTTAAGTTCCTGCCCTAGTAGGCATTTCTATACTCAAGTTAGTGACTTGCAGGCTAAGCAAATTAACCAAGATATTTCTTGGTGATCCACGGGGCATGAGAGGAGACTCAAGATCCTTAGAGCACTTAATGTTCTTGAGACCAGCCTATAATTGTTTGAGCTCTACCTCACCTAGGAGATGGTATCTTTTCCATTCCTCACAGAAACTGTAAAAATTTACCTGAACCCCTGCCCTCATCACCCTTAGATGACACACTAGCCTTTATTTCCCTCCTCTCACTGAACCCCATACTTCTCTTTGGGGAAACTTCACCACCCACCAGACCATCAGCTCCACGAGGGCAAGGACTATGTCTGTTCTGTTCACTGCTAGATCCTGGGCACTGAGGGATTCTCAATAAAAATGACTGGATAAGCAAATAAAATGTCTATCCTTTATCCAAGACTGATTATTCATCCTTCTGACTGTTAATCTTACTTCCTTCAAGCATTCTTGGATATTCTGCCCTAGTGAGAGATTTCTTCCAAATCAAGCATCAAGATATCAGCTTTCCTGCCCACTCCAAGGAAAGGTGAAGGCAAAACATTCTAAAATTCAAGGGATTGTAGATGAGGTAGGCAGAATTCTAAGATGTTCCCATGATTTCCTGCTCAAATCTCCAGGACTATGAATATGATGCAAAAATATGCCTGTGGTCATGTTGCCTTATGTGGCAAAAAACACTTTTTAGATTTAATTAAGGTAACTTATCAGTTGGCTTTGAGTTTCATCAAAAGGGAGATTATCCAGTGAGCCTAATACAATCATATGAGCTTTAAAAGCTCAGAGTTTTCTCAAGTTGACAGCAGAAGAGTAAGTACAAGAGATTCAAAAGATGAGAAAGATACATATCCTCATTGACTTTGACTATAAAGGGGACCAATATAAGGACTTGAGTGTGGCCAACAGCCAGCCAGGAAACTGGAACCTCAGTCCTACAACCACTAGAACAGAGTTCTACCAACCCTGTAAATGACCCTGGGTGTGGTTTCTTCCCCAGGGCTTCCAGATGAGAGTCTAGCCTGGCTAACACCTTGATTGAAGCCTTAGGAGAACTGAAACAGAGAATCCAGCTAAGTTCTCTTTGACTCCACAGAACTGTGAGATAATAAACAGATACTGTTTTAAGCCGCTGAGTTTGTAGTAATTAGTTACACAGCAATAGAAAACTAATACCATGAAGAGATACACCCCCAATGTTCAGGGTAGCACTATTTACAATAGCTATTTAAAATACACTATAATGAACTATTAGTCATTAAAAAGAATGAAATAATGCCATTTGTAGCAACATGGGTGGACCCAGAGATTATCATACTAAGTGAAGTAAGCCAGACGGGGAAAAACAAATATCCTATGATATCACTTATATGAGCAATCTAAAAAAAAAAGATACAAATGAATTTATCTATAAAACAGAAATAAATAAACCCACAGACATAGAAAACAAACTCATGGTTATTACTAAAGGGGAAAGGGTGGGGGAGGGATAAATTAGGAGGTCAGGATTAACAGAAACACACTACTATATATAAAACAGACAATCAACAAGGACCTACTATATGGCACAGGAAACTAGATCTTGTAATAACTTATAAGGGAAAAGAATGTGAAAAAAATATATATGAATAATTGAATCACTGTACTGTACACACATACTTCAATAAAATAAAATTAAATTAAAAAAGAAAAAGAAAACTAATGACATTACCACCTGGCTCTGTTTAATAGAGAAAGAGATACACTAAAGGATGTAACGCTGCCCACACCTGGAGAACAAAGATGAGTAGACACAAGCCAGCTGCCCACTTATTGTGGAGGCCAGTTCCCCAAGCTGACAGGATACACCCTTTGAAGCCAAGTGCAACAGCGCTCCAATGCACAACCTAGCCTGGGAGGAGAGGAACTGGGAAAAAGAACATGGAGGTACACAGCATTCCAGGCAAGGGGACACACGTCAAGGAGGGGGCCCCTGCGGTCCGTGACAAGTTGAGAGGAGACTGGGTCTCACCTCACTCCCAGTGAGGTCTTGCTCAAGTTGTACCACTTCTCACACCATGCAAGAGAGCCACATAACCTGAACATCCCAGGTGCCACTGGCCTGGGACACAAATGAGGTCACATCAGCACTCATACTCATAATTTGCTTGTTCAGACCCCTTCCTGTTGACTGTATTAGTTAAGGCACAAGATAAGTTCCTGGAACAGAGAGATGCAAATACATAGTAGTGTATTTCAGCTGGTAAAGAATCCACCTGCAATGCAGGAGACCCTGGTTTCATTCCTGGGTGGGGAAGATCCACTGGAGAAAGGATAGGCTACCCACACCAGTATTCTTGGGCTTCCCTGGTGGCTCAGCTGGTAAAGAATCCACCTGCAATGAGAGAGACCTGAGTTTGATCCCTGGTTGGGAAGATCTGAGAAGGGAACAGCTACCCACTTCAGTATTCTGGCCTGGATAATTCCATGGACTGTATAGTCCATGGGTCACAAAGAGTTGGACGTGACTGAGCAACTTTCACACTTAAGCAAAATAGAAGTTTATATCTCTGTCATGTAACATCTCAAAGACAGGCAGTAGTCCTGAGCAGGAGGGTGACTCTACTCCACACTGTTGCTTAAGGTTCTTGGTTCCTTCTACCTGAGATGTTCTCATCCAAGTCAGAGCTCAAGTCCACATTCCAGTCCTCAGAGAAGAGGAAGAGAGGGAAGAGGCCAAGCAACAGAAGTGGAGGCCAAGCAATTTCTTTTTAAGGAAGTGACACATTCCTTCCTCTCACACTCCACTGGCAAGACCATGGCCATACCTGCCTGCAAGGGAGGCTGGGAAATGCGGTCCTCATTAGGTAGCTGTGGAGTCCTACTGCTGAAAAATGAGAAGATTACATTCTGGCGAGCCATAAGGAGTTCATGGGACAGCACCACCCCAAGCTTGCCGGGAACCTTGGAATACGTTTCTCACGAACTTGAACACCACCTGAGTATCACAATCCCTGTGTGTCATCCATCTCTGCTTTGTCAGAGCTCTGGGAATCTGCATGGAAAGCACTGCCCTGACCAGAGGGTGTCCTCTTGGGCTTCCAGCACTGTCTTAGTTAGGGATCCCTCCAAGCCAAGCCAGAGGCAAGTATTCGGGTGCAGGTAGTTGATTTGATTGAAGGAGAAACTGGGTCTTGTTCTGATGGGTGGGGCCATGCTCAGTAAGTCTTTAACCCAGTTTTCTGTTGATGGGCAGGGCTGTGTTCCCTCCCTGTTGTTTGACCTGAGGCCAAACTATGGTGGAGGTAGTGAGGATAATGGTGACCTCCTTCAAAAGGTCCCATGCATGCACTGCTGCACTCAGTGCCTCTGACCCTTCAGTAGGCCACCACTGACCCATGCCTCCACCAGAGACTCCTGGACACTCACAGGCAAGTCTGGGTCAGTCTCTGTGGGAACACTGCTCCTTTCTCCTGGGTCTTGGTGCACACAAGGGTTTTTGTGTGTGAGTGTGTGTGTGTGCCCTCCAAGAGTCTGTTTCCCCAGTCCTGTGTAAGTTCTGGCGGCTCTATGGTGGGGTTAATGGCGACCTCCCTGAAGAGGGCTTATGCCATAACCAGGTCTGCTGCACCCAGAGCCCCTGCCCCTGCAGCAGGCCACTGCTGACCCATACGTCTGCAGGGGACACTCAAACAGAATCCTGGCTCAGTCTCTGTGGGGTCTCTGGGTCCTGGTGCACACAAGGTTTGTGTGAGTCCTCTGGGCATGTCTGGTGAGTATGGGGTTTGATTCTAAATGCGAATCCACCCTTCCTACCATCTTGCTGAGCTTCTCCTTTACCCTTGGACGTGGGGTATCTGTTTTTGGTGGGATCTAACATTGTCCTGTCTACAGTCGTTCAGCAGCGAGTTGTAATTTTGGAGTTCTCGCAGGAGAAGATGAGCGCACATCCTTCTTCTCCTCCATCTTTTACTAAACTTCTACTCCACCATCTTTTGCTAATCTCATCATTCATGGGAAATAGATGGGGAAACAATGGAAACAGTGAGAGACTTTATTTGGGGGGCTCCAAAATCACTGCAGATGGTGACTGCAGCCATGAAATGAAAAGATGCTTGCTCCTTGGAAGAAATGTTATGATCAACCTAGACAGCATATTAAAAAGCAGAGATATTACTTTGCCAACAAAGGTCCACCTAGTCAAAGCTATGGTTTTTCCAGTAATCATGTATGGATGTGAGAGTTGGTATATAAAGAAAGCTGAGTGCTGAAAAATTGATGCTTTTGAACTGCGGCATTGGAGAAGAGTCTTGAGAGTCCCTTGGACTGCAAGGAGATCCAACCAGTCCATTGTAAAGGAAATCACTCCTGATATTCATTGGAAGGACTAATGTTGAAGCTGAAACTCCAGTACTTTGGCCACCTGATGCAAAGAACTGACTCATTGGAAAAGACCCTGATGCTGGGAAAGGTTGAAGGCGAGAGGAGAAGGGGATGACAGAGGCTGAGATGGTTGGATGGCATCACCAACTTGATGGACATGAATTTGAGCAAGCTCCAGGAGTTGGTGATGGACAGGGAGGCCTGGAGTGCTGCAGTCCATGGGGTCACAATGACTTGGACATGACTGAGTGACTGAAATGAATTGAGCTGATTTGAGATGGGATCCCAAGAGACAAAACTAAAGAAACAGGGAGAGTAGTGAGGGAAGGAGGAAAAACCAATAAATGGTGAGCTGTTGACTACTCGATTATGATTCAGTCCCACTGTGGCCTCTCTGAAGAACCATCCCTCTGAAGGACCGGAGGCTGGGACATTTATCTACTGCCTTGAGACTATCCCTGGGGGCATTGTCATCCACCAAGGTAGAGAAGCAGAGAGAGAATGTAGGCACTTGAGGCAGGACACCATCCAAATGCATAAGAACTGCCTGCAGAGGCTGCTGCTGAAATCTGACGAGCGCCAAGGGATATAGTGTGGGCTGGGCTGGGGACATGGCCTCCTGTCTTCTCTGAGCCTAGAAATGAATCCTTAAAGGATCCTCATCACAATTTCCTTGCCCTCAGGCAAGCCACCCATGCAATTAATGTCTCAGGTGCATAAGCTTCTGGGTCCAGTCCTGACTGAGGAACAGCCCTGATCACCACAAAGGTTGTCCATTAACATGGCTGTCTTCTGGAGATTAAGTGGATTCATCAAGGCATTTCTGGTTCTCAATAAATATCAGTTGTTGTTATAATTATTATTATTAAATTGAAGGTTCGTGAGCAATGCTTGGCTCCCGCCAGGTAAGCTGTATGTAATATAAAAGACAGCATTATTCTGAACCAAGATCACACAGTTATTAAATGGAGCCTGGATTCAATCCAGGCAACTTGATTCTCAGTCTGTGCTCTCCATCAGTATGGCCTGCCACCTCTCCGGGGTAATCACCGACAGATTTATTATGTCATAATACGATTGTGATGTTAATGCCTGGGGCTTCCTCAGGAGGCACCCAGGAAGATGCTCAAGCACAAGAAGGGACACTGCAAGAATTCATGAGAAGTGGGCCTCCAGGACAGCCATCCTCCCAGCCCCAAGCAGAAGAGACCATCTCAGCAGTGATCATCACTGAATCCTTCGACCGTTCCCAGCAGATGGAAAGGATTAGAAGTCGGAGACGAGGCTGGGGCCTTGGAGAACACTAAATTCTGGTGCAGGAGCTTTAAAGCCTTGGCATCAGCTATTTCAGGTTGGTTAGCTTTTTAGGACACTGCAAAGAAATTGGATGTGGAGGGGCAGGTGCAGGGAGCAGCCGCCGGGCCTGGAAGGCTGCCACGCCACCTGCGATGGGAGAGAGCAGAGAAGAAAGCTCATTAACCGTCCCCAGATCATTAACTCTGGGTCCCCAGGGGCACAATCACTGAGTTTGGACTTTTCCTTTGGTTGGTCTCTCTGCAAGGGTCCCTGGGTGTTCCAGCCAGGGCCCAGGTGCTCATCTCTGGAAGAAGGTGGTACAAACCTCCCTTCTAGACAGCAAGAATTAGTAACCATTGTGATTTGGGTAGAATAACAAAGGCTACTATTTGCTGAAAACGGCTCTGCTCAGGTGGGGAAACTGAGCCTCAGAGAGGTTAGTTAACTTGCCTAGGGTACACAGGTTAAAAGTGGCAGAGCCAGAGGACAAAGCAAACTCATCTGGATCTCCAAACCACATTCTTGACATTACTTTGCCCTCCGCTTTGTAGGATAGATTAAAACAGTTCTCCATAGTCAGCAGGAGCAGCCAATAATATATTTCAGGGGCCTGGGCTGCAGGCAGAGGGGTGTGGGCAGGGGAAGAGCTGGTCATATGGCGTGGGTCATTCACGTAAGCATTGATAGTCCCTTACGCGGTAAATAAATTCATTGGTTGATATTTATCAAGCGCCTTCTATTTTTGAGGCCTTGGGGATAGAAGGGCAAATGGGAGAAACTGGGTCCCAGTTTCTGGGAGGCAGGGGAGAGAGGAGACCTGGACACCACTCATCTCAGTTGGTGATGGAGACAGTGAGGGGAAGGAAAGAAAAACAAGACCCAGAGTGACACCAGCGCAGGCTGCAGGGCCATCCTGGAGACCTTTCTGGGGAGGAGGCCCTTGGCTGAAGCCTGAATAGTGAGAACCAACTCCAGGGAGGTCTGGGGCGAGAGAATTCAAGGGAAAGAGACAGCAAATGTCCTGATGCGAGAACAGACAGGCTAAGTCTAAGAACTGAAAGCAGCTGTGTGTCTGGGGACCAGGAGTGATGGGGGTGGGCCAAGAGAGATCCAAAAAGCCCCGCCCCCAGGCTGGCTCAACCCCTCTCCTCTGACCCCTCACCCTTGGATTCTATTAGTACATTTCTGTGTCAGGTTTTCTAGCCAGCCTCTGATGGGTCCTAGCCTGGGCACATAATCGGGGCTTAACTGGTTTTCACTGAACAGATCTGACCTGACCCCCCAAGGGAGAAGGTGGTACCTATCAGGAGGGTTTGGATGGCAGTCATAAGGCCACTGCTATGAGGAGCAGGTCAGACTTCATGCTGCAATGAGATAGGAGGGATGGCTTGGCTTGGCTTCTCTCTGAATTGAGGATTATTTAGGGCTCTCTATGTGGGTGATGGGAGAAGGCAATGGCAACCTACTCCAGTACTCTTGCCTGGAAAATCCCATGGACAAAGGAGCCTGGTAGGCTGCAGTCCATGGGGTCGCTAAGAGTCAGGCACGACTGAACGACTTCAATTTCACTTTTCACTCTTCATTCTAATGCATTGGAGAAGGAAATGGCAACCCACTCCAGTGTTCTTGCCTGGAGAATCCCAGGGATGGCAGAGCCTGGTGGGCTGCCATCTATGGGGTCGCACAGAGTCGGACACGACTGAAGCAACTTAGCAGCAGCAGCAGCTGCAGCATGTGGGTGGTGGAGGGTGGCTGCAGGGAGGGGTGGTGGTCAGGGGTATTGGGTGGTGGAGGGTGGCTGCAGGGAGAGGTGGTGGTCAGGGGTCTGTGTTCTTGGCTGCTCCAGGATCAGGCAAAGCTCTGTCCCCGCTGCCTGAACCCTCCTCCTCCAGAACGATGGCTCCCTCACTTCTTTCAAGACTGTTTTTTGGCTTCACTGGGTCTTCATTGCTGTGTGACTGCTTTCTCTAGTTGAGGCAGGCAGGGCTACTCTTTAGTTCTCACTTAGGTGGTTTCTCTTGTTGCAAAGCACAGGCTCTAGAGCTTGGGCTCAGTAGCTGTGGCACATGGGCTTAGTTGTGCCACAGCATGTGGAACCTTCCCAGACTAGGGATCGAACCTGTGCCCCCTGCATTGCAGATGGATTCTTCACCACTGGACCACCAGGGAAGTTTCAGGATTTTCCTTACACTTCACCTTTGGAGAAAACTTCTCTGAAAACCTCTCCTCCAACCTCCAGAACTTTTCTCCCCTTTCCCCATCTTACTTTCTCCAAAGGACTTGTCACTCTGAACATTCCATAGATTTACATATTGACATTGTTTCTTGCCTGTCTCCCCAGCACTAGAATGCAAGCTTCATGGAAGAAAGATACTTGCTTTTTGGTTAATTGCTATGCCAAGCTCAATAAATATTTGTTGCATGAAAGAAACCAACAAATGAATGAACGTTACCAGAGGCAGATGACTTGAGGCAGAACAAACATCACCTGTAGGACACCACTTAAGAAGCGGCAGCCCTGGAATAAGACAAGTTTGCATTTCAATAAACTTCCTCAACATTTGCCAATTAGCACATCTAGGAGAAAGCTATTTCAACATGTACATTTTATGTTTCATGCTTCAGTGGTATTTTTATTTTGAAGTAATAGTGGTGATCTGGGGAACACCATACACTTTTCAATGCTTAAAGCCTTCAAACCCAGCCTTAAACTCTGCAGCTCTCCATCCTGCCAAACCTTATCTATCAGATGGAGCCACCGAGGGAAAACTCAGCACCCACTGACTTTTGTATATGTGTGTATGCTCAGTTGCTCAGTCATGTCTGACTCTTTGCGACCCCATGGACTGTAGCCCACCAGATTCCTCTGTCCATGGGATGCTACAGGCAAGAATACTGGAGTGCGTTGCCATGCCCTCCTCCATGGGATTTTCTTGACTTAGGGATTGAACCCGCATCTCCTGCATTGCAGGCAGATTCTTTAACCACTGAGCCACCTAAGAAGCACCCCCACTGCCCCCCCACCCCCCGCCATTGACTCTAAAATTTAGAGCCTCTAGCAATCTCAACCTTTCGTTTGAGTAAGTTTTACCCGGCTTGGATATGGTTTAGTAAAATGCAGATTTCTGGGCCCAGTGGTTCTAGGGTAGAGCCTGGCCACAGACTCTGCTGTGAGAAATATGTCTCATTGCTCTGAAGGATGAATTTAATGTCCTGACTCCATCAGGACATGGAGTCAAAAGAAGGAGACTCAAGTACCACACTGGTTAGTAAAAAATCTATAACCTACAGATATTTCAAGATAAAAAAAATCCTAAAGGGATGAAGAGTTGAGGAGGAGATGATGGGAAACTGCCCAAGACAGAGCAGCAAGCAGACCCCTCCTTTGTCTCCTGACAGCACACCATCCTGACGCTGCATCCTACCTGGTTACACAGTGTGGCCACGTCCAGTGCTGCAGGGAAGAGCTACATGCCGGGAAAGACTGTTTATTATTGCCCTGGGAGAAGGTTTTGCCTGTAGCCTATAAGTCTTGGGGCAAAATCATCCCCTTGGAGATAAGCTTGCAGCAAGTAACTAGATACCTGAAAATGTTTAAACGTCAAAAATACCTAGTCAATCTGGAAATCAAAACAGCTCTTGTGGATAAAAGAATGGGCACCAGAGTCAATTTCTGGCTGTTCCATTTATGGCTGTTTGACCTTGGAAAATTTATTTAGCACTGTGTGCCTCAGTTTACTTCTCCAAAAACTGGAGATAATGTTCATATCTACCTCATTAAGCTGTTAAAGAGAATCAAAGTTCTGAGGACAGTGCCAGCCAGAGTAACAGCTGTTCTCTTCATTCGAGATCCCGGAACCACTATTCTTGGGTCATTCTCTCATGCCATGGTTTGCAGCTCACACTTTAAATTTCCTCATCTGCCAAAAGGAGATGAGAACAGCCACCCTCGTTGCCTGAGATTTGACCCAGGCATTGCTGAGTAGGCTGTTGCTGTGATGCAACATCACACACAATGTTTGTGTGTGTGTGTGTGTGTGTGTGTGTGTGTGTGTAGCTTTGTTAAATTTTATCATGTGCATAGATCTGTGTGATCTCCACCACAGTCAAGATCCATTACCACAAGCCTCCCTCCCCTACTGTCAAATCCATGGCAACCTGGATTCTCCATTTCTGTAATTCTGTCATTTCAAGAATGTTACCTAAATGGAATCATACAGTATGTACTCTTTGGGGACTGGCTTTTTTTCCCCACTCAGTCTAATTCCCTTGAGATCCATCCAAGTTGTTATATGTATCAACAGTTTGCTCTTTTTTATTGCTGACCAGTAATTCATAGCAGGGATGTTCCACAGTTTGTTTAACCACCCATCCATTGTAGGACACTTGGATTACTTCCAATTATTGCTTATTATGAATAAAGCTTCTATGTACATTCATGTATAGGCTTTTCTGTGAACGTTAAGTCTTCATCTCTCTGGGACAAATGCCCAGGAGTGCAATTGCTGGGTTACATGGGAAATGAAGTGAAGTTGCTCAGTCGTGTCCGACTCTTTGCAACCCCGTGGACTGTAGCCCGCCAGGCTCCTCTGTCCATGGGATTCTCCAGACAAGAGTACTGGAGTGGGTTGCCATTTCCTTCTCCAGGGGATCTTCCCAACCCAGGGATCAAACCTGGGTCTCCTGCATTGCAGGCAGACGCTTTATCCTCTGAGCCACCAGGGATAGAACACATATTCAATGTCATAAGAAATGCCATATTCTTTTTTGAGAGAGGTTGTGTCACTTTACATCCCCATCAGCAATGAATGAATGATCCCAGTCCTCTCATTCTCACTAGCACTTGGTTTTATCACTATTTTTTTTTTAACTTTTAACCATCCTGATAGATACATAGTGATATCTCATTGTGGTTTTAATTTGCATTTCCCCAACAGCTAATCATGTGAACATCTTTTCACATGACCCTCACTGACTTTGACATGATCCATCTTCAGAAATTCTTCTCACTTGGTAAATAAAGATAATAACAACAATAGCACTTAACACAGAGAGATGCTGTGAAAGTTTTCATGAAGCACCTAAAGAGTGATTGGCACATAAGGATTCAAGAAATGTTAGCTGTGTCTGTTCTTGCAAGAGAGGGGTTAGCAGTATAAGCTAGGATTTCCCTGGTCACTTGCTGCAACTAGAGAAACCCCTCATGCAGCCACAAAGACCTAACACAGCCATAAATAAATAAATAATAGTATAAGCTGCAAAGTCAAACAGAACCTTGCCCTACTGTAGCTGAGAATCTCCTTTCTAGTTCTCACTGTATTCTCTTTAAAATGGGAAGAATGACATTCCTTTCCCTACTGAGTCGCCAAGAAACTCAGATAAGACATGTAAAGCACTTACTATAGTGCCTGCTAACTGCTACTGCTAAGTCACTTCAGTTGTGTCCTACTCTGTGCGACCCCACAGATGGCAGCCCACCAGGCTCCACCATCCT